>NW_027361673.1:26760000-29160000 GCF_039654945.1 Dendrobates tinctorius | reverse complement strand
TGATGGCAGTTGTAGTCTTGAAACAACTGCAGGGCCTCTTTGACAGGTGACCCTGCAGTGTAATTAAAAAAAATTAGGCTCATACATTGTTTTGGGTTTGTTTAATTTATTTTTTTATAAATCCCTTACCCATATAATGAATGTGCCTGTTTATGAGAATAACTGTCAAACCCATGCTGATATGGAGTTAATGAGGAATTGCTCCTGTCAAACCAATCTAATCAGTTTTTATGAAGAGGTAAGCTATAGACTGGACAAAGGTGAGTCATTGGACGTGGTATATCTTGATTTTTTCCAAAGCGTTTGATACCGTACCACACGAGATTGGTACACAAAATGAGAATGCTGGGCCTGGTGGAAATGTGTGTAAATGGGTAAGTAACTGGCTTAGTGATAGAAAGTGGTTATAAATGAAGAGGAACTTCAACTGACTGTTGGGGAAGCAGCAAATTGAAGGAAAAAGGCTACGTGTCTAGAGGCAGGTAAGCTGAGGCAGGTGCGCTCCGGCCGGTATTGTTCATGGATACCTGAATCCAAGATGGATGGCGGCACTAAAAAGGACTGTCACGGTACGGTATCCTGAAGGAGCCAAAAAGATTACCAACTTGTTTCGGGGAATGCTCAGTTCCCCTTTGTCAGGGTGTTTGCGAAAGGCATTGCAGAGAAAGCCTTTTACGATCGGGGAAGGTCTGCCTCTTCAGGGAGTCCACTAATCCCTCAAATGCTGCTTTTTATGGGGCATGTTATCATGTCTCTTTGCATAATAAATACTTAATATAGCTGTATATATCTTTCTAAAGAGTTGATCCTACATGTAAGAATTTGTGTCTAAATGTACTACCTAAATGTGTGAAAATGTGGTTTTATTAAATGGGGATTTGTAGTTAGTCAAATCTATTTTTATCATTAAAAATACATAGATATTAAAAATGAGTGTAAAAATGTCAGGTATATACTTTTAGACAATGATAAAATAGATGTATGAAACAAAAATTGATTTAAGAGACACAGATGAGTAAAGGAAGGTGGATGTGAGGGGATTCCTTGAGGATTATAAATAGCGATACAAGGCATGTAGCTCAATTTCAAAGTTAAGGCCTTTTGGTGACAAGCTACCTAGAAGGGAAATCCATTTGGATTATGCTCTGGACATGCGGCTGAAATAATCACCCCCTCTCCAATGTATGGGGATAATTTGGATGCCAAAATATTCCAGACACTTACATGAGTGGTTGTGTAGGTCTTTTTATCCAATGTTTTGACAGAGGGTGCCCTTCAAAGCCCTCTTTTAACATATGAGGACCAAGATTCCTCTTCCCACACCCCATTATCATCTGAGATTACTATCTCATTAACACTTGACACCAGAATCAGTCTAAAAATTCTACCCGAAGACAAAACAACTGTATTTGTTTTCAGGATCACAATAACATTGAAGAAATCAACATATCCAACAGACACTCTCTTCTATCAACACCAAAGCAGAGGGCTAGCTCTTCAAGCCCTAAAAGGACTCAATCTCAGCCAAAAGAGCCAACCCGAAACCAGCAAAAGTTAATATCAAGGACTACACATAGAAATGGGGAAGAACATAAATAACCTTTTAATTTGACCTACTTCGAGCCACAGAAATACAATAATTTAAGGATTATAGAGGCCACTGTGCTCTTAGGAACCTTGAGTACTGCAGAAATTCTTTTGTAACCTTGGCCAGCTCTGTGCTTTGCCACAATTCTGTCTCTGAGCTCCTCGGCCAGTTCTTTTTGACCTCATGATTCTCATTTAGTCTGACATGCACTGTGAATGCTTATATAGACAGGTGTGTGCCTTTACAAATCAAGTCCTATCAGTTTAATTAAACACAGCTGGACTCCAATGAAGGAGCAGAACCATCTCAAGGAGTATCACAAGGCAATGGACAGCATGTGACTTACAGTAAGTATGAGTGAGCAAAGGCTCTGAATACTTATGACCATGTGATATTTCAATTTTTCTTTTTTAATAAATTTGCAAAAAAATTCTACATTTGTTTTTTTTTTTCAGTCAAGATGGGGTGCAGAGTGTACATTAATGAGGAAAAAAAAGGAACTTTTTTGAATTGACCAAATGGCTGCAATGAAACAAAGAGTGAAAAATGTAAAGAGCTCTGAATACTTTCTGTACACACTGTACTCTTGAGTTTACTCTTCTCTTCCACATGTGGACTCTGTGGAACAGAGTCACCGTCTGCAGCCCGCAAAGGGCTGAACACTTTCCGTACCCACTGTTTATATGTATGTAAATATGTGTGTATATATATATATATATATATATATATATATACCGTACAGACCAAAAGTTTGGACACACCTCATTCAAAGAGTTTTCTTTATTTTCATGACTATGAAAATTGTAGATTCACTCTGAAGGCATCAAAACTATGAATTAACACGTGGAATTATATAATTAACAAAAGTGTGAAACAACTGAAAATACTGTATGTCTTATATTCTAGGTTCTTCAAAGTAGCCACCTTTTGCTTTGACGACTGCTTTGCGCACTCTTGGCATTCTCTTGAGCTTCAAGAGGTAGTCACCGGAAATGGTTTTTCACTTCACAGGTGTGCCCTGTCAGGTTTAATAAGTGGGATTTCTTGCCTTAGGCTGTGTGCACACGCTGCGGAGTCCGCAGTGTTTCCGCAGCGGTTTTGGCCGCTGCGGACACGCAGCAGTTTTAGCTGCGGTGTACAGTACCATTCATTTGAATGGGGAAAAAAAAAACGCTGTGCCGACGCTGCGGAAAAAACCACGCGGATTTGCTGCGGTTTTGAATCCGCAGAAAGAATTGCATGTCAATTCTTTCTGCGGAAACCGCTGCGGGTTCCTATCTCCACCATTGTGGAGATAGTGAATCCGCAGGACCAAACCGCAGGCAAAACCGCAGATAATCCGCAGGTCTTTGGACCTGCGGATTATCTGCGTTTTTTGCAAAATCCGTGCGGATTAATCCGCAGCGGATTCCGCAGCGTGTGCACGTACCCTTATATGGGTTTGGGACCAGCAGTTGTGTTGTGCAGAAGATACACAGCTGATAGTCCTACTGAATAGACTGTTAGCTGCTTTTTTCTTGACATAATACAAATTCTAAGTAAAGAAAAATGAGTGGCCATCATTACTTTAAGAAATGAAGGTCAGTCAGTCTGAAAAATTGGGAAAACTTTGAAAGTGTCCCCAAGTTCAGTGGCAAAAACCATCAAGCGCTACAAAGAAACTGGCTCACATGAGGACCGTCACAGGAAAGGAAGACCAAGAGTCACCTCTGCTGCGGAGGATAAGTTCATCCGAGTCACCAGCCTCAGAAATCGCAGGTTAACAGCAGCTCAGATTAGAGACCAGGTCAATGCCACACAGAGTTCTAGCAGCAGACACATCTCTACAACAACTGTTAAGAGGAGACTTTGTGCAGCAGGCCTTCATGGTAAAATAGCTGCTAGGAAACCACTACTAAGGACAGGCAACAAGCAGAAGAGACTTGTTTGGGCTAAAGAACACAAGGAATGGACATTAGACCAGTGGAAATCTGTGCTTTGGTCTGATGAGTCCAAATTTGAGATCTTTGGTTCCAACCACCATGTCTTTGTGCGACGCAGAAAAAGTGAATGGATGGACTCTACATGCCTGGTTCCCACCGTGAAGCATGGAGGAGGAGGAGGTGTGATGGTGTGGGGGGTGCTTTGCTGGTGACACTATTGGGGATTTATTCAAAATTGAAGGCATACTGAACCAGCATGGCTACCACAGCATCTTGCAGCGGCATGCTATTCCATCCGGTTTGCGTTTAGTTGGGCCATCATTTATTTTTCAACAGGACAATGACCCCAAACACAACTCCAGGCTGTGTAAGGGCTATTTGACCAAGAAAGAGAGTGATGGGGTGCTACGCCAGATGACCTGGCCTCCACAGTCACCAGACCTGAACCCAATCGAGATGGTTTGGTGTGAGCTGGACCACAGAGTGAAGGCGGAAGGGCCAACAAGTGCTAAGCATCTCTGGGAACTCCTTCAAGACTGTTGGAAGACCATTTCCTGTGACTACCTCTTGAAGCTCATCAAGAGAATGCCAAGAGTGTGCAAAGCAGTAATCAAAGCAAAAGGTGGCTTCTTTGAAGAACCTAGAATATAAGACATATTTTCAGTTGTTTCACACTTTTTTGTTAATTATATAATTCCACATGTGTTAATTCATAGTTTTGATGCCTTCAGAGTGAATCTACAATTTTCATAGTCATGAAAATAAAGCAAACTCTTTGAGGTGTGTCCAAACTTTTGGTCTGTACTGTATATATATAGAAATGTGAAGAACAGACACTTTCTTCTCGTATTTTTCTACAGATATCATCCCATTCCAGCTAAAAAAAAAAAGATGGAATGTGGTAGTGACATAAAAATAAAGCCCCATGTATCACAAAATAATGCAAAAAATACAGGAATATCCAAACGAGAATTGTTACAGCTCTTTAAACTGCAAGTTAGAAAAAAAACTTGTCTGGAATGGGAGTAAATGGCCCAGCCTTGCACTGGTTAATGATGCCATTTAAATCTGCATCATTGTGATTGTGTTACTTGCTGCAGGTTTTATTTATATTAAAGGATAATTTGATGGGTTTGGCAAGTCAGCCAGAAGATGGCGCAATTCATCAGCATACGGAAATTGTTCTAATAGTTTTTAGTATACATTTTCCTTAAGGGACAAGTAGTGCAGATTTGTTGCCGTAATTGAAAATCAGTTCATTCATGAACTGGATTGCTCTACCAGCAACACATGAATTTCTGCAAGTTGCATTCAGATGAATTGGACAGTCCGATATTTTACAATAGTGTGCACACGTTGCAGATTTAGATGGGGATCCACAGCGTTTTTGGCCGCACGTATTTGCATCAAATCCGCAGTGTAGTGCACAGCCAATGTTAATCTATGGGAAGTGGAGATTTGTTGTGCACATGCAGCGGCAAAGTCCGTGCAGATTTGCAGCGTTTTATTTTTTCTGCAGTATGTCAATTCTTTTTGCGGATCTGCAGCGTTTCTGCACCCATTGACTTCCATTGAGCAAAACTGCAGACATAAAAAAGATCTGCGGATTTCCTGAGGATGTGGGTGCTAGAAACGCTGCAGATCGGGAGGAGGGAAGTGTGTGTGCAGGCGTCTGCGTGTATGTGTGCGGGTCTGTGTAAGCAGCCATTGTCTGCTGGGACTACTGCTCCCATCCAGCTTTGAATGCTCACAATGATAGCATTGCCCATGATGGGAAAGTATTCCCATCAGACAATGCATGCGTTCAGTAGTAAAAATAAAAAAAAGAGTACATACATATACACATACATTACATACAGTACATATAAACGAGTACAATACTCACCAATCACCTAGTCCCCGAAGCCCTCGATCTCCTGTAATAAAAATAATAAACCCACCTATACATTACCTTTCTGCCGTAGTTCAGATAGCGAGTGTCCCACGACGATCTTCCGTGTAGAACATTGACATTGGGTGATGTCAGTGCTCTACAGGGGCTCCCGGGATGAACTGACAGGCGGAGGTAATCTTCCACGTATCCACCGCCAGGAGAGAGGTCCCCTAACCCTAATTCTCATGCAGCATTGCCGTAAAGTGAGATGAACTCAGGTAACCTCTTCAGTGATGCACTGCAGGAGCCATTATCTCCTGTCAGTGCATGGTGGGAGGCCCTGTAGAGTGGTGACATCAGTTCTATAGGAGAGATCGTAGTGGGACACTCGTTATTAAATGGACTACGTTGGAACAGGGAGTATTTGTTTATTTTTTTCAGGAGATCGAGGGCATCACATGGATTAGGCATCTAATAAATATGGCAAAACTGCAGTGTTTTATTTCATTAAAAGACTTTTCTGGCTGTGTGTGTGTTTATTTAACCCTTAACTATAGGATTAGTAATGGATAGGTGTCTTATTGACACCTCTCCATTACTAACCAGACTTGATGTCACCTTACAATACAGAGGTGACATTAACCCCTTATTACCCCATATGCCACCTCTACAGGGCAGTGGGAAGAGAGGTTATGCGCCATTTCTGGGGCGGCTGGGGGCAGATATTTGTAGCCAGGGTGGGGCCAATAACCATGGTCCCTTCCTAGGCTATGAATATCTGCACCCAGTCGTCGGCTATCCCTCTCATCCCCCCCCTTTTTTTTTTCTAAAAATTAAACATTGTTCATTAATAAACATCGGCCTTGGTATTATATATCTATGTATCTATAGATATATATATGTATACTGTGATGTGACCGGTGGTCGCGTGGTTAATGGGAGGTATATGTCACATGGATGGATGCAACCCGGAGTATTTTGTTGTTAGTGTACATGAGCACTAATATGGCGTTTAGTGCACTGGGTCCAGGTTGCGGGTAGCTATGAGAGATGGGAGGGTCTGGCTACCCATATTGCCTCACCTTTGGGTGAGGGTGCGGACTGTACCCCGTTTTGTCTGAAGATATGTGTATGTTCAGGACCTGTTGTGAGGTCATGACCATGTGGCCAGCTCATGTGATCCATACCTCACCTATGGGCATGGTTACAGGGTATGTAATTGAGGTGTTTCCATGTGGGACGCTACAGAGTGGTCAGGGTTCTAAAGAAGGAGAAACCTTCCTGTGTCTGCGGCTGCAGATAGAGCTCTACTATGGACATTGCCCTGGCCTGTGTGTGCACAGGACCTGAGGGAACCAAGCCCAGCTAAGGACTGTTTTTGTTTTGCTGTAAGACTGTTTGTCTTTTGTTCATGCTTCAATGATTTATGGAGAAAATAAACCAAATGGACTCGTTTTAACCCTGTGTGTGCCAGTGTTTACCTCCAAGACCTGCAAAGTGAGTAACCCCCTTCCACAGACAGTGTGGAGCTTGACAATAGATATATCTATCTATAGATATATCTAAATAGAAAAGACAGCTAGCAGCACAAACTTGATCAGATTTTGGGTGCAATACTTCCTGAATAATGCGGTTGTCCAACGCAAAATATAAATGGAAAAAAATCAGGCAGCACTCCAGTTCAAGGAAAAATTGTGGGCTTTAATCCATCACCAAGTGGTGCAAAATGTTTTGACCTCACAACACGGTCTTTGTCAAGCATCGGGATTGAAGTGGTGCTGGATTAAAGCCCACAATTTTTCCTTGAACTGGAGTGCTGCCTGATTTTTTTTTCCATTTATAGATAGAGAGATATCTATAGATAGATATATCTGTGGATAGATATGATATATATATATATATCGATCTATCTGTGTGTAAACATTATTCTTCAATGGAGTATGCAAAATAAGAGGTTGGACAAATAAATGACATCACAATTCTTTTGTTAAATAATAGATCTTTATTTAGCTTACAAAATCGCATGCAAATCCCCATCAAAAACATGTGGATTTATACCTGCATTTTCTGCCAGGAGATGCAGATTTTGTGCAGAAAATTCTGCAGGCAATGTGTGCACATACCCTAAGGCAGAAAGACCCCTGCATTCACTGTTTCAATTAACTGCATCCTGAAAAAATGAAATGGATAAAATGATAATTTTAATAGAAAAAAAATGTCAAATATCCACTCTGACCATGGAGTTACAAAATAAGCACACCAGCTTCATCAGGTTTGAGATTTATGTAAGGTACTACTGCAGGTTTTTTTTCCTGTGTGTAGTAAAATACTTACCAGTGGCTGTCGTCTATTCCCAGCGGCGCTCCGGTCCTCTTCTGTACCAATGAAGTTGTGACTGGCCGAATTACTCCAGTGTTACTGGGTGGACAAGAAGTGCCTTATCAACATAATTCTGAGACTCAAAACGAGGCTCTCATAGACTTACATTGAGAAAGAAAGTAACCAGTAACAGCGACTTCCAGCCAGTCGGAGCTGCGGTCACAAGATGGCGCAGAGGGATCGGAGCGACGCCAGAAATAGTAGAAGACCGTCACTGGTAATTACTGATGACAGACCTGCTTTAATTAGAAGATTGTTATTGCTCATGTGCCAGGACCACCCATAGCGGAGATCCATTTGCAGAATAGTTGTAGCCTAGGGACTACATTACATCTAGATCTTTCTCCTCACTGCATATCCATACGATGAGTAAACTACTGCACAATAAACATCCCTCATGCTAGGTGAGAAAAATCGCATTGTACTCGCATGACACTCGTACTACTTTTCATGAACATCAGACCAATTTTATTTACGCGGAGTGTGAGCCCTTAGCCCAAGCTTTATATTGAATCTTCTATAATTCCTTCAATTTCAGCCTGATCTTTTTCTGGTCAAAAGATTTGGAAAGTAAGGCCTCATGCACACAGCGGTATGAGGCTCTGTTCACATGTCCAGTAGTCATGTGCTTTTATAGGATCCAATAAGAAAAAAAAATACTTGGATCCATTTAAAAAAGGAGCAAATTTTGGTTTAGCTCCTGCATCCATTTTTGTTTGGTGTCTATTGGATTCATTTTTTATAAGGGCTCATGCTCATTTGTGAGAAAAACGGACTAGTGCAATGCAATAAAAAATTGGATTGCACTCTGAGTAATGTTAATCTGTGAGTACCTGCTCATCTGAGTTTTTTCCTCAGCTCAGATTGGACTGAGAAAAGAATGGCAGGATGCTGAGATTGTCTTCGTATATCAAGCAAGACTTGCCAATGCAAGTTAATGGGTGCAAGAAAAAAAAAATCGAACAGCATATGACCATGCGTGTGCCGTCCGATTTTTTTTTAATGTACCCATCGCCTTGAAAACCCAACATTTCATCAGGCGCGTACAGTAAAATCACAGTGTGACAAGTTAGAATAGAATATATAGAATAGATACAGTATATACGTAGAATAGATATAAAGATGTCAGTGAGATATATAATTAGTACATTGCGTGTGTAGCTTACTGTACGTGTATTTAATTAAATACATTTCTGAAAAAATGGCGTGGGATCCCCTGAAATTTTATTAACCAGCAGAGGGAAAGCTGACAGGTGGGGCTGATGTTTATAGCCAGAAAAGGGGGTAATACACATGGAGGTTACCAGGCTATTAATATCAGCTCACAGCTGTATACTTAGCATTTACTAGTTATTAAAATGGGTGACCCCCCCAAAAAAAAAATTTGTGGGTCCCTTTCTATAATTAATAACCAGTAA
Source organism: Dendrobates tinctorius (assembly GCF_039654945.1). Lineage (NCBI taxonomy): Eukaryota > Metazoa > Chordata > Amphibia > Anura > Dendrobatidae > Dendrobates > Dendrobates tinctorius. The sequence continues at coordinate 29,150,820 of NW_027361673.1, read as the reverse complement.
AGGTTAGGCAGACAGCTGCGGGCTTATGTTAAGGCTATGTACCCACGTATGCAGAAAATTCCTGACTAAAAACTGGACTCCTTCCCAAGAAAAACACATTTTTTTCAGGGTTTTTTGAGTGGTTTTTTTTCGCGTTTTTTATGCATTTTTTTCCGGAGCATCCACATTTTCATAAAATATAGTTGGAAATGCATTTTTTTTCCGCAAAATTAATGAATATGCTGCGTTTTTTTTACCATAATGCGTTTTTCTTGTGGAAAAAACGCATCATGTGCACAAAAACTGCAGAATGCATTGTAAGAATGGGATGCTTAATGTATGTGTTGTTAAGCGTTTTTACATGGAAAAAAACGCTTAAAAAAAGCGAGAAAAAAAACGCTTATGTGGGCACACAGCCTAATAGACAAGGCAGACGCCATGGATATTTGTTCCATCCCAGACTAAAAACATCAGCTCTAAGCAGCGCCAGAAAAGGGGCATCCATAAGATGCGCCAATTCTGGCTCTTAGCCTCATTCTTCGGACTTGCATTGGTGCGTTGTCACCTTTGTATTGCCAGGGGTTAGTAATGGAGAGGCATCGATAAGATATTTCCATCCTTGTTCAAGTGCATGGATCCTGGACAGGATAATTTTCTTTTTCTTTTTTTAGTATCCCAAAATGAATTCAAAAACAGAAATAACCATTGGACATGTGAACTAACTGCTCTGTTTTGTATGGAAAAAAGAACATGACCTTTGGTATATTACTTCATGTTTTGATGAGACGCGCTCTGCAGTGTCTCCCATACTGAACAGTTTGTTTTCATGCTGATAAGCGTGGAGTTCTTTTACTTTATAAGGAAAAACTATTATATATTCAAATATGATTCCTGCTCTGCAGTTGACATGGGCTCCGGGAGGTGCAGTGTGTTTACAGAGCGTGCATCTTGGCTGATTTTCTCACTTTCTGGAGTGTGATGCATAGATGAATCTTTATATCACACATTCTGTTAGTTAATCTGTTCCAATACATAATAAAAAAGTTATTTTATTTTTCACAACCACTTGTGACATTCAGAGATTTAATGTGGAACACACAATGAAGAGAGAACGGACCACTAGGTATGTTCTGAAGATCTGAGATCACCGACAAGGAAGAAAAATATAGTCATAGTTTCAAAATTTTTAATGTTGAAGATAGACTTAAAGGGGTTGTCTGGTCAAAATCAATGAGTAAGCAGTCACTCTGTGTGACTGCAGACTTATGAATCCTCCCAGTTCACGCACTGTGTTCTGCAGGGATTTGCCGGTTTCAGCCATGGGATCCGAGGGTATGTATGAGTTATACGTACCCCCGGCCAGTGAGCGTAGCCTCGCTCTCCATACACAGTCACATAATAGAAAACATTAGCAGATTTGCCATCTTTTTCTATATCCTACCTCACAAATGGCAGAATAAAAAGCGATAAAAAAAAGAGTCTTACATGTCACCCCAACTACTCTGCTAAATCCCCTCTGGCTCCGATGCCGATGGTTTGGGGTCCCTGATGGTTATTATTATTCACTTTGCTGCTATAATATAAGGTGCTGACACAAGACCACTGCAGCCCAGTGCTGAGACTGGCAGAGACCCCCGGAGCATTGGTGCTGGAGCCGCAGGCGATTTATGACTTCATGCTAACATTCTCAGAAAACCCATGTAGTGTCTGTTCACACGCATAACTTTTGCTGTGGATTGATCTACATTGTTGGCAGGAAATATTCTACTTTTTGCATTTTTGTTTTTCCCATTCATTTGAATTGGGGAAAAAAGCAGAAATGCTGAAATATAACAGCAACAGATTTATAAAAAAAAAAGTGTCTCCTGGCCGTAGTCCGTGTCTGTCTGCTGCACTTGGGCAGCACAGAATAGTATAGTACAGGGTTCCCCAACTCCAGCCCTCAAGGCCCACCAACGGATCATGTTTTCAGGATTTCCTTTGTATTGCACTTGAAGCAATTATCACCTGAGCAATACTAAGGAAATCCTGAAAACATGATCTGTTGGTGGGCCTTGAGGACTGGCGTTGGGGAACCCTGGTATAGTAGACTGCACTATTCCATACATATACAGACTCACACTGTATACGGCCTATGTAAACACACAGATACACATACATACACACGTGGTGAAAATTGTTGGTACCCTTCCTTTAATGATAAAAAAAACACCACAATGGTGACAGAAATAACTTGAATCTGACAAAAGTAATAATAAATCAAAAATCTATGATAATGAACAAATGAAAGTCAGACATTGCTTTTCAGCCATGCTTCCACAGAATTGTTAAAAAAAAATAAAATGGGTCTGGACAGAAATGATGGTACCCTTAACTTAATATTTTGCTACACAACCTTTTGAGGCAATCACTGCAATCAAACGATTCCTGTTACTGTCAATGAGACTTCTGCACCTCTCGACAGGTATTTTTGCGCACTCCTCAAGAGCAAAGTGCTCCAGTTGTCTCGTGTTTGAAGGTTGCCTTTACCAGACAGCATGTTTCAGCTCTTTCCAAAGATGCTCAATAGGATTTAGGTCAGGGATCATAGAAGGCCACTTCAGAATAGTCCAATGTTTTCCTCTTAGCGATTCTTGGGTTTTTTAGCTGTGTGTTGCGGGTCATTATCCTGTTGCAAGACCCATGACCTGTGACTGAGACCAAGCTTTCTGACACTGGGAAGCACATTTCTCTCTAGAATCCCTTGATAGTCTTGATGTTTCATTGTACCCTGCACAGATTCTAGACACCCTGTGCCAGATGCAGCAAAGCAGCCCCAGAACATAACAGAGCCTTCTCCATGTTTTACAGTAGGGACAGTGTTCTTTTCTTGATATGTTTCATTTTTCTGTCTGTGAACATAGAGCTGATGTGCCTTGCCAAAAAGCTCCATGTTTGTCTCATCAGTTCATAGGACATTCTCCCAGAAGCTTTGTGGCTTGTCAACATGTAGTTTGGCAAATTCCAGTCTAGATTTTTTATGATTTTTTTCAACAATGGTACTGTCATGGTTTAGGACATGGTTAATGTCCTGCTCTCTCAGGGTTAACTTTTGCTGGCCTCCTTTTTGATCTGGGATGGGTATTTATACTCACTCCAGACTAGGATTCCCTGTCAGCTATACTGTTGTTTTGACTGTGTGTCTGACCTCCTGGTGTGCTTGTATACTGCATTGCTTGATTGCCTTCCGTGTATGACCTGGTCTGTCTGCTCACTCTGTTCTCTGTCTCACGTTTTGGTACTATTGTCTTCTCCGGTTCTGACCTCCTGGCTTGGCTATTGTTATTCTGTTACAGATTGTCCCTATTGTACCATCTATTGCCCATTCTGGTTTACTGATCTCCTGCTATGTCCCGACTATCCATTCTGTCTAATCCTTTGGTACTGTCGTGCTATATCATGCTTTGACCCCGGCCTGTTCTGGTTTACGTCCCTGTCTATGCCCCTTGGTAACTTTGTCCCGTAGTTACCCTTCTAGGAGTTTTCCATCAGCTCCTAGCTCTCCGGAGCTTATGCCACGCCCCCAGCAGTCAGGTGGTTCAGGTTCTATCTGGTCTGAAGCAATTTTTCTCTGCTCCTGCTTCCTCTGAGAGACCTGTGGCCGGCTCCGCCCCATGGCAGTCACGTGCTTCAGGTCCTGTTTGTCTGAAGCACTCATCTTCACTGCTGCTGCTCCGCTCCACAGGTATCTTTGAGCAGTTTGTTTTACTCAGGACATGTGCATTGGCTCAGTGAGCAAGTGCAGTGCGGTGTTCTTGACATTATAGCTGACAGGGAATTCTAGTCTGGAGTGACTATAAATACCCCTCCCAGATCCAAAAGTAGGCCAGCAAAAGGTAACCCTGAGAGACCAGGGCATTAACCATGTCCTATACCATGACAGGTGTCCTCCTTGGTTGTCTCCCATGAAGTCCAATTTGGCTCATACAACGACGGATAGTGCAATCTGACACTGATGTTCCTTGAGCTTGAAGTTCACCTTTAATCTGTTTTGTAGTTTTTCTGGGCTCTCTTGTTACCATTCGTATTATCCGTCTCTTTGATTTGTCATCAATTTTCCTCCTGCGGCCACGTCCAGGGAGGTTGCCTACAATCCCATGGAACTTAAATTTCTGACTAATTTGTGCAACTGTGTTAGGAACGGCAGAATGCATTAAATAAAGATAATAATAAAGTGTGTTCGCCGCTCGGGGTCCACCGTGCAGTAGATGATATAACCGCTGCTAAGTGGTGGCAGGAGCAATATGGCGGAAATACGCACAGGGTTAAACTTCACTCAGGTGCGCAGAGCACTCTTAGTTAACTCACAGAGATGCCAAAAAGTACAATCACAAAAAGACTGAGCCTGTTGTAGTCACAGTACTCAGTAAAAATACGCACACACGGTATAAGGTCACAGGAGTAGCCCAAGACGGCGGCACTACGTCCATCTAGACCTACCATGTGCGCGGCGTTGCAACTGTGAACGCAAAGGAGGCTGCTACTGCAGCGCGGTGTGGACACTGCCACTAAACGACAAAGGCAAGGGGCAAGCGCAATGTCGGACACTAGCAGCTGTGGATGTTGCAGCAGAGGAGCACTGGCGCTGATTCTAACTCAGTCCCTATCCACATGCGTAATATCAGAGGGAAGGGGTTTCAAATGAGTCAGTCACCAGAATCATGCATCCGTCCTCATACACACAGCAGCAAGTAAGTCTATACTAGCGCATGGCGGAACAGCCATGCACGCCTTTTATAGCAGCTGGAACCTTCTGCACGCTTCCAGATCTCTGAGATGGACCAATGAGAACTGGAGCGGGACCTGAGCACATGACTCCCGATCTCCAATGGGAGATCGTCCCATGAGCATGCCCAGTAAGAGGACAGAAGGACTTAGCCTCAGGAGAGATCTGCTGCAAGGCAATCTCCTCTGCAGTGGATAAATAGGAGGAGAGTGCAGAATGTGAGGATCTGGATCCCTGCTGAGTAAACGCAGAAATCCGACTCCTAACATTACCCCCCCCTCCTTGGGCCCCCCCTCCTTGAGCCTTATGATCCACCAACTTGTGCCCGTAAGAGGTATAGGCCTCAGACTCGTCCGCAGGCAAGTCTGATGTCCCGGTAGGTGACAGAGAGACCCGGAACACATGGAAGGCCTCAGGGGTAGCAAGATCGCCTGATTTGAGAAGGGACCCGTGGGAGACAGCGGGAGCGGAAGTTAAAGTGGAACGCCACCGTGTGTCGGCAGGTGTCTCCGCTCTTCGCTTAAGGAGGCTATTCCGAGCACAAAAGGCGCAGGCCCGAATATATTTTTTAACATCCCGAGCCCTGTGCAGCCACCAGTAAGACCCTGCCAAGAGTTTTGTGGTCTGCATATAGCCACGGTGACCACCCCTCCTGGACGTGTGTGCCCAGGCAAGAACCTTCGGCCGAAGGTGGGGAGGAACAAAGGTCTTACCCGGCGGTACAGAATTTGGCTGTTGCGGGGCACTGTTGTTCTGATACACCGCGTGTTGACAAATATGACAGCAACTGGAGTCTTGGGCCGGACACGCCTGGAGAACAGCGCGAGACACCTCCATGGGCTCTGGGGGTGGAACCTCTGGCTCGGGTAGTTCCAGAGGCTCAACAAAAATTGGGAGCCGGAGTAACCTTCTGTTTGGATTGACCATGCTCCATACCGCGCTCCGAGAAATGGAGGTCAATGCGGGTGGAAATGGCAATCAGCTCTTCCAAACTGGCAGGAACCTCTTTAGTGGAGAGAGCATCTTTAACGTGCTCCGCCAAACCTCTCCAAAATACAGGGATGAGGGCTTTATCGGACCACTCCAACTCGGAAGCCAGTGTCCAAAAACGGACGACATACTGACTAACCGAGAGAGCACTCTGAGTCAAAGCAAGAAGCTGAAGAGAGGTATCGTGCATGACCCGTGGACCGAGGAGGAACTGCTTAATAGCTGTTAGAAAGTGAGCAGCGGTCCAGACCTCTGGGTCACCACACTCCCATAGTGGCGTAGCAGACTCCAACGCTTTGCCCGACAGCAGGGAAACAATAAACCCCACCTTGGCCAGTTCCGTAGGGAATCGCGCAGCCAGTAACTCCAGCTGAATGGAGCACTGGCTGATGAAACCCCTACAGGAGGCGCCATCGCCAGAAAATTTATCGGGCAACGGGAGGCGGGTAACTGTCGGCGCGGAGGAGGACGTGGACATACGGGAAACTGCGTCTGTGATTGCCTTTACAGCAGCTTCGGTGGATTGTGCAGCTGAGAGAGCCCTCTCAAGAGTGGCCAGCCGGCCCTCAAGCTGCCAAATACACTGTAAGAGTTGTTGCTGTTCTGCCATCACTAGCCAGACCCTGGCGCTAGTATAATGTTAGGAACGGCGGAACGCACTAAATAAAAATAATAATAAAGTGTGCTCGCCGCTTGGGTCCACCGTGCAGTAGGTGATATAACCGCTGCTAAGTGGTGGCAGGAGCAATATGGCGGAAATGCGCACAGGGTTAAACTTCACCCAGGTGGGCAGAGCAATCTCAGTTAACTCACAGAGATGCCAAAAAGTACAAACACAAAAAGACTGAGCCTGTTGTAGTCACAGTACTCAGTAAAAAACGTACACACGGTATAAGCTCACAGGAGTAGCCCAAGACGGCGGCACTACGTCCGTCTAGACCTACCGTGTGCGCGGCGTTGCAACTGCGAACGCAAAGGAGGCTGCTACTGCAGCGCTGCGTGGACACTGCCGCTAAACGACAAAGCCAAGGCGCAAGCGCAATGTTGGACGCTAGCAGCTGTGGATGTTGCAGCAGAGGCGCGCTGGCGCTGATTCTAACTCAGTCCCTATCCACATGCGTAATATCAGAGGGAAGGGGTTTCAAATGAGTCAGTCACCTGAATCATGCATCCGTCCTCATACACTACACACAGCAGCAAGTAAGTCTTTACTAGCGCATGGCGGAACAACCATGCGCGCCTTTTATAGCAGCTGGAACCTTCTGCACGCTTCCAGATCTCTGAGATGCACTAATGAGAACTGGAGCGGGACCTGAGCACATGACTCCCGATCGTCCCATGAGCATGCCCAGTAAGAGGACAGAAGGACTTAGCCTCAGGAGAGATTTGCGCCAATTGCTGTGTTTCTCTGTGACCGGCAGGCCGTGCTTAGGTATATACCCCTTTCATTTTCCTCCTCTGTTATATTGCCCCCTAATTTGTATGCACATTGGCACTTTTTATGGTTACACTATTGTTGTTTTTTTGTATATTGCACTTGGCACTTTTTTCTCTGTTAAAGAGCCATATATTTAGCTAAAGAGTCATATATTTTGCCATCACATTGATATATTATTGCAATATTGCACCTTGCACTTTATTCATTTTTATTATTTTTGTTTAAAATATGCATTATTCACAGTGAATGTTTTTGCACTTTGCACTCTTCTTTATTAAGGTCACATTTGATGATTTTATGATTATGCATACTTTTTGATTACGGTAGGTTATATTGTGCTTTTTTAGGGTGTTATTATTAATTTAGTTTTTTTTTTATCACCACTATTATTATTATTCATTAATTGTTTATACATTTTTAAGAGAGGAGTTTTTATTGGCTATATACCCAATTTATTTATTTATATATCTCTGATTGATTACTGCTGGCCTGCTGTGTCTCTGATATTTTATTATATACTTAGTTACTATTTTTTAATTATTTTACAGAGAACACGTGCTTTGTGTTACTATTGTTACCGTATCTGAATAAAGGTATTTTTATAAAAAAGATGCATTGTTTTTTCATTATTTATTTGTATTTTTTATATTTATCATAATTTATGGTACTTCTTACATTGACCACAAATTCGAATTTCCTCTTGTCGGTCTTTTCTAAGTTTTCGAATGGTCTACCATTCCTTTAGCTGCTGAATATATCATACATAATATGGAATATAATTATTAGAATATTTATAGACTATATTTTGGATTTAGTTTTGAGAGATATATACAGATATTGCTAAATTCAGGTTGTTTCGGTATTTCTGATATTGTATATGCACAATGGAGTAAGCATACAGTGCCTTGCGAAAGTATTCGGCCCCCTGGAACTTTTCAACCTTTTCCCACATATCATGCTTCAAACATAAAGATACCAAATGGAAATTTTTGGTGAAGAATCAGCAACAAGTGGGACACAATTGTGAAGTTGAACGAAATTTATTGGTTATTTAAAATTTTTGTGGAAATTCAAAAACTGAAAAGTGGGCCGTGCAATATTATTCGGCCCCTTTAACTTAATACTTTTGTTGTGCCACCTTTTTGCTGCGATTGCAGCTGCAAGTCACTTGGGGTATGTCTCTATCAGTTTTGTACATCGAGAGACTGAAATTCTTGCCCATACAGGCAAGAGAGAGGAACAGCATCCAAATCCGGGTGAAAAAATCTTCAATCTTTATTCTGCCATCATTAGATATATGATGGCAGAATAAAGATTGAAGATTTTTTCACCCGGTTTTGGATGCTGTTCCTCTCTCTTGCCTGTATGTACTGCTGGTCCTGACGGGCCCCGGGACCTTTGGAGCGTGCATCCCATACATCTGTGTGCTGTTGGCTGTTTTTTCTCTTGAAATTCTTGCCCGTTCTTCCTTGGCAAACAGCTCGAGCTCAGTGAGCTTTGATGGGGATCATTTGTGAACAGCAGTTTTCAGCTCTTTCCATAGATTCTCGATTGGATTCAGGTCTGGACTTTGACTTGGCCATTCTAACACCTGGATATGTTTATTTTTGAACCATTCCATTGTAGATTTTGCTTTATGTTTGGGATCATTGTCTTGTTGGAAGACAAATCTCCGTCCCAGTCTCAGGTCTTTTGCAGACTCCAACAGGTTTTCTTCAAGAATGGTCCTGTATTTGACTCCATCCATCTTCCCATCAATTTTAACCATCTTCCCTGTCCCTGCTGAAGAAAAGCAGCCCCAAACCATGATGCTGCCACCACCATGTTTGACAGTGGGGATGGTGTGTTCAGGTTGATGAGCTGTATTGCCTTTACGCCAAACATATCGCTTGGCATTGTTGCCAAAAAGTTCGATTTTGGTTTCATCTGACCACCTTCTTCCACATGTTTGGTGTGTCTCCCAGATGGCTTGTTGCAAACTTTAAACTACACTTTTTTTAAGGATATCTTTGAAAAATGGCTTTCTTCTTGCCACTCTTCCATAAAGGCCAGATTTGTGCAGTGTATGACTGATTGTTGTCCTATGGACAGACTGTCCCACCTCAGCTGTAGATCTCTGAAGTTCATCCAGAGTGATCATGGGCCTCTTGGCTGCATCTCTGATCAGTCTTCTCCTTGTTTGAGATGAAAGTTTAGAGGGACGGCCGGGTCTTTGTAGATTTGCAGTGGTTGATACTCCTTCCATTTCAATATGATCGCTTGCACAGTGCTCCTTGGGATGTTTAAAGTTTTGGAAATAATTTTTTATCCAAATCTGGCTTTAAACTTCTCACCAACAGTATCATGGACCTGCCTGTTCTGTTCCTTGGTCTTCATGATGCTCTCTGTGCTTCAAACAGAACCCTGAGACTATCACAGAGCAGGTGCATTTATAAGGAGACTTGATTACACACAGGTGGATTATATTTATCATCGTTAGTCATTTAGGACAACATTGGATCATTCAGAAATCCACAATCAACTTCTGGAGTGAGTTTGCTGCACTGAAAGTAAAAGGGCCGAATAATATTGCACGCCCCACTTTTCAGTTTTTGAATTTCCACAAAAATGTAAAATAACCAATAAATTTCGTTCAACTTCACAATTGTGTCCCACTTGTTGTTGATTCTTCACCAAAAATTTACATTTACTTTCGCAACGCACTGTATATATATTTTTTTATGAAAACTTTGCATCTAAATTGAACATATCAGTTAATTCGTACACCAAGAGCAGAACCAAAAACAAGGGCCAGTACATGCTAGAGAAATAGTAATGCATGTAAAAAACATAGGGTGCTTTGACTTTTCTTTCATCATAAAAGGCATCCCACTTCGACAAGCTGTACCCAATCCAGATGGTCACTAACTCTGGTAACTCACCTCGGTACATGCCATTGAAACCTCAAAATGGACGTGGCAGAGTGAGACCAGCGGAGTAGATAAAGGTGTAAAGGAGGAAATCACACCACCGAATGTACTGAGCACAAGAAAACTAAGTAAAACCAAAAACAATGGCCAGCACAGCTGTTAGTGTAATTTGCAGGTGCACTTGTATGGGCAACATGAGTCAGTCAAGTAGAAGGAGGTTGAGCTGAGAAAGGGAATTGCGCTGGTGTGACAGAGGCTTCTTCAAAGTTACCATAGCCATTTACTTATCAATTCAAACTCTGATTTCTCAATAAAGGAGGAACAGACCAGCCATGTAAAGGTATTGCTGGACTTCTCTTTTGAAAGAGCTGCATATAAACAGTTTGGGGGGTGAAATCCTGCTGACAGATTCCCATTAAGGAAAGTATTCAGACCCCTTTAAATTTTTTACTCTTTGTTTCATTGCAGCCATTTGGTAAAATCAAAAAAGTTAATTTCTTTCTCATTACTGTACACTCTACACCCCATCTTGATTAAAAAAAACAGAAATGTAGAAATGTTCGCAAATTTATTAAAAAAGAAAAACTGAAATATCACATGGTCTTAAGTATTCAGACCCTTTGCTCAATATTGAGTAGAATCACCCTTTTGAGCTAGTACAGCCATGAGTCTTCTTGGGAATGATGCAGCAAGTTTTTCACACCTGTATTTGGGTTCCTCTGCCATTCTTCCTTGCACATCCTCTCCAGTTCCGTCAGGTTTGATGGTGAATGTTGGTGGACAGCCATTTTCAGGTCTCTCCAGAGATGCTCAATTGGGTTTAGGTCAGGGCTCTGGCTGGGCCAGTCAAAAATGGTCACAGAGTTGTTCTGAAGCCACTCCTTTGTTATTTTAGCTGTGTACTTAGGATCATTGCCTTGTTGTAAAGTGAAGCTTCTGCCAAGTCTGAGGTCCAGAGCACTCTGGAAGTGGTTTTTGTCCAGGATATCTCTGTACTTGGCCGCATTCATGTTTCCTTCAATTGCAACCAGTCATCCTCTCCCTTCAGCTGAAAAACACCCCCATAGCATGATGCTGCCACCACCATGTTTCACTGTTGGGATTTTATTGGGCAGGTGCAGAGCAGTGCCTGATTTTCTCCGCACATGCCGCTTCCATTTATGGATTATGGAGGACACAGTGCTGTTAGGAACTTTGAGTATTGCAGAAATTCTTTTGTAACCTTGGCCAGATCTGTGCCTTGCCACAATTCTGTCTCTGAGCTCTTTGACCAGTTCCTTTGACCTCATGATTTTCATTTGGTCTGACATGCAATGTGAGCTGGGAGGTCTTATATAGACAGGTGTGTGCCTTTACAAATCAAGCCCTATCAGTTTAATTAAACACAGCTGGACTCCAATGAAGGAATAGAACCATCTCAAGGAGGATCACAAGGAAATGGACAGCATGTGACTTAAATATAAGTGTCTGAGCAAAAGATCTGAATACTTATGATCATGTGATATTTCATTTTTTCTTTTTTAAGAAATTTGCAAAAGTTTCTACATTTCTGTTTTTTTTCCGTCAAGATGGGGTGCAGAGTGTACATTAATGATAAAAAAAATTGAAGGTTTTTGAATTTACCAAATGGCTGCAATGAAATAAAGAGTGAAAAATTTAAAGGGGTCTGAATACTTTCCATGCCCACTGTAGATATCATCAAGAGGAGAGATGACCTAAACCATTCATTTATCAAAGAGACATAGCAAAGACAAACTTCTTTCTGGAGGAAATGGCATGACCCACTATTACATTACGTGCTTATCTGTGTAATGCTGTATGCGTATAATATTACATTAGGCCAATGCAGAGGGAATGTGTAGCTACTAAATCGTCACATGGTGATAACATGTAGGATATTACAGTAAGAGCAGTGGATTGTTCTGCTGCGTTCCTGCACCTGAAGACACCCATCTCAACATGTGTACAGTCAAGTGGTTTTACATGTATTAAGTGCTGGAAGTAATTTAAAGTGTTAATGTACAGTGTGAATACTGTATAGAGTACTGTATAGTGCAGGGTAAGCACTGAATTAGACTTGGAATAGGGCAAAAGATAAGGATCATAGGCTTAGCACTATATATACTGTTAAAGGATAGTAACTGTAGTTGGCTGAAGGCATAGGATAAGATATAGTTAATGTTTGGGGCTAGCCCACAGTGGGAAAGGGGTTAGTGAGGTTAGACAAGGGACCCACTTCCTGGTAGTTGTCAGATTGGGAAGTATAATGACCAGGTCAAGTTCAAGTACAGTTGGTTGCTAGGACCAGCATGTACCAATTGTTCAAGGCAGAGTGAGGCCGTACTGATATCCCAAGCAGACATACAGGTAACGTCACGAGCACAAAGCATGAGGGCTGAAGGGCGCATCATGTCTTCTGGCGCACAGGGGAAGATGGATACAGAATTGTGAGAAATGTAGGTGGCTAGTCTAGGGTGCCCTACAGAACTGGACAGGAAATCCCTGGGGCTTTCAGAGTCAGTGGGCTTAGGGATACTCCAGGAAGAATGAGAGGTAGGACTGAAGATGTGTTGTGCTAAGGAATTAATGAATATGAAGAGTTGTGCCCTATTCCACCTGTTACAACTTGATAAACTTGAACTTACTAGTGTTTGTTGTTGCAATGAACTTGGGGCCCCCTGAGTTTTGTGTGGTGGCTCCTGAAGATGGAGGCCTAGAGATAGCAGAGGCCTGCGGCCTACAAGTGAGTGTGATGCATCATGCACCCCACACCTGGCAGCACACTTGGACACTGTTTTCCTAAAGTGCCAGAGCGTAACCAGGCAGCAGTTAGGTCAAGACTACCACTCCCTGCCACTTTATATTACAAAAACCATACCAGAGATGATAATCTGATCGTTAGTGTGACTTCAGTGCTAAACATAAGTACGCAAGTCTGTTCTCATTGTATTATATTATTGTATTGCTAGAAAAAAAATCACAATAGAACTGGTTCATTTTGTGTAGTTTTTAGAGGTTTTCAGCCTGTATCTTTTTAACTTTTTAGTGTACTGAGTCTTTATCTTGTCTGCGGAATTGTTTGAGTTATATTTAGCTTTATGTGAAAACAATTTTTTATATCGTTGCCTGTTTTTTTATGTTCGCCATTGTGGGGGGAATTTAACCCCTTAAAGACCAGGGGTATTTCAGTTTTTGAATTTCTGTTTTTTGCTCCCCTCTTTCCCTCAGCCATAACTTTTTTATTTTTTGGTCAATATGGCTAAGTGAGGGCTTGTTTTTTGTGGGACAAGTTGTATTTCTGAACGACACCATTGGTTTTACCATACCATGTACTGGAAAACAGGGAAAAAAATTCCAAGTGTGGTGAAATTGCAAAAAAGTGCAATTTCACTGTTGTTGTTTTTTTTTTTTTTAACAATGTTCACTAAATGCTAAAACTGACCTGCCATTATGATTCCCCAGGTCATTACAAGTTCACAGACACTAAACATGTATAGGTTCTTTTTTATTTAAAGGCTGAAAAAAAATCCAAAATTTGTAAAAAGAAAAATAAAAAAGTGCCATTTTCCCAAGACCTGTAGCAGCTCCATTTTTCGGGATCTGGGGCTGGGTGAGGTCTTATTTTTTGCACGTCAATTTGACATTTTGGTGTAGATACAATCTTTTGATTGCCCGTGTGGCGCCCCTGAGGCTCAGTTGCCACAGAGGTACTGCACCTCCTCCTGAGGTGTGGTGCCCCACCATCCAGGTAAGTTGGAGGCTCCTGACCACGCTCCAACACCTGCATCCCACACAACAGAGTAGTTCAGCAAAGCCACATTGCGGCTCCCTGCTTGGAGTGTAGCAGAGCACCTTTGGTGGCTCCCTGCTTGGAACACGAAACGTGCTGGGAGGCGGGTGGAGTTAGAATACATAAAAGAGTGGGAAGGTTTAGAATTTCAAGGCAGTTCGAGGTCAGTCAGAGAGTCACTCAGAGAGGAGTGAGGAAAGAAGATCCCTGAAAGAGGGATGGAGGAAGGAGGTTCTGCAGAAGATCTCAGTGACCTGGGTCTGCTGGCACAGGAAAGGAAAGAAGGAGAAAGACATTGAACCGAAACCTGATCTTCCATAAGAAGGAAAGACTAGTACGGAATGTAGGAGTAAAAGGGAACAGAGGACGTGGGTTAGAGGAAGAACCCTGCCTAGAAGTTCTAAGCGCAAGGCCGGGGCCCGGTCCCCGAGGTTGTATGGACACTAATGGTTCTACAGCAGACACCAGTGGAGTAGTGGGCTGTAAATGCACTACTCCCATCTAAGACTTGGGGGCACAACAGCAACATTGATAGTGAGCCGGGACTCAGGAGTAAGGAGTCCCCAAAGCAGGCTACAGCTGTCTGCCGTACAAGTAGAGTTCTTGGGGACATCTGTCAGGAGGCACCCCAGTGTAACTCAGTACTAGAAGTACTTCACTCTTAAAGGCGCTATAAGAGGAGACATTCAGAAAGGCACATGTTGGCGGAGTGTTGGAAGGGAGCATTCCATCTGGCCTGGAGGTTGATTGAGTCCCTGACCCGGAGGACACAGCACGGAGGCAGGCACCTGTGTGTACTACAGACTGTGAGTAAAGCTTTGGAACTACAAGCCCTGGTGTCCTCCATTCATTCTTGTGCCAACGCACTCAGCACCGCTACATCTGGGTACCAGCCCCTACACCGCCTGCGCCTCTCCTCTACCCCGACATCTACAGTGCCCTGGGGCTACAGCTCCACCTGTGGGGAGCTTCACCATCTTGGCTGCAACACACCACCAGCCCCAGAGGATCTGCATGCAGCATTGGCCTAACATCTCACTTGCCAAACACCACAGGTGGCGTCACGAACTATTCCATTAACTACATTCCACCATTCAATCTCCCCTTTTTTACATTGGGCGCCCAGGGCCACGGACCGGGTCTCCGCTGCTGTGACACATCCCGCTGACACCGGCCCGGTACCGAGTACCCCACAGCCCTGGGAAGGCGACCCAACCGTTATTGCATTTTTTTGCAATATAGCGGCTACCAAAAAAATGTAATTCTGCCATTTTGAATTTTTTTATTGTCACGCCTTTTAGCGATCGGATTATGTTTTTTATATTGATGGATCGGGCGATTCTGAGTGCGGCAATATTAATTATGTGTATATTTGATTTTTTTTGCTTTATTTTGATTGGGGCAGAAGGGGATTGATTTGAACTCTTATTTTTAAAAACATTTTTTTTTTACTTTTTGCATGCTTCAATAGTTTCCATGGGAGACTAGAAACTACACTACTTTGATCGCCTCTGCTACACACAGGCAATGATCAGATCGCCTGTATGCAGCAGAAATGCTCACTTGCTATGAGAGCCGACCATCGGGCGCCACTCATAGCAATCTGGCAATGACAACTATATAGAGGTCTTCTGCAGACCTCTGGTTGTCATGCTGACCCATTGGTGACCCATGATAATGTGATGGGGTCACCGATGGGCGGGATTAGCAACGCGCTACCAGTAAGAGTGAGTTAAATGCCTCTGTCAGAGATCGTCAGCGGCATTTATCTAGCTAACAGCCTGGGTGGATTGCGATTCCACCCACGGCTGTTGCGGGCACATGTCAGCAGTATAGAGCAGCTGTCGTGTGTTCGGAAAGGTGTGGGCTGTGCACCGGAGCCCGCACCAAGCAGGGGGAGTCCGACATGGGCGTACTATTATTATTATTATTTGCCAATGTCGGAAAGGGGTTAAAAGTTCCTGTTTTCCCCTGATACATCATTTGCATATTTTCAAAAAGTTGATCAATTTGTTGGAAATGTACTCCAGTTAGCCCTGGAGCGGATATTAAGTATAAACCATTTTTACCATGCACAATATTTATGAACCCCATGCTCCACTTTGAAGGACTTGATGTAAATAACAGCAGCAAATACCACGAGAAAAGAAAAAAAGAAAAGTGAGCTAAAAAACATTATGGTGAATTGGGCCACTGAATCTATGGATGACAATTGTAATAATCCATTGGATTGCCAACACTAGGGCATGCAGAACAGCGGTAATTCCTAACCTCCCTAATAAACCTATTCACCTAATATAAGGGGAATAAGACTTTTCTAAGTACCCACCAAAGAGTGGGTCATGTTGAAATAGAAACTGGCTAAAAATAAAACATTGTATGTTACCTAATATACAAATGTAGGGTCATTTCCTCTTTGTCAGTACTGGGGTCATTGCAGGATCGTGACATTTTGTCCACTAGTACATGGTCACATGGTCACAGTACAATGGATGACACACTCAGTATCAGGCCATAATCAATAAAACATGAAATAAAGCAGACACTTCAAATCATGCACATTGCGCCTCACAAACTGGGCTCTGGACAGTGAGAGTCATGATGCTGGCTGCCAGGAGATGTGATTCTACAGGACAGAGGAGAGCAGCTCATTATGAGCTGAGAGGGAGATTCGGGGTGGTAAGCAGCTAACTGCATTATAGTCATCAATGGGCTGGAGAGCGATGATTAGTATGTTAGGCGTTAACTCCTCTTCTGGAATGTGCTAATGTGCACACTTGCCCAAGGTGTCGTGGTCATTTTCCATAGTAACAAACTCTACAATATGTAAGATAAAAGATCTTACAGCAAGAGAATAATAGTTGACAGAAAAAGCAATTCAATTGCAAACTTGCTTATATTCATGATGTTTAAATCACTAAAGAAATTTATTAACCTGAAATTACCCCTTTAATTTTGTATACTGTTTGTGTTATGAAATCCGGTGACAGATCCCCTTTAAATTAAATAAATTATGTGTGATGTTCCTCCGTTGAGCCTCTAACAGTGAGATGTGCACTCCCTTCTTCACATACCTTCATTTTGTAATGATGTGGCTAGCCCTGGGACATAAGATGGCTAATCTTACTAGCATCAAGTTATATGAGACAAGGCAAAGACATCTGTCACTGACAAAAGCAGTCAAACACTTATAGCAGCTGCATGGTGTAGGCTATTCACAATCATGACTCATTATAATGTTTGGCTTACTTTGATTATAGCACCTTTTTTACTCTTATGGTACTAGAAATGTTACAGAAAAATGCATTAGAACACCATTGTTCTCCAGACAATTCATTTTACTGGAGAACCCCATTTTCCAGCAGCAAACAAACACAGAAGGGAGCCCCTGTGCATAAATAGTATATGGAGCCTCTGGTGGACACAGACAGAAGAGGGCCTCTCTATGCCTAAATAGTATATGGGACCTCTGGTGGACACAGACAGAAGAGGGCCCCTCTACATAAATAGTATATGGGACCTCTGGTGGAAACAGTCAGAAGAGGGCCCCTGTGCATAAATAGTATATGGGACCTCTGGTGGACACAGACAGAAGAGGGCCCCTGTGCATAAATAGTATATGGGACCTCTGGTGGACACAGACAGAAGAGGGTCCCTGTGCATAAATAGTATATGAGACCTCTGGTGCTCTGGTGGACATTGATGGAAGAGGGCCCCTGTGCATAAATAGTATATGAGACCTCTGGTGGACACTGATGGAAGAGGGCCCCTGTGCATAAATAGTATATGAGACCTCTGGTGGACACTGATGGAAGAGGGCACCTGTGCATAAATAGTATATAGGACCTCTGGTGGACACAGATAGAAGAGGGCCCCTGTGCATAAATAGCATATGGGACCTCTGGTGGACACAGACAGAAGAGGGCCCCTGTGCATAAATAGTATATGAGACCTCTGGTGTTCTGGTGGACACTGATGGAAGAGCGCCTCTGTGCATAAATAGTATATGAGACCTCTGGTGGACACTGATGGAAGAGGTCCCCTGTGCATAAATAGTATATGAGACCTCTTGTGGACACTGATGGAAGAGGGCCCCTGTGCATAAATAGTATATGGGACCTCTGGTGGACACAGACAGAAGAGGGCCCCTGTGACTGCAAGGGGGCGGGGCTTAGCGTCCTGCTTTCAGAGATGGCAGGACACTATACAAAAACTCAGAATCAGGCAAAACGGAGGTCATACACAGTACGGGCAAGCGCGGTACAGGAGGGATATTCAGGACGGAGGTCAGACAAAGCCAAAGGTCATACACAGCACAGGCAAAGCAGGTACAGAGTCAGCAAACCAGAGATGTAAAGCGTAACAGAGCAGGGTCAGAATACCAGGCAGACGGACAATGATTGGCGTGACGCACGGACGGAGCAGGGTCAGGCACACTCAGATAGGAGTATAAGCGACAGGGGACGGCTCTCCCCTGAAGCTATAAAAACCCTCCCCAGATCCACAGGGAGGCTCTCAGAGTTAACTTCTTCACTACCTACCCAAAATCCAAAACACACCATGACAGTACCCCTCCTTCAACAGGGGGCCTCCGGTCCCCCAGGTCTTTCAGGATACCGAGCATGGTAAGCTCTAACCAGGCGATCAGCGTGCACTAACCTGGCTGGTACCCACGATCGGTCCTCCGAACCGTACCCCTTCCAATGTACAAGATATTGCAAGGAACCGCATACCCACCGAGACTATACAATGTTTTGCACTTCGAACTCCATATGACCGTCTACCAACACTGGAGTTGGTATGGAACCAGGTTCCTCTACCACCGAGCCTACTGGTTTGAGTAAAGACCTATGGAACACATTATGAAGTTTCAAGGATGCAGGGAGAAGTAAACGATATGCCACTGGGGTGATTACCTCGGCTATTACATAAGGGCCAATGAATTTAGGTCCTAGCTTGGCGAAAGGTAATTTTAAGGTTATGTTTCGCGTAGAAAGCCATACCTTATCCCCACACTGTAGTGTCAGACCCGGATCCCTCTTATTGTCAGCAAAACGTTTATATTTCTCTTGTGCTCTGGAAATGTTCGTCCGAACCTTAGTCCATAAATCACTTATCCTGCTGACGGAGTCTTCCGCCCCTGGACAGCTTGCATCCAGCCGTGAGAACTCACCAAAGTGAGGGTTCAATCCATAATTAATAAAAAATGGTGACCAACCCGTGGTTTGGTTTATTCGACTGTTAAAGGCGAACTCCGCCAATGGTAAGGCCTCGCACCAGTCGTCCTGTAACGTGGAAGTTAAACACCGGAGGATCTGTTCCAATGACTGATTGGTGCGTTCCGTCTGTCCATTGCTCTCTGGGTGGTAAGCTGAGGAGAAAGACAGAGATATCCCCAACTTCCTACAGAAAGCCTGCCAAAACTTAGCCACAAATTGTGTCCCCCTGTCTGAGACAATGTTAGTAGGTACCCCATGGAGGCGAACAATTTGAGAAAGGAAGTGTCGAGATAGAACTTCTGCAGACGGTAATTTAGTCATGGGTACAAAATGTGCCATCTTAAAGAATCTATCCACAATTACCCAAATTACTGTATTACCCCGAGAAGGAGGGAGATTAGTGATGAAGTCCATGGACAAATGAGTCCAAGGCCTTCTTGGAATTGGTAAAGGCACTAATTCCCCAGCCGGCCGGCAATGAGAGCTCTTTGAACGTGCGCAAACCCCGCATGCAGCGACATGTTTCTTAATCTCCCCCGACATACATGGCCACCAGAAGACTCTTTTAATCGCCTCACCTGTGGCAGCAATACCTGGATGAGCACCCAGTTTAGAGTCATGAAACTCTCGCAGGAGATCAGAACGCAAGTGTTGCGGGACAAACAGTTTTTTAGCGGGTTTGGACCTTGGAGCTAAAGATTGAACCTCCATAATCTCCCGCTCCAATTCCGATGACAGTGCATTTAAAACTACCCCAGGTTGAAGAATGGATGATGGAGGATCAGGGGCAGGCAATGGTTAAAAACTGCGGGATAATGCGTCTGCTTTCACATTTTTAGATCCTGGACTGAACGTTATCGAGAATTGAAATCGGGAAAAAAAAAGTGACCAACGGGCCTGTCTGGGGGTCAATCTTTTAGCAGTTTTGATATATTCCAGATTTTTGTGATCAGTGATGACCGTAATCGGATGTTCTGCCCCTTCCAAAAAATGTCTCCATTCTTCAAATGCCAGCTTAATTGCCAGAAGCTCTCTATTCCCAACATCGTAGTTTCTCTCTGCCGGAGAAAACTTTTTGGAAAAATAAGCACAAAGTCTAAGGTTAGTCAGGGTAGCTGGCCCGTGAGACAACACAGCCCCTACCCCTACCTCAGAGGCGTCAACCTCCGCAACAAATGGCAAGGACGGATCTGGTTGCACAAATATGTGGTTGCACATGTGAGAAGCCCTTGATTAATCTACGGTAATAGTTTGCGAATCCCAAGAAGCGCTGGAGTCCTTTCAGGTTCTGAGGTTGGACCCACTCCACAATGGCTTGCACTTTCTTGGGATCCATCCGAAACCCCTGTGGCGAGATTATGAGTCCCAAGAACGTTAGCTCCTGGACGAAAAAAGTACATTTTTCAGGTTTAGCAAATAATTGGTTTTCCCTGAGTCTTTGAAGCACCGTTTTGACATGGAACAAATGAGACTCTTTGTCAGTCGAGTAAATCAGAATATCATCCAAGTAAATGACAACGAAGCGGCCGATGAGGTCCGCAAACACCACATTAATGAAATTTTGAAAGACCGCTGGTGCATTAGTGAGGCCAAACGGCATCACTAAATTTTCAAACAATCCCTCTGACGTGAGAAAGGCAGTTTTCCATTCGTCCCCTTCCTTAATTCTTATCAAATTATAAGCCCCTCTGAGATACAATTTGGAGAACCATTTTGCCCCCGAAAGTTGGTTACACAAATCTGGAATCAGGGGTAAGGGGTACGTATTCTTGACAGTAATCTTGTTGAGTTCTCTGAAGTCGAGGCAGGGGCGCAGGCCACCATCTTTCTTTTTAACAAAGAAAAACCCTGCTGCTACCGGAGAAACTGAGGGTCTTATATGCCCTTTTCGGAGACTTTCCGTTATGTATTCCTTCATTGCCAGACGCTCAGGTCCTGACAAATTAAATAAACGGACTTTGGGCAATTTGGCCCAAGGGATTAGGTCTATAGTGCAGTCAAATGACCTATGTGGGGGTAATGCCTCGGCCTCGCTTTCGGAGAACACGTCCTCGAAGTCCTTGAGGTACACCGGAATACCCTCCAGACAAACAGAAGACTCACAGGTAGGTTTTGCAGGTGTAACACAGAACACAGGTTTATAGGCACAGTCAATACATTTAGGACCCCACTTAACAATTTCTCTTTTCTCCCAATCAATAACTGGGCTGTGCCGTTGAAGCCACGGCATGCCCAATACCAGCCCTTCGGGCAGGTTGTCCGTGACAAAACATTTCATCTCCTCAACATGGGAGGAACCAACATGCAAAACAAAACTGTTAGTAACATAATGAATCCCCGAATGGGTGAGAGGGGAAGAGTCAATGGCCACGATTTTCAGAGGGGTCTCCAACCTGACTGTCCCTATCTTGACCCTGGAGACGGTACTGGAACTGACCAGGTTAAGTGATGAACTGCAGTCCACCAAGGCTGTAGAAATAAAATGACAGTTGTCTACCACCAGTTCGACATTAAGCAGAAATTTAGGGCATGAAGAAAAAAGTACCTGGGGGTCTGGGCAGCCTCCTCGATCACTACCCAGACCTACTAGTTTCCCATCGGCTTGGAGGACGTTGGACACACTGGACAATCTCTCCTCCAATGTCCTGGTTCCCCACAGTAGAAGCAAAGTTGTTTCTCACGGCGGCGCTTCCTCTCTTTCTCTCTGACCGAGGTGGCACCAATTTCCATAGGCACAGGACTGGCCACCACCTCTTTACTGCTGGAAAACAAGGACAACTCGGAGTGCATAACCCCTCTGGCTCTGAGCCGACGATCCATTCACACGGCTTGGGTCATCCTCCAGACTGTCAGGAGGTGGATGCAGAGCCAGGGCATCCTGAAGGTGTTCCGACAGGCCCCTATGGAATAGTCCATGGAGAGCGGCATCATCCCTGGAGACTTCTGCTGACCACCATCAGAACTCAGAGCAGAACCACTCTGCTGAGTGCCGACCCTGACGTGTGCTCATCACCATGTCCTCTGCCAAGCGAACCCTGTCTGGTTCCTCATAAATGCAGCCCAAGGCCTCAAAAAATGCATCCACAGTCATACGCTCTGGGGCTGTGGGGGCTAGAGAGAACGCCCAGGCTTGGGGGGCACCCCGAAGTAGGGAAATAATCACCCCCACCCTCTGAAATTCTCCCCCAGATGAACGGGGTCTCAGGGAAAAGAACAATTTGCATCCATCTCTAAAAGCCCTGTACTCCCTTTTGTCCCCAGAAAAAGAGTCCGGCAGTTTAACAGGAGACTCCGGGGAAGTGAGTGACACGTCCCTGATCTCAGGACCGAGAGCTCCTTGTACAGTATTAACCAGCTGCTGCTGGGTTTGGGCCATAGAGCGCTGCTCCACGTTAAGTTTCTGAAACATCTGTGATAGTTGTTTAACCTGGTCAGATAATGTTTGCATGGGGTCCATGATGCAAGCTGTAATTCCCACACTCAAACACCTTACTCTCAGGGGCGGGGGGGAACTGTTATAGGTCGCTTATAATGTCAGGATCCTGACAGCGCCGGCGTGCAGCCTCCGCTGAGCAGGGACTCACCCGCACTGTAGGGGGCCCGGGGTCAGGTACAGCCGGAAAGTAAAGATGCACAGGACCTGTGGACGCTGAAGTTAGCAAGCAGTCACAGGACCTACGGTCATGTGACTGCAAGGGGGCGGGGCTTAGCATCCTGCTTTCAGAGATGACAAGACACTATACAAAAACTCAGAGTCAGGCAAAACGGAGGTCATACACAGTACGGGCAAGCGAGGTACAGGAGGGATATACAGGAGGGAGGTCAGACAAAGCCAAAGGTCATGCGAAGTACAGGAGGGATATTCAGGAGGGGGGTCAGACAAAGCCAAAGGTCATACACAGCACAGGCAAAGCAGGTACAGAGTCAGCAAACCAGAGACGTAAACCGTAACAGAGCAGGGTCAGAATACCAGGCAGACGGACAATGATTGGCGTGATGCACAGACAGAGCAGGGTCGGGCACACTCAGATAGGAGTATAAGCGACAGGGGACGGCTCTCCCCTGAAGCTATAAAAACCCTCCCCAGATCCACAGGGAGGCTCTCAGAGTTAACTCCTTCACCACCTACCCAAAACACACCATGACAGTGAGGTACCACACCTCAGGAGGAGGTGCAGTACCTCTGTGGCAACTGAAGCCTCAGGGGCGCCACACTAACATACTGTGATAAGAAGTGTCCAAGATGACATAATATCAGCTGAGGATAAACTCTCCCATTTGCAGCTGTTGTAAAGCTTACAATAGGGGAATCATTTGGAGTTATGTTCCAAAATGTTCAAATGGCACAGACTTCTTTTAGACTAAGTAGTTTCAGTACAATTAGAGCTGGATTATAGGATGGGCACAGGTAAAACGCGCACTCGGGTCTCTTCCACCTTGGGAAACGATCAGATCTCAGTTATCCACAAAATATGATACTACTATTCAGGCGCTATATTTTGGGTGGTCATTATACAGGGAGATTTACTCAAAAGAAGTCCAGAATATTCTGCCTTAAGTCCCATTTTCAATTGTTTGCATTACATGCAATTCCACAAGTGATCTTCATTTTCTGCAAGATTGATTTCGATGTTGCACTCCATTTTGTGTCAACGTATCAGCAAGCATGTAGGTGGAATAGCAGCAATTTCACATTGGACGTTTTCATTCAAATCTTCTACATTGCAAGGCTTGTTCTTATAAATGTTTACTTTGAGTACACCCAAAGGAAGAAGTCTGGTGGTGTCAGATCCGGCAACCATGGTGGCCAAAGCACCAATGTAATTACCTTGTTACTGAAAAAGGACTCAATTTCTGCCATGCTCCTTGCCGATGTGTGACACTATACTTCATCTTGCTGGAACTAACCTTCGCGATCATCCAGGTGATTGACAAACTGTTCAAAAATGTCCAGGTACACATTGGTGTTCACTGTGGTATAAATAGGGCCAATGATGCGCAACCAAGATATCACGCACCATACACCAACGTTATGATCATGGAGTGGATTTTTGTTGAGTGTCAAAGAGATTTTCAGCCCCCACATATGGATGTTTTGCAATGCTGTACGGTACCTACATCATCGATCCAACTTGGGGGCATCCTGGCTTGGTCAAAGCTCCATACACTAAGGTGCACATTGAATGTTGTTTTGTTCAGGTTGTTTTGTCCTAGCAAGAGTTAGGGTTTCGAGTGAATCTCCTGGTATAATTTTTAGGAATTGTGGACAACATGAGTAGCAGCAGCATGACACTACTAGAACAGCTGAATAAACATTTTGTTTTGCCAGGGAAAGTGGAAATGTTCTGCAAATGCAAGAAGCCATACTGAGAACAGTCTCCTGGTCACTATTTATGTGGGTTCTGTATACTCTGTTCACCTTTGGATCCTCAAACTCTCAGTAAAACGGGGTCCTGTGATGACAATTTGGCAATCTAATGAAGGAATAGTGGCACGGTCACCACACATTTGTATTTTGTCCTCTTTATATTCAGTGTTTGCTAATACTGCATTAAATTTATGTATAAAACATCTTTGGGGGTTCACTCAGCTCAAAGGAATGGGGACTAGTTCCAGCCAGAGCTTAGTCTCCTGTACTTATAGGCCCCATTGTAGCATAGGCTGGCTTTAGGCTATCCATTGCATTCACATTGTATTACAGTTTCTGTAAAATCTACATAAAATGACGACATTACACATATCTTATAACAACGTTGTTCATGTTTGAGGCTAAATGAATATGAAATTGCTCAATATGCCCCATTAACTGTGAAGTATCTCCAGACCAAAAAGATGTGGCGGGATCATGTCAGGTCATGTTTTTCTTCCCTTATATGTGAATTCTCCTAAGGCTTTATGCTGTAGGGTGGGACCCATCCTTTACAGATGATCCAATCATTTCTGTTGCCTTGGAAAAACATTTCTTAATTTACTCCAATGCAATAAAACTATTATAACGTCTTGTGTGACACTGACGTATATTTAATGGTCCTAATAAAATCCTGCAATGCTATTATGTATGTGTTTTATGTTACGGCATAGTAAGCCTGGAAATTAGGTGTAGAGATCTATTGCTACTTCCAGAAAGTGGTATTGTCCCTAATTTTCTCCGCCAGCCTTGGATTTAGTAACTGTTATGGGATATTATTATTTGTTGAAAATGTCAATGAGATTCTGTAATTCCATACACTGCATATTAACATTTCTCTGCTTCTGGATAATATACATTGTACTTTCCTCTTTAATGCCTCATCTATATGAAAAGAATGGAAGGTTTGCCAAAGAAATCTGTAAGATAAGAGTTATGAGGGTGAAAAACTTTTTTAGAGGCTCGATCATAGTGCTACATTTGGGATTCATTCATGTGTCTCCTATTAAGGCCGGGGTCAAATTTGCGAGTGTGATGTGAGAAACGCATCAATACAAGGCACTGCTGCCGGCACTTGGGACTGGAGTGTGCCGCTACCTGTATTTCTATGCAGTCGCACACTCGGGTCCGAGCGTCGGCGGCAGTGCCGGCTGTTGAGGCGAGAGACTCGCGTGAGTTTCTCGCATCGCACTCACCAGTGTGACCCCAGCCTAACACAAACAATTAGTTAGGACTAGTACGCATTTTTTTTAAATAGGAGAAAAAAAGTAGCATAATCCACTTCCTAACACCACAATTCTTCATTTTTGTAATTTTCGTTTTCCCTCCCCTTCTACCAAGATCCACGAGTCCACGACTTTTTCATTTTTTTGTCAACATAGCCGTATGAGGGCTTGTTTTTTTGTGGGTCAAGTTGTAGTTTTGAATGGCATCATTCATTTTCCAAATCAATGTGCTGTACAGTTCCTGAACTTGTATCAATTTCGGAACCTGACATATAGCATAGAGTTAAGTCATATATGTAAGGAAGGGGTTAAATAGAACCCACCAGGGGATTTAAGGATCATTCAGATGTCAGCTATTTTAATTGTGCGCAAAAAACAGACCAATTTCCATCACTGTTTTGGATCAGGTTTTTATCAGTCTTCCGTCAGGGTCAGTTTTGTACCATTAGTGTTTTGTCATATTTTTTGTGCAGGAGAAGTTTTCTCACGCTTCTCCTGTCGGATAGCACATGGATGGCATCCGAGTACTGATAAAATTTTTCAAGGACCCATGGACTTGCACTGGGAAGTTTGAGCCAAGGCTCGGATCAATATTCAATATGTCTCTGTGACTTGTTTCTGATCTCTCAATCTGCAACAACTTCCAGACACCTGAACAGTTCCATAGACTAAAATGGGTATGAGGTCTGCGATAAACATGGATCAAACTCGTATGTGGAAAACTTATGTCTGCATGAGCCCTGAGAGTCAATAATTACTTTGTTGGGTAATAATTAAAAGACAAGTTTGAATATACCTCCAAATTCGTCAGATGAGGACTGATATTTTGGAATTGCACCAATCCTTGCATTACTCAACATTTGTGATGAGCGAGCGTGCTGGGATAAGGTGTTATCGGCCATGCTCGTGTGCTAACCGAGTGTCTTTGCCATGCTCCAAAAATATGTTCGAGTCCCTGCGCCTGCATGTCTCATGGCTGTTCAACAGGCGCAACACATGCAGGGATTGACTAACAATCAGGTAATCCCTGCATGTGTTGCTGCTGTCGAACAGCCACAAGACGCGCAGCAGCGGAGATACGAACATATTATTCGAGCAGGGCAAAGACACTCGGTTAGCACACGAGCATGGCCGATAACACCTTATCCCAGCACGCTCGCTCATCATTACTCATCATCTTTTGCGCATGCTAGAGATCCAGTAACTGTGCAATCTCAACAGATGTCAATCAAGCACATGGGGGTGGGGCTAGATAGAGATTCATGCGGAGGACTGATGCTCTAGTTGGGTATTAGCCCACCATTGCTGCACTTGCACCCTTATTTACATAAATTATTTACACAATTCAAATTGATTTTCTCAGCAATGGAATATCCATTTGTATGTAGAAAGGCATGCTGGAACCTGTGTTTTACTACCCGACGCAGCAAAGTTATTGATTTGGTGACTCCAAACATCCTGACACAGGGCAACAAAGGATCAGACAGGCCAAGATCCCTGTCCAGTTCTTTTATTGTTCTAAGGCTATGGCCACACTATCAGTATTTAGTCAGTATTTCACATCAGTATTTGTAAGCCAAAACCCGGAGTGGGTCAAACATGCAGGATTGGTGCACTTGTTTCTATTATACCTTGTTCCTCACCAGGTTTTGGCTTACAAATGCTGAGAAAAAATACTGAACAAATACTGATAGTGTGGCTGTAGCCTAGTGATGTCTGGGGATAGATGGATAACAATGTTTAGTCTTGGCTCATATACCATCGATATGGTTCTGACCTGATGCCTTGGTTTCAGTAGCATGCTAACATTCATGGCACTATTGATACGTAGTCGTGCACGCTCCCCACTAGAGAGCCACAGCTTATAGAGCACTCTATTTTAATTAATTATAAGGGAATGAATAACACCAACTACCTCGTATGTGGCAAATATCTGTCTTGATTCAATAGGCATTAAAGACTGTTGGTTTCTCTATATGGTATAATCGAGTCTAATAACGAAGGTATGTGATATATGTAACTTTTAGATTGAAATGAAATCTGTCAGTAGGATTAACCCTCGTACACCGTCTATATGATCACATTGGTCATAGGAAGCTGAATAAAATGATAGCTTTTATCTGCGATCTGATCTGTTATTCCAGAGAAATCCATTTTTTTTCAATATGTAAATTAGCTAAGATCTATGGGACGGACACTGATTTGCATGAGAATTTGCCTCCAGATATTATTTTAAATAAAAGGGGGCATTACCAGTGTGAGACAAGTAATGACTGACAGTCCACTCTCCTGATCTACATGGCTCACACTGGTAATACCCACTTTCATTTCAAATAAGCTCTGGAGGCGGAGTCTCATACAGATCAGTGTCCGTCCCATAGATCTTAACAGCTCATTTACATATAAGAAAAACGTGGATTTATCTGGAATAAGACATCAGATTGCAGATATCAAGGTATCATTTTATTCAGTTTCCTATGACCTACATGCCTATATAGATTGTTTATTAGGGTTCATCCTACTGACAGATTCCCTTTAATATTGAGACAAATATGAGATGCTGGTAAATCAGGACAGATTGAGTCAGCGTGTATTATGTAATGATCTAGAACATGTAATGATTTACAGTTATATATACATGTTGACTTCATTCATTAAGTCCTGGCAGGTCAGACTTCTAAGATCTTTTCAGATCCAATACTCATGCATTTCAGCTGTATGCAGGAAATCCGTGGTACGGTAATTAGTATAGACACTTATTCACACAGAGGTCAACTCTGACACATGGTAAGGTTTTTAATATTAGACAGTGTAGGACCGTCCCGATCAGAGTCAACGTGTCGACGGTGGGACGGCTTTTATGTTATTTTTCATATCAAACAGTGTAACTAAGAACCCTGCGTTATTTAAATGCACTTTTGCTTTTTACTTATTTAGTTACAGCAGCGTTTATGTTCATTTTACTTCTTGCAGGTTTTGTATGCTTTATGGTATGCGTTTATGCGCTGCATGTATATCAACTTAAACCAAGCTCATTTTTTGTGTTTTTTTCAACTTATTTTAAAGAGACAAAATACATTTTATATTTAGCGAAATCAAGACGTATTTGGATGATGGAGATAATGTCATCAATAATATCACACTAGAGCTTTTATCTATGGGAAACATCGGAAGCTTTGGACTGACTGATTAAATAGTTACTAAACTTTTTTTTTTTAAAACAAGTTTTGGCAAGCATGGAAAGTTATGAAAATATCTGCCATTTAACAGACCATCATCACCCACTATATACAGTAGTGGAAACATTGGATTTGCTTTCACAAGCCCCTGGGGTGGGGGTGGGGGTGGGCGGTACAATGAGAACAGGGTGTGTGTGGAAGTAAATCTAAAGCCTCCATTGCAGGATACTATACAGGGAGCAGTGAGGCTCTGCCATGCCAGTGTAGGGAGGAGGATCCCAGCAGAGTGTCCGGGCCGGAACCAAGGGGACCGCCATCTGAGTTCCTAAGGAAACAGTACCCGGGGAGCAAAGGAGGAGAGTGGACTGCTGAGAGTGACAGGACAGCAAGGGGAGGGGTGAGTATAAAAGGGACAGGGAGCGCGCAGGGGAGTCAGTTGGCGGAACGGCAGACAGGAGGCAAGAGACTGTGGGAGTCTGAGAGAGCCAGAGTGACAGACTGTGATGAGAAAGGAGACCATCGGCAGAGGAGAGACTTACTGCGGCCTGCAGAGAGTGGGCGCCATACCTACCAACAAGAGACTGTCGCTTCACTCCGATCCAGGGTCTCTACCTGCCCACGGTGGTCCGCAGCTGTTATCGCTGTACTTCAGCCTGTCGCGGCTGGTCCGCCACCCTTCGCAGCTGCTGCCACTCCAGTCCGCGGCGTGCCCGCTGCCACCCCACTTCAGCCCGCGGCTGCGGTCTCTTCATCATCGGCCGCAGTGGACGTCACACCGCTGCAGTTGGCAGTTGGGGCCTACTCCTTCGCCTAGGCCCAGGCCGTGCACATGGCCTGCCAACCGCCACTCCTGGGAACTGCAACACAACCCTGCTTGGAGACTGGAGTCTCATTGAAGTCGCTTATGATCAGAACCCCGCTGTTTCTACAGGGGTCACCTCATCAAAGGACTTCCTCAGGGCCTGTTGTGCTCCATCTCCTCCTGGGCGCTGGACGCCCGAAGACTATGACAGATCCTCAGAAGCTGGGCCCAGCGGCTGCGACGCCAACGCAGCCTCATCAGAGACGCCGAGGGACGTCAGGACGGATAAGTGACACTATAAGAAATAAGGACCCGTAGTCGGCCATATCGCGGCCCTATAGTAACCGGCCCTTGCCGGATTAGTCGTGTTCACTTTTAAATTGTTTGTTTGTGCAGAGTCCCTGCGAGAACAATAGCTGTTATTAATTTTTGGTTGCTTCGCATAGCCCTAGCGGCTTAAATTCATAAAAGTTCTATAGCCAAAGTTCAATTCAGTCTTGCGTCTCGTCACTGCATCCTGCGTACCTGCTGTTTTCCTACACCAGCTGCAGGAGATTGGTCTGATCAGTATGAGGAGGACACAATGTGCGGATCCTTTCACTGCCTTCAGCAGTACTCCAAAATTAATTGAACTCCATTCAACTTTTTTTTTTACAACAAATGAAAACAAATAGAATTCCTCTAATAAAGTGATTTGCAAAGTTTAATAACTTTCCATACTGAAGATGTATTTTTTTTTTCCAAACTGTAAGGCTGGAGTCGCACACAACGTAGAAAAATACGGACCGTATTGTACGGCCGTAATACGCATAAATGGTCCCTAAATAGTGATCCGTATGTCATCCGTTGTCAGGATGTGGCCGCGTATTTTTCTCATGTAAGCATCCGTATGTAATCTATATGTGATCCGTATACTGTTTTTTTTTCTTGCAACCTTGCAAAATGGACATTTAACGGTTTTGAGGCCTGCACATAATTTAAATCATCAGCATCAACCCTATTTATTGCCTCAACATCAGGTGGCAGCCTCCAATCTGCCCATTTTGGTGCTGTGCTTGTGTTGGTGTATTGGTGGTTGTTAGCAAACATGTCAGACACACTTCAGTTCACCCCAACTGACAGTGTTCTGTTCAACTGGGTTTTGTCCCGCCGCTTTGGCCAGCCATACCCAGTGATTGTGGATCCGAGGAGGAGGAGACGAATGTGGGTGCATCTACATTTGACATAACGCTTCACTAAAGGCCATTTTCACAGGCTTTATGCAGCTCTGAGGACACATCCTGACAAGTTTTTCCTCTATTGTCGGATGACCGTTTCTACCTTTGATGTTTTGTTGGAGACATTGGGCCCAGGGCTCACCTTCCAGGACACCCGGATGCGCAAATGCATCTCTGCGGAGGAGCGCCTTCTCCTTACGTTACAGTATGTATTTCTCAGCTACAGAATATATGTAGATGATTAGTTTCTCAAATAATTATGTTACTCAGTAACCCCTTTTTGGCCAAGAAGCATTATAAATTGGTAAGAAATATATGCTCTAAAACTTAGAACACTTTGATGTGTTATTCCACATTACATAGCCGTGGTACATGTGTATATGTATTGTTCGCCTAGCTTCTTACTTAATTACACACTGTTCTGGTGATCTATATGTAATGTGTGCATCCTTGAGCATGTATATATTTTCTACATTTGTTTAATTGTAGGTTCCTCTCAACTGGCCTTTCTTATGCAGCACTCCATCTGGAGTTTTTGATTGGGTGATCGACAATATCGGCATAGTTCCTGCTACATGTTCTGAAATCTTGTCCAGAGTTCATCATCTGGTCATGCCAGAGCCCAAGATGGGAGACTGGTTGAGGATTGCCAGGGGATTTGAGTTGCACTGCCAATTGTATTGGAGCCCTGGATGGGAAGCACATCCGTGTGTGTAAGCCGCCGAACTCAGGGTCCCAAATCTATAATTAGAAACAATATTTTTCTGTAGTTTTGTTTGCTCTGGTTGACAGTAACTACAGTAACTACAGGTTTGTAATTGTAGACATTGGGGCTTATGGAAGAACTGGAGACTCCTAGAGTCTTCAGTTCTTCCATTATGGGTCGGCGGCTGCGCAATAACCTGTTGGACCTACCATCACCACGTCAGCTACCAGGCTCAAATCAAGAAGCGGTGCCTTATGTTCGTGTGGGGTATGAAGCCTTCCAATTGACCAGGCATGTCATGAGGCCATACCCGAGCAGAAACCTTGACCACCGGCGCAGGATTTTTAATTTGCGCCTTTCACGTGCCCGAAGACTGGTGGAGTGCGCCTTCGGCATTTTTTGTGCCAAATGGTGTGTCCTCCAGTCTGCCATTCAGCTGAGTGAAGCCAATGTCAATGAGGTCATCAAAGCTTGTGTGGTCCTCCATAACTTCACTAGACTGCATGATTGCTCCTCATCTGATGTCACTGAAGGTGTGGTGGACAGCCTAGGCCACATGTGCTCCCTTTACGGCGTCCTTTCTCAGGACTCAAAGTACGTGATGTGTTCACCCAGTATTTTGTTTCACCTCAGGGTGCTACTACCTGGCAAGATCAGGCTGTATCTATGTTGTGATGTTCTTATGTGTGTGAATATAATGTTATTTTTTGTTGTTCTTTGATGTGTGTGGTCGGTTTATATGTGATAAAGTTGACTTACTTATTTGAATGCCTAAAATAATTCAAGAAGAGGGCCAAAGATGCATTTTCAAATTTTTTATAATTGCAAAAAATTGGCTAGAATACTGTTTACCATATTTTTTTCATATGGCAGATATTGCCCAGGCCATTTATCCTTTTCTGTATATAACATTTGCATATTTAGACACCCAAATAGGTAACATGAAATGATAATTGCCAACAAAAACAAAAAATATAACAATTTTGTATTTTATAACTGCTGGTAGCTTGGCGGAGGTGATGGCGGGAGGCCTTCCTCTCTTTGTTGGGGGTTGGGGTGCCCAGCTTGGCCATCACCCTGTTGGGGTGGATGATCTTGGCCCTGTTGGAATATGTGGCCATGTTCCTGCAGCTGTGCACCAAAGAGACCATAAGGATACTGTCGATTAAAATCCTGTGGCTGATTGTAGCCACATCCATCATACCCCCCCAATATGATAATGTCGTCCAAACCCAGGATGGGGCCAGCCTCCAACACCAGGTCTGTACAAGTGGCCATATTGGGCAGGTTGGTTATAGCCTGCCATTTGGCCATGTTATTGCCAAGCTTGGTTTGGGGGGGTGGAGGTGTAGGCACACGTGCAGGCGGACACTCAGATCCTAATTGAGCATGCACAGCTGGTTGTCGAACAAGGCGTAGACGGTTACGGGTTGGGAGCTGCCATCTCTCAAGATACTCAAACAACTCATATGGGTCATTGGGGTGTGTGCATGCATCAATTAGTATCTGAATGGATCCCCACACACGTAGCCTCACCTCACGGGGTAGGGGACGGAGGTACCGGGCCAGGCTTCGGGAATATGCCTCTTCACCCTCATCTTGGGCAGCCCTGGACAGGTAATTGAGGACAACTGTGTCTACATACCTTCGGGTATCAGAGGCAGTGTTGTCCCTTCTCCGTCTCCCACGGTGGCCTACGGCTGCAGGCTGGGGGGGACCCCTCAACACGGCCAGTAGGGCTGCTGGTGGCTCTGCTGGGTCTGGACCAGGTGCAGAACCTGATGCTGGGCCTGATGCTGGTGGAGCTTGGGGGTTGCAAAAGCTCTGTCCAGAAGATGGGCCAGCCACCTCTTCACATCCCCCGTCCGGGTCTATAATGGGCTCAGTATCTGATCCTGTCTCCCTCTCTGTGAGGTTGGATTGAGTTCTGTTAGGAAATGTACAAAAAAACAAATGTAACTCTGACCCTAAAAAGCATATGTGTCATGTGGTGTGATGTCTGTACTTACGGTCTGAGATCCATACTGGGTGCCAAATATGCCAAGCGGTCAAAATAGATGTATTTCCACTTGGTCGGTGCTGCTGCCCCACTCCTGGCCCTCTGCTGTCTTTCCCGCCGGTACTGGTCGCGGATGCTGTGCCAGCGTCTCATCACATCCTCAACTGCAATGTGAAGTGAAAAGTGACTGTAACCTTTGTGAATTGTGCCAAGCAATATTCCTAACATTTCACATAGTCACGTGGCCTAGTAGGGGGTGGTTTTTAGCTACATTTTTCTTTAGCAAACAGGGATACCTACATACACAGTATAGGATTGTAGGGGCTCCATTTCAAAAAGCTCACTTCTGGCCTTTAAGCTGATTGGTAAAAATGGCAATTACTTACAAATTTGTTGTTGCTCCTTACGTGGCCGTTGGGCATAGTCTGGAAACATGTCCACACAGATGCGCCTCTTTGCGGCCCCGGTCAGAATAATGGGCATCTCGTTGGTCCCAAAGTTCGGGCCTTTCCTGGACCAACACAATTAGGAGCTCCACATTAATGTGGCTAGACATGACACTGCAGGACTCCGTGGAGGTGGATCGCCCGCCAGGGCAGTGGGGTACTCGGTACCGGGCCGGTATCTCAGAGGGAAGTGTCACAGTAGCGATGACCCGGTCCGTGGCCCTGGGCACCCATGTAAAAGGGATTAAGTGATGGAATAGTTTATGAGTGAGTGATTCGTGATGCCACCTGTGGTGTTCGGCAATGAAGTTGTTAAGCCGACGCTGCAGACAGATCCTCTGGAACAGATGGTGTGGTGTAGCAATGATGGTGTAGCCCTCCACAGGTAGGGCTGTAGTCCCAGGGCAGAGTAGATTAAGAAGATAGGTGTTAAGAGAGAGAGTGTAGTGTCCGGCACCGAGATGTAGCAGTGCTGAGTGGGTTGGCGCAGTAATAAGCGGAGGACACCAGGGCATGTAGTTCCAAAGCTTTACTCAGTCTGTTGAGCATACAGGTGCCCGCCTCGGTGCCGTGTTCTCCAGGTCAGGGCTCAGCCAACCTCCAGGCAAGATGAAGTATTCCCTTCCAACACTTTGCCAACATATGTGCCTTTTCTGAACGTCTCCCTTTTGCGCCTATAGTGAAGTACTCTCAGTACTGAGTTACACTGGAGTTCCTCCTGTCAGATGTTCCTATGAACTCTACTTGTACGGCAGACAGCTGTAGCCTGCTTCGGGGACTCCTTGCTACCAAGTCCCAGCTCACTATCATTGCTGTTGTGCCCCCAAGTCTTGTGTGGGAATAAAGTGGTGACAACTTCTATTCCTCCGGTGTCTGCTGCAGGACCATTAGTATCCATACAACCTCGGGGACCGGACCCCGGCCTTGCGCTGTGAACTTGGGAAGGGTTCTGCTCTAACTCTAATCCTTAGTCCTCCTCTCCTTACGTTCCGTACTAATCCTTCTTTCTTATGGAGAGAGTCAGACTTTCCATCAATATCTCTTTCCTGTGCCAGCGGACCCAGGTCACTGAGGTC
Source organism: Dendrobates tinctorius (assembly GCF_039654945.1). Lineage (NCBI taxonomy): Eukaryota > Metazoa > Chordata > Amphibia > Anura > Dendrobatidae > Dendrobates > Dendrobates tinctorius. The sequence continues at coordinate 29,115,672 of NW_027361673.1, read as the reverse complement.
GGCTGCAGCACTTCCTTCATCCATCCCACTCAGGGGATCTTCACTCTTCCACTGACTCTGTCAGACTGACTACATCCTAAACTCTTCCCGCTCTTTTGGTGCCAACTAACTCCACCCGCCTCCCAGCACGCTTCGTGTTCCAAGGAGGGAGCCACCAAAGGGTGCTTTGCTACACTACTGTGTTGTGTGGGATGCAGGTGTTGCAGTGTGGTCAGTTGTCTCCACCTTACCTGAATGGTGGGGCACCACACCTCAGGAGGAGGTGTAGTACCTCTGTGGCGACTGAACCCTCAGGGGCGCCACAGAGGCGTACTTCCTGGATGTCTGGAGCGCTTTTTGAGCTAATTTGCATGTCTAAGCTTCCTGATGATGGATTGGCCCATTTCCTGTCACCTGCGTATTTCTCGCAAGTCACACGTGTGGTCCGTGTGTAATGCGTATTTATTGCGCACCCATATTCTTGCATTGGCGTACTACGGTCGTAATACGCTGACAATCGCAGCATGCTGCGATTGGCACGAACAGTACAAAATACGTGACAAATACGGCTGATGGGAGCTACCCCATAGATAATCATTGGTCCGTGTGCAATGCATTTTTTTAATGCCTCTCACTCGTCCATATTCCTCTCTAGTGTGACGCCGGCCTTATTCTTCAAGCCCTGGCCACCCATCCACACCCTGGTTCGCATAGACATAAGTGAGCTCTCAGTGTTGTTCGGAGAGTCCATGATTGTAAAAATATTTTCAGTAAGACTTATCTGTTATCTGTGGTCAGAGCAGCGGCGTATCTAGGGGGAGGGGGCAGCTGGGGCATTTGCCCCGGGCGCAGCCAGCAGGGGGGGCGCAGTCGGGCCGCCTAATGCAGCGGTCCGCAGTGTCATCCCTGGCGGCTGCGTTCTGCTGCCCCCCCCGGCCTGGGAGTCGGCAGTTCTCTGTGTCAGCTGTCAAGCTGACAGCCGGCGCAGAGTAGAATCGCGTGCCGGCTCCCAGGGAGCAATTGTACTGGCATCTATACATACGCCAGTGAAATTGCAGCTCTGACCGCTGGGTCAGAGCGACGTTAGCAGCGTGATCAGGTCATGTGATCATGCTGCTGACGTCACTCCTCGGCACCCAGAGAGAAACCTGGTGGTAAGTGTGCTCCACTGTGGAGCTGAAGAACCACCAAAGATACGGGGATTTGTAGAGGGGATGGGGGTTAATGTGTGTGGGGGGGATTTGTAGAGGGCATGGGGCTTAATGTGTGGGGATGGGGGTTAATGTGTGGGGGCATTAATGAGTGGGGATGGGGGTTAATGTGTGGGTTAATGAGTGGGGATGTGGGGATGAGGGTTAATGAGTGGGGATGGGGGTTAATATGGGGCGGGTTAATGGATGGGGATTAATGTGTGGGGGGGTTAATGAGGGGGGATAAGGGTTAATGTGTGGGGGCATTAATGAGTGGAGATGGGGGTTAATATGTGGGGGGGTAATGAATGGGGATTAATGTGTGGGGGCGTTAATGAGTGGGGATGGGGGTTAATGAGTGGGGATAAGGGTTAATGTGTGGGGGGGTTAATGAATTGGGATGGGGTTAATGTGTGGAGGCATTAATGAGTGTGGATGGGGGTTAATGAGTGGGGATAAGGGTTAATGTGTGGGGGGTTAATGAATTGGGATGGGGGTTAATGTGTGGAGGCGTTAATGAGTGGGGACGGGGTTAATGAGTGGGCATAAGGGTTAATGTGTGGGGGCATTAATGAGTGGGGATGGGGGTTAATATGTGGGGGGTAATGAATGGGGATAAGGGTTAATGTGTGGGGGCATTAATGAGTGGGGATGGGGGTTAATATGTGGGGGGGTAATGAATGGGGATGGGGGTTAATGTGTGGGGGCGTTAATGAGTGGGGATGGGGGTTAATGAGTGGAGATAAGGGTTAATGTGTGGGGGTTAATGAATTGGGATGGGGGTTAATGTGTGGAGGCGTTAATGAGTGGGGATGGGGGTTAATGCGTGGGGGGGTTAATGAATGGGGATGGGGTTAATGTGTGGGGGGTTAATGAGTGGGGATGGGGTTAATGTGTGGGGGTATTTGGAGTGGGGATGAGGGTTATTTAATGTGTGGGGGGATTTGGAGTGGTGATGGGGGTTAATGTGTGGGGATTGGGTTATTGTGTGGGGGGATTTGGAGTGGGGATGTGGGATTTAATGTGTGTGGGGGGATTTGGAGTGGGGATGGGGGGTACTTAATGTGTGTGGGGGGATGGGGGGATTTGGAGTGAGGATGGGGGGATTTAATGTGTGGGGAGATTTGAAGACACAAAATGAAGAGTATGTATGAGGAAACAGTATGGGGGATTGGTGCAGACAGTATGGGGAGCGAACGGGTTAATGTAAGTGGACACAGAATGGGGAGTGAGGGTGATGGGATGTGTGCAGACACAGTGTGGAGAGTCGGGTATGTGTGAGCAGACAGTATAGAGAGTGAGGGGGTAAATATATGAGGAGACAGTATGGTGAACACGAGGGATGTTAGAGGAGACAGTATGAGGAGGGAGGGGAATAGTGTGAGGCGACAGTATATTGCAGATATTTGTATTTAGGGGCATTATAATGACACTTCTATCTTTAAGGGGATCGTGTGGAGATTTGCTGCAGAAGACCGGAGAAGATGGAAGTCTGCAGAGACGGCTGGTGATGAGAAAACTCATCATGGGGTCTGGACAAGAAGAAGAAAAGAAGGAGAACGACTCCAGAGATGACGACATCTATAAAGGTATCTGGATGTAAAAGTTATTTGTGACACTGACTAATTCTCAAGTTTTTATTTATGTTAGGAACATTAAAGGGGTTGTCCAGGTTTGTGATGAGTCTGCAGTCATTCCTTGTGACTGCAGACTTCTGAATTCTCACAGTGCTCACTGAACGCTGTCAGGATTCTCTCGTGCCGGTAATTTACATACATGCGGTCACATGCTGACTAGACATGTGTGGCCTCACTCAATGAAATTGAACAGAGCGAGGCCGGGCACGTCTAGTCGGAGTGTTGCCAGAAGTATACAAATCACATACTTGTGCTGACATGATTGTACATTGGCAAGGGAGAATCCTAAAAGTGTGTAGTGCATTCGTTGTGAGAATTCAGAAGCTGCAATGTCAGGACTCAGCTCTGCAGGTTCCAGTACTCTTCACATGGACACTTCACTCATATGCGATTTTCATAGTTATGGTCCTGTGACAACGAGCTTCTCATCCTGCTTCTCTCAGTTTTTTACTGAACATTGAGAGCATTAGGGAGAGCAGCTCGTGGGTACATGACTAAGTGTGCAAGTCGCATATGTACTTGGAGGGGGGGGTGCCTAACCGAATTCTTGCCCCGGGTGCCAGAAAGCCTAGATACGCCTCTGGGTCAGAGGTAACATTTGTGGAAAGTATGAGGCACCGCTGCTCATCAGTACCGGTCCAGTGAAACCTCCTGTCCAAATGAATAAGGGGCATAGCTTTATTTCATATTAATTGCAATGCATCAAATATTTCCTGGATAAATCTTTGCAAAATTTGAATTAAATTTGCAAGTTAGAAATCATCATTATTATTTGTTTTGCATTACAAATTAGACTTTTTTTTTGCTTTGTTTCCCAGAAAACTTTTTAATATCCAATGGTAGGACTGTTATTCTGAAGAAAGAACATCAAATAAATGAGCCTTTCCTCTTTCACCCTTGCCAGACCCCTTTGAAACATCAGCGGCCCCCTCCTCTGCCTCACCTTAATCCCACCCTCTCCTCCTGTTAGCAGTCTGGTCTGAGCTGGCTCCTCTGTGAGTGACCCAAAAGTTGGCTGAACTTCCCCAGATACTGCACACATAGACACTCACTTAGCCAAGGGGAAGCTCATCATGTAAGGAGGGGAACATGGGGCTGATGCTTGATTTACAGCGCAGTAGCTTTAGGGGAGTGTAGTATATGGGCTGCACATTTTAATGCAAACTAAGCAGAAGAAAGGACTTTTTCAACAGATACAAAACATCTGGAGAGCATTCCAAGAGAGACTCCAGACAGTGGGGCTGAGCAGGAACCATGTAAACCTGATACCTCTGAGCTGTGAAGTGCTGGGATCCTAAGGAATAAGAGGCAGCACTGCCTGCCTATGGAAAGGAGGACACAAAGGCCAGGACTGCTGTGGGTGGCTGCACAGTGCTTCTCTCCAAGACATGGTATGGGTGGCTGTGGGTGACCCTCAGGGTGGGAGTGTGAATGCACATCTTATTCTCCAGGAATCAGCTTGTCACATCTGTCACACATTTGTCCGATAACCCTTTAACTGTCTGGGGAGAACAAGCCGGTCCCTTTGTTTTAGATACTGCGCATTATTATGAAGTAAAATGGTAAAGATAAGCAATAAGCCTTTTTTTCTCAATGTAGTTGCATTTTGAACAGTTTTTTTACCATCTTTTGTCATTTCATAAAATAGACTTTTATGCCGTTACGTCCCAAAAGAAATGTTTGACTGTTTAGACTATGTTCACACGTTGCATTTTTTCAGCATTTTTTTAACCTGCAGGCAAAATCTGCTCTCCTGGCGGTAAAGAAGCTGCTTGAAAAAAAAATAGTTTTTGATGTGTTTTTGCTGCGGATTAGAATTGTCATTTGTCTGCAGTATGTTTAATAAGGTTTAGTTTTATTCACTAAATAAGCAGCAAAAATGCAGGATTGTGGGTTTTTTTGCAGCGCTTTTGAACTTTTTCATTGCTTTCTATGGCAAAAAAAACGCTGCAAAAACGCAGAAAGAAGTGAGCTGCTGCAGTTTACAAAAACGCAGCAGTTTTCCAATTCAGTCAGAAAACAAAACAATTGTATGCATGAGAATTCTGAAATCCCATGGCTTTTGCTGGTACTGTAAAAATAAGCTTTTAGTTTGCAGAAAAAAAACAGCAAAAATGCAATATGTGAACATAGCCATAGTGTCGTTAGAAAAGTTGATATAGACTGTAGTCACAAAAAGAATAATCTTTGGTGAAGAAACTCAACAATAAAAGTTCACAACATTTCTGTGGCTTGTGCCATTTACCTGTACACGCTGCAGAAACAATCTGAAACTGATTTTCGGTTGTAGAAATTTCTTCTACAAATCTGCCACATGTGAAGAGACCCCAAGGCTATGTTCCCACGATGAGTTTTTGGTGAGATTTTTTCAGACGAGTGTATGATGGGTTCTTGTGAAATACAGAACAGGCCGCCTAGGACAGTACACTGATAAATCGAGTCATTGGTGTAGCAAACTATTTTGATCCATCAATGGGTACGGGAAAGACGGATCACATATAGATTACCAAACCTATAGCATCAGTTTTGTACAGATAAACTGCAGTTATTAACATAAGAAACTATTTTGCAGTTTGTTATTTACTGAAATGTTGATGTAAAAAGAAGATGACAATGCGGATGAAAAATTGTCCATTTTTTCTGGATGGAAAACTGACTTGACTACATACTCAGTCTCATCTGAATTCAGTATAGTGTGTGTAGCTGAGGCAGCACTTACAGCCATGAATCTGTATGAATAAGTCTATATCAGGTTTTCACATGTGGACGCTGCAATTTTTCACCATTGTTCTGCTTGGCAAAACTGTTTATGCTCTGCTACACAAAAATAGTCTTTAAGTCTAGCTGAAGTTTTCTTGCAGAGACATCAGACTTTCTGATTGTAAAGACTGGGTTTTACGTGTACAGACATCCACACTAATCATGAGCACGTTAATAGATCCTCTTAAGGATCATGCAAATGACTATATTTTCAGTATAAGGCTGGGGTCAGACGTGCGAGAAACTCGCACAAGTCTCGCCTGTCAATACCCGGCAGTGCCGACGGCACTCTGGACCGTATCGTGCGGCTGCATAGAAATACATGCAGCCGCACGCTCCGGTCCCAAGTGCCGGCGGCAGTGCCGGGTATTGACATGCGAGACTCGTGCGAGTTTCTCGCATGTCTGACCCCGGCTCAAGTGGGAGCCGCCAAAACTTTGGATCGCACTCTGGCAAATGTTATTCTATGGGGCCATGGGCGTAACAGTCACAGTGGTCGTCTGGCGGGTCAGGCGTCTGCCGACACTAGCAGAATCGTTATCTGGATGTGTCTCCTTGGATGCACATCCTGTTGAAGTGTAATGCGGCACACAGACACATCGGATCTCTGCCCGGCAATACACACTGCTGCACAATCAGGGGCCAACAACTGATGTTGGTGTGCACGTGACGGGGTGCATGGCAGTGATGACATAGGCTCCCGTCACAAGCCAAAGTCAGCTGCCTGCTTCTGAAGAGGACGCAGTGGCGCGAGAGGGCAGGGAAGGTGAGTATTTATATATTTAGTGGCCATCCTAATACAAGGATGACTATGGTCTGTGCATTATACTTTATGGATGACTTTTGGGTGCATTATACTTTATGGATGACTATGGGAGTGCATTATACTTTATGGATGACTATGGGAGTGCATTATACTTTATGGATGACTTTGGGGTACATTATTCTTTATGGATTACTATGAGCTGCATTATAGTACATGGATGACTATGGTCTGTGTATTACACTTTATGGATAACTATGGGGTGCATTATACTTTATGAATTACTATGAGCTGCATTATAGTACATGGATGACTATGGTCTGTGTATTATACTTTATGGATGACTAGAGGATGCATTATACTTTATGGTCGACTATGGGCTGTGTATTATGCTACATGGATGACTATGGGCTGTGCATTATAGTATATGAAGGATATAACCAAAGATGGAAACATAATGATTGAATACCCTGCAGTTAGTAAATAAACAGCAATAGTGCACAAAGATAATATACAGTACTTAGTTAACATGATTTTTTGTCAAAACAATGCAAAAGCCATCCCACCACTCCACGGTTATCGTAGCTGGGACAGTCCTAACTCTAATATTAAAAAAAATTACTGTTTGTCAAGTGACATGCATGTGGACAAGGGCTACGAAGGACTGGGCCCAGCTAGTGGACACACAGCCATGGGGAACCACATTAAGTTAGGGGTCACACTGGCGAGGAATACGGCCGAGTGAGAGGCGCTAAAAGCACGCATTAGACACGGACAAATGATTCTCTATGGGGTCCCTCGCACCAGCCGTATATTTCTCCTCCGTATCCTACGCTCCGTGCCACTCGCAGCATGCTGTGATTGTCAGCGTACTACGGCCGTAGTACGCCAATGCAAGTCTATGGGTGCGCAAAAAATACGGATTACACACGGACCACACATGTGACTTGCGAGAAATACGCACCCGGTGTCTTTTAGCAAAGCCGGCAATTCAGTGCGCTATACAGTAAACTCACACTGACAGGTTTAATAAAGAAACAAAAGAATAGATATAGACACATAGAATGCATATATATATATATATATATATATATATATATATATATATATATATGTGCATTCTATGTGTCTATATCTATTCTTTGGTTTCTGTTAGAAACCCTGTCATAGGGATCCATTATATGTCCATTTTGCAAGCCTGCGAGAAAATCTCGCCATACGGATAACATACGGATGCTGACATGCGCAAAATACGCGACCACACCTTGATTACGGATGACATACGGAGCACTGTTTAGGGGCCATTCATCCGTATTACGCATGTAAAATACTGACCGTATTTTGCGTTGGTTAGTGTGACCCTGGCCTTAATATAATGCCCAGCTCAAAGGAAAGGCAGGCCACTCCTTTATAGGCACAGGGTACAAATAGACTGAAAAAAAACTAAAGATATGAACTGAGCTATAAACTGATGTGCATGCAGGATGTAAGCACATGTTCACACTAGTCACTGAACAGAAAAAAGGATGTGAAGGATATATGCTATGTATTATACTAATATGAATGACTATGGGCGGTGCAGTATATTATATGGAGGACTATGGGATGCATTATAATATATGGAAGACTATATATACAGTGGGGAAAAAAAGTATTTAGTCAGTCAGCAATAGTGCAAGTTCCACCACTTAAAAAGATGAGAGGCGTCTGTAATTTACATCATAGGTAGACCTCAACTATGGGAGACAAACTGAGAAAAAAAAATCCAGAAAATCACATTGTCTGTTTTTTTTTCATTTTATTTGCATATTATGGTGGAAAATAAGTATTTGGTCAGAAACAAAATTTCATCTCAATACTTTGTGATATATCCTTTGTTGGCAATGACAGAGGTCAAACGTTTTCTGTAAGTCTTCACAAGGTTGCCACACACTGTTGTTGGTATGTTGGCCCATTCCTCCATGCAGATCTCCTCTAGAGCAGTGATGTTTTTGGCTTTTCGCTTGGCAACACGGACTTTCAACACCCTCCAAAGGTTTTCTATAGGGTTGAGATCTGGAGACTGGCTAGGCCACTCCAGGACCTTGAAATGCTTCTTATGAAGCCACTCCTTCGTTGCCCTGGCGGTGTGCTTTGGATCATTGTCATGTTGAAAGACCCAGCCACGTTTCATCTTCAATGCCCTTGCTGATGGAAGGAGGTTTGCACTCAAAATCTCACGATACATGGCCCCATTCATTCTTTCATGTACCCGGATCAGTCGTCCTGGCCCCTTTGCAGAGAAACAGCCCCAAAGCATGATGTTTCCACCACCATGCTTTACAGTAGGTATGGTGTTTGATGGATGCAACTCAGTATTCTTTTTCCTCCAAACACGACAAGTTGTGTTTCTACCAAACAGTTCCAGTTTGGTTTCATCAGACCATAGGACATTCTCCCAAAACTCCTCTGGATCATCCAAATGCTCTCTAGCAAACTTCAGACGGGCCCGGACATGTACAGGCTTAAGCAGTGGGACACGTCTGGCACTGCAGGATCTGAGTCCATGGTGGCGTAGTGTGTTACTTATGGCAGGCCTTGTTACATTGGTCCCAGCTCTCTGCAGTTCATTCACTAGGTCCCCCCGCGTGGTTCTGGGATTTTTGCTCACCGTTCTTGTGATCATTCTGACCCCACGGGGTGGGATTTTGCGTGGAGCACCAGATCGAGGGAGATTATCAGTGGTCTTGTATGTCTTCCATTTTCTAATTATTGCTCCCACAGTTGATTTCTTCACTCCAAGCTGGTTGGCTATTGCAGATTCAGTCTTCCCAGCCTGGTGCAGGGCTACAATTTTGTTTCTGGTGTCCTTTGACAGCTCTTTGGTCTTCACCATAGTGGAGTTTGGAGTCAGACTGTTTGAGGGTGTGCACAGGTGTCTTTTTATACTGATAACAAGTTTAAACAGGTGCCATTACTACAGGTAATGAGTGGAGGAAAGAGGAGACTCTTAAAGAAGAAGTTACAGGTCTGTGAGAGCCAGAAATCTTGATTGCTTGTTTCTGACCAAATACTTATTTTCCACCATAATATGCAAATAAAATGAAAAAAAAACAGACAATGTGATTTTCTGGATTTTTTTTTTCTCAGTTTGTCTCCCATAGTTGAGGTCTAACTATGATGTAAATTACAGATGCCTCTCATCTTTTTAAGTGGTGGAACTTGCACTATTGCTGACTGACTAAATACTTTTTTTCCCCACTGTATAAAGCTGAGTGAGTGTATGTGTGTGTGTGTCAAGCCACGCCCACTCCACATAGCTCCACCCACTGGCAGCTGGAGAGCGCGTTTGCAGAGGGAAAGTTCAGGACACGGGGAGAGAGCGGGACACGGATGGAGAGCGAAGCTGCGGAGGGATAGAGCGGGATGACGCATGGAGAGTGGGGCTGTGGAGGGAGATCGAGATGGCAGGTGGAGAGCAGGGCTGTTAAGGGAGAGAGCGGGACATGGGTGGAGAGCTGGGCTGCTGAGGGAGAGAGCGGGATGGCCAGTGGAGACAGGGGCTGCGGAGGGAGAGAGTGGGACATGGGTGGAGAGCGGGACGGCGAGTGTAGGGTGGAGCTGCAGAGGGAGAGAGCGGGATGGCCAGTGGAGACAGGGGCTGCTGAGGGAGAGAGCGGGGCTATGGAGGGAGAATGCGGGAAGGCGATTGAAGAGTGGGGCTGTGGAAGGAGAGAGCTGATGGTGGATGGAGAGCTGAGCTGTGGAGGGAGAGAGCGGGGCTGCGGAGCGAAAGCGGGGCTGCTGAGGGAGAGAGCGGGACAGCCAGTGGAGACAGGGGCTGCGGAGGGAGAGAGCAGGGTGGTGGATGGAGAGCGGGACTGCAGAGGGAGAGACCGTTAGTTACTATGCCCGGGCAACACCGATCTCTCCAGCTAGTGGGAGATACATTATACTTCTGCCATGGGGCCCCATGACTTCTACGTATGCCCCTAGTGAGTATAAAGGTTTTTTTTTACATTAAAGAACCGCGTCAGAACGGGGGGACATATACCAAGGTGGGGGCTATATTAAGCAGGATGGGGCTTATTATAAGGGACATATACCACAATGAGCTATTAATGTATACCAGGGTGGGGCCAAGTTGATGGACATATATACCAGGATGGAGTGTGTCTATATATACTGTATGTGTGTGTGTATATATATATATATATATATATATATGTATATATATATATTCATTCAAGATGGAGGGCGCCCGGTCTAAATCTTGCAAGGGGCCCATCAGACTCTAGTTACGCCACTGTATGGGGCCGTGCACATGTCCGATATTTTCCTCAGAGTGGCTCGATGGAATGCACTCGCCGCCCATGCAAGTCAATGAGTCTGTTGAAAACGTCAGACTGCACTCATATGACATGCGAGCGTTGTCCGATTTCCACAGACTGACAGAATGGAGAAGATGGAGACATTCTTTTTTTACATCTTCTCATCTGAGAAAATTGGAAAACATTATTCTCACACTTTGATCAAACTCTAATCAGAGTTTGATCAGTGTTTGATTAGCATAATCATTCCGATTCTCTTGGATGAGAGCATATATGCTATTATAACCATGGCCTTATTAGTAGAAATGTCACGCCGCCTGTCACGCCGCTCTCACCTGGGGGGCGGGAAACCCGGGTCCGTCGTCACCACTTCTGGTGCCGCGGCCACTCCGGGGGTCCCGTCGGGTGCGCACATGCACCTCTCTCTCCTAGTCCCATGGTTGTGCTATGTTCCCAGTACCCACGCGCGTTCTTCTCAGCTCTGTCTCCAGTCCTGTCCTCTCTATGGTCCTGGAGGACCTGACCCTGAAGTCCAAGTGCTCAAGGCAGCAAAGATTGAGACAGAGAGACTCCTTGCCAGAGAAAGTAAAAATAATCCCAAAATATTCTTTAACTACATAAATAGTAATAAGCTAAAAAATGAAAGTGTTGGACCCCTTAAAAATAGTCTGGGTGAAATGGCAAGTTAGGATAGGATATGGGTTGAACTAGATGGACTTAAAGTCTTCCTTCAACCTTAATAACCATGTAACTATGTAACTATGTGCTATATCAGGCTACCTCTTCCTATGAGAGGTTCCTGATTATTGTTGTGCTTCCTGGCTTGGTCTGCTTTGTCCTTGCATGGCTGTGCGCTGTATTCGGGTCCTCTGGTGGTCTGTTGTGCCTCCTGGCACATGCTCTGTCCCTGTACTCTGCCTTGTGCTCTGTTGTGCCTCCTGCCACATGCCCTGTCCCTGTACTCTGCCTGGTGCTCTGTTGAGCCTTCTGGCACATGCTCTGTTCCTGCACTGTGTTCTGTCATGTCCCTCGGCACACGCTTTGCTCTATGCTCTGTTATGCCTCCTGGCACACCTTCTGCCTAGCCTTGCACTCAGGCGTGCTTCCCTGCACGCGCTCTAACTCTGTACTCAGGCGTGCTGCTTGGCACGCACCCTGCTTTGCTCGCTCCCGGGCATGCTACTCTGTGCACACCTTACATGCCCTCGTGTATCCGCTTTGCACTATCCTGAACCTAACGCACTCCCGTGTACACACCTTGTATTGTCCTATACCCTACGATTCCCTGTATCCACGCTTTGCATACTCCCTGTTGCTAGACACACTCACTTGTGTCTCCTGTGAGCCGGCCACCTGGTTCCAACAGTCGTGGTACTTCACCCCCTTGGGCTTGACCACCCCCTGACACTCCTTGTATAGGGGGTGGTCCTCACTAGGTCAGCTCACCCTAGGTGGGTGGGTGCCGCAACCCAGAGGGTCCACTCCAGGAGTCATCACAGTATAATCAGGCCATGGACCCCGCTGGTACCATGGACTCCACCCAAAAGGAACTGTTGTTCCTAGGGGAGAGTCAGATTAGGATTGTGTCCTCTCTGAAAACTATGGAGTCCCGTTTGTCGGCCATTCAGTCCGCTAATCAAATTAGGATTATGGCCTTTCTGAAATCTATGGAGTCCCGTTTGTCGGCCATTCAGTCCTCTGACCCTGTGAGTATTTCCCCGTTGGCCACTCTCCAACAGGAGCTCACTCAGCAACGCAACACCTAGTCCCATATTCTCAACTATATGACATCGCTAGATAACCGGCTCCTTTCTTTACAATCTGTTGCCTCTGTTTCAGCTTCGACCTCGCACTCGTTACCTCGTCTATGCAAACCACCCCGATATAGTGGTGATCCCAAATTGTGTTGGAGGTTTTTGAAGCTATGCCTGTTACATTTTGAGCTCTCACCGCAGCACTACCCCACTGATCGCGCTAAAATATCCTTTATAGTTTCACACTTGAAGGCGGAGGTGTTAGCGTGGGTGAATCCTCTCTGGGAGCGTGATGATCCACTTATCTCTTTGCTTTCCACCTTTTTGGACACCTTCCGCAAGGTGTTCGATGAGCCGGGTCATCTGGCTTCTTCCACCGAGTCCCTTTTTAACCTCCATCAGGGTACTCTATCGGTAAGACAATATGCCATCCATTTTCGCACCTTGTCCTCGTAGGGGCCTTTTGGCGTGGCCTGTCTGGTCGGATCAAAGATGAACTGCCAGGTCGGGATACTCTCACCTTTTTAGAGGATCTGATCTCTTTTGCGACACGCATTGACCTGCGCTTCTAAGAGCGTATACGTGAGGAAGCCACAGAGAGAAGATTCCCCCGTCTCACTCTGTCTACTTGCAGTCCATCTCATCTCCTTCGCTCCTGTTCCGAGAAGCCGGGAAACTTCTCCGCTGAGGAGTGGTAGGAGAGGCCTCCCTAGGTATACGTGATTCCTCTCCTCCCCTGATCGTGTCCTGCTGAATTTGTACTCTAAGCTCTATTCTGAAGAAGCTTATATAGACTGCGGCGCGGCGGAGAACTTTATTAGGCTCGAGGCGGTTAAAAAATTCCGGATTCCTGTCAGATCCCTGGAGACTACTCGGATGATTGCTTCGGTCGATGGTAAACTCTTGCAGAAGACCGTTGCCTACATCACCGAGGAAATTGAGATGCAGATTGGAGCCCTGCACCAAGAAAAGATCTCCTTCCATGTCTTGTCGATTATGCCCCACGGGCTTCTTCTTGGTCTCCCTTGGTTACGGACTCATGAGCGAATCCTGGAAAGGCGGTCGGACGATATACTCCACTGGGGACCATCCTGTCAGAAGAAGTGCTTGTTGTCTGTCCATCCCATAAACTTTACCTGTCCGTCCTCGGCACCTGCAGATCTGCCGTCGGCTTACTGGTCTTTCGCGGATGTCTTCGACAAAAAGGAGGCCGAGACGCTGCCTCCACATTGACCATACGACTGCCCAGTTGACCTCGTTCCTGGCGCTACCCCACCTAGGGGCAGAATTTACCCGCTTTCGCCTGCTGAAACCCAAGCTATGTCTGAGTATATCCAAGAGAATCTAGCCAGATGTTTCATCCATAAGTCCTCCTCACCTGCAGGAGTGGGATTCTTCTTTGTCAAAAAGGATGGCTCCCTCCGTCCCTGCATAGACTATCGAGGGCTGAACGATATCACGGTCAAAAACAAGTACCCACTGCCACTGATCCCGGAACTCTTTGAAAGGCTAAGAGGAACACGAATTTTCACCAAGCTGGATCTTCGTTGGGCCTACAGCTTGATCCGTATTCATTCCGGTGACGAGTGGAAGACTGCTTTTAACACCCGAGACGGTCACTACGAGTACTTGGTCATGCCCTTCGGCCTCTGCAATGCCCCAGCGGTATTCCAGGAGTTCGTGAATGACATCTTCTGGGATATGCTGTACTCCTGCGTGGTAGTCTACTTGGGTGATATGCTCGTTTTTCCCCCAGATCTGTCTGCTCACAGAAAAAACATACGCCAAGTCCTCTTGCGCTTGAGGGAGAACCGCCTTTACACCAAGCTCGAGAAATGTGTCTTTGAACAGATGTCCTTGCCATTCTTGAGGTAGGTTATCTCAGACTCTGGTCTACGTATGGACCCGGCGAAAGTGTCTGTCGTTCCTGATTCTCCACGGCCCCATGGGGTGAAGGCAATCCAACGCTTCCTTGGCTTTGCGAACTACAATCGGCAGTTCGTTCCCTATTTCTCTTCATATTGTTAAATTCCCTGCTTTACCAGCCCTCTATACCCTTAGTCACGTAAATGCATATTTTAAAAAAGTATTTAGAAATTCAATTTTTCTTATGCAATGGGGCGTTTATCATGCCTCTGCGGGCATGATAACATGATCAGCTCCGTGTAAATCTTGGGCATGCATTCAGTTTTCTTCAGCCACGTCATTGCGGCTTTGTAGTCAGGTGAACGCTTCCCTACTTCAGAGGCACACTGCGCATGACCGGAGGGCCACAAGATGACTCATGTACACTGAGGAGCCGAAGATCAGCAGGGACAAGAGGAGCTATCTGTAAGCACTGCTGAAGGAAGCCACTTGAATGCACAGGATTTGCGGAGAGCTGGAGATGAGGTCGGCTCTTGTAAATCATGTTCTCACGTCCACAGGAGCAAGCTAGTATGCATAGAGGGATGACTAGTCTGGGGAAACTAATGCCCCATCAACTAGTCAGAAGGTTCATTTCTAGAGTTGAGCGAAACGGGTCGAAAAAATTCAAAAGTCGCCGACTTTTGGCAAAGTCGGGTTTCATGAAACGAAACCCGACCCTAGGATGAGGTCGGCCACGAGGTCGGCGACTTACGTGCCAAAGTCGCGTTTCAAAAGTTTGTTTTGCGCTCTTTTTCAGCCAATCAGGATCCACGGACACTGTGGGCAACGTGATGACCTAGGCACGGGTCACCACCATCTTTCAGAAGGGCATGCAAGTGATTGGCTTGCTTTGGTGGGCGTCGCAGGGGGTATAAAAGGGCGTGCACGCCGACCGCCATCTTACTTCTGCCGATCTTAGTATAGGGAGAGGTTGCTGCTGATTCTGTAGGGAGAGCGTTAGGCAGGGAAGAAGACAAAAAAACTGCTTCTGCTGCTAGCGATTTGGCCTGCACAACACACAAGTCACTGTGTGTGCAGTGCAAGGGGAGGCTATATTGTGGTGTATCAGTGGTGTTGGTTGTTGGGCTGCCATTTAAGGCTTCCTGACACGCTGGCATTGCTGTTTACCCACTGCTCCGCAAACTGCTTTTTTAAAAGCAATCCAATCTCCCTTATCCTCTAGTCACTTTTGTCACAGCTGTGCCATCGAGCGTGTCACATAGCGCTCAGATATCAGTTGGCCTCACACAATCCACAAGTGTCCAGTGTCCAAAAGTGTAAGCAGAGATTCAAAATCTCCATTATCCTCTCGTCACTTTGGTCACAGGCAGCTGTGCCATCGAGCGTGTCACATAGCGCTCAGATATCAGTGGGCCTCACACAATCTACAAGTGTCCAGTGTCCAAAAGTGTACGCAGAGATTCAAAATCTCCATTATCCTCTCGTCACTTTGGTCACAGGCAGCTGTGCCATCGAGCGTGTCACATAGCGCTCAGATATCAGTGGGCCTCACACAATCCACAAGTGTCCAGTGTCCAAAAGTGTACGCAGAGATTCAAAATCTCCATTATCCTCTCGTCACTTTGGTCACAGGCAGCTGTGCCATCGAGCGTGTCACATAGCGCTCAGATATCAGTGGGCCTCACACAATCCACAAGTGTCCAGTGTCCAAAAGTGTACGCAGAGATTCAAAATCTCCATTATCCTCTCGTCACTTTGGTCACAGGCAGCTGTGCCATCGAGCGTGTCACATAGCGCTCAGATATCAGTGGGCCTCACACAATCCAAAAGTGTCCAGTGTCCAAAAGTGTACGCAGAGATTCAAAATCTCCATTATCCTCTCGTCACTTTGGTCACAGGCAGCTGTGCCATCGAGCGTGTCACATAGCGCTCAGATATCAGTGGGCCTCACACAATCCACAAGTGTCCAGTGTCCAAAAGTGTACGCAGAGATTCAAAATCTCCATTATCCTCTCGTCACTTTGGTCACAGGCAGCTGTGCCATCGAGCGTGTCACATAGCGCTCAGATATCAGTGGGCCTCACACAATCCACAAGTGTCCAGTGTCCAAAAGTGTACGCAGAGATTCAAAATCTCCATTATCCTCTCGTCACTTTGGTCACAGGCAGCTGTGCCATCGAGCGTGTCACATAGCGCTCAGATATCAGTGGGCCTCACAGAATCCAAAAGTGTCCACTGTCCACAAGTGTGTGCAGAAATTCTAAATCTCCCCTGTCCTATAGACACCTTGTACCTTGTTTTACATTACTATATAGTTTGTTGGATTTTGTCTACATTTCTACCAAAAATGAGGAAGGCTGGTGGAAGAGGCCGTGGAATTGGGCGGGGGTTGGCAGCTGGTAATGATGGTGTTGGATCTGATGGTAGAGGCAAGAGCAAAAAAGGACCGAATGCAGGAGGTGCTGACCCTGCGTCATCGTCTGGCTACATAAGGCCTCGAACGCTTAGTTTTCTAGGAGTTGGCAAACCGCTTTTAAAGGCAGAGCATCAGGAAAAAGTTTTGTCTTACATTGCTGACTAAGCCTCCAGCTCTATCGCCTCCTCTTCTTCAGTTGTAAAAAGTAAAAGCACTGAGTCGTCATTGGAGGCTCATGTTCATGAACCACACCTTTCCTTGTGTCCTTCACCCCAACCAAGATTGAAGGATGACGCAGGCCATACTACTGATTACTCCATGGAGCTGTTTTCACATACCATGCCTGGATTATCAAGTCAAATGGTGAATTACCCAGGCCAAGATGAATCTGACATGGAGTGCACTGATGCACAGCCGCTGATGGATGATTCTGCTGGTACATTCACTCAGAGCACTACATTGTCCTCGCAGTGTACAGAGCCAGATTTTGACCCTGATGAGACTCAGGTGCCCCTTCCCGCACACTATACCACCATACAAGGTGACACAGAGAAAGGTGCACATGACATAGAAGAGGAGGTGATGGATGACCCAGTTGTTGACCCAGATTGGCATCCATTGGGGGAAGAGGGTGCTGCTTCCAATAGCTCAGATGAGGAGCATCCACAGCAGACATCGACATCGCAACAGCTGTTATCTGGCAGGCCCGGAGCACTCCAAAGACAGGTTCCAAACATCAAAAGAGTTGCTGGACAGCTTGTCCAGAGGGTCAAAAGATCACAGCGTGCTAGGCCGCAAAATGTCTGCCAAAGTAGGAAGAGTGCAGTGTGGCACTTTTTTGAACAAAATCCTCATGATCAGGCCAAGGTTATCTGTAAGAAGTGCGCAAAGACCTTTAGCCGAGGGAAAAATTTGAATACCAGTTGCATGCTTAGACATTTAACCAGCATGCACTTGCAAGCGTGGACACAACACCAAACCTCAAGTGCCACATGTGCAACTGATCACAACGAAGGTAGTCAGCAACGCTACATTGTTTCCCCCACTGTAAGCCCACCGGTTAGCACAGCAGCAAATGTTGAGGTGTCGTTGCAAGGCCACAGCAGTCAGGGAATCCCACTGTTATATCAACGAAAGACTGATTCTAGGCCATCAGAAAGAACACCAACTCCATCACCATCATCAACCCTCTCTCAGTCCGCCCTGTCCACCGCTACTTCCACCATATGCAGCTCTCAAGTCCAGCTCACCCTCCCAGACACTATGAGTAGGTCAAGAAAGTACTCAGTCTCTCATCCGCGTACACTGGGTTTGAACGCCCACATTGCCAAACTAATCTCGTTTGAGATGATGCCCTTTCGGTTGGTGGAAAGCACAGCTTTCCGCGAACTCATGGCCTATGCAGTACCACGCTATGACCTACCCAGTCGCCACTTCTTCTCTCGCAAAGCCATCCCAGCCCTCCACCATCATGTGAAAGACCGCATTGTCCATGCACTCAAGCAGTCAGTGAGCGGAAAGGTGCACCTCACAACTGATGCATGGTCCAGTCGGCATGGCCAGGGCCGTTACGTGTCCATCACTGCGCACTGGGTTAATGTGGTGGATGCAGGGTCCACAGGGGACAGCGGTGGTGGGACAGTGCTGCCTAGCCCACGGTATAGGAAACAGTTGGCTGTAGGCGTTCGACCCTCCTCCTCCTCCTCCTCCAGAAGCGAAAGCTCGTCCACAGAGCGCAGTCGTACGAGCACTCCATCTGCAGCTGCCACTGTTGCACACGATGTGTCCCCCTATCGAGCAGCTAGTGGAAAGCGTCAGCAGGCTGTGTTGCAGATGATGTGTTTGGGAGACAGACACACCGCCGAGGTGCTGGCCGAGTACTTGAAGCGACAAACTGAGTCATGGCTGGGCAGTGTACATCTTGAGGCAGGCAAGGTAGTTAGTGATAACGGCCGTAATTTTGTGGCAGCCATAGCCCTTTCAAAACTCAGCCACATACCTTGCTTGGCTCACACCTTGAACCTGGTGGTGCAGTGCTTCCTCAAAAATTATCCGGAGTTAACAGCCCTGCTCCAGAAGGTGCGAAGACTGTGCGCGCACATCCGCCGGTCGCCTGTACAGTCCGTTCGTATGCAGAAGCTGCAGCGATTGCTCCACCTTCCCAACCACCGCCTCATTATCGACATTGCAACAAGGTGGAACTCCACCCTGCACATGGTGGAGCGGCTGTGCGAGCAGAGGCAGGCCATAATGCATTTGTGGGAGGATACACGGCCAGGCACTTTGAGAGCAGACATGGAGTTGACAGGCGTGCAGTGGTCGAAGCTGAAAGACCTTTGTAAAGTCCTTCAGTGTTTTGAGGAATGTACACGGCTGGTAAGCGCAGACGACGCCATCCTAAGCATGAGCATCCCACTTATGCGTCTGCTCATGCAAACTTTGACGCACCTTAAGGAGCAGGCGTCTGCAGCCAATGTTGATGAGGAGGAAGAGGAGGAGGGAATCCTTGATGACATTCAGCCATTGTCTGCTCAGGGACCTCTCCTGGACGAGGTGGAGGAAGAAGAGGAGGAGGAGGATGATGGGGATGATTACTTAGGGGAGGAGGATGCATCTCGTGGGGCAAGTGAAAATGTTGGCGTGGCAAGGTCTGGTACAGGGTTTGTGCGTGACTGGAGGGATGTGGATTTGCCAGAAAGTGCTCCTCCACCCAGCACTCGCAGTGCATCATTGACACCGGGAACATTGGCCCACATGTCAGATTATGCCTTGCGGATCCTAAAAAGGGACCCCCGCATTGCCAAAATGATGAACGATGACGACTACTGGTTGGCCAGCATCCTGGATCCACGCTATAAAGACAAATTACAAAACATCATGCCACAGGAGAACCTTGACCTAATATTGGCTAATAAACAAGCAACTCTGGTAAATCGGTTGCTTGAGGCATTCCCAGCACACAGCAGCGGTGATGGTTCTCACACGAGCCGTACGGGCCGGAGGCAGCTTGGCAGAGGTGTTCGTGGTGCACACAGCAGAAGTGGCGTTGGAGACAGGGGTTTCATGACAATGTTGTGGACTGATTTTTCAAATACCGCTCACACAACTGGTAATACTGCATCGATGGAAAGTGACAGGAGACAGCAGTTGTCAACTATGGTTACAAACTACTTTTCCTCCCATATCGATGTTCTCCCACACAGGTCATTCCCCTTTGACTATTGGGCCGCTAAACTGGACACCTGGCCTGAATTGGCCCAATATGCCTTACAGGAGCTCGCTTGCCCAGCTGCAAGTGTGCTATCGGAAAGAGTCTTCAGTGCAGCTGGATCAATCCTGACAGAAAAAAGGACCCGTCTGTCAACCCAAAATGTGGATGATCTAACCTTCATTAAAATGAACCACGCATGGGTTTCCAAGGATTTTGTCCCACCTTCCCCTGATGACACATAGGGTGACAGAAAAATGGCTTGCTTTGGTCCACCTCTTCCTGGTACTTCACCTATTTCGCCTTTTGCATCAGCTGAATGTCCAACATCAACATATGCCACTTTCTAAAACTCCCTAACTGTGCTGCCTCCCCCCCATGGCCGGGGTAACCACCTAGCGCACGACACCGTGCGAGTGCCGTTGCCCTGGACAGGTGGGTAGGCCGACTCTTGGGCGCGGGCACTGGCACAGGGTCCCTCATAGTGCAATCAAGTGTCTCTGACGGTGGTGGTGCACACCCGCCGTCAGACACACCGCTGTACTATGAGGGGCCCAGTGCCAGTACCGACGCCCACAGTGGGCCCCCCTTGCTTGGGCAGGGCCCCAGCATTTGCAATCTTTACCTCTCCCTGCTCCTCCGCTGTGTAATCTGGGCCGTCAAATCCATACTGTGCCTGACACCGTCTGAGCCTGCCTCCTGAGACATATATTTTGAATGTGTACGCTATCCATACATGTTATCCAGGGATACGGTACCCTTTCTAACCTTTGTGCAATCACGTGCAATCCATACTGGGCCTAACACCGTCTGAGCCTGCCTCATGCTGTATAGACATATATTTTGAATGTGTACGCTATCCATACATGTTATCCGGGGATACGGTACCCTTTCTAACCTTTGTGCAATGACGTGCAATCCATACTGGGCCTAACACCATCTGAGCCTGCCTCATGCTGTATAGACATATATTTTGAATGTGTACGCTATCCATACATGTTATCCGGGGATACGGTACCCTTTCTAACCTTTGTGCAATGACGTGCAATCCATACTGGGCCTAACACCGTCTGAGCCTGCCTCATGCTGTATAGACATATATTTTGAATGTGTACGCTATCCATACATGTTATCCAGGGATACGGTACCCTTTCTAACCTTTGTGCAATCACGTGCAATCTATACTGGGCCTAACACCGTCTGAGCCTGCCTCATGCTGTATAGACATATATTTTGAATGTGTACGCTATCCATACATGTTATCCAGGGACACGGTACCCTTTCTAACCTTTGTGCAATGACGTGCAATCCATACTGGGCCTAACACCGTCTGAGCCTGCCTCATGCTGTATAGACATATATTTTGAATGTGTACGCTATCCATACATGTTATCCAGGGATACGGTACCCTTTCTAACCTTTGTGCAATCACGTGCAATCCATACTGGGCCTAACACCGTCTGAGCCTGCCTCATGCTGTATAGACATATATTTTGAATGTGTACGCTATCCATACATGTTATCCAGGGATACGGTACCCTTTCTAACCTTTGTGCAATCACGTGCAATCCATACTGGGCGTGAGAACGGCTGGCGAGCTGTTAAGCAAGCTACAGCACCTGTCCAGACAAGTACAGGGATTCCCTAGCGAGGAGACTTATTTGATTGTTTTCAATGTTGGGACAGCAATTTTTGGGGAGCACTATACTCTGGAGAATGATAGATGGGGCCCACCATACACTGGAACATTCCAAAGGTGGACATCAGACACTGGAGCAGCATTTACAGGGCCCATTATACACTAGAGCATTAGAAATGGGGCCCATTATGTTTGGAGCATTATTTGGGCCCATAAGACAGTGGAGCTTCATCCATGGGGACCAACATATACTGTAGCATTATGTGGAGCTCATCATATACTGTTTCAAACATTATATGGGACCAATGATTCTGTATGGAGAAATAGATGGGCCTCGTCATGAGATGTAAAAAGTGAGGTATTTTTCATTGTACTATACTGCTATTTATCTGCCGTATCGGAGCATGATGAGTTGTGGTATGTGTTAAAGGGGCGCTCTTTCGCCCAGGGCACATGAAAACCTGCAGCCAGCCCTCCCCCCCCACAACTTTAGCCAAATAACCCCCATTTTTCAGTGCGTAACTTATATTATGAAGTTAATTAAGGTTGACAAGCTTAAGTAAGAAGAATTGATGCTTTTGGCATTCAAATGGGCACTGTAGGTGTGTTTCCTGTCCTCCTCTCACTGCCGACTTTTATTCCCCATTGACTTACATTGGTTTTCTTGTTTCGGGACGACCCCGACTTTTCCCTATAATCGGACGATCTTGCTCGACCCGACTTTTGGAAAAGTCGGGTTTCACGAAACGAAACGCGACCCTAAAAAACCAAAAGTCGCTCAACTCTATTCATTTCTTTTGCATAAGAAAAACTAAGGGTATAAAGAGCTGGTAGACAGGGAATTTAGCAATACTTAAACAAATGCTGGTGAGTTGGAGGGCATGGTGGATCTGTCAGGTTCTTTTTAAATCAGCAGTTCTTTCTATTAGGCCAGGTTCACATTGCATTATGGCAGTCCGTTTAACGGATTGCTTTACAAAGCGGCATTAACGCGATGTAACGCATCCGTTAACGCACCCATAGATTGCCATAACTGAGCGCATCGCTAACGCATGTCATAATCAGCATGCGTTAGCGATGTGCCGTCATGCTGTGACGGAACCTCGGACGCGGTCTACAGCGTTCGAGGGTCCGTCACAGCATAAACGCGATCAAAAGAAGAAACACAAAAATTGAGCTTGGTTTGAGTTGGTACACATGCAGCATATAATTGCATGTTTACATGGCCAAAAAGCATACAAAACCTACAAAAGACAAAATGAAAAAACCCTGCTGTAATTAAATAAGTAAAAAGCAAAAGTGCATTTAAATCATACAGAGTTCTTAGGTTCTTAGTAATACTGTGTTTTGATCAAACATAGCATAAAAGCTGTCCCACCATCGACATTTTTCATTTTGTCGGTTTTGTATGCTTTTTGGCCATGTGAACATGCAATTATATACTGCATGTGTATCAACTCAAACCAAGCTCAATTTTTGTGTTTTTTCTTTGTATTTTTGCATTCTGTGCAAGCTGGGGTCTGGCCTCCCTCTCCTGAGCTGGAAATTGTATTTAAAGGCTTCCCCTGACTGGTGTCCAGTGGTTGGGACCCGATCCTTGTCTGCCCTTATTCACACAGACGTCAACTTTGACACATGATAAGGTTTTTAATATTAGACAGTGTAGGACCGCCCCGACCACAGAGTCACCTTGTCGATGGTGGGATGGCTTTTATGCTATGTTTGATCAAATACAGTATTACTAAGAACTCTGTATGATTTAAATGCACTTTTGCTTTTTACTTAATTACAGCAGGGTTCATTTAGTCTTTTGTAGGTTTTGTATGCGATCAAAAGAAGAGTAGTGTTAACGCTATGTGAACCTGGCCTTAGAATGCAAACTACTTCTTCAGAGAGAAAGAGGACTTGAACTCTATAGCGCCACCTGTTAGTAGCAGCGATCCTACAAGTCACAATCAACACTTTAACAAGTCTTGCAATATTACTTAGGATAAAAGCCAAATCCGAATCTCAGTTTGTAGATATGGTGTTTTGTGGTGTTGCCTCTCATCAGTGCAAAGTATGAGATCTGATTTGGCTCGGTGAGAGGCTCTGGACTGAAGTGTAAGGGGTAAGGTTTCTCCTTGTGGAGAGTGACATACCAGCATTGGCATGTCAAGGTAAGGATGCTTATTTGCTGTGACATGCCAGAGCTGGTATGTCACTGTCCACAAGGAGAAACGTTACTCCTTAGACCCTAGTCTAGCCTCTCACCTAGCCAAATCAGATCTCATACTTTGCACTGACGAGGGCCAATAGCCCGAAACACCGTGTCTGAAAATTGAGATTCTGATTTGGCTTTAATCCTAAGTCATATTGCATGACTCGTTAAAGGGTTGATTGTGATTTTAGGATTGCTGCTTCCAACAGGTGGCGCTATAGAGTTCAAGTCCTCTTTCTCTCTGAAGAGGCAATTTGCATATTAAATTTCCCAGAGGAGCATTGCACGGCGAATAAGCCGCCTTACTTTGACATGCCAGAGCTGGCATGTCACTCTCCACAAGGAGAAACCTTACCCCTTAAGGTACTGTCACACTTAGCGACGTACCAGCGATCCCGACAGGCGATATGACGCGGTCAGGATCGCTGGTACATCGCTAAGTGGTCGCTAGTGAGCTGCCACACAGGCAGATCTCACCAGCGACATCGCTGGGGGCGGGGGTCGCTACTTATCTGTCACACCAGGCGATCCTGCGTCCTCCCACCCCGCTCCACGCGTCGCTCGTCGTCACAGCAGGAAGCGCCGCAGGAAGCAGACGACGAGAAACGGTCCAGCCTGTTCTCGCGCGATCAGCGATAAGCAGCGGGGGAGCGGGTTGTAGGTAAGTATCACACACAGCGATATCGCTAGCAATATCGCTATAACGTCACAAGTTATAGCGATATTGCTAGCGATATCGCTTAGTGTGACATGCCCTTTAGAGTTTAATAAAAAGCACCACCAAGCTTGTCATACTCTCAAAGACCAGCTTAGTGTTGCCCTCTTTTAACGTCTACTGCAGTTGCAAAATTTGTATCCATAATCCTCATGAAATATAATGGGGTCAGTTGCAGACATACGTTAACTGCATTGTCCTTTTGCTTATTTCCAGGGGTCCAAAATTCTGCTTGAAAGAGTTTCAGTACCCTTGTAGGGGTCAGGCATTGGATCACCACTAATGTCTCTATAACAAGTTTTCAAAAATTGTGGGTACCCTTTAACCAGTTCAGCAATCTAATCAAATTATGTTGCAGCGATAAGCCATATAAATTGATAACATTCTTTAACCCCTTTACTCCCAAGGGTGGTTTGCATGTTAATGCCCGGGCCAATTTTTACAATTCTGACCACTGTCCCTTTATGAGGTAATAACTCTGAAATGCTTCCATGGATCCCGGTGATTCTGACAATGTTTTCTCGTGACATATTGTACTTCATGTCAGTGGTAAAATTTCATTCATATAACTTGCGTTTATTTGTGAAAAAAATGGAAATTTGGCAAAAATTTTGAAAATTTCGCAATTTTCCAACTTTGAATTTTTATGTTCTTATATCACAGAGATATGGCACTCAAAAAACTTAATAAGTAACATTTCCCACATGTTTACTTTACATCAGCACAATTTGGGAACCAAAATTTTTTTTTGTTAGGAAGTTATAAGAGTTAAAAGTTGACCAGCGATTTCTCATTTTTACAACACCATTTTATTTTTACGGACCACATGACATTTGAAGTCACTTTGAGGGGTCTGTATGATAGAAAATACCCAAAAGTTACACCATTCTAAAAACTGCACCCCTCAAGGTGCTCCGAACCAGATTCAAGAAGTTTATTAACCCTTCAGGTGCTTCACAGGAATTTTTTGAATGTTTAAAAAAAAATGAACATTTAACTTTTTTTCACAAAAAAAATTACTTCAGGTTCAATTTTTTTATTTTACCAAGGGTAACAGGAGAAATTGGACTGGAAAAGTTATTGTGCAATTTGTCCGGAGTACGCCGATCCCTGATATGTGGGGGGGAACCACTGTTTGGGCGCATGGCAGTGCTCGGAAGGGAAGGAGCGCCGTTTGACTTTTTCACTGCAAAATTGGCTGGAATTCAGATCGGATTCCATGTCAAGTTTGGAGAGCTCCTGATGTGCCTAAACAGTGGAAACCCCCCACAAGTGACCCCATTTTGGAAACTAGACCCCCCAAGGAACTTATCTAGATATGTGGTGAGCACTTTGAACCCCCAAGGGCTTCACAGAAGTTTATAACGTACAGCCGTACAATTAAAAAAATCATATTTTTTCCACAAAAATGATCTTTTCACCCCCAATTGTTATTTTCCCAAGAGTATCAGGACCCCAAATGTTATTGTGAAATTTGTCCTGTATACGCTGATACCCCATATGTGGGGGTAAACCACTATTTGGGCGCATGGCAGAGCTCAGAAGGGAAGCAGCGCCATTTGATATTTTTTTGGCTGGAATTGAGATCGAACGCCATGTCGCGTTTGGAAAGCCCCTGATGTGCCAAAACAGTGGAAACCCCCCAATTCTAACCCCAACCCTAACCCCAACACACCCCTAGCCCTAACCCTAACCCTAGCCTTAATGGGAAAATGGAAATAAATACATTTTTTTTATTTTATTTTTTTTTCCCTAACTAAGGGGGAGATAAAGGCGGGTTTGATTTACTATTTATAGCGGGTTTTTGTTTTTGGCAGCTGTCGCACGCGAAAAGACGCTTTTTATTGTAAAAATAGTTTATGCATCACCACATTTTGAGAGCTATAATTTTTCCATATTTTGACCCACCGAGTCATGCGAGGTCTTATTTTTTTGCGGGACGAGTTGATGTTTTTATTGGTACCATTTTCGGGCATGTGACATTTTTTGATTGCTTTTTATTTCGATTTTTGGGACGCAGAATGAACAAAAACCAGCAATTCATGAATTTCTTTTGGGGGTGCGTTTACACCGTTCCGTGTGTGGTAAAATTGATAAAGCGGTTTTATTCTTCGGGTCAGTACGGTTACAGGGATACCTCATTTATGTCTTTTTTTATGTTTTGTCGGTTTTATGCAATGAAAACAATTTTATATAAAAAAAATTATTTTTGCATCGCTTTATTCTGCGACCTATAACTTTTTTATTTTTTTGCTGATGACGCTGTGTGGCAGCTCGTTTTTTGCGGGACAAGATGATGTTTTCAGCGGTACCATGGTTATTTATATCTGTCTTTTTGATCACGCGTTATTGCACTTTTTGTTCGGCGGTATGATGATAAAGCTTTATTTTTTGCTTCGTTTTTTATTTTTATTTTTTAAGGGGTTCAATAAAGGGGTTACTCCAACAAAGTGTTAATCCCCACAGCTGGGAAGCTCATTCATTGCACGAATAGCTGTGTAAACTGGTACTGCAAATATGCGGACTATGAGAAGTGCTCCATAACCCGGGGTGCCACTCCAAAGCAATTAGTCACAGCGGCTACACCAAAAAAGAAAACGGATGGCACTCACCGGTTAAAATCTTCTTTATTCCAATACTTTAAAACATCGGACCAGTAGAAACTGCTGTCGTCATTTCCACTCCCGCTCCCATCCTCCCTATGCCGATGTTTTAAAGTATTGGAATAAAGAAGATTTTAACCGGTGAGTGCCATCCGTTTTCTTTTTTGGTGTAGCCTCAATAAAGGGGTTAACTATTGGGACAGTTTTATAGGGCGGGTTGTTACGGACGCAGCAATACCAAATGTGTGTACTTTTATTTATTTTTTTTTATTTCCAAAAAATGAATTTATTAGGGAATGTTTTATTTTAATTTATTTAGCGATTTTTTAATAAATTATTTTTACACTTTTTTTAACTTTATTGCAATGTCCCAGGGGGGACAAAACTGTCATGGGACAGATCGCTGATCTGTCACATCACAGGCAGTGCTTCAGGCTTCCTCTTGCTCGCGCTTTGCAGGCATGAGGAAGCCGCCTCCCTGCAGGCCCCCGAAGGTCCCCGCAACCATTTTGGATTTGGGGACCTGCAGGGAAGGAGACCCCCACAGCAGCGCTGCACATTGCGCTGCTGCGGGGGTCTCAGGGAAGCACGGAGGGAGCCCCCTCCCGATGCTTCCCTTAACCCCGGTACACTGCGATCGTGTTTGATTGCAGTGTGCCAGGGGTTAACGTGTCTGGGGCGGTCCATGACCGCACCTGGCACATAGTGCCGGGTGTCAGCTGTGATAATCAGCTGACATCCGGACGCGATCTGCTGCGCTCCCCCCGTGAGCGCAGCTGATCGCGCTAGACGTACTATTCCGTCCTTGGGACTTAGGTCCCAGGTCAAATTGACAGAATAGTACGTCTAATGTAGGATAGGGGTTAAATCTAACACCCAATGATCAAGAATATATAGATCCATTGATACTAGTCCCAAATTATGCATCTGCAATTCCCAGATGGACCTAAAAGGACATAGTTTTTTGCCAAAATCTGCTTGACATCAGTGTTTTGCTACTTTTGTTTTGCTGTGGATTAGTTATATGCACTGATTAGTAATCATGTAGGGTGATGTGATTGTCATTAATACTTCTGATGTTGTTAGTAATGAAATACATTAGTAATAAAGCGCTATTTGTAAGATATCAAAACAATGGAGTAGAAACTGGAATGCTCTTGGCTTTCATCCAATGCTTGTTAATGGTGTGGAAAGGAGACATAATCTTTGCCAGGAAATTATTTATGTCAGTAAGCTGGGCAGCCATGTTTATGAGAATGTTTGCTATAAAAATAAAAAAAGCTAAACCAAAGTAAATTATTGTGAATTTTTTATCTTGCTGTCTGGGAGAAGTGTGGAATTTCATGAACGTGCTTTACAGGTCACTTAGCTTGGAGACGTGAACTAACAGACTTCACAGCCGAGCTCCTGAATGCCTTTGTAGAAATCTGATACCGTCTTTTTCTTAGCAAATGTTTAAGCTTAATCAGAATTGCCATTCTCTGCTCAGACATTACAGTAGATGCAATATGTACATTTTTTCTTCCCATCAAATTGGTTCGTTTCATGGTTTTCAAATAAAAAGAAATATATTAGAAAAAACAATGCAAAACATAATATGTACTGGTTCTCCATTTCAACATGTATTATAGCCCAGAGCTGCATTCACAATTCTACCCAATCCAGAACTGAATTATTCTTTACAGGCTCAGTATCTGCACACCTGAGTCTACCCACGCTGAGCATTTGTAACAAGGCTCCCAGTTAACATTTTGGTCTTATGTGGCAGATGAACTCCTGGGCCGCCTCAGACACCAGGGATTAGGTACGACTGCAACTTTCCTAATAGAGATCCCAATTATCAGTAAATAAAGGCACTTCCACAAAAATACAAACAAAACCTACTGTTGGCAGCGGATTATTCAGGATACTCTCCAAGCGCGTGACAACAGAGCTTCTTTATTCAGGAACAAACAAGAACAATATATGATAAGCTTAATAGATCAGGAATAAATCATTTGTGTTTCTCTGTCTGTGCATCATCTACAGCAGGCTGCTTCTCTTATACACAGACACAAAAAAACAGAAAATACAGTTACATGCTATCCCTGTGTGAGCCTCTGGGAGTTTTTTTTAACTGTATAAACAGCATACAAATCTAGCAACTGAACACTCATAGACAGTAATGAGGTTGTTGCACCAAACATATTCCAACACCCCCACTCAACAACTACCAATCCTGTTAGTCCCATTGTGGTTCTGAAGTCCACAAACTTGGCTCTTGATAATGGCTTTGTCATACCATCAACTATCATCTTGTCAGACTCGCAATAAACAAACTCGAGTACACCATGTTCCACTAAGTCACGTAAGTGGTGATGTTTTACCTTAATGTGCTTAGTCCTTGCACTAATCTTCTCATTGCTGGCAAGTTTAATGCATCCTTGGTTGAACTCATAGATAATTGTTGGTTGAGCTAATGGCTTGCCGAAAACTTCCAAAAGTTGTTTCAACCAGATTACTTCTTGACTTGCATAAGTAGCAGACATAAATTCTGCTTCTGTAGAAGATAATGTGACTGACACTTGTTTTCACCTGGACCAAGAAATTGAATTTTCTCCTAACTTGAACAAGTAACCACTTGTTGATTTCCAATCACTTGAATCTCCTGTCCAATCTGCATGCACATAACCTCTGAGAGTGGGATCTCCTGATGCAGATATCTTAAGATTTAGCCTTTGAGTTTCTTTAAGATATTGAAGAATTCTCTTACTTGCATTCCAGACTCTTTGGCGTGGCTTGCTTACATATCGGTAGAGAATTCTGACTGTGGCTGTTATATCCGGACGAGTTGTGGTTGCTGTGTACAGAAGCGCCTCCACTGCTTGTCTGTAACTCTCATTGCTGGGTAGCAGATCTTCTTCTCCTTCCAACTTTAAGTAGGACGGATCCATTGTTGTTGACGCACCTTTGGCTTCTGACATTCCAAAATGGTTTAGTATTGCGGAAATTTTAGAACTTTGGTTGAGGAGAATACGCCCATCTTCCTGTCTATGGATTTGGATTCCCAAATATTATATCACATTTCCAAGGTCCTTAGTCTCAAAGTGCTGGTTGAGAATTTCACCTAGCTTTGTAATTTCTTTTTCATCTTGATGAGACATGATTACATTGTCTACATATAGGAGAACATACATCCACTCCTTCACTACATTTTTCATATACAAACATGGATCAGCTTGAGATATTTTAAACCCTTCATCCATCAAAACTTTGTTTATTTTCGAGTTCCATGCTCTTGACAATTGCTTAAGTCCATAGAGAGATTTTTGCATTTTACAAACAAGGTGCCCTTCACCCTTTTTAATGTATCCCTCGGGTTGGCTCATGTGCAACTCTTCTTCAATGTCACCATGTAGGAAGGCTGTTTTGATGTCAAAAGGTCTCACTGTCATCTGTTGAACTGCAGCTACAGACATTAAAGTTCTGAATGTGGTTTGCTTCGCAACTGGAGAAAATGTAACATCATAATCCTCACCATACTTTTGCGAGTACCCTTTTGCGACCAATCTTGCCTTAAACCGGTGAACTTTACCTTCTGAGTCATATTTGTTTTTGAAGTCCCACTTACATCCGATAGCTCTTTTTTCCTTGTGGTAGCTCAGTAAGCTATAGAATCATAGAATCATAGAATCATAGAATCGTAGAGTTGGAAGGGACCTCCTGGGCCATCTGGTCCAACCCCCTGCTCAAAGCAGGATTCGCTAAATCATCCCAGTCAGATGTCTGTCCAGCCTCTGTTTGAAGACTTCCATTGAAGGAGAACTCACCACTTCTCGTGGCAGCCTGTTCCACTCATTGATCACTCTAACTGTCAAAAAGTTTTTTCTAATATCTAATCTGTGTCTCTTCCCATTCAGTTTCATCCCATTGCTTCTAGTCTTTCCTTGTGCAAATGAGAATAAAGTTGATCCTTTATCAACCAGCTCCCATGTCTGGAGTTGGTGAAGGGACTCCATCTCTTCATTAGCAGCATTTATCCACTTCTGCTTCTCGTGAACAGGCAGTTTTTGCATTTCTTGCCATGAATGTGGCTCTGGTTCAGTAAGTGCTCTGACCATATAAGAAAGGCGTCTAGCTGGGATACCTTTGTTTGGCCTTTCTGATCTCCTGACTGGAGGTTGACTTGGTTCTTCTGTGTCTTCCTTGGTGGCTTCAGAGCTTATCCACAATTCAGTGTTTTTCCTTTTAGGCATCTGGGTTTGGTGATTGAGAGTCTTGTTCTTGCTTCTTAGGTTGAATAACTGGTGTAACTTCATGGAATTTGAGTGATGCAGAGTTTTCATCAATCACTACATCTCTGCTGATTGTTACTGTGGTGGTCTCTGAGTTCAGGATTCTGCAACCCTTTTCGCTATAGCCCACCAGGACTACATGCTTTGTGTGTGATTTCCACTTGGAACGTTTTTCTTTGGGAACATACATAAATGTTTTGCTTCCAAATATCCTGAAGTGCTTCAGGTTAGGCTTCTCGCAGTTCCATAGCTCATATGGAGTTTATTTGTGGCTTTACCTGGCACTCTGTTTTGAAGACAGCAAGCTGTCATGATGACTTCTCCCCAATACGTTGTAGGTAGATTCGCATCAAACAACCTACTTCCACTTTCGCAGAAAGTACAGTTCTTTCTCTCTGCAATGCCATTATGTTCTGGGTTGTATGGAATGGTAGTCTGGAACACAATTCCAATCCTTTTTCAAAATGGTTTGCACCTTACCACCTGTATATTCGGTTCCATTATCTGCACACAGGGCTTTTTGCATTCTTCCAATTTTGTTAAACACAGCAAGATATTCTTCAAGTTTCTGTAGAACTTCATCCTTACTGTGAAGCAGGTAGGCGACCGTATACTGTATCTGGAGTAGTCATCAATAAATGTGAGAAAATATCTCTTCTTGCTAGGAGTTTGAACACTCATTGGACCACATACATCTGTGTGTATCAGATCCATAGGCTGTGCAGATCTAATGGTGCTTATTTTAGGAAAGGATTTTCTGGACATTTTCCCTTTTAAGACAGCTAGTGCACTTCATCATTTGACTACACTGGTTGATTTCAATACCATTTGCAAGTTGAGCTAGCTTCCTTACTGCTTCTGGGTCTCTGTGCTCTGCCATACATGGATACAGTTCTTATGTAGACCTTGTCTAGCACTGTACACTCTTTCTTTGCATTTTAGCTGACAAAGTTCATTTTGGATTTTTCCTTCTGCGAGTGTGTGACCTTTCTCACATACCATATTAAATTCATAGTACCAAGTGGTCAATAAATGAGGTATGGAAATAATATATATACTAGCTCATCAATTCTTTAAAGGGAATCTGTCACCCTTTTTAGCCCCTATTGGCTGCTGGTATAGACATTACATTCTGTAATGCTGTAGATAAGCCCCCGATGTAACCTGAAAGAGAAGAAAAACACGTTATATTATACTCACCGAGGTGGGCGGTCCGGTCCGATGGGTGTCGCCGTCCCATCCGGTGCCTCCCTTCTTCATACGATGACGTCCTCTTCTTCCTGTAATGGCTCCGGCGCAGGCGCACTGCTCTGCCCTGTTGAGGGCAGAGCAGAGTCCTGCAGTGCGCAGGTGTCGGGAGAGGTCTGGCGCCTGCGCACTGCAGAATTCTGCTCTGCCCTCAACAAGGCAGAGCAATGCGCCTGCGCCGGAGCCATTACAGGACGGGAGAAGGGGACGTCATCGTATGAAGAAGGGAGGCGCCGGACGGGATGCCGACACCCATCGGACCGGACCGCCCACCCCGGTGAGTATAACGTGTTTTTCTTCTCTTTCAGGTTACATCGGGGGCTTATCTACAGCATTACAAAATGCTGTAGATAAGCCCCCGATGTCTATGCCGGCAGCCAATAGGAGCTAAAAAGGATGACAGATTCCCTTTAAAGAGCCACCTTCAGCAGCACTAAGGCTGCATTCTGTGAAGGTGGCTCTTCTTTTTCTGACCCCTAGTAACGCTGAAATGTTGACTTTTATAACTAGGTCCTCATACCTGTAATGTGTCCCATAGGTATGGTGTGTCCCCCTGTATCAGCCGCCTACCATCCGTCCATCATGCCTCTTGTCTTGTGTCTGGGCACCGCCCACCATCCGTCCATCATGATGCCCCTGTGCGTCGATGCCTCCTCCTGTTTTGAGTGCCGGTGCCTCCGCTGTGACAAGAGTTCTTGGGCATGCGCGGTGCGCGCTGCCCGAGAACCGACATCAGGCTATCTCAAAACAGGAGGAGGCAACGACGCACAAGGGCATCATGATGGACGGATGGTGGGCGGTGCCCAGACACAAGACATGGGGCATGATGGGCGGATGGTAGGCGGCGCCCAGACACAGGACAGAGGCATTATATACGGATGGTAGGCGGCTGATACAGGAGGGACACACCATACCTATGGGACACATTACAAGTATGAGTAGCTATTTATAAAAGTCGAAATTTCAGCGTTACTAGGGGTCAGAAACAGAAGAGCCACCTTCACAGAATGCAGCCTTAGTGCTGCTGAAGGTGGCTCTTTAACTTAAATACGCCCTGGGGGGTGACAGGTTCCCTTTAAGCACATGGAAAGAACATAGAAATAACAGCCATACCCAAACAAATATATGAAAGGATCAAAAGAACGTGTAACATTTGAATGGCAGAAGCACAAGACCCCAATGCACGTTTTGCATTTAGCTTCTTGTTTTTTTTTTTTTTGTAAGTGATAAGGTGATCCTTTATATCAGGAGTTACCCATAGTGGAAGCGTTATGGAGGTAGAGCTCATATTGTTCAAGCTGGCAACCGGATGTGAGGAGTTCAGTGTCCGACATCCCTAATAGGTACAGTGGTTCTAAACACCCCTATTTAAATGCCAAGTTTTTGTCAAGTACAAAAATGATACCAAGAAGAATCATTTCAGAACTTTTTGCAACTTTAATGTCATCTATTAAAGGAAAAAGTATCAGGAAAATCCTACTAGAACAGCTAAGGCCTGTTTCACACATCAGTTTTTCACAATCAGTCAAGATCCACCGTTTTGTGAAAAAAACGGATCCGCCATTTTTTTTTGCGGATCCGTTTTTTCCCCATTGACTTGCATTATCGGCGGATTTTGACTGATGGACGTCCGTTGCATCCGTATGTCTGCGGATCCGCCAAAAATTTTGGCGTCCGCTGACATCACCGAACGGACCATGCAACGTTTTTTTCTCTGGCCGGAGCTGCATTTTGTGTTTATCTACAGATTTAACCCGCAATTCCTTCTGGCTGCTGGATCTCTCTCTCTCTCTCCCCCACATACCTGCCGATCGATCTGGATCCCTCAACGCGTTATGCCTGCCGATCGATCAGGATCATGCGACGATGCCTGCCAATCCGGATCCCGCGACATCACGCGACCATTCTCCTCACATTGTACTGACACGCGATGCCGCCCGCTCATGGAGGTACTCAGCTATTTCGCGCCACTCTCTCTGCACGGGTTCCTTTAAATTTTACCTTCGCCGGATAAGTACATCCGCCGAGCCGGTCACACCCGTTCCTGTCAGTCCGCCTGCGGATCCGTTTTCTGCTATTTTGGCGGATTTAGGACTGACCTGGAAAACTGATGTGTGAAACAGGCCTGAACTTTATATGGAGTTATTTAGAATCACGGCATATGATATTAGCTGTGTACTGATTACTATTTAACAAGAGTTTAGATGTGATTTGCTAATTCTGAACACAACCGCATCCCCAATTATAAGAGGGTGTTCCTTCATACTTAAGCCTCATTCTTCTTGGTATGATTTTTTTGACATAACAAAAAAGGGATGTGTAGACTTTTTATATTCACTTCAAATCCAGGTACATCTGCATCAATGTAGAGATACAATACTGTGCACAAGTTCTAGGCAGGTGTGCAAGAAATGCTGCAAAGTAAGAATGCTTTGAAAAATAGAAGTGTTAATAGTTAATTTTTATAAATTAACAAAATGCAAATTGAGTGATCAAAAGAAAAACCTAAATCAAATCAATATTTGGTGTGGTCTTCCTTTGTCTTCAGCAAAGTATACAAAGTATCAATTCTTCTAGCTACACTTGCACGCAGTTTTTGAAGCAATTCGTCAAGGAGGTCGTTTCAAACATCTTGGAGAACTAACCAGAGATCTGTGGGAGTAAGCTTGTGCATCTGTCTCATCCTGAAATCCCAGACAGAATCAATCATGTTGAGATCAGGCCTCTGTGAGGGCCACATCATCACTTCCAAAACTCCTTGTTCTTTACTCTGAAGAAAGCTATTAAGAACATTGGTTGTAGGATCGAGTTCGTTATCCTGCTGCAGAATTACTCTGGAGTGAATCGGAAGTCTATGATGGCATAACATGATGGACAACGAATGCTGTATTTCTCAGCTTTAAGGAGATGCAGTGGTTGGTGTTATGCGCATCAGACCATCAAAATCGCAGATACAGACACTTTGCGCAAATCACCACGCCTAGGCATGTCCTTAAGGGCCGATATGTTCTTCAGCCACTCCCGAAGGGGAGGGGGGTTTTACAGAGCTTTTCCCAGACTGCAGTCACAGGATAGCTGGCATCTGGTGACGCGGACTATGTAGAGTCATGTACATGAGTAAATTCAAAGCCAGCAGCATAAAACCCAAATGAAAAACTAAAAAACCCAAATGTAAACCCTGGGACAATCACTATTAAAGAAGAACCAATAGCGACCATTAGCAACTACTGAGACGCCACCAGAACCCATCCAGGAAGCACTCACCATGTCATTACGCAAAGGAACTGAATAAACAGCAATGAACTAAATTAGAAGCAGTATAACAATCAGGTGATGCATTGCTTCCAGTCATGTCCAAAGACCCACTCTCTGCTCACCTGTACAGCAGGGTGCACACATTCCCACCATTGGCTAACACCAAGCAAGGCAGCGTCCTGCTTTGCCTGGCCACCAGGAGACACAGTGTCCCATGTCTTCCGCGCTGCGAACAAGTGGGAAGCACAGTGTCCCCTGTTTCCATATTACTCACCAATTTCACATAGGGGGACCACCGTGTGTAGCCGCACAACCCAATAGCTCCGCCTCCAGTGAGGACAGACCGGCGGAGCAGTCTGGAAACCGGAGGATTACAATTGTGTCCCCGGCAGGTATTCCTAACAGTTGTCCAAATAAACTTATTGCAGCAGATGACGGACACATCATGCTGACTTCTTTTCACAATTTGTCCAGCAGTGCCATCAATGCAGAACTGGTAGCAACAAGAGGGAAATGCTATAGCCATCAGGAGAAAAAGACACCACTGAGAATGGTGGAGAAAAAACCGAGCAGTAGTCAATGGTAAAAAAATATATATAGTCAGCAGTATATAAAATAATACTCTAAAATAATGATTTATAAGTTTTCTTTATTAAATAATGGCACAGAAATACATAAAAATAGTGCAAATATAATAAAATAGAACGGTCACATAACCGCAAATAAATGTAAATAGGACTCCATGAGTATAAAAATCCACTTAATGTTACTATATTGAAATCATGGCCTGACGAAGGAGACTAAATCTGAAACGCGTGTCGGGGCGCGTTCTGGACGGCACACCGCTTCTTACATATTGGCTCACAGGTGTAACTGCCCCTATTTATCGCACTATTCTAACTTTGTTTGGCAACTAGCCATATTTGTCTTTACATTTGTACCATTTGATGCACACTGCATTTTATTCATTGTGGTTACACAATAACCCCTCCCCCTTTTTGCACTATTGCACTTTATTAGCACCTTGTGGATATTTCATTTATACCAGTTTTTTACCTTTTTGGTCTTTTTGTGTTTTTGGCAATTACCTGTGTATATTTAATCTGCCTATGTATGTATTTATTGGATGGGGCCCCATGATTTCAATATAGTAACATTAAGTGGATTTTTATGCTCATGGAGTCCTATTTACATTTATTTGCAGTTATGTGACCGTTCTATTTTATTATCTTTTGCTCTATTTTTATGTATTTTTGTGCCATTATTTAATAAAGATCACTTATAAATCATTATTTTAGAGTATTTTATATACTGCTGACTATATATATTTTTTACCATTGACTACTGCTCGTTTTTTTCTCCGCCATTCTCAGCGGTGTCTTTTTGTTTTAGTTATCCGGATGGTATGCCATCTATTTCTCAAGTGGGGCTAAACTAATATTATAATAGATTTGGTGATATATATATATATATACACATCTTTTAATTTTAATATTGTGATTGATGGTTTTACGCCCTCTTGTTTAAATATCCATCAGGAGAAGTCAGAAGTGAAAGAATTGTGGCCAAAAAATATACCTTCGACATAGAAACAAGACCAAGTGACTGAACTATACATGAAAATATGGGAAATAAGGAGCAGAAAAATGGCATCGAGGTACTCTAGACTCATGAGTTAAAATGTGAAATATTTATTTGTAAAAGAAGACAGTTTGTTCATTGAAAGGCAGGAGAGCGGTACAATAAGGCCTCTTTCACACATCAGGTTTTCGCCGTCAGGCGCGATCCGGCGGTTTTGACAGAAACCGGATCCGGCGAAATGCAATGCCGGATCCGGTTTCCCCCCCATTGACTTGCATTTGCGCCGGATAGCGCCGGATGGCCATGCGTTTCATCCGGTTTTCGCCGGATCCGGCAATGTGTCGCAATGTGTCGCGATCCGGCATCTGGAAAAAACGTCTACTGTAACGTTTTTTGTCTCCGGCGAAAAAGCCGTACCCGCCGGATCCGGCGCGTCCGGCTTTTTCACACAATGAAAGCCTATGAGCGCCGCAATGCGCCGGATCCGTTTTTTTTGGTCTGAGCATGCTCAGTAGCTCTGCCCACAGGAGATATATAAAAGCAAGACAATGGGACCCTCAGCCACACCCAACATGCCACCCAAGCCAAGAACCAGGAGCAGGAGATGGCAGCAGACATCTGCAGCAGCAGCACCATCAGCACCACCCCAAATGGAGCAGCATGCTGAACGGGAGGGGAGTCCAGAAGCAGATGAGAGACGGTAATTATCAAATCCCCCATTCCTCCAAACTAGGGCCATGGAATATCAAGATATTCATTGGCCCTTTGTTTCTCTTTATTCAACAGCCGCCAAAGAGATGCAGCAGCAGCAGCAGCAGCAGAAATGGCATCACTGGCAGCAGCAATACCCACAGCCATGGAGTCTGGCCATCAACAGGACAGCACATCTTCTGGGAGCCCTCCCTCGCATCGTCAGCTTTTGACGGTAAGTTTTTATTTCCAAAATCCATCATCTCTGTAATATATGTCTATTCATTGCCTTTTATTTCAAAACAGGAATCACAAGATGAAGAGGAGCTCCCAGAAGAAGAAGGAAGGGGTGGACAGACACCTGGAGTGGGCTCACAATTCGTAAGTTTTTTGCATCAAATGCAGAAACACAACATCACACTACACACAACACATAGAAAACAATGTTCTGCAGACCACACACAGCAAACAAATGCCTACATCCAAAGACATAACATTTTTTGTTTTCTTCTCTAGTCTTCCCAATCTGGTGCTCGGCCAAGAGGTCCTCGCAGTGCCTCCGAGGGTCGTCGGCGACAGCAACGCGGCGGTCACCAGCGTGTAAGTATAAATATTTTTGCTTTGTTTTTTTGCACTTTTTATTTCATTTCTTTTGTGGAGGCTAATTATGTTATTTTTGTCTTTTTCTTTAACAGCCTTCACAGCGTGCTCCCGACTCTGACGGTGAGGATGGAGGGATTGATGTGGACCGCCTCATCGATCTCGTCAGAGAAAGGGAGCCACTCTGGAATATGGCTGACCGCCGCCACGCTGACCTGATCATTACCCGACGACTCTGGGAGGAAATCTGTTCTCTCCTTGTGGGCCGCTGGGAGGACCTCGAAGCTCGGGCCCAGATTAAAGAGCGTAAGTATATACAGTAACGGTTGCTTGATGTAAACCAGTGTTTCCCGAACTCCAGTCCTCGTGGTCCCCACGGATCATGTGTTCAGGATTTCTATTTACTATGGAAATCCTGAAAACATGACCCCTGGGGACCATGAGGACTGGAGTTTGTGAAACACTGATGTTGTATACTAACCACTCCTTTCTCGTTTCAGGGAACAGAATTGTGAATCGGTGGCAGTCTGTGAGGGATCGTTTCAAGAAGGAGTTCAATAAAGAGATGCGGGCCCCGAGTGGATCTGGAGGACGCAGGAGCAAGTACAAGTGCGCACAAGCCCTGTCGTTCCTCCGGGAAACAATGCTCACCAGAAGGTAAATATTACACACCACATGTGAAAAAAAATGTTAGATGTAACTTTTTTTTTTCAGCCAGGGCCATACCATGTCAGTATTTTAATTGTTTTTTTTTCTCTTTATTCCACAGCACGGTGAGCAGCACTCGGGAGCCTGCACGATTGGACCCTTCTGAGGCGATCCCTGAGGAGACCGGCACCAAGGGACACTTCGACCGCCCCGGTACATCTGCACCTTCCCAGCCTTCCCACACATTCGACCCATCTGTCCCATCCACCAGCACAGGGGCATCGTGGCCGCCTACATTACATGAAGCTGCTGGTGAGGAGATCGCTTTCCCTTTACCCCACCCTTCTGCCCCTGCCGCCTCTAGTACACCTGCGGGTACTGGGCGGCAGCGGCAGAGGGGTCAGGAAAAGAGTTATGCGCAAGAGTTATTGCATCTGAATGCATCTTTCCAGAACTGTCTCAAAGTCTTGTCAGAGCAAATCTCCGCAGGCTTTCAGCAGATCAACTCCAGCATTCTGGAGGTGAAGACACTTCTGCAAACCATGCATTCAGAAGCAAGATCTTCGCCAAACCACACCTTTTTCAGGTCTGTTGTGGAGCGCATGGCAACACTATCTCCTACCCAGCAGATGCATGTAATGCATTCGTGCCACGGTGCTCTACAGCAGGTTACCTCCCAACCTCCACCTCCCACCACTGTAGTTCCTCCACCTGCACCCCCTCCAGCCACTTTCCATCCTCCCCCTCCTATTACATCTGCACCCCCCCAGCCACTTTCCATCCTCCCCCTCCTACTACATACCAGCAACCTGCCCAGTACCAGCAACCTCCCCAGTACCAGTCATCTCCCCACTTCCAGCAACCTGCCCCGTACCAAACTCCTTCCCCGTACCAAACTCCTTCCCCGTACCAAACTCCTTCCCCATACAACTTTCCATCAACATCATCTGCTCCTACAGTCCCTGCCCAACCCTCCACTCCACCACCCACCACCTCTTCTGCTTCCCACATGTCCACCCATTCTGTAGTTTTTTCCACACCTTCACCTCTAACTGTTCCTTCCCCACCACGATCCCAGTCCTCTCTCCACACACCCAGTGTCGAAGTGTCCCGCAGCCCCTCCAGCAGTATTTCCACCCCACAGTACACAGAATTGTAATGTGTGTTTTTTGTAATAAAAATGCCCATTGGGTTTAAAACCTTTATTAAAAAAGTTTTTTGCACTTTAAAAACATTTTACAAAAAAAAAAAAAAATTTAAATAAAAGTTAAATTATCGTTTCACAATGGTTGTCTGTCATTTCTTTCTGCGGCGAACTATGTTTTAAAAAAAGGTTAAATACAGGGTATTTCAAAGGTAAAAAGGTATTCAAAACCAGGTATAACTGTGGGTAAATTTTAGCTTTTTGCCACAGTTGTGTTCCTGGTTGTGTTTGAAGCAAAGTATTTCACCGAAAAAGTTGTGTTTATTGTTGGTGATTTCCTACCAATGTACACAACTTTTGTTAAAAGGTGAAATACTTTGCATAAAACACAACCAGGTACACACCTGTGGCCTAAAGGTAAAAATAGTAAGACCATGACAAGATAGCCAAATTTGGTTGGCAAAGGTATATACTGTTGGTCCAGAAGGTACACAAGTTTAGGGCAAAAATCTCTCACACTCTGTCATCCCAGTGTACTCTGCCTTGAGGTGACATAAAGTATAGTGGAAAATTGTCCCTGAAACCGTCACAGAA
Organism: Dendrobates tinctorius; assembly: GCF_039654945.1. NCBI lineage: Eukaryota > Metazoa > Chordata > Amphibia > Anura > Dendrobatidae > Dendrobates > Dendrobates tinctorius. The sequence continues at coordinate 29,074,595 of NW_027361673.1, read as the reverse complement.
CTTCTAGTGGTAATATTTCCAATGACAACATCCATCTTCGCCAGTAACTTGCTCTTCTCTCCAACCTGCACTTTCTTCTCTACAACCTGTCAAAGAAGGGCTGTAGGAACATGCTATATCTAGTTTTCCAGTAGCCAATCCCGTTCGGAAGGCCACAAGGGTCAATTTTAAAAACCGGATCCGGCGTAATCCGTCGAAAAACGGATAGAAAAACGGATAGAAAAACGGATGAACCGGATGAGACGGATCCGGTTTTGTCTGTCAAGAACAAGACGGATCCGGCAGAAAACCGGATCCGGCACTTCAGGTTTTACAAAACATTTGCCGGATCCGGCATTCCGGCACGACGCCGGATCGCGCCTGACGCCGAAAACCTGATGTGTGAAAGTAGCCTAATGAGTGTCTGCAGGCAACAGTGAAGAGTGGTGTCATCAAAGTTGGCAGACATCCGTCATGCTATAGCTAGGCATCTGATTGACTCCAAATCTATTCTGCAGCAGGATTACATGAAGAGACAGATTTCCACAAGCCTACATCCGCAGATTTTGTACCCAGAATAGTTGAAGCTGTTTTGAAGGCAAAGGGTAGTTACACCAGATATTGATTTGACTTAGATTTCTCTTTTGTTCATTCACTTTACATTTTGTTAATTGATAAAAATAAACTACTAAGGCTATGTGCACACGTTCGTAAATGCTGCGGAAATTTCCGCAACATTTCCGCAACTCCCGCCGCGAGTAAAACCCATGCGGAATTCGCATGCGTTTTACCGCTAAACACAAGCGTTTTGCAAGTGTATTTAGCTTGCAGAATGCTTGCGCTTTCCAAGCGATTTGAAGCATTGACAGGTTGGTCACACTTGTCAAGCATAGTGCTTGACAAGTTAGACCCAACTTTTTACTATTGCTACTGCCTATGCAGCATCAATAGTAAAAGATAGGATGCTAAAAATATTAAAAAAATTAAAAATATGGTTATTCTCACCTTCCAACGACCCCCAATCTCCTCAGCGGTGCTCCCGGGATCTTCCGGGCACAGTGATGTTTTGCGCGAAGGACCTTTGTGATGTCATGCTCGCAAGAGCGCGACGTCATCTCAGGTGATTCGCGCAGAGCATCACTGGGACCGGAAGATGCCGGCAGCGTGGTGAGAGGCGGGAAGGACTCCAGGGGCCGCCGGAGGGTGAGTATATCCCAATTTTTTTTTATTTTTATTCTATTTTTTTACAGGGATATGGTACCCAGGGCATGGAGGAGAGTTTCCTCTCCTCCAGACCCTGGGTACCATCCGCACATGAAGGGCTCTCTTCACGCATGGTGGGCATTGCCACATGCGAACAGTGAGCGTTTCAATGCAATCCTATGGGTGCGGAATCCCCGCGATTTCGCTCAAAGAATAAACATGCTGCGTATTTTTCCGCTATGCGATTACGCAGTGGTAAAATCTGCAGAATTAGCACAGCAATGCGGAATCCCATAGGATTACATGGGATGCATTTTCTTAGCGTTTTCGCAGTGGAAAAACGCTGCGAAAACGCTTAAAAAAATGCAACGTGTGCACACAGCCGAACACCTTTTAAAGCATTCTTTCCACACCTGCTTAAAACCTTTGCATAGCACTGTGTGTCTCAATCTTCTTTGGGAAATAAAAATACAGGTTTGTGTGTAAACACTTGATATCTTGTCTTGTGGGCATGAAAGTAAGGGCATCGTCACACATAGCGACTCACCAGCGATCCCGACAACGATATCAATGTGTCAGGATCGCTGGTGAGTCGCTGTGTGATCGTTGGTGAGCTGTCAAACAGCTTCACCAGCGATGCCGAGCGCCCGGCGTCGCTTTGTACTTTAGTTACCAGCGCGCTGATGCAGGGAGCTGGTAACTAAAATAAACATCAGGTTTCTAAGGGACGTGCGTCACTTAGAAACCCGATGTGTACCTTAGTTACCAGCTCCCTGCATCAGCGCGCTGGTAACCAAGGTACACAGAGGGTTTCTAAGCACCGCACGGTGCTTAGAAACCCTGCGTTTTCCTTAGTTACCAGCTGATCGCTGGTCTCCCGCCTGTCACACGCAGCGATGCGTGCTGGCCAGCGGGAGACCAGCGATCAAAGAAATGTCCAGGGCTTTCCAAGAGCGATCAGCGATACCGGCAGGGGGGCCGGTCGCTGATCGCTGTCACACACAGCGATCTCGCTGGTGAGATCGCTGTTGCGTCACAAACTTGTGACTCAGCAGCAATCGCGCTAGCAAGATCGTTGTGTGTGACGGGGCCCTTAGTAGTCAGTTTATCTTAAGACATCTTAGACTTGCCTTTTGAAGTGTCATAGCGTGGTGCTCTCTCCCTGGTGGAAACTGAAGTTTGCACTGGCTCTCGTCTAACCTGGTTTATTGGTTTATTTTCAGAAGCCTTTTTTTATGTCTTAATACACACAGTAGTAACTTCAGCAGTCATGTTATTGGAAAAGTATCTAAAAAGTGGATGGATTCAGAAAGACCGATTTCTCATCCTGGAGAGCTGCCAGGGAAACAAACATGTTTTATATGTAAACATACGTATTGGATCTGACCTGAATGTGGCGTCAGTTTGTAGATGTCTTCAGTAGAAATGTCAAACATTCACAAAAGTTATTATGCTGACGCGAGACGTAGTAGTATGGTAACTTTCTCTGACCATTGACCCAGGACCAGGATAAACTTCCTTTACAAAATAATGAAACTTCCCTGGAACCAATTTAAAGGAATGTATCCACTTTAAAAAAACAAAACAAAAAAAAAACAGATGCCAAAATATTCTTCCTAAACTGTTTTTATTTTCTGGTAATCTTTTTTTATTCTATTTTTTTGTCCATGACCATGGGGCTGCCAGCTTGTCTGAATTTACAGTAGCCAAATGAATCAAAATAATCTATAGCTGGGAGATGCTCATTGACTTTTATGGGCAGCACGGTGGCTCAGTGGATGGCACTGCAGCCTTGCAGTGCTGGAGTCCTGGGTTCAAATCCCACCAAGGACAACATCTGCAAGGAGTTTGTATGTTCTCCCCGTGTTTGTGTGGGTTTCCTCCGGGTTCTCTGGTTTTCTTCCACAATCCAAAGACATACTGATAGGGAATTTAGATTGTGAGCCCCATCGGGGACAGTGATGAAAATGTGTGCAAAACTGTAAAGCGCTGCAGAATATGTTAGCGCTATGTAAAAATAAAGATTATGGGATGATGTTAGAGGTGGGGGAGGTGTGATTGACCCATCACCTATAAATGGTAGATCCAGTTATGGCTGAAAACGTTAGTACCCTTGAAATTGTTTCAAAAAGTTATTGCAATTACACATGTTTTGTTATACACATGTTTATTTTCTTTGTGTGAATTGGAACGGCAGAAGAAAAACTCAGGAAAAACAGTCAAATTGGACAAAATTTCACATAAAACCCTCAAAATGGGCTGGACAAAATTGTTGGCACCCTCAAGTTAATATTAGTTAAAGTGCAATAGGTTATACATTTCTTGATTATGTTATGCATCAAGGACAAAGGAACATCAAGATCTCTGGAGATGGACTTGTAACCTTGAGATTGCTGATATCTTTCAACAATTTTGGTTCTCAAGTCCTCAAGACAGTTCTCTCCTCCTCTTTATGTTATCTGTGTTTAGTGTGGCACACATAGACACACAATGCAAAGATTGAGTCAACGTCTCCCCTTTGTATCCAGTTTCAGGTGTGATTTTCATATTACTCACACCTGTTACTTGCCACATGTGAGTTTAAATGAGCATAACTTTCTTGAAACAAAGTTGTTGAAATACTTCATTTTCTGGAACACTTTCAAGGGTGCCAACACTTTCGGCCATGACTGTATTCTACAGTGCATCAGTGTAATGCGGGCTGTCAGTTGGTGCTGGGACACGTTACAGTCACCGCTCACCATGTACTGAGCTGTGATTGAATACACGCCAGTTGCACTTCTATGACTGAAAGCCTGAGGCTGCCGGGAGGAAAAAAGTTAATTTCCTCCCCGGACTGTGGGTCCCTCCGCCCGGCGGCTGCAGGTCTTCAAATCACAATTAACCTGCAGACTAACCCCATATCTGCAGGTTAATAGCGTTTTTTCACATGACAGGTTCCCTTTAATTCTGAACTTTGCCACTGGGTTTTAGCTAGGCAACACTCACCCACCAGTGTGTCACGGTCCGTTATTCATGGACCAGCTGTAGATCTCCTGACCTGAACTCAATAGCCTCATAGGCATTTATGAAGCTGTTAAATTCAGACCCACAGCCAGGCTGTGAAATGGTGTTTGTACTCAGACTCTGACAAAGGGCTCCGCAAATTCGATCCTAGTCTATCATTTTTGAAGTCTGCCAAGTTGAAGTTCACAGACTCCACCACTGTGTTCTATATACGTTTAGCTAATCTTTTAGAAGATTACTTTTGGATGTAATTCTTTTTTATATCTTTAGGAATCCTACAATATAAAGAGATCTAGAAGACTGGGATCTACTCGAGATGCAACATGCTAACGTAGGCTAGTTTCACACTAGCGTTCGGCAGAGCTGCCTAGGGCTGCGTAATTCCTCCGTTAAGCCCGCCCACTGCCACACCTCTTCCTTCAGCTCCGCCTACGTCGGCAAGCGTCCTGCGTACCTTGTCTGTAACATTGGGTACGCAGGTCATGCAAATGTATACGGATGCCTTCGCATGCGTTGCTTTGACGCTGCGCCGAATGCAAGCATTTTGTTGCGATTGGTATTTCTTTTGCTTCTTTGCAGCAACCATGAGTTTTGGGGAACAGAAATCCTGGATGAGATGTTTAACATATTATTACTGCTCTCTCTTTTACTCGTGTGAAATTTAATTTACTTTAGAAAAAATAAAGAATCACTTAGAAAATGTGAGTTATTAAGAGTACAATGGTGGAGAATGTACTGAGCAGAATGTTCTAGCTGGAGGTTTCAATTATACAGTCATGTGAAATCTTTCTGCCAAGCTACGGTACATCAAAGACTCCATAGCTAAAATATTCAGTGGATTTCTCTAGTGTTTGGACAAAATGTGCAATTAATAAATACAACTAAATCCATACAGTGGTATGTTCTTTTTTCCATATTATTATTGCCATACAGTTATAGAGATCTATCATGCAACATTAGCTCATATTCTTAATTGTTCATCTTAGTTTTTGGGTGGCAACCTACCAAAGACTGGTGGTAAAGCAAAGGAGACTCCCTGGGTCCAGCTCTGACTCTGTGTTGCTGCTCCCGATATCTGTTGTGCTGATGTCATGTTGATAACACGGCAGCAAATAACTGAGCGCAGCGGCTCAGCGCTCGACAGCACAAGCTCAGAGATGCTGACATCACACAGTTTAGTTGTTGTGCTGACGTTTCGCCACAAAATGTATGGCTTCATCAGGGGCATAAGTGATGTGCTGCTTATGTGCTGTTTATGAATTTTTCTAAAATCATTGTCCTTTTACACATATTATGCTGTATTAGATATTTAAATACAGTTTTGCACGGGCAGTGTTATATCTGACCACACAATTTTACATGTTCAAATAACATTTATTTTTGAAGTGGAATATTGTGCATGTATCTATTTGTTTTGCTGATTTTCAATTTGGCATTTTATTCAATGTCTTTTCTTGTTGTGCATGTATTATAAATCCAAAGTGCAATACAAGAGCACTTTATTACATCCATTTGGCTATTGCTGTTTTTCGTATTTCTGTGTAATTTGGCAGATAGGGTGGACTTAAGCTTTATCATTGCTTTCTGTCCAATTTTTCTTTATTTTAGCTTTTTGTCTTTTTAATTGGTTTAATGTGTATGTTTTTGGCTTATGTGTTAATAAATATTTATACATTTCATTTTTAAGGCTATGTGCCCACGTAGCGATTCTGAAGCAGAATAAACCTGAGCAGAATCGCACACCCTGCTCCCGGGAAAACGCATGCGTTTTTTTACGCGCTTTTGTAAGCGTTTGTCAAGCGCTTTTGCATGCGTTTTCCTAATCGTTTTTGCCCATATAATTGATGGTATGTGGAATCGCATGCGATTCCGCAAAATTAATGAACATGCTGCATTTTTAACCGCTAAGCGTTTCCGCAGTGGTTAAAAACGCACCATTGGCACAACATGTGCGTTTTTCATTAAAAATCAATTGGATGCTTTTCTTAAGCGTTTCTGCAGCAGAAACGCTTGTCTAAAAGCGCTGCAGAAACGCTTAAAAAACGTTACGTGGGCACACAGCCTTAAAGTTATGGAGATACGGGGGTCAGTGGGTGCTCTTGTCCGCTGGCCTGACTGTCTTTAGAAAGACTGCATGGACCAGGGCTCATGCCACTGAACGACCGCTCTCTCTCCCCTTGGGCATAACACTACTCAGACAACACACGGTGAGGGTAAAGCAGTGGGGCAATAATTCATTGAACTATCAACACACAATAGCATACAGAACAGTCCCAGCAAATACCCAAGATGGTGCAAATTACAGAGTCTCACCCTTCCGCTGGCTCCCCAGGATTAGAACTGCTTCCAGTGCCGCATACCCACACCAGTGGCTCCCCGATTTTGATGGGCCCCCACAGCGAGGAGGTAATGACAAGCTTAGGAAGCTAACTGACAGCAATGAGGTATGTGACCAGGTGACCCGATTGTCCCAACCTGGATTGTCTTGACAAACTGGACAAGAGGCTCGGTATTTCCGCACTTCTTGAGCGACCTTTGGCATAAAGAAACTATCCAGCAGTCGAGCCCGGGTCTTTCTGACCCCCATGTGCCTTACTGCAGGTACGCCATATGCCAAGCGCCGAAGTTGGGGTCGATACTGCTGGGTCACCACGAGCTGATGGACACGGTTCCAGGGTTTCTGTGGACAGGATGTGGGCATTTCCCGATATAGCAGTCCATTCTCCCATCTATACACATCCTCCTGATTTCTTTCCCCAGGTCAAGCGGCCGTAGTGGGGGCAAACTCTAGAGTGGGATCCATGAGTTGGGCTTCCTTAAATTCCTTGCGATCTGTCTACCCCCAGTCAATGGCAACAGTCTGATCAGGTGTACTCACTTCTGTCGGCTCAGAGGAGGTTCATGGAGGCTTGGAGTGTCGGTTATTTTCGGGATGGGTGGCAGAAGGATCCACATTGGGGTGTTGCTTGGCTTGGTTGCGGGTGATAACGATGACAAATTGGCTGCGAGGTCATTCCCCAAAATAACATGTGGGGAGGCCGTACACGAGTCCCACTTTGACTTCTCCCTGGTCAATAGCTCAGTCCAGCTGCACACAGGCTAGAGGGATGTCCAAGCGCTGACCTCCAGCCAGGGAAATGGTCACTTGACAGCCTGGTAAATAGTGTTCAGGTGAGACAATATCTGGGATGACCAGGGTGATGGAGGACCCAGTTTCCCAAAGTCCCTGGGCCTGGATATCATTGACCTGGACAAGCTGGATGTGGCGTAGGAGGTTGCCTGGTGTAGCGTGGCCAACCTGACATAGAGTATGGATGGGATATATCACTGCTGCTGGTGTATCCTGGGAATGGCATCCGTCAGACCCTGCTGGTTTGTTTTGGCAGATGTTGACTGGCTGAGCTGGCAGACAGGCTCCAGGCATGGGGCATCGGCCCTGGGAATCTTTGGTATTGTGTCCAAGTCACCCGCATGTATAACAGCGCCGTTGGTTGGTCAAATCACGGGTACTGTTGGGAACTCTTTGTCCTGGGGGAATTTTCTGCTGGGTAGCAGGAAAATCCTGCTTGAGTGACTGGTGGTCGGTCAAATCTTTGGATGATGGGTCTTCTTGGATTGGTGGGCATATTGGGTCTCCAGTGGGGTTGGTTGGCTGTAAACTCGTCAGCCAATTGGGCTGCTTGCTCTGGAGTGTCGGGCTTCCGGTCGGCTACGCACTCTTGAATTTTTGGGGCAATTTTCTCCATAAGTTTTTCAAGCACATTCACGTCTCAAAGGTCAGCAGTGGAGTGGGCAGCCCTACCGACAAGCCAGTGGTTGCATTGTCGCCGGAGTTAACTGCTAAATTCAACATATGAGACCCCCTGGCGAGACAATGTCCGGAACGTGGTGCGATATCTCTCGGGGGTGATAGTAAAAAGTGCCAGCAGGGTATCCTTAATAGTTCCATAGTCCAGACAGTATTGATGCCCAAGTGACCGAGCAGCATCCCGTGCCCAACCAGTCAAACTAGTCCATAGGAATTTGCATCAGCATTAGAGTTTCAAAATCTTGCAGTTGTTGATCGACTTCGACGTTGTACTCATTAAACACTGTCACGTCTCTGTAGTGGAGCTGAGTTCCTTGTTGGGGGACTATTATGGGAGTAGGGTCCGGTGCTGGCTGTAGGGGTACTGGAACTCCCAAAACTGATTCCATAAAACAAGCTCTTTCCTCACTTGAGGCTGCAGGTCCCAATGCAACTAACAACTCCTGGACTCAGGCTGCAGGTGACTGGGCTGATTCCAGACCAGCACTGGGTCCTTGCTCTGGCAATTCCTCAGGGTTCATCTCAGCAGAGTTTTCGTCATCCTCCACAACGTTCTGGGCATCCCAAGTGTCACGCTCACGCCCTGACTGGTGGACGTGAGCCAGGGGGTTGTGGTACCACTGTGCCACAAACCAGACTACCCTGGAAGGGGCGTGACAAAGACAGCTGCCATGGTTTTCACTGGAGCCTCTGATGGTGAGGACAGGCTTGTGCGGCAGGCAGCTGCCAGGTGCCATTCCAGGGTGGTGTCTGGCTGTGGCTGCTGATCCCTCTTGGGGAAATGGTACGGCAACAGGCACGAGTAGCAGACGAACAGATGAGCACGGCAGGCACGGCTGAGACACTGGCAGGCGGGCACGTCATAGACACTGGCAGGCGGGCACGACTGAGACACTGGCAGGCGGGCATGGCTGAGACACAGGGCAGGCAGGTACAGCTGAGACGCAGGGGCAGGGACTGACTGGAAAAGCACAAGGGCACGGGCATAAAGGAGTGGTATGTGGAATAGGTAGGGTGCATGTACTAGTACAGACAGGAAGGAATGGTGTATGGAGGAACAGGAAGAGACCTGTTCACACAACAAATGCAGGTACTGGTACAGGCAGGAAGAAAAGGAGTATGAAGGAACAGGCTTGGACCTGTTCACACAGGAGGAGAACCGCAAGGCTGCGAAGAAGAGCTGTAGAGCAGCAAGAGGTTCTGCAGCAGCAGAACCAGAACAAAGCAGAGTCGCCAGAGTACGGAGCACGGGCAGAGCCGCAAGAGTGTGGCGCACAGGCAGAGCTGCAAGAGTACGGAGCACAGGCAGAGCCGCAAGAGTGCGGAGCATGGGCAGAGCCGCAAGAGTGCGGAGCACGGGCAGAGCCGCAAGAGTGCGGAGCACGGGCAGAGCCGCAAGAGTGCGGAGCATGGGCAGAGCCGCAAGAGTGCGGAGCAGGGGCAGAGCCGCAAGAGTGCGGAGCACAAGCAGACAGAGAGAACACAAGGAAAGACACAGCAGAGAAAGAAGCCAAAGACAAGGAGACTGACAGAAAGCGGTAGGACAGAATTCAGACAAGGTAACGGTGGGAGACAAGGTACAGGACCAAGGACACAGGGACCAGGGTATACACAGGTACAAGGCAAGGCAATAGCAATAGCACAGAGACCAGGATATTCTGCCTCCTGGAGGGCGGCAAGACGGGTACAAGACAAGGCTAGAGCAAAGACAGAGAGACCAGGATATTCTGCCTCCTGGAGGGCAGACAGACAAGTACAAAGCAAAGCTAGGAATAAAGCCTCCAGAGAAGGCGAAACACAGAACAAGGCCTGACAGCTCAGCAGCAAGACACTAACTGAGTTAGGACATTGCACAGGCAGGGTCCACTGGGTGCAGCTTCCCTAAATACCAGAGACCTCTTGACGATTGGCTGTGAGCACATTAGGCAGGTGCACACTGATTCCATAAAAACCAGAGAGTGACGCCGCCGCCCCCCTATGCACACAGCCAGGAAGCATGCAGAGAGCAGACAGGAACAGATCATGGGGCTGGCAGCAGACACAAATCACAACATGACCTGGAGCAGTGAGTAAGTTGGTGTGCGGGGGGATGGGAGGCCATGCATTGATGCCAGCAGGGTTGTTACACCAAGGAACCAATTCCTTGATGAAATCCAACTGTGTAGGTGGTTCTTGATGCGGCTATACACCCACTCTGGTCTTCCTTCCCAAGGCCAAGTTGATGGGGTTGGACATGGTGACATCCTAAACCTACTGTGTATGCCTCATCAATGGTCTGCTGGGTCAGTCTGTATGCCTCCCTGATTGTGGAACCCCAGTCCCCTGCAGCTCCCTCGATTCCACAAGGCAGAGTCATGTCCCACTTGCTGCCACCAAGTGTGGAGACACGGGGTCAGTGGGTGCTCTCACCCGCTGGCCCGGCTGTCTTTAGAAAGACTGCATGGACCAGTTGGTTCATACCACTGACCAGTGGCTCCCCCACCAGTGGATAACCGCTTTTGGCTGGCCCCCACAGCGAGGAGGTAACGACAAGCTTAGGAAGAGAGCAGTGAGGTATGTGGCCAGGTGACCCGATTGTCCCAACCTGGATTCTTTAATACGTCTCTGTGGTTTCAGTGAAGGTCAATGAAGCAGTCCTGTGTTCTGCCAGCCGGGGCCATAGTCTCCTAAGTTGAGATCCTGAAGAGTCACACGGACCAGAAGAAAAAGTCTCTTTAAATGGTTCTATTTGCATAGTTTTTCCTCCTCTGTTTGGGAATGCCAACAAACTGTCTAGCATGAACAATGTATGTAATCAACATATCAGCAAAAATCATTGCTCAGTGGCCATGCATTACTGTTCTGCAAAGATAACAGAAAATAAACTGTAGGAGATAATATTAGAGATAAACATTCATCCTACAAGAAGCCCCCTGATGAAAGATCAATATGAAACGTACGTAGGGGAGGCGGGCAAGCCTCATGGGAATACCTTGATTCATTTGCACTGAAGGTAATCTATATAGCTATATATTGGTGTCCTGATGATAATCACTATGGTGCTATTCAGCCAATATTACTAAGTACTCATTAGGCATCCATATATGGTTTTTCTACTACCATTTTGCAATCAGTATATGCCCTACAGGGCTTAAGAGTTAGGCTGGGTTCACATCGCGTTATGGCCCTGCGTTTAACAGCACTAACGCTATGTAATGGATGCGTTAATGCACCCATTGGCCGCCATTATAGTAACGTATCCTAATGCATGCCAAATTCGGAGATCAGCCCTGTACATACCAAAAATTGCAGTGTATGAACAGAGAAGTATGCAAAAACAAGGGATCACTTTTGTGACGACACAGCAATAATTCTTAATTATGCCAGATGTAAATTGTGTAAGCCCAGATTTTAAAAGTGGTGTCTCTTCTTGTACGATATAGTAATATATGACAGAGATCTAAATGTCAATACATTGACTACAAATAATATGAGTGAAATAATATAGTATATTACTATTATTTAAGTGATGCCCATACTCTTAGATCAGGCAGGCTGCCCAGTGCTATCCAAAATGCATCCTGTGTGGCCATAATATCAACTAATACCTCACATATTTTTGTATGGATTGGCAGGCTGAGAGTGGTTGTCTCATCGGCATTCTTGCACCTGTGTTAAATGGGTCCACTGCATCCTGTTAGTGCATTTGTTTGGAGGCCTGGGCAGGTAAACATCTCTACCTTTTTTCTGCTGTTATTTGAATTTTTTGGAGGATTTTTAAGTCCTCATTTTGTGGCTTTGCTGGTTAGTGATAGGACTCGCAAGCGTGAGGACCCTTGACGTGGGTTGCAAGCTTGCATATTTAGGCCATAATATCAACTAATAAGTCACATATTTTTGTATGGTTATCTCTAAAAGGATGTCTCTTTTATATGGATGTCTCTTTTGTATAAGGATGTCTCTAAAGGGATACAGGAGAAATATGCCAGAAATGAGCCAGAAGTGAACAGAAGGTACGACTAACCACAGTTATTAAATATACTAAATTTCTTTCTCTTTTCTCCACACTTACTTTCATCATGCTGACATGCGCGCTAACAGTTTTAGCTCCAATACTCCTCACCTTCGCTATCCACAAATCCCAGCACCCTCTAACCAAGTAATAATCTCTCCTTCCCTCTTGCTCCCCACCTGACCTCCTCCGCTGACCTGCTCCTCAACCTCAGATCTCTCTTTAAAACACAAAACAATCCGCCCACTCTCCTTATCCCACCTGCTCTGTCTCTCTTTACATCTCCTCACTGCTGCCGACATATCTCCCAATACTGAACCCCCATATCTCATGCCTCCCATTATTACCATCTTCTATCGCTCCCAACCCAATATAAACACTCAAAATCTTGCCCACCTCAAATCCGTGCCCTTGATGCCCACCACCCTGCTTCCTCTCTCTGGATCACTCTGGAATGCCCGCTCTGTCTGCTATAAACTCCATGTGATTCACGACCTTTTGACCTCTCATAATCTTTCCTTCCTGGGCCTCACCGAAACATGGCTGACACTCTGACACAGCCTCCCCTGCTGCGCTATGTTACGGCAGCCTTCACTTCACCCACACTCCTCCCTCTGGCAACAGACATGTGGGCCTTCTCCTTTCTTCCAACTGTACCTTTAACCCAATCCCACCTCTTCCCTCCCTTATCCTCCCCTCTATTGAACTCCACTCTGTCCGCATCTACTCTCCCTCCAACCTCCAAATGGTAATCATATACTGACCTCTGGGCCCGACCACTGCCTTTATTGACCAATTCTCCACCTGGCTTCTTCACTTTCTCTTTGCTGACATTCCCACCATCATCATGGGTAACTTCAACATCCCCATTGACAACCACCAGTCAGCAGCCTCCAAACTCCTGTCCCTTACATCATCTTTTGGACTTACTCAGTGGTCCCCCTCCTCAGCCACCCACACAGACAAACACACATTAGACCTGGTGTTCACCCATTTCTGCTTCCTATCTAACTTCACAACCTCCATTCTCCCTCTATCTGACCACCATCTACTCACTTTCTTATCACTGTCCTCCACACCTATCGCCCATGTCCAGCAACATGCGCACCCCCTCAGAAACCTCGCACACCTAGACACCCACATGCTCTCTGACTCTATATTCTACCACTGGCATCCATATCCTCCCTCCATGACACAGACACTGCCACTAGTTTCTACAATGCCACTCTTGCATCAGCCATCGACTCGGTCGCCCCTGTCATGCATAGCAGAGTGTAACGAATCAATAGACAACCTGGCACAATAACATCACTAAAAAGCTTCGGCAAGTATCCAGAAATGCAGAACAGCGATGGAAGAAAACGCATTCGCAAGATGATTTCACTGCACTCAAACAAGCAACACTCGCATTCAAATCAGTTCTCACCTCTGCTAAACAGGCCTACTTTACATCCCTTGTATCTTCCTTATCCCTCAACCCCAAACAGTTGTTCAACACTTTTAACTCCCTCCTTGGCCCACCACTGCCCCCTCCGACTTCCCTAATCTCTGCCGAGGACTTTGCCAGGCACTTCAAAACTAAGATAGACCAAACAAGGTAAGTCTTTGTTGTCCGACCACCACAACACTTTTGTATGCCAGACCGATGCACTAACCCCATAACTTCCCTCTCCAAAATCACTGAAGGAGAGCTTGCTCATCTCTCCAAATCACACCTCACCACCTGTGCACTTGACCCCATCCCATTCCACCTCCTTCCCAACCTCACCACTACACTAATCCCATCATTAACCCATCTCTTCAATCTATCACTAACTTCTGGTACCTTCCCCTCTGCTTTCAAACAAGCCACAATCACACGCATCCTCAAAAAGCCATCCCTTGACCCGGCCGCTATGTCCAGCTATCGTCCCATATCTTTGCTCCCATTTGCTTCCAAACTCCTTGAGCAGCACGTTCACTCTGAACTTTCCTCTCACATTGCATCTAAATCGCTCATCAACAACCTACAGTCTGGCTTCCGTTCCCACTAGAGATGAGCGACTTTGCCTTTTTTAGGGTCGAGTCAGGTTTCATGAAACCCGACTTTCGCAAAAGTCGGGTTGAACGAAATCGGCCGACTATAGGGAAAAGTTGAAGGCCAACTGAAACACGAAACACAATGCAAGTCAATGGGGAAGCAAAGTCTGCAGGGAGTGGAGGACAGTAAACACACCTACAGTGCCCATTTCAATGCCAAAAACATCAATTCTTATTACTGAAGCTTGTCAACCTTAATTTACTTCATAATAATAGTTACGCATTGAAAACGGGGTTATTTGGCTAAAGTTGTGGGGGGGGTTGGGCTGGCTCCAGGTTTTCGTGTGCCCTGGGCCAAAGAGTGTCAGTGCACCCCTTTAACACATACCACAACTCATGATGCTCCGATACGGCACAGAAATATAGGTATAGTACAATGACAAATACTTCACTGCTTACATGACATGACTGATCTATTTTAAATTGTACAATAGCTCAAAAAAAGGACAGTATATTATTCCATACAGTATGGCCACCACATTGTGCGCCATACCGAATAATGAGCCCCATATATTTTTCCATACAGAATAATTGGTCACATATAATGTTCCATACAGTATATGATGAGCTCCACATAATGCTACAGTATATGATGGTCCCCTTGGACGATGCTCCAGTGTGTTATGGGCCCAAATAATGCTCCATATATAATGGGCCCCATTTCTAATGCTCCAGTGTATAATGTGCTCCATAGATGCTGCTCCAGTGTCTGATCTGCCCCATTTAGAATGCTCCAGTATATGATGGGCCCAATGGATGATGCTCCAGTGTCTTATGGGCCCAAATAATGCTCCATATATAATGGGCTCCATTTCTAATGCTCCAGTGTATAATGGGCCCCATAGATGCTGCTCCAGTGTCTGATCTGCCCCATTTAGAATGCTCCAGTATATGATGGGCCCCATGGATGATGCTCCAATGTCTTATGGGCCCAAATAATGCTCCATATATAATGGGCTCCATTTCTAATGCTCCAGTGTATAATGGGCCCCGTAAATGCTGCTCCAGTGTCTGATGTCCCCCATTTGCAATGCTTCAGTATATGATGAGCCCCATTTTTAATGAACCCAGGCATGGTATGTGTAAAATGCTCCATGGAGTAATCTGAAGTGTGTGCTGCCGCATCCTTCACTTTTGGTATGGGTGAAGGACACAAGGAAAGGGGTTGCTCCTTTCAGAAGCCTGCACTGACAACTCAATGCTTGCATTTTTTGAAACTTCAGAAGAGGAGACGATAGAGCTGGAGGCTATTTCAGCAATGTTAGCCAAAAACAGTTCCTGATGCCCCGGCTTTAAAAGTAGTCTACCTACTCCCAGAAAAGGGAGCCTTACAGGCCTTCCAGAGCTACACCATGACGCAGGCTCAACACCTCCTGCCTTAGCTGCTATTGTGTTTTTGGCACTACCAGCAGATGCACCACCACCACCATCAGTACCAGGTGTCCCCCACGTCCGCGTCCTCTTCCACCGTACTTCCTCATGTTTTGGAAAATGGACCCAAAATACCAGCAGATATATGGTACTGTATCAGAAGCGTACAGCTCTATACAGTCTAGGGATAACAGTAAATCTCCGTATATATTTCATATACAGACGCTCACAGGCTCAGTATGGATTACACAATAAAATAAGTTGAAAAAGGGTACAGTATCACCAGATACAAGGTATATATAGTATAGTGTAAACATTCTGAATCTCCGTATATATTTCAGGAGGCAGACACAAACGCTCTCAGGCCCAGTATGGATTACACAAGAATATGAAAAGCTGTAAATGGGTAATGTAACACAAGCGTACAGCTGTATACAGTGTTGGGGTAATCTTAAATCTCCAAATATATTTCCTGGAGTAACAGACAGACGTTCACAGTCTCATTATGGATTCCACCAGAATCTAAATAGCAAAAAAGGTTACTGTATCAGAAGCGTACAGCTGTATACAGTGTTGGCCAAATTTGAAATCTCGGTATATATTTCCGGAGTCACCCTCAGATGCGCACTTAGTCTGGGTTTGACCATAATAAAAAAATGTTGTAGAAAAGGTACTGGATAACAAGATAGCAAGTATATATATTATAGGGTACAATTTAAATCTCTGTATACATAGTCCTGTAGTCACTCTCAGATGCTTACTCAGTATGGATTTAACTGTAATACTAAATGTCGAATAAAGGTACTGTATAACTAGGTACAAACTGTATCGAGTATAGGGTAAAAATTGGTATCGCCGATTCACCGTATATATAGGAGGCGTAAACCACACACGCTCACTCACTATGGATGATACCGTAATAAAAAAATTAGAACAAAGGTACTGTATCAGCACATACCAGGTGTATCCAGTTTAGGGGTAATTGTAAATTTCCATCTATACTTCCGGAGTCAGACACAGACACTCACAGGCTCAGTATGTATTACACCAGAATTTAAAAAGTAGAAAAAGGGAAAGGTATTCAAAGCGTACACCAGTATACAGTGTTGTGGTACTTTTAAATCTTCGTATATATTTCAATCTCAGTAAGCCAGTCAAGTCTCTCCGCTACTGGAAACTACATGGATACAAGTACAGACGGAAAGTCGAGTGTTAGCAGAAATTTGGGAATTACTCATCCCGGGAAAACCTCCCGGTAGATGTTGCAGAGGTGATGCAGACCCTCAATTACTGTGCCTGTGAGACAGTGAAAACGGTTCTTTGTGAAGAAAGGATTGCTTTATCGCAGTAGCGTGGATCACATCACCGTTGCTCGTCTCCATCAAATAGTGATCACAGGGAGAGATGTAGACATGGTCCTCACTGCCTATCATGATGTGTCTGGTCATTTTGGAGTGCAAAAGACAGAAGCCACAGGCCGTAGGCGATTCTATTGGATTGGCATGAGAGGAGACATTGAAAAATTGTGGCAGGAATGTCACATGTCTGTGACTATCACAGCTGTGAAAGGTGATCATAAAGCACCACTGCATCCGCTTGTAAGTTGACGTCCATTACAAATGGTAGCCATTGATCATCTGAAGATAGAGGCCAGCAGGACAGGCAATAGCTACATCTTAACCATCATCGATCAATACACCAAATTTCTAGTGGCCGTCCCTGTGAAGGATTTAACTGCCCAGACTACACAGCGGTGGAGCAGGGAGACTTAAGTATTGCAACTTGCAAGTACTGTGGCCCTGACCAAGCAGGGGGGGCACACTCGTTAGTGACGGTACCGGCACAGGGCCCCTCCCTCATAGTACGCCTGTGTGTCTGACGGCGAGTGCCCCCCCCACCGTCAGAGACACTCTATTGTACTATGAGGGGCCCTGTGCCAGGGCCGTCGGCCATCAGTGGGCCCATCCACCTGAACTGAGCAACGACACTTGCCCGGGTGCGCCAGGTGTTGACCCCAGCCCTTGGGGGGGGCAGCCCAGTTAGGGAGGTTTAAAAAATGGCATATGTTGATGTGTAGGCTGGACATTCAGCAGCTGCAAATGGTGGAATTGGGCAAGTCTGAGGAAGAGGAGGACAAAAGCGAGGCAGTTTTCTGGCAACGTATGTGTCATCAGGGGAAGGTGGGACAAAATCCTTTGAAACCCATGCATGGTTCATTTTAATGAAGGTTAGATCATGAACATTTTGGGTCGACAGACGGGTCCTTTTTTCTGTCAGGATTGATCCAGCAGCACTGAAGACTCTTTCAGATAACACACTAGCAGCCGGGCAACCGAGCTCCTGTAAGGCATATTGTGCCAATTCAGGCCAGGTGTCCAGTTTAGAGGCCCAATAGTCAAAGGGGAATGACCTGTGAGGGAGAACATCGATATGGGTGGAGAAGTAGTTTGTAACCATAGTCGACAACTGCTGTCTCCTGTCACTTTGAATCGATGCAGTATTAGCAGTCGTGTGAGCGGTACTTGAGAAATCAGTCCACAACATGGTCATGAAACCCCTGTCTCCAACGCCACTTCATCTGTGTGCACCACGATCACCTCTTCCATTGTGCCCACTATGGCTCGTGGGAGAACCAGCACCGCTGCTGTGTGCTGGGAAAGCCTCAAACAATTGGTTTACCAGAGTTGCTTGTTTGTTAGCCAATATCTCTAGGTTCTTCTGTGGCATGATGTTGTGTAATTTGCCTTTGTAACGTGGATCGAGGATGCTAGCCAGCCAGTAGTAGTCATCCTTCATCATTTTGGCAATGCCGGGATCCCTTTTTAGGATCCGCAAGGCATAATCGCACATGTGGGCCAATGTTCCAGGAGTCAATAATGCACTGCCACTGCTGGGTGGAGGAGCAGTTTCTGGCAAATCCACATCCCTACAGTCAAGCACAAACCCTGTACCTGACCTTGGAGCGCAAACATTTTCTCTTGCCTCCTGAGAAGCATCCTCCTGTCCAAAATAATCATCCCCCTCATCCTCCTCCTCTTCCTCCACCTCGTCAAGGACAGTTCCCTGACCAGACAATGGCTGACTGTCAGCAAGGCTTCCCTCCTCCTCCTGTTCCTCCTCCTCTGCTGCAGACGCCAGATCCTTAATGTGCATCAAACTTTGCATGAGCAGATGCATAAGTGGGATGCTCATGCTTATGATGGCGTCATCTGCGCTTACCAGCCCTGTGCATTCCTCAAAACACTCCAGTTTGAAGGACTTTACAGAGGTCTTTCAGCTTTGACCACTACACACCCGACAATTCCATGTCTTCCCTCAAACTGCCTGCCCCTGTATCCTCCCACAAATGCATTACAGCCTGCCTCTGTTTGAACGGCAGATATACAATACTGTTTGAGAATCGGACAGCTCTATATGGTGTCTGTATGGAAAATTTTAAATCTCTGTCTATTTTTATACGGAGTGATACACGCTGTCTCTGTATAGTTTTGACCGTCATCAAATAGCAGATATACGAAACTGTTTGAAAAGCGGACAGCTCTATACGGTGTAGGTCTGGAAAAATGGAAAATCTCCTCAGTTTGTTTTTCCAGAGTCACACACAGATAGCTTGTATTTGTCCGTGATACCAGCCGGTACACGGTAGTGTGTGAGGAGCTTACACCGCTATATGGTGTCTGTATGGAAAATTTTAAATCTCCGTCTATTTTTATACGGAGATCCCAAAAGGGAAAAAAAAAAAAACACCTAGTTCCCGCGCTGCTATACTTCAACCCTTAAATGGAGGAAATCCAATCGATTCTAGGAGTAGGTTCCAATATCAATGCTTTATTTCATGGTACATACAAAGACAACGCGTTTCGAGGTCCATTCCATGACCTTTTCCTCAGGTCAGATGTACAAGGATGAAGACAAATCAAAGGTTGACGGTTTATATCATATCGGGGTTAATTACCCCGCTGCTCACAAAGAGGAAGCTGTGGGGTGGAGTAACCAAATGCAAATACATAAACATTTCATTACAAAACGAGCCAATATTAAAAGACACAATAACTTACTCCCCATAAATCACAAATTGGACTAGATTAAAAACAAACAAAAAAAAAAACTTCTCATACCAGAATCAAACCTATAAAGGATGTGGGACTAAAAGTATGTATGTGTACTAAAATCATCCACTTTAACTAGTAGTGCTATCTATTTAAGATAAAAAGTGAACATTATATACACAGAAAACCAAGACCGTGAATAACCAGACTGGTTTTCCACTTACAGTACTAATATAAGAAGTCAGGAAACCTTTTCAGAGTGACAGAAAAATAAACGCATCTGGGAAGAAATTTCACTCGAAAATATCACATACCTCATTGAGGCCATTTGGATTTATGGTATTCAGCCTATAAATCCAGTAGATTTCTCTTCTACACAAAGCCTGGAATCTGTTAGGGGTATTAGAATCAACCCGGTCAATAGGTAAAAACCGCAAACCCAAAAAATCCAGTCCATGTATGATAGCGCAGTGTCTGGACAGGCCGTGCTTCATAAAGCCTTTTTTGACATTGTGACGATGTGCATTAATTCGCTTTCTTAATGTGTGTGTTGTCCGCCCTATATACTGCTTATTGCAGCTGCACTGTATCAAATAAATGATAAAGAACGACTCGCAGGACAACCTTTCACGTATGGGAAAGGATTCATTGGTGGAGGTAGAGCTGAAAGAGGGCATATTATGAGTGATGCCTTTACAACAATGGCATTTCAATTTCCCACACCGAAACACTCCAACATTACTAGCTATTTTAATATTCACAGAGGGATTCAGGGTTTTTTCCTTCAAACGACTGGGGGCTAATATATGTCTGATCGTGGGAGCCCTCCTATAGGTGACCCTGGGGTTCTCAGGCAAGAACTTCCCCAAAACGGGATCACTGTGGAGGATGTGCCAATTCCTCCTTAATATATTTTTCATTTGTTTGCGGCACTTATTAAATGTAGTTAAAAAATTAAACAAGAAGTCCCCATCCTCTCGGCTGTTTTTTTTTGTTTGTAAGGCCGGGATCACACACAGCGAGATACGGCCGAGTCTCGCAGGTTAAAACCAAGCTCTGGCGCCGGCACTCTGGAGCGGAGCGTGCAGCCGCACAGCAATACATGGAGCTGCACGTTGCGCGCCGGTGCCAGAGCTTGGTTTTAACCTGCAAGACTCGGCCGTATCTCGCTGTAGTTTGACTCCGGCCTAAGCAGCGTTTCCTGATTACACTCAGTCTGTACATGTCTGAGGAAATTTTCAATAAGTTTTTTTGGATAGTTTTGTGCATAAAACCTTTTTTTTTTAAAAATCAGCCTGCTCCAAATAATCTTTCTCCTCAGTACAATTCCTCCTAATTCTCTTGAACTGATTTACTGGTATATTGAAAACCCATTTAAAATAATGCCCGCTTTCAAAATGTAAAAAACTATTAGCGTCCACCTTCTTAAAAAAAGTCTTAGTGTGAATACTGCAGGATTCATTAAATAAATTTAAATCCAAAAAATCAATGGCAGTATCACTAAAATGTGAAGTAAAATTAAAACTCCATTTGTTAGAATTAACATGATCAATAAAGACACCAAGGTTATTGTGCCGATTATCCCAAATTAAAATCAGATCATCAATAAAGCGCTTATAAAAAATGATCTCGTTTTTAAAAACAGAATTCTCTATAAAAATGTTCTCAAAACGTCCCATAGCAAGATTAGCAATGGTTGGTGCTACTTTAGATCCCATAGCCACACCCGTTAATTGATGATAAAAAGCACCCAAGAAGGTAAAGAAATTATTTTTCATGATTAATGAAATACCCTTATATATAAAAGTTCTTTGGGGGGCCGAAAGCTGATCATCAGATTCCAAATAAAATAGTAAACAAGATAGAGCTACATCCTGCTGGATATTTGAATAAAGTGCTGTAATATCGAGAGTCACAAATATATATGAATCCTTCCATTGTACAGTATTCAGAATCAGCAGCAGCACCTCTCCCTATTCTAAGATCAGCAGAAGTAAGATGGCGGTCGGCAGTCACGGCCTTTTATAGCCACTGTGATGCCACACAAAGCCAGCCAATCACTTCAATGCCCTTCTCTAAGATGGTGGTGGCCGCTGCCCATGTCATCGCGTTGCCCACAGTGTGCGTCCTCCATCATTGGCTGAGAAAAGGCGCTGGAAGCATTATTTGAAACGCGACTTTGGCGCGTGGGTCGGCGACCTCATGGCCGACCTCACGCTATGGTCGGGTTTCGATCGGCGAAACCAGACTTTAGCTAAAGTCGGCGACTTTTGAATTTGACCGACCCGTTTCGCTCAACTCTAGTTCCCACCATTCCACCTAGACTGCCCTGACCAAACTTACAAACGACTTACTTACAGCCAAAGCTAACAGACAATTCTCTATACATCTCCTTCTAGACCTGTCCTCTGCCTTCAGTACAGTTGACCACTTCGTCGTACTACAGATCCTCTCTTCCTTTGGTGTTAAAGACATTGCCCTATCCTGGATCTCCTCATACCTTACCATCCGCTCATTTAGCGTTTCCTACTCCAATACTAACTCTTCATCTCACCCCCCTCTCTGTTCTGTCTATCAGCCATATCCTCCTTCTCCTCTCGATTCCTCAAACTGAATGTGGACAAATCTGGACTAATTATCTTTCCTCCATCTCGCATACCTTCCTTACCTGATCTATCTGTCACAATAAATGAATCCACACAATCCCCGCTGCTTCGGAGTAACCATTGACTCTTTCCTGTCCTTCAAACCGCATTTCCAAGCTCTCGCCACCTCCTGTTGCCTCCAGTTCAAAAATATTTCCATAATCCTTCCTTTCCTCAACCCTCACTCTTCCAAAATGCTTGTGCATGCCCTAATCATCTCCTGCCTCACTACTGCAACATCCTCCTCTGTGGCCTACCTTCTAACACTCTCACACCCTTCCAGTCCATCCTAAACTCTGCTGCCCAACTAATAAATCTCTCTCCTCGCTACACTCCTGCTTCCCCTCTTTGCAAATCCCTTCACTGGCTCCCAATTTCCCAGCGTATCCAGTTTAAACTACTAACACTGACCTACAGTGCCTTGCGAAAGTATTCGGCTCCCTGGAACTTTTCAACCTTTTCCCACATCTCATGCTTCAAACATAAAGATACCAAATGTAAATTTTTGGTGATGAATCAACAACAAGAGGAACACAATTCTGAAGGTGAACAAAATTTATTGGTTATTTTAAATTTTTGTGGAAATTCAAAAACTGAAAAGTGGGGCGTGCAATATTATTCGGCCCCTTTACTTTCAGTGCAGCAAACTCACTCCAGAAGTTCATTATGGAACTCTGAATGATCCAGTTTTGTCCTAAATGACTAATAGTGATAAATATAATCCACCTGTGTGTAATCAAGTCTCTGTAAAAATACACCTGCTCTGTGATAGTCTCAGGGCTCTGTTTGAAGCATAGAGGGCATCATGAAGACCAAGGAACACAAAACTTTAAACAAGTGATCATATTGAAATGGAAGGAGTATCATACCACTGCAAATCTACCAAGACCCGGCTGTCCCTCTAAACTTTCATCTCAAACAAGGAGAAGACTGATCGGAGATGCAGCCAAGAGGCCCCTTATCACACTGGATGAACTGCAGAGATCTACAGCTGAGGTGGGACAGTCTGTCCATAGGAAAACAATCAGTCATACACTGCACAAATTTGGCCTTTATGGAAGAGTGGCAAGAAGAAAGCCATTTCTTAAAGATATCCATATAAAGTGTCGTTTAAAGTATGCAAAAAGCCACCTGGGAGACACATCAGACATGTGGAAGAAGGTGCTCTGGTCAGATGAAACCAAAATCGAACTTTTTGGCAACAATGCCAAACGATATGTTTGGCGTAAAGGCAACACAGCTCAACAACCTGAACACACCATCCCCACTGTCAAACATGGTGGTGGCAGCATCATGGTTTTTGCCTGCTTTTCTTCAGCAGGGACAGGAAGGATGGTTAAAATTGATGGGAAGATGGATGGAGCCAAATACAGGACCATTCTTGAAGAAAACCTGTTGGAGTCTGCAAAAGATCTGAGAATGGGACGGAGATTTGTATTCCAAAAAGACAATGATCCCAAATATAAAGCAAAATCTACAATGGAATGGTTCACAATTAAATGTATCCAGGTGTTAGAATGGCCAAATCAAAGTCCAGACCTGAATCCAATCGAGAATCTGTGGAAAGAGCTGAAAACTGCTGTTCACAAATGATCTCCATCCAACCCTCACTGAGCTCGAGCTGTTTGCCAAGGGCAAGAATTTCAGTCTCTCTATGTGCAAAACTGATAGAGACTTACCCCAAGCGACTTGCAGCTGTAATCGCAGAAAAAGGTGGCGCAACAACGTATTAAGTTAAAGGGACCGAATAATATTGCACGCCCCACTTTTCAGTTTTTGTATTTCCACAAAAATTTAAAATAACCAATAAATTTCGTTCAACGTCACAATTATGTTCCACTTGTTGATTCGTCACCAAAAAATTACATTTGGTATCTTTATGTTTGAAGCATGATATGTGGGAAAAGGTTGAAAAGTTCCAAGGAGCTGAATACTTTCGCAAGGCACTGTACAAAGCCAGCCATAACCTTTCTCCTCTGTATATTTCCGAATTAATCTCTCAATATCTTCCCTCATGTAATCTCCGGTCCTCCCAAGACCTCCTCCACGCTATTCGCTCCTCACCCAATCGCCTCCTAGACTTCTCCCGAATATCCCCCATCATTTGGAATTCTGTGCACCAACAAGTTCGGTTATCCACCACATTTGGATCCTTCAAACGGAACCTGAAAATCCATCTCTTCAAAAAAGCTTACAACCTGTAATGACCACACAGCCACCTCAACACCTTCGGAGCTACTGCAACCCCCAACCTACTGTCTCCTTCCCCATAATCCTGTAGAATGAAAGCCTGCAAGGGCAGGGTCCTCCTCCCTCTGTATCAGTCTATCATTGTTACTTTTGTTTACTGTAAGTGATATTTGTATTTTGATGTAACCCCTCTAATGTACAGCACCATGGAATTAATGGTGCTATATAAATAATAATAATAATAATAATGTGTTTTTTGCACTTTATTTTTCATGGTGCCGCTGGGCCCATTTGGCTCTGTAAACTGTGGTGTCTGTTCACACGGGATGCATTTTGGATAGCACTGGGCAGCCTGCCTGATTTAAGAGTATGGGCATCACCAATAGGCTGTAAGCCAGATGCTCTGCATCACCTGTATGTGAACAGTGCCACATACAGACTTCTCTGATTAATGCCCTCCTTGCCCAGGATGAGAGTTTTGGTGGTCAACCATCTCTTGGCAGATTTGCTGTGGTACCATGTTCTTTCCATTTGATGATAATGGATTTGATGGTGCTCCGGGGGATCATCAGAGATTGGGATTTTTTTTTATAACCCAACCCTGAATTGACTTGTACTTTTCAAGAACTTTATCCCTGACTTGTTTGGAGACCTCCTTGGTCTACATGGTGTTGGGTTAGTGTTGCCTCTTGATTAATGGTGTTGCAGCCTCTGCGGCTTTTCAGAAAAGGTAAAGTGAATATAGAGGAATTGTATTGTGTTTTTATGATACATAAAGAAGGATATATACTGTATCCGAAACGCGATGTATCTCCTCGTATTAAATAATAAAAAAGAAAAAATTCAAAATATCATCCTTGGATGTGAGTTCTGGAAAGCGCTGCTGTTCATGGGTTAGATGTGTTTCTTCTGATTTACTTGTCCTGTGTGAGCCTGTGTCTGGCTCTTCCACTTGGATCCACCCAATGCAAGCTGCAAGCCCTGTCCATTGAAAAGTATCCCTGGAAAATCTTTTTTTGAGGATACACGTTCTAAAGCCATATTAGTCCTCCATCAGGAGAGTTCATGAACTCGTGCACCCATCAAATACTATTATATATTGAGTTTACGCACTTAGGGTGCCGAGTTTTGTCTGTTCTTCTCCCCCAAACAGGGTTTTTTTGTTTTTCGTATAGAAGTGAATATACTGACAGATGATGTGACACTTAGATTACACACAGGAGGACTTTCTTTCACTAAGCATGTGACTTATGAAGATAAAACATTAAAAAAGAAACATTTAAATTTGGAACATAAAAAAATGTGGGAAAGTTCACTGATTATGAATCCTTTTTCAAGGTAGTGAATCTGTCTATGGCTCTCCATAATGTAAGGATTTGGGTCGTTCCTACTACCGTATATACTCGAATATAAGCCGAGATTTTCAGCCCATTTTTTTAGGCTGAAAGTGCCCCTCTTGGCTTATACTCGAGTCATTGTCCCGGGGGTTGGTGGGGGAGGGGGAGCGCAGCTGTCAGATCATTCTAACCCCCTCCTGACGTGGTCTCTGCAGTCCCTGCTTCTCAGATGGTCTCCGGTGCCGCAGCTGTTCCTGTGTTCAGCGGTCATGTGGTACCGCTCATTAAAGTAATGAATACCGCTGAACACTGGCAGGAGGTGCTAGAGACCATCGGAGAAGCAGGGACTGCAGAGACCGCGCCAGGAGGGGGTGAGTATGACGTGGGGAGCCATGCGATATTCACCTGTCCCCGTTCCATCGCCACACTGTGCTGTCTTCCGAGTCCTCTGGCTGTGACGTTCAGGTCAGAGGGCGCAATAGTGTGGTTAGTGCGCACCCTCTGCCTGAACAATCACAGCCAGAGGACCCGGAAGACAGAGCGGCACGCAGTGGTGGAACAGGGACAAGTGAATATCGCAGATGTCGGGGCCCTGAGCCAGCGGTGACACTGGCACCTGGCCCCCATAGCGCGCCGGTGTTCCCGCCTGCTCAGGACACAGGCACCTGGCCCTCAGCGACAAGAGGTGAGTATATCAATTTTTTTTAATCGCAGCTGAAGCAGCAGCATATGGGGCATATATATCTGTGGAACATCTTATGGGGCCATCAACCTTTATGGAGCAGCATATGGGGAATATTATTTTATGGAGTATCTTATGGGGCCATCAACCTTTATGGAGCAGCATACGGGGCATATATATCTGAGGCATCTTATTCTTATAGGGCCATCAACCTTTATGGAGCAGCATATGGGGCATATTCTATGGAGCATCTTATGGGGCTATCAACCTTTATGGAGCAGCATATGGGGCATATTATTCTATGGAGCATCTTATGGGGCCATCATTAACCTTTATGGAGCATTATATGGGACATATTATTCTATGGAGCATCTTATGGGGCCATCATTAACCTTTATCGAGCATTATATGGGGCATATATTTTTGTATGGAGCATCTTATGGTGCCCATAATGAACTTTCTGGAGCATTATCTGGGGCATATTTTGTATGGATCATCTTATGGGGCCCATCATGAATTATATGGAGCATTATATGGTGCTCCTGATTCAATATGGATATTCAAATACATTTAACCTACTGATTTCTCAATTAATTTTACTTTTATTGGTATCTATTTTTATTTTTGAAATTTACCAGTAGCTGCTAAATTTCCCACCCTAGGCTTATAATCAAGTCAATAAGTTTTCCCAGTTTTTTGTGGCAAAATTAGGGGCCTCGGCTTATACTCAAGAATATAAGGTATATAGCCAATAAGAGGAAAGAATAGCATACCACTCACCGATCCATGCTATTCTTTCCTCTTATTGGATCCATACATTGTGTTTTCTGCACTAGCACCCGAGATCTCGAGGTTCAGCCTCCACGAGCAGTGTGGACATGACAGTCTCACATCGGCAGTAGTATTGGCAGTGCCGACTTTTCTTTTTCTTTATACCTTTATTGCATATACGGTATATATGCTTTAAAGAAACAATGTTGTATTAAGTTGATAAACGATTATGATCATTGATAAGAAAAGAGATTATGCAGTAAATGTCATTATTTCATTATCAGTTGCTAAATAGTCTGTCATTAAATTACAATCTATATAGAAACATTATCAACACTCATCTTTATTTTTTACTTTAGGCCCTGACGTTATGGCTGAGAATGCGCTTGAAGAGAAGACCCTTTGTTGGTGTCTGCTTTTTGTTCATCTTCTCTCTGTTGCTAATGAACAGTTTTCCTGCTTTACCCACAAAAACAAATGGAGTTTCTGAACATCTACGTTCCCAACACAGAAAAGTAGTCCGACATAAGCAACTATGGACTCACACCATAGACTCTAGTCTTGGCCTAATCCAAAATGATGACCACAAAAGTTGGGAATCTGGCCTGGAGAGCTACAGGGCGGACATGCAATCAATTCTGAACTCCAGCCGCAACTGTAAGGAAAAAAGTGATTTAGGTCAGATTAGCAAGCAAGAAGGATGGAAAACTAATCATTATCAAACCAAAGAGAAGAGGTCTGCGGCCAAAAAACATTTACTGACTGCAAGCAATGCCACAGAGCATAAATCAAAGAGCCTTATACTGGTAACCCATGTAAACAAAATGATACCTAATTATTCGGGACTAGTAGGAATCCTTGCAGGCAAGGATCCTCATAATCTGAAGGAAAGTGGCATCTCTGTTCCAAAACCAATTTTAGCAAAAAACAATAATGTGGAAAAATCTAAAACTAAAATGCAAAGCCTACTCAAGAACTATACAAAAGTTGTACCAGAATTTCACCACCAGAAAACAGATGAACATGTGTTTCCACTAGGCAGGTTTTCAGGCTTGCCGGGAGCAAGCTCTGTAAGAAATTGGGAGAGAGCCAGGAAGAACTTGAGTAATAAAACCGTTTTTTTCCAGGATTATTCAAGAAACTCTAAAAAAGATTTAATCTCAGACTGCATAAAATTCCAGTCTGAAAAACCTAAGGCTGGTCATCTTAAAGGAGACAGATTCATTAACTCTCCTCCTTGGTTTACATCAGATGATTTGCTGAAGATGAAGTTACTTTCTGAAGGAGAAATTGTAGCAAAATCAAGAATCCCTGCTCATGGGCAGGTTCTTAAAGTTGCTCTTTGCCCCAGCTATATGGAAGGGCAATGTCATCACAAGCACCACTGCAAACAAGGCTTATGCGGATTAATTAAAAGACCCAGTGATTTATATGAAGTTCTAGCTTTCCATCTTGATAGGGTCCTTGGGTTGAATCGAAGCCTTCCAGCAGTGACCCGATTATTTACTGACAACTTATTGCCATACAAGTATACCAATGGTGTGCCGAGGCCTATTGTGTGGTGGGCATCGGACATCAAACATTTAAATGACTCCAACAATGACCAGAATTCTCATGCCCTGGGCTGGCTAGAATATCAGAATATGTTGAAGCATAGGTGTGGCATGGCAAACTCTCTAACTTCCATTGATACAGCACCATGTGTTGGCATTAAACATACTGAATGGTCTAAATTGGCCTTGTTTGATTTTCTCCTGCAGGTATGGTCATTTTTTTTCCAATTTATAAGTGCACAGATAGGTTGTTAGTGTTTTTTATAGCAAGATGTGTTGAAAATTTTAGTGCCTATTAACATTATTTTGGTGTTAATTTGGTTGGTATTAAAACATTACTGTATGTATAAAGATATAATGTCATTAGTCTAGTACATACCAACATGGTTGCAAAGGTGAACTTTACCGGTAATTGAAATAGGTCGTCTCCATGACCTAGAGGACTAAATAGTGCTCCCATAGTTGTTGCCAGCTTTCTCCAGTGTTGTTGTGAGTCTCTCAGTATGCTTACCCAGAAACCCACTGCTACCAGTCACCAGATCCACTACCAACTACTTGTTGCTGCAAGCGTGGAAATGTGCTACAGGGTACTGCCTTTTAAGGACAGCATTCCTTTAATGTGCAACAGCAGCAATATAATAGTGATATTCCAACAGTACTTCGGACTAACTTTTCCCCCTTAGTTCTCACCATCTCACTGGTTTGACAGGACTGGAACACAAATACGATTTTATAGGCTTCAAGAAATTCAGTCTCTCCATACCTGCTGATCCCTATATCAAACTTGACCTGTCGCACAGCCCACACTGAGCCAGCAACGGCTCCTCCTAGGACTGAAATCTATCACTGCCTACAGCTAATTTGGGCTAATTTCCCAAAGGGCTTACGTTTCACTAAACAGAGAGCATGTCAGTTATTTTTAAAGCAATATTCCATATTTTGTAAATCATTGGGCCCATCTGATCAGTTGTTTGAAGGGGCCACAGTGCTCCAGGTATTGTAGTTTTGTGCCTTTTTAAGCTGAATGAGACAAAGCTACAGTACCCAGCACAGCTACTTCTACAGTTGTGTGAACAGTGAAGACCACAACAAGGTTGTCACAAACAGCTGATCAATGGGGGTACCAAAATTAAGACTCCATCAATCTAATATTAATGGTCAATCTCAAAGGGGTCATGCATTGCTTGGACAGCCCCTTCCACTGTATGTACTATTTGTTTCCCATTGTAAAAAAAAATAACAAATACCTCCCTACCAGTGCTGTTCCATGGATGTAAATAACGGGTCTCCTGAGGCTCCTATGACATAGTTAAGTCACGTGACCCTGTAGCCAATCAGGGGCAATAATCGGCTGCAGTGCTCACACTATCCATGGATCATTGAGGTTTGTCTGAAGGGAGTGAGCACAGCAGCTCAATAGCGGCTGCCAATTAGCTACAGGGCTCACGTGGCATAACAATGTCAAATGAGTACCAGGAGACCTGGAACCGACATCTCTGGAATGGCACTCGTTGGGATATGACTATTTGCTATATTTTACAAGGGGTTGTCCTAGGAGTGCACACATTTAGTTATTAGCGAATGGCCGAATCCTGATTCTGGGGCCCGGCAAGGAGGGGGCCCCAGACAGGGGAAGACCGGGCCCCTTTCCTCACTCAGCCACATACACCAGTAAGGACAGTAATGTTCTGATGGCGGCCCTGAAGGCTAAGCCATCACTTTCAAGAGACTGGAAAACTGCTAGGCCAGAAAAAATTATACTGACAATTAGGGAATTCTCTTGACCACAATATTTATCAGCCTACACTTGTTCTGACATCCACATAATTCAGGGAAGGGATCCTGGTGTAGTTATGTATTATTCTTATTTGATAGAACAGAGGTGTTACTTGAGGTGCTGAGACCTCAATGTAAAATCTATAACAGAGCTCCTTTCTTAACAAATGCCATTCATAATACTGCCATTTTCTTCTGTTGCAGAGGTGCCTTCTTGCCCCTCAATGAGAACCTGGGTATGACTGCTATTGTTGCACCCTATGGTCCTGCCCTGGAGCAAAAACATAAAAAAGTCTCATTTTTAAAGTGTCGTATACACAAAAGCTGCAAAAACCGCACAACTGTTCATAAATATTGAGTTGATTTCTCTATAATAAACCAGACGTATCGGTGTATTA
This sequence comes from Dendrobates tinctorius, assembly GCF_039654945.1. Classification (NCBI taxonomy): domain Eukaryota; kingdom Metazoa; phylum Chordata; class Amphibia; order Anura; family Dendrobatidae; genus Dendrobates; species Dendrobates tinctorius. The sequence goes on along the minus strand of NW_027361673.1, from coordinate 29,043,757 downwards.
TGTCATACCTAATTTCTCCCAAACATTTGTAAACTATTTTTGTTAGATATATGGTTCCCAAATGTTTCATTCATGAAACTGTTATGGAAAGTGCTGGATAAGTATTCTGCTATGCCTGACATACAAACGTGCAGCACATGGTAATCATTTATCTGAACATTTCCCTCTGGATGATTCTCATGAATATCTTCAGAGTTGAGGTACAGATTATGTTGCCTTTGAAGCTGCCATCCCCAGAGTATGCCAGATTACTGTTTTGGCCTATTTTAATACTTAAGTTTTTGCTCTTCAAAGTTCAAAGCTTTACCCCAAATAATATTTATAATGACTCAGTGCTACTTTCTAATTTTAAGAGATTTCCTAGGATATTAGAAAAGGGCCATGTAGCTTTGGCTCCAGCATAAACATTTCAACAACTTCTGCTTCTTTTTAATTGGCAACTTAGGTGGAGAGATTTTCTGTAAGGCCAGAGTCACACTAGAGAGGAATACGGAAGAGTGCTATGCGATAAAACATTGCATAGCACTCGGACCGCTGTTCATCTATGGGCAGCTCCCATCACCGTTTTTTTTCTCGGCCATATTATATGTGCAAGTGAAATCGCAGCATGCTGCGATTGGTACCAAGACTCGGCCGAGTCTCGCCAATGCAAGTCTATGGGTGCAAGAAAAAAATCAGACACCACATGGACCATCCGTGTGACTTGCGAGAAATACGCAAGCATTTTCCAGGTGACAGGAAATTGCCTCATCTATTATCAGGAAGCCTTGGCATGCAAATTTCCCTGGCAACCTCTGGAAGAATCCCAGAACACACCTCCACGGAGTCCAGCAGCATGGCCAGACACATCAGTATCGAGGTGTTGATAATTCTGGTTCAGGAGAGGCCAGAACTAATGGACCGACGTGCCGCACATTACTCGGACTGCGCACGTAAGGGTGCAGCATGGAGACGAATCTGCACCCAAATGTGCCCCAATTTTGAGGAAAGACCTCGTGAGGTCCAGTAAGAAATTAGTAAGTACAATCCTAAAAAAGTAATATTAAATGTTCCACATGAAGCAACAAATGAACATAACATCATCATATGTTATGTTGTTTGTAATATGTGGCCTATTTCAGACTTTACGCTTGCCAAGTAGCAGGCCACATTACACTGTAGCCTACATTTTCTGTGATTGAAAGTTAAAGCATTTATTGTGTTACTTTGCAGTCACTGATGTCACTAGACAGTGGCGCAGCTGCTGAGACCTGTACCTGCTGGAGCGACAGCATCGGGCCAGGAGTGGTGATACAGCACCCAAAAAAAAGAAAATATCTGTATTATGACAGACTGAATTTTCTGACTCCCGTTATGGATCTCAGACCGTAAGTGCATGCATAACACTACATTTTACACATGCTATTACATGCAAATCTTAATAGTTTTTTTTCTACTTTGTGCTTAAAAACAGAACTGACTAACCTTACCGAGAGAAACGGCTTCAGACTCAGAGGTCAACATTGATCCAGTTGGGGAAGGTAAAGAAGTGGCTGGTTCATCTTCGGCACCATCATGCAGCACCTAACCACCACCTCCAGCAGCGCTTTCTGCCCAACAGGAGGGCAATCCAGAGGACAAGGAGCAGGGCCACAGTAGCAGCCCAACCTTGCCACTGGATACATCACCCCAGGCTGCTGCCATCCCACACCGTGGCCGGCGCAGGAGGGAGCTTTCCACCACAGGCAACAGGAGGCAAGTGGATACTGGGGTGTTGGAATATCTTTCATGAACTGTGAATGACGATTGGGAGGAAGCTTACGCACGCAGTCTGGCATGCTACCTACATTCAATTCCCTGGGAGGTGAGCCTGCGGGCCAGAGAGGCCATACAAATACTAATAGATGCTTGCACACCACCAAACAATCCCAACCCGGTATTTGTTTTCCTTGAACGGTGGCAAATGTCAAGCAGTAATCAACTGCAAATGCCAAGAATCCAAGAAGAGCAGTCTGTATCAGTTGCTGAGCCATCTCCCCCATGTACGCCAACACCTCAGCCACAGTCCGCCCCAACCCAACATCGGACACATGTCCAATTTTCTGATCCTGCAGCACTTGCCCAATATGGCTGCTTGAGCAGACCCACTGTTGGAGCCTGGTCCCAACATGGGTATGCTTGACATGGCCATATTGGGGGGGTATGAACAAATGGGCCATGCCACTACCCAGGAGTACCAACATACATACCCTACTTCCCACTACTATGCTCCCCAACAGGATCCTTCCTTGGTCCGTAATCCTGGGTCAGCATCAGCCATCCCACAGGGTGAAAGTCATGTTGGTCCACAAACTAGGCAAACCTCAAATGCTGTCCTCCCGCCCAGGGCCGCCATCAGGGCATGACAGGCAGTACACCTGTATGGGGCCCCGGTGATCAGGGGGGCCCGCCCGGGACCGGCGGCGGCGCCTGAGCAAGCTGGGCGCTGCAGCCTGGTTCGCGCTCGCCGCTCGGGTCCCGACCGGGCCCCCCCTACAATTATTTCAGTGGTTCGGGCCCCCCGTTCTCCCCCTCAGCCTGCTCTGCCTGTGTTACATTCACAGCAGGGAAAGTCCGGCCAGCGCTTGGCTCCTCCTCCCCTCCCCAGTGTACCATGGTCGGATGGTCACTCCAGCACCGCCCCCCCGGCTCACGTGATGTGACGTCACACGTTGCCTCTTCACTTCCTCATTCCTGAGAAAGCTGAAGAACGTTGTGCACGTGGCGTCGGCGTGGGAGCGGCTGCAGGCCTGCAGCAGAGCAGAAGACGTTGGGTCCCTGGGCTGGGTGACAGTCTGACGGTGCTGTGGACGGCCAGTGAGCAGGTAAGTGAATTCTTTTTATGTCTGTATGTCTGGCTGCAGCCTGCTGATCATGGGGATGGGGACATTGGGCCGAGGGCCTATTGTCTCAGTCTGATCATGGGGGGGGAGTCTCTGGGGGCCCCGGCGCCTGGGGCTGGTTGTTGTCTGAACATGGGGATGGGGTGGAGTCTGGGGGGGAAGTCTGGGGGCCCCGGCGCCGTGGGCTGGTTGTCTGATCACAGGGGGGGACTCTGGGGGCCCGGGGGGGCTGGTTGTGTCTTATCATGGGGACATTGGGGGTCCTGTGGGGACCCAGGGGCCCGCTGATGGTGGGGGACCCAGGGGCCTTCCTGGCTGTCTGTGGGGGGGTCACCCAGGGGCCCGCCCTGCTGTCCGTGGGGGGGCCTGGGGGACCCAGGGGCCCAACTGATGATGGGGGGGACCCAGGGGCCCAGCTGTCCGTGGGTGGTCACCCAGGGGCCCGCCCGGCTGTCCGTGTGGGATCACCCAGGGGCCCACCTGGCTGTCCGTGGGGGGGGCCTGGGGGACCCGGGGCCCAGCTGATGATGTGGGGGACCCAGGGGCCCACCCGGCTGTCCGTGGGGGGTCACCCAGGGGCCCGCCCGGCTGTCCGTGGGGGGTCACCCAGGGGCCCGCCCGGCTGTCCGTGGGGGGTCACCCAGGGGCCCACCCCGCTGTCCGTGGGGGGTCACCCAGGGGCCCGCCCGGCTGTCCGTGGGGGGGTCTGGGGGAGCCAGGGGCCCAGCTGTTGATGGGGGGGCCCGGCTGTTCACGGGGGGGTCTGAGGGGCCCGGCTGATGGGGGGGGCGGGGGGGTCTGAGTGGCCTAGCTGATGGGGGGGCCCAGAAGGCTCGGCTAATGGGGTGAGCCAGGGCCTAGGGGGACAGATCTCCAGTGCCAAGATTAGTAGGCACATTGTCTCCTCCTGCAGCTCCGCCCATAGTCCTATCCTTTCCGTCAGCACAGACTGTGCTGCACATGCACAGTACCAGCATGTTGACTGTCTCCACCTGCATCTCAGCCTGTAGCCCTATCCTTTTAGTCAGCATAGACTGTGCTTACTAGTACCAGCATGTTGACTGTGTCCACCTGCAGCTCAGCCCGTAGTCCTATCCTTTTCGTCAGCAGACTGTGCTGCACATGCACAGTACCAGCATGTTGACTGTCTCCACCTGCAGCTCAGCCCGTAGTCCTATCCTTTCCGTCAGCACAGACTGTGCTGCACATGCACAGTACCAGCATGTTGACTGTCTCCACCTGCAGCTCAGCCTGTAGTCCTATCCTTTTAGTCAGCATAGACTGTGCTGACCAGTACCAGCATGTTGACTGTCTCCACCTGCAGCTTAGCCTGTAGTCCTATATGGGGTATCAGCCTACTCAGGACAAATTGCACAGCTACTGTTAGGGTCCAATTTCTCATGTTACACTTGGGGAAAAACAAACATTGGGTGTGAAAAGATCATTTTTGTGAAAATAAAATTAGATTTTAGATTGGCACCTAATAAAAACCAAATACAAGTGGTTGGTATGTTAATCAAAAGCCCAAGACAATAGAAAAGGCCGCTTTGTAAACAGGGTTAAAGTTAGAGTAGAAAAAAAGGGGTTACTAGAATTACTAGGGTCAATGATAATACCCTTTTCTTATGAAAAGTGACTTCTTCCACTCCTGATGAAGTCACGTTAGTGACGAAACGCGTCGAGTAACAAGAGTGGCATCCCGTTCCTGGGACCAGGGCATTCATTATGGCTCGTCATGTTCAGTGAGCATGTCTTTGTTCTGCTAGTAGCAAGGGTGGCTTATCATAAGAAAAGGGTATTACAAAGCGGCCTTTTCCTTTGTCTTGGGTTTTTGATTAACATACTATCCGCTTGTATTTGGTTTTTATTAGGTGCCAATCCTATTGCTAACATGGCTGTTATTTATAAGGTGGCTTGTTGTAATATCATCAATATTTCTTGTTTAAGCATAAGACTTTTTTGATTGTTGAGTTATTTGAAATTCGGAGGATTTCATTGGCCACAACGAATACACTGAATATATGTGTTTATTATATACTTGTTGCTCTGGCATGCTACATAGAATACGGAACTTTTATTGAATATTGTTGTACATTTATATATTGTCCAGGACCGTCTAGCCGCTCCCTTATATACAGGTCACGTTTGGTGACACCTGCATATATTTTAAATGTTTTTATCATTTGTGGTGTTTTCTGCACATCTATAAGTACTAAAAATTAACTTTATAAGGGTGATCCCTGCATGTGTGTATTTCTACTTTGCTTTCTTTTTTTTCTATTTGGATCTACTTTTTGACATACAGCAGTTGGATCCCCGATATTTGGTCTGATTAGGGCATGGTGAAGTTTTTCGATGAAAGCACGGAGGGATTTTGGAAGATTCGCATGGTGAAGGAGGAGCTAGGGTGGAGGCGGAACTGGGGGTGGAGCCTGGGCGGAGTCTTAAGGGGGGCCCCATCAATTTTGCCAGTATTGGACCCCGAAATTCCTAGTGGCAGCCCTGCTCCCGCCATCACCACCACCAACCTACCATAACTTGTAAGGTAAAGTGTAATCATCACATATATGTTGTTTATTTTTGAAGGTTGTTATTAACAAAAACATATTTTGATTAAAACCAGTTAAATCAATGTGAGTGTTTTGTGATGTTGTGATGATATAGATGTCTTTATTTTCATATTTTGCACATTATTAGGCCAAAACAACACACACTTCAAACATTAACATTACTTTATATTTTGTCACCCAAAAAACCCATCATAACATAGAAACTGCATTGTCTTGCCATTGTCTATCCCTCTGGTGAAACAAAATAATTAGTAACACATCCTGCACTTTAAGTCCAGAGGGCTGACGACGTGGATGAAGTAGTAGCCAAGCCATTATTTCCATCTGCCACTTCATCACCATCATTTGATGTACAGTCATGGATTCTGGTGAAGTTGTGAAGTATCACACAGGATTTAATAACCTCATTCACATTTCCTTCACTAAGTTGAATGGCTGACTGCAGGCCCTTCCATTTAGCAGAGAGCATGCCAAAGGCACACTCCACCAGTCGTCGTGCGCAGGATAGGCGGAAAATAAAGATTCTGCGCTGGTGGTCCAGGGCTCTACGTGGATATGGCCTCATGACGTTGTGGGTTAATTGAAAGGCCTCATCAGCAACCATCACATAATGCAATGCTTCCATAGTAGACCCTAGTAGCTGACGTGGGGGTGGGAGGTCCAACTCATTATTGTGCAACTGACGACCCATTGTGGAAGAATTGAAGACTCTGGAGTCTCCAGTTCTTCCATAGGCCCCAATATCTATAGTTATAAACCTGTAGGAACTGTTGACCAGGGCCAACAGCACTACAGAAAAAAAACTTTATAATTATAATATTGGGACCCTGAGTTTGGCGGCTTACGCACACGGATGTGCTTCCCATCCAGGTATCCAATGCAGTTTGGAAACTGGCACATTTCCTCAAAGCCACGGCTATCTACAGCCAGTCTTGTTTTTTGGGCTCAGGCATTACCGATTGATGCAATCGGTGCCATATTTCAGAGCACGTAGAATAAATTGACATATCCATGCCTCAACTAAACAGTTTAGGCCTTCCTAAAAGTTATGACCAGTGGAAAATAAGCCCTGCTTAAATAAAAGACAACACAATTCAATGCCTTTGGTCATAATACAAAAAGCTTATAATGTCAAAGGCACAATGTGATACAAAACTTGATGATAAAAAAAGGGATCAAACCACTACAACAAAAGGAATGGATGAGTGTATTTCACTAAACACAAGTAAAATACATTATCAACATACAGGATGAATACATACCGTAAAGTAATTAAAAGACGCTCCTCTGTGAAAAAACACTTGCGCATCTTGGTGTCCTTGAAGGTGATCCCAGGGCACACAGTCTCAGCAGAATGTCAAATATGGGCACGCTTATCCGACAATACTAGAAGAACTTGTCAGGATGGCTACATAGATAAGCATACAGACGGTGGAAATGCCCTTTAATCAGCCGTCGCCTCATAAGCAGATGTACCCACATTCTTCTACGCCTCCTCAGATTCACAGTCACTGGGTAAGGCTCCCCAAAACGTCAGGACAAAACCCAGTGGAAAAGAACCCGCTCGGTAGTGTTGAAAATAAGCCTGTCTGACATGTTTGACACAAAACAGCAATACCACAACACAAGCACGGACTGTAATGCAATGACTGGAGGGTGGAACCTGTTGTGGAGCCAATAAATGGGTTGCTGATTAGGATTTAAAATAATTTCAGGCCATGGACCCGTTATGTCCATTTTGCAAGGCTGCGATAAAATCACGGCATACGCAGCACATACGGATATCACATGGATACATAGATGTGAGGAAATCGCATAATCGCATTGCAAACGGATCACCATAAGGAGAACATTGGTGCAATTCTCGAGCGTCAAAATTGGACCGATTTTTTTATATGTTGTGTGACTCCAGCCTAAGTAAAAAAAAAAAAAAATGGGTATGACTAGTAATCACAGGGTGCCTTCGCAAGGCTGACAAAGGGCCCTACTCCGCCAACACCATCAGCAGTAAGTGTGGTCAAGAGATGGTGTAGTTAGGATTATCATAGTATTTGTTCAATCGGTATATTCCTCCTTTCTTTAGGTTCTCAATTTCATTATGGTATGTAATCCTTTATTTATTTATTTATTTTACTCACTTATGTAGTGCCATTAATTCCATAGCACTTTACAGACATTATCATCACTTGTCCCCTTTTTGGCTCACAATCTAGATTCTCTATCAGTATGTTTTTGGAGTGTAGGAGGAAATATGACCACGCAGAGGAAAACCACGCAAACACGGGGAGAACTTGCAAGGTACAGATGATGTTCTTGGTGGGATGTGAACCCTGGAACCTAGTTATATTAACCACTGAGCCACCATACTACCCTTACCTCAGAGTCTGCTTTCAAAGGGACTCTGTCAAGCACAGAATGTCTGATCAAACAAAGTAAAGGCGCTCAGTGCACACTTGGCATGGTCCATCATTTAAGTACACCTTCCCACCTGCTTGTTGTCTCTCTAACTCCACCCCCTCTTTGATTGACAGCTCTGGCTTCATGGAGCCAGAGAATGGTGGAAATAGACGGAAACCAAGCAGGTGGGAAGATGCATTTATATGATTGGCCGCACCATGAAGCATTGATCGCCTGTAGTTTTTTTTTGTTTGAACAGGCATTCTGTGCTGGCCGACTCCCTTTAAGAGGTTTATCCAGTGCAGTTTTTTGTTGTAAGAAACAGTGCCTTCTCCATAGGCTTTATCTGGTACAACTTGATAACATCAAAATAGGTCTGAACTGCTATGTCAGTGACACAAATCTCTTTTGTTGAGTTTAAAGAGATTCTTCACGCATATGATATTGATGGTCTATCTTTAGGGGAGATCTTCAGTGTCAGCTTGGTGTAGGCCTAACATCCGGTACCTACATCAATCAGCGGCCGCTGTATGTAAACATTGAAAAGGCCTGTACTGAACAGAGGTCGGGCACTGAATCCCCAGGTTCTGGTAGTGATGACTGATGCAGAGGATAAGCTCACAAAGGATTTCATGTGATATTTTTCAGACAATCTTTACTATAGAGCTTATAACAAATTATAATTTTTTATCTTAGCATTTTCTGAGCATTTACTTTTAGGGGGCTTAGTACATCTGGTCATTGCAGCCATTTCTATCAGGCTTTAAGAACATGTCCAGTGGATATATTAAGACCTTTAAGATAATGATGGAACTGTTTTTAGGATATGTGTGCCATTGTTGTATATTTGTGCTCCACCATGTATGATTTTGGATTGGGTTCTAACATAAAACTAATAACTAAATATTATATCAAGTAGCAGATATCCCTAATTATTGAATTACCACATCTGTGATATTTAAAGCAGTTATTAACTACCTGCCTATTGTGCCTGGAGCGCTCTTGTTGGCGATTCTGCAATGGCTTCCACTTCAAGACAGAGCAGCTCCTTCTCTTTCCGTCTGCTCTGTTGACGAGGTGTCTCTGCTGGTGTAATGCTGATTGACAGCCGGCTGCCAATTAGCATGACGTCAATCGTGACACTCCCTTGACAAAGCAGAGCTGAAAAGGAAGAGCTGCACTGTTGATGGGAGATGAAATGAAGTAGGGGAATTGCCGTCTTAGCTGGAAAAGATCATCCCTGTGCAGAACAGGCAGGTAATTCGCAACTGCATTTCTGTTAGTTCTTAGCCCCCAGTCACAAAAATAATTAAAGTCATGGATTACCTCTTTAACTGTTTAGGAAAATCCTATGTCAGAGGTTTACCATGAAACAGAGGAGCCAGAAAACCGCAGCGTCTGATGTCCACTGCTCCTGCACCGTTTAGAAGCACTTCACCTTCATATTAAACAGTGCAGGTTTCTTTTAGCGGTACAGAAGTTAATCTGCTCAATTGAGAGCTCTTGGAAGCTTTCCTGCATTAAGGCTCTCAGCTGTTCACTGTTAGCCACTCCCGTCTCTTATATAATCTGGATCCTGGCTAGCACTCATTGCCAGAGCTGGCTTATGCTGCATGGTTAGGAGATGTTGGTTTGTGGTTGTTGTTTTTATATTTATCTGAGACTGTTGCTATGTTTTGAGTGTGTGCTAATCCCCCTCCTCCTACTTTGGTTTTACCCTATCCTACACTTCCCGGTGTTTATGTCTGCTGTTTGTGTGAGTATATTTATATAATTGTTATATCTTAGTGATGAGCGAGTGTGCTCGTTACTCGAGATTTCCGAGCATGCTCGGGTGTTTTCCGAGTATCTTGGGCATGCTTGTAAATTATGTCTGAGTCCCCTGCATGATTTGCCCTCTGCTAGACAGCCTGAATACATGTGAGGTATCCCTAACAAACAGGCAATCCTTGCATGTATTCAGGCTATCTAGAAGCCGCAAATCATTCAGCTATGGGAACTCAGACATAATTTACGAGCATACCCATTATAAGAATGTATATCTTATCTGACATTTAGAAACAAACATTGCACACATTTTATGCAGTCACCTAGATAGTGGGGCGGAGAGAAGCTGGACTAGTCAGCTCTCTCACTATACAGTGCCTTGCGAAAGTATTCAGCCCCCTGGAACTATTCAACCTTTTCCCACATATCATGCTTCAAACATAAAGATACAAAATGTAAATTTTTGGTGAAGAATCAACAAGTGGGACACAATTGTGAAGTTGAATGAAATTTATTGGTTATTTTAAAATTTTGTGGAAAGTCAAAATCTGAAAAGTGGGACGGGTAATATTATTCGGCCCCTTTAACGTAATACTTTGTTGTGCCACCTTTTGCTGCAATTACAGCTGCAAGTTGCTTGGGGTATGTCTCTATCAGTTTTGTACATCGAGAGACTGAAATTCTTGCCCATTCTTCCTTGGCAAACACCTCGAGCTCAGTGAAGTTTGATGGAGATCATTTGTGAACAGCAGTTTTCAGCTCTTTCCACAGATTCTCGATTGGATTCAGGTCTGGACTTTGACTTGGATATTTTAACACCTGGATATGTTTATTTTTGAACCATTCCAATTCTAGATTTTGCTTTATGTGTGGGATCATTGTCTTGTTGGAAGACAAATCTCCGTCCCAGTCTGAGGTCTTTTGCAGACTCCAACAGGTTTTCTTCAAGAATGGTCCTGTATTTGGCTCCATCCATCTTCCCATCAATTTTAACCATCTTCCCTGTCCCTGCTGAAGAAAAGCAGGCCCAAACCATAATGCTGCCACCACCATGTTTGACAGTGGGGATGGTGTGTTCAGGGTGATGAGCTGTGTTGCCTTTATGCCAAACATATCAGTTCGATTTTCGTTTCATCTGACCAGAGCACCTTCTTCCACATGTTTGGTGTGTCTCCCAGGTGGCTTGTTGCAAACTTTAAACGACACTTATTATGGATGTCTTTGAGAAATGGCTTTCTTCTTGCCACTCTTCCTTAACCCCTTCCTGACATCCGACGTACTATCCCGTCCACGGTACCCGGGCCCGTATGACCGTGGACAGGATAGTACGTCTACCGCGATCAGCGGCGCCCACGTGGTGAGCGCCTCTGATCGCGGCCGGGTGTCAGCTGATTATCACAGCTGACACCCGGCACTATGTGTCAGGGGCGGTCACGGACCGCCCCCGACACGTTAACCCCTTGCACACCGCGGTCAAACATGATCGCGGTGTACCGGGAGTTAAAGGGAAGCATCGGGAGGGAGGGGGCTCCCTCCGTGCTTCCCTGAGCCCCCCACGGCAGCGCAATGTGCAGCGCTGCTGCCGGGGGCTCCTATCCTCCAGGCCCCCGGATCCAAGATGGCGACGGGGGCCTTCGGGGACCTGAGGAAGCTGGCTTCCTCAGTGCCTGCAAAGCGCAGGCAAGAGGAAGTCTTCTTCAATGCCTGTGACAGATTGCTGATCTGTCACAGTGATCTGTGATGTGACAGATCAGCGATCTGTCACAGGACAGTGATGTCCCACCTGGGACTATGTAATAAAGTTAAAAAAAAATTAAAAAAAAATGTAAAAATAAATTAAAAAAAATCGCCAAATAAATTAGAAAAAAAAAAAAAAATATTCCCTCAATAAATCCATTTTTTGGAAATAATAAAAAAAAACAATAAAAGTACACATATTAGGTATCGCCGCGTCCGTAATGACCCGCCCTATAAAACTGTCCCATTAGTTAACCCTTTTAGTGAACCCCTTAAAAAATAAAAATAAAAAACGAAGCAAAAAATAATGATTTATTATCATACCGCCAAACAAAAAGTGTAATAACGCGCGATCAAAAAGACGCATATAAATATCCATGGTACCGCTGAAAACGTCATCTTGTCCCGCAAAAAACGAGCTGCCACACAGCATCATCAGCGAAAAAATAAAAAAGTTATAGCTCGCAGAATAAAGCGATGCAAAAATAATTATTTTTTATATAAAATAGTTTTCATTGCATAAAACCGACAAAAACATAAAAAAACGACCTAAATGAGGTATCGCTGTAACCGTACTGACCCGAAGAATAAAACCGCTTTATCAATTTTACCGCACGCGGAACGGTGTAAACGCACCCCCCCAAAAGAAATTCATGAAACGCTGGTTTTTCTTCATTCTGCGTCCCAAAAATCGGAATAAAAAGTGATAAAAAAATTTCACGTGCCCGAAAATGGTACCAATAAAAACGTCAACTTGTCCCGCAAAAAATAAGACCTCACATGACTCAGTGGGTCAAAAGACGGAAAAATTATAGCTCTCAAAATGTGGTGATGCAAAAACTATTTTACAATAAAAAGCGTCTTTTAGCGTGTGACAGTCGCCAAACATAAAAACCGCCATAAATAGTAAGTCAAACCCCCCGTTATCACCCCCTTAGTTAGGGAAAAATAATAAAACTAAAAAAAAAGTATTTATCTCCATTTTCCCGTTAGGGTAAGGCTGTGTGCACACGCTGCGGATTAGGTGCGGATTCATCCGCGCGGATTTTGTAAAATCCGCAGGTGAAACCGCAGGTCAAAAGACCTGCGGTTTTACCTGCGGATTGCTCTGCGGTTTTGTCCTGCGGTTTTTCATCTCCTCAATAGAGGAGATGGCAAACCGCAGGAGAATCCGCAGAAAGAATTGACATGTCAATTCTTTCTGCGGATTGAAAACCGCAGATAATCCGCACGGAAAATTCCGCACCGTCTGCACTGCGTTTTTTGATTCCCATAGGGAATCATGGTACTGTACACCGCAGCAGAAACTGCTGCGGGTCCGCAGCAGCCAAAACCGCTGCGGAACCGCAGCAAAATCCGCAGCGTGTGCACACAGCCTTAGGGTTAGGGCTAGGGTTAGGGCTAGGGTTAGGGCTAGGGTTAGGGCTAGGGCTAGGGTTAGGGCTAGGGCTAGGGTTAGGGCTAGGGTTAGGGCTCAGATTAGGGTTAGGGGTGTGTTGGGGTTAGGGTTGGAGTTATAATTGGGGGTTTCCACTGTTTGGGCACATCAGGGGCTCTCCAAATGCAACATGGCGTCTGATCTCAATTCCAGCCAATTCTGAGTTGAAAAAGTCAAATGGAGCTCCTTCCCTTCCAAGCTCTGCCATGCGCCCAAACAGTGTTTTACCCCCACATGTAGGGTATCAGCCTACTCAGGACAAATTGCAAAACAATTTTTGGGGTCCAATTTCTCCTGTTACCCTTAGGAAAATAAAAAATTGGGGGCAAAAATATCATTTTTGTGGAAAAAAATGATTTTTTTATTTTCACGTCCGAGTGTTATAAACTTCTGTGAAGCACTTGGGGGTTCAAAGTGCTCACCACACATCTAGATAAGTTCCGTGGGGGGTCTAGTGTCCAAAATGGGGTCACTTGTGGGGAGTTTCAATAGTTTAGGTACATCAGGGGCTCTCCAAACGCACATGACACCCGCAGACCATTCCATCAAAGTCTGCATTCCAAAACATCACTGCTTCCCTTCCGAGCCCCGACGTGTGTCCATACAGTAGTTTTCTCCCACATATGGGGTATCAGCGTACTCAGGCCAAATTGGACAACAACTTTTGGGGGTCCAATTTCTCCTGTTACCCTTGGGAAAATGAAAAAACTGGGAACTAATTGATCATGTTTCTGGAAAAAATACGATTTTTTTATTTTCATGCCCTGGCATTATAAACTTCAGTGAAGCCCTTGGGGGTTCAAAGTGCTCACCTCACATCTAGATAAGTTCCTTAGTGGGTCTAGTTTTCAAAATGGGGTCATTTGTGGGGGGTTTCCACTGTTTAGGTACATTAGGGGCTCTCCAAAGGCAACATGACACCCGCAGACCATTCCATCAAAGTCTGCATTCCAAAACGTCACTACTTCCCTTCCGAGCCCCGACATGTGCCCATACAGTAGTTTTCTCCCACATATGGGGTATCAGCATACTCAGGACAAATTGGACAACAACTTTTGGGGTCCAATTTCTCCTGGTACCCTTGGGAAAATAAAAAAATGGTGACTAAAAGATCATGTTTGTGGAAAAAATACGAATTTTTTATTTTCACGCCCGGGCGTTATAAACTTCTGTGAAGCACTGGGGGGTTCAAAGTGCTCACCACACATCTAGATAAGTTCCTTGGGGGGTCTAGTTTACAAAATGGTGTCATTTGTGGGAGGTTTCCACTGTTTAGGTACATTAGGGGCTCTCAAAAGGCAACATGACACCCGCAGACCATTTCATCAAAGTCTGCATTCCAAAACGTCACTACTTCCCTTCCGAGCCCCGACGTGTGCCCATACAGTAGTTTTCTCCCACATATGGGGTATCAGCATACTCAGGACAAATTGGACAACAACTTTTGGGGTCCAATTTCTCCTGGTACCCTTGGGAAAATAAAAAAATGGTGACTAAAAGATCATGTTTGTGGAAAAAATACGAATTATTTATTTTCACGCCCGGGCATTATAAACTTCTGTGAAGCACTGGGGGGGTCAAAGTGCTCACCACACATCTAGATAAGTTCCTTAGGGGGTCTAGTTTCCAAAATGGTGTCATTTGTGGGGGGTTTCCACTGTTTTGGTACATCAGGAGTTTTCCAAACGCGAAATGGTGTCCGATCTCAATTCCAGCCAAAAACGTCAAATGGCGCTGCTTCCCTTCCGAGCTCTGCCATGCGCCCAAATAGTGGTTTACCCCCACATGTGGGGTATCAGCGTACTCAAAACAAATTGCACAATAACTTTTAGGGTCCTGTTACCCTTGGAAAAATAAGAATTGAGGGTGAAAAGATCATTTTTGTGGAAAAAATATGATTTTTTAATTGTATGGCTTTATGTTATAAACTTCTGTGAAGCCCATGGGGGTTCAAAGTTCTCACCACACATCTAGATAAGTTCCTTAGGGGGTCTAGTTTCCAAAATGGTGTCATTTGTGGGGGATTTCCACTGTTTTGGTACATCAGGGGTTTTCCAAACGCGACATGGTGTCCGATCTCAATTCCAGCCAAAAACGTCAAATGGCGCTGCTTCCCTTCCGAGCTCTGCCATGCGCCCAAATAGTGGTTTACCCCCACATGTGGGGTATCAGCGTACTCAGGACAAATTGCACAATAACTTTTAGGGTCCTGTTACCCTTGGAAAAATAAGAATTGAGGGTGAAAAGATCATTTTTGTGGAAAAAATATGATTTTTTAATTGTATGGCTTTATGTTATAAACTTCTGTGAAGCCCATGGGGGTTCAAAGTTCTCACCACACATCTAGATAAGTTCCTTAGGGGGTCTAGTTTCCAAAATGGTGTCATTTGTGGGGGGTTTCCACTGTTTTGGTACATCAGGGGTTTTCCAAACGCGACATGGTGTCCTATCTCAATTCCAGCCAAAAACGTCAAATGGCACTGCTTCCCTTCCGAGCTCTGCCATGCGCCCAAATAGTGGTTTACCCCCACATGTGGGGTATCAGCGTACTCAGGACAAATTGCACAATAACTTTTAGGGTCCTGTTACCCTTGGGAAAATAAAAATTGGGGTGAAAAGATCATTTTTGTGGAAAAAATATGATTTTTTAATTGTACCGCTGTACGTTATAAACTTCTGTAAAGCCCTTGTGGGTTCAAAGTTCTCACCACATATCTAGAGAAGTTCCTTGGGGGTCTAGTTTCCAAAATGGGGTCACTTGTAGGGGGTTTCCACTGTTTAGGTACATCAGGGACTCTCCAAATGTGACATGGCGTCCGATCTGAATTCCAGCCAATTTTGCATTGAAAAAGTCAAACGGCGCTCCTTCCATTCTGAACTCTGCCATGCGCCGAAACAGTCGTTCCCCCCCACAAATCAGGTATCAGCGTACTCAGGACAAATTGCACAATAACTTTTGCAGTCCAATTTCTCCTGTTACCCTTGGTAAAATAAAAAAAATTGAACCTGAAGTATTTTTTTTGTGAAAAAAAGTTAGATGTTCATTTCTTTTTAAATATTCAAAAAAATTCCTGTGACGCACCTAATGGGTTAATAAACTTCTTGAATGTGGTTTTGAGCACCTTAAGGGGTTCAGTTTTTAGAATGGTGTCACTTTTGGGTATTTTCTATCATATAGACCCCTCAAAGTGGCTTCAAATGTGATGTGGTCCTGAAAATAAAATGGTGTTGTAAAAATGAGAAATCGCTGGTTAACTTTTAACCCTTATAACTTCGTAACAAAAAAAAAATTTTGGTTCCAAAATTGTGCTGATGTAAAGTAAACATGTGGGAAATGTTACTTATCAAGTTTTTTGTGTGCCGTATCTCTGTGATTTAAGGGCATAAAAATTCAAAGTTGGAAAATTGCGAAATTTTCAAAATTTTTGCCAAATTTCCATTTTTTTCACAAATAAACGCAAGTTATTTGAATGAAATTTTACCACTAACATGAAGTACAATATGTCACGAGAAAACAATGTCAGAATCACCGGGATCCATGGAAGCGTTCCAGAGTTATGACCTCATAAAGGTACAGTGGTCAGAATTGTAAAAATTGGCCCGGTCATGAACGTGCAAACCACCCTTGGGGGTGAAGGGGTTAAAGGCCAGATTTGTGCAGTGTACACTGATTGTTGTCCTATGGACAGACTGTCCCACCTCAGCTGTAGATCTCTGCAGTTCATCCAGAGTGATCATGGGCCTCTTGGCTGCATCTCTGATCAGTCTTCTCCTTGTTTGAGATGAAAGTTTAGAAGGACGGCCGGGTCTTGGTAGATTTGCAGTGGTATGATACTCCTTCCATTTCAATATGATCGCTTGCACAGTGCTCCTTGGGATGTTTAAAGTTTTGGAAATCATTTTGTATTCAAATCCAGCTTTAAACTTCTCCACAACAGTATCACGGACCTGCCTGTTGTGTTCCTTGGTCTTCATGATGCTCTCTATGCTTCAAACAGAACCCTGAGACTATCACAGAGCAGGTGCATTTATACGGAGACTTGATTACACACAGGTGGATTATATTTATCATCGTTAGTCATTTAAGACAACATTGGATCATTCAGAGATCCACAATCAACTTCTGGAGTGAGTTTGCTACACTGAAAGTAAAGGGGACGAATAATATTGCACGCCCCATTTTTCAGTTTTTGACTTTTCACAAAAATTTAAAATAACCAATAAATTTCATTCAACTTCACAATTGTGTTCCACTTGTTGTTGATTCTTCACCAAAAATTTACATTTGGTATCTTTATGTTTAAAGCATGATATGTGGGAAAAGGTTGAAAAGTTCCAGGGGGCCGAATACTTTCGCAAGGCACTGTAGTCCCCATCTGGTGTTTCAAACTTTGTTTTCTCTGAAATGTCACAGTGTAAAACATACCTAGCTGCAATCACACAGCAAGTATCTATTGACAGGGTCCCTTTAAACATTTGACTGGACGTTACCTTACCAGTGCTATTTTGCCATCTTTTAACATACCCAGTAAAATACTGTAGATAACTCTGCTTACAAAGTCACATTTACCTCCTGTCTGCATCAGTCATTTTCAACCCCAATTCCCTTCCCCCACAAACTGTCTTCATGATCCTTTACCACGAAGCTGTAAAATTTAGCAATGTAAATGCTATCGGAGATTTTGTTGCTGAACACACAGTCTGTGTGTGCCCGCTGGCGTAAACCGTGGCAGCCATCCTAAACCAGCAGACGGTATTTGCTTCTCAACCGCTCTTTAAACAAGAAGCTGAGCAGAGAAGCAAGTATCTTTTTGTCTGGACCTGTCCCACTAAGCCACATTTATTTCCTGGTGTGTATATTGCAGCCAACGCTGTCAAAGATCCATTCTTACAGCTCCGCAGCCAACATCGAAGATAATCGTAGGTCAGACTTCCTAGAAAGGCACATAGGCTAATTTTCTGCATTCAATTAAGGGTAATTACCAAGTGTTATCAAGGGCAATTACCATGTTCCCTGTAACAGAAAAGTATATGAATATGAGATCCAATAGTACATATAATAAACACAAGCGCACCATTCATTCACTTTTACATTAAGTGTCATCTAGGTAAGAGGGCTATAGTTTATTCATAATATTGCAAAAAGTCTTACAACTTAATAACATTTTAATTTTCAATTCCTCATCATTTTTAAGATCTTTGCCTGCCATGAGTAGAATTGGGTCTTTCCGACCTTCTGCTGATTGTATACCGCTGATGGGGTCGTTACGCCACAATAAAATAAAGTTTCTGCTGAAATCCATGGAAGAAATATGTAAAGTGCTGCAAATTGCAAAGCTGGTCGTTTAATTGCTTGTTTACACATGCCGTCTGTGCTTCAGATGATTCAGATCAGTAAAAGATCGTTCTGTGCGCGTAAGCTGCCATTGTTCTAGGCAGCACAGGCGCTGTTTATACAGGACAATGCACTGCTGAGAACGATGATCTTTTGCGCAGACCAGAAGCTTTTGTCACCAGATGAATGAGCGTTTTATTCCTTCATTGAGTGATCGGTAGCCTGTTTAGATTATTGGAAACGAGCGTTCTTTCATAATAATCTTGCAGTGTAAACGGACCTAGAGTGTAGCGGCAGATGCACAGCTGAGGTGAGGTCATGATGCAGCCAACTCCTAACAGTCGAAGTGGTTAGAACATAAGGAAATGAGTGTACATTGATTACTTATTGTTTGTAAATGGCTGCCTAACCACATGAGCAGTCAAAATAAGAAATCAATTTACATTTGTTTTCCTAGAATTGATTTGACAGCTGCTGTGATCAGGGTCAGGACGAGGGTAAGCAGGGTTTGCTCCAGCCTAAGGAGCCACCTCCTGCCTACCCAAGGGGGGTGGCACTTTAAAGAAAAAATTGCTGAATGTCTGCGGTCGTCCGGCACCTTCCTGGGGACAAAGACATTCAGCAAAGTGACGGCCGCAGGGTGCAATTACGGAGGTGAGCGATGTCAGCCGCTGACACCGTTCACCTCTCTCTGTCCTGTGCCCGGCTGTCACTCCCTCCCTGCAAATTGTACTTGCATCTGTCAAACGGGGGCGGGGTGCCATTGGCTTCATCTGCCTAGAAAACCAAAATACTGTACTTTGTCTTGGTTCAGGCTGTGATCATAAGGATATGGTTGCCTTATTCCCACACCTTGTCTGTCCACTACCTCGATGGCAGCCTCTTGGGCCATTATGCAGGTTGTCCTGTGGCTTATTACAGAAAAACTGGCTGAAAGGAGGGCACCATCGAATAATATATTGGGGTCAACCTGAAGCACGTCAAAAGATCAATGAGAAAGATGCAAGAGAAAGAAATATGCTAACAAACAAGGACCACTTTATAAACAGTATGAAAATTTTATTGGATTATACAAAAACCAAGAAAACACAGACTTTAAAAACAATTAAAAAGGGCAGAGACACATATGCCCATGTTGAAATTCAGTCCCCCATACCCAAAATGCACCGAAAACTGTGTATAAAATACACAACAATATCAATAGATGTTATAATGTAAAGAAGTTCAGTCAAAATGCATAAATAAAACAATAGATGTTATCAAGTGCAGACATCGCATTAGCAGCAATGACAAAATACAGAAATAGCATATACACTAACAATACAGACCAAATCCAATGGTCACATATATAACAAGGCCAATATATGGTATAATATAGGGTCAACTTGTCCAAATGCACAGATTAAGAAGTGACCAAGTGCAAGGACTTATTCCATATATCTACAGTTGTGGCCAAAAGTATTGACACCCCTGCAATTCTGTCAGATAATACTCAGTTTCTTCCTGAAAATGATTGCAAACACAAATTCTTTGGTATTATCTTCATTTAATTTGTCTTAAATGAAAAAACACAAAAGAGAATGAAGCAAAAAGCAAAACATTGATCATTTCACACAAAACTCCAAAAATGGGCCAGACAAAAGTATTGGCACCCTCAGCCTAATACTTGGTTGCACAACCTTTAGCCAAAATAACTGCGACCAACCGCTTCCGGTAACCATCATTGAGTTTCTTACAATGCTCTGCTGGAATTTTAGACCATACTTCTTTGG
The DNA here is from genome assembly GCF_039654945.1 of Dendrobates tinctorius. Taxonomy (NCBI): domain Eukaryota; kingdom Metazoa; phylum Chordata; class Amphibia; order Anura; family Dendrobatidae; genus Dendrobates; species Dendrobates tinctorius. Next base: position 29,023,880 of record NW_027361673.1, on the reverse strand, counting down.
CAAACTGCTCCAGGTCCCTGATATTTGAAGGGTGCCTTCTCCAAACTGCCATTTTTATATCTCTCCCTAGGTGTTCTATGGGATTCAGGTCTGGACTCATTGCTGGCCACCTTAGAAGTCTCCAGTGCTTTCTCTCAAACCATTTTCAAGTGCTTTTTGAAGTGTGTTTTGGGTCATTGTCCTGCTGGAAGACCCATGACCTCTGAGGGAGAACCAGCTTTCTCACACTGGGCCCTACATTATGCTGCAAAATTTGTTGGTAGTTTTCTGACTTCATAATGCCATGCACACAGTCAAGCAGTCCAGTGCCAGAGGCAGCAAAGCAACCCCAAAACATCAGGGAACCTCCGCCATGTTTGACTGTAGGGACCGTGTTTTTTTCTTTGAATGCCTCTTTTTTGTCCTGTAAACTCTATGTTGATGCCTTTGCCCAAAAAGCTCTACTTTTGTCTCATCTGACCAGAGAACATTCTTCCAAAACGTTTTAGGCTTTTTCAGGTAAGTTTTGGCAAACTCCAGCCTGGCTTTTTTATGTCTCGGGGTAAGAAGTGGGGTCTTCCTGGGTCTCCTACCATACAGTCCCTTTTCATTCAGACGCCGACGGATAGTACAGGTTGACACTGTTGTACCCTCGGACTGCAGGGCAGCTTGAACTTGTTTGGATGTTAGTCTAGGTTCTTTATCCAACATCCGCACAATCTTGCATTGAAATCTCTTGTCAATTTTTCTTTTCCGTCCACATCTAGGGAGGTTAGCCACAGTGCCATGGGCTTTAAACTTCTTGATGACACTGCGCACGGTAGATTCAGGTCTTTGGAGATGGACTTGTAGCCTTGAGATTGCTCATGCTTCCTCACAATTTGGTTTCTCAAGTCCTCAGACAGTTCTTTGGTCTTCTTTCTTTTCTCCATGCTCAATGTGGTACACACAAGGACACAGATAAGAGGTTGAGTCAACTTTAATCCATGTCAACTGGCTGCAAGTGTAATTTAGTTATTGCCAACACCTGTTAGGTGCCACAGGTAAGTTACAGGTGCTGTTAATTACACAAATTAGAGAAGCATCACATGATTTTTTGAACAGTGCCAATACTTTTGTCCACCCTCTTTTTATGTTTGGTGTGGAACTATATCCAATTTGGCTTTAGGAGAATTCTTTTTGTGTTTTTTCATTTAAGACAAATTAAATGAAGATAATAATACCAAAGAATTTGTGTTTGCAATCATTTTCAGGAAGAAACTGAGTATTATCTGACAGAATTGCAGGGATGTCAATACTTTTGGCCACAACTGTATAATCAAGCATCAATAATCAAGAAGCAAAAGATATTTTGTCACCAAATATAACAGTGAAACTTCATGCTATTGTGAGAGATAGCGAGATGTTCTTTTCCTGAAATTCTGTGCCCTTTTTTCTTCACACATACCTTTGATCATTGTGACTATTTTACCCTCATCGGTCCACAGGACTTGTATCCAAAATGCATCAGGCTTGTTTAGATGTTCTTTGGCATACTTCTGATGCTGAATTTTATGGTGAGAGCGCAGGAAAGGTTTTTTTCTGAGAACTCTTCCATGAAGGTCATGTTTATACAGGTGTGTTCTACCTGGCCATGTTCACATGGCTCTGTGGCTAGTGCAGGATGTGGCTATATACTCAGCTTAGGGGCTCGCTCACATTAGCGTATAAAAAATAACTCCGATGTTGCTCCTGAAAAGTTGGACAAGTGGAATACATGACATGCGAGTGCACAATTATTTCCTCACTTTTAAAAGATGTGGTCCCCCTATTTTTGTTAACCAGCCAAGGTAAAGCAGACAGCTGCGGGCTTTTATTTTTAGGCTGGGAAGAACTCAATAACCAGGGACCTTCTCAGTTTGATAATATAAGCCCGCAGCTGTCTGCTTAACCTTGGCTGGTTATAAAAAAAATATGGAGGATACCCACATAGTGTTATTTTTTAATTATTTATTTAATAGGTTAAATAAGGCAAAATACCCTATAGTGTCACATGAAAGGCACCAAAGGGTGCTAGTTTATAATATGTAGGGTGCTTGTGACATTATACAGTATATCTACATATCTAGTCTATATATCTATTCTATTTTATCTATCTTTCTATATATTCTATTCTGCAGTTCAAAATGTGAATTTACTGTACTTGGCTGAGGAAATGTTAGGTTTTGAGATGCGTGTGTAAACATCAGGCTGAACACGCATGGTCCATATGCCGTGCAATTTTTTTTTCTCACACCTATTGACTTGCATTTGCAAGTACAATCCAATTCTCAAATCCAATCGTGGCATGCTGTGATTTTTTTTTAAAAAAAGGGGGGCTGGAGGGCACCACTTCACGGGATCACCCGTACATGCTAATCGTGGATTAAGCAGGCAAACAAGAAAGGAGCATGTACACAACGGGGATCACCAAACAATATGTAGAAAAAAATTGTACTTTATTGTTACACCGCAAAAACACACTGAGAATATTAAAAACATTAAAAATGCAAAACATGCAATGAGGAAGGTACAAACAACCCTAGGATTAAAAAGACCCCTGCCAAAAGACCCCACTAAAACAATCTGTGAGTAGCAAGGATAAATAACATTGTAATCATATACCCATGACTGGATCAATCGAGTCAAACCCCACAAACTCACCAGAATGTATATGAACCAGCGCTGCAAATGCTACAGGGCAAAGGAAAAAGCAGTCCCAAGACACTCTGCTAAGTACAGAGTATAACATACAGGTCAAGAATGCACAAAAGCAGAGCGCCTGATACAACCTGAGCCCAATGAGTGGAAACATGCGTCAGCACAAAATGGTATATCCCGCTAAGGCAGCGTATAGACAAGGTAGTGAGGGAGGCAGGGGCCCAGGGATGCCCGACGCGTTACGCCAGGAGACCTGGCTTCATCAGGGGCAGTACCCAGTGTGTGTCCATGCGTCTTATAAATACCTTATAAAAGTGCTATTTACCAGAGTACAGCTGGAGAATGTGGGCATGTTGACAGCCGAGTGCCGAGGCCGGCATGTGACGTAGGCGAAAGTCATACAAGGCCTTCATCTGCGCAGGCGCAGGAGCGGCGGTGAAAACACCGCCGGAATGTTCAAAAATGGCCGAACAGAGATCCATCGCGCATGCGCTAGTCCGCGCAGATCTTACATGTCAGGACTTGGTGAAAAATAATGGTCTGCACATGTGCAGTGCCTGCATGTCAAGACTTAGTAAATGGTGGGGGAGAAATACCATGTCAAATCCACTGTTTGTCGCGCGTCCATATCAAAATACTTGAAAGAAGAAATACATCCCCATTTGAGACATGCAGACTACGACCCGCACAGGCCCAAACCATGTATGTACAAGCCTGCCACAACACAGGAGCCACAAAAAGGTGTGTCCAAGGTTAGAGCCATCAGAGCTATTAGGAAATACCCATATCCAAAAAAAAAACATGTTTTTTTAACAGATAGAAGCTAGTTCATCTGTAATAGGTATAGAGTGCTACCAAAATACACATCATAACAGTGACCTAAACGCTAATTTATAAGCACAAAATGTACAGATAGATGGTGGTAGATACATATACACAAGAATATCACAGATATTGTACAAAGGCAATAAGTAGCTATATGCAAAAATGCAAATTTTGAGAAAATTAGTACAAAGTCATCCAAAAATACTATAAAGAGGGAAGCCAGATGTCCTGTGGTAAGGGAGATCAGATGACCCATGTCTCTTCATGCTGGGGGTATAACATCCAGAAGGAATTAATTGTTTCTTATTGCAAACCGGAACCTGGTGCGGAGTTTCAAAAATAATGTTCCCGAAGTATATCTGGGAGAAAAAAAAAGGTGAAAAGTAAAGCATTACATTAACACAAACAGACCAGACCAAAAATGCAACCGGAACAAGACTAGTAACGGACATAATAGAGGAGGGTTTAAAGCTGTTTGTAAAATCCGGTGAAGAGGAGCTCTTCATTAAGGCCGTGGGGGGTAAGGCTCTTATGATTGTGGATCCATTTCAATTCACATCTAAGAAGTTTTTTAGCCAGATCCCCCCCCCTCTGATGTTTTCCAATACTGGCTCAAGACCCATCACCTTGAGTCCCGTTGTTCGTCCCTGATGGACATCTAGAAAGTGTGATGCTGCTGACGAAATGCTCTTGCCTTTTTCCCAGTCCTTTTTTGCCCTGGAGACATTGGAGATATGTTGTTGTATTCTCCTGCGAAATTCCTGTGTGGTCTGTCCCACATATACTCACGGACAATTGCAGATTAAAGCATAGACCAAATTCTGTGTCTTAGGCCGGGATCACACTTGCGATTTAAACGGCCGAGTCTCGCATGGTAATACACGGCGCTGCCGCCAGGACTCAGGAGCGGATATGGGTATTTCCTAATAGCTCTGATGGCTCTAACCTTGGGCACACCTTTTTGTGGCTCCTGTGTTGTGGCAGGCTTGTAGATACATGGTTTGGGCCTGTGCGGGTCGTAGTATGCAAATGGGAATGTATTTCTTCTTTCAAGTATTTTGATATGGACGAGCGACATACAGTGGATTTGGCATGGTATTTCTCCCCCACCATTTACTAAGCTTTGACATGCAGGCACTGCGCAAGTGCAGACCATTTTTTTCACCAAGTCCTGACATGTAGGATCTGCGCGTGCACGATGGATCTCTGTTCGGCCATTTTTCAACATCCCGGCTGTGTATTCACCGCCGCTCCTGCGCCTGCACAGATGAAGGCCTTGTATGACTTCCGCCTACGTCACACGCCGGCCTCGGCACTCGGCTCTCAACACGCCCACACTCTCCAGCTGTTCTCTGGTAAATAGCACTTTTAGGGTGTGTGCACATGCTGCGGATTCTGCTGTGCATCCGCAGCGCATTTAGCCGCTGCGGATCCGCAGCAGTTTCTTCTGCGGTGTACAGTACCATAATATCCTATGGATATCAAAAACCGCAGTGCAGACGACGCGGATTTTTCCGTGCGGATTTGCTGCGGTTTCTAAATCGCAGAAAGAATTGACATGTCAATTCTTTCTGCGGATTCCGCTGCGGTTTACCATCTCCTCCATTGTAGAGGTGATAAATCGCAGGGCAAAACCGCAGGCTAATCCGCAGGTAAAACCGCAGGTCTTTTGACCTGCGGATTTTACAAAATCCGCGCTCCCAAATTCGCAGAGCATTCCGCAGCGTGTGCACGTACCCTTATAAGGTATTTATAAGACACCTGGACACACACTGGGTACTGCCCCTGATGAAGCCAGGTCTCCTGGCGTAATGCGTCGGGCATCCCTGGGCCCCTGCCTCCCTCACTACCTTGTCTATACTCTGCCTTAGCGGGAAATACCATTTTGTGCTGACGCATGTTTCCACTCATTGGGCTCAGGTTGTATCAGGCGCTCTGCTTTTGTGCACTCTTGACCTGTATGTTATACTCTGTACTTAGCAGAGTATTTTGGGACTGCTTTTTCCTTTCCCCTGTAGCATTTGCAGTGCTGGTTCATATACATTCTGGTGAGTTTGTGGGGTTTGACTCGATTAATCCAGTCATGGGTATATGATTACAATGTTATTTATCCTTGCTACTCACAGATTGTTTTAGTGGGGTCTTTTGGCAGGGGTCAAAAAAAAACAGACCTATTGTGGGTTGTTTGTCCCTTCATAATTGCATGTTTTGCATTTTTAATGTTTTTAATATTCTCAGTGTGTTTTTGCGGTGTAGTAGCAATAAAGTACAATTTTTTTCTACATATTGTTTGGGGATGCCCGTTATGTACATGCTCCTTTCTTGTTTGCCTGCTGTGATTTTTTTCCTCAGTTCGATTAGAGCTGAGAAAGAACTCTCAGATGAGCAGGGACTCATTTACTAATATTGGTCAAAATGAAATACTAGGTTTCCTCGCATTGCACTCCTCCGTATTACACGGCAGTGTGAATCAGCCCTTATGCTGGGCGCTCCATGGCAGAACAAGGGTGTTACCGGGGGTTATTGGGGCATTCCCGGGAGGGGCAAATTTGGGATGGAGCATAAAAAAAGTTCTCAAGTTCTTAAATAGGTACAATTGACAAAGTACCGTACTTGCAAAAACAAGCAACCTTGCAAACGACCTTTTATTAAATATCCTCTCCATTCTCAAGGACGGAGGTATTTTTAATTTTATAGTGTACAGCTTGTTTCATAGGTTACTGGCCACCCTGCAGTTTCAGACTGGTCAGTTTCCTAGGAAGGAGCACATGCCGCTTATAAGCTCTATGCTTTATAGCCAACTCTAACTGTACTTGTGGCGCCCCTGAGGGTTCGGTTGCCACAGAGGTACTGCACCGCCTCCTGAGGTGTGGTACCCCACCATCCAGGTAAGTTGGAGGCTCCTGACCACGCTCCAACACCTGCACCCATCATCACAAAGTAGTGTAGCAAAGCCACATTGCGGCTCCCTGCTTGGAGTGTAGCAGAGCACCTTTGGTGGCTCCCTGCTTGGAACACGAAACGTGCTGGGAGGCGGGTGGAGTTAGAATACATAAAAGAGCGGGAAGGTTTAGGATTTCAGTTCAGAGTTCAGTAGAGTAGAGTGTGGAGTGGAGGAGAGAAGATCCCTAAGAGAGGGATGGAGGAAGGAAGTGCTGCAGCAGATCACAGTGATCTGGGTCTGCTGGCACAGGAAAGGAACGAAAGAGAGAGACATTGAAGAGAAACCTGATTTTCCATAAGAAGGAGAGACTAGTACGGAACGTGAGGCGTAAAAGGGAACAGAGGACATGGGTTAGAGAAGAACCCTGCCTAGAAGTTCTAAGCGCAAGGCCGGGGCCCGGTCCCCGAGATTGTATGGATACTAATGATCCTACAGCAGACACCGGAGGAGTAGTGGGCTGTAAATGCACTACTCCCATCTAAGACTTGGGGGCACAAAGCCTCCCATATACAGCATGAGACACCTATATCCTCCCCATGATCAGCATGAGAGCCCCATAGCCTCCCCATGTCCAACATTAGAGCACCATAGCCTCTCCATGTCCAGCATGATACCCCCATAGCCTCCTCATGTCCAACACGAGACCCCATAGCTTTCCCATGTCCATCATGAGATCCCTATACCCTCCCAATGTCCAGCATGAGACCCCTATACCCTCCCAATGTCCAGCATGAGACCCCTATGCCCTCCCAATGTCCAGCATGAGACCCCTATACCCTCCCTATGTCCAGCATGAGACCCCCATAGCCTCCCCATGTCCAGCATGAGAACCCTATAGCCTCCCCATGTGCAGCATGAAGCCCCCATTGCCTCCTCATGTCAGCGTGAGACCCCAATACCCTCCCTATGTCCAGCATGAGACCCCTATACCCTCCCTATGTCCAGCATGAGACTCCCATAGCCTCCCCATGTCCAGCATGAGAACTCTATAGCCTCCCCATGTGCAGCATGAAACCCCCATAGCCTCCTCATGTCAGCGTGAGACCCCAATACCCTCCCTACGTCCAGCATGAGACCCCTATAGCCTCACCATGTCCAGCATGAGACCCGTATAACCTCCCCCATGTCTAACATGAGACCTTCTATAGCCACTCCATATCCAGCCAGCGGCCCCATCCTTCACCAATAAATTCACCACTGTTCATTCTGAGACGGCAGCGGATGGACGACGGGAGGGGGAGGGTACGGTCTGGCCCATGTTCCACTGTTTCAGCCTTTTTGCTATCTCAGTCCGCGGGCCGGACTGGAACAGCCAGAGTGTCGATGTGTACCAAGGGCCAAACTTTGCTCAGGTCTGCTCTAAATGTTAGGAAACTTAAATATGCCAATCAGGCATCCAGATAATTACTTATACAGATGGAAGAGTTCCCGTTTCCCTTGTTTTTATCATTTTAGCTGGGAATGCATTCTCATTTACTTCTTCCCCTCAATCCTCCGTTCTGTCAGTGAGAGCCTTGGTCTTGATTCAGGAAAGTGTGATGTATTTCTATCGGCACGTTCATTCTGTAGCTTTCCAGAAATCCCAGCTGTAAGAAGAATATTTTAGAAGGCAATGATGAGAATTAACAGCCACAAAGAAATGTATCTAATAATCGCCAACAAATAAATGAATCTAGTGACAGATTTACTGAAAAAAAAACACATTCCTAAAATTAACATATTTTTACAGTACATTTTGTATGAACAGCACCATCAATTGGCCTTACTACAATTCTGGATTAAAATTAAAAGGGCTTTCTTTCTCCACTTAACAGGTTACTGTGGTGACATCACGCCAGCAGCGCTGCCGCTGATCAGTCGTATCACTTTTTGCGTCAGCAATGTTTTTTAACCTGTATACAGTATATAAACTTGTGATCAGCTTCCATTCATTAAATGTCTGAAGAATGATCAGGTCACTTTGTTTAGCCGCTTTACAGCTTTCAAAGCTTGAAATGGTTACAAGAAACTTAACTTGACTAAACATGTGCAGGGAAAGTCATTTTGAGATTGCAGTGTATTTGTTACTTCATTCTAGCACTTTTTAAAGGGTTATTCTCATGTTATTAAATTTCACAAATAATAACTTGAAAAAGACATCAACTGAACACATGATGAAATAGCTACTTCAGAATGAAAAAAACTTTTTTTTTTTATTTTGCCTCCATTGCAGAGATTTTAGCAATGAATGTATTAGGCACCTAATGAGTTAACTTTTTAAAGTGAAATATGGGTGTTATCAGAGTTTACACTGGGGGTGTGTACTTCTCCCTGTATGATGCTGAACAATCATAAGCAGGCAGCAAAACTCAAGTAAAAGAAGAACATGCCCCTTCATAGTTTATAGGAGGTTTTTCAGCGTGTGAGATGTGTGACAGACAGCCCTGATCTCCTGGTCTAACCTCTTCCGTTCATTAATGTTGTGAGTGGGGAAGCACAGCTGAGTTTAGCTGCACCACATTAAAAACCCTTTTATCAGTTTTTCTGATCACTGAGTGTGTCAGTAATAACATGAATAATCTGGAGCTGGCTGTTTTGGACTACTTCTTTGTGAGATGCAATGAGACCTTGCTCCGATATCTATCAGGATTCTGTCAGCACCGGCGGACTGCCGCGGCTGAGCAGGGTCACTCACCCAGACTACGGGAGGGCCCGGGGTCCGAAACTGCAGGGAAAGTTCTGAGCACAGGACCTGCGACACTAAAGGTAGTAAAGAGTACAAGGACCTACGATCATGTGACCACAGGGGGCGTGGCTTAGCATCCTGCTGCAGTAGATGACTGTAGGATTCTATTACAGGAATCCTGGAGTAAAGATTAGGGGAACTCAGGTCAGACAAGCGGGGGGGGGGGGGGGGGTCATACACAGAGACAGCAACGCAGTACAAAAGGAACAGGCAGAACTCGTTACAGGGACAGAACCGGGTCAAAACCAAACCAGCATAAAGTATCACAGTCACTAAGCACACCAGGGTCACAAACACTCGGCCAAGGATCTGAGTATAAACGACGAGGAATGAGTCCACAATGAGGCTATAAAAAGCCTCCCAGAATCTCCGAGTGAGGCCGTCCAGATTAGCCTCTGAACTACCTAATCCCATGAACTGAGCAGATCATGACAATATCACTGCAGAGTGATTATAAATTGAACACAACAGACATAATTGTGATTACTGACACATCATCTCTGAACAGTGTGGCGTTGGGGCAGTACAGCACAGCTGACAGTGGTATGAGAGCAGGAGAGCTGATAGAAGGGTTTCTAATGTGACTCAGCTGCACTGCCTTTACCCCCCACACTGACTCATGCATGACATTAGACCAGGAGATAATGGCAGTATCAGTACATTTCATATACTTAGAAACCTGCTGTATGTAATAGTGGGGCATGTTCTTCTTTCCTTAAAAAGTTGCTGTCTGCTTATGATTGGTCAACATCATACAGGGAGAATTAGCACACACCCCCAGTGAAAACTCTATTAACACCCACTTAGACATAACAAAAATTAACTCATTATATGACAAATACATTGTTTGCTAGTATCTCCCCAACCAAGAGGCGGAATTAAAAATAAATGTGTATATATATATATATATATATATATGTATTCAACTCTGCAGCCACTATTACATCACATGTCCAGTTTAACATTAAAAATTTGGTGAAAGGTCCTCTTTAACCCCTTTCCTACATTAGACATACTATTCTGTCCATGTCACCTGGGACCTAAGTCCCAAGGATGGAATAGTATATCTAGCACGATCAGCGGTACTCTCGGGGGGAGCGCCGCTGATCATGGCCGAGTGTCAGCTGATTGTCACGGACCGCCCCCGACACATTAACCCCCGGCACACTGCGATCAAACATGATCGCAGTGTACCGGCGGCATAGGAGAGAAGCACGCAGGGAGGGGGCTCCCTCCGTGCTTCCCTGAGACCCCCAAAGCAGCGCGATGTGCTGCGCTGCTCCTGGGGTCTCCTTCCCTGCAGGTCCCCGGATCCAATATGGCAGCGGGGACCTTCGGGGGCCTGCAGGGAGCCGGCTTCCTCACTGCCTGCAGAGCGCAGGCATGAGGAAGCCTGTGCAGCGCCTGTGTCTGATTGCTGATCTGTCACAGCGATCTGTAATGTGACAGATCAGCGATCTGTCACATGACTGTGATGTCCCCCCTGGGACAATGTAATAAAGTAAAAAAAAAAAAAAAAGTGTAAAAATAATTTATAAAAACAATCGCTAAATAAATAAAAAAAAAAAAATATTCCCTAATAAATTCATTTTTTGAAAATAAAAACAAAAACAAAGTACACATATTTGGTATCGCCGCGTCTGTAACGACCCGCCCTATAAAACTGTCCCACTAGTTAACCCCTTTATTGAACCCCTTATAAAATAAAAAACGAAGCAAAAAATAATGCTTTATCATCATACCGCCGAACAAAAAGTGCAATAACGCGCGATCAAAAAGACGGATATAAATAACCATGGTACCACTGAAAACGTCATCTTGTCCTGCAAAAAAGGAGCTGCCACACAGCATCATCAGCGAAAAATAAAAAAGTTATAGCTCGCAGAATAAAGCGATGCAAAAATAATTATTTTTTTATATAAAATTGTTTTCATTGCATAAAACCGCTAAAACATAAAAAAAACAACATAAATGAGGTATCGCTGTAACCGTACTGACCCGAACAATAAAACCGCTTTATTAATTTTACCACATGCAGAACGGTGTAAACGCACCCCCCAAAAGAAATTCATGAAACGTTGGTTTTCGTTCATTCTGCGTCCAAAAAATCAGAATAAAAAGCGATCAAAAAATGTCACGTGCCCGAAAATGGTACCAAAAAAAAGTCAACTCGTCCCGCAAAAAATAAGACCTCATATGACTTGGTGGGTCAAAATATCGAAAAATTATAGCTCTCAATATGTGAAAAAAAAAAAGCGTCTTTTAGCGTGCGACAGCTGCCAAATGTAAAAACCCACCATAAATAGTAAATCAAACCCCCCTTTCCTACCCCCTTAGTTAGGGAAAAATGATAAAATATAAAAAAAAGTATTTATTTCCATTTTCCTTTTAGGGCTAGGGTTAGGGGTGTGTTGGGGTTAGGGTTGGAGTTAGAATTGGGGGGTTTCCACTGTTTTTGGCACATCAGGGGCTTTCCAAAAATTGAGGGTGAAAAGATCATTTTTGTGGAAAAAATATGATTTTTTTAATTGTACGGCTGTACGTTCTAAACTTCTATGAAGCCCTTGGGGGTTCAAAGTTCTCACCATACATCTAGATAAGTTCCTTGGGGGGTCTAGTTTCCAAAATGGTGTCATTTGTGGGGGGTTTCCACTGTTTTGATACATCAGGGGCTTTCCAAACGCGACATGGTGTCCAATCTCAATTCCAGCCAAAAAAGTCAAATGGTGCTGCTTCCCTTCTGAGCTCTGCCATGTGCCCAAAGAGTGGTTTACCCCCACATATGCCCACCGGGTCACGTGACTATGACCTCATCACAGGTCCTTCACACACTCACATTGCCTTTTAATGCAGGCGTTTTCAGACACACCCCTGGGTGGGTTTGTAGGTAACCAGAACCCGCCCATCTCTCTAGTTACCTGAAGACTTCTCCCTTACACTTTGAAACAACACCTCAGCAATGATATTGCTGATCACACATACACAAGTCTCCATCTCAAAGCCACCCACTTTGAGATACATAACCATCCTTCAGGATTCTGCCACTCATCCGTTCTCTTGGGACATCCACACAGCACCCCCTAGTGGACACAGTGGTTACTACACCACACCTTGGTAAAATAAAAAAATTGAACCTGAAGTAATTTTTTTTGTGAAAAAAATTTAAATGTTCAATTTTTTTTTAAACATTCAAAAAATTCCTGTGAAGCACCTGAAGGGTTAATAAACTTCTTGAATGTGGTTTTGAGCACCTTGAGGGGTGCAGTTTTTAGAATGGTGTCACTTTTGGGTATTTTCTATCATACAGACCCCTCAAAGTGACTTAAAATGTGATGTGGTCCCTAAAAATAAAACGGTGTTGTAAAAATGAGAAATCACTGGTCAAATTTTAACCCTTATAACTTCCTAACAGAAAAAATTTTGGTTCCCAAATTGTGCTGATGTAAAGTACACATGTGGGAAATGTTACTTATCAAGTTTTTTGTGTGCCATATCGCTGTGATGTAAGGGCATAAAAATTTAAAGTTGGAAAATTGCGAAATTTTCAAAATTTTCGCAAAATTTCCGTTTTTTTTCAGAAATAAACGCAAGTTATATGAATGAAATTTTACCACTAACATGAAGTACAATATGTCACGAGAAAACATTGTCAGAATCACCGAGATCCATGGAAGCGTTTCAGAGTTATTACCTCATAAAGGGACAGTGGTCAGAATTGTAAAAACTGGCCCGTGCATTAACATGCAAACCACCCTTGGGGGTAAAGGGGTTAAAGAGTTTTTAGAGCACTAAGGGTGTGTACACACGCTGCGGATTCTGCTGCGGTTCCGCAGGGTGTACAGTACCATTATTCTCTATGGGAAATGGAAACCGCAGTGCAGATGCTGCGGAATTTTCTGCACAGATTTTCGGATTCTGCAGCGGTTTACCATCTCCTTCATTGTGGAGATGGTAAAACCGCAGGGCAAAACCGCAGGATAATCCGCAGATAAACCGCAGGTCTTTTGACCTGCGGATTTATCTGCGGATTTTGAAAATCCACGCGGATCAATCCGCAGCAGATTCCGCAGCGTGTGCACACAGCCTAACAAACATACAGTATGTCAGCAGGGTTTTAAAGCAGTGATCCACCACTGCATCTATATTGCAACCATAAAATAATGTAATTTCATACCAAGCTGTAACCACAGCAGTCAAATAACATATTAGTATGCATTTAATTTCTCATGTTAGTTTTCAAGTTAAAAGACTGACCTTCGATGTCTTGTTGCTGCGCATGTGCTGATGAGATAATGATTTGTAGGTGGGAGACGTTCAAACATCCCATACTGTAATAAGAGCAGCTATGTCTGAGTATTGCATTATCATTTTGTTATGGAATTATTAACCATGAATAACTCCAGATACCAACTGTTTGTAAGTGGAGCTATTACTGAAGGAGGCGGAAATGTCCTTTGCACTTTCTAGACGTTCTGAGCATCAGGGTAGCACAGGCTATGTGCATGCACATGTGGCCCAAACATAACATTTCAGAAGGAAATTATGTTTCATTACTAATATATATTCTGCATATTTAAAGAGGACCTGTCAGGTCCCCCATGCCCTTCAATCCAGCAGCATTCATCTTTGTATGAATAAACTTCCGGCCTAACCAGCCCTGTATAACATAATTCAGTTAAATAAATTCTTAAAATATGCATTTATAATGTCCTCGTTTCCTATGCTAATGAGGGCTTTGACTTGTTGATGGGGAGTTATTTGCCCCAGACTAGTCAGCCCTCTTTTAATGTTATTACGCCCATGTGGGCATGATAACATAATTTGCATGAGTGGCGTCATCACAGCTCATGTATATCTAGTGCATGCGCGATACTCAAGCCAGGTGTACGCTGACCGGAAATTCATAAGGTGGCTTTTGTTGGTGCGCAGTTCGCCTCTGAAGTCAGGAAGCGTACACCCCGGCTTCAGAGGCTCATTGATGATGCCAAAATGAGTGGTACGCATGCGCTAGATATGCATGAGCTGGTGATGATGCTGCTCGTGCAAATTAGGTTTGTTATCACGCCCACATGGGTGTGATAACATGGAAAGAGGGATGACTAATCTGGGGAACTAATGCCCCATCAACCAGTCAAAGCCCTTCGTAAGCATAGGCTACTTTCACACATCAGGTTTTCGGCGTCAGGCGCGATCCGGCGTCGTGCCGGAACGCCGGATCCGGCAAATGTTTTGTAAAACCTGAAGTGCCGGGTCCGGTTTTCTGCCGGATCCGTCTTGTTCTTGACAGACAAAACCGGATCCGTCTCATCCGGTTCATCCGTTTTTTCTATCCGTTTTTCTATCCGTTTTTCGACGGATTACGCCGGATCCGGTTTTTAAAATTGACCCTTGTGGCCTTCCAAATGGGATTGGCTACTGGAAAACTAGATATAGCATGTTCCTACAGCCCTTCTTTGACAGGTTGTAGAGAAGAAAGTGCAGGTTGGAGAGAAGAGCAAGTTACTGGCGAAGATGGATGTTGTCATTGGAAATATTACCACTAGAAGTTCTGTGACGGTTTCAGGGACAATTTTCCACTATACTTTATGTCACCTCAAGGCAGAGTACACTGGGATGACAGAGTGTGAAAGATTTGTGCCCTAAACTTGTGTACCTTCTGGACCAACAGTATATACCTTTGCCAACCAAAGTTGGCTATCTTGTCATGGTCTTACTATTTTTACCTTTAGGCCACAGGTGTGTACCTGGTTGTGTTTTATGCAAAGTATTTCACCTTTTAACAAAAGTTGTGTACATTGGTAGGAAATCACCAACAATAAACACAACTTTTTAGGTGAAATACTTTGCTTCAAACACAACCAGGAACACAACTGTGGCAAAAAGCTAAAATTTACCCACAGTTATATACCTGGTTTTGAATACCTTTTTACCTTTGAAATACCCTGTATTTAACCTTTTTTTTAAACATAGTTCGCCGCAGAAAGAAATGACAGACAACCATTGTGAAACGATAATTTAACTTTTATTTAAATTTTTTTTTTGTTTTTGTTTTTAAAGTGCAAAAAAATTTTTTAATAAAGGTTTTAAACCCAATGGGCATTTTTATTACAAAAAAAAAACATTACAAATCGGTATACTGTGGGGTGGAAATACTGCTGGAGGGGCTGCGGGACACTTCGACACTGGGTGTGTGGAGAGAGGACTGGGATCGTGGTGGGGAAGGAACAGTTAGAGGTGAAGGTGTGGAAAAAGCTACAGAAAGGGTGGACATGTGGGAGGCAGAAGAGGTGGTGGGCGGTGGAGTGGAGGGTTGGGCAGGGACTGTAGGAGCAGATGATGTTGATGGAAAGTTGTATGGGGAAGGAGTTTGGTACGGGGAAGGAGTTTGGTACGGGGAAGGAGTTTGGTACGGGGCAGGTTGCTGGAAGTTGGGAGATGTCTGGTACTGGTGAGGTTGCTGGTATGTAATAGGAGGGGGAGGATGGAAAGTGGCTGGAGGGGGTGCAGATGTAATAGGAGGGGGAGGATGGAAAGTGGCTGGAGGGGGTGCAGATGTAATAGGAGGGGGAGGATGGAAAGTGGCTGGAGGGGGTGCAGGTGGAGGAACTACAGTGGTGGGAGGTGGAGGTTGGGAGGTAACCTGCTGTAGAGCACCGTGGCACGAATGCATTACATGCATCTGCTGGGTAGGAGATAGTGTTGCCATGCGCTCCACAACAGACCTGAAAAAGGTGTGGTTTGGCGAAGATCTTGCTTCTGAATGCATGGTTTGCAGAAGTGTCTTCACCTCCAGAATGCTGGAGTTGATCTGCTGAAAGCCTGCGGAGATTTGCTCTGACAAGACTTTGAGACAGTTCTGGAAAGATGCATTCAGATGCAAGAACTCTTGCGCATAACTCTTTTCCTGACCCCTCTGCCGCTGCCGCCCAGTACCCGCAGGTGTACTAGAGGTGGCAGGGGCAGAAGGGTGGGGTAAAGGGAAAGCGATCTCCTCACCAGCAGCTTCATGTAATGTAGGCGGCCACGATGCTACTGTGCTGGTGGATGGGACAGATGGGTCGAATGTGTGGGAAGGCTGGGAAGGTGCAGATGTACCGGGGCGGTCGAAGTGTCCCTCGGTGCCGGTCTCCTCATCGATCGCCTCAGAAGGGTCCAATCGTGCAGGCTCCCGAGTGCTGCTCACCGTGCTGTGGAATAAAGAGAAAAAAAACAATTAAAATACTGACATGGTATGGCCCTGGCTGAAAAAAAAAAGTTACATCTAACATTTTTTTCACATGTGGTGTGTAATATTTACCTTCTGGTGAGCATTGTTTCCCGGAGGAACGACAGGGCTTGTGCGTACTTGTACTTGCTCCTGCGTCCTCCAGATCCACTCGGGGCCCGCATCTCTTTATTGAACTCCTTCTTGAAACGATCCCTCACAGACCGCCACCGATTCACAATTCTGTTCCCTGAAACGAGAAAGGAGTGGTTAGTATACAACATCAGTGTTTCACAAACTCCAGTCCTCATGGTCCCCAGGGGTCATGTTTTCAGGATTTCCATAGTAAATAGAAATCCTGAACACATGATCCGTGGGGACCACGAGGACTGGAGTTCGGGAAACACTGGTTTACATCAAGCAACCGGTACTGTATATACTTACGCTCTTTAATCTGGGCCCGAGCTTCGAGGTCCTCCCAGCGGCCCACAAGGAGAGAACAGATTTCCTCCCAGAGTCGTCGGGTAACGATCAGGTCAGCGTGGCGGCGGTCAGCCATATTCCAGAGCGGCTCCCTTTCTCTGACGAGATCGATGAGGCGGTCCACATCAATCCCTCCATCCTCACCGTCAGAGTCGGGAGCACGCTGTGAAGGCTGTTAAAGAAAAAGAAAAAAATAACATAATTAGCCTCCACAAAAGAAATGAAATAAAAAATATTTATACTTACACGTTGGTGACCGCCGCGTTGCTGTCGCCGACGACCCTGGGAGGCACTGCGAGGACCTCTTGGCCGAGCACCAGATTGGGAAGACTAGAGAAGAAAACAAAAAATGTTATGTCTTTGGATGTAGGCATTTGTTTGCTGTGTGTGGTCTGCAGAACATTGTTTTCTATGTGTTGTGTGTAGTGTGATGTTGTGTTTCTGCGTTTGATGCAAAAAACTTACCAATTGTGAGCCCACTCCAGGTGTCTGTCCACCCCTTCCTTCTTCTTCTGGGAGCTCCTCTTCATCTTGTGATTCCTGTTTTGAAATAAAAGGCAATGAATAGACATATATTACAGAGATGATGGATTCTGGAAATAAAAACTTACCGTCAAACGCTGACGATGCGAGGGAGGGCTCCCAGAAGAAGATGTGCTGTCCTGTTGATGGCCAGACTCCATGGCTGTGGGTATTGCTGCTGCCAGTGATGCCATTTCTGCTGCTGCTGCTGCTGCATCTCTTTGGCGGCTGTTGAATAAAGAGAAACAAAGGGCCAATGAATATCTTGATATTCCATGGCCCTAGTTTGGAGGAATGGGGGATTTGATAATTACCGTCTCTCATCTGCTTCTGGACTCCCCTCCCGTTGTTCAGCATGCTGCTCCATTTGGGGTGGTGCTGATGGTGCTGCTGCTGCAGATGTCTGCTGCCTTCTCCTGCTCCTGGTTCTTGGCTTGGGTGGCATGTTGGTTGTCTTGCTTTTATATATCTCCTGTGGGCAGAGCTACTGAGCATGCTCAGACCAAAAAAACGGATCCGGCCGCCGGATCAGGCTTTCGCCGGATCCGGCGCATTGCGGCGCTCATAGGCTTTCATTGTGTGAAAAAGCCGGACGCGCCGGATCCGGCGGGTACGGCTTTTTCGCCGGAGACAAAAAACGTTACAGTAGACGTTTTTTCCAGACGCCGGATCGCGACACATTGCGACACATTGCCGGATCCGGCGAAAACCGGATGAAACGCATGGCCATCCGGCGCGATCCGGCGCAAATGCAAGTCAATGGGGGGGAAACCGGATCCGGCATTGCATTTCGCCGGATCCGGTTTCTGTCAAAAGCGCCGGATCGCGCCTGACGGCGAAAACCTGATGTGTGAAAGAGGCCATAGGAAACAGGGTCATTATAAGTGATTTTTAACTGAATTACGTTATACAGGGCTGGGAGTTTAATCATACGTAGGTGAATGTTGCTGGGTTGGAGGACATTGGGGACCTGACAGATTCCCTTTAAGCTTAACGAGGAGCTGTCTCCAGGTCAAACAAGGCCTGGTATTGCTCTTATTTTATTCCTGCCAGTTGTTTTTTTTGAAAATCCCCCATGTTGTTCCAAAGATATGGGCCTTTTTATTTAGTGGTAATTTTTATGGCTATTACCAAGAAGCCGTGGCTCACGGGATGCTCAGGGGTTTACCTTTAAGCTGCTTTGGATTCTTACCTTGTGAGCATCACCGCTTTTGTAAAGAACATAAAAATTAACACAAAATAAAAAGCCCATATTTCCAGACTTGTATGGTCGATTTGAAAAAAAAATATTTAGGGGAGCAGGAGGAATAAAATAAGGGCAAAAACTGGCCACTTTTTGGTCAGATGACAAAAGGAATTTCCTAATAAATGCACAATTAATTAATCTTTCTAACGTTGTTTCTGCAATTCCTATTCCATTACTCATTTCTTTAAAAAAGCTCATTGGTCCCAATGCAAAACGTGTATCCAAGCCTCTAACCATCATGTGCCAGGACTGTAGGTTTCCAAAGGCGTAGTTTGAAGCACCTGATGTCAAAGGCAGAAAAGAGTAGCAGGGACCCCACTTGTCATGTGCCATTTATAATACTGCTACCTTAAGTGGTAGATGGGCCATTGGCCTCCTCAGACACCAGGATCTAAATGCGACTGTTACCCCTGCACTGCACCCGCTATACATAGGCCCTGGACTAAACATCTCCCAGACATGAACATCTTGTAATTCACATTAAAGGGAATCTGTCACCAGGCTTTGCTACGTCCTCTGAGCGCAGCATAATGTAAGAAAATAGACCCTGAATCCAACGATGTATCACTTAGTTTACTGAGTGCAGCACTTGTGACACAATCAGAGCTTTTAGATGTAGAAGAGCTCAGAAAGCTATCCCTTCCTACATCACAGCTTTCTGTGTACATGTAATGAGTTGGTGGGGAACCTCGTGTGCCTTCACTCTCCTGGACGCTGATCACACAGTTACAAGCAACACCTCATTGTTATTGATGTGATATGTAATGTAATGTTTATACATTGTGATGTCATGTACTGTTAAAGGATCTTAGATAGTATAGGACCATAGTGGGGTAGAATAGAGGGGGGCACTGCACATTAGAGATAGGTGACAGAATAACAATAGAGTAGGAGATAGGCAGCACAGGGGTTAACTAAATGGAAGGAACAGCACAGATCAAGGAAGTATAGTCAGGAATCAGGATACTTCCTGATTAGAGTCAGAAGCCCAGGCAGCCTGCCCCCGGGCAGGGTGCATGCAGTGCAGGAGACAGTTACAGGCCGTGGGGATAAAGCTGCCGACGGCAGTAAGGGGTCTCAGGCTGAAGAGTAGTGCAGATGGGCACTAGCTCAGCAGGACCATCCTCAGGAAGGATCCGAGGTCTATGACCAGGGCTGGAGTTGTTAGTATGGCACTCCCGGCACCTTTTCCAATTGGAACTGGACGAGGGGCTGTCAGGGAGCTGGTGACGCAGGAAGGACGGATGGGACACGGATTGCCGGGAGAACAGAAAGAGAGGATACAGAAAGAATGGAGTCTGCCCGGAAGTCAGGGAAAGGGCAGGATATGTGGCTCTGTGAATTGTGCTGCCAAAGTGATGAGTGCCTGAGTGCCCATAAAGTTGAACTGTTTGAAAAGGACTGTGACTCTGCAGTGTTTTATGGAACCTGGAAACACGAAGATGGAGTGACAGAGACCGAGGGGACTCCAGCGACTGAAGTGAGTACTATGCTGCTCACATCGCACACGCAACAGAAAGGACTTTGTATTTCATCTGTGGGGCGCCAGGGTAAGGGAACACTACAGCTTGTTGCCACAAATACTACCCTGGCCGCCCAAGGCTACTTTCACATTAGCGTTTTTTAGCGCAGCGCTTCGTGCGCAATAGAAACGCATGCAAAAAACGCATCATGCGTTTTGCATGCGTTTGCGTTTTTTAGGTGCATACATTTTAACCAGTTTCTAGCCATGTTAACTCTTAAAACGCATGCATTTTTTAATGCGCTCGCCTACTTTCCCATAGACTGTAATGCGTTATTTTGTCGCATTCCGTGCACAAGTGTGCGCATGCGGTTTTTTTTACACAGTTGGACAGACCAAAAAATGCAACAGGTTGCGTCTGGCATGCCTAGGCGCACACCTTAAAAAAACGAATGCGCACGAAAACGCATATGAACGTGTGCAAACGCAAGACCATGCGCCCTCCATGTTAAATATAGATGCGCATGACGCATGCGCACGATGCGCTGCGCAAAAAAACGCTAATGTGAAACCAGCCTTACATATATTGTTATTGACAGTGAACTGCTTATCAGAGGAGGGGATGTGTTCAGACCAGGGCTCATGTGCACTGTGGTCCAAGCAGTGATAATCTCTTGATGATAAAACATTCATTGCGAGTTGCGACACATCGCTGAAATCTGTGTTTTAACCCCTAAAGCATGCTGTCCTCAGGTTAAATAGCAAAAACCTGCTGACCAATTCCCCTGCCGTATTATAATACCGCTCACATTAGAATTTACAAAGGTCTGCTTCATATTTGGAACATGCATCTATGAAGATGAGAGTTAGTCACAGCTTCACTGTGTTATTAAGAAATTGATAGAATTTGTAATTCTGTAACAGCTGCTGTGCCTGACCCCACCAAATGTTGAATTGTAGGAAAATTAAAGCTTCAGAACAAAATGGAAGAATTTATTGTTATGATAAAAAAGGTACATTATGCCTGCAGCAAAAGACAATCACATTGTAATGTATACATGGCACTAGAGATGAGGAACTAACTGTATAAATACTGTTAAAGAGGACCTGTCCGCATTCCCGATATGTCTGATTAACTCCCTTATGACCATTCACTGTCTAGATAGCAGGTGGTTTGTTACTTTTGTCATCATAGTAGAGGATAATGAATGATTTGCTAACTGTTCCTGAGATAACAGTAAGCTGTTACTAGAGAAAATAGAGGTTTAGAGGACAACTTTTAAATTTGAGAACACCCCTTTAAAGGTGTCCACTAGTGATGAGCGAGTATACTCGTTGCTCGGGTTTCCCCGAGCATGCTCGGGTGTCCTCCGAGTATTTTGCTCGGAGATTATGTGGGAATTCCCTAACAAACAGGCATTCCACACATGTATTCAAGCTGTCTAGCAGTCGCAAATCATGCAGCTGAGAAGACGAAAACTAAATCTCAGAGCACGCTAAAATACTCGGAGGACACCCGAGCATGCTCGGGAAAACCCGAGCAACGAGTATACTCGCTCTTCACTAGTGTCCACTACAGGAAAATATAGCATTGCGTGCTGACAATTCAGTTAAATAGCTACTAATATACTACAGGCATGGCTTGAGTCAAGATCAAGAATTAGGTGGCTTTCATATTGTGTTTAGGCACCGGTTCAGTGGCCTCGTTGTGGCTTACACCCGAACCCCCTGCTAAACGGGATTCAGATTTATGCACCAACGGGGCCATAGAATATAATGGTTCTCACACAGCGATTGTTCTGTGTGCCGTGCATAATTTTCGGGGGTATATGCCTACTGGAGGCGAAAACCCAGACGCATTCTAATACGTTGGCATATAAGTCTGAATCTCATTTTGAAGAGGGTCTCGACATACCGTTAGCCCCGACGAGGCCACCGAACGGGTGTCTGCACGCAGTGTCAAAGCACCCTATGTTAAGATATGTATAAAATTCTATGTACAGTGTAACTTTACCAGAAGATACACAATAGCTTTAGTACTGGAGTAGATATGATCGCGTTATGACATTCTTGAGGTGTTGGATAAATAAGTATTTGTTCACACATCATGGTGAATCTGCTAATCAGGAGTACTAAATACTTCACCCAATTACTATGAAAATTTGTCTGACATACCGTATCAAGATAATGTGAAGAATTACTTAAACGAGAATCTCTACTAACCAGTTAATTTCAATGTCTTGCTTTATCAGGTTCAGGATCGACTAGACAGATACTGCTGTGGATTTAACCCTGAGCCAACAGAGTCCTGTGTGGAGGAGCTGCTGCATGACAAATGTCGCAACCAAAATGAACTAGTTTTAGTACATATCTTGGTAGGTGTTCACATTATGTAAGACTAATGCTCTGGTGATCTTCAGCAATATAGTGCCTTTGTTATGGCATGTCTGACCCTTATTCTATGACCTCTGCCACTAGGCAGTACTATCTTTGCACTGCCAATGGCATTGTGGGATGCAAGCCTAGTTCTCTGCTACATTTGTCTTGCTAGGTCTTGTGATGACACCTAAACAGGCTGTGCTTCAGGGTAGTGATCGGCTAAAGTTTGGGGTACCATACCGGACACCGAGTTAATGTCCGCTGACATCAAGATCACGGGATAGTAATAGAGAGGTGTCTATCAGATACCCCCATTACTAACCCAGTAAGTAAAAAAAAAAAGAAAACACACAGAAAAAAATCTTTTTGAAAAAAAAAAAAATTCTCAACAATTTCCCTCTTTCCTTCATTTATTAAATTTTTTTTTCAATAACCAGGAAAGAATGAGCAGACAGCTGGAGACTGATATTAATAGGATAGAAAGCTCCATGGATATTGGCCCCTTCCCAGAATAATAACACCAGCTCGCAGCTGTCTGCTTTCCTTTGGTTGGTTAATTAAAATAGGGGGAATAAACATTGTTTTGTTTTCATTTATTTCTTAGTATTTTTCATGTTTATATAAGTAATAAATAAAAAAAATACATAAATGAAAAAACAGCTAAGTGAAAGCAGTTATTTATAGGCTGGAAATACCCATCGTTATTGGGCCATTCAGAAATCTACAAATATCAGCCTGCAGCCGCCCCAGAAGTGGTGCATCATATTTGTTGTGCCAATTCTGGCGCATAGCCTCAGCTCTTCCCGTTTACCCTGGTACGGTGGCAATGGAGAGGTGTCAGTCAGGCAACCCCATTATTAACCCAGTAGTAAAAATAAATAAACACACACACACACACACACACACAACTTTTTTTGAATAAATACTCTCCCACACTAGCCCTTGTTCACCAATTTAATAATAAAATGATCCCACAAAGTAATCCACATTTATATTTTTGGTCTCCAGCACCTGTGGATAGCAGTAAAGTGACCACTATGCACAGGTGTCGGCTGATGAATACTCTCTCGAGAGTAGGCAACACTGATGAAAGTAGTAGTCATCAGCTGGCGCCTGACTGGTGGTAACCTTGTCACCACTGGTCACAGCCACTGGTTCACACACTGTCTTCTGTGTGACTGTGTGGGAACCTGCAGCGGTCCACGATACCCAGCGGCTGTTACCATCAGTGACTTCAGTAAGGCTATTGCTGGTGAGAGCCAATGTTTCCCACGCTGAATGGGGTTCAGGTTCGGGATCAAGCTTAAGTACCGCTCTGATTCCCAAACCAAACTTGTTTTTTTTTATAAAGCTCAGCGGAACCCAGCGCACCCAAACATCCATGGGTCCGCCTATCCCTACTGCAGGGTGTTGGTTAACTGTTTAAATCAGCTCCCTGCTGTGAGCTCTTAACAGAGTCACTTCCTTTTGAAACCACCAGCAGCTAACTATAACTGCCAGTTATTAGTTAAACTTACCCTGGTTCACTCCTGCTACTTTGATCCTGCTCAGGATTCCTGTCTGTGACATGTGTTTTGACAACCTCTTGATTTTGTGCCTGACCTTGACCTCTTGATTCCGATCCAGCATTCTGAATATTCTCTGCCAGCCTGCTTCACTGGCTAGCAGCCACTCTATAGACGCAACCCGGTGCAAATTTCCCAGCTTTATAAAACCCCAGTCTCCGCTAACCTTGTGCCAAAAACAGCAGCTATGGGTTCTTCTAAGCAGCTGCCTATCACTCTGAAGATGAAAAGGATGGAGGCCACCAAAGCAGGAGAAGGCCATAAGATAGCAAAATGTCTTCATGTTGCCCTTTCTTCAGTTCGAAATGTAATTAAGAAATTGCAATTAACAGGAACAATGGAGGTCAACGGGGCTCCCTCCGTGCTTCCCTGCGACCCCCGCAGCAGCGCAATGTGCAGCGCCGTTGCGGGAGTCTCCTTCCCTGCAGGTCCCCGGATCCAAAATGGCGGCGGGGACCTTCGGGGGCCTGCAGGGAGTCGGCTTCCTCAGTGCCTGCAAAGCGCAGGCACGAGGAAGCCTGCAGCACTGCCTGTGACAAATCGCTGATCTGTCACAGCGATCTGTAATGTGACAGATCAGCGATCTGTCACATGACAGTTATGTCCCCCCTGGGACATTGTAATAAAGTTAAAAAATAAAAAAAAGTGTAAAAATAATTTCTAAAAAATCGCTAAATAAATGTAAAAAAAAAAAAAAAAATATATATATATATATATATATATATATATATATTCCCTAATAAATTCATTTTTTGGAAATAAAAAAAAAACAATAAAAGTACAGATATTTGGTATACACATATTTGGGTCTGTAACGACCCGCCCTATAAAACTGTCCCGTTAGTTAACCCCTTTAGCGAACCCCTTAAAAAATAGAAATAAAAAATAAAGCAAAAAATAACGCTTTATTATCATACCGCCGAACAAAAAGTGCAATAACGCGGGATCAAAAAGACGCATATAAATAACCATGGTACCGCTGAAAACATCATCTTGTCCCGCAAAAAGCAAGCCACCAGACAGCATCATCAGCGAAAAAATAAAGTTTTAGCTCGCAGAATAAAGCGATCCAAAAATAATTATTTTTTCTATAAAATTGATTTCATTGCATAAAAGCGACAAAACATAAAAAAAGACATAAATGAGGTATCGCTGTAACCATACTAACCCGAAGAATAAAACCGCCTCATCAATTTTACCGCACGCAAAACGGTGTAAACGCACCCCCCCCAAAGAAATTCTTGAAATGCTGGTTTTTGTTCATTCTGCGTCCAAAAAATCAGAATAAAAAGCGATCAAAAAATGACACGTGCCCGAAAATGGTACCAATAAAAACGTCAACTCGTCCCGCAAAAAATAAGACCTCACATGACTCGGTGGGTCAAAATGCGGAAAAATTATAGCTCTCAAAATGTGGTGATGCAAAAACTATTTTTGCAATAAAAAGCGTCTTTTAGCGTATGACAGCTGCCAAGCATAAAAACCGCCATAAATAGTAAATCAACCCCCCCCCCGTTATCACCCCCTTAGTTAGGGAAAAATAATAAAATTAAAAGAATGTTTTTATTTCCATTTTTTCATTAGGGTTAGGGGTCTGTTGGGGTTAGGGTTGGAGTTAGAATTGGGGGGTTTCCACTGTTTAGGCACATCAGGGGCTCTCCAAATGCAACATGGCGTCTGATCTCAATTCCAGCCAATTCTGTATTGAAAAAGTCAAATGGTGCTCCTTCCATTCCAAGCTCTGCCATGTGCCCAAACAGTGTTTTACCCCCACATATGGGGTATCAGCGTACTCAAGACAAATTGGACAACAACTTTTGGGGTCCAATTTCTCCTGTTACCCTTGGCAAAATAAAAAAATTGGGGACTAAAAGATCATGTTTGTGGAAAAAATATGATTTTTTTATTTTCACGTCTGGGCGTGTTAAACTTCTGTGAAGCACTGGGGGGTTCAAAGTGCTCACCACACATCTAAATAAGTTCCTTAGGGGGTCCAGTTTCCAAAATGGGGTCACTTGTGGGGGGTTTCCACTGTTTAGGTACATCAGGGGCTCTCCAAAGGCAACATGACACCCGCAGACCATTTCATCAAAGACTGCATTCCAAAACGTCACTAGTTCCCTTCCGAGCCCTGACGTGTGCTCATACAGAAGCTTTCTCCCACTATGGGGTATCAGCGTACTCAGGACAAATTGGACAACAACTTTTGGGGTCCAATTTCTCCTGTTACCCTTGGGAAAATAAAAAAATTGGGGACTAAAAGATCATGTTTGTGGAAAAAAATATGATTTTTTTAATTTTCATGCCCAGGCGTTATAAACTTCTGTGAAGCCCTTGGGGGTTCAAAGTGCTCACCACACATCTAGATAAGTTCCTTAGGGGGTCTAGTTTCCAAAATGGGGTCACTTGTGGGGGGTTTCCACTGTTTAGGCACATCAGGGGCTTTCCAAACACGGCATGGCGTCCAATCCCAATTCCAGCCAAAAAAGTCAAATTGCGCTGCTTTCCTTCCGAGCTCTGCCATGCGCCCAAATAGTGGTTTACCTCCACATATGGGGTATCAGCGTACTTAGGACAAATTGCACAATAGCTTTTGGGGTCCTGTTACCCTTGGAAAAATAAAAATTGAGGGTGAAAAGATCATTTTTGTGGAAAAAATGATTTTTTAATTGTACGGCTGTACGTTATAAACTTCTATGAAGCCCTTGGGGGTTCAAAGTTCTCACCATACATCTAGATAAGTTCCTTCGGGGGTCTAGTTTCCAAAATGGTGTCATTTGTGGGGGGTTTCCACTGTTTTGATACATCAGGGGCTTTCCAAACGCGACATGATGTCCGATCTCAATTCCAGCCAAAAAAGTCAAATGGCGCTGCTTCCCTTCCGAGCTGTGCCATGCGCCCAAATAGTCGTTTACACCAACATATTATCAGCGTACTCAGGAAAAATTGCACAATAACTTTTAGGGTCTTGTTACCCTTGGGAAAATAAAAATTGGGGGTGAAAAGATCATTTTGTACGGCTGTACGTTATAAATTTCTGTGAAGCCCTTGTGGGTTCAAAGTTCTCACCACATATCTAGATAAGTTCTTTGGGGGTCTAGTTTCCAAAATGGGGTCACTTGTGGAGGGTTTCTACTGTTTAGGTACATCAGGGGCTCTCCAAACGTGACATGGCGTCCGATCTGAATTCCAGCCAATTTTGCATTGAAAAAGTCAAACGGCGCTCCTTCCCTTCTGAGCTCTACCATGCGCCGAAACAGTGGTCCCCCCCCCCATCAGGTATCAGCGTACTCAGGAGAAATTGCTCAATAACATTTGCTGTCCAATTTCTCCTGTAACCTGTGGCAAAATAAAAAAAATTGGACCTGAAGCAATTTTTTTTGTGAAAAAAAGTCAAATGTTCATTTTTTTTTTTTCAAACATTCAAAAAATTCCTGTGAAGCACCTGAAGGGTTAATAAACTTCTTGAGTATGGTTTTGAGCACCTTGAGGGGTGCAGTTTTTAGAATGGTGTCACTTTTGGGTATTTTCTGTCATATAGACTCCTCAAAGTGACTTCAAATGTGATGTGGTCCGTAAAAATAAAATGGTGTTGCAATTATGAGAAATCGCTGGTCAACTTTTAACCCTTATAACTTCCTAGCAAAATAAAATTTTGGTTCCAAAATTGTGCTGATGTAAAGTAAACATGTGTGAAGTGTTATTTATTAAGTTTTTTGAGTGCCATATCTTTATGATTTAAGAGCATAAAAATTCAAAGTTGGAAAATTGCAAAATTTTCAAAATTTTTGCCAAATTTCCATTTTTTTCACAAATAAACGCAAGTTATATGAATGAAATGTTACCACTAACATGAAGTACAATCTGTCACGAGAAAATATTGTCAGAATCACCGGGATCCATGGTAGCGTTTCAGAGTTATTACCTCATAAAGGGACAGTGGTCAGAATTGTAAAAATTGGCCCGGTTATGAACGTGCATACCACCCTTGGGGGTTAAGGGGTTAAGCATTGGGTGGATCAATAATGCTTTGGGGTTGTGCTGCAGCCAATGACACGGGGAACATTTCACAGGTAGAGGGAAGAATGGATTCAATGAAATTTCCATAAATTCTTGATACAAACATAACACCATTGTAAAATGCTGAAGTTGAAAAGAGTTTGGCTCCTACAAATGTATAATGATCCTAAGCATGTCAATATCCATAATAAACTACCTTAAGAGGTGCAAACTGGAGGCTTTACAATGGCCCTCACAGTCCCCTGAACTTAGCAGCATTAAAAAATTGTAGCTAGACCTCAAAATAACAGTCATGCAAGACGACCCAGTAAGCTCACAGAACTGGAAGAGTTTTCTAAGGAAGAATGGATGAAAATCCTTCAAACAAGAATTGAAAGGCTCTTGTCTGACTGCAAAAAACATTTACATGCTGTGATACTTCCAAAAGGGAGTGCTACTAAGTACTAACCATGTAGGGTGCCAAAACTTTTGCATAAGCCCATTTAACTTTCTGCATTTTTTAAAATGTAAAAGGTGACAATTTTTCTGGTTTTAAAATACATTGGAAATTTGTTATTATTAACTTTAGGCCGTTTAGAGATCATTTCATCTACAACTTGCTTAATTGTTCACAATAACAGTAATTTTGGCCAGGAGTACCCAAACTTTTAAATGCAACAGCGTGTAGCCAAATATCAGTGCTATACGTTGGCCAAATAATCCTTCCATACAGTGGTCGTACAGTAAAAGCTATATACTGCCATCACTACCATACACTGTTGCTCTATAAGTGGCGCTTCTAGTGTTCATATAAAACCAACAAACCAACATTCCATGACAAATTAAGGCTCTGTGCACAAACTACTCCACTAACATTGCTCTGCAGTATCTAACAAGTACTGCTATATAAATTATATTAAATATTTTTTCACATTTCACAGTCCCATTCTCGGGTTTCCGTGGGATAGATGATCACTGTTGACTGTAATCGTTTAAGCTTCTAAGTGGTCACAAACCTCAGGTGCTTGTCATGCTCCTTTAAACACAAGCGGTCACACATCATCTGTTTGGTATGCCAGAGATTTTGTCATGCAGGATTCTGAAATATATGTAACGGTAAATGTTATTTCATTAACACTTTGGCTTTCTTTTTAGGTGCGTCATAGTAACCCTTCTCATTTAGTTTACATTGACAATGCTGGGAGACCCAATCACCCTGATGACAATCTGAACTTTAGGCTTTTACAAGGGATTGAAGGGTAAGATAGCAGTTATTTATTTTTTGTATGCATTTTGGCATTTTATATCTTTTGAGATACATTTTTTTTTCAGCCCTGTATTTTAAAAACCACTCCTGTCAACATAGTGTAGCATAGCTGGGAAGGACAGGGTTAAATTCCAGCTCTGCAGGTTCTTGATTAGATACACATGTAGGGTTTTGCTAGGAAGTAGGAAGTAGCTTTACGGAGTTGCAGTCTCATGAGGAAGTGTCAGTGTCCTCGATGAAGCAGAATTGAAGTGTGTTACTGGTGAGTGGCCAGTCAAAATGTGACCTGTAGTTGAGAGAGAGATGCATGCCAGGGTCTCTCTCTGAATGGAGACTGCGCGCAGTCTGTTTGTGAGAGCTGCAGAGAACCGTGTGGGAGCTGCAGCCTGTTCAGTGTGAACTGTGTCCGGACTTGAAAACTTCAGTTTGGCACTGAAACTCAGGCTGAAGGGGATACCGAGACTGGTGGGATTGTGCCTCCTCTATATATGGCAACTTTCTGGCTTTAAGAAACACTAAAATCAAGAACAAAAAATGTGGTAGTCAGTAATGGTTACTTTTTTAAACCAAGCATAGGGGAAAAATTATAGAATCACTCAATTCTGAGGGAAAAAATTATGGAATCATGAAAAGCAAGCCAAAAAAAAAACACTCCAACACATCACTAGGATTTTGTTGCACCACCTCTGGCTTTTATAACAGCTTGAAGTCTCTGAGGCATGGACTTAATGAGTGTCAAACAGTACTCTTCATCAATCTGGCTCCAACTTTCTCTGATTGTTGTCACCAGATCAGCTTTACAGGTTGGAGCCTTGTCATGGACCATTTTCTTCAACTTCCACCAAAGATTTTCAATGGGATTGAGATCTGGACTCTTTACAGGCCATGACATTGACCTTATGTGTCTTTTTTCATGGAATTTTTTCACAGTTTTTGCTCTTGGCAGGATGCATTATCATCTTGAAAAATGACTTCATCATCCCCAAACATCCTTTCAATTGATGGGATAAAAAAAGTATCCAAAATATCAACATAAACTTGTGCATTTATTGAAGATGTAATGACAGCCATCTCCCCAGTGCCTTTACCTGACATGCAGCCCCATATCATCAATGACTGTGGAAATTTGCATGTTCTCTGCAGGCAGTCATCTTTATAAATCTCATTGGAACGGCACCAAACAAAAGTTCCAGCATCGTCAAATTTTTGAAGGGTTTCTAAGGAATATCTCAATGTTAATAAATGTTTAACTCCATATCAACATTGATTTATGAAGGATCGCTCCTGTCAAACTAACCTGATCAGCTTCTATGAGGATGTAAGCTCTCAAATGGACCAAGGAGAATCATTGGATGTCATTTATCTCGACTTCTCTAAAGCATTTGACACTGTCCCACATAAAAGATTGGTAAGTAAGATGAGAAGGCTTGGGCTAGGGGAAAATGTGTGTAGATGGGTAGGTAGCTGGCTTAGTGATAAAAAACAGAGTGGTTATTAATGGGGCATACTCAGATTGGGCCAGGGTTACTAGTGGGGCACCACAGGGTTCTGTATTGGGCGCCCTACTATTTAATATATTTATTAATGATCTAGTGGATGGCTTACACAGTAAAATATCAGTATTTGCAGATGATACAAAACTATGTAAGGTAGTTAACACAAAGGAGGACAGTTTGCAACTACAGACAGATTTGAGTAAATTGGAGAATTAGGCTGAAAAATGGCAAATGAGGTTTAACACAGATAAGTGTAAGGTTATGCATGCGGGAAGGAGAAACAGATGCTACAATTACTTACTAAATGGGAAACTGCTAGGGAAATCAGACATGGAAAAAGACAGGCATCTTAGTCAATAAGAAGCTAAATTGGAGTGCCCAGTGTCAGGCAGCTGCCACCAAAGCAAATAGGGTCATGGGATGCATTAGAAGAGGTCTGGGGACATGAGATGAAAACATAATTCTCCCTCTATACAAATTACTCGTCAGACCACACTTGGAGTAGTGTGTGCAATTTTGGACGCCGGTGCTCAAGAAAGACATTACTGAACTTGAAAGGGTTCAAAGGCGGGCTACTAAAATGATAAATGGAGTTGGTTCACTACAATACCCAGAAAGGTTATCAAAATTAGGTCTATTTACTCTAGAAAAGAGAAGACTTAGGGGAGACTTAATATATACAGTATGTACAAGTATATCAGAGGGCAATACAGAGATCTCTCCAATGAACTGTTTGTACCAAGGACTGTGACAAGAACAAGGGGGCATTCTCTTCGTTTGGAGGAAAGACAATTTCTGCACCAGCATAGAAGAGGGTTCTTCACGGTAAGAGCAGTGAGGCTTTGGAATTCTCTTCCTGAGTAAGTGGTGATGGCCAACTCACTGAATGAATTTAAGAAAGGAATGGATGCTTTTCTTGTGAGTAACAGTATTGAAGGTTACGAATAACATAATATTATAGGTAGATGATTGACCCAGCTTAGGGGAAGGAATTTTTTTCCCTATGGAGAAAATTGGCTTCTACTATGTGGGTTTTTTTTTTCCTTCCCCAGGATCAACAATGCAGAACAGCTGCACTAAAAATAGGCTGAACTAGATGGACATAAGGTCTTCCTTCAGCCTTCAAAACTACGCGTATGTTACTATGTTACCTTGCCCAATGCTGATTCATGATTCATCATTGAATATGACTTTCATCCAGTCATCCACAGTCCACGATTGCTTTTCCTTAGCCCATTGTAACCTTGTTTTTTTTCTGTTTAGGTATTAATGATGGCTTTTGTTTAGCTTTTCTGTATGAAAAATCCCATTTCCTTTAGGCGGTTTCTTACAGTTCGGTCACAGACGTTGACTCCAGTTTCCTCCCATTCGTTCCTCATTTGTTTTGTTGTGCATTTCCTGTTTTGGAGACATATTGCTTTAAGTTTCTGGTTTTGACGCTTTGATGTCTTCCTTGGTCTACCAGTATGTTTGCCTTTAACAACCTTCCCATGTTTGTATTTGGTCCAGATTTTAGACACAGCTGACTGTGAACAACCAACATCTTTTGCAACATTGCGTGATGATTTACCCTCTTTTAAGAGTTTGATAATCCTCTCCTTTGTTTCAATTGACATCTCTCATGTTGGAGCCATGATTCATGTCAGTCCACTTGGTGCAACAGCTCTCCAAGGTGTGCTCACTCCTTTTTAGATGCAGACTAATGACCAGATCTAATTTGATGCAGGTGTTAGTTTTGAGAATGAAAATTTACAGGGTGATCCCATAATTTTTTCCCTCAGAATTGAGTGATTCCATCATTTTTCCCCTATGCTTGGTTTAAAAAAGTAACTATTACTACCACATTTTTTGTTCTTGATTTCTTTTAGTGTTTCTTAAAGCCATAAAGTTGCCATTTGAATTGACTTTAGTTTTGTGCCATGTCTGTGATCTGCTTTTTTTTCTGCAAAATTAAACAACTGAATGAACATCCTCCAAGGCCGGTTATTCCATAGTTTTTGCCAGGGGTTGTAGTAGTGACCACGATGCTGCAGCGCCTGCACCCACCCCAACTTGCGTTTCTGCATTGCCTTCATCACGCGCCCTGAGGAAGGCAACGCCGAAACACACATTGGAGTGGGTGCAGGCGCTGCGGCATCATGGTCACTGCTATTTGGGTAAGAGGAAGCAGATGTGATTTTATGGCTCCATGACCTTTGGTGTGGTTATTGCTTGAGTTGAATTATGCTATGCTATATATACAGTTGTGGCCAAAAGTATTGACACCCCTGCAATTCTGTCAGATAATACTCAGTTTCTTCCTGAAAATGATTGCAAACACAAATTCTTTGGTATTATTATCTTCATTTAATTTGTCTTAAATGAAAAAACACAAAAAGAATTGTCCTAAAGCCAAATTGGATATAATTCCACACCAACCATAAAAAAGAGGGTGGACAAAAGTATTGGCATTGTTCGAAAAATCATGTGATGCTTCTCTAATTTGTGTAATTAACAGCACCTGTAACTTACCTGTGGTACCTAACAGGTGTTGGCAATAACTAAATCACACATGCAGCCAGTTGACATGGATTAAAGTTGACTCAACCTCTGTCCTGTGTCCTTGTGTGTACCACACTGAGCATGGAGAAAAGAATGAAGACCAAAAAACTGTCTGAGGACTTGAGAAACCAAATTGTGAGGAAGCATGAGCAATCTCAAGGCTACAAGTCCATCTCCAAAGACCTGAATGTTCCTGTGTCTACCATGCGCAGTGTCATCAAGAAGTTTAAAGCCCATGGCACTGTGGCTAACCTCCCTAGATGTGGACGGAAAAGAAAAATTGACAAGAGATTTCAACGCAAGATTGTGCGGATGTTGGATAAAGAACCTCGACTAACATCCAAACAAGTTCAAGCTGCCCTGCAGTCCGAGGGTACAACAGTGTCAACCCGTACTATCCGTCGGCGTCTGAATGAAAAGGGACTGTATGGTAGGAGACCCAGGAAGACCCCACTTCTTACCCCGAGACATAAAAAAGCCAGGCTGGAGTTTGCCAAAACTTACCTGAAAAAGCCTAAAACATTTTGGAAGAATGTTCTCTGGTCAGATGAGACAAAAGTAGAGCTTTTTGGGCAAAGGCATCAACATAGAGTTTACAGGAGAAAAAAAGAGGCATTCAAAGAAAAGAACATGGTCCCTACAGTCAAACATGGCGGAGGTTCCCTGATGTTTTGGGGTTGCTTTGCTGCCTCTGGCACTGGACTGCTTAACCGTGTGCATGGCTATATGAAGTCTGAAGACTACCAACAAATTTTGTGGCATAATGTAGGGCCCAGTGTGAGAAAGCTGGGTCTCCCTCAGAGGTCATGGGTCTTCCAGCAGGACAATGACCCAAAACACACTTCAAAAAGCACTAGAAAATGGTTTGAGAGAAAGCACTGGAGACTTCTAAGGTGGCCAGCAATGAGTCCAGACCTGAATCCCATAGAAAACCTGTGGAGAGATCTAAAAATGGCAGTTTGGAGAAGGCACCCTTCAAATATCAGGGACCTGTAGCAGTTTGCCAAAGAAATGGTCTAAAATTCCAGCAGAGCATTGTAAGAAACTCATTGATGGTTACCGGAAGCGGTTGGTCGCAGTTATTTTGGCTAAAGGTTGTGCAACCAAGCATTAGGCTGAGGGTGCCAATACTTTTATCTGGCCCATTTTTGGAGTTTTGTGTGAACTGATCAATGTTTTGCTTTTTGCTTCATTCTCTTTTGTATTTTTTTCATTTAAGACAAATTAAATGAAGATAATAATACCAAAGAATTTGTGTTTGCAATCATTTTCAGGAAGAAACTGAGTATTATCTGACAGAATTGCAGGGGTGTCAATACTTTTGGCCACAACTGTAGTTATTCAGCCTATTTGTATACAATAACTTATTTCATTTTTTCTATAGTATTCTACATCATACTGATGCCGTTTGCTCCCTGCATCCTTTGGATTTTTTCTGATGCACATATGCACTTTGTCTCCCCATGTATCTGTTCTTTAAATGTATTATCCTAATAAAGTTCATGTTTTACTTTATAGTATATTGGGCTTTCTTGATCGTTTTTTTCTTTGCTCCTATGACAATTTTTGCGATTAGCCCTTGATTTGGTCCTCTATTAGCACCAATATGTTCTATGTATTTTGTATGTTGATTATAATGGTGCGTTATACATTTCCAAGTATACATGGAGCACAACCCCCATCTGTGGACGTCAGGCACTCAGATCATCCTCATGGAGTCGGTTTCTAACCGTTTGTGCAGACACATGCACATTTGTGGCCTGCTAGAGGTCATTTTGTAGGGATCTGGCAGTGCTCCGCCTGTTCCTCCTTGCACAAAGGTGGAGGTAGCGGTCTTGCTGCTGGGTTGTTGCCCTCCTACGGCCCCCTCCACATCTCCTGGTAGTGCCTCCAGCCTCTGGACACTACACTGACATACACAGCAAACCTTCTTGCCACAGCTCGCATTGATGTGCCATCCTGGATGAGCTTCACTACCTGAGCCACTTGTATGGGTTGTAGAGTCCATCTCATGCTACCACGAGTGTGAAAGCACAACTAACATTCAAAAGTGACCAAAACATCAGCCAAAAAGCATTGGTAGTGAGATGTGGTCTGTGGTCTCCACCTGCAGAACCACTCTTTTATTGAGGGTGTATTGATAATTGACAATAATTTCCATCTGTTTTCTATTCCATTTGCACAACAGCATGTGAAATTGAATGTCAGTCAGTGTTGCTTCCTAAGTGGACAGTTTGATTTCACAAAAGTTTGATTTACTTGGAGTTATATTCTGTTGTTTAAGTGTTCCCTTTATTTTTTGAGCAGTGTAGTTTCCCATAGTCCTTCCTTCTGTAGCTTCAGTATAAGGCTGTTATGTGGTACAGTATCAAATGCTTTTGCAAAGTCCAGATAAATCACATCAGCTGCATTTTCAACATCCAGACTTGCACTTATCTCCTCATAGAAACCCAACATGTTAGTCATGACTTATTCTTCATGAATCCATGTTGGTTGTCAGTTATTATATTATCTACAATATTGGAGCGCCCGCTAGGGCCGGGGGTACTTGGTACCGGCCGGTTTTTAAGGGGATGTGTCACGGCAGCAGTGACCCGGTCTGTGGCCCTGGGCGTCCAATGAAAAAGGTGATAAGGAAAAATAAAGTTTACAAGAGATGTTTCGTGACGCCACTTGTGGTACTCGGCAAATAGGAGATGTTAGCCGACGCTGCTTCAGGAGACCGCTGGGGCTGATGGTAATGCAGCAGAGTTCTTACAGCTCTCCACAGGTAGAGCTATACCCCAGGGCAGTTGTAGTGTGATATGATAGTGATGATGGTGTTGTAGTGCAGGACAAGTGACTCAGTAAATAAATTGGAGGACACAGCAGTGTGCAGTCTTCACAGGTTTTACTCACAGTTCTGATGTTACAATCTGCAGTCGGGGTGCTGTGTCCTCAGGGTCGGTGGTGCAGCCAGCTTTCATGTAATTTAGGGTACACCGTATCAGAACCCCCTTCAGATGTTCCTTTCCTGGCCGTCTCACTGTGCTGGCTCCCACCTCTCCTTCCCTGTGCCTTTACACAGTGTCCCAAGCCAGCAGCCTCGTATCTTGTCGGGTAATGTGCTTTAGGTCCCCTGGATCCTATCCGGCTGCCTTTTCAGCGAATGTGTTGGATGTGGCTGCAACCTCCGATTAGCTAGCTGAGTCCTTAGTTTCTCCACTAGACTGGGGCCGGTCCCCTAACTGCGACCTAGTCCCTCCACTCGACTATGGTTGGTGTGGATGCGGGCCCCACGGGTGGACTCCTCACTACCCATGTCCCTAGGACCCCTTCTTTCTCTCTTCCACTGAAGCTTATCTTTCTGTTCTGTCTTTCCTTGCTCTCCTTCCACTGTCTGCTGGTCCAGGGCTGAGCTCCTCACGGCTCAAGTCCCCAGCGCCAACTGCTGACTCACTCTCTCATTGTCACTTCCTTCAGCTCCCCTGCTATTTTCTCCACCCACACCCTCTACTTGGCTCCTCCCGAGCTCTGAAAGGTCTTGTGTTGGATGCAAGTATGTGAGTTCTGTGTGGTGCCCCCACCTTACCTGAGAGCGGAATACCACCCCTCTGAATGAGGTGCAGTACCTCTTTGGTGACTGAACCCTCAATGGCGCCACAAAATATTTCTGCAGGTCAACGCTTATAATACCCTCAAAAACTAATGATGTCAGACTTACCGGAACAACACAACATAGACTCTTAACTCCTTAGTAACCACCAATACATCTTTATACTAACCTGCGATATAAGGGATTAACATCCCCTGATGGGTGACAATTCTGTAGCTGTGGGCTGTACACTATAGATGACAACTTGCTGCATCAGCCACGATCAGTGTTGGCACCGCCTATAGTTATTTAAGCGCTTAAATGCTTCTGTCAATAGTGACTACAGAATCTAGATGGTTAACACCCTGAGTAATTGATTCTGTGGTCCTGATGTTTGCCATGGCAGTTCATATCCAAATAACGGCCTGTTCAAAAGTTATCAAAATTTAGGTGGTAAAAATATCATTTTTTCTTTCCTGTTATGCCATATTGCATTAATTCCTGAAAAGCACCTGAAGGGTTAATGAACTACTTGAAAGCAATTTAGAATACATTGAGGGGTGCTGCTTTAAAAATGTTATCACTTTTGGGGGGGGGGGAGTTTCTAAAAAAAAAATTTTGTAAATTTTCTTCAAAAAATGAAAATGACCTTCTAAAATTCTAACAAAATAAAACAACATTTTACAAATGGTGCTGATATAAAGCAGGCTTGAGAGAAATGTTATTTATTAATGTTTTTGTGTGGTATGACTATCTGGATTAAAGGAATAATCATCAAGTTTGAAAATTGCTAATTTTTTTACATTTTTGTAAAATTTCTGTTTTTATAAGCTTAAAATATATCAACCTAAATTTACCATTATTATAAAATATGATGTGTTACGAAAAAACAGTCTCAAAATTAATAAAATATGTTGAAGCTTTCCAGAGTTATTACCACATAAAGTGACACTGGTCACACACTGAGAAATCCGCTGTAAGCTATGGTGGGGGCGTGCTCTTCTTTCCTTTGAGAGTTGCTGCTTGCTTATGATTGGTTAGCATCGTACAGGGAGAAGAAGTACACACCCAAAGAAAACTCTGATAACACCTATTTGGACTTAAAAATGAACTCATTAGGTGTCAAATATATTGTTTGTTTTGCTAATATCTCCACAACAGAGGCAGAATTAAAAAAAGAAAAACATTTTATTTTGCTCTGCATCTACTATTACATCCTGTTTCCAGTTCAATATGAAAAATTTGGTGAAAGATCTTCTTCAACTTTGGTTTATTTTTGTATTCGGAGTCAGAAAGCAAAAGGATTGTCACCATTTTGGGTTTTCTTTGTACAGTGTTCACCAATACAGTATAAATGACACAATAATTGGTTTCTGATCATTATGATTACGGCGATATCAATTTTTATTTTCTCATTTTGCACAATGAAAACATTTATTTCTGTTATTGATTTTAAACAGAAATAACCTTTTTTATTTTTATGTCTGTATGGGGCTTGTTTACCATTTTGGGTTTTTTAAGACTGTTAATATGTTACCTTCTATTTTTTATGGGAGGTGTTATGAATAAAAACAGCTATTTGGGCATTTTTTAATGGTCCAGACATTATGGATAAGGCAATATTAATTTTTGTTTCATTGTAAGGGAAACCCTTAATGGAACACCACAGAGTGTGAAGAGTGCAGAGCAGGATACAAGATGCATATCCATTTGCATTGTCTTGTTACTGACTTGTTATTCGATAACATTGTCTTCAATATGACAAAAATAGGAACCTGCATCATGTTTGTGGTCAGATCCACAAATATGCATTCTTTACTTGCCATGAGCCACGGTGTGCTGTGGTATTAGTCTTCTTATTACCTTTCAGTAGTAAGCAGTACAATATGGCAGCACATAGTTATGGCTCATCCCCACAGCTGAGTCATGTCTATGGAGCCTTTCGGGTATTGCACAGAGACTTTCCTGCTTTTTAATATGGCGCATGCACTCTAATGTACTTCATTACAATTTTTTTGCCAAAGCCACTAAAATGTAATTATTGCACCCTTTTAGGTTCCCTGAATCGGCAGTGCAAGTGCTAAGGTCGGGATGTTTACAGACCATGCTATTAAGGTCATTAGAAATGGACCATACTTTCTGGAGCAGCCACGGAGGCTTCCAGGGAGTAAAAAAGTTAGTTGACACCATTGAGCAGAGAGGACACATACTGTTGAAGTACATAGAAAAACACTCTATACCACTTACCTCTCATCTATAACTATCTGCTCAACACCAAGAAATGAAAAATGTGAAAATATCACGAGAGCCAACATAAAAAAAATCAAAGCTGCAAGAAATAGAAGAATAAAATAAAGAGAAAAAATAAACTTTAAATTCTGTGCAACAAAGCCAAGCGACTATGTGATGGATATCATATTCACTGCTGTATCTTCTGCTGAAAAAGAGGCCAGTGTCATTGTAAATTTACAAAATTTGTTTTAAACCAAAATGCATACGGCAGGCTCCCACCATGATTATCTTGGTGTATAGTTTCTTTATCAGTTAGCTAAATTTGGTTAATTGTGTTTTGTCATTGCATTTGAGTACGTTCTATTACAAGCGCTTTGTTACCATGTTTTTTCAACTGCAGTTTTTGTCCCTTTTTGTACTTCATGTTTTAAATAAACTACTTTTGTTTTAGAGAAGTCATGTTTACTAAGTTACCACGTTTTGATAAAACTTTGTTGATAGACTCATGTGAGGATAAAATGCGTTTTCATTGCGTATCCGCTGCACAAATGCACTAAAATAGGATATATGTTTTCATCTACAATTTTGCTTATCTCATTCTAGTCTATGGAAAGAATCATCCGCAAATAAAACAGTTGTTTACTACAAGAGAAACTGGCGTGCTGAGGATTTAAAAACCATATTGCAGGATTATTTCTGGAGCAATGGAAACAGCGCAGGTGGCATTATGCAGTGTGTATGTGTGTGTGTGTGTATGTATATATAATATATATATACTAGCTGAAGAGCCCGGCGCTGCCCGGGCATAGTAACTAACTGTGGTTAGTCATAGAAAATTATAATTATCCTCCATCCCATAGTCCCATGCCCATATACCCATCATACATATCCACGATCCCATAGGCCCGTGCCCATATACCCATCATACATATCCTCCATCCCATAGTCGAGTGCCCATATACCCATCACACATCCTCCATCCCATAGTCCCATGCCCATATACCCATCATACATATCCTCCATCCCATAGTCCCGTGCCCATATGCCCATCATACATATCCGCCATCTCATAGTCCCGTGCCCATATACCCATCATACATATCCTCCATCCCATAGTCCCGTGCCCATATATCCATCACACAGCCTCCATCCCATAGTCCCGTGCCCATATACATATCCTCCATCCCATAGTCCCGTGTCCATATACCCATCATACATAGCCTCCATCCCATAGTCCAGTGCCCATATACCCATCACACATCCTCCATCCCATAGTCCCGTGCCCATATACATATCCTCCATCCCATAGTCCGGTGCCCATATACTCATCACACATCCTCCAATCCATAGTCAACCATTATGACATCATAATGAGCGGCGGCGGGGCTTGCAACCTTTGATGATATCAGCGTCGCCATGGCAACCATTGTGACATCATAATGAGGGCGGGGCTTGGCGCGCACACACTGCTTCCCCAGTATGCAAATAGGGGCATTGTGACATCACTGAGGGGCGGGGCTTGATGCGCACACACTTTTCCCCCCAGTATGTAGATAGGGGCAAAATTGTTTGGTGAATTGGAACACGCGGGGTTAAAATTTCGCCTCAAAACATAGCTTAGGACGCTCTCGGGGTCCAGACGTGCGACTGTGCCAAATTTTGTGGCTGTAGCTGCGACGGTGCGGATGCCTATCCCGGACATACACACATACACACATACATACATACATACATACACACACACACTTTGAGCTTTATATATTAGATATATATATATAGTCCCAGACAATTTGATGGAACTGTAATATGCAGAATTTTTTGCACAAGAAAATAAAAAGCAGGAAAACGCTTACTCATTGTGAGAACTCAGCCTTAGGCTAGGTTCACATAGCTGAATTTTTGCCCAAAGTGTTAAAATGATCTGATATCACATGGACAGCAGTCAGACTGATGTTATTCAATAGGGCTGTTCAGATCACCATATTTTTTTCATGGACCAAATGTCTGCTTGAAAAAAAAGAAAATCGGTAACAGCCCATCCAGTCCACACAGACAAATAAATCAAAGCATAGATGTCCATAAATGAAGGTATGTGTAAGGCTACTTTCACACTTAATAATAATAATAATCTTTATTTATATAGCGCCAACATATTCCGCAGCGCTTTACAGTTGAACAGTTTCAAACACAACAGTCATAAGTAACAACGTTAACAATACAATAATTAAAGCGAAATAAGACGACCCTGCTTGTGGAGCTTACAATCTACAATGAGGTGGGGGAGATACAAAGCATAGGTTTGTATTTACAATGATGTATTTACAATGACGGTCCAGCCATCTTCAGGGGGTGGGGGTTAGATGGAGATAGTGAATGGGCTACACACACACACAAACATAACATGACTTTGATTACTGAATGTGATAGGCCGCTCTGAACAAATGCGTTTTGAGCGAGCGCCTAAAACTATGCAAATTGTGGATGATCCTAATATCTTGGGGTAGAGCATTCCAGAGGATTGGCGCAGCACGGGAGAAGTCTTGGAGTCGGGAGTGGGAGGTACGGATTAGGGCAGAGGTTAGTCGAAAGTCATTTGCAGAGCGCAGCGGTCGGTTAGGCCGATAGACAGAAATGAGGGAGG
Source organism: Dendrobates tinctorius (assembly GCF_039654945.1). Taxonomy (NCBI): domain Eukaryota; kingdom Metazoa; phylum Chordata; class Amphibia; order Anura; family Dendrobatidae; genus Dendrobates; species Dendrobates tinctorius. The sequence goes on along the minus strand of NW_027361673.1, from coordinate 28,982,117 downwards.
AGATGTAAGGGGGTGCCGCACTGTGGAGAGCTTTGTGGGTGAGAACAAGTACTTTGAATTGTACCCTGTAATGAATTGGCAGCCAGTGTAACGACTGGCGAAGAGCAGACGCGTCTGAGTAACGATTAGCCAGATGGACAACCCTGGCTGCTGCATTAAGGATAGACTGGAGAGGGGAGAGTCGAGTGAGAGGGAGGCCAATTAATAGAGCATTACAGTAGTCCAGGCGGGAGTGGATCAGGGCGACAGTGAGAGTTTTTGTTGTTTCCATGGTGAGAAAAGGGCGGATTCTAGAGATGTTCTTTAGGTGTAAGCGGCATGAGCGGGCAAGAGATTGTATATGGGAGGTGAAGGAGAGATCGGAGTCTAACATAACACCCAGACAGCGTGCCTGCTGTCGGGGTGTTATTATGGTGCCACCCACAGAGAGGGAAATGTCAGATTTAGGGAGGTTAGTAGATGGTGGGAGCAGAAGAAGTTCAGTTTTGGAGAGGTTGAGTTTCAGATAGAGAGCAGACATGATGTTGGAGACTGCAGACAGACAGTCAGTGGCGTTCTGTAGTACAGCGGAGGTAAGGTCAGGGGATGATGTGTACAGTTTTGTGTCATCAGCATAAAGATGGTACTGAAAGCCAAATCTGCTGATGGTCTGTCCAATTGGGGCCGTATAGAGAGAGAAGAGAAGGGGGCCAAGGACTGAGCCCTGAGGTACCCCAACAGTGAGAGGAAGAGGAGATGAAGTGGAGCCAGAAAACAGAACACTGAAGGAGCGGTCGGAAAGATAGGAGGAGAACCAGGAAAGAGCAGTGTCCTTAATGCCTAGTGACTGGAGCCTAGAGAGTAGGAGAGGATGGTCAACAGTGTCGAAAGCTGCAGAAAGGTCGAGAAGAATGAGCAGAGAGTGGTCACCATTACGTTTTGCTGTCAGAAGGTCATTGGTCACTTTGAGTGTAGTTTCTGTCGAATGTAGGGGGCGGAAACCGGACTGTGAAGGGTCTAGGAGGGAGTGAGTGGAGAGGTAACGGGTAAGGCGTGAGTATATCAGGCGCTCCAAGAGTTTGGAGATGAAGGGGAGATTGGAGACTGGTCTGTAGTTGTTTGTGCAGGATGGGTCGAGGGTGGGTTTCTTTAGTAATGGAGTAATGATAGTGTTTGAAGGAGGAGGGGAAAATGCCAGAGGAGAGGGAGAGATTAAAGATTGTAGTTAGGTGAGTTGTGACGACTGGGGAGAGAGACTGGAGGAGATGTGAGGGAATGGGGTCGGTTGTGCATGTAGTCGGACGAGAAGAGGAGAGGAGCCTGGAGACTTCTTCTTCTGTGATGGGATCGAATGTGGAGAGTGAGCCAGGGGGAATGCAGGGAGGGATGGGAGTCACTGAATTTGGTGATTGGGAGCGGATTTCCTGACGGATATTGTCTATTTTCTCTATAAAGTGGGAGGCCAGGTCATCAGCGCAAATGTCTGTGATAGGGGCTTGTGCTTTTGGCCTGAGGAGGGAGTGAAAGGTGTCAAAAAGTTTCTTGGGGTTGTTGGATAGTGAGGAGATCAGGGTGGTGAAGTAGGTCTGTTTGGCGAGGTGAAGGGCAGAGTTATATGTCCTTAACATAAATTTGAAGTGTATGAAGTCTTCTGGTGTGCGTGTTTTCCTCCATAAGCGTTCAGCACACCTAGAGCATCGCTGGAGAAATCGGGTTTGCGATGTGAGCCAGGGCTGTTTCACTCTGTGTTTGGAGGTTCTGAGGGTGAGGGGAGCTACTTGGTCAAGGGTGCTTCTAAGAGTGTCATTGAAGTGATGTACAGCCAGATCAGGACAGGACAAAGCAGAGATTGGGGACAGTGATGAGTGTAGGGAGTCTAAAAGTGTATGAGGGTTAATGGCTTGTAGATTTCTGACTGAATGGTAGGTAGGAGGGTGCTGGGGTGAGCGAGGATTTGTGAGTGTAAAGGAGAGAATGTTGTGGTCAGAGAGCGGAAGCGGTGAGTTATCTATGTAGGAGATTGAGCAGAGCCGGACGAAAACCAGGTCCAGGGTGTTACCGTCTTTGTGTGTTTCAGAGGTTGAGAGCTGAGAGAGGCCTAGAGAAGTGGTTAGTGATAGAAGCTGGGATGCAGATGTGGAAGTGGGGCTGTTAATGGGGATGTTGAAGTCTCCCAGGATAAGGGTTGGTAGTTCTGAGGACATGAAGTGCGGCAGCCAGGCAGAGAAATGGTCCAGGAAGTGGGTGGGTGAGCCTGGGGGCCGGTATATGACCGCTACTCTGAGGGAGAGGGGACGAAAGAGCCTGATGGTGTGGACTTCAAAAGAAGGGAATAAGAGTGATGGAACTGGGGGGATGACCTGGAAAGTGCATTGTGGGGACAGGAGTATGCCGACTCCACCACCAGGTCTGTTTGTCGGTCTCGGGGAATGGGAGAATTGTAAGCCACCATGGGAAATGGCAGCAGGAGAGACAGTGTCAGAATCCTGAATCCAGGTTTCCGTGAGGGCCAACAGATTCAGAGAGTTTTTCAGAAAGTAATTGTGTAGGAAAGGAAGCTTGTTGCATACAGACCGTGGATTCCAAAGGGCACAATTGAAAGAAGGAGATGAAGGAGTGCAAATAATATTAGTAAGATTATTAAGGTTTCGATGTGAGGTAGGGTAGGGGTTGAGGTTGGGGGATGGTGGACCGGGGTTGGGGGAGATGTCCCCTGAAATCAGTAGGAGCAGGAAGATAAAGAGCAAGTAGTTTTTGGAATTGTATGAAGATTTTTTGTGCAGTGTGTTTGGGCAAGATGGGCTGAGATTTTTTAAGAAGGTGAGAAGTGCATGGGAGCTGTACATGGGAGAAGGAAAGAGAGAGGAGCTGATGTATATGAGTTGTGATGGAGGGGGGATTGGTTGGTGAAAGTGGATTGCAAGAGAACATAGGAGGATAGGAATAAAGCACATGGTTAAAAGGGACAGCAGAGTGAGGGTTACCTGACTCCTGTCCTGACTAACTGCCATGTAATAACTGCTGTATCCCGACGCTTATCTTCGTGACGCTTTGCTTCTGTGATGCGTGCACCCCTAAGAATGGTTCACATTTATAGTCCAGACTGCTGGGTCAGAAGAGATGGATTGTGGGAACTGGTTGAGGATAATTTGGCAGCTGGGCTCAGCACACCAGGGTTGTTGTTTTTTTTTTTTTGGGATGATCAAAGACATTCAGCCAGGCAACATCTATTTTAACACCTCCACCAGATAAGATCTACACTGATCCCAGTCATGGAAATGCAACACTTGCGTTTTTTTGGCTCCTTTGCGGGTTTTGGAGCATTTAAAAAAAACAAAAGCGCATGCGTTTTTTTTGCGCATACGTGCGCATTACAATGCGCACCCATAGACTTTAATGGGTGTTTTGCTGTAAAAAAAAACGCATTGTGTGCGCATGCGTTTTTTGGGGGCAAGTCGGACGCACAAAAAATGCAACAGGATGCATTTTGTGCGCCCGAGCGCACACTGAAAAAAAACGCATGCGCATACAAACGCATACGGGCGCATATCTTTGCGCACATATGCGCATCCATGTTAAAGCATAGGGGAAAAACGCATGTGTTTTTTTGCGCTAAAAAGTAGCGCAAAAAAACGCAAGTGTGAAACCACCCTAATAATGAGAAATTACACAGGGAAAAAGCATTGAACACGCATACTGAAATTGAATTAATACTTCGTACAAAAGTCAGTTGAGAGGTTCCTTGGCTGTGTGTGAGATCATAATCTTGTTGAAATGTCCACCCTTGTTTCATCCTCATCATCCTGAGAGATGGCAGCAGATGTTTAGCAAGAATGTCTCAGTACATTTGTCCATTCATCCATCCTTCAGCTATATGAAGTTTGCCAGTACTGTATGCTGAAAAACTGCCCCACACCATGATGATCCCACCTCCAAACTTCACTGTTGGTATGGTGTTTTTGGATCGATATACAGTGCATTTTGGCCTCGAAACATGGTGTGTATTATGACATTCAAAGAGTTCAATTTTGGTCTCCCCTGACAATACTATATTCTCCCAGTGTTTCACAGGTTTGTCTAAATGTTGTTCAGCAAGCTTTAAAAGCGGTTGAACATGCTTTTTGCTCAGCAATGAAGTCTTGCATGGTGAGTGTGCATACAGGCCATGGAGGCGGAGTGCATTACAATGTGTTCTTAGGTCGAATGGACCTCTTCCTCGGGGGAACCACAATAAAGATCTTCACCAGCAGCGTAGCACATCCACAACTTTTCCTGTGTATATTATTGATGAGCGAAGGTGCTCGGATATCGTGCTATCGGAGCATGCTCAGGTGCTGAGTGTTTTCGGTGTGATCGAATAATATGTTTGAGTCCCCGCGGCTGCATGTTTCGTGGCTATTAGGCAATCCCTGCATGTGTTGCAGCTGTCGAACAGTAGCGAGACATACAGGCGTGGGGACTCAAACATTTTTCGAGCGTGCCGAGGACTCTCGGATAGCACCCCAGCATGCTCTAATAAGGCGTTATCCTAGGCCGTTCGCTGATCACTAGTGTGTATCAATATTGATTTATCCAACCAGGAGCTTGGGTATTGTTAGCTTAAGGTACTGTCACACTCGGTGATGTACCAGCGATATGACGCGGTCAGGATCGCTGGTACATCGCTAGGTGGTCGCTAGTGAGCTGCCACACAGGCAGATCTCACCAGCGACATCGCTGGGGACGGGGGTCGCTATTTACCTGTCACACTAGGCGATCCTGACGTCCTCCTGCCCGGCTCCTCGCTCGTCTCTCCACAGGAAGCGCCGCAGGAAGCTGACGACGAGAAAAAGTCCTGGACGTTCTCGCGCGATCAGCGATAACCAGCGGGGGAGCGGTCGTAGGTAAGTATCACACACAGCGATGTCGCTAGCAATATCGCTATAACGTCACAAGTTATAGCGATATTGCTAGCGATATCACTTAGTGTGACAGTACTTTAAGGCTATTTAAGTGCTGTGGTTGCCCAGTATCATGAGGTGGGCTTAAATAAACACATTAACACCCAATGCCATCTGGTTAATGCCCTATGTGCAATTTTTGGTAGTCCTAGTCCATCTAATACTTCTGCCAACATAATGTGTCTGGGAGACCCTTACATCAACTAACGTTACTTAGTCTAGATTCTAGAAAGATACGAGTTTTTTTTCATCATTGCTTCTCTAGAAAAGATTATTTCATAGGTAAATCCAAATCAGTGATTATTCTGCACCATCTTGTGGTCCAAATATGTTACTGCAACAGAAATTTCAGCTAGACAGAAACAGGAAATATAAAGCCGTAATTAAATGGATTCCTTTTTATTTAATATTCTCGCCCCTTCACAATTTTCAACCCTGCTTTAACCCCTGCAGGTCCTATAACTCATGATCAGAATTTCGCACAAAGATAAACAGATCCCCTCGTACACATTACATAGTACCGACAGTGACATAGAAGAAGCAAAAATGAGCGGAGTCATAAAATATCAAACATTTATTGGAAAATATACATTATTATACAAAAATATATTAATTATAGAAAAAATAATGAAGGAAATAAAACTGTATATGTAGACAAAAATATGAATCAATGATGCATGATACAGACTAGAATAAAAAACCGTTTCTTGGAATTCTGTGACCCAAGCACGGGCAGCATAGATGAAAAAGGAAGATACCTTCTATAGTGTGATAATAGCCACACATACATCTCAATGGTCTAAGCCCACCTTCATACGTTCAGTATGTGGTCAGTATTTTGCATCAGTATTTGTAAGCCAAAACCAGGAGAAGAACAGTATTATAGAAACACGTCACCACTTCTGCATTTATCACCCACTCCTGGTTTTGGCTTACAAATACTGATGTAAAACACTGAACGTGCGACCGATGGCCATTACACATTAGACAAATATTTCTAGTATGTGTAACTTTATGGATCACCCTGATCTTAGCACATAAATCCTGCCCTGAGGCCATGTATGGTAGTTACTTTCAGCATGAATACAGAACGACAGGATCTGATGCTGCTGAAAGCACAAAGGAGCTGGAGGGCAAGAGACGGCCGTCTTGTGTCTTCAGCTAGTGCTACACAAACAGGACCAATAACAATAAATATGCATTTTCACATGTCACTTTTTCAGTACCGATTGTACGTGAAAAAAATAGAGAACACACATCCTGCTTTGATCCATAATGTGAATCAAACAGATGTCATACCTGGGATGTCAGTACTTTACTCTATAATGAGTAATAGATAATTAGAACTGTTTTCCATACAAAAAAACAAAAATAGTTCTACACATGTGACAAAAAAATTGATGTGTAAAACTGGTCAATCACCGATGTTAATGGTCATGACCACTATTGAAACAGACATGGAAACTTTCTGAGAACACATCAATCTTCTCACTTATTGTTAATAAGACCTTCATTAAATGTAAAGTATAATAGATGTCACTCAAGTGTCTTACACTCAGCTATAAGAATATCACTCAGTTCCACGATGAAGGACTATTTTCAGATTTCAGGCTAAATGGACCCTGAATTGTTACACACGGCTTCACTTACTGCTGACAAGGCTTCTAAGTCTCTTAACTAGGGCAGAGTGGACCCGTGGATGTTCAGGTCCATCGGGTTAGGCCGAACTTTATAAAAAAAAAAAAAAAAAAGTTTGGTTCGGGTGCCAGAACTTAATCCAGAACCCCATTCAAGTGAATGTGGGGCCCCAACAGTCAGCAGTTTCCATGCGGTCCTCTGTATGACAGCGTGGGAAGCAGCGGCTCTGACTGGCGGTAACCTTTCTGAAGTCACCACCGGTGACAGCCGCTGGGTATTGCAGTTCCCACGCTGCCACACACAGTACTGCGTGGAAGCCAGCATCTGTGACTGGCAGTAACTTTGATCGCAGTGACAACTGTCAGTTTTGCCATTCTTTGCTGGTTATTAAAAATGGGGGAACCCTAAAAAATGATGTGGGGTCCCCCCTATTTTTAATAACCAGCTAAGGCAAAGCTGACAGCTGGGGGCCGATATTAATAGGCTGGGAAGGGTCATGGATATTGGCCCCTCCTGAGCCTAATAAGACCAGCCTTCAGAAGCCCCAGAAATGGGGCATCCATTAGATGAGCCAATTCTGGCACTTAGCCTTGGCTCTTCCTGATTACCCTGGTACAGTGGCAATCCGGGTAATGGGATTGTGGGGTTGATGTCAGCTGTGTAATGTCCAATGACATCAATCCCATGGGTTAGTAATGGAGAGGCATCTATCAAACGCCTTGTGCTTGTTATCACAAATAGGGGGACCCCACGTGTTTTTTAAAAATTTTTTGAAACATGCTGCGCCGACTAATAACAGCCATACTAATACTTGACATGGCTGTGATGGGTCCAGAAGTGCCCACACCGGAAAAGCTTCTTGATTGGCTAAGCTGCAGCCTTTCAAAAACTTTGTTCGGGCTGTTGAACCAAAACAGTAACACAGGCTTCCGTGAGAACTCCATGTTCGGAGTCCATGCACGGACACTAGGTATCCGGTAAAAACTCCGAACTTTACCATTCGGGTTCACCCATCACTACTCTTAACATATCACATTAGTCTTGATATCAATCTGGTTTGCTTTGGTTGCTTATGGCTTCTTTCAGACAGGAGTGATTGTAAGTTATCTCATCTAAGAATTGATACACAGTGATAATGTAACCCAATAGGGCTATTCATATGGCTGTTTTACAACTGTCCATTGAAGTCTATGGAGAGTGCTTGACATACAGATGCATCAATACGTAATTAGTATTGTAAATAGGTCTCTCTTTGTGCAAAATAAAATACGGTGATAGCAATGAATGAAAATACAAATGCACCGATCTATTACTGGGAGAATATTGATTACTAATACTTGAATACTAATGCATCCTGTGACATTATATGGCGGGGGTGCCATGTGTAACATCCCACTGACCAGATATTAATGGCCTATCCATTGTGCATTCACATTAGGGATGTATAACCATAACCTTATGTGATACTGGCCTAAAATCTAAGGCTATGCTGACATACTGAAGTCGGAGGGGCTGCTGAAAACCAAACCAACATGCTCAATGGCATGTTTGCAAATTACAGGACTTGAAAGAAATTCACTTGTTAGCTGTGGCCGCATCGCAAGCATTCTCCGCACGACCATTAAAAATGAAATTGCTTTTCGCTGTTCTCATGCTGAGCAGTAGGGTTTACAACCATATAGCACTACCATCTTGGCCATGGCTCAGCTACAAAGTGGAAAGCAGCCTTAAAATGGTTCTCATAAAATATGATAAAAATGGTCCCTATCCCATATTTCAAACTGCAGCTTCTCCTAGTCACGTTTCAGGATAGGTCGCATACAGAAGAAACACAGCTTGAGCCATGTCTCAATCACCAGAGGAACCAGAGGAGTAGCATCATGAACACACATACTTGATCTGCTGTGGAGCTGGGCTGTGACAGGAGAGAGAACCCTCCTCAGATGAGTGAACAGAACAACCTATGTTTCTCCAACCTTAGTCCTCCTCCATGCTCATTTATAAACCTGTCCTTCTCACTCCGCCTGACAAGAGCTGGGCTCAAAGACTAACTGAACACACAGCAGGACATAAGCATGAAAAAGTAGCCTGATATGCTCCTGCAGTTAAGGAGAAGTGTTTTTTTATGTCCTGCTCCAGCCCTGGTTCACAGCTGACTGACCAGAACAGGTATGTGTGTGTGGATCGCCCTCGCACCCAGGGCAGCGGGGTACTTGGAGCCGGGCCCGGTGGATTTCAATGGGGGTTGTCACTGTGGCAGTGACCCGGTCCGTGTCCCTGGGCGTCCATTGAAAAAAGTGGGGAATGTTGAGTGATGCAATAAAGTTTATTAATGAATGTTTCGTGACGCCACCTGTGGTATTCGGCAATGAAGATGTTAAGCCGATGCTGCAGACAGATCCTCTGGGACAGATGGGGTGGTGCAGCAATGATGGTGTAGCCCTCCACAGGCAGGGCTGTAGTCCCAGGGCAGTGTAGATGAGGAGATAGGGGAGAGACGTGAATGGTGCAGGACTAGGCACAAGGATGTAGCAGTGCTGGGTGTGCTGACGCAGGAATAAGTGGAGGACACCAGGGCATGTAGTTCCAAAGCTTTACTCACAGTCTGTTGCAGGTACTGGTGCCCGCCTCGGTGCAGTGTCCTCTGGGTCAGGGGCTCCGCCAACTTCCAGGCAAGATGAAGTACTCCCCTCCAACACTCCGTCAACATATGTGCCTTTTCTGAATGTCTCCCTTTTCCCTTTTTCGCCTATAGTGAAGTACTCACAGTACTGAGTTACACTGGAGTTCCTCCTGTGAGATGTTCCTATGAACACTACTTGTACGGCAGACAGCTGTAGCCTGCTTCGGGGACTCCTTGCTACTAAGTCCCGGCTCACTATCGTTGCTGTTGTGCCCCCAAGTCTTGTGTGGGAATAAAGTGGTGACAACTTCTATTCCTCCGATGTCTGCTGCAGGACCATTAATATCCATACAACCTCGGGGACCGGACCCCGGCCTTGCGCTGTGAACTTGGGAAGGGTTCTCCTCTAACCCTAATCCTTTGTCCTCCTCTCATGTTCCGTACAAATCCTTCTTTCTTATTGAGTCAGGCTTTCTATCAATGTTCCTTTCCTGTGACAGCGGACCCAAGTCACTGAGGTCGGCTGCAGCACTTCCTTCATCCATCCCACTCAGGGGATCTTCACTCCTCCTCTCACTCTGTCAGACTGACTGACTGACTAAATCCTAAACTCTTCCCGCTCTTTTGATGCTAACTAAACTCCACCCTCCTCCCAGCACGCTTCGTGTTCCAAGCAGGGAGCCACCAAAGGGTGCTTTGCTACAATACTGTGTTGTGTGGGATGCAGGTGTTGGAGCATGGTCAGGAGTCTCCACCTTACCTGAATGGTGGGGTACCACACCTCAGGAGGAGGTGCAGTACCTCTGTGGCGACTGAACCCTCAGGGGTGCCACATACCCCCCATTAAACACAGCACGTGCGCGGGCTACAAGTGAAACAAAGTTAGACAAAATAAGGAACATACAAAATTTTTTGAAATGCTTGATAAACAGTTCTTATCTAAACTTCCCAATGTGGGAGGCACTGACTCTTGAACGTTACAAACAATTTTAACTATCTATATCTTAATACAGTACCTAATTCAAAGTGCTATTAGCAGTAAACACACTACCACTTTCAAGTGTTATCATTATCACATTTCTTCATCACTTCTTCTTTCCCTTCACATTTTACTATTACTTCTGAACCTTAAGTGGCAACCGCTGATGCCTGGTTCGTCACCTGCAATTTTTAAATCTTTATTCAAATATTACTATTAATCAGATTCCTAAACCTCACTACTGACTATAAAATCTGTTCTATCAAAAATACCAAACATTATTTCTTTAAATGCAATTATGTAGGTTAGACACTGGTCCAGCCAAGTTGCCTTGAAATGTCCTTATTCTAAGAGCAAAACGCCAATTCTTGAGGTAGTCCTTATTACAAAAAGGGCTATGTAAAACCAAGAGAGGGAACCTAAGGAGGTGCAACTATATACATTACAGTTCTGGATCATTCAGTGTCCATGATCTCCACAGTTCTATGAAAATGTTGCCAATAAAACTGGGCAACCTGGAAAAACATGATGAACAAACAAAAACAAAAATAGCTTTAAGGCACAACGGTGCAAATACCCTCCTGGGTAACAGAGTTAGTTACTAATCATTGTTAGTGTCGGTGGTCCCCTCCTGGGGTGCTGAAAGCTGATGACTTGGGCTGCTTCCAGGGGAGAACTTATGGGCATCCTCTTCCTGCTTACTGTCCACAAATTGCAGGTATTCTTCCTCCCATGGAGTGAGATGGGCATCTGTCTGTGTAAATGGAATGGCAGCGGGAGTAACTGCTGCCTGTGAGGGTAATACTTCAGCTGCTGCTGGTGGTATCTCTGCTGCCAGTGATTCTGCAGGTGTTGCAGCTGGTACCGAAGGATATTGTTCCCCAGTTTCCGGTGGTACCACAGTTAGCAGTGCTGCAACCGGTCGTTGCTGGCATGGGGCGATTTGAATGCTGCCACGTGGTGTCTGAGCAATCACTGGACCATTTCTATCCAGGGGCACAGTTCCTGATACCAGGATCATGGCAGGGGCAGTGATCCTACCTGGTGATTCCCGGCAAGGTTCTGACTCCGGCGTGGGTTCAGGGTGGTGAATGGTGGCAGCTGCAACCTCTGGGACTGCCTGGTGAGTGGTCGGCAGCTGGATCGGAGCTGGTGCGGGAGCGACGCCTGCCAAAGCCTCCGGGGCGGGCCCACGCGGCCGCGCCAGATCCGGGTAGGGCATCAGCCCCTGCTCCACCGCTTGCTCTGGGACTCTCATGTATCTCCTCCTGGCAGTCCGCATCCAGAGACAGCATCGGTTTGGAGGCGGAGGTGGGCGCTGTCGCTGGTATAGCAGCGGCCACATGCCCCGCAGGAGCTGTCTGGGAGCAAGTGGTTTCTCTCCATTGCGTTCTCCTGGCCTCTGTCCTTCCATCATGGCGTTCTCTCCTTCTTCCTTCCTGGCCTATTTTCTCGCCACTGGCTCTCACCCCTCCTTCTGAGGGCGGCGTCTTCTTCCTACTCCTCCATACCAAGCCATTATCCGAACCCTTCGGGGGGTGGGCCATGTTGCAGTTGCATAGAAGTTCAGGCAGGGGAGGCCCAGGACGGTTCGTGGTCTTTTCTTAGGACCACCCATGCTGTCACGCCCTTCTTCACCGCGCTGGCGGCCATTTTGTGAGTCCATTTTACAGTCTATCAATTTGGTTATTCTACACATTTTCAGCAATCATAAGTCCAATAAATCTTCGGCACTCAGAACCCGGTGGCACTGGGCTTCGTCATCCTGTTCGTGACACCAAAAATGGGCAGCGGGTACTTGGAGCCGGGCCCGGTGGATTTCAATGGGGGTTGTCACAGTGGCAGTGACCCGGTCCGTGTCCCTGGGCGTACGTTGAAAAAAGTGGGGAATGTTGAGTGATGCAATAAAGTTTATTAATGAATGTTTCGTGACGCCACCTGTGGTATTCGGCAATGAAGATTTTAAGCCGACGCTGCAGACAGATCCTCTGGGACAGATGGGGTGGTGCAGCAATGATGGTGTAGCCCTCCACAGGCAGGCCTGTAGTCCCAGGGCAGTGTAGATGAGGAGATAGGGGAGAGACATGAATGGTGCAGGGCTAGGCACAAGGATGTAGCAGTGCTGGGTGTGTTGACGCAGGAATAAGTGGAGGACACCAGGGCATGTAGTTCCAAAGCTTTACTCACAGTCTGTTGCAGGTACAGGTGCCCGCCTCGGTGCAGTGTCCTCTGGGTCATGGGCTCAGCCAACTTCCAGGCAAGATGAAGTACTCCCCTCCAACACTCCGTCAACATATGTGCCTTTTCTGAACGTCTCCCTTTTGCACCTATAGTGAAGTACTCACAGTACTTAGTTACACTGGAGTTCCTCCTGTCAGATGTTCCTATGAACTCTACTTGTACGGCAGACAGCTGTAGCCTGCTTCGGGGACTCCTTGCTACTAAGTCCCGGCTCACTATCATTGCTGTTGTGCCCCCAAGTCTTGTGTGGGAATAAAGTGGTGACAACTTCTATTCCTCCGATATAAAAAGAAAGAAGCCAGCGCTGCCGATGGTCAGAACGCATAACATGAAGTGCAATGCACATATTGAAATCTAACTGTAATCAAAATGAGACATTTGGCAAAATATTGATCAATACATTGAGCCACCCCACCGCGCCAGGGCAATCTCATGTGGGGGGTCCTACTCTACAATTTTTATTACTCACTGTGCCATTACGGCCTCCTGAATATTTTAAAAGCAAGACCATATCTATTACAAATGTACCTGAAACATGTCTGAATCGCTCCCGTGCAGCCAGATGAAACAAGTGCAGATAAAGGCCAACCAGGTCTGAACATAGACATCTCAGGTTAAACCTCCACACACTGCCCAACCAGCAAACACAGATGAAGGGCGATGCAGGCTCAGACACAGATGTACAAATTATAAAGCCTGGGGCAGGGCGGGGCTGCTGTGTGTGTGCACAGCAGCCTAGATCCATCACAATGAATACAGCAAAAATGGCGAACATAACCCAGCGCGCACGGCAACAGTGGTGGTCAGCCATGACGCAATATGCAAATATAAAAAGAGAGAAGCCAGCGCTGCCGATGGTCAGAACGCATAACATGAAGTGCAATGCACATATTGACATCTAACTGTAATCAAAATGAGACATTTGGCAAAATATTGATCAATACATTGAGCCACCCCGCCGCGCCAAGGCAATCTCATGTGGGGGGTCCTACTCTACATTTTTTATTACTCACTGTGCCATTACGGCCTCCTGAATATTTTAAAAGCAAGACCATATCTATTACAAATGTACCTGAAACATGTCTGAATTGCTCCTGTGCAGCCAGATGAAACAAGTGCAGATAAAGGCCAACCAGGTCTGAACACAGACATCTCAGGTTAAACCTCCACACACTGCCCAACCAGCAAACACAGATGAAGGGCGATGCAGGCTCAGGCACAGGTGCACAAATTATATAAAGCCTGGGGCAGGGCGGGGCTGCTGTGTGTGTGCACAGCAGCCTAGATCCATCACAATGAATACTGCGAAAATGGCGAACATAACCCAGCGCGCACGGCAACAGTGGTGGTCAGTCACAACGCAATAAGCATTGCACTTCATGTTATGCGTTCTGACCATCGGCAGCGCTGGCTTCTCTCTTTTTATATTTGCAAGACCCCGGCCTTGCGCTGTGAACTTGGGAAGGGTTCTCCTCTAACCCTATTCCTTAGTCCTCCTCTCCTCACGTTCCATACAAATCCTTCTTTCTTATGGAGTCAGGCTTTCTATCAATGTTCCTTTCCTGTGACAGAGGACCCAAGTCACTGAGGTCGGCTGCAGCACTTCCTTCATCCATCCCACTCAGGGGATCTTCACTCCTCCTCTCACTCTGTCAGACTGACTGACTGACTAAATCCTAAACTCTTCCCGCTCTTTTGATGCTAACCAAACTCCACCCTCCTCCCAGCACGCTTCGTGTTCCACACAGGGAGCCACCAAAGGGTGCTTTGCTACACTACTGTGTTGTGTGGGATGCAGGTGTTGGAGCGTGGTCAGGAGTCTCCACCTTACCTGAATGGTGGGGTACCACACCTCAGGAGGAGGTGCAGTACCTCTGTGGTGACTGAACCCTCAGGGACGCCACATGTGCATGATGTTGCTCCTTTTCATTCAGACATGTCTGGATGTGTTTTTTCACGACTAGGATGGGTTACAGTTTTACATACATTATGTGATAGTGGCCATTTTTATCACATCCTTGGAGAACTCCTTTATTAGACCAGGGAGAGGATTGCCATACAATTGTTCACTTTGTTCATTGTTAATTCTTGATCATTCCTTATCGTAAAAATGCCATCAATGAAACAATAGAAAACACTTTTTCTTTGATTACATCTTTTTTTGTAGGCATAAAAATTAAGCAGCACATTTCCTTGTGAAAACCAGGGCCTTTTCAACTGACAATAATATAACATTATGGAGGGGATGGATACTAGGCCCCTCCAGAAACCAGAACAGTAAATCCACAGCAATTCATGGTCAGCATGGTGGCTCAGTGGTTAGAATTGTAGGCCTTGGAGCACTGGGTTTCTGGGTACAAAGGAGCTCATGAAGAGCTATGGATGCAGGGAGGTAGGGTGGCTCAGATTACTGACAGTTGAATTTGGTCCTGCAAATCGATTCACACCAACTCCAATTACAATCTTTCATTACCTACTCTGTATGTCATTCTGTTTAGCCACCAATCATTCCACCTTAGGCCTGTTTCACACATCAGTCTTTTCTGTCAGTCTCAATCCGCCAAAATAGTGGAAAACGGATCCGCAGGCGGACTGACAGAAACGGGGGTCAGCGGATCGGCGGATGTACGGATCTGCCGATGTTAAAAATTTAAAGGAGCCGCGCCTGGGGAAAAAAAAAAAAATTAATACCGGCGGATGTAGTGAGCGGTGATCTGCGGTGAGCGATCATCTCGCGGGATGTGGGTGAGAGCATGGAGATCGCGCGATGTGAGAAAAGGGGCCAGAGATCGCGATAGAGATTTTCATCCAGCAGCCAGACAGAATAGCGAGTTAAAATAGAAAATAGCGGATCCGGAGATAGAAAAAACGTTGCAGGGTCCTTCCGGCCAGGTCAGCGGACGCCAAAATATTGGCGGATCCGCAAAAATGCGGACGCTATGGACAGCCATCAGTCAAAATCTGCCGATAATGAAAGTCAATGGGGGAAAAAACGGATCCGCAAAGAAAAATGGCGGATCCGTTTTTTTTCCAAAATGGCGGATTTTGACTGATGATGATAAACGGATGTGTGAAACAGGCCTTAGACCTTTACATTTTCCATAACTGCTAAAGACTTCATGATTGGGAGCTCAATATCTTCTTCTTTCTGGTTCCTACTGTCAGTGAATTGGACACTTGAGTCTTGTCTGTGAACAGACCTAAGTAACCAACATCATTTGGAGGAGAAGGGGGAACTGCAAAAGAATATGGCAGCAACCATGTCACCATTTAATATCTGCACCCTTCTGCTAAATGGCAGATGGAAGCAGTGGTCATGTTTTGAGGGGATGGGGACTTGGGACACCTGTTCTAGAGATCGATGGGATCCCAGACACGTCATATGTACATTTTATAATGGTCTAAAGCCATATAAAAACAATTTTATAGTAAAATAGAGTAGAGTGTATGAATAGCCTACTGACGAACAAAGACATTTAGAAATGAACACAAGAGATACGTTATAATAGCTACTTGACAGAATATGAATTTTTGTAATTTATAAATTATATTCTAACTATATAATCTTATATAATCACAGATAGAACACACAAGGTAACAAGAATAACTGCTAAAATGTCAAAGTTTTGAAAAAATACACTTTTAATTTTCAGATGCATATAATATCATGCGAACCTATTCATCGCAGAAGTAGTAGCATGACTGTTGGATTAAAATGTAAGCGATTTTCAACTAGGTCAGTTTCAGATACCTGTAGTATACTTACGTAATCATAGTGTCCTATGGCATCTTAATTCAGTTCAGCTCAACCACAGGGTTTCCATAGGATAGGCCATTAATATCTGGTCGGTGGGATGATACACCTGGCACTCCCGACAATCAGATGTTACCAGCAGCAGCCAAAAATTTTCAGATGGAGAAACTACGTCAAAACTATAATAGCTGCCGCAGGGTACTGTAGATACACCGCAGATCTACAGTACCTGGCCACAGCCACTATATAAATGACGGACCTGCTGTGTTCCGGCAGCAGCTGAGAACTTCCGGCCGCTGCCAGTAACAGTTAATTGGCGTGGATGTCAGGGGTCGCACCCTTACTCCTCGGATATTGCTGGCCGGGACTAGAGAATAGAATAAGAAGTAGTGACCAACCCTTTAAAAAAAAAAAAAATATATATATATATAAATCCAACAATGTAGACCAGCTCACTCCTGTGAACCACCTGGAACCTCAGCTGACCTGGTTAACTCCGTTGTGCCCGGATCTGGATGTAGGAGTCCATCCATACAAATGTGAACAACGACAAAGCAAAGTCCAGCAATAACGTGAGCAATCCAGGATGCTGTTAAAAATTTTTTTCTTTTTATTCATAAATCCATTAAAATGTAATGGTCCAAGCAGTTCAAAACAGCAATAAAGCAGGAAAGTCGTGCAGATAGGACAAGGCGTTTCAGCGGTAGAACCCGCCTTCTTCACGGTCTATATATATAGTTTAAATATTATTATGCTACTGCCAGGGCTGTGGAGTCAGAGTCAATTTAGGTGGAATCGATTTAAAATGGACTGACTCCGACTACTAAAATATATAATAAATTGGTAGCGCAGTACAATGCAGGATGTACAGTAAGTATTTCCATAAGAATTTTGGAAAGTTATGAAATGTCTGTTCTGTTCCTGATCTAAAGATCTCAACTTTTATCGGAGATGAATCTGTGCTGCACTTTATGTACAGGCTCAGTAGTGGGGCACTGCTGTGGAGATGAATCTGTGTTGCACTTTATGTACATGCTCAGTAGTGAGTGATGTGGAGATGAATATGTGCTGCCCTTTATGTACAGGCTCAGTAGTGAGGCAGTGCTGTGGAGATGAATCTGTGCTGCACTTTATGTACAGGCTCAGTAGTGAGGCAGTGCTGTGGAGATGGATCTGTGCTGCACTTTATGTACATGCTCAGTAGTGAGGCAGTGCTGTGGAAATGAATCTGTGCTGCACTTTATGTACATGCTCAGTAGTGAGACAGTGATGTGGAGATGGATCTGTGCTGCACTTTATGTACATGCTCAGTAGTGAGGCAGTGCTGTGGAGATGAATCTGTGCTGCACTTTATGTACATGCTCAGTAGTGAGACAGGGATGTGGAGATGAATCTGTGCTGCACTTTATGTACATGCTCAGTAGTGAGGCAGTGCTGTGGAGATGAATCTGTGCTGCACTTTATGCACATGCTCAGTAGTGAGGCAGTGCTGTGGAGATGAATGTGTGCTGTACTTTATGTACATGCTCAGTAGTGAGGCAGTACTGTGGAGATGAATCTGTGCTGCACTTTATGCACATGCTCAGTAGTGAGGCAGTGCTGTGGAGATGAATCTGTGCTGCACTTTATGCACATGCTCACTAGTGAGGCAGTGCTGTGGAGATGAATCTGTGCTGCACTTTATGCACATGCTTAGTAGTAAGGCAGGGCTGTGGACATGAATCTGTGCTGCACTTTATGCACATCCTCAGTAGTGAGGCAGTGCTGTGGAGATGAATCTGTGCTGCACTTTATGTACATGTTCAGTAGTGAGACAGTGATGTGGAGATGAATATGTGCTGCACTTTATGTATATGCTCAGTAGTGAGGCAGTGCTGTAGAGATGAATCTGTACTGCACTTTATGTACATGCTCAGTAGTGAGACAGTGATGTGGAGATGAATATGTGCTGCACTTTATGTACAGGCTCATTAGTGAGGCAGGGCTGTGGAGATGAATCTGTGCTGCACTTTATGCACATGCTCAGTAGTGAGGCAGTGCTGTGGAGATGAATCTGTGCTGCACTTTATTATGTACAGGCTCAGTAGTGACCAGTGCTGGGGAGATGAATCTGTGCTGCACTTTATGTACATGCTCAGTAGTGAGGCAGTGCTCTGGAGATGAATCTGTGCTGCTCTTTATGTACAGGCTCAGTAGTGAGGCAGTGCTGTGGAGATGAATCTGTGCTGCACTTTATGCACATGCTCAGTAGTGAGGCAGTGCTGTGGAGATGAATCTGTGCTGTACTTTATGTACATGCTCAGTAGTGACCAGTGCTGTGGAGATGAATCTGTGCTGCACTTTATGTACATGCTCAGTAGTGAGGCAGTGCTGTGGAGATGAATCTGTGCTGCACTTTAAGCACATGCTCAGTAGTGAGGCAGTGCTATGGAGATGAATCTGTGCTGCACTTTATGCACATCCTCAGTAGTGAGGCAGGGCTGTGCACATGAATCTGTGCTGCACTTTATGCACATCCTCAGTAGTGAGGCAGTGTTCTGGAGATGAATCTGTGCTGCACTTTATGCACTTGCTCAGTAGTGAGGCAGTACTGTGGAAATGAATCTGTGCTGCACTTTATGCACATGCTCACTAGTGAGGCAATGCTATGGAGATGAATCTGTGCTGCACTTTATGCACATCCTCAGTAGTGAGGCAGGGCTGTGGACATGAATCTGTGCTGCACTTTATGCACATCCTCAGTAGTGAGGCAGTGTTGTGGAGATGAATCTGTGCTGCACTTTATGCACTTGCTCAGTAGTGAGGCAGCACTGTGGAGATGAATCTGTGCTGCACTTTATGCACATGCTCACTAGTGAGGCAGTGCTGTGGAGATGAATCTGTGCTGCACTTTATGCACATGCTTAGTAGTAAGGCAGGGCTGTGGACATGAATCTGTGCTGCACTTTATGCACATGCTCAGTAGTGAGGCAGTGCTGTGGAGATGAATGTGTGCTGTACTTTATGTACATGCTCAATAGTGACCAGTGCTATGGAGATGAATCTGTGCTGCACTTTATGCACATGCTCAGTAGTGAGGCAGTGCTGTGGAGATGAATCTGTGCTGCACTTTAGGTACATGCTCAGCCGTGACCAGTGCTCTGGAGATGAATCTGTGCTGCACTTTATGTACATGTTCAGTAGTGAGGCAGTGCTGTGGAGATGAATCTGTGCTGCACTTTATGTACATGTTCAGTAGTGAGGCAGTGTTGTGGAGATGAATCTGTGCTGCACTTTATGTACATGCTCAGTAGTGAGGCAGTACTGTGGAAATGAATCTGTGCTGCACTTTATGCACATGCTCACTAGTGAGGCAATGCTATGGAGATGAATCTGTGCTGCACTTTATGCACATCCTCAGTAGTGAGGCAGGGCTGTGGACATGAATCTGTGCTGCACTTTATGCACATCCTCAGTAGTGAGGCAGTGTTGTGGAGATGAATCTGTGCTGCACTTTATGCACTTGCTCAGTAGTGAGGCAGTACTGTGGAAATGAATCTGTGCTGCACTTTATGCACATGCTCACTAGTGAGGCAATGCTATGGAGATGAATCTGTGCTGCACTTTATGCACATCCTCAGTAGTGAGGCAGGGCTGTGGACATGAATCTGTGCTGCACTTTATGCACATCCTCAGTAGTGAGGCAGTGTTGTGGAGATGAATCTGTGCTGCACTTTATGCACATGCTCACTAGTGAGGCAGTGCTGTGGAGATGAATCTGTGCTGCACTTTATGCACTTGCTCAGTAGTGAGGCAGCACTGTGGAGATGAATCTGTGCTGCACTTTATGCACATGCTCACTAGTGAGGCAGTGCTGTGGAGATGAATCTGTGCTGCACTTTATGCACATGCTTAGTAGTAAGGCAGGGCTGTGGACATGAATCTGTGCTGCACTTTATGCACATGCTCAGTAGTGAGGCAGTGCTGTGGAGATGAATGTGTGCTGTACTTTATGTACATGCTCAATAGTGACCAGTGCTATGGAGATGAATCTGTGCTGCACTTTATGCACATGCTCAGTAGTGAGGCAGTGCTGTGGAGATGAATCTGTGCTGCACTTTAGGTACATGCTCAGCCGTGACCAGTGCTCTGGAGATGAATCTGTGCTGCACTTTATGTACATGTTCAGTAGTGAGGCAGTGTTGTGGAGATGAATCTGTGCTGCACTTTATGTACATGCTCAGTAGTGAGGCAGTGCTGTGGAGATGAATCTGTGCTGCACTTTATGCACATGCTCACTAGTGAGGCAGTGCTGTGGAGATGAATCTCTGCTGCACTTTATGCACATGCTTAGTAGTAAGGCAGGGCTGTGGACATGAATCTGTGCTGCACTTTATGTACAGGCTCAGTAGTGGGGCAGTGCTGTGGAGATGAATCTGTGCTGCACTTTAGGTACATGCTCAGCCGTGACCAGTGCTCTGGAGATGAATCTGTGCT
The DNA here is from genome assembly GCF_039654945.1 of Dendrobates tinctorius. NCBI lineage: Eukaryota > Metazoa > Chordata > Amphibia > Anura > Dendrobatidae > Dendrobates > Dendrobates tinctorius. The sequence continues at coordinate 28,961,487 of NW_027361673.1, read as the reverse complement.
GCACTTTATGTACATGTTCAGTAGTGAGGCAGTGCTGTGGAGATGAATCTGTGCTGCACTTTATGTACATGTTCAGTAGTGAGGCAGTGTTGTGGAGATGAATCTGTGCTGCACTTTATGTACATGCTCAGTAGTGAGGCAGTGCTGTGGAGATGAATCTGTGCTGCACTTTATGCACATGCTCACTAGTGAGGCAGTGCTGTGGAGATGAATCTCTGCTGCACTTTATGCACATGCTTAGTAGTAAGGCAGGGCTGTGGACATGAATCTGTGCTGCACTTTATGTACAGGCTCAGTAGTGGGGCAGTGCTGTGGAGATGAATCTGTGCTGCACTTTATGTACAGGCTCAGTAGTGGGGCAGTGCTGTGGAGATGAATCTGTGCTGCACTTTATGTACAGGCTCAGTGAGGCAGTGCTGTGGAGATGAATCTGTGCTGCACTTTATGTACAGGCTCAGTAGTGACCAATGCTGTGGGGTCGGAGTCAGGGAAATTGAGTAGTCAGAGGTTTGGCTTCCCAACTCAACAGCCCTGGTTACTGCACTCAAAATTTCCCAAGTATTGGAGCTGGAATCTCCCAGCATGCTCACTGGATCAACATCTGCACAACAGAGTGCTCTAATGACTTGTTATCTCAGTTGAGCCTCTACCACAGACCTATACAGTAATATAGAGAAGCAACTAATAACTCTTTATTGGAGCTCTTCTTAGTAGTTAGGGTTTTGTCTGTGACCCCAATAACAACCAGCATATGTATAAATGCAGTAAATGGAGAAATGCATGAGTAGTGAAGCAATGAATTTGCAAAATCCACAGACAACATGTATATATTAATGTCCAAATGTAAATATAACCTCTAACTAAAAGGCTTATTCCCATCTTGGCAAATTATCACCGATCCATAGGATAGGTGACAACTTACTGATCGCTAGGACCCCGAAACAAATCCTGGCTAAGAGGATGAGAAATGTCCTGCTAGAATGAAGCAATGGCTGCACATGTTCGCCTCCTCTCCATGTATTGTCTATGAGACTACTGGAGATAGCCCCTTTAAGGCCAGTTTTATACATCCAACATTCTTAGACCAGTTATATCATCTGGACTGGCTGGTGGTCTTCTGACTCAACCTGAATAACCTCATAGTCATATATGAGGCTGTTGAGGTTAATTCAGGAGGTCCGCGACAAGTCTAGACATCATAGTCCTTCCTCAGTCCCATGAATGTCCCTTGTCTAACTGGCTTATGTGCATCCTTTTTTCTTCCTAAAAATAAATTAACATACAATGAAATATAGTTCACGATCCACAAAATAGCAAATACGCTGTAGAAGCCGTCTCTAGAAAAACGAATATAAATTATGATTACGCTATATACATCGTGGTCATACAGCAGTTTTTCACCATAGGATTATCCCTTACGGAGTACAAATCTTCCAATCATTGTGATACATGGAATAAATTTACCAGACAGAAGTTTTGTATCTTGTCTTTTACAAAAACGATTCTACACATACAAAATCCAGACTGTGGATTGTGCAGCAAATCTGACTTTCTCGGCGGCAATGCATTTAAAACTTGCCTAGTAATGGATGGACATAAATAGTAGATAAATAGTTTAGTGTTAGGTTTTGCACACCAAGACGTCTGCAAATGGTCCAAGTAGTGTTTTGTTAAATACGCACCGAATCCAAACCAAGTAGGTCGTTGATGGTTTAATGTTTTCAGAAAATGTGTGGTTTTGGTAAGATAACATGTAAGGCATATACGTGTTTTCTCCTTGCTCCTGGATCCATACTTCATATTTAACATCTCTCACTTTCAAATATTTAAGATTCCACGGGATCTGCCAGGTCACAGACAGCTTTGTTAGGCTTGCTTCAGAGCTTGAAGCCTGGCATCTGGATTCCCTTACCTTCCCCGGATATAATCCATTTGCCCACTTCTGCTTCTTAGTACCAGGCTTAGTTTTCACAACGCTTCTTATAGCTTGAATAAGAGATGGTACGTCAACCTTAGTGTCCTGGTAAATACGGAAAAGCCACTCTGGATTACGGCAGCAAAGATGTCGCGGCACTTCCTTGCTTTTTTTTATACGCTCTTGTTCACTGGCATCTAGATGGATAATGCCACCTTGCTCCCATGGCCTTTCAGGATACGTGATTGTGTTTGCTATTTCTTTATTTTGCCAGGCAACATACTGGAGTTCCATGCCAGGAAGAGTTGCCAGAGTTTTGTATGGTGTGTAATGATCTGGGTTTACACCATAAGGGAAGAGTTCGACCACAGCAGCCCCTTTTGGCAGAAAGAGAGACATAACTAACTGTGCTCCGTGCATACAGACAAGCATGGAAGCATTACTGATCAAACGCACAATGTCTGTAAAAGTGTGGTCCTCTAAAGACACTGTGATAGTTTTCATCTGAAATTCCTGAGCAAGAGCCAGGAGTAACTCGGCCTCATTTACAATTAGTCGATCCATTGTTCGGCTGAAGAGAACTATATAGTCTTCAGATGCACTTTGCTCAGTGCTAATATTAAGTTTTCCCAATATGAATTTAGCAAAGTGCCTAATTTCATTACCAGACACGAGTATATTGGCCTTTGGACCCTGTGGTTGGACAAAGCCATACTGATACCATGTGGTGATTTTTGTTAACCCAACATAAGACTTGGTGAAACATAGCAGCCTACCTAAAGTCTTTAGCTGCTCTTTAAAGAGAGGCAGCTTGTTGCTCATAAGCTTGTACAGGTCGAAGTGAGAACCTTCCACCCATCCCTCCATAAAAAACAGACGAGAGTCCAGGTCTAGGTCCGGGAACTGCTGCATGGTGTAGAATATGGGCAGAAGGTCATCATGAAACACATGCATGAGGTTATCTGGATTAAACCTGTTCATTATGAGGGCAACATCTGGCACAAACACCGGCTTGGGCATAAATTTCAGGGCAGCAGCTGGAAGCTCAATGAAGTTGAAATATTGTGTATTGTGGTCATCCACTGAAGAGAGATCTAGCAGTGCAGGCTGGAAGCGTCTAGAACCCAAGCTGGGCAACATGATGGACGAGTTACTATGAAAAAACACAAACTCCTCCGCCTCTGTAGAGTAACAAAGCGACTCAAAACGACACACGCGATCTGTGTGCATCCTACCCGTACAAACCATTTTGGTGCCATCTTCCACAAGAGCATATAGAGCTGCCTGATAGTCTATGCGGACCTGTGACAGCTCCTGGGATTGACGCGTAAGGTCCAACTCCTCCTCAATGACAGAAAACTGTTCCCATAACTTGACATATTTCCACAACACTGCAGCCAGGACAGACACAAGCAGAGCATTAAACACAGCGGATATGTTCATTCTGCAGATGTGCTGGGTAAAGATATCCAGATGGAAGCCTAATAGGAGTCACAGTCCTCATTTGTCCACCTTAACATAGTCGAGGAAACCTGAGAAAGAAGAAAAGGACATTATCAGCCAAAGGAAACATGGTGGTCTAATGCAATGTACATTATCGTAAAAACTATCTCAATAACTATAGGGACTGGCATACTGACTGCTGCAATAAAGTGACTCTGGCACTCTGCTGAGGGTTGTACCTCTTTGTCCCTCTTTATCCGTATTTGGGCTGTGCATGGAGCAGAGGTCCAGCATGCACACCTCCACTCCAATCATTGCCAGTAAACCACGGGTACAGTACGCCCAGTAAACCACGGGAACAGTACGCCCAGTAAACCACGGGTACAGTGTGCCCAGTAAACCACAGGGACTGTGCGCCCAGTAAACCACAGGTACAATGTGTACAGTAAATTACGGGTACAGTGTGCCAAGTAAACCACGGGCGCAATACGCCCAGTAAACTCCAGGTACAGTGAGCTCAGCAAACCACGGGTACAGTACGCCCAGTAAATCCCTGGTACAGTGCACCCAGTAACCCACGGGCACAATACTCCCAGTAAACCACTAGCACAGTGAGCCCAGTAAACCACGGGCATAATATGTTCAGTAAACCAAAGGTACAGTACGCCCAGTAAACCACGGGCACAATATGTCCAGTTAACCATAAGTACAATATGCCCAGTAAACTACGGTTACAGTGCGTCCAGTAAACCACGGGCACAGTGTACCCAGTAAACCATGGTTACAGTGCACCCAGTAAACCCCAGGTATGTTCCGCCCAATAAACCACAGGTACAGTGCGCCCAGTAAACCGCGGGTGCAGAGTGCCCAGTAAACCACAGGTACAGCGCATCCAGTAAAACTCTGGTACAGTACACCCAGTCGGGTACAGTACGCCCATTAAACCACTGGTACAGTGTGTCCAGTAAACCCCTGGTACAGTACGCCCAGTGAGCCACAGGTACAGTGTGCTTAGTAAACCCCGGTACAGTACACCCAGTAAACCACAGGTACAGTGAGTCCAGTAAACCGCGGGTGCAGAGTGCCCAGTAAACCACAGGTACAGCGCATCCAGTAAAACTCTGGTACAGTACACCCAGTCGGGTACAGTACGCCCATTAAACCACTGGTACAGTGTGTCCAGTAAACTCCTGGTACAGTACGCCCAGTGAGCCACAGGTACAGTGTGCTTAGTAAACCCCGGTACAGTACACCCAGTAAACCACAGGTACAGTGAGTCCAGTAAACCACGGGTACAGAACCCCCAGTAAACCACAGGTACAGTACACCCCGTAAACTATGGGCATAATACGCCCAAACCAGGGGTACAGTGCGCCCAGTAATCCACGGGCACAATATTCCCAGAAAACCATGGGTACAGTACATCCAGTATACTAAGGGTACAGTGTGTCCAGTAAACTACTGGTACAGTACGCAAGTAAACTATGCGTACAACAAGAAAGGGAACTGGAGAGCACCACTAATAGGGATCTCCCATTACATGCCAAGGAAATTTATGAACCAAAAAAGAAAGCGTAGCATGCAAATTACAGGGATCACTGAATAAATAATGAAAAAAATCTTTATTAAAGTGACAACACTGCATAATTAAACACAGTTAAAAATGCATATAGCAAAAAAGAAACACACACATAGTGGCTCACAATAGGGCCGTGCCCTTGTCAGACCCCAATAAACAGGAATGCTTCCTAGCTACACCATGAACATATTAATTCATGCTAATGTGGCCAATCAAATAGGGCAAATGAATGTGATGAAACCCAAAAGAGGTGGACAGGCTGATACCATGCAAGTAAAACTGTACAGTAAACAGGTATTACATTAAATTCTCATACTACCTGGACCTGGGCAGAGAATCACCCACACGGAAAGAATCCTGTCGGGAGTACAAATAGTACTGTGGGTGAGAAGAGTGGCGGAGGCAAGGGCGCAGGTATGCCCAATGCGTGTCACCAGAAAACCTGGCTTCTTCAGAGGCAGTGAAGAAACCAGGTTTTTAGATCCTTCTTTGGGCCATTGCAACTGCTTTTCAAGCTCATCCTGGGTCCTGGGAGAGTATATTGCTACACCATACTCCTTGATAGTTGGCATTATTTGGCCATTGTATTCTCTTCATTTATTTGGATGGGCACATATTGGTTTGGATGTAATACCTGTTTACTGTACAGTTTTACTTGCATGGTATCAGCCTGTCCACCTCTTTTGGGTTTCATCACATTCATGTGTCCTATTTAATTGGCCACATTAGCATGAATTAATATGTTCATGATGTAGCTAGGAAGCATTACTGTTTATTGGGGTCTGACAAGGGCACGGCGCTATTGTGGGCCACTGTGTGTGTGGGTTTCTTTTTGCTATATGCATTTTTTAATGCATATGCATTAATGCATGTTTTTAATTATGCAGTGTTGTCACTTTAATAAAGACTTTTTCATTATTTAGTCGATGATCCCTGTGATTGGCATGCTAAATCACGGGTACAGTGTGACCAGTAAACCACGGGTACAATGGAACCAATAAACCACGGGTACATTGAAACCAGTAAAACATGGGTACAGTGCGACCAATAAACCTCGGTTACAGTGCGACCAGAAAAACACAGGTACAGTGCGTCCAGTAAACCTCGGGTACAGTGCGTCCAGTAAACCTCGGGTACAGTGCGTCCAGTAAACCTCGGGTACAGTGCGTCCAGTAAACCTCGGGTACAGTGCGACCAGTAAACCTCGGGTACAGTGCGACCAGTAAACCTCGGGTACATTGCGACCAGTAAAACATGGGTACAGTACGACCAGTAAACCTCGGTTACAGTGCGACCAGAAAAACACAGGTACTGTGCGTCCAGTAAACCTCGGGTACAGTGCGACCAATAAACCACGGGTACAGTACGACCAGTAAAACATGGGTACAGTACGACCAGTAAACCTCGGTTACAGTGCGACCAGAAAAACACAGGTACAGTGCGTCCAGTAAACCTCGGGTACAGTGCGTCCAGTAAACCTCGGGTACAGTGCGTCCAGTAAACCTCGGGTACAGTGCGTCCAGTAAACCTCGGGTACAGTGCGTCCAGTAAACCTCGGGTACAGTGCGACCAATAAACCTCGGGTACAGTGCGACCAATAAACCTCGGGTACAGTGCGACCAATAAACCTCGGGTACAGTGCGTCCAATAAACCTCGGGTACAGTGCGTCCAGTAAACCTCGGGTACAGTGCGACCAATAAACCTCGGGTACAGTGCGACCAATAAACCTCGGGTACAGTGCGTCCAGTAAACCTCGGGTACAGTGCGTCCAGTAAACCTCGGGTACAGTGCGTCCAGTAAACCTCGGGTACAGTGCGACCAGTAAACCTCGGGTACAGTGCGACCAGTAAACCTCGGGTACAGTGCGACCAATAAACCACGGGTACATTGCGACCAGTAAAACATGGGTACAGTACGACCAGTAAACCTCGGTTACAGTGCGACCAGAAAAACACAGGTACAGTGCGTCCAGTAAACCTCGGGTACAGTGCGTCCAGTAAACCTCGGGTACAGTGCGTCCAGTAAACCTCGGGTACAGTGCGTCCAGTAAACCTCGGGTACAGTGCGACCAATAAACCTCGGGTACAGTGCGACCAATAAACCTCGGGTACAGTGCGACCAGTAAACCTCGGGTACAGTGCGACCAGTAAACCTCGGGTACAGTGCGTCCAGTAAACCTCGGGTACAGTGCGACCAATAAACCTCGGGTACAGTGCGACCAGTAAACCTCGGGTACAGTGCGTCCAGTAAACCTCGGGTACAGTGCGTCCAGTAAACCTCGGGTACAGTGCGACCAATAAACCTCGGGTACAGTGCGACCAGTAAACCTTGGGTACAGTGCGACCAGTAAACCACAGGTACAGTGTGACCCAGTAAACCACGGGCACAGTACACCGAGTAAACCACGGGTACAGTACTCCCGGTAAACCATGGGTACAGTACACCTGATAAACCATTGGTACAGTATGCCCACATACACTACGAATTAGGGTAAGTACACACGTTGCAGATTGTGCTGCAGATTTTTCCGCATGGATTTTGCAAAATCCGTAGGTAAATCCGCAGGTCAAAAGACCTGCGGTTTTGCCCTGTGGCTTGACACATGTACAATGGAGCAGGTGGAAAACCGCTGCGGAATCCGCACAAAGAATTGACATGCTGCGGATTAGAAACTGCAGCAAATCCGCAGCATGTGCACAGGGTTTTTTGTTTTTCATTGATTTTAATGGTACTGTACAACGCAGCACAAACTGCTGCGGATCTGCAGCGTGTGCACAGAGCCTTACTATCAATCAAAAGGCTTCACTGGTAAATACCGCATCCAATAACTGCACTGGAAAGCGGCACAATTCCTGGTAACATTTATGCAGTTTTGCCAGATGACACACAGCTGCGACGTGTGACCCGAGTGTTAATTATGGGCATACTTCACCCTTTAGAGTCCTTTATTTAGGACACATGTGCGGTAGTGAGAATGCTGCCACATGACAGCTGCACTGGGCAGCGAGCACTTAGGATTATTGGTAGATACTAGATGCCAGCAGGCTAGAGGTGCAGGGACATAATGGGTTAAAGGCCCTTGCTGACTTCAGATGCAGGATCACAACAGGCTACAGGACCTGTGATGACGTCACGCCCATGTGATCTGTCCATGTGTAGGAGGCTCCAGCTGCCTCAGAGCCAGGTCTCCGTGTGTCACGTGTCAGCATCGCTGCGTCTCTGAGGCTCATGAAGCGCACGCTGCTATTACCTGCGATGTGGCCGCGTTCACACCGTCCTCCTCATACTGCAGCTCCTAGCGGCTGAAAGACCTCTGAAGATGTCACACGAAAGCCCCTAAAGCTTAAGGACCTTCAATGATGCCATGACCATGTGATCAGTCACGTGTGTGGGAGGAGTCAGGCTCCAGTTGGTGCTGATTTTCCGAGCAGCGCTGTGCACATGCTGCAGATTTGTTGGCGCAGATTTAAAACTGCAGCATGTGACTTCTTATGTGCAGTTCTGCAGCAGTTTTTAATCTGCTCCATTATAGAAATCTGCAGGTGAAAACTGCAGGGGAAATCCGCACAAAAACTGCAGGAAATCTCCAGGTCATTTTACCTGCAGATTTAGCAAAATCTGCGTGGAAAATTCCAAAGCAGAATCCGCACCGTGTGCACACAGCCTTATTTTTCTGGTTATGGCGCTGCATGGGGTTTTGTATTTTTCGTGGTGAGCTGCCGGTGTTATTTATACTGGTTTATGACATAAGTTTTGAAAAAACATAATTCTGGCATTTTGATTTTTCTCTTTACACCTTTTACCGGACAAGTTAATGAATAATAATAATAATTTTATTTCTGTAGCGCCAACATATGCCGCAGCGCTGTACAAATTTTATGAGTTGATTTTCTGTTATGAATGTGGCAATAAGTTAATTTTTTAAATTTGTTTAATGGCGGGAAAAGGTGACTGTGACTGGAACACTTCATATTTAGCATTTTTTTTTCCTGTGCCTTTGCGGATACTTTGACCTGCGATCATGTAATCACTTAACTAGGTCTGCTGAGCTGCACAGGAGTGCCAAGCGTATAGTGATGGGGAACACCAATCGGAACCCCGAGGCTATGATAAGCCATTGTTGCCTTCCATTTGCATCACTGGGGAACAATGTGAGCACGTCTGATCCAAATGCTGCTATCAGACTGACAGTGGCATTTAAACAGTTAACAGCATCAATCAGAGCTCAGCTTGTATCCCTTTCAGAAATGAGAGCCCCAGAAACGATGTACCTCTACTTCATTGCGCGTTAAAGGGCCTGTCCATTACTAAGACAATCCCTTCTTCATCAAAACGTTTGGCCCCTATAAAATAGTAACGCTTATACTCAACCGTCCCGGCACGGTTCCAGCAGTCACTCTAACTGGGGCTGTCATGCAGTGTTGTGACATGTGATCCCCAATCAGGTGCGTGTCACAACACCGCGCGAGAGCCTTTGAGGAGAGCGAGTGCCGACAACGCGGGAACAGCATCGGCACGGGAGGTACGTATATGTGGCGCCCCTGAGGCTCAGTCGCCACAGAGGTACTGCACCTCCTCCTGAGGTGTGGTATCCCAACATCCAGGTAAGGTGGAGACTCCTGACCACACTCCAACACCTGCATCCCACACCACAAAGTAGTGTAGCAAAGCACCTTCGGCGGCTCCCTGCTTGGAGTATAGCAAAGCACCCATTGGTGGCTCCCTGCTTGGAACACGAAACGTGCTGGGAGGTGGGTGGAGTTAGAATACATAAAAGAGCGGGAAGAGTTTAGGATGAGAAGTCAGTTGGTAGAGAGTTGGAGAGAAGAAGATCCCTGTAGAGAGGGATAGATGGATGGAAGTGCTGCAGTAGATCCCAGTGACCTGGGTCTGCTGGCATGGGAAAGGAAGAGAGAGCAACATAGACTGAAAGCCTGATTCTCCATAGAAAGAAAGATTAGTACGGAACGTGAGGAGTAAAAGGGAACAGAGGACGTGGGTTAGAAGAGAACCCTTCCTAGAAGTTCCAAGCGCAAGGCCGGGGTCCGGTCCCCGAGGTTGTATGGATACTAATGGTCCTGCAGCAGACACCGGAGGAATAGAAGTAGTGACCACTTTATTCCCACACAAGGCTTGGGGGCACAACAGCAACTGGATAGTGAGCCGGGACTTAGTAGCAAGAAGTTCCCGAAGCAGGCTACAGCTGTCTGCCGTACAAGTAGAGTTCATAAGAACATCGGACAGGAGGAACTCCAGTGTAACTCAGTACTAGGAGTACTTCATTTAAAGGCGCTATAAGAGGAGACGTTCAGAAAGGCACATGTTGGCGGAGTGTTGGAAAGGAGTATTCCATCTGGCCTGGAGGTTGACCGAGTCCCTGACCCGGAGGACACGGCACGGAGGCGGGCACCTGTTTGTACAACAGACTGTGAGTAAAGCTTTGGAACTACATGCCCTGGTGTCCTCCACTTATTCCCTGCACCATCCTGACTAGCACCGCCACCACCTCTGCGCCTGACACTACACCATCTACGTGGCACTTCACCTACTCTGCCCTGGGACTCCAGCCCTGCCTGTGGAGGGCTATAACATCACTGCTGCACCACACCATCTGTCCCAGAGGATCTGCCTGCAGCGTCGGCTTACATCTTCATTGCCGAACACCACAGGTGGTGTCACGAATCACTTATAAACTTTCATCACTATAAGCACACTGCAACAACCCCCTTTTACAATGGGCGCCCAGGGCCACGGGCCGGGTTACAGCTGCCGTGACATCTCCCATTGGAGCTCATCGGGCCCGGTACCGAGTACCCCACAGCCCTGGGTGTGAGGGCGACCCATTTTGGCTTTACTATATTATTGGGACCAAGCGACAGGTATGGGAAGTTTTCCAAGTAGTGGACAACTTCTTTAAGGGAACAAATCTGGTTGAACCCCCTCAGCTCGGACGTCTGAGATAAAGATCGGTCAGTTTGATTTTAAATCCCAAAACCATCACTGATTGTGGATACTTCACACTAGACCTTGGAAATCAAGGTCCCAGAATCTGGAGGAAGAGTAGAGAGGCCACAATCCAAGCTGCTTGAGGTCTAGTGTGAAGTACCCACAATCAGTGATGGTTTGGGGAGCCATGTCATCTGCTGGTGTAGGTCCACTGTGTTTTATCAAGACCAAAGTCAGCACAGTCGTCTACCAGGAAATTTTAGAGCACTTCATGCTTCCCTCTGCCGACAAGCTTTTTGGAGATGGAAATTTAATTCTCCAGCAGAACTTGGCACCTGTCCACACTGCCAAAAGTACCAATACCTGGTTTAAAAACAACAGTATCACTGTGCTTGATTGGCTAGCAAACTCACCTGACCTTAACCACATAGAGGATATATGGGGTATTGTCAAGAGGAAGATGAGACACCAGATGCAACAATGCAGATGAGCATTCATGCTGCTATCAAAGCAACCTGGGCTTCCATAACACCTCAGCAGTGCCACAGGCTGATCGCCTCCATGCCACTCCGCATTGATGCAGTAATTGATGCAAAAGGAGTCCCAACCAAGTACTGAGTGCATTTACTGAACATACATTTCAGTAGGCCAACATTTCAGATTTTAAAATCCTTTTTCAAGCTGGTGTTATAAAAAATTCTAATTTACTGAGATAATGACTTTTGGTTTTTCATTGGCTGTAAGCCATAATCATCAACATTAACAGAAATAAACACGTGAAATAGATCACTCTGTTTGTAATGACTCTATATAATATATGAGTTTTACTTTTTGTATTGAAGAACTGAAATAAATTGACTTTTGATGATATTCAAATTTTGTGAGATGCACCTGTATATGCAGTGGGAAAAATAAGGATTTGATACACTGATAATTTTTGCAAGTTTTTCCACTTACAAAGAATGGACAGGGCTGTAATTTTTATCGTAAAAATAAAAACCAGAAAAACACATTGTATGATTTTTAAATAATGAAATTGCATTTCATTGCATGAAATAAGTATTTGATCACCTATCAAGCCGCAAGAATTGTACCTCTCACAGACCTGTACATTTTTCTTTAAGAAGCCCTCCTACTCTGTACTCATTACCTCTATTAATTGCACCTGTTTCAACTTATCGCTACAAAAGACACCTAACAACACAATCAGTCACACTCCAACCCCTCCACCATGGCCAAGACCAAAGACCTGTCTAATGACACCAGGGGCGACAACATTGTAGACCTGCATAAGGCTGGGATGGAGTACAGCACAGTAAGCAAGCAGCTTGGTGAGAAGGCAACTGTTGGAGGAATTATTAGAAAATGGAAGAAACACAAGATGAAGGTCAATCTTCTTCGGTCCGGGGCTCCATGCAAGATCTCGCCTCGTGGGGTAAGGATGATTCTGAGAAAGGTTAGGAATCAGCCCAGAACTACACGGGAGGACCTGGTCAATAACCTGAAGAGAGCTGGGACCAAAGTCTCAAACATTACAGTTAGTTACACACTACGCCATCATGGGTTAAAATCCTGCAGGGAATGAAGGTTCCCCCGCTGATGCCAGCACATGTCCAGGCCCGTTTGAAGTTGGCCAGTGACCATCTGGATGATCCAAAGGAGGCATGGGAGAAGGTCATGGGGTCAGATGAGACCAAAATTGAACTTTTTGGTATCTTTTTTTTTTTTTTGGGGGGGGGGGTCTTATTTTGACAGTGTTTGGAAGAAGAAGAAGGGTGAGTACAAACCCAAGAATATCGTTCCAACTGTGAAGCATGGTGGGGGAAATATCATACTTTGGAGTACTTTTCTGCAAAGAAGACAGGACGGCTGCACCGTATTTCCCTCAGTAAGAGCACTGAATATGGGTTGTGGCTGGGTCTTCCAGCATGACAATAACTCAAAACACACAGCCAGTGCAACTAAGGAGTGGCTCCAGAAGAAGCATTTTAAGGTCCTGGAGTGGCCTACCAATCTCCAGACCTGTAGCCAATAGAAAATCACCTGAACCCAATACAAAATCTTTGGTGGGAGCTGAAACTCAATGTTGCCCAGCGACAGCCCCAAAACCTGAAAGATCTGGAGAAGATCTGTATGGAGGAGTGGGCCAAATTCCCTGCTGAAGTTTGTGCAATCTTGGTCAAAAACTACAGCAAAAAAACTTACCTCTGTAATTACAAATAAAAGTTTCTGTATCAAATATTAAGGTCTGTTTTTCTATTGTATCAAATACTTATTTCAAGCAATAAAAGGCAAATTAATTAAGTAAAAACTATACAATGTGATTTTCTGGTTTTTAGTTTTAGATTCTGTCTCTCACAGTTGAAGTGTACCTACTATACAAATTACAGACCTCTCCATTCTTTGTAGGTGGAAAAAACTTGCACAATCGGCAGTGTATCAAATATTTATTTTCCCCAGTGTATATGTTTGTGTATGGCTATCCTAAGACTAGGTTCACACCACGTTTAAGCCACATGCTAAATGTATGTAATTTTTTAAAATTAGTGCTGGCTGTGCTATGCTGTTTCCATAATTCCTATTAATATCTGTACATTACAGAACATCATTGCTCAGCCAATTTCAGCTGTTTCCTCTAGTAGTAAGAGCCCTGACAGACTTATTCCTGTTTTATTCTTGAAAGGCTAAATGGGACTAATCCATAAAAGGTAACTTGCTACCTGCCTCATTTGGAAACGGCAATAAATAGGGGCAGAGACCATATACTGTTTTATCTGCTGCAGCTTTGCTAGTCCTCTCAATGATGAGCTCATGCTATGTTGTCCTCCATATTCATGAGCTCTGGCTATCTGCTCTAGACAGCCAGTAGTTTGTGTTTTTTGCCACTTCACTTAGATTTTTTCCCATTTTTCCAGTACATTATATATAAAATTAAAGGTGTCATTCAAAACTACAATTCAAAATAACACACCCTCATACCCAGTTTTGGACTGAAGCACCTTGGGCCCACCATAGAAAATCATTCTTGGGGCCCACTGTGCAACTACATAAAAATAAATACAATACCACCAATTGTATGGTAAAACACGCTAATATCAGGGTATAACTTAAAGTAGCACACATTTTAATGATATAGCAGGGGTTGGGGTAGCCCCCCTCATACATTTTAATGTAGCCCCCTCATAGATTTTAATGTAGCCCCCTCAAATAGTATAATGTAGCCCCCTCATAGGGTATGATGCAGCCCTCTCATAGGGTATGATGCAGCCCCCTCACAGGGTATAATGCAGCCCCCCATAGAATATAATGTAGCCCCCTCATAGGGTATAATGCAGCCCCCCTCATATAGTATAATACAGCCCCCCATAGAATATAATGTAGCCCCCTCATAGGGTATAATGCAGCCCCCATAGCATATAATGCTGTCCCCTCATAGGGTATGATGCAGCCCCCACATAGAATATAATGTAGCCACCTCATATAGTATAATACAGCCCCCCATAGAATATAATGTAGCCTCCTCATAGGGTATAATGCAGCCCCCCCCACAGAATATAATGTAGCCCTCTCACAGAGTATAATGCAGCCCCCCATAGAATAATAGAATATAATGTAGCCCCCTTATAGGGTATAATGCAGCCCCCCACAGAATGGAATATAAACCCTCACAGAGAATAATGCAGCCTTCCCTCCATAAAATATCATGTAGCCCCTTCCACAGTATTATGGCCATCAGTACTCACTCACTGATGAGCATGGGGAGCAGTGAATACTCATTTCTCTTTAGCAGCGGGCTGGGCACAATCTTTAGCCGCAGCAGCCGACTCCTGCCTCCTGTTACACGCTGCTGCTCCGCTGGCACCGGGTGGGCCCCCCTGACTCACGGGCCCCATAGCAGCTGCGTAGTGTTCTGCTATTAGCAACATGCCACTTGCTGGGGGCCCCTGGGGCAGCGGGGGCCCTACGCAGCTGCCAGCCCTGTATGCTAGCAGATGTCAGTGCCTGGGCCCACTGGAGAATCTCCGGTTCTCAGGTGGGCCAGTCTGACCCTGCTCATACCGCTATGTCAACAGAAAAATAAAACAGTTATGGATCTTGGGACAAGGGGAAGAAAATATCAAAAGCTCAAAAATTATAAATTCCATGTTCATCAAAGGGTTAAAAATTTAGTTTGATTTTCTTTATCTAAAAATGGGGCAGGGAGCCTAAGGAATTCCCTAGTTTTTACCTGCTAACCTATACAAGGATCTGGACTTTGCTATAGGGAATCTTCAGCTTCTAATTCCCGGAATAGTCTTAGACTATCAGCAGTAAGACAGTAGAGACATCAGGAGGAAGCCAGAATTCATAAAGAGGAAGGCAGCCAGGAGGACGCTCAGTTAATTCTGCAATATAGTCATGGGAAGCCAGAGGTCAGGACTGAAAGAATATATCTGTGCTAGGAGAAATCTCTTAGAGCAAGCTCAGGGACTAGGCCCAGGTCAGAATCCAGGCAAACTAAGCAGGACACCTTGGCAAGATCGAGATTAGGGTCAGAGCTGAGGTCAGTGTACAATGTCGGTGCAGCCCAATGCACAATACCAGGAGGCAGGGACAAGTTCTTCACCTTGGATCACTAAGTACCGGATGGGAGTTAGGGGAAGACCAAACTAGCACAGTTGTAACCTTGCTGTAATGCGGCTTGAACCACGTTTTCTGAATGATGTTTAGCAGAGTTATTACCACATGTATTCCACATTGAATAAATTGGGCTATTACATTTAGGTTATGCAGACAAAAAAATGTTTTTGACCACATAAATTTCCATAATGTGTGATCACTATATTCGCAAATTGCAACATGTCACCTATGTTCGTTACTGTAATGTGTGTCTTCGCAGTGTTTGTGTCTATTTAATCAATGTTTTTTTTTATCCTGTCCAATTCTATTGGTTTGTGGTACTATTTAATGTTGACACATACCAAATTACCACAACTATGACTAAAGCCCCCCATGCACAATAGATAGCTGTCAGCCGAACGATCTTTCAGCCAACAGTTACCTACCCTGCTTTGATGAGCACGCCTGTGTGTTTTTAGAAGATCTTATACATCCATAATACGGATCTGTAATACAGACGTATAATGAAACAAAATGTGTCAGTATTCCCATACTGTTCCCATCGTGTGTTCTGCTGCTTATTTGCCAACCAGACAACTTACCAAAACTAACATGGACTCACAGCCTAATGGGCACCTCTCCACCTGCCCTACACCTCCCTGCCCACCTCACACCTTAGTAGCCCTGACAATGCATACCCACGTATTGGACACCTTACCAGCCCCGTCATTGCTCTGGTGCTCCTTAGAAGAGGATCCTACCAGTTCTCCAAAATGTGTAAAATATCATAGAAACAGTAGACGCAGGATGCCAACCCCAATCCTGCCCCTTCAGTAAATCGGCAAAATAACTGTATATATTTAAGAGGCTCAGTGAAGAAGACTATTTATTGTTAGCAGCTCAGTGTGGGGTGCAATTATATTCAGTGGAAACATTATATTGCATTACTAAAATCGGCATCGTGGAACCCCAACACCGGAGAGGAATGAAGACAGTCCGTGCCATTGAATTGGTATACTTTCATTTGATCAGGCAGTACA
This sequence comes from Dendrobates tinctorius, assembly GCF_039654945.1. Lineage (NCBI taxonomy): Eukaryota > Metazoa > Chordata > Amphibia > Anura > Dendrobatidae > Dendrobates > Dendrobates tinctorius. The sequence continues at coordinate 28,944,964 of NW_027361673.1, read as the reverse complement.
ATAAAATAATCAAATAAGAGTTTACAAATGACACTGGTTGTCTTCATTCCATGACGGTGCAGAGTTCCATGGAGACGATACGCTTGCACTACGGTCCGGTCCTTGTGCACAAATCATGCAGATCAGTGATACTGGCTTTTTTCTTAAATTGATTAGTAGATTTGGGAGAACATTGTGTGGAGCTATTATATTTAGATAACTTAGTTTATGGCATTATTATATTCAGGAGGCACAGTGTATGCAGGACTTTGGAGAATGGTGTACAGCTGGGAGAGGTCATCATGATAGTCTGGGCTGGATGGATGGGAGAAAACATCTCTTCTTTGAGTCTGAGTGTCATTAGGTATTGTGTCACCACAGCACTAGATTCACCATGAGTATACTTTTTCTCATATATTAATAAGTATACAATTGTGGCCAAAAGTTTTGCGATTGACTCAAATGTTGGTCTTCACAAAGTTTAGTCCGATGTTTCTATAGTTGCTGAAGTACAATTAAAAGCATTTTTATACATTTTAAAACTTTTATTGACGAATACATCAAGTTTATGTAAAGACTCAATATGACCCTTATTATTCAGGACTTCTGCCCTTCGCCCTGGCAGCTTCACATCAGCTTCTGTGCCAAATCCTGACTGATGACAACTCATTCTTGCCTAATCAGTGCTAGAATTTCTGTGTTTTTGTTTGTCCACCTGCTTTTTGAGGACTGACCACAGGGATTGAGATCTGTGGAGTTCCTATAAGGGTTCTAGGGAGAAACCTGAAAGTGAACCCTCTGGGTCGTGGCTCCAGAGCCCCCAGGGCAATCGGACCAGGTGAAGACCACCCCCTATACAGGGAGTGTTAGGGGCAGGCCCAAGGGAGATGGAACCACAACTGCAGGAGCCAAAGGGGCGACTTAGGGTAACACAGGAAAGATAAAGGGAAGACTGAGGTGAGGACAGAGTACAGATGTGAACACAGAGGTACAAGGCAGAGACACAGGGCAAGCAGGCACGGCAGGCAGAGACGCCGGGCAGACAGGTAAGACTGAATCACGGAACAGACAGGCAAGGCAGAGTCGTAGGGCAAACAAGCGAAACAGAACCCAGGGCATGAGGATGAGAGGTGGACGCCAAGCATAAGATGCTAGCGCCACTGCATCAGATAAACAGGCATCTTACCAGTGTAGACGCCGAGCAGAAATACCCGGTGGGCGCCGCCATGATGGGTCGGAGCCTCCGGGTCAGGACCTCCCAGGATGCCCAGCGGTAGAAGAAGCGCAACTGCGCATTTGTGGACTGCCGACGCGCCGCGACCCTGAGAAGACAGGCGGGGAGCGACATGGGACTGTGTCGGGGACGCGCAGGGGAGCGGAGACTCGCAGGTGAGGGTCCGAGGCTGTGACAGTTTTCTGGCCATGGACCCAAACTGTCAATGTTTTTTTCACCGAACTACTTAGCTGTCACTTTTGTCTTGTAACATGGTCTCCATCATGCTGTGAAAAATAATTGTTCTTCACCAAATTGCTCTTGGATCGTTGGGAGAAGTTTCTCTTGTAGGATGTTTAGAAACAATTCTTCATTCCTGGTAGTGTTATTTGGTAAAATTGTGAGTGAGCCCACTGCATGAGTGAAAAGCCCCCACACACGAATGGTCTCAGGATGTTTACTGTTGGCATAACGCAGGACTCATGTTGGCGCTCACCTCTCCTTCTCTGGACAGTTATTTTTCCAGATGTCCCGAATACAGTCTGAAGGGGGCTTCAGACAATTTGGACTGCAGAAAACGGGGTAAAGCTCTTTTCTTTGATGAAGACTATGACTAAAGGGCATGTCACACTAAGAGATATCGCTAGCAATATCGCTATAACTTGTGACGATATCGCTGTGTGTGATACTTACCTACGACCCGCTCCCCCGCTGATTATCGCTGATCGCGCGAGAACGTCCTGGACTGTTTCTCGTCGTCAGCTTCCTGCGGCGCTTCCTGCTGTGACGACGAGCGACGCGTGGAGCCGGGCGGGAGGACGCAGGATCGCCTGGTGTGACAGGTAAGTAGCGACCCCCGTCCCCAACGATGTCGCTAGTGAGATCTGCCTATGTGGCAGCTCACTAGCGACCACTTAGCGATGTACCAGCGATCCTGACCGCGTCATATCGCTGGTCGGGATCGCTGGTACATCGCTAAGTGTGACAGTACCTTAAGGGTGCTGTGTATGCCACAAAAGCATCAGTCTATGACTAATGATGAATATATTTTTTCTACCCTTTTAATGAATTTCCAATAAAGAAGAAGCATAGCTTTTTATCCTTGGTGGTTTTGCTCTTCATTTTTATTGTAAATATTGAGTCTTTTTATAAACTTGATATACAGTATTTGTTAATAAAAGTGTAAAAACTTATCAAATGCTTCTAATTGTACTTCAATAATCATAGAAACATCTGACTAAAAGATCTAAAGTCACCAAAGCAACAAACTTTGTGAAAAACTAAAATTTGTGTCAGTCTCAAAACTTTTGACCATGACACACACTGAATTCAGTGCCTTTAAATAAAATGTATTTATGACATCAAATATACAAAAATGTCACAGTTCTGACATTCATCCTGAATAGCCTCCTAATGATCACCAATTTGCCTTTATGTGCTGGGTTGACACATAAATATTCGATTTTCTGAAATCGCCGCTGTACAGTGATTCTCAGCTGTCATTATACAGCCACACAACCACGCCAGCATTTTTGTAGTCATTTTGGAAGATTGTATAAAAGCCGCAGCATGTCAATTTATACTACTGATTGCACACCGGATTTCATCCTTGTTGGTGCCAGGGGAGAAATGTGCAGTAGATCCACTGTATTTCCCCAGCAAAATCCACAGCAGTTTTTGTGGCTGGAGAAAATTTGATGGTCCGTTCCTTGTATCTGCCACTCTATAGTAAAAGTTCAGCTGTGGTCATTAGTAGTAATGTGTGCTTACTGACAGTCATTGGATCTAGCTGTTATATTAGGATCTCTACTAAAGAGCAGGTGATCAGTTTACCATACCCAGACTCCGTACATGCTCCAATCACACTTGGATTGATTATCAGTATCAGCACATAAAGGCCACAGCCAGCGCAAAGCAGCACATTAGATAGAGTCATTCTCCACTCAGCAAGGGCTGAATTAAAACACCATAAGGCATATCAAATGACGAGATCTGTGGTCTGATAAATAATACAGTACTAGCAATGTGAAGCCATTATTTTTAGGCTGACAACTGGCTAAAAGCATTAATAAATTATCAAGTAAGTGCGCAGCTTACAAGAGACATGATCATGGAAATGATACACCACGGCTGCTAGTAATTGGCTGCTACTAAAATTCTGAGAAATGTAAAAAGCGCAGATAACTATAGGGGTAACATACACCATTGTCTTCTCTCCAAGGTCTTTGACAGCTGGGCACTGACATTTATCTGCTTTTAATACGGGCATGTGAATTAAAGCACCACTCCAACGGGTTTTTCTTTCTTTTATCCCTTTGTTAGGGATCATTGTGGCGCCCCTGAGGCTCAGTCGCCACAGAGGTACTGCACCTCCTCCTGAGGTGTGGTACCCCACCATCCAGGTAGGTTGGAGGCTCCTGACCATGCTCCAACACCTGCATCCCACACAACACAGTAGTTCAGCAAAGCCACATTGCGGCTCCCTGCTTGGAGTGTAGCAGAGCACCTTTGGTGGCTCCCAGCTTGGAACACGAAACGTGCTGGGAGGCGGGTGGAGTTAGAATACATAAAAGAGCGGGAGGGTTTAGGATTTGAGGTCAGTCAGTCAGTGAGTCACTCAGAGAGGAGTGAGGAGAGAAGATCCCTGAGAGAGGGATTGAGGAAGGAGGTGCTGCAGCAGATCTCAGTGACCTGGGTCTGCTGGCACGGGAAAGGAAAGAAGGAGAAAGACATTGAACCGAAACCTGATCTTCCATAAGAAGGAAAGACTAGTACGGAACGAAGGAGTAAAAGGGAACAGAGGACGTGGGTTAGGAGAGAACCCTATCTAGAAGTTCTAAGCGCAAGGCCGGGGACCGGTCCCCAAGGTTGTATGGATACTAATGGTCCTACAGCAGACACCGGTGGAGTAGTGAGTTGTAAATGCACAACTCCCATCTAAGACTTGGGGGCACAACAGCAACCTGGATAGTGAGCCGGGACTCAGGAGTAAGGAGTTCCCGAAGCAGGCTACAGCTGTCTGCCGTACAAGTAGAGTTCTTGGGAACATTTGTCAGAAGGCACTCCAGTGTAACTCAGTACTAGGAGTACTTCACACTTGAAGGCGCTATAAGAGGAGACGTTCAGAAAGGCACATGTTGGCGGAGTGTTGGAAGGGAGCATTTCATCTGGCCTGGAGGTTGATTGAGTCCTTGACCCGGAGGACACAGCACGGAGGCAGGCACCTGTGTGTACTACAGATTGTGAGTAAAACTTTGGAACTACAAGCCCTGGTGTCCTCCAATTATTCTTACGCCAACGCACCCAGCACCGCTACATCTGGGTACCAGCTTCTACACCGCTTGTGCCTCTCTTCTACCCCAACATCTACACCGCTCTGGGGATACAGCTCCACCTGTGGGGAGCTTCACCATCTTGGCTGCAACACACCACCAGCCCCAGAGGATCTGCATGCAGCGTCGGCTCAACATCTCACTTGCCGAACACCACAGGTGGCGTCACGAACTATTCCATTAACTACATTCCACCATTCAATCTCCCCGTTTACATTGGGCGCCCAGGGCCACGGAGCAGGTCACCGCTGCTGTGAAACATCCCGCTGACGCCGGCCCAATACCGAGTACCCCACGGCCCTGGGAGGGCGACCCAAACTTGGTGTCACGAACAGGATGACGAGACCCGATGCCATCGGGTTCTGTGTGCCTAAGACTTAAAGTTTTTGAAGATGTGCCGAAGACCCAATTTAATAGACTGTAAAATGAACATTAAAAATGGCCGCTGGCGCAGTGAAGAAGGGCGTGATAACATGGGAGGTCCTAAGAAAAGACCGCAAACTGTCCTGAGCCTCCCCTGCCTGAATTACTATGCAACGGCAACATGGCCCATCCCCCGAGGGGTTCGTATACTGGCTTGGTATGGAGGAGTTGGAAGAAGACGCCGCCCCAAGAAGTAGGAGCGGAAGCCAGTGGCGGGAAAGGAGCCAAGACAGGAAGAAGAACGCCAGAACGCCATCTTGGAAGGAGATGGGAGGAAGCCTGCGGAGTGCAGGGAGGTTATGCTGGATCTCCCCGGCGCCATGGCTTAAGGCTCCAACCCAGTGTCCGAGATGAACCGCCAGGAGCTGGAGGACGAAATAGCCCAGCTGACACGCCGCCTGCAACTGAGGCAGGAAGTGCTATAGACTTTGATTCTGCAGCGCGCCCAGGAGGGGCCTACACCTGCGGTACCTGCACCACCCATACCCGCCGCTGCTGCACCGGAACCTTTCCAGGCAGACTCTGTGGAGCCTGCAACTGCTGCCATACCACCGGCAGCGTATAGTGTTCCCTCTCTGCCGCTACCACCAGAGGAGTTGTACAAGGCCCTGGGAGCCGAAGCGGAGGAAGAAGAGCTCCCGCCCGGACCTGACAAGGCCGCGCAGGTCCCTCCAGAGACCCCTGCGGACCCGGAGCCGCCATTAGCTCCACCACCACCCCCGGTATCCCACCGAGCAGCCTCCACTGCCACTATGCCTGCAGCGGAGCAGAGACCGCGCCGCCGGGAGGCACCAGGTATATACCCCAGCCCTCCTAATGGGTCGCCCTCTGACTTCACGTTGTCGGAGGCTGGCTTGCGGGAACTTGAAATGGGGCAGTTGGAAGAATCAGCTGGGGACACTAGGCTGTCGTAGATGTGGAGGTGGAGGAGGTCCCTACTGAGAAGGGTACGGCTGGAACTGGCGCGCATGATCTGGCATCTTCAGGGCTGGTAGGAGTCAAGGTCGCTTTGGGATAGTGACATCGGAATCCCTTGGCTGCAAAGCCCCTGCGTAGCCGCCTACCAGCGTCAACAGGCAGCGACCTCCCTGGATGTTAGGCCCCGCACCAGGGCAGCGGAACCACCCACCAATGAGGAACAGCTGATGGGCATTGGTATGCATCATGGGTTCCCTTTACCACAGCTTCAGTGCCCTAGGCAGCAATCGCACCAGCTGTTACCACCATGCCCTATGGCAAGCAACCAGCAACAAGATGAAGACACCCAAAGTTTCTCCCCTGGAAGCAGTTCCAGTCCAGAAACCCCAGGAGGGGACAAAAACTAGTCAAGATGCTTCTTTAAAATAACTCTCGTTACCCATGAGGGTATTTTCACCATTGTGCCTTTTGTTTCCTATTTTTTGACCATCATGGTTTAGTTTTGTTTTTCCAGTTGTTGCCCAGTTGTATTGGCAGCCTTCACACTTGAACTGCAGAGATCATGAACGCTGAATGGTCCAGAACTGTTATTGTATGTAGTTTGCACCTCTTTAGGTGCCCTCTCTTGGTTTTACATAGACACTTTGCGAAGATAATGTCTACCTCTTTTGGAGCATGACTCCAATCAAAGGACACTGCAAGAGATCCCGGCTGGGAGCAGTGTCCAGCACTTACAAGAATTATTGAAAGTTTTAATGTGAAGTATCTGATAATGTGTTTTATGATAGCTTTCATATAAGATGTAGGAATGTTTTAATAAAGAGATGAGAGATGTGAAAAAAGAATGAAGATTTGGAAAATGTAGGTGATGAACCAGGTCTCAGTAGTTATCACTTTAAGCTAATGACAGAAGGGTAGAAAATCTGAAAAAGGAAAGATGATGAAGAATGAAACTTGCACTTTTGAATTAAGACTTTAGATAGTTAACTAAGAATTGTTTGCAACGTTCAAGAAACCGTGCCCCCCACATTGGGAAGTTTAGTATAAGAAATGTTTATTCAGCATTACAAAATTTTTGTATGTTCCTGTATTATCAACTTTGTTTGCCTTGCAGCCCGCGGACATGCTGTGTTTAACGGGGGGGTATGTGGCGCCCCTGAGGCTCAGTCGCCACAGAGGTACTGCACCTCCTCCTGAGGTGTGGTACCCCACCATCCAGGTAGTTTGGAGTCTCCTGACCACGCTCCAACACCTGCATCCCACACAACACAGTAGTTCAGCAAAGCCACATTGCGGCTCCCTGCTTGGAGTGTATCAGAGCACCTTTGGTGGCTCCCTGCTTGGAACACGAAACGTGCTGGGAGGCGGGTGGAGTTAGAATACATAAAAGAGCTGGAGGGTTTAGGATTTGAGGTCAGTCAGTCAGTGAGTCACTCAGAGAGGAGTGAGGAGAAAAGATCCCTGAGAGAGGGATGGAGGAAGGAGGTGCTGCAGCAGATCTCAGTGACCTGGGTCTGCTGGCACTGGAAAGGAGAGGAGAAAGACATTGAACCGAAACCTGATCTTCCATAAGAAGGAAAGACTAGTACGGAACGAAGGAGTAAAAGGGAACAGAGGACGTGGGTTAGGAGAGAACCCTGCCTAGAAGTTCTAAGCGCAAGGCCGGGGCCAGGTCCCAGAGGTTGTATGGATACTAATGGTCCTACAGCAGACACCGGTGGAGTAGTGAGCTGTAAATGCACAACTCCCATCTAAGACTTGGGGGCACAACAGCAACCTGGATAGTGAGCCGGGACTCAGGAGTAAGGAGTTCCCGAAGCAGGCTACAGCTGTCTGCTGTACAAGTAGAGTTCTTGGGAACATCTGCCAGGAGGCACTCCAGTGTAACTCAGTACTAGGAGTACTTCACACTTGAAGGCGCTATAAGAGGAGACGTTCAGAAAGGCACATGTTGGCGGAGTGTTGGAAGGGAGCATTCCATCTGGCCTGGAGGTTGATTGAGTCCCTGACCCGGAGGACACAGCACGGAGGCAGGCACCTGTGTGTACTACAGATTGTGAGTTAAGCTTTGGAACTACAAGCCCTGGTGTCCTCCAATTATTCTTGCGCCAACGCACCCAGCACCGCTACATCTGGGTACCAGCTTCTACACCGCTTGTGCCTCTCTTCTACCCCGACATCTACACTGCCCTGGGGCTACAGCTCCACCTGTGGGGAGCTTCACCATCTTGGCTGCAACACACCACCAGCCCCAGAGGATCTGCATGCAGCGTCGGCTCAACATCTCACTTGCCGAACACCACAGGTGGCATCACGAACTATTCCATTAACTACATTCCACCATTCAATCTCCCCTGTTTACATTGGGCGCCCAGGGCCACGGAGCGGGTCACCGCTGCTGTGACACATCCCGCCGATGCTGGCCAGGTATCGAGTACCCCACGGCCCTGGGAGGGCGACCCATCATGTATGTGAGTGTAATCAGTGTTGGACTGAGGTGTTTGGGACCCACAGGGGGAATTAACTCTAGGGGTCCACCCTACAGCTATATGCAAATACCTGTAAGCCGTTATCGCCATTATAGTGGCGCGTCGACTGTAAAACACAGGCGGCTCCTGCACATGTAAGGCGGTCAGGGTGGTAGTCGTGGCAATGGGCTATACGATTCCAACACCCCGGTGTCTCACAGATGGAATACAGTGTCCCTCCTGCTGTGTGTGTAGTGTGCGCAGCAGAACACTCACGACAGTTTCTGGGGTCGACTGTCACTCCGTCTTCACATTTCCAAGCTCTACAAAACATCTTAGAGACACAGTTCTTTTCCAACAGTTTAACTTTACTATTCAGTAGCGCATTCATCACACTTGCAGCACAGGTTATGCAAAGGCACATCCTCCAATATTTCCCTACCTTCCAGGCAGCCTGTATCTTTCCTGTCAGCTCTGTCTCTCTTCTTCTTCTGGCAATCCCTGCCATATCTCTAGACAATCTATGTCTCGTTCATGCCTTCAGTGTAACCAGCTCCCTGCCAGTCCCTCGTCCGGTTTTAAAAGGGAAAGGTACTGGGAACGCCATCTCAGCTACTCCTGCCCCGGTCATAGACCCCGGATCCTTCTTGGGATGGTCCTTCTTAGCTGGTACCCAACTGCACAATTCTAAGCCTGGGGCCCCTTCCTGCCATAGCTGCTTTATCCTCACAGCTTGTAAAACCATCTGCTTCACTGCTCCTCACACCTTGCCCTGGGCAAGGCTGCCCGGGTTCTGCTACCTCACCAGGAAGTGTCTTGACTATATCCCTTGCACTGCACTGCCCTATAGCTCCTCCCAACTGCTACACCCCTATGCTAACTAACATTCCTATTCTATTCTACTTTATTACCTATCTCTATGATGCCCCCACTATTCTAATCCTCTTACAGTCCTATACTTCCTAAGATCCTATCCTAACCATAACTCTATGCAGAACACATATTAAAGACATCCACATTACAGTACATGACAAATGCATCACATTACAGTAAACAACAAGTATCATAATGTTAGTGAACCATGAGGTGTCGCACATTATCATATGAACAGCGTCCAGGGAGAGGAGGCATGTGAGGGTCCCCGCCACCTCCTTACACACATCTACTGCTTAGCATGTCATTCTCCAAAGGAGAAATGATACTTGTTGGACAACCACCATAACTGGGATGTACAATTACGGTAGTTTGCATTAAAGGGTTTCTTTGGTTAAAACACAGCAATCCATGGGCTCCACAGGATAGGTGAAAACTTGTTGATTGTTTGGATCCGACCATTGCAACCCGCACCGATCGTAAGAATTGGGAAATTTTACCCCGACAGGACTCTTATAGCCCTAATTTTAAAATGGAGCTGCAGGTGGGATGTCTGACCGCAGCTCAATTCATTCTCTTTGGGGCTTTCAGAAAAAAAACAAGCACAGCGCTCGCAACCACTGAGGGAATAAATGGATCAGTGGTCATGTCACACATACCGCTCCGGTCTAATGGATATAAAAGCTCCACATTCCGCCGATCAGTGTGGGTCCTGGCAGTCAGAACCTCACCAATCAATAAGTTATCACTTATCCTGTGGTGAAGTGATTACTTGTTTTCACTGGAGAATCCCTTTAAATGCAGAGAGAAATACCACCACTCCATGACTGAACAACATATTACCACCACATAGTGACCGAATAATACCATATAATGTACAAGGGAGAAATACCACCACACCGTGACCAGACCAGATATTACAAACATATAGCAACCAAATAATTCCACATACAAGGGAGTCATATTATCACACCATGACTGAACTACACTTTACCACCATATAGTGACAGAATAATCCCACATACTGTACAAGGGAGAAATACAGTGACTCTGTGACTAGACAACATATTACCAGCATTTAGCGACCAAATAATTCCACATACAAGGGAGAAATACCACCACACAATGACTGGGCCACATATTACAACATAGTGACCGAATATTACCATTCTGATCACTAACAAAAACCATGATACTAGCAACATTGTTATTACCACCAGTTACATTATACACAGGAGCTCTATATATTGTGTGTAGTGTATAGTGTAAGTGTACAGGTAATACAGTGACTCACCAGTGACATTATATACAGGACCTCTGTATACAGTATATAGTGTACAGGTAATATAGGGATCACAAGTGACATTATACACAGGAGCTCTGTACATAGTATATAGTGGAAGTCCGTTTTACTGTTTGGATTCACCCCCCCTCAAACACCGGGTTTTCGTTGCATTTTCATGTGAATGACAGCGCTACAAACACTGCTTCTGATCGGAGGTAAAATCATTACCACCGGTCAGAAAGCCATGGTTCCCATGCTGCCAAATGGCAGCGTGGGACCGCAGCTGTGATCGGAGGTATAAAGTTTACCACCAGTCACTGGTGTCGGCTGATGGGACTATTGCTCCCATCAGCTGGTGCCTGCTGATGCTAATAACAGTGAGAGCAGGAGTGACTTATGGGAGTAGTCATCAGCCGGTGTCTGCACTGTAAATAATTACATTTAAAAAAATAGATGTGGGTTCCCCTGTATTTTTGATAACCAGCCAGGCAAAACTCACAACCCTCAGCTGTCAGCTTCTGCAAGGCTGGTTATCAAGAATAAGGGGGGGCCCTATGCTGTTATTATTATTTAAATAAATAATTAAACAAACCGGCGTGTGGTCCCCTCTATTTTGGACAACCAGCCTTGCTGATGCAGATAGCTGGGGGTTGGTATTCTCAGGCTGGTAAGGGGCCATGGATATTGGCCTCCCCCAGCCTAAAAATAGCAACCCACAGCCACCCAGAAAAGACGAATCTATTAGGTCATCAGCGTGCCGTCATGTGATCGCCAGGGCACCGATGGGTTGTCATGACAGATGGGGGTCTGCTGAAAACCCCCGTGCCTGACATCACGATCCTCCTGTTATTAAGATGATAAACATTTTGATGGGAGTGCTTCTTTAACGGCTAACTGACATATTAAGAAAACCGTGTGTTACTCTGGAACAAAACATTTGATCGCAAATATCAAGGTATCATTTTATTCAGCTTCCTATGTCCTACAAGTCTATAAAGACAGCATAGGAGGGTTGATACTGTAGGTAGAATCACAGTTTTCAAAAAATTATTTTGGTACGAGATCAAAATCCAGAGGCTCACAGTTATCTCATATATCCGTTTAAAATATTGAAACCTTATTACAAAAATACAAAATAAATAACACTAAAGTAAGTATTGCATCATACCCAAAGGAAGGTACACCCTGGGGAGGTGCCTATCCCTACATTGGCCTGTGTATCCCTTCCTGTCAGCGGAGGTTGGAGCCCTAGGACCTGCGCAATTGGCCCCCCACTCCACGACGGCTCTCCCTGCTAACCCTATTGAGCCCTATAGTGGCAGGGATGTGATAAAGAGTTGAAACACTAGGTGAGAAAGAATAAGATGGTAAGATGGTTCAAATAAAGTCTTCTTGGCTTATCTTCAAAGATACTGCTCTGCTAGATTAGACTATAAAATTTTGATCAATTATTCTTTCTTTGTCCCTATTCTAAATGAATCTTCATCTTCTTAGTACCTATATTACTGAAGATCTGATATATCTGATATCCTATTCAGGGACTAAGATATTGTTCAGTGAAGTCCTCCAGCAGTATAAAGTTTATGGAGACAACCATAGCAGGATAAGAATCAGCCAATCCAAATCTCTCACCAAGCATGTGACACACAGGTCTCTGATAGATTTAACAATACACAGCAAACCCCTATACCTGTGAAAAATACACCTGAGCCGTATATAGTAGTCAAAAAATGAAAGCAAATGTCCACAACAATCTATAGTATATAGATAAAAAATATATGATTTGTATGAAGTCACACAATTTACAACACCCAAGGGCTAGGTAACCCAATAAAAAAAAAAAAAGAAAAACGGAAGGGGTTGTTCATGACCCCAAATTGGTATAGTTTGCCTGTGTTCATACAGTTCACACCACAAAAGAAGAATTAATTTTTAAAAAGGTCTAGCATTAATTCTACAAGTGGACTCTAGATATAAAGGCCCCATTTGTATGTGATCATACGGTTCATGGCACAAACCAATGCAGTGGCCCAACCTTAGCTCCAAAAGTTTATCTGAAATCATACAGTTTATTACATAAACAAGTCAGTACCAAAATGAGCAAGAAAACAAAAATAACTCCAAATGCAAACTCAAAGCGTTTCCCCTCTTCCGAGGTTCATCAGGAGTAATAAGATGAAATGGAGTACTTAGCTTTTGTGTGTAATGATAAGAGATGCAGTTCGATAGTCTGGGACAGTCCCTCTTGATGCCACCGGTCAGAAAGCCATGGTTCCCATGCTACCAAATGGCAGCGTGAGACTGCAGCTGTGATCGGAGGTATAAAATTTACCACCAGTCACTAGTGTTGGCTGATGGGACTATTGCTCCCAACAGCTGATGCCTGCTGATGCTAATAACAGTGAGAGCAGGAGTGACTTATGGGAGTAGTCATCAGCCGGTGTCTGCACTGTAAATAATTACATTTAAAAAAATAGATGTGGGTTCCCCTGTATTTTTGATAACCAGCCAGGCAAAACTCACAACTCTCAGCTGTCAGCTTCTGCAAGGCTGGTTATCAAGCATAGAGGGGTCCCCATGCTGTTTTTTTTATTATTTAAATAAATAATTAAACAAACAAACCGGCATGTGGTCCCCTCTATTTTGGACAACCAGCCTTGCTGATGCAGATAGCTGGGGGTTGGTATTCTAAGGCTAGTAAGGGGCCTTAGATATTGGCCTCCCCCAGCCTAAAAATAGCAGCCCACAGCCACCCAGAAAAGACGAATCTATTAGGTCATCAGCATGCCGTCATGTGATCGCCAGGGCACCGATGGGTTGTCATGACAGATGGGGGTCTGCTGAAAACCCCCGTGCCTGACATCACGATCCTCCTGTTATTAAGATGATAAACATTTTGATGGGAGTGCTTCTTTAACAGCTGACATATTAAGAAAAACGTGTTACTCTGGAACAAAACATTTGATCGCAAATATCAAGGTATCATTTTAAGCAGCTTCCTATGTCCTACATGTCTATATAGACAGCTTAGGAGGGTTGATACTGTAGGTACGTGTGCTGACTGGGGGGTGGTCCCTTTTTTGCGACAGACTGGAGACAGAAACCGATGGAAGTTTAACAGGTCCTCTTTATTGGCCGTCCTCCCGACGACCCCATAGCAGCACGACAGCTTCCGTACACACAGGCCCAGGTACCTTTAACCTTCTTCTCTTTCCTAAATTGACGTCCCTCGTGGTTCTATCGCTGTGGCTGCCCTAGGCCTACCACCACAGCGCTTCACCTGTCCGAATCTGTCCGTCTGGTACCCCCGGGCTTCCTCTGTCCTGCGGCTCTCCTGTCAGGGCCACCCCCCTGACTGTTTCTCCTTCCAGTCCCTCCCGGAGTTCTTCCTCTCTGTCTCTTCCATCTTCAGTCTCCTCCTCTGCTGAACTCCTCCTCCTGGACTGACTTCCTTCTGGAACTCTCTCTCCCTTTTTATTCCTCTCCCTGGGAATTCTCCTCTAGAGCCCCTGTAACTCCACCCACCATGACTATGCGGTTTCCTAGCCTGTCCGAGTCTGTCCGTCTGGTACCCCCGGGCTTCCTCTGTCCTGTGTCTCTCCCGTCAGGGCCACCCCCCTGACTGTTTCTCCTTCCAGTCCCTCCCGGAGTTCTTCCTCTCTGTCTCTTCCTCCTTCAGTCTCCTCCTCTGCTCAACTCCTCCTCCAGGACTGGCTTCTTTCTGGAATTCTCTCTCCCTTTTTATTCCTCTTCCTGGGAATTCCCCTCTAGAGCCCCTGTAACTCCACCCACCGATTATGCAGTTTCCTAGCCTTAAGCTGCTGTTAAGCCCTTTTCTCTCTGCTCTCTGCCTCCACCTTGTGGCCAAACCTTAGTACTGCACCGTCTCCTTTTCCTAATGTTCTTGGTCTCCCCCTAGTGGTAAAAACCCAGTACTTTACCATCCTTCATTGTCTATAGCTGTCTCTCCACATATATACACTAGTTCACATCATATATTTACTGTACACCTTACATTCACTTTCCTGCTGCAGACAGGTCCATAATTCAGTCCACTTCCCTTCAATACTACTGACAAATTCCGTTTAACCACTTCGCCCTGAAGCCTGTTTTCACCTTCCTGACCAGGCCAATTTTTACAATTCTGACCACTGTCACTTTATGTGGCCATAACTCTGGACACTTCAACGGATCCCAGTGATTCTGAGATAGTTTTTTCATGATATATTGTACATTATGATATTGTTAAAATTTCTTTGATATGACTTGCGCTTATTTGTTAAAAAAAAAACCCCAGAAATTTGGCAAAAATTTAGAAAATTTTCAAACTTTTAATTTTTATGCCCTTAAATCAGAGTCATATAGCACAAAATAGTTATTAAATAACATTTCCCACATGTCTACTTTACATGAGCACAATTTTGGAACCATATTTTTTTTATTAGGAAGTTATAAGGGTTAAAAGTTGACCAGCGATTTCTCATATTTACAACAAAATTTGCAAAACCATTTTTTTAGGGACAACCTCACATTTGAAGTGAGTTTGAGGGGCCTATATGACAGAAAATACCCAAAAGTGACACCAATCTAAAAACTGCTCCCCTCAAAGTCCTCAAAACCACATTCAAGAACTTTATTAACCTTTTAGATGCTTCACAGTAAATTTTGGAATGTGGAAGGAAAAAATAAACATTTAGTTTTCTTTCACAAAAATTTTCTTTTAGACCTAATTTTTTTTACTTTCGCAAGCGTAACAGGATAAAATGGACGATACATTTTGTTGTGCAATTTCTCCTGAGCATGCAGATACCCCATATGTGGTAGAAATCTACTGGTTGGGAACATGGCAGGGCTCAGAAGGGAAGGAGTGCCATTTCACTTTTTGAATGTAAAATTTGCTGGCATAATTAGAGGCTGCCATGTTATGTTTGGAGAGCCACTGATGTGCCTAAACAGTAGAAACCCCCAACAAGTGACACAATTTTGAAATCTAGACCCCTTAGGGAACATATCTAGATGTGTATTGAGCATATTGAACACACAGGTGCCTCACAGATGTTTATAACGTTAAGCCTTGAAAAAAAAAAAAAAAAAAAAAAAAAAAAAAATCACATTTTTCCCAGATAAATCTTTTTTAGATCCAAATTTAGCATTTTCATAAGGGTAGTAAGACAAATTGCTTCATACAATTTCTTGTGCAATTTCTCCTGAGTACGCAGATACCCAATATGTGTAGGAAAACAACTGTTTGAGTGCACAGCAGGGCTTGGAAGGAAAGGAGTGCCATTTGACTTTTTGCATGTAAAATATTCTGGAATAATTAGTTGCCGTCATACCATGGTCAGAGAGCCCCTGATGTGCCTAAACAGTGGAAACCCCCAACAAATGATACATTTCGGAAACTAGACAACTTAGGGAACTTATCTAGATGTGTATTGAGCACCTTGAACCCACAGGTGCTTCACAGAGGTTTATAACGTGGAGCCGTGGAAATAAAAAATAAATCACATTTTTCCCCAAAAAATCTTTTTTAGCTCCAAATTTTGCATTTTCATAAGGGTAACATGTGAAATTGCTCCATACAATTTGATGTGCATTTTCTCCTGAGCATGCCGAAGCCCCATATGTGGGGGAATACTACTGTTTGGGTGCACGGCAGGGCTAGCAAGGGAATGAGCGCCATTTGTCTTTTGAATGCAAAATTTGATGGAATAATCAGCGGACGCCATGTTGCGTTTGCAGAGCCCCTGATGTGCATCAACAGTGGAAACCCCCACAAGTGACACCATTTTGAAAACTAGACCCCTTTTGAACCTTATATAGATGTGCATTGAGCACCTTGAACCCCCAGCTGCGTCACAGAAGTTTATAACGTTAAGCCGTGAAAATAAAAAAATTCACATTTTTCCCACAAAAATCTTTTTTAGCTACAAATTTTGTATTTTCCCCAGGGCAAAAGGAGAATATGGACCCCAAAGTTTGTTGCGCAATTTCACCGATACCTCATACAGTATGTGGTCAAAAACTACTTTTGAGGTACAGTACAAAGTTCAGAAGGGAAGTTGTGCCATATTACAGTGCAGATTTAGCTGCACTTGTTTAAGGGTGCCATGTTACATTGGCAGAGCCCCTGAGATATCGGAACATCAGAACCCCCATAAATGACCCCATTTTACCAATTAAACCTCTCAATGAATTCATCTAGGGGTGCAGTGATTATATTGACACCACAGGTGTGTCACAAACTTTTATACCATTGGGCAGTGAAGAAAAAATAATTTACATTTTTACCACCAAGATTGTGTGTTAGCCCCAAATTTTACATTTTCACACTGGGAAATGGGTAAAAATGGTACCAAAATTTGTCCCACAATTCTGCTGAATGCAGAAATACCCCATATGTGGATGTACAGTACTACTTTGCCATACATAGTGACTTGGGAAGCACAGAGCACTATTTGCCCCCTGGAGTGCAGATTTTCCTACACTGGTTTGTTTGCGGACTCCATATAAAGAGCCCCTAAGTGGTAGAAATGCAAAATCCCCCCTCAAGTTACCACATTTTGGAAATTATAGCCCTTTGGGAATTTATCTACAGATGTAGTGATTATTTTGACTCCATGGGTGTTTTCCAGAAACAAGCAGCAATGGATGTTGCTGAGTGAAAATTGCAAGCTGCCATTGTAGCGACCAGTACACTGTAGGGACCAGTATGTTGCAGTCACCAGTACATTATGCCCAGCTCATGCTTCTGGAGACACGGGCCTGTAAATTAGGGGGGTTCTCATCACTACAGAAATGCCAAACATGTGGGTGCTAAATCTTCTGTGGCTCAGAAGGGAAGGGGGTATTTGGAATTGGGAGCTGAGAATTCGCTTAACCCCTTCACCCCCAAGGGTGGTTTGCACGTTCATGACCGGGCCAATTTTTACAATTCTGACCACTGTACCTTTATGAGGTCATAACTCTGGAACGCTTCCATTGATCCCGGTGATTCTGACATTGTTTTCTCGTGACATATTGTACTTCATGTTAGTGGTAAAATTTCATTCAAATAACTTGCGTTTATTAGTGAAAAAAATGGAAATTTGGCAAAAATTTTGAAAATTTCGCAATTTTCCAACTTTGAATTTTTATGCCCTTAAATCACAGAGATACGGCACACAGAAAACTTGATAAGTAACATTTCCCACATGTTTACTTTACATCAGCACAATTTTGGAACCAAAATTTTTTTTTGTTAGGAAGTTATAAGGGTTAAAAGTTGACCAGCGATTTCTCATTTTTACAACACCATTTTATTTTTAGAACCACATCACATTTGAAGCCACTTTGAGGGGTCTATATGATAGAAAATACCCAAAAGTGACACCATTCTAAAAACTGAACCCCTTAAGGTGCTCAAAACCACATTCAAGAAGTTTATTAACCCATTAGGTGCGTCACAGGAATTTTTTTGAATATTTAAAAAGAAATGAACATCTAACTTTTTTTCACAAATAAAATACTTCAGGTTCAATTTTTTTTATTTTACCAAGGGTAACAGGAGAAATTGGACTGCAAAAGTTATTGTGCAATTTGTCCTGAGTACGCTGATACCTGATTTGTGGGGGGGAACGACTGTTTCGGCGCATGGCAGAGCTCAGAATGGAAGGAGCGCCGTTTGACTTTTTCAATGCAAAATTGGCTGGAATTCAGATCGGACGCCATGTCACGTTTGGAGAGTCCCTGATGTACCTAAACAGTGGAAACCCCCTACAAGTGACCCCATTTTGGAAACTAGACCCCCCAAGGAACTTATCTAGATATGTGGTGAGAACTTTGAACCCACAAGGGCTTTACAGAAGTTTATAACGTACAGCGGTACAATTAAAAAATCATATTTTTCCACAAAAATGATCTTTTCACCCCAATTTTTATTTTCCCAAGGGTAACAGGACCCTAAAAGTTATTGTGCAATTTGTCCTGAGTACGCTGATACCCCACATGTGGGGGTAAACCACTATTTGGGCGCATGGCAGAGCTCGGAAGGGAAGCAATGCCATTTGACTTTTTGGCTGGAATTGAGATCGGACACCATGTCGCGTTTGGAAAACCCCTGATGTACCAAAACAGTGGAAACCCCCCACAAATGACACCATTTTGGAAACTAGACCCCCTAAGGAACTTATCTAGATGTGTGGTGAGAACTTTGAACCCCCATGGGCTTCACAGAAGTTTATAACATAAAGCCATACAATTAAAAAATCATATTTTTTCCACAAAAATGATCTTTTCACCCTCAATTCTTATTTTTCCAAGGGTAACAGGACCGTAAAAGTTATTGTGCAATTTGTTCTGAGTACGCTGATACCCCACATGTGGGGGTAAACCACTATTTGGGCGCATGGCAGAGCTCGGAAGGGAAGCAGCGCCGTTTGACGTTTTTGGCTGGAATTGAGATCGGACACCATGTCGCGTTTGGAAAACTCCTGATGTACCAAAACAGTGGAAACCGCCCACAAATGACACCATTTTGGAAACTAGACCCCTTAAGGAACTTATCTAGATGTGTGGTGAGCACTTTGACCCCCTCAGTGCTTCACAGAAGTTTATAATGCCCGGGCGTGAAAATAAATAATTCGTATTTTTTCCACAAACATGATCTTTTAGTCACCATTTTTTTATTTTCCCAAGGGTACCAGGAGAAATTGGACCCCAAAAGTTGTTGTCCAATTTGTCCTGAGTATGCTGATACCCCATATGTGGGAGAAAACTACTGTATGGACACACGTCGGGGCTCGGAAGGGAAGCAGTGACGTTTTGGAATGCAGACTTTGATGGAATGGTCTGTGGGTGTCATGTGCGTTTGGAGTGCCCCTGATGTACCTAAACTATTGAAACTCCCCACAAGTGACCCCATTTTGGACACTAGACCCCCCACGGAACTTATCTAGATGTGTGGTGAGCACTTTGAACCCCCAAGTGCTTCACAGAAGTTTAAAACACTCGGACGTGAAAATAAAAAAATCATTTTTTTCCACAAAAATGATATTTTTGCCCCCAATTTTTTATTTTCCTAAGGGTAACAGGAGAAATTGGACCCCAAAAATTGTTTTGCAATTTGTCCTGAGTAGGCTGATACCCTACATGTGGGGGTAAAACACTGTTTGGGCGCATGGCAGAGCTTGGAAGGGAAGGAGCACCATTTGACTTTTTCAACTCAGAATTGGCTGGAATTGAGATCAGACGCCATGTTGCATTTGGAGAGCCCCTGATGTGCCCAAACAGTGGAAACCCCCAATTATAACTCCAATCCTAACCCCAACACACCCCTAACCCTAATCTGAGCCCTAACCCTAGCCCTAGCCCTAGCCCTAGCCCTAAGGCTGTGTGCACATGCTGCGGATTTTGCTGCGGTTCCGCAGCGGTTTTGGCTGCTGCGGACCCCAGTACCATGATTCCCTATGGGAATCAAAAACCGCAGTGCAGACGGTGCGGAATTTTCCGCGCGGATTATCTGCGGTTTTCAATCCGCAGAAAGAATTGACATGTCAATTCTTTCTGCGGATTCTCCTGCGGTTTGCCATCTCCTCTATTGAGGAGATGAAAAACTGCAGGACAAAACCGCAGAGCAATCTGCAGGTAAAACCGCAGGTCTTTTGACCTGCGGTTTCACCTGCGGATTTTACAAAATCCGCGCGGATGAATCCGCACCTAATCCGCAGCGTGTGCACACGGCCTTACCCTAACGGGAAAATGGAGATAAATACTTTTTTTTTAGTTTTATTATTTTTCCCTAACTAAGGGGGTGATAACGGGGGGTTTGACTTACTATTTATGGCGGTTTTTATTTTTGGCAGCTGTCACACGCTAAAAGACGCTTTTTATTGTAAAATAGTTTTTGCATCACCACATTTTGAGAGCTATAATTTTTCCGTATTTTGACCCACCGAGTCATGTGAGGTCTTATTTTTTGCGGGACGAGTTGACGTTTTTATTGGTACCATTTTCGGGCACGTGACATTTGATCGCTTTTTATTCCTATTTTTGGGACGCAGAATGAACAAAAACCAGCGTTTCATGAATTTCTTTTGGGGGGGTGCGTTTACACCGTTCCGCGTGCGGTAAAATTGATAAAGCGGTTTTATTCTTCGGGTCAGTACGGTTACAGCGATACCTCATTTATGTCATTTTTTTATGTTTTTGTCGGTTTTATGCAATGAAAACTATTTTATATAAAAAATAATTATTTTTGCATCGCTTTATTCTGTGAGCTATAACTTTTTTATTTTTTCGCTGATGATGCTGTGTGGCGGCTCGTTTTTTGCGGGACAAGATGACGTTTTCAGCGGTACCATGGATATTTATATACGTCTTTTTGATTGCGCGTTATTACACTTTTTGTTTGGTGGTATGATAATAAATTATTATTTTTTGCTTCGTTTTTTATTTTTATTTTTTAAGGGGTTCGCTAAAAGGGTTAACTAATGGGACAGTTTTATAGGGCGGGTCATTACGGACGCGGCGATACCTAATATGTGTACTTTTATTGTTTTTTTTTTTTTATTATTTTCAAAAAATGAATTTATTGGGGAATATTTTTTTTTTTTTTTACTAATTTATTTGGCGATTTTTTTTTATTTATTTTTACTTTTTTTTTTTACTTTATTACATAGTCCCAGGTGGGACATCACTGTCCTGTGACAGATCGCTGATCTGTCACATCACAGATCACTGTGACAGATCAGCAATCTGTCACAGGCATTGAAGCAGACTTCCTCTTGCCTGCGCTTTGCAGGCACTGAGGAAGCCAGCTTCCTCAGGTCCCCGAAGGCCCCCGTCGCCATCTTGGATTCGGGGGCCTGGAGGATAGAAGCCCCCCGCAGCAGCGCTGCACATTGCGCTGCCGTGGGGGGCTCAGGGAAGCACGGAGGGAGCCCCCTCCCTGCCGATGCTTCCCTTTAACTCCCGGTACACCGCGATCATGTTTGATCGCGGTGTGCAAGGGGTTAACGTGTCGGGGGCGGTCCGTGACCGCCCCTGACACATAGTGCCGAGTGTCAGCTGTGATAATCAGCTGACACCCGGCCGCGATCAGCGGCGCTCACCACGTGGGCGCCGCTGATCGCGCCGACGTACTATCCCGTCCCCGGTCATACGGGCCCGGGTACCGTGGACGGGATAGTACGTCGGATGGCAGGAAGGGGTTAATATCCTTTGGGGGAGCAAGGAGCCATTTAGCTTTTCCAGAGCCTTTGTACTACCAGTAAAGTGGAAGCGACCTATATTTCTGTTAACGGATGACGGACCTAAGTGAGGACTTTTTTGTGGATTGAGTTGAAGCTTTTATTGGGAACATTTTACATAACATTTGGGATCACATTTATCTGGCACTCTACGCTGAGCATTTACTTTGGGGTTTCCATTCAAATCTCTGAGTGACGTGATTCAGATGACCCCCCCCCTCCAGGGGCAGACCTACCGCCCCGTGCAGCCCGTTCATTGAACGGGGGCCCCGGGGGAGAGGGGACCCTCCAGCACCGCATGGCTAATTCACGGCTCCAACCGTCCTGGCTGTGGGTGTTCTGTGCGCAGAGGACCTGTGAGAGGGGAGGAGTCAGGGGTCACATGACCAGGGGCCTCCAGTGTCTATGTGGCTCAGCTGTGTGTGTTCTGTGCGCATAGGACCTGTGAGAGGGGAGGAGTCAGGGGTCACATGATCTGGGGCCGTATCTGCCTCTGTGTCTGTCTGCACTCTGCAGACTCTGCTGTGCTGGTTGTCATGGATGGTGCTGGTCTGATGGGGTAAAGTTTCTGTGTGCGGTCAGGAGGGTTTTACAGTGTGGATGTAGCAGAGCCGTGTCTGTTCGAGGTGTACGGAGCAGAGCCGTGTGTGTATGATGTGTACGGAGAGGAGCCTTGTGTGTACAAGGTGTACGGAGCCGTGTGTGTACGATGTGTATGGAGCGGAGCTGTGTGTGTATGAGGTGTACGGAGCCGTGTGTGTACGATGTGTACGGAGCGGAGCCGTGTGTGTACGATGTGTACGGAGCGGAGCCGTGTGTGTACGATGTGTACGGAGCGGAGCCGTGTGTGTACGATGTGTACGGAGCGGAGCCGTGTGTGTACGATGTGTACGGAGCGGAGCCGTGTGTGTACGATGTGTACGGAGCGGAGCCGTGTGTGTACGATGTGTACGGAGCGGAGCCGTGTGTGTACGAGGTGAACGGAGCGGAGCTGTGTGTGTACAAGGTGTACGGAGCCGTGTGTACGATGTGTACAGAGGGGAGCCGTATGTGTACGATGTGTACGGAGCGGAGCCGTGTGTGTATGAGGTGTACGGAGCCGTGTGTGTACGATGTGTACAGAGGGGAGCCGTGTGTGTACGATGTGTACAGAGGGGAGCCGTGTGTGTACGATGTGTACAGAGGGGAGCCGTGTGTGTACGATGTGTACGGAGCGGAGCCGTGTGTGTACAAGGTGTACGGAGTGGAGCCGTGTGTGTACAAGGTGTACAGAGGGGAGCCGTGTGTGTACGATGTGTACGGGGCGGAGCCGTGTGTGTACGAGGTGTACAGAGCGGAGCGGCGCGTGTACAAGGTGTACGGAGCCACGCGTGTACGAGGTATACGGAGTGGAGCCGCGTGTGTACGATGTGTACGGAGCAGAGCCGCGTGTGTACGATGTGTACGGAGCGGAGCCGCGTGTGTACGATGTGTACGGAGCGGAGCCGCGTGTGTACGATGTGTACGGAGCGGAGCCGCGTGTGTACGATGTGTACGGAGCGGAGCCGCGTGTGTACGATGTGTACGGAGCGGAGCCGCGTGTGTACGATGTGTACGGAGCGGAGCCGCGTGTGTACGAGGTGTACGGAGCGGAGCCGTGTGTGTACGAGGTGTACGGAGCGGAGCCGTGTGTGTACGAGGTGTACGGAGCCGTGTGTGTACCAGGTGTACGGAGCAGAGCTGTGTGTACGGAGCGGAGCTGTGTGTACGAGGTGTATGGAGCAGAGCCGTGTGTGTACGAGGTGTACGGAGCGGAGCCGTGTGTGTACGAGGTGAACGGAGCGGAGCTGTGTGTGTACAAGGTGTACGGAGCCGTGTGTACGATGTGTACAGAGGGGAGCCGTATGTGTACGAAGCGGAGCTGTGTGTGTATGAGGTGTACGGAGCCGTGTGTGTACGATGTGTACAGAGGGGAGCCGTGTGTGTACGATGTGTACGGAGCGGAGCCGTGTGTGTACAAGGTGTACGGAGTGGAGCCGTGTGTGTACAAGGTGTACGGAGTGGAGCCGTGTGTCTACGATGTGTACGGGGCGGAGCCGTGTGTGTACGAGGTGTACAGAGCGGAGCGGCGCGTGTACAAGGTGTACGGAGCCACGCGTGTATGAGGTATACGGAGTGGAGCCGCGTGTGTACGAGGTGTACGGAGCAGAGCCGCGTGTGTACGAGGTGTACAGAGCGGAGCGGCGCGTGTACAAGTTGTATGGAGCCACGTGTGTATGAGGTATACGGAGTGGAATCACGTGTGTACAAGGTGTACGGAGCGGAGCCGCATGTGTACGAGGTACAAAACCAACAAAAGACAAAATGAAAAAAACCCTGCTATAATTAAGTAAAAAGCAAAAGTGCATTTAAATCATACAGAGTTCTTAGTAATACTGTATTTGATCAAACATAGCATAAAAGCCGTCCCACCATCGACATTTATATGCTGCATGTATACCAACTCAAACCAAGCTCAATTTTTGTGTTTTTTTTTTTCTTTTTTTTTTTTTTAACGTGTACGAGGTGTACGGAGCAGAGTCATGTGTGTATGGGGTATGCGGTGCAGAGCCGTGTGTGTACGGAGTGGAGCCATATATGTACTGGATGTACGGAGCGGAGCCAAGTGTGTACGAGGCATACAAAGTGGGCTTTTCCCACGGACACAGGAGTACATGGCGAAGCCCCGAGGAGCAGTTTAAAACTCGCACATGATGTTCCACCGGAAGTGATGTGCTGGAAGCTGACCGGAAATGAGGTAATTTCATGAGGAGATTGTGACGGAACCAGGAATGCTTCAGATCCATTATCGTGTCCTCCTCTGACAGCGGAGAAAGCAGGATAGCCTTGGAATCAGGGATGCCGGCCATGTGAGCGGATCATGATATGTCCTGCACCGGGAGGCTCAGGTGGGAATTACAATGGGAGCCGGGCTGCTATAGTATCTTTATAGAATCTTTCTCTCTGTTTCTTTCTTTCTCTGTTCTTTCTTTCTCTCTGTTTCTTTCTCATTCTCTGTTCTGTCTTTCCCTCTCTTTTTCTTTCTCTCTCTTTTTCTTTCTCTCTGTTCTTTCTTTCCCCTCTTTCTTTCTCTCTGTTCTTTCTTTCCCTTCTTTCTTTTTCTTTCTTTCCCCTCTTTCTTTCTCTCCTCTTGGTCCTCTTGATCTGGCCTGCTCTGCCTGCTCCAGGTAAGAGTACCAGAGCTGAGCAGGACTGAGGGACTGGGACCGAGGCAGGCATGATTTTGCGGGGCTCCTGGGGGAGAACTGAAGCATGGCAGGCATGACTTTTGGGGGTCTCCGTCCTGGGGGAGAACTGAAGCATGGCCTGGCTGCTCATGAATGGGGGGCCCCTGGCCTGGGGAGAAGGGAAGCATGGCCTGGCTGCTCATGAATGTGGGGGTCCCTGGCCTGGGGAGAACTTGAAGCATGGCCTGGCTGCTCATGAATGGGGGGGGCCTGGCCTGGGGAGAAGCATGGCCTTGGCTGCTCATGAATTGGGGGCCCCTGGGGAGAAGCATGACTGCTCATGAATGGGGGGGGCCCTGGGGGAGATGCTTGGCTGCTCATGAATGGGGCGGCTCATGGGGGGAGAAGAAACATGAATCGGGCGGCCCACATAGGGGGAGAAGCAGCATAAACTGGGGGGGGCACATGGGGAGAAGCAGCATAAACTGGGGGGGGCCACATAGGGCGAGAAGCACTATGCCAAAAGTAGATCGCATATGGGGGAGAGCATTATGAAGGGAAACGGGGGTGCCTATATATATTACCTGGAGGCTGTCTTGGGCTATATATGTTATTTAGAGGCTATGCTGGGCTGTATATATTACCTGAAGGCTGTGCTGGGCTGTATATATTAACTGGAGGCTGTGCTGGGCTGTATATTTTACCTGGAGTGGAGGCTATGCTGGGCTGTATATATCACCTGGAGGCTGTGGTGAGCTGTATATATTACCTGAAAGCTGTGCTGGGCTGTATATATTAACTAGAGGCTGTACTGGGCTGTATATATTACCTGGAGTCTGTGCTGGGCGCTGTATATATTACCTGAAGGCTGTTGCTGGACTGTATATATTAACTGGAGGCTATGCTGGGCTGTATATGTTATTTGGATGCTGTGCTGCGCTGTATATATTAACTAAAGGCTATGCTGAGCTGTATAACATATTTTAATTGGAGGCTGTGCTGGGCTGTATATATTAACAACTAGAGGCAATGCTGGGCTAGTGGGCTACATATGTTATTTGGAGGCTGTGCTGGCCTGTATATATAATTTGGAGGCTGCAACTGGCAAATAATAAATACAGCCCAGCAGCACCCTACAGATATATCCAGCCCTGCATAGCCTCAATATTAGATAACATCAAATAACTTTGTTGCCCTATGAAGGGAAGGGGGGGCCCCGAAAAATTTCTTGCACAGGGGCCCACTACAGTCTGTGTCCGCCCCTGCTCCCCCCAATGGATCCATTCACTATAATGAGGCAGCAGAGTTACTCTGGACTCTGTCTGACCTCTGTTCAGTGGTGTCCTTTTCAGAAGTGCACAGAACTGTGGCGGATGGCACTTTTATGTACTCCTCAAAAGATGGACAGCGCACAATCACAGGTCCTATGGTGTCCACAGTGCCTCCATCTTCCTTATTATAGGGAATCTTCCATTGAGGGTTCTTTCTGAATCATGCATTTCAGAGATTTACACGGAAAACCCCGGTGTAAGTGCTCAGCACAAAGCACAGGATAAATGTGCACTGAGACTTACTGCAATCTTTGGAAGGCAGAATGAAAAAATCAACAGCAGGTGAAGAATTGGTTTTATTTATTTTTTATGCCGCTCCTCGTGTGGTATAAGTGATTAGGTGACGTTATTTTTCAGGTCGGTGCGATTACAGCCACACCAGATTTATATCGGGTATTAATGTTTGGCTGCTGTCGCACTCAAAAAGACGCTTTTTATTGTGAAAACTAGTTTTTTCATCATCATATTTTGAGAGTTATAATATTTTTATATTTCAATCGACAGAGGCATGTGATGGCTTGTTTTTTGCGGGACAAGCTGACATTTTTATTGGTACCATTTTTGGGCACATTACAGTTTTTGATTGCTTTCTATTCCGATTTTTGGGACACCGAATGAACAAAAACCAGGAATTGCTTTTTCTTTATACTGCTCCGTGTGTGTGGTAAAATTGGTAAGGCAGCTTTATTCTTCGGGTCAGTACGATTACAGCGATACCACATTTATATAGTTTCTGTAAGTTTTGGCGCTTTTACAAAATAAAAACTATCTTATAGAAAAAATAATTATGTTTGCATTGCTTTAGGGACTGATTATTAGTACCTGGGGCTGGAAGAAGCTACTTAGCGAAACGGCACTCGTCCGGCGGGGGGAGACATCCTGCGGCATTCATTCAGCTTTCACTGGTGGACGCTGCACCTATTCCAGTACACCCCTTAATATCAGGTACTAATAATCAGTCCCTTATTTTATAGGTAAGCACTTGAATTACAATTTGTTACTTTGTGCAGCTCCCTGGTGTATTTCAACTTATTAACCCTATATTATACCCAGGACTCTAACAGTCATATGGGCGATGTGCAATTCTGCTTCTTTTTGCAGAAACTTAGTAGTAACAAACAATGGCTGATTTTTGTCTACTGAGGCATGTTGAATCTTGTAGTGACTAATTTGCATGTTAGAACGTCTCTGTATGTACATCTAAGGCCGGAGTCACACTGGCGAGGAATACGGGAGAGTGAGAGGCGCAAAAAGCACGCATTAGACACGGACAAATGATTTTCTATGGGGTCCCTCGCACCAGGCGTATATTTCTCCTCAATATCCTACGCTCCGTGCCACTCGCAGCATGCTGCGATTGTCATCGTACTACGCCCGTAGTACGCCAATGCAAGTCTATGGGTGCGCAAAAAATACGGATTACACACGGAACACACGTGTGACCTGCGAGTAATACGCAGGTCTTTTGGCTGGTGAACAGGAAATGGGCCAATCCATCATCAGGAAGCGTAGACATGCAAATGAGCTAAAAAACCGCTCCTGACATCCAGGAAGTCAGCCTACACGGAGTACAGCAGCAGCATGGCGTCCACATATATTAATGTAGAGATGCTCATTGTGCTGGTGCAGGAGCGTCCAGAAATATGGGACCCACGCGACGCAAACTATGCGAACCGCACAAGGAGGCGTCATGGAGGCGCATCTGTCGCCAGATGTACCATGACTTTGGTGACAGACCACGTGATGACCAGCAGAAAATTCGTAAGTGCAACCATAAAAATATCATTAACCTTAGCGCACGCTATAAAATGAATCTACAATCAGCACCCCCCTTCCTGTGCATGTACTTTTATTAGCCTCATGAGGCCGTTACATTAGTATGTGACACGTGGCTTCACACAGCCATAATTAGGGGTTAGGCCACAAGCTCCTCATCCTCCTAGCCAATAAAATTAGTTTCAGTGGAGCTAATGAGACCCTGGGTATCGGCCCAATTACATATGCCACCATGGGTAGAACGCACACCCCAGAAGGCCCCATGCCTAGACTACTGGTAGAAAATATGACCTCTCAAATATGTGATTTTGACATTCTTCCCTGTCACATTGCAGTGGAAGATGTGATGAAACGGTGGAGAAGCATCCGGGACCAGTACCGCCGGGAACGCCAGCAGCGGTCCAGGAGTGGGGATGCTGGCCATGTAAAGCGCAAATATATATACTATGACCGGCTGAACTTCCTCGCCCCAATTCTGGCTCTGAGACCGTAAGTACATACCTCACACCACATGACACAAAAACATTTCACAAATACTTTACAGGGACAAAAATATTTATGTATTTTTGCCTCTGTTCTATTTCATAACAGAACTCAATCCAACCTTACGGATCGAGGAACGGCCTCAGAGGCAGAGCCCATTATAGATCCTGTAGGGGATGAGGTGGCTGGCCCATCTTCTCCCCCTACAAGAAGGATGGCTGAAGAGGAGGCATCACCAGAACACACAATGGCTGCCCTACACAACACACCACCAGGACGGTCTGCTGCTGCAAACTCACCCATCCTGGAAGAGCCGGGCAACTTGAGCAGCAGCCCAACTGCCCAGATCAGGCCCTCCCCACAGGCTGCTCTAGCATCACGGCGAATAAGAAGAAGGCGCCAGGTCACCATTCAAGAGAGCAGGACCAATGTGGACACAGGGGTGCTGAATTACTTGTCCAGAGTCACTACAGATGATGGTGAGGAGGCCTATGCACGTAGCCTCACCCTTTATCTCCGTGCCCTTACCCGTGAGGTCAGGCTCCGTATTAGGGGATGTATTCAGATCCTGCTTGATGCAAGCACCCCCCCAATACCCTATATGAGGTGTTTGAATTTCTGGAGAGGTGGCAGCTCTCACCAAGAAATTTAATGCGCATGAGACCATCCACACAGATGCTTGGTCAAGCAGGGTCTGAACAGCCCCTAATACGTGGGCCAACACCTCAACCCCTTCCTCCCCC
This sequence comes from Dendrobates tinctorius, assembly GCF_039654945.1. NCBI lineage: Eukaryota > Metazoa > Chordata > Amphibia > Anura > Dendrobatidae > Dendrobates > Dendrobates tinctorius. The sequence goes on along the minus strand of NW_027361673.1, from coordinate 28,915,706 downwards.
TACCCATCCTTCTATTCCGCAGCCCCAAATGTCTTCCTCAAGCCAACCCCACCAATATGGCCACTTGTACCCACCCAGTGTTGGAGGCTGGTCCCAACCTGGTTGGGGACGATCTAGCTATCTTGGTGGGTATGAGCCACGGGCCTACCAGAGCCAACAAGAAGCCCCTCACCATCATCATTACTCTGGCCAGTATCCCCAACAGGCCCAGGAGGCTGGACAACTACAGCATCATGGGCAATAGTATGGTCCCACACAGGGCGATGTTGCCCACAATGTCCAGCAGCACCCACAGGCTGTTCCTCCACGTTCCCCTTCCCCTACATATGAGGATTTATGAATCAAAAGTTTGGAGATGTCCAGTGACAGGTAACTGGTGCTTCTAATCTAGACAAAAAAACAGGTGTTCTTCACCAACATTTAGAACATAATTTAACACTCACATTTTTAAACAATGTTTTCCAAACATATGAAACAATCCATCATGACAGGCAACGCTACCTCACGCCTTTCACGCAGATATTACATGTGTGTATAAAAGAGAATATTTAAATGCGCTATACTGTTACATGAAAGGATGAAAATACACTAGTCACTTGCTAACGCATAGGAAAGGCGTGCTTGCCTTTAGTTAAGTAGTCAACTTTGTTGTTAACAATCTCTAGTAAAACAATTTGAGGCGACCAGCATTCAGAATATCACGCTCTATGTCTTAACAAGTGATTTTTGTATTTTCATCCTTTCCAGTATAGCATGCTTAAATATTGTCTGTTCTACAGACAGGTAATATCTGTGTGAAAGATGTGAGGTAGCCTTGCCTGTCATGGTGGAATCTTTCTATGATTGGATAACATTATGAGGAAATGTGAGTGTTATCTTATTGACTATATTTAGGTGATGGAGCTCACCCTTTGTTGCCTAATCAAGGTTAATGTAGGCATGCAACAATGTTGTTATTGCATAATGTTTGTTGCAGTTTTTTTCTGTAATGTTAATGTTACACCAAGTTAAAGAAGGCACAAAGGGTCATTTTGGCCATTGCCAAATTTGTGTTATGGCAAAATTATGTTTGCCTTTAAGCAAAACAAAAAAAAAAAGGCAAAACTAAAAATTTGTCTACTCTAGTTAACGTCTCTGTGTGATTTTTCACAATCCCTCACAACATACCAGGGGAAGAGTCTTGAGGAGATCATTTGCATATTCCCAGTGCCTTCTGGGATAAGTGAAGAGTCTCCGCGAGCTCAACGATCACTGGGTTTTGGCCGTTGCAGCTGAAAAGAGGAAATCGGAAAACCAGGGGAAGAGTCTTGAGGAGATCATTTGCATATTCCCAGTGCCTTCTGGGATAAGTGAAGAGTCTCCGCGAGCTCAACGATCACTGGGTTTTGGCCGTTGCAGCTGAAAAGAGGAAATCGGAAAACCAGGGGAAGAGTCTTGAGGAGATCATTTGCACATTCCCAGTGCCTTCTGGGATAAGTGAAGAGTCTCCGCGAGCTCAACGATCACTGGGTTTTGGCCGTTGCAGCTGAAAAGAGGAAATCGGAAAACCAGGGGAAGAGTCTTGAGGAGATCATTTGCATATTCCCAGTGCCTTCTGGGATAAGTGAAGAGTCTCCGCGAGCTCAACGATCACTGGGTTTTGGCCATTGCAGCTGAAGAGAGGAAATCGGAAAACCAGGGGAAGAGTCTTGAGGAGATCATTTGCATATTCCCAGTGCCTTCTGGGATAAGTGAAGAGTCTCCGCGAGCTCAACGATCACTGGGTTTTGGCCGTTGCAGCTGAAAAGAGGAAATCGGAAAAACCGCGCGCCGATAGGCTCATCTTTCATCGTTTTTAAGAAATCTCAAGATGGAAGAGGCCAGGAGCCATTTGGTGAGCTGCATTTCTTGCTACATGTTCACAGATTTACCAATGGAAAAGCCAAACTTCACATGCCACAAATGCAAGCTTGTGTCCCTGTTGGAGGAAAAGTTGCAAAATCTCGAAGAGAGGTTGGCTACGTTGAAGATCATTAAGGAAGGTGAAGAGTTCTTGGACAGAGCAGAATTATCTCTTCATGTTACAGAAAGAGAAGAAATTCGAAGTGCACCTGAAGAAACAGAGGAATGGAGACATGTGACCCAGAGAAGCAGGAGGATCAGGAGGCAGTCAGCACCCATACTGCTCAGAAACCAGTACCAGGCTCTCACGCAGGAAAATGATGAAGAAATACATCAGGATAAGACTTTGCCAACAAACAGCAACCTTGTACGCCTTCAGAGTCCTCCTGGATGGAGAAAGAAAAATGTTGTGAAGAAGAAACGGAGAGTGGTGGTCATGGGGGATTCCCTGTTGAGAGGAACAGAGGCCGCTATCTGCAGACCGGATATAACTTCAAGAGAAATGTGCTGTCTTCCAGGTGCAAAAATTAAAGATGTGTCTGACAGGATATCAGGACTCTTCAGACCTACAGATGACTACCCATTCCTGCTACTACATGTGGGGACAAATGACACCGCAAGAAACGACCTGGAAACCATCTGCAGAGACTTTGAAGACTTAGGCAAGAAAGTGAAAGAACTGGGAGCGCAGGTGGTCTTCTCTTCCATCCTCCCAGTGGATGGCCATGGACCAAGGAGGTGGAATAAGATTCTGCAGGTGAACAACTGGCTACGTCGATGGTGCCATCAGCAACGATTTGGATTTCTGGATCACGGAGTGAACTACTTATACGATGGACTACTTGCTAGAGATGGGGTGCACCTTACGAAGACTGGAAAGCATGTATTTGGAAGTCGCCTTGCTACACTTGTAAGGAGAGCTTTAAACTAGAACAACATGGGAAGGGAAGCAAAAGACCAGAAAAAGCCATACACCTGACAAATGCTATTGAGAACTCTGCTAATAGAAGTGGAAAGGAAGAACAAAGACGAAAGAATCTAATTAATAAAAATATTGGAGAAAGAGAAACCAATCACAAACTAAAATGTTTCTATACTAATGCACAAAGCATGGGCAACAAACAAGGAGAATTGGAACTACTAACACAGGAAAAGAAATATGATGTCATTGGAATCACTGAAACTTGGTGGGACGATACACATGATTGGAATACAAGACTAGAAGGATACAACTTATTTGCAAGAAACAGACTTGATAAACGAGGAGGGGGTGTTGCATTGTATGTTAGAAACGCGTATATCTGCACAGAGATTGAAGCTTCAGAGACTGGGAGTTCTGTGGAAACTGTTTGGGTAAGAATACAAGGACAGAACAATGGAAAGGACACCATTGTAGGCATTTACTACAGGCCGCCTGTGCAAGCTGAAGATATGGATGAACTCTTTATGCATCAAATGGCCAAGTTCTCCAAAAAATATGACATAGTTGTCATGGGAGATTTCAACTATCCAGACATTTGTTGGGAATCTCTCTCAGGCAAAACTAACAGGTCAAGGAAATTCTTATCCTCTCTTGCTGACAACTTTATCTTCCAAAAGGTAGGGGAGAAAACAAGGGGAACTGCTACCTTGGATCTAATCCTTATAAACAGGGAGGAAATGGTTGAGGAGGTAAAAGTGGCTGGAACCCTAGGAGGTAGCGACCATGCTATTTTAGAATTTTGGATAACTAGAGGCGGAAGACCTGTGAAGACTCAGACGTCAAGGTTAGATTTCAGAAAGGCAGATTTTAAGGGATTCAGAAAGAGAATTGGAGGGATCCAATGGCTGGATATCCTTAAAGACAAAAATGTCCAGGAAGGATGGGAAATCTTGAAAAATGAAATTCTCAAAGCACAGTTAACAATTCCGAAAAGAGGGAAGAATAGGAAGCATTTAAGGAAACCAGGATGGGTGAACACAGAACTTAAGCACATGCTAAAAAGGAAGAAAAAAATGTTTATAAAATGGAAAGAGGGAGGCATATCTAAAGAAGAATATAATGCTGTCTGCAGAATCTGCAGGGCACAAATCAGATTAGCTAAAGCTGAAAATGAATTGAGGCTTGCAAGAGATGTCAAAAGCAATAATAAAGGATTTTGGGGATATGTCAAAAGTAAAAGAAAAGTCAAAGATGCTATAGGATTTTTACAGGATGAAAATGATGAAATGGTAAGACAGGATGTTGAGAAGGCTGAACTTTTAAATTCCTATTTTGCATCTGTTTTCTCTCAGAAAGGAAATGGAACTGTTATTCACTGTCCTATTAAGGGAATAGAAGAATCCAGGATATCTATAAACAGAAAGATAGTGAGGAAACACTTAGCTAACCTAAATGAATTCAAGTCTCCAGGTCCAGATGAATTACACCCCAGAGTACTGAAGGAGATAGCAGAAGAAATTTCTGAACCACTCTCCATAATCTTTGAAAATTCTTGGAGAACAGGAGAAGTGCCAGAAGACTGGAGAAGAGCAAATGTTGTTCCTATCTTCAAAAAGGGGAAGAAGGTGGACCCAGGCAACTATAGGCCGGTGAGTCTGACTTCTATACCAGGAAAGATCTTTGAACAAATTATTAAACAACATTTAAGTCAATACCTGGATAAGAATGAAGTGATCAAACAGAGTCAGCATGGGTTTGTAACTAATAAGTCATGTCAGACTAACTTAATTTCCTTCTATGACGGTATCACTGATTGGGTGGATCAAGGAAATGCTGTAGATATAGTATATCTTGACTTCAGCAAAGCATTTGACAAAGTCTCTCATACAATCCTTATTGAAAAAATGACTAAGTATGGAATGGACAAGGCAACTGTTAGGTGGATTCATAGCTGGCTTAGTGATCGGACCCAAAGAGTGGTCGTAAATGGCTGCACATCCAGTTGGAAGAATGTCTCAAGTGGGGTACCACAGGGCTCTGTCCTGGGCCCTGTATTGTTCAACATCTTTATCAACGATTTAGATGAAGGAATTGAGGGTAAACTGATTAAATTTGCTGATGACACAAAGCTAGGAGGGATAGCTAATACTAGAGAAGAGAGAGAGAGGATTCAAAAAGATTTAAATAAACTGGAGAAGTGGGCAGTAACTAACAGAATGGCTTTTAACAGGGAGAAATGCAAAGTACTACATCTGGGCAATAAAAATGAAAAAAGCATATATAGAATGGGAGGAATAGGGCTAAGTGACAGCACATGTGAAAAAGACTTGGGTATACTAATAGATCACAGACTGAATATGAGTCAACAGTGTGATGCAGCAGCAAAAAAGGCAAATGCAGTTCTAGGATGTATTAACAGAAGCATACAGTCTAGATCACGTGAAGTCATTATTTCCCTCTACTCCTCTTTGGTCAGACCTCATCTGGAATATTGTGTCCAGTTTTGGGCACCACATTTTAAAAAAGACATCAACAAACTGGAGCAAGTTCAGAAAAGAGCGACCAGAATGGTGACCGGTCTGCAAACCCTGTCTTATGAGGAAAGGTTGCAGGATTTGGGAATGTTTAGTTTGCAAAAGAGAAGACTGAGAGGAGACTTAATTGCTGTCTACAACTATCTAAAGGGCTGTCACATTGTAGAAGGATCAACTTTATTCTCATTTGCACAAGGAAAGACTAGAGGCAATGGGATGAAACTGAATGGGAGGAGACACAGATTAGATATTAGAAAAAACTTTTTGACAGTTAGAGTGATCAATGAGTGGAACAGGCTGCCACGAGAAGTGGTGAGTTCTCCTTCAATGGAAGTCTTCAAACAGAGGCTGGACAGACATCTGACTGGGATGATTTAGCGAATCCTGCTTTGAGCAGGGGGTTGGACCAGATGGCCCAGGAGGTCCCTTCCAACTCTATGATTCTATGATTCTATACAAACAGACACCAACCAATGCAATGAAACAGTCATAGAATCATAAAGGCTTGAGTAATATATATTTAGACACACTTTTAAAGAAACAAATTATAACATAGACACAGCATTCTCTTGCCAAGAAGTTGCTCCCTCAGGTGAGAAAGTAATTCGTGAATATATCACGCACTTTGAGGCCAGAGAGCGGTCTACGTTGAGGGATGATAGGTGGTCTCACCCTGCGCACATTGTCCGGCCTACGCACAACACCATCAGAGGAGGAACAATCATGTATCCTGGTGAAGTTATGCAGAACAACACAGGCTTTGACAACTTCATTCACATTTTGCTCACTCAACTGAATGGCAGACTGGAGTACCCGCCATTTGGCACAAAGAATCCCAAAGGAACACTCCACCAGTCGCCTAGCACGTGATAGGCGCAAGTTAAAAATTCTGCGCCTGTGGTCAAGGTTGCGCCGGGGATATGGCCTCATGACATTGCGTGATAACTGAAAGGCCTCATCTGCCACAAGGACATAAGGGACTGATTGTTTGGGGGAGCCTGGTAGCTGGCGTGGTGGTGGTAGATCCAACTGGTTGGTGCATAGCCGCCGACCCATTATGGAAGTATTGAAGACTCTAGAGTCTCCCGTCCTTCCATAGGCCCCAATGTCAACAATAATAAACTTGTATTGAGGGTCTACCAGAGCCAACAATACAACAGAAAAGTATTGTTTATAATTGAAGAATTGGGAGCCTGAGTTCGGCGGCTTGCGCACCCTGATATGTTTGCCATCCAGGGCCCCAATACAATTTGGAAACTGGCAGTCCTCCTCAAAGTCCCTTGAAATCCTTAACCAGTCTTCCATCCTGGGCTCGGGTAGGACCACCTGATGGAGTCTTGTCCAGATTTGTGCACATGTAGACCTCACTATGCCTGAAATGGTTGACTTCCCAATGAGAAACTCATGGTGGAGGGCGGCATAAGACAGGCCAGTGGACAGGAAGCTGTAGAACAACAGAAATAGTACAGTTTAGAATGGCTAAAGTAAAAAAAAACAATCAGTTACATGCCGACCAAACTTGTTAGGAAATGAGAGAGAACAACACACACATATTTGGTGGCACAATGACTAAGTGATATGCAGGACATATTATATGTAACATTCTGCTGTGTCAGGTGAAACATATTTTGAGTAAGATGAGGGTATTAAACTTTGTCCAAGAAGGCCAAAAAACAAATTGACACACACATTATGAACATAGAGAATGTGGTTGTGTAGTACATACCGTATTGTGAGTAGAAGTCGCTCCTCTGCAGATATGGCTTTGCACATCCTTGTGTCCTGAAAGGTTATCCCAGGGCGCACTGTCTCCAAGAGGCGATCAAATGTGGAAATGCTCATTGGACAGTACTGGTAAAATTTCTCCGGATGCTTCCGCAGAGACGAATAGAGGCGGTGAAAATGACCTCTTGTGAGTCGTTGCCTCAAAAGTGGATGTACCCACATGCGTCTCCTCCTCCGCGGATCCACTATCACAGGATATGGTTGGCCAAAGCGCCGTGACAAAAGCCAGGTAAAGAGAACCTGCTCAGTTGTATTGAATGTCAGACCCTCTGCCATGCTGCACAAAGAACACCAACACACCTCGTGAAAGCAAGGTGACAAATGTACAGAATGTAGGCAGCCACCTGTTTCTGAGTGTCTAAATAGGGTGCAGGCTAATGATTTAAATTGTTTGCAGGCCTGAAAACCGTTAAATGTCCATTTTGCAAGGCTGCGAGAAAATCTCGCCATACGGATTGCATACGGATGCCATACAGATTACATACGGATGCACACATGCGCAAAATACGCGACCTCACCCTGCTTACGTTTGACCTACGGAGCACTGTTTAGGGGTCATTCATCCGTATTACGCATGTAAAATACGGAGCGTATTTTGCGCAGGTTAGTGTGACTCCAGCCTAACATATATATCCAGATCTTCAACAACCATACGGGCGACGTGCAGTATTGCTTCTTTTGCAAAACTTTGTAGTAACAAACAATGGTGATTATTGTCATCTACTAAGGCATGTTGACTCTTGTAGGGACTAATTTGCATGTAAGAACCTTTTTGTATTCACAATTAAACCTATAGGGTTATTCCTTGTTTTTTCTACGTTATTGTTTATTCCTTTTGCCACAGCTTATCCCCCTCTTTTTTGGAGGCCTTTTGCCCTGTTGTTTTAATTTTTTCATTTTTTAACTATATTTAACAAAGAATAATCTTTTAAAAATCAATATTTTCTGTTATCTTCACTTTCTTTTCAAATGACATATATCATTGTGGAATATGTTGAGCCTAGTATTGAAGTGACCTTGCCTAAGGCTGGAGTCACACTAACCTGCGCAAAATACGGTCAGTATTTTACATGCGTAATACGGATGACAGACCCCTAAACAGTGCTCCGTATGTCATCCGTAATCAAGGTGTGGTCGCGTATTTTGCGCATGTCAGCATCCGTATGTAATCCGTATGGCATCCGTATGGTGAGATTTTCTCGCAGGCTTGCAAAATGGACATATAATGGAGCCCTATGACAGTTTTAATAAAGAAATGAAAGAATAGATATAGACACATAGAATGCATATATATATATATTGTAGGGATTCGACTCGCTTAGGTGCAACGGGAGACAAACATGAGGCACGTTCCTTTAAAATTTCACCAGGTTTATTACTCCATAAACCATAGACAGCATAACACTGAAATGTAACCTTCACTTCAGGCAAAGGAACAGAAATGTCCGTGGCTTCAGACTCGGACTAAGAGTCTCAGCACATGCTGGGAGCTGTAGTCCTCCCCATATACACTCTCTGTAGTGTCCCCCCTGGACACATGGAAGTCTGTCCACACTCAGACAGACTCCCTCCACACTCTCACATGTGCCAAACACCTCAATTACATAGCCCTGTAACCACACCCACAGGTGATCACATGGCTATGACATCACTAAAGGTTGTATAGACACACACAGACTTCCCTGACACAGTGTAACAGAAAGATCAGCAGTACCTCTGCTGATCAATACACCCTGGAGCCTGCATCCCAAGGCCACCCACCTTGAGACCCATAATGGTCATTTAGGACCCTGCTCCTGTTACCACACTGAATGTGCCTGTACACCCGTCCTGGGACACCCACACAGCGCCCCCTAGCTGACATAGTGGTAACTACACCACATACCTCCCCCCTCTGTTCAAACTTGTGGGGTTGAACACATGATATCACCCAGGGATCTTGAGACCTGGCACCCATGTCACCTTGCCCTACCAGTCGGGAGGACCATCTCCGTCTGTTTCGGTAGTCATACTGCATATTTACGTTAGGCCTCCCCTGCCCCCAGCGGTCAGTATCTCGGCCTTGGGCTTTGGCCTTCCCGTCAACGTCCGTCAGTGTGACCAGACACTCTTTAGTCTCCACCTGTCTGCAGTGTGCTTCATCACGCGACCTTTCTCTCACTGGCTGGCTCTCCCAGTTCGCACGGTCATGAGTCCCACGTCCAGCTGGGCCAACTGGCTGGTCTGAGTCTGACCCTCTGTCGCTATGTCCACCACCGAGTCTCGTGCCTATGTTACTAAGATTAGAACGGCCACTTGCGGACTCTCGACGTTCTTGCCTTCGACTACCTGTCCTTTCATTCCTTGGAGGATCCCTTCGGGTCCTTACACCTTGGGTTGGAGGGGGACGCCACCTGACGTTCTCTATCTGCTCATTCATCTGCAGTCGATCCTGTCTTAGCTGCTCAATCTCCTTCAGGTACGCTACCCGATATTCCAGGAGCATGCGAAGCTTCCCAATGCTTTCCACCGAACCAACCACAATGACAGGAACCATGTCATCTTCAATAACGACTTGGATTTCACCAGCAGGTGGGATCCTCACTCTCTTTGCACAGGTTCGATTCACCATCTCCTGCATCACCTTTCCAAGTCTGCCAACGACTTTCCCCACCAGATTTCTGGGCACCGGAATTATGTCTTCCACAAAGCCCAGCCGACTTTGCGCTTCCCTTGCAAGCTCCAGACGTCGAGCGGCTTTCCTATTACGCTTCACGAGCATCTGTTTCGTGCGGAGACATTGTAGGTGCATCTCCTTCAGGACAGCCACCCTTCTCTCTGTGTCTTCCGTTTCTGCCAGTATCACCAACTGGTCTGTTTCTGGTGCCCAGCTCACACTATAGGCCTTTACTGCCTTTTTAAAGGTCTCATGCACACCTTCGCTGGCACACGCTTCTCGCACGTCTTCGGGTACCTCCATCACGCACTTGAAGGTCATGGACTTGCTCTCATCCTGGACAGATGGCTCTGGGTTCCCCACGGACACTTCCCTCAAGGTATCTGCCAAGACCGGGTGACTGTCTTGTGCAGCTCTTGGCTCACCATCTTCCTGAGATTTACAGTCTTCAGGACCCTTTTCCAAGATGGGCTTTGGCAGTTCTGCCTTGCTATCAGTCGGGCAAGGCCGCTGTACGTCTTCGCCCATCCACTTCTTCTACTGTAGAAGACCTTTTACTACTCCACTGAGTTCTTGCAGAACTTTATCTCGCTCCTCTGCCAGGTAGCGACGCTGATCCTCTCTCCTGAGAATCTCCTGTTGATGCTTCTCTTGGGCCTCTCTGAGCACCTCCATATCTTCCAACAGGGTCTTGTTCATGGTTTTACATGCTGACAGGTGACCTCTGAGCTCAGAGACTTCCTTCTCCAGCTCATCCACTCTGTGCTCAGCTGCTTGCCTTAGGACTCTTTCCCGTTCGACATGTTCTGTTACAGTCTCCTTTATAAGCTGTATCTCACGATCTTGTTCTGTTTTGGCCAGCACGTGTCTCACCACTACCTCTTTAATTATATCATCAAAGGGTACCACTGGGTCAGTCACACCAGTCGAGTGAACCCTCCAGTTACCGTCCAGCACCAATGTGTCTAGTCCAGCAGTCTCATCTCCCAGCCCACCATCTGTCTTATCACGAGACGTCAGGTCCGTCAGTTGGGCAGATGTACTTCTTCCTCTGGTCAGTTCTACCTCTGACCTGTCCATGTCAGGAGCCGTCACTGTCTCAGTGTCCGCTTGCCCCACAGTCGAAGCATCTCCATCGTCAGACCAAACGTCATCAAACAAAAGAAAGTCCCGGCCCCTCTCCCAGGCATAGACTAAGTCCCGTGGTATTCCTCTACCTTGGCACTCACCACCTTTGGTCCCCTCAAACACTACTCTGTCTACTGCGTAGTTCACCGTGACCCCGTGTTTACAGCGAACCCTGATGTTTTTCTCGGTCAGAGAGAAAACGAGAGGAGTTCCTGTCAGAGTCACCTGACTCTCTGATTCCAGCCGACCAAAGGCTCCTTCCCGGTGCAGCATCACTGTACACATCTGTGGCCCATCATTACGCCCCGGAAAGGATATTCCACATTCTGAAAAAGACCTGCACATACACTGCGGTACTCCAGACATACCTACTGAGACACCCAGTGCTGTCACTTCTTCACACTTGGCCCCTTTCTGGACCACCACCCCGCTTTGGGTTGCCACCCCAATTTTGGTCACCGCCCCCTTTTGGAACTCCACCCCTTTTTGGGTTACCACTCCAATTTGGGTCACCGCCCCCTTTTGGGACTCCACCCCTTTTTGGGTTACCACTCCAATTTGGGTCACCGCCCCCTTTGGGTCACCGCCCCCTTTTGGGTCACCGCCCCCTTTTGGGATTTCCCCATGTCCGTCCTGCAGAACCTCTTAGGCCACAGTTCACACAGTACAGTTTGTCTTTTAACGATACCACACAAGTCTTTGCTGGCACCGCCACAGCTCCTGCTGTCACTGATCACCGGCACCTCCGGCTGCTGTTCACACACATACACAGCGGCTGGTGTCACTGCAGCTCCTGCTGCGCCATCTTCGTGGACCCGCCGATCCACCGGAAGCCGCTTGTCACCTTCGTAACCCCGCCGGGTTACTGGAAGCCGCTTGTCACCCTCAAAGATAAAAAAGCCACAAAAGTGCGCCCATAGGGCCTTACCAGTGCAGGTATAATGGGTTATGCAGCAATAATACAGGGTACTCACCCTTAATAGTTGTGTAAAGCCACAACTACTGTATCCGCTTAGTCACATGCAATAAAGCTGCAGCAGGATGGTGTAGACAGACAGCGTCTGCTACCAATGCTCCCAGGGCAGATCCCTTAAAGAAAACACCAGGTCCTTGTGCTGCGAGACCTTCGTGACCCCACTGAGCCACAGCAAGCACCTTCAGGTTTTGCAGAGGGAAAAAAAAAGAGAAAAAACACATGCACAGTCTCTCACATGTCCTGTTCGTGTGCCACTCAGGACGTACCGTCTCCACCTGAGACTGTCCAACACACAGGGCACACCGGGTGCTATTCAGGGAGCCGACCCTCCTCCCAGGGTCTCCCAACACACCAGCCTCACCAGGTCCAGGGGCTCAGCGGGTGCTCTTCAGGACATCCGTCTCCGCCTGAGACTGCCCAACACACGCCTCACCAGGTCCAAGGTCATAGCACGTGTTCCAGGGATCCGATTCCTCTCCCAGAACCTCCCAACACTGACCCTCCAGGACCTTGCTCACTGACCCCTCCAGGAACACAGTCTCTCACTGACCCTGGTCAGTGCAACACAGACTCCTGTCTGTTACCTGTGTCGACCACACAGGTTCCTGGACGCCTCTTCTCCTCCAGAGGTATCCCACAAATATTAATACAGTCACTTTCTCTGACCTCGGTCAGTATTACTCACGGTTGTCAGACCGTCTGCTCTCCTGGCTCAGAATCGCCAGCACTGCCACACGTGCTTCTGGGAATCGCTGCCCGCAGTCTGTCACCAATTGTAGGGATTCGACTCGCTTAGGTGCAGCGGGAGACAAACATGAGGCACGTTCCTTTAAAATTTCACCAGGTTTATTACTCCATAAACCATAGACAGCATAACACTGAAATGTAACCTTCACTTCAGGCAAAGGAACAGAAATGTCCGTGGCTTCAGACTCGGACTGAGAGTCTCAGCACATGCTGGGAGCTGTAGTCCTCCCCATATACACTCTCTGTAGTGTCCCACCTGGACACATGGAAGTCTGTCCACACTCAGACAGACTCCCTCCACACTCTCACATGTGCCAAACACCTCAATTACATAGCCCTGTAACCACACCCACAGGTGATCACATGGCTATGACATCACTAAAGGTTGTATAGACACAGGCTTCCCTGACACAGTGTAACAGAAAGATCAGCAGTACCTCTGCTGATCAATACACCCTGGAGCCTGCATCCCAAGGCCACCCACCTTGAGACCCATAATGGTCATTTAGGACCCTGCTCCTGTTACCACACTGAATGTGCCTGTACACCCGTCCTGGGACACCCACACAGCGCCCCCTAGCTGACATAGTGGTAACTACACCACAATATGTATTCTATGTGTATATATCTATTCTTTCGTTTCTTTATTAAACCTGTCACTGTGAGTTTACTGTATAGCGCACTGAATTGCCGGCTTTGCTAAAAGACACCTGGTGCGTATTTCTCGCAAGTCACATGTGTGCTCCGTGTGTAATCCGTATTTTTTGCGCATCCATAGACTTGCATTGGCGTACTACGGGCGTAGTACGCTGACAATTGCAGCATGCTGCGAGTGGCACGGAGCGTAGAATACAGATGAGAAATATACGGCTGGTGCGAGGGACCCCATAGAAAATCATTTGTCCGTGTCTAATGCGTGCTTTTTGCGCCTCTCACTCTCCCGTTCTCCTCGCCAGTGTGACCCCGGCCTTAAAGAAAAGGACTATGAGATTAATAGGTATATTTTTGAGTAAAATGTAAATTGCTCTTTTATTCTATGAACTACTGACAGTATGTCTCCGAATTCCAAGCACTAAATTTTGTATTTATTTTCCGAAAATGAGAAATGGTCATAATAACAAAAAAATGCAGTGCTTGCAGACCTCAAATAATGCTAAGAAAACAAGTTCATAACCATTTAGAAACAACAATACTAATGTTTTAACTCAGGAAGAGTTCAGAAATCAATACTTTGTGGAATTATCGTGATTTTTAATCACAACTTTCATGCGTCTTGGCATGCTTTCCACCAGTCTTTCACACGGCTTTTGGGTGACTTTATGCCACTCCTGGTACAAAAATTTAAGCAGTTCTTCTTTGATGGCTTGTGACTATTCATCTTCCTCTTGATTACATTCCAGAGGTTTTCTTTGGGGTTCAGGTCTGGAGATTGGGCTGGTCATGACAGGGATTAGATGTGGTGGTCCTTTATCCACACAGTGATTCACCTAGCTGTGTGGCATGGCGCATTGTCCTGCTTGAAAGACCAGTCCTCAGAGTTGGGGAACATTGCCTGAGCAGAAGGAATCAACTGTTTTTCCAGGATAACCTTGTATGCGGATTGATTCATACGTCCTTCGTAAAGATTAATCTGCCTAATTCAAGCCTTGCCGAAGCATCCCCAGATCATCACTGATCCTCCACCAAATTTCACAGTGGGTGCAAGACACTGTGGCTTGTACGCCTCTCCAGGTCTCTGTCTAACCATTAGATGACCAGGTATTGGGCAAAGCTGAAAATGTGACTCATCAGAGAAGATTACCTTACTCCAGTCCTCTATGGTCCAATCCTTATGGTCTTTGGCAAGCTTCAGCCTGGCTCTCCTTTGCTTCTCACTGATGAAAGGCTTTTTTCTAGCTTTACATGACTTAAGCCCTGCCTCTAGGAGCCTGTTACGAACTGTTCTTGCCGTGCACTTCACCCCAGCTGCCATTTGCCATTCCTTTTGTAGGTCACTTGATGTCATCCTGTGGTTGCTGAATGACATTTGAATAAGATGATGGTCATCCCGGTCAGTGGAGAGTCGTTTTCGCCTTCTGCCGGTCTATAGATTTGTTGTCCCCAATGTCTGCTGCTTGACCTTGTTGTTATGGACTGCCATCTTTGAAATTTTAAGGATGGAGGCAACATGACACTCACTGTATCCCTCGGCTGGTAAAGTCACAATTGAGCCCTTCTTTTCCTCACTCAAGACTTTTCTTTTCAACTCCTTTGGCAAGTTATTTTTTCATTCCTATTACTTTTGGGATATTACTAGCACTTGTTTTGCCATCCAGCTTGTACTATTGCAAGAGGATTGTAAATTCCACAGCAGGGTTTTTTATACTTTCCTTCGTTAAATAAGATTTGGTTCAGGTGATCACCTAATCAGAAGAACATTAAGTAGAATGAGGTGTACTCTGGTTGGAATTCAACTGACACTGGAATGGAATGGCTGTCAGACATGTAGAGAGGCTGAATTTTATAAAACTGTGCAGTGGTCTCTTAACTTTTGCCAGAGCTGTATTTCTCATAAATCTGTATTCTTTCAAGACCTACAGGCCTTTACTCCTGGGACTGAAACCTAGCTTTGCCTCTTAAACAAGTGTTCATAGCTTAATGCATTCCCTGCTATGTGATCTAATATGCAGTATGCCCACAGTTCTTACATCATCTAATAGTACTAGATCTAAATGATAAATGAGACAACTGTAATCGAACCTGGCAAGGCATTTTAAATCATACCACAATAATAAATGCATTTTATCCAGTGCAGTAATGATATACAGATAGCTTGCTGAAATGTAGCTTCTAAAAACAGTAGTCCAGCACTTGTTAAAGTGAATTAAAGTTAAAGGGAATTTGTCAACAAGTTTTTGCTATGTAGTCCAAAGACAGTGTGAGGTAGGAGTTAAAACACAGATTTCAGGGATGCCCATCTTATCAACCTCCTTGGTTTTGTTTGCTTTCAATGAATGTTTTATCACCAGGAGCTTATCATTGCTGGGACACAGCACCATGTGCATGCTAGTCCGACACGCCCCCTCCTGTGATAGGCAACTCACTGTCTATGGACATTGTATATACAGAGCCTGGTGTGGGTGGAGTTAGCTTCCTCAGCCCTGCTTTATTCTAAATGTAAAAGCTATGATTGTGTGAGAATTGCTGCAGTCAATTCAAAATCACCAAAGTGAAATCCTCCCGGTGAACTGCGGTGAACTCGCCTCTGCACTGTGAGACTTTTACTCACTGTGCGAGTGGTGATCTCACCTAGGTCACTGCAGTACATTGATTGCATCTTGGCACCATCCAGGTTAAAAACTGTTTATCCCCAGACATAGATTACAGCATAGGACAGAACATTGAACAGGTGAGGGATATGGTTGTTTTTTTATTTTTGCTTTATTATAGGAGACAAGGGATTCAATGGAATGGGTGTTAGGTGAGTAGAACTATTTGTTATTTTAAATAAAAATGGCAAAGTGTGTTTTGTTTTATTTCAAATAAAGAACTTTATTCTGACTGTGTCTTTATTTAGTCAGTCCTACTCTAACATGAAAACCTCAGAAAGAGGAAAAAATCCTCCAAAAAAATCAAGATAAAACCAGACAGGCCTAAATACATCTGCACTCAACAGGGTGCAGCGGACCCAAGTAAAATGGCAACTGCACAAGTGCAATAATACCAAATGAAATAGCCAGCCTACAATCAGGGATTGGCCATGTGGTACACCAGTGCAGAAAAATAATCCGCATATGGCAGTGTTCACACAGGGAATGCAGAGCTTCTGGTTCACAGCCTCTTAGTAACACCATATAGGGGGACTGCCCAGTGCTAACAAGAATGCATCCCGTGTGAACAGAGGCCACAGTAAGCAGAACCATTTGGGCCCAACTGCACCCTGAAAAAATATACAGTGCACAAAAACATATCAATATATGTAAGGTATTGGTTGATATTGTGCCTTTTCTGGGCAGCTGATGGCTGCTATTTTTAGGCTGGGGGGGGTCAACATCCATGGCCCCTTACCAGCCTGAGAATAGCAGCCCCCAGCAGTCTGCTTTAGAAAGGCTGGTTGTCAAAAAAAAAGTGGGGACAATTAAATTATCCCCAATAATTTAAAAAATCTGATTGGGGACCCCTCTATTCTTGATAATCAACCTTGCTGACAGCTGAGGGTTGAAGCCCCCAGCTGTGAGTTTTGCCTGGCAGGTTTTCAAAAATACAGGGGAACCCATGCCATTTAAAAAAACAAATATTTACAGAGCAGGCGCTGGCTGATGAATACTCCCATCAGCCACCTCCTGCTCTTGCTGTTATTAACAGCAGCAGGCGTCGGCTGATGGGAGTAGTAATCCCATCCGCTGACACCAGTGATCAGAGGTAAACTTTATACTTCTGATCACAGCTGTGTGCTCACTCTGTCTTTTGACAGTGTGGGAACCACAGCTGTTTGACCAGCGGTAATGATTTTACCACCGATGAGAAGCGGCATGGCAAATACTGGATGTTCAAGCCCTCCATTCAAGTAAATGGAGTCCGGGCCTGGGTACTGTTCTGGTACCTGAACCAGAACTTTTTGTAACTGTTGGCCGAACCCGCCGGACTTGAGCATCCAGGTGTCCACCCATTTCCACTTGTCATTTATTAATTTATTTTCCGTCTCATGGGGTTACAAGTTCAATGTGCAGTCCTATTCCCTATAGCTATTTGTGTATGGACATTTCTACAAGGAAAGCTCATAATCAGTTTTAGGCCACCCACTGCACTCCTTCTTACATTTTCCTCATAGCATTTTACAGTATATCAATCTGCGCAGCTCCTCCCAGACTATAATAAGCTGCTGGCAGCTCAAGCAGCATCATAAAAGGTATCTGTGAGCAGGTTTTTTCTATGTAATCTGACAGTAACATGAGGTAGGGACAGAAGCCCTGATTCCAGTGATGTGTCACTTAGTTTACTGGGTGCAGCAGTTATGAATTTCACTGTTTTCTCTGCTGTAGGTCTAGCAGAGCCCAGTTGTTGAGCTGTGTATAACCCTCCCTCACCACTGCTTTCTGAGTATATTGTATAGTGACAGAGAGCTACTAAGTTTACAAGGCTGGCTTGGCTGGACTACTCTGCATACACCTTGTTGTCCTGTAATGATAATCTCATGCTTATAAAACACTTATTGCACTGAAACAGCAAAACACAGCCCAATAAGTAATACATCAGTGTAATCAGGGTCTCTACATTACGGCAATATCAAATTACATAGCAAAAACCTGGTAACAGCTTCCCTTAAAATGTAAAAGAGTCTGTTTTTTTCCCTTCCTACATTAGGAAGTTAATAAATGTCCAGGGAAGGATTTTGCAAGTGTGGAAGTGGTTCAGGAGCTGATACCCCTCCATATGCGGCAGATGCTGGCTATGTTACATAGCGAGCACTTTGTCTAAGAGTATTTTAACCATTTAAATGCTGCTGTCAATCTTCTGTAACGGGATTACGCTTGCCGATGGGTTACCATTGTAGCTGGGGCTGCTGAAGGCCCCAGTTGCTGCTATTTTTGTACTCCCGTGAAGCCCAGCCTCTGGATGGGCTTCAAAGGAGACTAGGATATTCACTATATACTGCAATCAAGTATTGGTTGGTATCAAGCGATCACAGGAACAACCTATCAAAATATAAAATTAGCTAACCTGTATGATAAACACAGTAAAGAGAAGAAAAATCAAAGATTTGCAGTTTTTTTTGGTTCCCTCGCGTGTGTGTCCCCCAAAAAAAATGCAAACAAAAAAAGCAATCAAAATGTTATTTGTATCCCAAATTGACATCAGTAAAATCTTTGGTTCAGAATGCAAGAAACAAGTCACACAGCCCAATCATGGAGGGAGGAAAGAAAGAAAAACTTTTGGGTCTCAGAAAAGGGCGACAAAAAGCAAAAATGTACAAAAGTTATGATTTTTTTCTCATCACTTAAAGGCTAGGGTAACATGATGGTTTTCTCTCCATCTGTGAAAAATGGTTCGATTATGCTAATCAGACTCTGATCAGAGTGGGATCTGATTTTTTTCAAAAGTGGAGAGGAAAAAAAAAGTTTCTCCATTCAATCAGTCCGTGAAAATCAGACTGCACTCGGTTGTCATCCGAGTGCAGACTGATGTGTTCCATGGACCCATAGATTTGCATTGCCCATTTTGATTCGACACTTAGATCAAAATTAGACATGTGCACGGCCCATATAATAACATTGATATGAGCACTATCCATCAAAGCTATGTAAAGCACTCGCCCTATTTAAATGTTTGTGTGCAGAAGTCCAACAGATAAAAAAAAATGTAAGTTTGGAAGCGCTGTAAACA
Organism: Dendrobates tinctorius; assembly: GCF_039654945.1. Lineage (NCBI taxonomy): Eukaryota > Metazoa > Chordata > Amphibia > Anura > Dendrobatidae > Dendrobates > Dendrobates tinctorius. Next base: position 28,896,714 of record NW_027361673.1, on the reverse strand, counting down.
CACTGACTTGGAAAATAATGTTTCACGTTCATTTTTACCACATAATGAAGGCTGTAGAAACAAAACTCAAAAAATCAATTGCTGAATTGCAATTTTATCACCATTTCATCCATCCCATTAAGAACTTTTCCACGTTTTTCAGCACAGTGTGTCGTAAATGAATGTGGTATTTCAAAAGTATAGTTCACCCAGCAAAAAGACAAGCCGTCATATGACTATGTTTATGGAAAAATATAAACGTACATGTTGGAAGAAGGGGAGGAAAAAATAAAAGCAAAAAACCCCCAAAACATTCCCTGGTCACTAAAGGGTTAAAATAAAAAAGACAGTAACATTGAATGTTATGGCATCACTGGGGCAGTATGCACTCGGGCCGATATTTCTTCGCTATTGCTAAGAATACATAGTACTGCTTTCAGATGAGCAACCCACCATGTAAGATATGACTAAGCTGTGTCTCTTAGACTGAGAGGCTTTTTAGGGACCACTCACCGTGACGTCAATAGGCCCTAATAATAGGCAACCTTTTAAAATAGAATGTCCTGATTTTTTTTTTCAACAGTTCAGCATGTTCTAAACTAAAATAGTCAAGTACCTACCCATCTCTATGCTTCTGTTCAGGTTAGATGGGCATATGAACTCTGCAGTAATTCACTGTCTTCATATTTAACAGCTCTGGCCAGTGATTGGCTGCAGTGGTCACATGAACAGGATGTAGTGAGACCAGTTGGGAACCGTGGCAGCACTGAAAGTAGAACTGCAGGGGAGTAAAAAAGTGAGTAGACTTTAGATTTCTATTTTAGATCATGTTGGACTGTTGCCCAACTGATTGCTTTGGGGTGGCACTTCTGATTGACTGTCAGTTAAGGCCAGTGCCACTAGCCCAATCTGAGCCCTCCCTATGCTGCAACATGTGGCAGCTTTGACCTCTGAAGCATTGGAGAAGCGCAGCAACAGTGAAGGCTGGGTGAGATCAGGAGCTAACAACATGCTCCAGTTACCCCTACCAGCCAGCGCTTACCAACTCACAATGAAAGAGCTTGTAAGTGCTGCATATATTCAGCCACCACTTCTAGACCTCGTAATATTTAGCAAAGTGATTTGTATTTACAACAACTTTACAAAATTACCCATTTTGCACGATGGGAATAAACCTTTAAGCAATGCCTGATTAAAGACATATATTTCTTTTGCTAGTAGATTGTTGTAAGATTCTTGGGATTATGTATAAACATTCACTTCTGGACACAAAATCTTTTCATCAAGAAAAATGGTACAAATGTTTCTCCCTTGGACAGCGTGTACTGTACATAACGTGAAGAATATGCAAATACTGTAAGATTGACTTTGTTATTTGCTGTGAATAACTTTCCAATACTTGTGTGTACTTTAAAGAGTTAGACAATTTTCTGTGTATGTACCACATAAGGACTGATGCCAGTGGCTGGCTGCAGCATCATAAAATATTAAACATCTCATTCCCCTTTCATTCCTCCCCGTACATAAGCCCCACTGTGTTATCACGTACAATACCAATCACACATGGGAACACGAGTGTTCATGCAATGGATTTCATTCTCTGATTGGAATGTGCACTTTGTAGATTCAGACTGAAGGCAGCAAAACCACAAAGGAACACATATAGAAACAAAGAGTAAAGAAGCACTTATGAAACAAACAAGAATATGGGTTAAACCTTAGATCCCTCAAAGTGCCCTCCTATTACTCTGATGACAGTTTTATATACCAATGCTATTCACTCAAGAAGTTTCATCAGGTGGTCATCTGTAATGGCTCCAAATGATTAGGTATGACTAGTCAAGAGTTCATTTGTGGAATCACCTTTCTTCGTAGAGTTTGTGTGATCATCACTACTGTTTGCAGAGGCAATGTTGGTACACAGCTCCATACAGTGCAGAGCAATATTCAACTACTGTTCTGAGCCACAATACGGCAAGAACCAGTCAATGAAGTAAAGAGAAAGCACAGTGCACGTGTACTTTAAATACATAAACGTCAGTCAGTCTGTAAAATTGCTTGAACTTTGAATGTATCTTCAAGTCCATTAATGAATACCATCAGTCATATTTATAAAACTGGCTCTCATGAGGACCTGAATGGAAGGCCAAGGATTACCTCTGATGCAGGAGGATAAGTTCATCAGCATTACCAGCCTCAGAAACTGTATCAAGCACCTCAGATAGCAGCATTCATAAACGATACACAGCTATCCAGTACCATACAAATCTCAACATCAACTGTCCAGAGAATACCGCAAGAAGCAGGCCTTTATGGTTGAATAGCTGCAAAGAAGCCACTACTGAGGACCACAAGAAGAAGAGACTTGTTTGGATTGGACATTAGATCAGTGGAAGTCTATGCTGTGGTCTGATGAGTCAAAATTTGAGAATTTTTGTACCAACTGTCTTTGTGAGATGCAGAAATAGAGAGCGGATGGTTTCTACATGTTTGGGGACCACCGTAAAGCAAGGAAGGGAAGGTATGATGGTGTGGAGGTTCTTTGCTGGTAACTGTTGGTGATTTATTCCGGTTTTAAGACAACCTTAGCCAGCATAGCTATCATAGCATTCTGCTATGACATGCCATCCCATATGGTTAGCTCTGAGCGGGACCTTCATTTGTGTTGCAAAAGGACAGTGACCTCCAACACATTTCCAGGCAATGTTAGGCCAATGTGACCAAGAAGGTATTTTGGATGGAGTGCTGCGTAAGGAGACATAACCTCCACAATCACCAGACCTAAACCCAAGTGAGATAGATTGGAATGGCGGTCAACAGAGAGAAGGCAAAGCAGCCTACAACTGCTCAGTGCCTGTGTTGGTGCTCCTTCACGACTGTTTGAAAGCCACTTCAGGTGACTACGTCAGGTGAAACTGCTTAATAGAAATCCAAAGGTATGTAAAACCATCATCAGAGTAAAGGGGGGTACTTTGAGAAATCTAAGGTTCATGTTTCTTTACTCCTTGATTCCATATTTTTGCTTCTTGTCTTTACTGCCGTCAATCTGAATCTACAATGTGCACATTCCAATAAGAACAATTGAAACCATTGCATGAACAGGTGTGTCCAAACTTTTGACAGATACTGTACATTCTCCATAAATTCCAAAATAATGTGTACTTTATTATATACGATTGGTACAAGGTCACTTTTGTGGTAATTACAGAGAAGCGTTTCTAAAAGTTCATTAGTCTTTACATACAGTATATGTATTTAGTCTATATCGTCATGTATTTTCAGCCCTGCTAATTCCTTGGATGCCACCTCCAATGCTCAATTAGAGGGTTCCAGTGTTGTGCAGTAATCTATATATAAATATGCATGGGGAATATTATGTGCTTTACTATGTGACATCAGGAATATTACAGTTTATCTAGCAATCTTAATTACACACATATATATAAGCCATCAATGTCATCCATACTCACCATGAGAACATAATGTGTAGGGCTCAGGTGTAGCTGCAGGCTTGAGGTCCTGAGGCTTTCGAGGAAGATCAGCGAGGACCCTGTATGTAGCACGGTCCACCTGACTGTCCTTTGCTTGAAAAATGGATGACGGGCGATCCTATTGTTTTAAGTGTGATTGAAGAATCATAAAAAGAGCTCAGCAAGCCTTTTCCATTCATATGGTAATAGCTGTTCTCAGTGCACCATCTGCAGACTGAGCTGTCATTTGCAGCTCTACCCCTTCTCCAGTTCTGAGCATGCTCTGTCTGTACTCGCTCTGGCTAGCTCACCTCAATTTGTTAGCTTCCCTGAGGTCATCGGTCCATGAAAGATGATTTGCTGCATTGCTCCTGAAAATCCCCAAGGAACAAGGAAAGACAAAGAGGCACAGGAAGGTGCAGGAGAGACACCAGAAGTCTTATACGTTCTCTTTACAAATATAGTATTGACAATGTGAAAGGTGGAAATCCGGGTATGGGAAATCTACAATTAAAGGCAATATTTTGGCACATTTTTACAAATAGAAGTATGGCTATATAGGTTCTTGCCCTGCAATAAAAATGATATCTTTTCTGTAGACATTTGATATGCCAGTCTGGAGAAAACAAGCTAGAAGCATTATGCCAGGGTTCCCCAACCTGTAGCTCGGGAGCCACATGTGGCTCACGGTCCCATGAATTGTGGCTCGCGACTGTCTGCCAGCTTGGTGCATTAGGTCCAAGTCTAGCAAACATATATGAAGAGTATATCTCAATATGGTGAATGGTGTGAGTAGCCCTGCAGGTCTGAATGCACATTTACTGGCATAGCTCCCAAGCGTCCCGGATATGGCGGGACAGTCCCGTTTTTGACTGCCTGTCCCGCTGTCCCGAGCGGGACTCTTTTTTTCCCGCACTTCACTGAGCCGCCACGCCCCCCCATGCACCGTCCCCATCCTCACCCTCCCAGAGACCCCCCCCCGCAGCACCCCCCACAGCCTGTGATGACTTGCTAGGCTGTTGCTTCTGTGCGCACAGGATCTGTGATGAAGTCACAGGAGGGGAGGAGTCAGGGGTCCCATGATCAGGGGCTCGGTGTGTGCAGGACTCTGCTGTGCTGTTGTCATGATGCTGGTGAGGGGAAGTTTATGTGTGGGGTCAGGAGGGGTTTACAGGGTGGATGCAGCAGACCCGTTTGTGTATGGGATATGTGGAGCAGAGCGGTGTGTGTACGGGGTGTACCGAGCAGAGCCGCATGTGTACGAGGTGTACGGAGCGGTGCCCAGTGTGTACGAGGTGTATGGAGAGGAGCCGCGTGTGTACAAGGTGTACAGAGTGGAGCCGTGGGTGTACGAGGTGTACGAAGCGGAGCCGTGTGTGTACGGGGTGTACGGAGCGGAGCCACGTTTGTATGGAGCGCAGCCATGTGTGTGTACGAGGTATACAAAGCGGAGCCTTGTGTGTACGAGGTGTGCGGAGCAGAGCCACGTGTGTATGAGGTGTACGGAGCGGAGCCGTGTGTGTGTATGAGGTGTATGGAGTGGAGCCACGTGTGTACGAGGTGTATAGAGCTGAGTCGTATGTGTACGAGGTGTATGGAGTGGAGCCATGTGTGTGTACGAGGTATGCGGAGTGGAGCCACATGTGTACGAGGTGTACGGAGCGGAGCCACGTGTGTATGAGGTGTACGGAGCAGAGCCACGTGTGTATGAGATGTATGAAGCGGAGCAGTGTGTGTGTACGAGGTGTACAGAGCGGAGTCATGTGTGTATGTGGTGTACAGAGTGGAGCCGTGTGTGTACGAGGCATACAAAGCGGAACCATGTGTGTATGAGGTGTGCGGAGCCATGCGTGTACAAGGTGTATGGTGGGGAGCATTCATACTTCCCAACCGTCCTGGATTCAACGGGACAGTCCCGATTTTGAGAGAGAGTCTGTCCCGGCCGGGAGCTTACTTTTCCTGCAGACACAGGAGTACACGGCGGAGCCCCGAGGAGCACTTTAAAATTCGCACATGATGTTCCACCGGAAGTGACGTGCTAGAAGCTGACCGGAAATGAGGTAATTTCAAGAGGAGATTGTGACGGAACCATGGAGGCACTTCAGGGAATGCTTCAGATCCATCACCGTGTCCTCCTCCAACAGCGCGGACAGCAGGATCGCCTTGGAATCGGGGATGCCGGCCATGTGAGCGGATCATGATATGTCCTGCATCGGGAGGCTCAGGTGGGCATTACAATGGGAGCCAGGCTGCTACAGTATCTTTATAGAATCTTTCTTTCTTTCTCTCTTTGTTTCTTTCTCTCTGTTCTTTCTTTCTTTCTTTCTCTCACTCTCTAATCTTTCTTTTTTCTCTCTCTGTTCTTTCTTTCCTCAATTTTCTCTCTCTTCTTTCTTTCCTCTCTTCCTTTCTCTCTCTCTGTTCTTTCTTTTGCTCTGTTCTTTCTTTCTTTCCCTCTCTAATCTTTCTTTCTCTCTCTGTTCTTTATTCCTCTCTGTTCTTTCTTTCTCTTTCTTTCCCATCTTTCTTTCTTTCCCATCTTTCTATCTCTTCTTTCTTCCCCTCTTTCTTTCTTTTTTCTCTCTCTGTTCTTTCTTTCCTTCTTTCTTTCTCTCTCTGTTTTTTATTTCCCCTCTTTCTTTCTCTCTCCCTCTCTGTTCTTTCTTTCCCCCTTTGTTTTTTCTCTCTCTCTGTTTTTTTTCTGTCCACTCTTTCTTTCTCTCTGTTCTTTCTTTCCCCTCATTATTTCTTTCTTTTTTCCTTCTTTCTCTCTCTGTTCTTTATTTCCCCTCTTTCTTTCTCTCTTTGTTGTTGCTTTCTCTCTGTTCTTTCTTTCGCTCTGTTCTTTATTTTTCTCTTTCTTTCTTTCTCTAATCTTTCTTTCTCTCTCTCTGTTCTTTCTTTCCCCTCTTTGTGTTTTTTCTCTCTCTCTGTTTTTTTTTCTGTCCACTCTTTCTTTCTCTCTCTGTTTTTTCTTTCCCCTCTTTCTTTCTTTCTTTCTTTCTTCCTTCTTTCTCTCTCTCTGTTCTTTATTTCCCCTCTTTCTTTCTCTCTCTGTTGTTGCTTTCTCTCTGTTCTTTCTTTCGCTCTCTTCTTTATTTTTCTCTTTCTTTCTTTCTCTAATCTTTCTTTCTCTCTCTGTTCTTTCTTTCCCCTCTTTCTTTCTCTTTCTCTGTTCTTTCTCTCTCTCTGTTCTTTCTCTCTCTGTTCTTTCTTTCCCCTCTTTCATTCTCTCTATTCTTTCTTTCCCCTCTTTCTTTCTTTCTTTCTTTCTTTCTTTCTTTCTTTCTTTCTTTCTTTCTCTCTGTTCTTTATTTCTTTCCCCTCTTTCTTTTTTCTCTCTGTTCTTTCTTTCTGCTCTTTCTCTCTATCTCTCTGTTCTCTCTTTTTCTTTCTTTCTTGCTTTCTTTATTTCTTTCTTTCTCTCTCTGTTCTTTCTTTCCCCTCTTTCTTTCTCTCTGTTCTTTCTTTCCACTCTTTCTTTCTCTCTCCCTCTCTGTTCTTTCTTTATTTCCCCTCTTTCTTTTTTCCCTCTCTATTCTTTCTTTCTCTGTTTCTTCCTATCTTTCTCTCTGTTCTCTCTTTCTTTCCTCACTTTCTTTCTCTCTCTGTTCTTTCTTTCTGTAATGATGTATAGTAGGTTTCTATGAAGACAGTGGCTAGATGATAGAGTCACAGACACAGGTATACGTGAAAGTAGTTTGTATTAAACAAGCAGCACAGAACAGCACAGGTGCTGGCGGAGCCAGATAATGACAGCAGTGGTAACAGCAGCAGAACTCAGTCCAGTAAATAGCAAGTTGTACACCGGCACTGTGTAGATGTAAGCAGACACAGTCTGAAGAATGCAGGCAAGGACAGTCACTTAGCCCTCTCCCTTGCGGGAGGGGAATCTTCGGGCACAGTGCAGTGGCAGAGAAAGTCACTAGGTAATTGATACTGGATGTGCAAGGTAGCAGGGATAGTCTCTCAGGTGGAACGCACACAGCAGTCAAGATCTTCAGCGCATACCGTGAGTGCTGTAGTAGCGGTGAGCGGTGGAGGCAGGGCTGGAAGGAGCCTTCAGGCCGACCCCGTCAGAAGGTCCAGGCAGCGGCAGTTAGGCAGCAGGTAATCCAGGTGGATTCAGCAGGAAGGAAGGAGGTAGCACAGCGTGCAACTCCCAGCTAGCAGATCAGGTACAGGACGAGATATACAAGCAAGGTAGTCACGTCCAGGAAAGCTATTTAAACCTGGCGGGCGGGACCAACAGGCGGTGATGTCACAGGAACCAGTATGGCCGAACGAAGCCAGGCTTAAGGGCAACAGTAAGGGCAAAGTCCGGAACACAGCAGAATAGGAACGATGCTTACATTATTCCCCCCTTAAAGAATGTCCTCCGGACAATCTTCGACCAGGCTTGTCCGGGTACCTTAGATGAAACTGCTCCAGCAGCCGCGGAGCACAGATATTCTCCACCGGTTCCCAGGAATTCTCCTCGACAGAGTATCCTTGCCACTTGACCAGATATTGCAACTTCCTTCTGAAGATCCGTGAATCCAGAATCTTCTCCACGACATATTGTTCATGTCCATCAACGAGCACTGGAGCTGGAGGAGAGGAAGTACGCCCTGGGAAAGAATTTGGTACAACTGGCTTTAGTAGGGAAACATGGAACACCGGGTGAACCTTCCAGGCAGGGGGTAATTTCAGACGCACCGCTACCGAATTCACTAGAGCCACGATCTTGTATGGCCCTACAAACTTCTGCCCCAGCTTGACAGTCGGTGCCCTCACCCTCAGATTCTTGGTAGACAACCAGACCGTATCTCCCACCCTATACACCGGAGCCGGCCTCCTGGTACGATCTGCTGCTCTCTTATACCTTTCCTGCGCAGTCGTCAAGGTGGTCTTCAGAGCTTCCAAATTCTGCTGTAAGAAAGAAAGATGGTCAGACACAGCAGGCACTGCAGCCTCCTTGGGGAACTGCGGCAAGATGCTTGGGTGGTAACCCTGATTAGCAAAGAACGGTGACTGCTTAGTCGAGGAGTGCTGCGAGTTGTTATATGTGAACTCTGCCAGGGGAAGCAGATCTACCCAATCGTCCTGCAGATGACTTAAGTAGCAACGGAGGTACTGCTCCAGGGTCTGATTCGTACGTTCCGTCTGTCCATTAGTCTGTGGATGGTAAGCCGAAGACAGACTTACTCTAATATCCAGAGCCGCGCAGAAACACCTCCAGAACCTAGACGTGAACTGCACCCCACGATCCGAGATCACCTCATCCGGGACTCCGTGCAGACGGACCACCTCTTGAATCAACAAGTCTGCAGTCTGTTTTGCTGTGGGTAATCCAGCGCAAGGGATAAAGTGTGCTGCCTTAGTGAGGCGGTCCACGACCACTAGAATGGTGTTCTTACCCTTGGAGACCGGTAGTTCAACAATAAAGTCCATTGAGATGGATCTCCAGGGACGAGATGGTATAGGCAAGGGTTGTAACAACCCGGAAGGCGACGCACGAGGCGTCTTGAACCGAGCACATACCTCGCAGGATGACACGTATCCCTCCACGTCCTTCCGGTACGAAGGCCACCAGAAGTACCGAGCCAGGAACTCTTGGGTCTTCGTTATTCCACGATGTCCCCCAATCTTAGAATCATGGATCAGTCGGAGGACTTCAAGTCTTGTCACCTCTGGTACATACAGCCGATTCTCCTGTAACCACACTCCTCCATTGTAATTTAGGCTTACTTCGGGGGTAGGTTGCCTTAGCAACGGATCTGCTGCGTATGCTGCTTTGATCTCAGACAGAAGATCCTGGTGATGGATTGCAGAGATGAAATGAGCGGGAGACACAACAGTACTAGGAGACGACTTAATCACTTCCTCAGGAGCAGCAATCCTAGATAGCGCATCTGCCTTACCATTCCGTGCCCCCGACCTGTAGGAGATGATGAAGTTGAATTGGTTTAGAAACAAGCTCCAACGTGCCTGACGTGGGTTCAAACATCTTACGGACTGCATGAATTCCAGGTTTCGGTGGTCGGTAAGAACTGTAATCGGAGTTGAGGACCCCAGCAGCAAGTGTCTCCACTCCTTGAATGCCGTCACAATCGCCAGTAACTCCTTGTTCCCTACGTCATAGTTCTTCTGCGCCGGGGATAGCTTCTGAGAAAGAAAGGCACAAGGATGAAGAACTGCCTTCTCACCTCCTCTCTGTGACAACACTGCGCCGATGGCGACATCCGATGCGTCCACCTCAAGAGTAAAGCTCAGGTCTGGGTCTGGATGTCTTAAGATGGGAGCCGACACAAATTTGTCCTTCAGCCGTGTGAACGCCTCCTGGGCTTGCGGAGTCCACCGGAATGGTACCCCCTTCTTGGTCAGTTGGGTGATGGGAGCCACAATCTCAGAGAAGTTACGGATGAAGCGCCTATAGAAGTTGGCGAATCCCACAAACCTCTGAACTTCCTTCACCGATCCTGGCGCTGGCCACTCCTGGATCGCTCTGGTCTTTTGATCGTCCATCTGGAGACCCTGTGGAGAGATGACATAACCGAGGAACTGCACTGTTGCCCTGTGGAACTCGCATTTCTCCAATTTGATGTAAAGATGGTTATGCAGCAGGCGTTGCAGCACTGTCCTCACATGGAGCCGATGTTCCTCGAGATCACTGGAAAAGATTAAAATGTCATCGAGATACACAACCATAAATACATCAAGCACATCTCGGAAAATGTCATTAACAAAATGCTGAAAGGTTGCAGGAGCATTTCGTAGTCCGAACGGCATGACCCGTGATTCGAAGTGTCCATAACGGCAGCGGAAGGCCGTCTTCCACTCATCTCCAGACCGAATTCTCACGAGATTGTAGGCTCCCCGAAGATCCAGTTTGGTGAATATCTTAGCCTGCTTCACCCTCTCCAGTAGTTCAGAGATTAAGGGTAGCGGGTGCCGATTCATGACCGTTACCTTGTTTAAATCACGGTAGTCCATGCAAGGACGCAGACCCCCGTCCTTTTTCTTCACGAAGAAGATTGGTGCACCCGCAGGAGAAGTAGACGGTCGGATGAAGCCCTTGGCGAGATTCTCGTCGATGAAGTCCTTCAAGGCCTTTAATTCAGGACCAGACAAAGGGTAAATACGCCCGAATGGGATCTCCGCCCCAGATATCAGTTCTATCGGGCAATCATAAGGCCGGTGGGGAGGTAACATATCTGCCCTCTTCTTATCACATACCTCTGCCAGATCCTGATACTCCATTGGTAATTGTCCCTCAGTCGTAGCTACTACCTTGGGGATAGCAGCGACCTTAGGAATAGCGGGGTTGCTGTTAGAACTTGGAGGGAACTGCACTTCCCTGGTCTCCCAGTTTATGCGAGGATTCTGAACCTGGAGCCAAGGTAACCCCAGGATAATAGGAAAGTGAGGAGAAGATATTAGTAAAAAGGACAAATGTTCCACATGTTCCTCTCCAATGCATACCTTCACCGACTCAGTCTCCATGGTTACCGGTCCCGATGTAAGTGGTGACCCGTCTACTGTCTCCATCAAGACTGACGACTCCCTCTTCACTGCCCTGATTCCATGCTTCCTTGCAAACGCGATATCCATGAAGTTTCCACTGGCCCCGGAGTCCAACATGGCGGCGCTCTCGACACACCGACCCTGGAAGCAGACCCTCAAGGATAGGTAATAGTGGGAATTCTTCTTAGTAGCGAAGGAGGAAACGACGGATGTCATCGAGATCACCACTGCGTTCAATGGAAGAGATGCCAGCGAATTCATATCGGCAAAGTCCAGGTCTCTCTGATTGTCTCTGCCCCCCGAATTGTTCAGATCTAGGACGCAGGACTCCCCCGCCTCGGAGTTACAATCAATGATAGCTGCAGCCGTCTTACGTCTCCTGACTGGACACTCGGAGATGAAGTGACCGGTCCCCCCGCAGTAGAAGCACAGGTTTTCCTTAAAGCGATGCTCCTTGCGGGCATCAGGAGGATTTCTACGTACGGCATCCACCTGCATCGGTTCGGGCTCGGGCTCGGGATTCCTCCTGCTGGTGACATCTCTGGAGGGAGAAGAGAACGGAACAGTGTTATTAAACCGTAGATCAGACCAGCGCTCCTGTTTGCGCTCAGAGAGTCGATTGTCAATGCGGATGCAGTGGTTGATGAAGTCCCCAAGAAGCACGGGCGAGTCCCCGCGTGCCAGTTCATCCTTAACTGCCGTAGACAATCCCCTGCGGAAGATGGCCTGCTTGGCTGCCCCGTTCCAGGTGGTGTCTAAAGCCCATCTACGGAAGTCCAATGCATACTCCAGCACCGAACGCTTCCCCTGCCGAAGGGTCAGCAGCGTCGTCTCAGCAGTATTAGCTCGGTTCGGGTCATCAAACATCTGCGTCATTGCGGCAATGAAATTGTCCATAGAGTTAAGCAGAGGGTCGTCGGTCTCAATCAAAGGGTTGGCCCACGCGAGCGCCTTACCAGACAGCAGCATGACTATGGTCAGAACTTTGGAGCGTTCCGTAGTGAACTGTGGGGCATGAGCAGCAAAGAAGATCCGACACTGGTTCAAAAATCCTCGGAATTTATCCCTCTCACCAGCGAACCGGAAGGGTGGAAGCTTCGGGAAGGTCGGTGTAGTATCCCGGGCAACACCTGCTACCTGCGCGGCTGGGGCCTGTTCCAGAGCAGCAATCCGATCGAGCTGCATAGGAATCGCTTGCTCCAACGCCAGAACACGATCACCCTGAAGAGGAGCTGCTTGTTCCAGCGCCGTAATCCGATTTGCCAGTCGTTGCAACTGTGCCTCTGCTGCCCCGGCGTTGTGTTCGATACGTTGCTCCAGCTTGTCCAGCTGGGTCCTAATGCCTGCCACATCCTGCCGTATCAAAGCAAGCTGCTTGCTTACACGTTTCTCCAGGGACTCTACACCTGCGGTCTCCATATTGGTGGCTTGTATATCCTGTAATGATGTATAGTAGGTTTCTATGAAGACAGTGGCTAGATGATAGAGTCACAGACACAGGTATACGTGAAAGTAGTTTGTATTAAACAAGCAGCACAGAACAGCACAGGTGCTGGCGGAGCCAGATAATGACAGCAGTGGTAACAGCAGCAGAACTCAGTCCAGTAAATAGCAAGTTGTACACCGGCACTGTGTAGATGTAAGCAGACACAGTCTGAAGAATGCAGGCAAGGACAGTCACTTAGCCCTCTCCCTTGCGGGAGGGGAATCTTCGGGCACAGTGCAGTGGCAGAGAAAGTCACTAGGTAATTGATACTGGATGTGCAAGGTAGCAGGGATAGTCTCTCAGGTGGAACGCACACAGCAGTCAAGATCTTCAGCGCATACCGTGAGTGCTGTAGTAGCGGTGAGCGGTGGAGGCAGGGCTGGAAGGAGCCTTCAGGCCGACCCCGTCAGAAGGTCCAGGCAGCGGCAGTTAGGCAGCAGGTAATCCAGGTGGATTCAGCAGGAAGGAAGGAGGTAGCACAGCGTGCAACTCCCAGCTAGCAGATCAGGTACAGGACGAGATATACAAGCAAGGTAGTCACGTCCAGGAAAGCTATTTAAACCCGGCGGGCGGGACCAACAGGCGGTGATGTCACAGGAACCAGTATGGCCGAACGAAGCCAGGCTTAAGGGCAACAGTAAGGGCAAAGTCCGGAACACAGCAGAATAGGAACGATGCTTACACTTTCATTCCCCTCTTTCTCTCTCTGTTCTTTCTTTCTTTCTTTCATTCTTTCTTTCCCCTCTTTCTTTCTCTGGGTGTGTTTGGGGCATGGACATGGGTGTGACTAGTTGTGAAATGGGTGTGGTCGGGGACGTGGCCTACAATTTGTCCCTCTTTCCCTTCTTCAAAGTTGGGAGGTATGTTTACTGGTCTTGAGGGTTTAAAGATGTTTTAGGTATGGTACGCTGGAGGATGGTTCTACCTGTTAGAGGAGCTGCTCAAAGCTGGCTTTGACAGTGTGATGTGAGTCCTTGATGGGAGAATACTGAATGGGGGTATTATGGGAACCCTGGATCTCAGTGTACTGCTTTGGAGTGATTTCTGTGGAAAAGCTTTGGTTAACATTATACCTGTAATGGGGGCTTTGGTTGACACTACTTTCACGGGGGGTGGGAGCTGGATGTGGCTTGCGACCCTCTCTCAGTGCTAAATGTGGCTTGCGATCCTCTCTCAGTGCTGAATGTGGCTCTCAAGGTCAGAAAGGTTGGGGACCACTGCATTATGCAAATATGGCTGGGAATGCACTCAGGTGGAATCAAAATCGGCATCGCAAGTCAAAGGGTGAAAAAATCGGACCGCAATGGGATGTCGGGAAGGAGAAGGTGGAGAAAGTTTTTTAAATTTCTCCACGTACATGAAAATTAGATGACTCTCGTACCACACTCCGATCAGACTCTGATCAGAGTCCGACCAGAACAACCGGTCTATTTTTCTCATACATGGGAAAATCAGACGTCTGATGGGTGAAGTGGTCAGCCAGCCAAGGACGCAGTCACCACCTCCAAATGTGTACAGCAAAAAAACAGCTGATCCATATAGCCATACAAAAAATCAAGTGTGATGGGCACACAATTTTTGCACTTAGTACCTTCATGTTCTAAATATATTCTATATAGCAGCAATGCTGTTTAGGTTTCACATATTCAGTGCTTGCACACATCTTAGCACACTGCTGCACTCTGTGGCTTGTTATAGCACAGTCACTGCAGCTTGCACTTGTTCACACTTGCTTTTCCTGTTACGAGGTGCTGGCCAATTTTTTGTTTCTTTGAATTTCAGTCCAGTCTAAACTACAGACACTTTGTTATCATGTTGGTGCTGTGCACTAATTTAAAAAAACTGTCCTCCTTGCACAAACTTCTACATTATAAGACCCCCTGAGACAAGGTGGGGTGGCTATGTGATCAGCTTGAGGTTCTGCAGGGACTTCCCTCAATACAGGAAGGTCCTATATGGGAGCAGCTCCTCTATCATCTCATCCTCTTCTAATAATGGATATGACTTCCCTCCATACCAGAAGATCCCATATGGGAGCAGCAACTCTATCATCTCACCATCTTCTAATAATGGATATGACTTCCCTCCATACAGGAAGGTCCCATATGGGAGCAGTTCCTCTATCATCTCACCATCTTCTAATAATGGATATGACTTCCCTCCATACAGGAAGGTCCCATATGGGAGCAGTTCCTTTATCATCTCACCATCTTCTAATAATGGATATGACTTCCCTCCATACAGGAAAGTCCCATATGGGAGCAGCTCCTTTATTATCTTCTCATAGTGCATATGAAATGAGTGCAGATCATTTACATACAGATCTTTCTGACATAACCAATTGTGAGTTTTAATTAAAATAATTCCATGATGCAGATGAGCAGCATAATAGATGCTCATGTATAAAAAAAACTGTGCGCTTTCATGTTGCTGTTCAGACATCTTGTGTAAGTGCTACTGAAGTCATGAATTAACCCCTTTCTGACTGCACTGTACTTATGCCGTACCTCGGACAGATGGCAAATGAGTTATTTATTCCCACCATGGGATTGATTGTTAATTAAACTCTATTTCTATGATGTTTAGAATGAAATGTATGGAATAACCCATCTGTTCTGCCTGTAATCCTTTGTATTAAGGTTCACAATTGTCTGATTTTATGAGTAAGCCATATCCTTTCTGATCCTGAAGATACTTTTTCTGTCTCAAAGTGAAATCTCCACACAGATATATTGTAAGAGGTAACTACGCAAACACACATTTTCTGCATTCATTGATAAGTAAGACAACAATGTACATGATGAGTTTTGTTAATTCACACCCTTTTCATTTTTCTAACTACAGATGGTGTCAGGGTATCTCTCATTTACTTTTGAGGTTTTCTTCAGTAGTACATATTATATTGCTAGGTGGAAATTCAGTTAAATGATAACTTTGCATTTTTAGTGGCATCATTGGGGCATTTTTAGTGTTAGGCTGGAGTCACACACAACGTAGAAAAATACGGACCGTATTGTACGGCCGTAATACGCATAAATGGTCCCTAAATAGTGGCCCGTATGTCATCCGTTGTCAGGTTGTGGCCGCGTATTTTTCTCATGTAAGCATCCGTATGTAATCTGTATGGCATCCGTATACCATTTTTTTCTCGCAGGCTTGCAAAGCGGACATATAATGGAGCCCAATGACAGGTTTTCAAATCCAAACGAAAGAATAGATCTAGACACATAAAATACATATATGTATATATATATACATGTCATTGAGACACACATATATTTATATATTTATATTTCACAGAGTTCTTCATAGCAGAATAGCCGCTAATTCAATTGCCGACTTCTGTCAAATCATTCCCCAACCCGACATGAAATGACACATGGTTACATATAGTAAACCATTTCATTTCAAATTTTTTTTTATATGTCCCTGACTAATAATTAGATGAGGGTTTGCTTGCAAAATTTGGGAGGTGTAGGTGTTAATTTAAGGGGTTAATTCGTTGTAAAAAAAAATGCGTGGGCTCCTCCTGTAATTTGTCAACCAGAGAGGTAAAGCAGGTGAGTGAGGGCAGATTTTAATAGCCATGAGAGGGACCATTGTTTTTGGCCCCCCCCCGGCTACAAAAATCTGCCCCCAGACACCCCAGAAATGGCGCATCTATAAGATGTGCCAATTCTGGCACTTATCCTCTCTATTCCCATTACCCTGTAGCGGTGGCGAATGGGTTAATATAACAAAGGGTTAATGTCACCATTCGATTGTAAGGTGACATTAAGCAGATTAATAATGGAGAGGTGTCAATAAGACACCGATCCATTATTAACCCTATACTAAGAAAGGGTTAAAAACCATACACGGACATTAATTAAAAAGTCTTTTAATGAAATAAAGACACCAAGTTTTGACAAATTTTTATTAGTCTGGTAATCCAAAATAAAACCATGACCTGCAACAAAAATAACGACGTCAGCAGGAGTCCCCGGCTGATCTGTGAATGAACTAATGACCGTGGGAAAAAAGTCAGAAACTTTCCCATGATAATTAGCTCAACTACAGTGAAGCTAGTCGCATTAGCACTGGTCCTCATTGTAAACTATTTACTATTTAACCCCTTCTGATGGATTGCAGCGTGGGACATGACTGAACAGCGGAGAGGTAAGGATATTGGTGATTTTCTATGTTATTTTTGTTGCAGGTCATGGTTTTATTTTGGCTTACCAGACTAATAAAAATTTGTCAAAAACTTGGTGTCTTTATTTCATTAAAAGACTTTTTAATTGTCTGTGTGTGGTTTTTTACCCTTTCTTAGTATAGGGTTAATAATGGATTGGTGTCTTATTGAAACCTCTCCATTATCGAATGGTGACATTAACCCTTTGTTATATTAACCCATTCGCCACCACTACAGGATAAGAGGATAAGTGCCAGAATTGGCACATCTTATTGTTAGGCGTCGGATTTCTGTCGGTGCACAGCGAGAATCCCGAGCCTTACTTCCGGCGGTCTCCCAATCCTCTCCAGCCACAGAGGCGCTTGCTCAGCAAACTCGTCGGTCCCAGCGCTCTGCCCAGACCAGCTCTGTGGGTTTGCTTGCTGCTGCCACCTCTGGCACAGCTATGGCAATGCATGCTGCTCAGCAGCGAGATTCTCCAGGAACTAAGTCCTCATGTCGGGCCACTGAGCATGCCCGTGGTGTGATCTCACATTGGAGATCGAAGGTCACGTGCTCAGGTCCTGCTCGTGTTCGGATTGGCCCATCCGAGAAGCCAGGAAGGTCCCGGACGCTCGCGGCTATAAAAGGTTTGCATGGCCGCTCGGCCATGCGCTAGGATAGCCAGTATTTTCTGACTATAAGGAGTGAGTGATGGATGCACGTATGAATGTCTCTGGTGACTGACTCATTATGAAACCCCTACCCTTGGTACGCATGTGTTGTGCAGCCTAGCCTGCTAGCACCCAGGCTTAGGCGTAGGTAGGACAGCGTTGAGTCAGATATTAGTCACTATCTGTGACTCGGCATGCCTCAGAGCAAGTGCTCCGCATTCCTTAGCCAGCGTCTATAGTGGCATTCGTGGCAGCGACGCCGCACGCTCAGTGGCCTAGAAGGACTCTATCCCCATGCCTTGGGGTGGAGTTCTGTGGCTGTTTGCTGTGCGCTCTGTGGCCGGGATCTGTGAGCTAAACAGACTCCGGCATTCACTTTCAAGCGGCTGTGCGGTTCTGTGAAGTAACAGAATCCGCTCCTGTTCACACTGGGTGACGTAACCAACGTGTGACTGTTTTCACGCCGCTCTTCCCTTGCGCCATTACCTAGCAGCAGTGAACCACCTCTGCACGGTGGACCCCGGGCTGCGAACGCACTCTTTACTATTTTATAATCTAGTGCGTTCCGCCAGCCCTAACATTTATAGATGAGCCATTTCTGGGGTGTCTGGGGGCAGATTTTTGTAGCCGGGGGGTGCCAAAAGCAATGGTCCCTCTCATGACTATTAAAATGTGCCCTCACTCACTTGCTTTCCCTCTCCGGTTGACAAATTACAGCGGGAGGCCACGCATTTTTTTACAACGAATTAACCCCTTAAATTAACACCTACACCTCCCAAATTTTGCACACAAACCCTCATCTAATTATTAGTCAGGGACATATAAAAAAAAAACATGAAATGAAATGGTTTACTGTATGTAATCATGTGTCATTTCATGTCGGGTTGGGGAATGATTTGACAGAAGCCGGCGATTGAATTAGCGGCTATTCTGCTATGAAGAAATTTGTGAAAAATAATATATATATATATGTGTCTCAATGGCATGTGTGTGTATGTGTATATATATATATATATATATATATATATATATATATACACTCACTGGCCACTTTATTAGGTACACCTGTCCAACTGTGTGTTAAGACTTAATTTCTAATCAGCCAATCACATGGCGGCAACTCAGTGCATTTAGGCATGTAGACATGGTCAAGACAATCTCCTGCAGTTCAAACCGAGCATCAGTATGAGGAAGAAAGGTGATTTGAGTGCCTTTGAACGTGGCATGATTGTTGGTGCCAGAAGGGCTGGTCTGAGTATTTCAGAAACTGCTGATCTACTGGGATTTTCACGCACAACCATCTCTAGGGTTTACAGAGAATGGTCCGAAAAAGAAAAAAAATCCAGTGAGCGGCAGTTCTGTGGCCGGAAATGCCTTGTTGATGCCAGAGGTCAGAGGAGAATGGGCATACTGGTTCGAGCTGATAGAAAGGCAACAGTGACTCAAATTGCCACCCGTTACAACCAAGGTAGGCAGAAGAGCATCTCTGAACGCACAGTGCGTCGAACTTTGAGGCAGATGGGCTACAGCAGCAGAAGACCACACTGGGTACCACTCCTCTCAGCTAAGAACAGGCATCTGATGGCTACTTTCAGCAGGATAATGCGCCATGTCATAAAGCTCGAATCATCTCAGATTGGTTTCTTGAACATGACAATGAGTTCACTGTACTCAAATGGCCTCCTCAGTCACCAGATCTCAATCCAATAGAGCATCTTTGGGATGTGGTGGAACGGGAGATTCGCATCAGGGATGTGCAGCCGACAAATCTGCGCCAACTGTGTGATGCCATCATGTCAATATGGTCCAAAATCTCTGAGGAATGCTTCCAGCACCTTGTTGAATCTCTGCCACGAAGAATTGAGGCAGTTCTGAAGGCAAAAGGGGGTCCAACCCGTTACTAGCATGGTGTACCTAATAAAGTGGCCAGTGAGTGTATATATATATGTAGTCTATGTGTCTAGATCTATTCTTTCATTTCTTTATTAAACCTGTCAGTGTGATTTTACTGTATAGCGCACTGAATTGCCGTCTTTTCTAAAAGATACCGGGGTGCGTATTTATCGCAAGTCACACGTGTGGTCCGTGTGTAGTGCGTATTTTTAGCGCACCCATAGACTTGCATTGGCATACTACGGCCGTAGTACGCTGACAATCGCAGCATGCTGCGATTGGCACGGACCGTAATATATACGCAAGAAAAATACGGCTGATTGGAGCTGCCCCATAGAGAATCATTGGTCCGTGTGCAATGCGTTTTTTTAACGCCTCTCACTCGTCCGTATTCCTCTCTAGTGTGACGCCGGCCTTAAAGTAAAAATGTAGGTACCCCCGCAAAAGAGGATTACTAGCTTCATGGAGGTCTTGGGATTGAAGACTGGTTTGGTTTTGGCTGGCCAGTAGTCAAAAAGTAGGC
Source organism: Dendrobates tinctorius (assembly GCF_039654945.1). Classification (NCBI taxonomy): domain Eukaryota; kingdom Metazoa; phylum Chordata; class Amphibia; order Anura; family Dendrobatidae; genus Dendrobates; species Dendrobates tinctorius. Next base: position 28,877,030 of record NW_027361673.1, on the reverse strand, counting down.
AACACATTCTGGTTCTCTACTACAACCTCTGGCAAAAATGATGGAATCACCGGCCTTGGAGGATGTTCATTCAGTTGTTTAATTTTGTAGAAAAAAAGCAGATCACAGACATGGCACAAAATTAAAGTAATTTCAAATGGCAACTTTCTGGCTTTAAGAAACACTAACAGAAATCAAGAACAAAAAATGTGGTAGTCAGTAATGGTTACTTTTTTAAACCAAGCATAGGGAAAAAATTATGGAGTCACTCAATTCTGAGGAAAAAATTATGGAATCATGAAAAACAAAAAAACACTCCAACACATCACTAGTATTTTGTTGCACCACCTCTGGCTTTTATAACAGCTTGCAGTCTCTGAGGCATGGACTTAATGAGTGTCAAATAGCACTATTCAGCAATCTGGCTCCAACTCTCTGATTGCTGTTGCCAGATCAGCTTTGCAGGTTGGAGCCTTGTCATGGACCATTTTCTTCAACTTCCACCAAAGATTTTCAATTGGATTGAGATCCGGACTATTTTGCAGGCCATGACATTAACCTTATGTGTCTTTTTCAAGGAATATTTTCACAGTTTTTGCTCTATGGCAGGATGCATTAACATCTTGAAAAATGATTTCATCATCCCCAAACATCCTTTCAATTGATGGGATAAGAAAAGTGTCCAAAATATCAACATAAACTTGTGCATTTATTGAAGATGTAATGACAGCCATCTCCCCAGTGCCTTTACCTGACATGCAGCCCTATATCATCAATGACTGTGGAAATTTGCATGTTCTCTTCAGGCAGTCATCTTTATACACCCCAATAGGCGTGTAATAGTAATGACAAGATTCATATTATCATGAACGAGCACAAAATATTTGTGATTATAAATATAAGGCTAGTATAGACCTGAGACGACTAGAGCCGTTCAACAGTGCATAAAGACTCCACAAGCTCCACCCTGGTGACTCTCAATAGGCCATGTATTAAGCCCTACATTATGCTGCAAAATTTGTTGGTAGTCTTCTGACTTCATAATGCCATGCACATGGTCAAGCAGTCCAGTGCCAGAGGCAGCAAAGCAACCCCAAAACATTAGGGAACCTCCACCATGTTTGACTGTAGGGACCGTGTTCTTTTCTTTGAATGCCTCTTTTTTTCTCCTGTAAACTCTATGTTGATGCCTTTGCCCAAAAAGCTCTAGTTTTGTCTCATCTGACCAGAGAACATTCTTCCAAAACGTTTTAGGCTTTTTCAGGTAAGTTTTGGCAAACTCCAGCCTGGCTTTTTATGTCTCGGGGTAAGAAGTGGGGTCTTCCTGGGTCTCCTACCATACAGTCCCTTTTCATTCAGACGCCGACGGATAGTACGGGTTGACACTGTTGTACCCTCGGACTGCAGGGCAGCTTGAACTTGTTTGGATGTTAGTCGAGGTTCTTTATCCAACATCCGCACAATCTTGCGTTGAAATCTCTTCTCAATTTTTCTTTTCTGTCCACATCTAGGGAGGTTAGCCACAGTGCCATGGGCTTTAAACTTCTTGATGACACTGCGCACGGTAGACACAGGAACATTCTGGTCTTTGGAGATGGACTTGTAGCCTTGAGATTGCTCATGCTTCCTCACAATTTGGTTTCTCAAGTCCTCAGACAGTGCTTTGGTCTTCTTTCTTTTCTCCATGCTCAATGTGGTACACACAAGGACACAGGACAGAGGTTGACTCAACTTTAATCCATGTCAACTGGCTGCAAGTGTGATTTAGTTATTGCCAACACCTGTTAGGTGCCACAAGTAAGTTACAGGTCCTGTTAATTACAAAAATTAGAAAAGCATCATATGATTTTTCGAACAGTGACAATACTTTTGTCCACCCTCTTTTTTATGTTTGGTGTGGAATTATATCCAATTTGGCTTTAGGACAATTCTTTTTGTGTTTTTTCATTTAAGACAAATTAAATGAAGATAATAATACCAAAGAATCTGTGTTTGCAATCATTTTCAGGAAGAGACTGAGTATTATCTGACAGAATTGCAGGGGTGTCAATACTTTTGGCCACAACTGTAATAAAATTTATGTATTGTGGTGATCCCCGCTTTTGGTCAGTAGCTTTTTCTCCATATTATTCTCATCACTGAATATGACTTTTATCCAGTCATCCACAGTCCACGATAGCCCATTGTAACCTTGTTTTTTCTGTTTAGGTATTAATGATGACTTTCTTTTAGCTTTTCTGTATGTAAATCTCATTTCCTTTAGGTGGTTTCTTACAGTTCGGTCACAGACGTTGACTCCAGTTTCCTCCCATTCGTTCCTCATTTGTTTTGTTGTGCATTTCCTGTTTTGGAGACATATTGCTTTAAGTTTCCGATCTTGACGCTTTGATGTCTTCCTTGGTCTACCAATATGTTTGCCTTTTAACATGTTTGTATTGTATTCCAGATTTTAGACACAGCTGACTGTGAACAACCAACATCTTTTGCAACATTGCGTGATGATTTACCCTCTTTTAAGAGTTTGATAATCCTCTCCTTTGTTTCAATTGACATCTCTCATGTTGGAGCCATGATTCATGTCAGTCCACTTGGTGCAACAGCTCTCCATGGTGTGCTCATGTGGGAGGAACGGCCCCTGTCGAATGTCCGGGCCGGAACCAAAGGAGCCGTTATCTGGGTTCCCGGGGGAAACTGTCCGCGGGGGACAGAATTCGGGGACGGACCGTTGTGACAGACAGATGGGCTGGGGGAGGGACTAGTATAAAAGAGGAGGGGAATTCCCAGGACGATGAGTCAGCAGACAGGGACAGAGGCAGCAGGAGACCGTGGGAGCAACTGAAAACTAGGACGCCTGACCAGTGCCAGGAAAGACGCTCGCAGAGGACTCCAGAGGGACGGTGCCAAGGCGATCATCCGAGACTTGCTGCCCCGCTCCAGCCCGCTGCCACTGCAGCCTCAGTTCACCCCGCGGCCGCTGCCGACTCCCCTCAGCCCGCGGCTACGGCCTGCCCGCAGTCACCCGCGGCCGCTGCGTCTCGCTCCAGCCCGCGGTTGCTTCCTGTTCCCTGCAACCCGCAGATGCCCTGCTCCCACCAGTGGCCGCGGCAAGTACAGCGCCGTCGGCGGCCAACACTGTCCCGCTCTGGTCCGCAGCAGGGGCCAGACCTCTGCTGACTGCTGACTCCCCGTCGCAGCCGTTAGCTGCGCAGGTGGCCTGACATTCGCCGCCACACATCGCTGCAGCATGTCCCAGTCCGGGGGCTGCGGCCCATCCGTCCAAGGACTCCGCTGGGGCCTGTGGGGCTCCAGTGTCATCAGCGCGCCGGAGTGCGCGAAGACTTTGTCAATGCCTCAGCAACTGGGTGCAGCAACTACTATGCCGAAAGACCACCATCCCGAATGGCGAGGGACGTCTGGACAGCTAAGTTGACTATATAATTAAGGACCCGTAGTCGGCCATACCGCGGCCCTATAGTGACCGGCTATTGCCGGAAGTAGTCGTGTTCTACCCGTTTGTGTTTGCTTGTATAGAGACCCTGCGAGGGTTACCCCTTTTGGTGATCAGGCCGTGACTGAGGAAAGTTCCCTCTAGTCTATAAACGTTATTATAGAAAGCACCAGATTGTCTCGCGACTCGTCACTGCATCCTGCGTACCTGCAAACACCACATTTGGCGTAGTCGGCAGGATGCAGTCGGCGAGCGCAGATGGCGGTGCACCTGATCAGAGTGGGGCTGTGGGCGTTGCTGACGATGGGGGTCCCCGCTCCAGCATCTCCCTGGGGGCTATGCTAAGTAACTTGCCCCGGTTTTCTGCCTCCGATACGCTGTTGTGGAGCTGGACATAACGTATGCGGGGCCTTTTCCACATGCACCCCATGACCCCCGATTTAGAGGCTGAGGTGGCCCTTATGGCGCTAGATGAGGAAGCCCGGAAATCGGTAATGTTGAGACCCCCGGGGCGTCGCAACACCTTTGCCAGGGTCTTGCAGATCCTGGAAGAGACCCACAGGGATCCAACAGACGTGGGGGAGTTGAGAACCCGGTTGTTCAGTCGGATGCAGGGGGAGGGGGAGACCATCACCCAGTATATGAACGCCCTCCAGGAGTTACACACTGCCATAGAAAAGAAGGACAGAATAGGTGTAGGGCCCATCGACATTACTCTGCGTGACCTGCTAGTGACTGGACTCCGGGACCCGCTAATCAAGCAGGTTTTGTGGGAACAAGTCCACATGAACCCACGGTTAGCCTTCTCCGAAGTGGGAAGTTAGGCCCGGGTGCGAGAGCAAGAGCAGGGGATGACGGCTCCTGTGGGGAAGGCCCGCAGCATGGAGTCTTCCATAAGCGCTGTCGAAGAACCTCAATGGATTGAGGAAATCAGACAAGAACTGAAGAGTATCCGGGGCGAGCTGGCTGAAGTGAAGAAAAGAACGGAGTCCACGCCCGGCTGACCTAGCTACAATTCCGGGCCCTGGGGGCCTCGCAATACCCGGGGTGGCCGAGCCTCACTGCCCCGGTGTTATGAGTGTGGAGAACTGGGCCACTTCGCACGGGAGTGTCCGCGGTGTGGGAAATACCCACCCCGGCGGACATTAAACTAGAGGACTCCGGGCATGGGGGACACCGCTCGGAGCTGGAAGCCACAACGAGGGGTGGTGGAAGTCCCAAAGAACTGGTCACTAAGTGCCCAATAGTATGGGCCGAAGTCGAGGGTCGTGCTGTGCGGTGCCTAGTGGATACAGGGTCACAGGTAACGACCATGCCGGCAACGTACTTCCGGCAGCATTTCCCGGAAGCGGCAAGTCCCCAGTGGGGGCCCATGATACGACTAGTGGCCGCAAACCAACTGCCGGTACCTGTTGCCGGAGTGGTGTGGCTTCAGATGACATTGTGTGGTAAATCCCTCGGCCGCCGGGGAGTGGTCCTAACCCAAGGAGAGACTAACGTCCGTCATCCGATCATCTTGGGCATGAACATATTGCGGGAGTTCGTCAATCTACTCCTCAACGATTCCACGCAGGAGACCCTAAGTCAGTGGGGTTCTCGCACGGCCCAGGGGCAGGTGTTCCAGTGGTTGGTGTGGGAGGCGCGAGTGCTCTAGGAGTGTCAGGAGGGTGAGGCGCTGAGCAAGGTCGCGCCGGCGGCCCCCCGCTCGTGCTTCCTCCGGGGCAGACGGTGGCTCTGCCGATCCGTGCCCCGATACCACTGGAGGGCGTGGAGGTGCAGGTGGAACCATGTTACTCGGAGCGCCTGCACCCTGGCATCGCGGTGGCCCGCTCCCTTGCCACGGTGCGGGAAGGATCCGTCTTGGCACGTTGTGTCAACCTGGAAGATCAGGATATCGCCCTGAAACTCCGGGCCGAAATGGCCAAAATAGTAAGGCCATTGGAGGAGATGCTGCCGGACCCCGCAGTCCAGTTGAGGGTGCAACCCGAAGATCCCTGGGCATTAACGGTACTAACTCAACAGGCTGCCGCATCCTCGGCCCAAGAAAAAGGTCAAGTCATCCTGGAGAGAATGCGGGCTGAACTTTCCGGCCTAGCGCCAGCCCAGCTTCTCCAAGTAGAGACACTTCTTGGACAATTTTACAGTGCCTTCGCCAGCCACGAGGATGACTTCGGATGTACCACGGCCATCACGCATGGGATCCCCACGGCAGGAGCGGCTGCCATCTGAGAGCAATATCGGCAAATACCACCGCAGCTATACCAGGAAGTGAAAACTCTGATAGCCCAAATGCTCCGGAAGGGGGTCATGCGAGAAAGCCAAAGCCCTTGGGCGACCCCTATTGTCCTGGTTCAGAAAAAAGATGGCACTCTGCGTTTTTGCGTGGATTATCGGAAGTTGAATGCCTGCACCATCAAGGATTCGTATCCACTGCCCCGCATAGAAGAGTCCCTGTCCGCCCTGGGGAACGCGACGTACTTATCAACCCTTGACCTGGCCAGTGGGTACTGGCAGGTGCCGATGTCGGAGGAAGACAGAGCCAAGACGGCATTCATCCTTCCCATGGGACTGTTTGAGTTCAAACGGATGCCGTTTGGGCTGGCCAACGCCCCAGGAACTTTCCAGCGGTTGATGGAGCGATGTCTAGGAGACCTCAACTTTGAAGCCACGTTGATATACCTGGACGATATTATCTATTCCGCCACATTCGAGGACCACCTGAGGTGGTTGGGACAGGTGCTCGGCCGGCTGCAGAGGTATGAGTTAAAGGTAAAGCCCCAGAAATGCCACATGTTCCGCACCCAGATCGAGTACCTGGGGCATACTGTCTCGACAGATGGCGTCCGACCATCCCTGGACAAGGTCGCTGCCATTCGGGGTGGCCTACCCCCGAGACGGTGAAGGACGTGCGGGCCTTCTTGGGGTTGGCCTGTTACTACCGTCGGTTCGTGAAGAATTTTGCACGCCGAGCTCGAGCCCTGCAAGACCTGCTGCAGGGGGCTCCTGCTGGGGCGAATGGATGGAAAATCCAGTGGCGGCAACCGCAAGAGGATGCGTTTCAAGATCTCAAAGCTGCTCTCTCGCACGCCCTGGTATTGGCATATGCGGATTTCTTGCAACTGTTCATCCTGCATACCGACGGGAGCCTCCAGGGACTGGGAGCTGTGTTGTCACAGGTGCAGGACGGCCGGGAGAAAGTGATCGCCTACGGTAGCCAGTCGCTGCACGACTCAGAACGCAACCCGGACAATTACAGCTCCTTTAAGCTCGAGCTCCTTGCGGTAGTGTGGGCAATGATGGAGCGATTCGCAGAGTACCTGGCGGGCTCCTAAGTAGTAGTGCGGACCGATAACAACCCGTTAGCCCATTTGGAGAATGCCAAACTGGGGGCCCTCGAGCAGCGATGGGTGGCTCGGATGGCCAAATTCAGTTATAAGATCATTTACAAACGAGGAGCTGAAAACGTGCACGCCGACGCGCTCTCCAGAATCCGACACACCACTCCAGGGAGAAGTCGAGACGACGAATTCGAAGCAGATGAGACGCCGTTCGCCCTCACCACCACCGCGCTTACAGTCAACACGCAAGAAGCGCCTCTTCCGGGACTCCTAGGAGGGATGCTGGAATAACCCCGCGACAACTGGTTCCAGCAGCAACAAGAAGATACAGAAATTGGACTCCTGCGCCAATGGGTGGCCACCAGTAAATTGCCCACGGGCTCACAGAGACAGACTTTGACCCAAGATATGCTGCGCCAGTGGGAAAAACTAGTAATCAAAAAGGGGCTTTTATATCGAAAAGCCGTGTCACGAGTCACGTCAGCTACGATATGGCAGGTGATCGTGCCCGGAGCCCATAACCAACTGGCCCGGGAAGCCCATGTGAAGGGGGCTCATTTTGGTGCTCAAAAGACTTTACAATGGTTGCAACAGATAGTGTACCACCCAAGCTTGCACGCTGCTGTAGAAGAAGTCTGTCGAACCTGTCGCCCATGCAAGCTCGCTAAACCCCCCGCGCAACGGGCCCCGGTGCAAACTATTGTAACACCAGCCCCTCTGGAGCTTCTTACGGTGGACTATCTAACATAGGTTCTGCCTATCAGGGGTGCGAACATTGTCTCGTTATGGTGGACTATTTCACCAAGTTCACCGTGGTCACCCCAACCCAAGACCAAACAGTGGAGTCGGCCGCCTATGCGATTTGTAAGAACTTTATTCCAGTGTATGCTGTCCACAATGAATACATTCGGACCAAGGAGAGTGCTTCCTAGGAAAAGTCATGGAAGAGCTACACCATCTTTACGGTATCGATAAATCGCGGACTACGCCATACCACCCGCAGGGAAACGGAGCCTGCGAACAATTCAATCGTACGTTAATCCAAATGCTGCGCACCCTGGAGAGCGATCGCAAGACCTGCTGGCCTGAATATGTCCCCGAGCTGGTGTGGGTTTATAATAATCGGTGCATCGAGTGACTGGTTACACCCCCTACACATTGTTGTTCAGACGGGAAGGCAAAGGAATTACGGAGGTGGAATTGAACCCGGAGGAACCCCAACCCTGGACCGGGGTCCGAAACCACCGGCACCGGCTACAGACCCTCCAGGGGGGAGCACTGCCCCCACCCATTGACTTTCAGATTGGAGATCGGGTACTCGTACTTGATCAACGTCCCCAAAACAAGTTAGAACCACGGTGGGAGGTGAACCCGTACCGAGTGTTGCGCCGAATAAGCCCCGACGGGCCTGTGTATGATATACAAACTGAAGGAGACAATGTGCCTCTCACTCGGGTTGTGCACCGCAACATGTTACAACCTTGTATGTCTTCCGATCCCCCGCGGCTCGAACCGACCCTCCAGTTCCCCGACTCCCTGCCCACGGTCTGGGACCTGGATGACAAAGAAGACTTTCCCCGTCGCATCTACGGGTCGCCCCAGTAGTGGCACTACAGTAGACCCGGGCATCCCACCAGAACCAACTATTCGACCACCCTCCACCACCCCAGAAGACTCCACTACACCCGAGCTTCGACGCTCCGAGCGATCAACAGCTGGCAAACCCCCTGAACGTTGCGAACAGGACCAGTTCGTATGGCGACAAGGACTGTTGTCCCAAAAAACTAACCCGAGTCTACGAAAACCCTCGCCCGAGGACTGGCGAGTATACAGGGCGGGGGAGTGTGGGATGAACGGCCCCCGTCGAATGTCCGGGCTGGAACCAAGGGAGCCATCATCTGGGTTCCGGGGGAAGCTGTCCCCGGGGGACAGAATTCGGGGACGGACCGTTGTGACAGACAGATGGGCTGGGGAGGGACTAGTATAAAAGAGGCGGGGAATTCCCGGGACGATGAGTCAGCAGACTGGGACAGAGGCAGCAGGAGCGACTGAAAGCTAGGACACCTGACCAGTGCCAGGAAAGACGCTCACAGTGGACTCCAGAGGGACGGTGCCAAGGCGATCATCCGAGACTTGCTGCTCCGCTCCAGCCCGCTGCCATTGCAGCCTCAGTTCAACCCACGGCCGCTGCCGCTGCCACCTCCCCTCAGCCTGCGGTTGCGGCCTGCCCGCGGTTACCCGCGGCCGCTGCCGTCTCGCTCCAGCCTCCGGCTGCGGCCTGTTCCCTGCCACCCGGAGCCTCCCTGCTCCCACCAGTGGCCGCGGCAAGTACAGCGCCGGTCCGCAGCAGGGGCCAGACCTCTGCTAACTGTTTACTCCCCGTCGCAGCCGTTAGCTGCGCAGGTGGCCTGTCATTCGCCGCCACACATTGCTGCCGCGTGTCCCAGTCCGGGGGCTGCGACCCATCCGTCCAAGGAGTCCGCTGGGGCCTGTGGGGCTCCAGTGTCATAAGCGTGCCGGAGCACGCAAAGACTTCGTCAACGCCTCAGCAACTGGGCGCAGCAACTACTACGCCGAAAGACCACCATCCCGAACGGCAACGGCGTCTGGACAGCTAAGTTGACTATATAATTAAGGACCCGTAGTCGACCATACTGCGGCCCTATAGTGACCGGCTATTGCCGGAAGTAGTCATGTTCTACCCGTTTGTGTTTGCTTGTATAGAGCCCCTGCGAGGGCAACCCGTGTTACCCCTTTTGGTGATCAGGCCGTTACTGAGGAAAGTTCCCTCTAGTCTATAAACGTTATTATAGAAAGCACCAGATTGTCTCGCGACTCGTCACTGCATCCTGCGTACCTGCAAACACCACACTCACTCCTTTTTAGATGCAGACAAACGAGCAGATTTAATTTGATGCAGGTGTTAGTTTTGGGAATGAAAATTTGCAGGGTGATTCCATAATTTTTTCCTCATAATTGAGTGACTCCATAATTTTTCCCCTATGCTTGGTTTAAAAAAAGTAACCATTACTGACTACCACATTTATAGTTCTTGTTTTCTTTTACTGTTTCTTAAAGCCAGAAAGTTGCCATTTGAAATGACTTTAGTTTTGTGCCATGTCTGTGATCTGCTTTTTTTCTACAAAATTAAACAACTGAATGAACATCCTCCAAGGCCAGTGATTCCATAATTTCTGCCAGGGGTTATAGAAGTAGCTACAGAAAAATCTCAAGAAAGCATGGTGCAAATTTCCAATGGGCAACTTCTTCATACTTGTGCAGATTTTCATTCACTGTATTCAATGCTTACTAAATGGAGATGTGTGAAATCCACAGCCAAATCTGCAATGAAAACTGCAGTGAAAGTAAAATGCAATTCAATCTGCAAATTTCCTACAGTTTGTTGCATGTCAGCAGTAGAGATTTTCCACATGTGAAGAAATCTGCCATAGAGGGCACATAACTGCTAACGGTTGTCTTCCATTGAGGAATACTGTATACCTCAGGACCATGTTCTGTCTACATTTGCCTACTCAGGAATTTTCTAAGGGGAATACCACTCCAGACCAAAAACTCTTCTATACAGGCCTCTATATTGACTTGGTGACTTTCTTAGGCCTGATTAAGGGTCAAAAACCCGAAACATCACTATGCCAATTATCACCTTATGTCAAACTACTGTGAGCAACTTGTGTGGCCTAAAAGTGCTCCATTGCCTGCAGTGTCTCTAGAACTTATCTCAATTGCAAAGGGAGCTGCCAGCAGGGAATCTTCGTGATTTGCGAGTCCAATTGCATTCGGCATGGCAGAATATTCCTCAGACAACCATTAATAACCTCATTCATAGCAGCCAAGGCATGTAAGTGCATATGTTTCTGCACGTGGGGCTCATACACAATACCAAATAAAATGAGATGTTTGGAAAATTTGTTTCAATTTTTTTATGTTTTGCATATCCTTAATACTGTATGTCTATTGATCCCGTGATTTCCATATTTCCACGACTTTTCATTCTTGGTGACTTACTCCTGAGTGGGCAAATTTATTTTTTCATTTTTTTCTACCTTTTTTCAAGAGCCATTATGTTTTTACCTTTGAAAAAATGTAAAAAAAAATTCAAAGGTAGGGAAATGGTGAAAAAACATTTATTATCCATTAAGAATAACCAAACCACATGATTCTTCAGGTAAGCTTGATTAGTAATACCAAACTTTTGAATATTTTTTTTAATTTTAGTGGTGAAAAAATTTCAGAACTTTGTTAAAAATAATAATTAGTGTATAGCCATTTTCTAATGTTTAATTTTTCCATTGATGAACCCATGTGTGGGTGAGTTTTATGTATTTCAAGCTGTAGCTTTTACTGATACTAGATTTTTTGCTAAGGGGCTGTATTTCTTCCCCTGTTTGACATTGACCAAGTGTAAGGGGGTGAGATAGAGTCACCACCTTGCTCCCCTCCCTCCCGTTGTTCTTAAACGTGTTGTTAGTTATTATGTCCTTTATTGCTATCGGGTGGTACTGCTACATAGCAGTATGTATTACCACCCACATTTATAGTACTGTCACATTCGTATATGTGTTACCATTCCATGTATACCTTTGTAAATGATGTTGCATTCCTGTATGTGTTATCATTGTATGTCCTGTTATGTAATATCGAGTATTGTATTTATGTTCATTAGGAAGGGAAAGTCTTTTGCACTCTTTGGACAATAGCGGGGGGCATTATAGTGTTTGCAGTTCTTTATAACTAAGGGTAACTGTAGTACTTGCGGGAACCACAAGATGGTGCATACCAGTGTGCACGGTTAGAATAGGTTATAGGTAGTTTGTAGGGGTTAAAATAGGAGGGGCTGCCGGTAGTAAGACAGGAGTTTTTAGGAAGTTAAGTCAGACGGGGCCAGGGTGCCTGAAGTGTCCACATGGGCTATAGGCCCAGACAGCTCGGCAGCCACGCAATGTTAAATAGCTGCAGCCCATGTTATCCATGGTCACTGTGTAACAAGGTGGCCTGGGGTGGTAACCATGGGCAAGTTCACCAAGTAACGGTCAGTGAGCACCCCTGCACCTTGCTCATGAAAAGTAAAAGCTCTTTGAACAGCATGTGCAACATGCTTCATAGCACACTCACAGGCTCTGTCATATACTTTTCAGCTGCTACCTTGTAGGCTCTGCAAATCACTTCAAAAACGGGGTATTTCTCCAACAGATGAACTTTTATAAACAGCAAGGCATCTGTCAAATCAGCAGCATAGTTCACATAAAGTGGCATCTCCTCACTCTCCCTGTCCTTCAGACAGACCTCATTCCTCCTGACTAGAGTTGAGCGACTTTGGTCGGATCGGGTTTCATGAAACCCGAATGAAACAAAATTTGAGTCGGATGAAACTGGTCCGACTAGGGCAAAAAAGTCGGAGTTTTGTCCGAAACCCGACCCCAATGCAAGTCAATGGGAAATAAAAGTCGGCATTGAGCGGACTCAAATTTTGTTTCATTCTGGTTTCACGAAACCCGATCTGACCAAAGTCGCTCAACTCTACTCCTGACAACTTCTTCCATCTCCTGCACTTACTTTGTTCCACACGTGTTCCAGGCTCACCAGTTCCCCTCAGTCCCAAGTCCGGCATCCTTAGGAAGAGGTGCCAGGTACGCTCTTTCAGCTCCACCTGCCCCGGTCAAAAACCACGAAACCTCCTTGAATTGACCTCTGTTCACTGGTGGCCATCCCCACTGGTCCCTATCCTTGGACTTCTGTCCTCCATAACAGCTTTCTGTTCTCAGTCTGAGGCTGGTCCATAAGGAATATTCCCGTTGCCATCAGGGCAGGATGCCCAGGGCTGCAACTGTACTTCATCAGGAAGTATCTCTTTCTATATCTCCCCCTGCTGCTGCTGCCCAGCTCTGTGCCCCTCCCGTCTACTTAACTCCATTGCTGCATGAATCTTCCTACTCTTACATCTATCCTATATTCTAACTCTAATGTGCCCCACTGTATTTTAATTCCCTATAATCATGCACTACCTACTAATCTAACCCTAAGCTAAGGCACAATACACAACACATTACAAGGCATGGCAAATACTTTAGAGTGCACATTAATAAACAGCAGAAGACCTCACATTACATTAGCATTACAGTATATGAACATTGCTACATGTACACAGCAATCAAAGGAGGGGGCGGTACGTGACATACCAAGTTACCCCCTTACAACTGGGCATCATTGCAGTGGGCCAGTACAGGAGAAGAAAGATGTGGTGACTCATAACCTGGGCCAGGAGTCGGTTGGAGTGAGGAGTTGAAGGAAGTTGGAGCTTCGACAGGAACGGTACAGACGGGCCGGATGCTTTTCCAGTGCAACAAAACCGGGTGGCTGATGATTTTGAGTCTGGAGTGAAACAGGCAGAAGGAATTATCATTATGGCGAGGTTAGGCCAGGAAGGATCTGAGGAGCAGTTTAAGACGGTCCGGTCCAGATGTGTGACGCACAGAAGAGTCAGCGGAGTAGGGAAAGATGAGGAAACAAGTGAATTCCATGATGTGCCAACTGTGGATGTAACGTGTGAAGTATTAAATAAAGAGAATGTTCAAGTTGTCCTGGACTGTCTCAGTTACTGGTGGTCGCCTGGAAGATGGGCCGTCGCCGCCTGGGAAGTACCCGGGGGGACCAGAAACTGGAGACGCAGGTACACTGAGAAATGGAATACAGTTTTCTGTGAGGGAAGGTCGGGACATAGATGCTTCAGTGACTCTGGCCATGACTACAGTCCTGGCCTCCTCTTACATAATCATAAGTAGAACACAAAATTCCCAATACATCACTTGGACAGCCGGGTCACAGCAGAGCTCCAAGAGAAGAAAGCACCAGCTCAAAAGTTATCCATACCAAGAGAAAAAGAGCCAAAGTGTCTTAAGGAAAGTATCAAATTTTATTTTATAAAAAGTTCATAATATTTTATTATTAATACACAGATACCAGTTAGAGTGCAGAGAAGGAGACTAACCCCAAAATGCCACCGTGCCTCTCAGGTAAATAACATACCTAATATGTAATCAATATTAGTAAGGTAAGCTAAAACAGGTCAGACCAGATGATGTTAAATACAAAAAAATTATCAGAGTAAAGATAGCGCTGAACGCACTAAGCGTTCACTAGAATAAAGCGCCCAGTGAACCGTAAATCGATAAAGTGAATTAAAGTAAGTCAGACCAGACAGTATTAAGTGCAAGAGGATCACAGTGGAAGTAGCGCTGGACGCACTCAGCGTTCACTACAATCAAGCGCTCAGTGAACCATAAAGCAGACTGTCGAGCTTACCAGAGAGGGACAGCAGGCACCGGAGGGAAGGTGTGGAGCTCCTTAATACTGTCTGGTCTGACTTACTTTAATTCACTTTATCGATTTACGGTTCACTGGGCGCTTTATTCTAGTGAACGCTTAGTGCGTTCAGCGCTATCTTTACTGTGATGATTTTTTTGTATTTAACATCATCTGGTACGACCTGTTTTAGCTTACCTTACTAATATTGATTACATATTAGGTATGTTATTTACCTGAGAGGCACGGTGGCATTTTGGGGTTAGTCTCCTTCTATGCACTCTAACTGGTATCTGTGTATTAATAATAAAATATTATGAACTTTTTATAAAATAAAATTTGATACTTTCCTTAAGACACTTTGGCTCTTTTTCTCTTGGTATGGACAATCATAAGTAGTCAGCAACATACAAAGGAAAATAGAACACGCCCCCCCACTGTAGCTTAGAACAGTCTTTCTACTATGTGAGACTTGTAATAACAGACAGGAAGACAGGATTCCTACAAACAGAAAAAACACAGCACTGCACCTTTAAGGTAGCATGCCCAAAAGCAAAAAAAGATCTTGTGCAATGATTGCCCATTATCTTGCAGATGTCATGCTATACAATAGCTCCAATGCTGTTTAGATCTTGTTGACCCGAGGCTACATCTGCATGCTGTAATCTAAAGGCCCCGTCACACACAGCGAGATCGCTAGCGACATGCATCAGCGACTGGCCCCCCTGCAGGGTATCGCTGATCGTGCAGGATCATCCTGGGCCATTTTTTGATCGTTGGTCTCCCGCTGGCCAGCACTCATCGCTGCGTGTGGCAGCTGGAGAGCAATGATCAGCGAGCTCCTAGCGATGTAAGCAGATGCTAGGAGCTGGTATCCAAGGTAAATATGGGGTAACTAAGCACGCGCTTGTCGCTTAGTTACCCGCTGTGTACCTTGGATACCTGCGTGCTCGCGCTGGGAGCTGATATCCAAGGTAAACAGCGGGTAACTAAGTGCCGTGCGCTTAGTTACCCGACTTAGTGCACCCAATATACTGTAGACTACAAATGCAGTCTAATAAATATTTTCCATATTGTGATGCACAATCCATAGAGCTCTTTAGTCTGATGTGTTCTGTTGTGACCTTGCACAATGCTGTTTAACAGCCATGTTTTATGTTGCCAGAGCACTTGCATTCATTTGTGAAGCATTTATATAGTATGATCCTACTTCTACCAGAGTTTCTTCATTAGTCTTGTAGATTGTGAGCCCTTGCGGACAGGGTCCTCTCTTCTTCTGTACCAGTCATGGCTTGTATTGATTAAGATTATTGTACTTGTTTTTATTATGTATACCCCTCCTCACATGTAAAGTGCCATGGAATAAATGGTGCTATAATAATAAATAATAACAATAATAATTAGTCTTACTAGGATTTTTAAATAACTAGAGGCTAGTATAAATTTCAAGTTAACCTACAGTAGGTTTAGGGTCAATTGAATTCTACCGAAATTAATCTTTCATTACTATTTGCCAATGTTTTCTGATGATTTCCCTTATATCCCCATGTGCATAGTTGTTAGTTTAAAATTAAAGGGATATTCCTTTTTAACTTACTTTTTGTCAAAATCGTTGTTAATGATTAAGCTCCTTGGTAGATCTTTTGCTTTCTTATAAGCTCCTGCTGTGAGTGTACTGGGATACTTTTTCTCGTTAAATCGATTACGGAGTACTAACCCCTGATTCTCAAAGCCTTCCTCATTAGAATAATTCCTTTTGATATGCTATAATTGATTAAAGAAGATATTTTTAAGCAGTGGTCAATAATGGACACTATTGTATGTGATGTACTGTACATATCGGTGTCAACCCTTTTAATACGACTAAATACAGGAAAACCACTTCAACTGAGGAATACATGTGGGTGACATATAATGAGTTAGTGTGCAGAAAGTGAAAAACAGAACAGCACATGTACTGCAAACACTGATGTGTGAATGATCCCTTACTAGTCCATTAGAAAGTGAAGGTCATGAAGGTTTCGCCCAAGGTTTTTCTTATTATGAATGTAAATTTAAAATTGACATATAGGGCAATCTGTTTAAAGAGCACCCCAAAAACTGAGCTTTTACCGATAACTGATTATATACTGGACTTACACTTGAATTAAAAAAAAGAGAAAACAGAGATAGATGTAGTATGAAATGAGGATTAGATCAAGACGTCTTTCAGTGGAATCATTAATCTAGTTGGTAAATCCGTCTTTAGCTAAAGCTTGGCTTTTCATGATATCAAGCTGACTTAGTCACGAGAAATTTTTATTTGATTGAATACAACAGACTTTGCTTTTTTTTCTACCTGTCAGAAATGCATTTCAAAATCAAACTATTATATAAATAAATTAGTTGCGTACTCAGAGCTGATTGATGGGATTTCATTGCTATAGTGCTCTTATAAATCTGTGATTGTGTAATTCCAGATAGAGCCTTAATTACATTCTGTCTCTGCACAGCTGCCTCCTTGTCTGATTAACTTCTCTCATATTCTTCTCTTCTGTTCCTGATAACTGGCAGATTTTAAGCATGAAACATTTTAATAGCAGAATCCTTTCGTTTGTATGTTGGAAAGGGACATTTATCAAGCGTAAGTTAATTAAAACATAAGTTGTTGGCATTTGGTTCAAACTATAAAAACTTGAGGGTATTTCAATGGTAGGGAAGAAGTTTAAATCCTATCAAGCGATAAACAGAATATTACTTATTTTTAGGGTCTTGTAAGCTGCTACCAGACCGAAAAACCCGGAAATTAACGCTTTATTGTACTTCATAAATATATACAATTAGGTGTTTGGAACAGAAAATATCTAATACTATCTCATACTTTGGACATGATCATCATTCTTGTTCAACAATAATGTTGTACTAATTTGTTGTGCCAAAAAAGAACAGGTTGAATCTGTTTTCATGGGAAGTTACAAAATACATCGATATAGATATTGTTAGGAAAGGCGGAACGCACTAAATAAATAGATAATAAAGTGCGTTCACCGCTCGGGGTCCACTGTGCAGTAGGTGTTAAACCGCTGCTAGATAATGACAGACGCGCTATGTGGCGGTATATTGCGCGCGGGTTAGACGTCACCCGGTGAGCGCTGGGCGTACTCTGTTAGCTTCACAGAGACGCCTAAGGAATTAGCAGAAATGCTGAGCCTGTTGCACTCACAGGTCTCAGATAAGTGCACGCATGATATATGGTCACAGGAGTTGGGCCCTAGGCAGAGGGTCAGAGTCCGTCTAGACCTACCGTGCATGCGGCGTCGCTACTGCAGATGCCAAGAGGTGCTGCAGACTGCAGCGCGGCAACACACTGCCGCTAATCGACAATGCCCGGTAGCAGGCGCACTGTCGGACGCTAGCACTGTGGAGGATTCTGTTGTGGCTTGCAGTTTGCCGCTGGCTGGCGCAGACTCTAAACCTAAGTCCCTATACACACTCGTAATATCAGAGGAAGGGGATCTTAATGAGTCATTCGCAGGTTCATGCATCCATCATCATTCACACAGAAGCAACTAGAGACTATACTAGAGCATGGCCGAGCGGCCATGCGGGCCTTTTATAGCCGTGCGCTTCCGGGACCTTCCAGAACTCTGAGATGGACAAATCAGATCTGTAGAAGGACCTGAGCACGTGACTCCCGATCTCCAATGGGAGATCGTCTCGTGAGCATGCCCAGTAGAGCAACAGAGGGACTTAGCCTCTGGAGCTATTTGCTGCTGAACAGCCTGCATTGCTTTTGTTGACCCAAAGGTAGCAGCAACTGCCAGACCCACAGAGCAGGACTGGGCAGAGCATCTAGGACGCCGGGATTGCTGAGCAATCTCCTCTGCGGTCAATAGATAATGGGAGACCGCAGAATGTGAGGCTCTGGATTCCTGTTGAGCCGCTGCAGGAATCCGACACCTAACATTACCCCCCCTCCTAGGGCCCCCTCCCTCCTGAGCCCTCCAGAAGAAGGTGTCAGGGATGGCTAAGTCACCAGGAGCAGAAGCTGGAGCGGGGTGCCGATGTGTGTCGGCGGGCGTCTTCATTCTCACTTTAGAGGCTTGAGTGGCATGCGGGGTGCGACTCAAACTGTTGCGAACTTCCACTGCCCGGTCTGCCACCGGCAAGGGATAGAGTAACCCAGCCGGTCTCTGTTTAGAGGAGCTGCTCCGAGCACAAGAGGCGCATGCCTGAATGTACTGTATTTTTTAGTGTCCCGAGCCTTGTGTGGCCACCAATAAGACCTTGCCAGGAGTTTTGTGGTCTGCTTGTAGCCAAAGTGACCACCCACCCTGGACGCGTGTGCCCACGCGAGAACCTTGGACCGTAAGTGAGACGGGACAAAGGTCTTGCCCGACGGCACTGACTCGAGGACGACCGGAGCCACGGTCTTCAGACTCCCAGTAGGGGGTGCAGAAAGATCCGCAGGCACCTCCGCAGAGGCTACTTGGAAGCTTTCCCCCATGCACCTTCCCACACAGTTTTTGCTCCATCCCAGTATTTTCCCCGAGGACCACTCTATATGAGGGGAATGGCAACGGAGCTAGGGAACCCCAAGGAGCACCTCGTCGATGCCCTCTGGCATAATGAGCAGGGAAAGCGTCTCCTGGTGAGACGGTGAAATTGAGAGCCTAAGGGGTGCTGTTTGGTGGGTAATCTCGGATGATAAGGTCGCCCCGTTGACCACTCTGATGGGCACTGGGCGAGGAAGTGGTACCAATGGGATAACGTGCTGTGGGGCGAAGGACGAAGACATAAAGTTCCCTTCTGCCCCGGAATCAACCATGACCTGTACCATCCAAGAGGAATCACCGCTATCTAATGTCCCTTAGAGCGCCGGTTTAGGGGAGAAGGTCTCCATAGCGAATAGACCCCCACCAATGAGCAGTGGACGCGATTGTTTTTTCGGCTGCTGCGAACACCTGTTAGCCGGGTGACCAGACTGTCGACACCGGTAACACCGTGTGGAGCTTTGTGCCGGACATGTCTTGAGACCGGCGCGGGACACCTCCATGGGCTCTGGAGGTAAACTCTCCGGCTCGGGTGGTCCTAGAGGTTCAAAGAGGTTGGGAGCCAAGCTAACCTTCTGCCTGGATTGAGCACGCTCCAGCCCGCGCTCTGAAAAACGGAGATCGATGCGGGGGGAAATGGCAGTCAGCTCTTCCAGACTTACGGGAACCTCTCTGGTAGATAGAGCATCCTTAACATGCTCCGCCAAACCTCTCCAGAACACAGGGATGAGGGTTTTATCAGACCATTCCAGCTCGGAAGCCAGTGTCTCGAAAGGAACGGTGTACTGGCTGACCGAGAGGGATCCCTGAGTTAACGCTAGTAGCAGGAGAGAGGTTCGTGGGTGACCCGTGGCCCCAAGAAGACCTGCTTTAGGGATGTTAAGAGCTGAGCAGCGGTCCGAACCTCTGGGTCACCACACTCCCACAGTGGCGTGGCCCACACCAACGCCCTGCCCGACAGAAGGGAAACGATAAACCCCATCTTAGCCCATTCCATAGGGAATCGCGCGGCCAGTAACTCAAGCTGGATAAGAGCACTGGCTCACGAAACCCCTGCAGGAGGTGCTGTCGCCAGAAAATTTATCGAGTAACGGGAAACTGTCGGCGCAGGCATGGACGTGGACACACGTGAGACAGCCTCTGCGACTGCCTGGGCAGCAGCCTCAGTAAACTTCGCAGATGAGGTGGCACTCTCGAGAGTAGCCAACCTGCCCTCCAGCTGCTGAATGTACTACAGTAGCTGCTGCTGGTCCGCCATTACTAGCCAGACCCTGGCACTAGTATAATGTTAGGAACGGCGGAACGCACTAAATAAATAAATAATAAAGTGCATTCACCGCTCGGGGTCCACCGTGCAGTAGGTGTTAAACCGCTGTTAGATAATGACAGACGCGCTATGTGGTGGTATATTGCACGCGGGTTAGACATCACCCAGTGAGCGCTGGGCGCACTCTGTTAGCTCCACAGAGACGCCTAAGCAATTAACATAAATGCTGAGCCTGTTTGACTCACAGGTCTCAGATAAGTGCATGCACAATATATGGTCACAGGAGCTGGGCCCTAGGCAGAGGGTCAGAGTCCGTCTAGATCTACCGTGCATGCGGCGATGCTACTGCGGACGACAAGAGGTGCTGCAGACTGCAGCGTGGTGACAGACACTGCCGCTAATCGACAATGCCCGGTAGCAGGCGCACTGTCGGACGCTAGCACTGTGGAGGATTCTGTTGTGGCTTGCAGTTTGCCACTGGCTGGGGCAGATTCTAAACCTAAGTCCCTATACACACTCATAATATCAGAGGAAGGGGATCTTAATGAGTCATTCGCAGGTTCATGCATCCATCATCATTCACACAGTAGCAACTAGAGACTATACTAGCGCATGGCCGAGCGGCCATGCATTCCTTTTATAGGCGTGCGCTTCCGGGACCTTCCAGAACTCTGAGATGGACAAATCAGATCTGTAGAAGGACCTGAGCACGTGACTCCCGATCTCCAATGGGAGATCATCTCGTGAGCATGCCCAGTAGAGCAACAGAGGGACTTAGCCTCTGGAGCTATTTGCTGCTGAACAGCCTGCATTGCTTTTGCTGACCCAAAGGTAGCAGCAACTGCCAGACCCACAGAGCAGGACTGGGCAGAGCATCTAGGACGCCGGGATTGCTGAGCAATCTCCGCTGCGGTCAATAGATAATGGAAGACAGCAGAATGTGAGGCTCTGGATTCCTGTTGAGCCTCTGCAGGAATCTGACACCTAACATTACCCCCCCTCCTAAGCCCTCCAGAAGAAGGCGTCGGGATGGCTAAGTCACCAGAAGCTGGAGCGGGGCGCCGATGTGTGTCGGCGGGCGTCTTCATTCTCACTTTAGAGGCTTGAGTGGCATGCGGGGTGCGACTCAAACTGTTGCGAACTTCCACTGCCCGGTCTGCCACCGGCAAGGGATAGAGTAACCCAGCTGGCCTCTGTTTAGAGGAGCTGCTCCAAGCACAAGAGGCGCATGCCTGAATGTACTGTATTTTGTTAGTGTCCCGAGCCCTGTGTGGCCACCAATAAGACCTTGCCAGGAGTTTTGTGGTCTGCTTGTAGCCAAAGTGACCACCCACCCTTGACGCGTGTGCCCACGCGAGAACCTTTGACCATAAGTGAGACGGGACAAAGGTCTTGCCCGGCAGCACTGACTCGAGGACGACCGGAGCCATGGTCTTCAGAATCCCAGTAGGGGGTGCGGAAAGATCTGCAGGCACCTCCGCAGAGGCTACTTGGAAGCTTTCCCCCATGCACCTTCCCAAACAGTTTTTTCTCCATCCCAGTATTTTCCCCGAGGACCACTCTATATGAGGGGAATGGCATCGGAGCCAGGGAACCCCAAGGAGCACCTGGTCGATGCCCTCTGGCATAATGAGCAGGGAAAGCGTCTCCTGGTGAGACGGTGAAATTGAGAGCCTAAGGGGTGCTGTTTGGTGGGTAATCTGGGATGATAAGGTCGCCCCGTTGATCACCCTGATGGGCACTGGGCGAGGAAGTGGTACCAACGGGATAACGTGCTGTTGGGCGAAGGACGAAGACATAAAGTTCCCTTCTGCCCCGGAATCCACCGTGACCCTACCACCCAAGAGGAATCACCGCTATCTAACGTCCCTTAGAGCGCCGGTTTAGGGGAGAAGGTCTCCATAGTGAATAGACCCCCACCAATGAGCAGTGGACGCGATTGTTTTTTCGGCTGCTGTGAACACCTGTTAGCCGGGTGACCAGACTGTCGACACCGGTAACAGCGTGTGGAGCTTTGTGCCGGACATGTCTTGAGACCGGCACGGGACACCTCCATGGGCTCTGGAGGTAAACTTTCCAGCTCGGGTGGTCCTAGAGGTTCAAAGAGGTTGGGAGCCAAGCTAACTTTCCGTCTGGATTGAGCACGCTCCAGCCCGCGCTCTGAAAAACAGAGATTGATGCGGGTGGAAATGGCAATCCGCTCTTCCAGACTTACGGGAACCTCTCTGGTAGATAGAGCATCCTTAACATGCTCCGCCAAACCTCTCCAGAACACAGGGATGAGGGTTTTATCAGACCATTCCAGCTCGGAAGCCAGTGTCTGGAAACGGATGGTGTACTGGCTGACCGAGAGGGATCCCTGAGTTAACGCTAGTAGCAGGAGTTAGGTGTCGTGTGTGACCCGTGGCCCCAAGAAGACCTGCTTTAGGGATGTTAAGAGCTGAGCAGCGGTCCGAACCTCTGGGTCACCACGCTCCCACAGTGGCGTGGCCCACTCCAACGCCCTGCCTGACAGAAGGGAAACGATAAACCCCATCTTAGCCCATTCCATAGGGAATCGCGCGGCCAGTAACTCAAGCTGGATAGAGCACTGGCTCACAAAACCCCTGCAGGAGGCGCTGTCGCCAGAAAATTTATCGAGTAACGGGAGGTGGGAAACTGTCGGCGCAGGCATGGACGTGGACACACGTGAGACAGCCTCTGCGACTGCCTGGGCAGCAGCCTTAGTAAACTTCGCAGCTGAGGTGGCACTCTCGAGAGTAGCCAACCCGCCCTCCAGCTGCTGAATGTACTACAGCAGCTGCTGCTGGTCCGCCATTACTAGCCAGACCCTGGCACTAGTATAATGTTAGGAACGGCGGAACGCACTAAATAAATAAATAATAAAGTGCGTTCACCGCTCGGGGTCCACCGTGCAGTAGGTGTTAAACCGCTGTTAGATAATGACAGACGCGCTATGTGGTGGTATATTGCACGCGGGTTAGACATCACCCAGTGAGCGCTGGGTGCACTCTGTTAGTTCCACAGAGATGCCTAAGCAATTAACATAAATGCTGAGCCTGTTTGACTCACAGGTCTCAGATAAGTGCACGCACAATATATGGTCACAGGAACTGGGCCCTAGGCAGAGGGTCAGAGTCCGTCTAGATCTACCATGTGTGCGGCGTCGCTACTGCGGACGACAAGAGGTGCTGCAGTGTGGTGACAGACACTGCCGCTAATCGACAATGCCCGGTAGCAGGCGCATTGTCGGACGCTAGCACTGTGGAGGATTCTGTTGTGGCTTGCAGCTTGCCACTGGCTGGCGCAGACTCTAAACCTAAGTCCCTATTTCATTTCGGCAATAATTATCCTGCGTAAAAGGCCCCTTAGATATCAAGAGACCAGCACTGCCCACGCAAGTGACGTCACTAGCCTCTGCACGCCGGGGTCCTGACACCACTCTGTTGTTGGCTCATTACTGCTGATCTGAGCTGGCAACAGAGCGCGATCTGTCATTGTGCACATCGGACTAACCCAACCTCTGAAATTAGTGTCATTGATGACACGTAATTTCAGGAAAGAGGCAGATGCTGTGGCTGAGACCGCAGCCTCTGCCCCCTGATAACACTTTGTTGAGTATCCCAGCATGCACTGGGATTCTCAAATGAATTGTCATCACACAGGAAGTAGGGGAAAAAGAAAATGTTAGACAGTGCAGTTAAGGAACAATAGGGAATTTTAAAAAATAGTTTCGATTATTGCACTAATAATAGATTAGGGATTTAGGATGGGAATTACTTTGCCTTTGGGCCATCCTTTTTACAGCTAAATGCAAAGTTAAGAAATTTTCCAGTTTTCATTAAAAATGTTTTACCATTTTGCTACTGCAGAGTGTCTGTGAGTCATTTATCTGACGGAGTGCCAGTGGCGTAACTACCAGGGTAGCAGCCAAAGTGGTAGCTTTGGGGCCCGGCCCATATAGGGGCCCGGGTCCCAGGCTCCAATCGGCACTACCCGGGTAGTGCAATTAACTACAACTCCTCCCCTAGCAATGCATGTCTCTTGCACTTGCAGCCCCCGGCCGGTGCTTATTCCATCTTCAGTTCTCCGATGTTCTTCCTGTTTTCAGCGTCCACTCATTACCTATGCGCATAAGTAATGAACAGCTCATTACATATGCGCATATGTAATGAGCTGCACCACGTGGATGCTGAAAGCAGGAAGAACACTACTGAGATGAGAAGATGGAACAAGCACCGGCAGGGGGCTGCGCAAGAGACAGAGGGAGAGGTGACTGAGTATAAGGGAGGGAGGCTCAGGGGCAGGCTCTGTCTGGCCTGGCGGGCTACCGGGTAAATATACACCATGTGGTGCTGGGCGCTATATACCATGTGGTGCTGGGCGCTATATACCATGTGATGCTGGGCGCTATGTACCATGTGGTGCTGGGCGCTATATACCATGTAGTGCTGGGCTCTATATACCATGTGGTGCTGGGTGCTATATACCATGTGGTGCTGGGCTCTATATACCATGTGGTGCTGGGTGCTATATACCATGTGGTGCTGGGTGCTATATACCATGTGGTGCTGGGTGCTATATGCCATGTGGTGCTGGGTGCTATATTCCATGTGGTGCTGGGCGCTATATACCATGTGGTGCTGGGCGCTATATACCAAGTGCTGGGCGCTATATACCATGTGGTGCTGGGTGCTATATACCATGTGGTGCTGGGTGCTATATAGCATGTGGTGCTGGGTGCTATATACCATGTGGTGCTGGGTGCTATATACCAGGTGGTGCTGGGTGTTATATACCATGTGGTGCTGGGCGCTATATACACCATGTGGTGCTGGGCGCTATATACACCATGTGGTGCTGGGTGCTATATATATACCAGGTGGTGCTGGGTGCTATATACCATGTGGTGCTGGGTGTTATATACCATGTGGTGCTGGGCACTATATACACCATGTGGTGCTGGGCACTATATACACCATGTGGTGCTGGGTGTTATATACCATGTGGTGCTGGGTGCTATATATATACCATGTGGTGCTGGGTGCTATATACCATGTAGTGCTGGGTGCTATATACCATGTGGTGCTGGGTGCTATATACCATGTGGTGCTGGGTGCTATATACCATGTGGTGCTGGGCGCTATATACCAGGTGGTGCTGGGCACTATATACCATGTCTTGCTGGGCGCTGGGTGCTGTATACCATGTGGTGTTGGGTCAGCAACTTAAAATATAAAATTATCAATGCTTAACTAATTTGATTGTATTGACTGAGTTACAGGATTAGGAATAATTGTGTTACATTATTTCTAATTCTGTTACTTAATGTGACTCTAGTATGCATTATCAGTAAGGGTGTGTGTCTTAAAGGGGGTGTGGTTTTGAGGGGGCCCCGTTTAAAAGTTTGCTATGGGGCCCAATCAGTTCTAGTTACGCCCCTGCGGAGTGCTGAATGTTACAAATCTGAGTTACTGATTCTAATGACTCTCTCTGTTGCCCCCCTCTCTATTAGTGAGCGGAGTATAGGGGAGAAACAAATCTGGGGTTTCTGAAGAGTAAACAAGACAGACTATAGACAAGGAGGAATGCATATGGAAATTACAGTATTGGAGCAGTGCCGATATAGAGAGCCCACAAGAGAAAAAGTTGAGTTTGAATCAAGTTGCAAACTGCAACTCATGAATCTGAAAATCTGAAAATGAAAGTAGGAATGAAAATTGCAGATTGAAACTTATTAATTTTATTTATTAACTAAAGGCAACCAGTAGCACAGTTTTTTTATGTCAATGGTATCCATTGTCTTTAACCCCTTTCTGACATCAGACATACTATTCCATCCATGTTACCTGGGCGAATTTGACCATGGACAGAATATTACTTCATTGCGATTGGCTACGCTCACATGGGGGTGCGCGGCCAATCGCGGCTGGGTGTCAACTGATTCTGACAGCTGACACCCGGCATTAGGTGCCAGGAGCAGTCACAGACCACTGATGGCACTTTAACCCCTGAAATATTGCGATCAAACAATATCGTAGCATTCCGGAAGCCAGCACAGGGCTGACAGCCCCTCTGCCTTTGGATCGGAGACCCCGTGGCGTGGCGCGGGGTCCCGATCATTGTCATGGTGAGCGGATGTCGTCATGAAGACATCGAGGTCACCAGAGCTAGGAAACGTGTTGATCATGCGCAGGGCATGATCAGCAAGTCTCCCTGTCAGTGCAGCGCTGACAGCTTATATGGCATGTAGATGCTTCTTCATCTGCATGTTATAGAAGCGATCAGCCTGCAAAAAATGATTGTCCCATAGTGGGACTATGTAAAAAACTTAGGAAAAATTAAAAACATTTTTTTTTAAATAATTGGAAAAATATTTTTTAAAAAATCAAAAATAATAATAATAAAATCAATATACAGTGGGGAAAAAAGTATTTAGTCAGCCACCAATTGTGCAATTTCTCCCACTTAAAAATACATCATAGGTAGACCACAACTATGAGCATCAAGATGAAAAAACAAATACAGAAAATCGCCTTGTCTGATTTGGCAAGATTTGGTCATTAACAAAAGATCATCTCAATATTTTGTTATGTATATCCTTTCTTGGCAATGATAGAGGTCAAAGTTTTCTGTAAGTCTTCACAAGGTTGGCACACACTGTTGGTGGTATCTTGGCCCATTCCTCCATGCAGATCTCCTCTAGAGCCTTTATGTTTTGAGCCTGTCGCTGGGCAACACGGATTTTCAAATCCCTCCAAAGGTTTCTATGGGGTTGAGACCTGGAGACTGTCAAGGCCACTCCAGGACCTTCATATGCTTCTTATGAAGCCACTGCTTCATTACCCTGGCGGAGTGCTTGGAATCATTATTATGCTGAAAGACCCATCCACGTTTCATCTTCAATGCTCTTGCTGATGGAAGGAGGTTTGCACTTAAAATCTCTTGATACATGGCCCCATTCATTCTTTCATGTACAAGGATCAGTCGTCCTGGCCCCTTTGCAGCGAAACAGCACCAAAGCATGATGTTGCCACCCCTATGCTTCACAGTAGGTATGGTGTTTAGTGGATGCAACTCAGCACTCTTTATCCTCCAAACACAACGAGTTTTGTTTCTATCAAACAGTTCGACTTTGGTTTCATCAGACCATATGACATTCTCCCAATACAGTACTCTTCAGGATAATCCCAATGCTCTCTAGCAAATTTCAGATGGGCCCCGATATGTACTGGCTTAAGCAGGGGGACACGTCTGGCACTGCAGGATCTGAGTCCCTGGTGGTGTAGTGTGCTACTGATGGTAGCCTTTGTTACTGTGGTCCCAGCTCTACGCAGGTCATTCACTAGGTGCTCCCATGTGGTTCTGGGATTTTTGCTCACCGTTCTTGTGATCATTTTGACCCCACGGGGTGAGATCTTGTGTGGAGCCCCAGATCGAGGGAGATTATCAGTGGTATTGTATGTCTTCCATTTTTTATTATTGCTCCCACAGTTGATTTCATCACACCAAGCTGCTTTCCTATTACACATTCTGTCTTCCCAGCCAGGTGCAGGGCTACAATTTTTTGTTTCTGGTGTCCTCCGGCATCTCTTTGGTCTTCACCATAGTGGAGTTTGGGGTGTGACTGTTTGAGGTTGTGGACAGGTGTCTTTTATAGTGATAACAAGTTCAAACAGCTGTCATTACTACAGGTAATGAGTGGAGGACAGAGGAGCCTCTTAAAGAAGACGTTACAGGTCTGTGAGAGACAGAAATCTTGCATGTTTTTAGGTGACCAAATTATTATTTTCCACCATAATTTGAAAAATAAATCTTGCCAAATCAGACAAGGTGAATTTCTGGATTTGTTTTCTCATTTTGATTCTCATAGTTGTGGTCTACCTATGATGTCAATTACAGGCCTCTCTCATCTTTTTTTTAGTGGGAGAACTTGCACAATTGGTGGCTGACTAAATACTTTTTTTGCCACTGTATATTCTATCTCTAAATAAATATTTGAATGAAAAAAAATCTAAACAATAAAAGTACACTTATTTGGTATCGGCGCGTCCGCAACAACCCGTCCTATAAAACTGTCCCACTAAGTTAACCCCTTTAGTGTACACCATAAAAGAAAAACAAGGAAAAAAACAATGCTGTATCATCATACTGCTGAACAAAAAGTGGAATAACACGTGATCAAAAAGGATATAAATAAATATGTTACCGCTGAAAATGTCATCTTGTCCCACAAAAACGAGCTGCCATTCAGCTCCATCAGTGGAAAAATAAAAAAGTTATAGCTCTTAGAATAACACGATGTAAAACAGTGGCGTAGCGTGGGGGGGGCGGGGGGGGCGGTCCGCCCCAGGCGGCACGTGTGTGGGGGCGGCGCGGCAGCAGAAGCAATTCCTCTCCTCTGTGGGAGAAGTGCGGAGCCTGGACTCACTGACTGTACATTTCGGCCTGCGGGGCTGTGCAGTGAGGGGGTAATGTAATGCAGCCTCTTCCCACCCTTCCTCCATCCTTCTCCTCCGCCTATCGGGAGTCTCTGTACCCCTGCTACCTAGCAGCTTCTCCCTCCTCTCCGCCTGGACCCTCAGTGAGCAGCGCTGCGCTGGGCAGAGGCAGTGCTGACGTCAGCCCCGCTGCACTGGAGGACTGTCATGGTGGGATGGTCGCGACTGCCAGGAATGTGATGCACACAAGGAGCCATGTTAGGAAGAGCCAAGCAGTGAGCTGGTGAGTGCGGGGCTGGGGTAAGGTGGTCTGCGGCTGCCCCCGGCGGCCCTGTGTGCAGGCAGCTGTCATCCTCATCACAGGCTGCGCTGGGTGTGTGTCTGCCTCCATTGTGTGCAGTTATGTGCCACCAACACAGCTGCCTGTGTCTCACCATGTGCAGCAGCGAAAGGATCTGTGCATGCAGCCACACTGTGTGTGTGTGTATGTACACTTATGTGTGTGTGTGTGTATGTACACCTGTGTGTGTGTGTGTGTGTGTGTGTATGTACACCTGTGTGTGTGTGTGTATGTACACTTATGTGTGTGTGTGTGTATGTACACCTGTGTGTGTGTGTGTATGTACACTTATGTGTGTGTGTGTGTATGTACAACTGTGTGTGTGTGTATGTACACCTGTGTGTGTGTGTATGTACACCTGTGTGTATGTGTGTGTATGTATACACCTGTGTGTGTGTGTGTACACCTGTGTGTGTGTACACCTGTGTGTGTGTGTGTGTACACCTGTGTGTGTGTGTACACCTGTGTGTGTATCCACCTATGTGTGTGTACACCTGTGTGTGTGTGTCTGTGTGTGTGTGTGTGTGTACACCTGTGTGTGTGTATCCACCTATGTGTGTGTACACCTGTATTTGTGTATGCCTGTGTGTGTGTGTGTCTGTGTGTGTGTGTGTGTACGCCTGTGTGTGTGTCTGTGTATATACACCTATGTATGTGTGTATGCCTGTGTTTGTGTATGCCTGTGTGTGTGTGTGTGTATACACCTGTGTGTGTGTGTGTGTATACACCTGTGTGTGTGTACGCCCGTGTGTGTGTATCCACCTATGTGTGTGTATGTACACCTATGTGTGTGTGTGTACACCTGTGTGTGTGTATCCACCTATGTGTGTGTATGTATACACCTGTGTGTGTGTACACCTGTGTGTGTATCCACCTATGTGTGTGTACACCTGTGTTTGTGTATGCCTGTGTGTGTGTGTCTGTGTGTGTGTGTACGCCTGTGTGTGTGTGTCTGTGTCTGTGTGTGTGTGTGTGTATACACCTGTGTGTGTGTACGCCTGTGTGTGTGTGTCTGTGTATATACACCTATGTGTGTGTGTATGCCTGTGTGTGTGTGTGTGTATACACCTGTGTGTGTGTGTGTACGCCCGTGTGTGTGTATCCACCTATGTGTGTGTATGTACACCTATGTGTGTGTGTGTACACCTGTGTGTGTGTATCCACCTATGTGTGTGTATGTATACACCTGTGTGTGTGTACACCTGTGTGTGTATCCACCTATGTGTGTGTACACCTGTGTTTGTGTATGCCTGTGTGTGTGTGTCTGTGTGTGTGTACGCCTGTGTGTGTGTGTCTGTGTGTGTGTGTGTGTATACACCTGTGTGTGTGTACGCCTGTGTGTGTGTGTCTGTGTATATACACCTATGTGTGTGTGTATGCCTGTGTGTGTGTCTGTGTATACACCTGTGTGTGTGTATGCCTGTGTCTGTGTATACACCTGTGTGTGTATGCCTGTGTGTGTGTGTCTGTGTGTGTGTATACACCTGTGTGTGTACACTCTGCGCATGTGTCAGCACAGCAGCAGCTCTGCTTTCCTAGGTTTTCTGTCCCGTCCTGGCACCGTAGCAGCTGCAGAGGCTCCGCCCTATTGATGCTCCCGGGAGGAGGAAAGAATATGGCGGTGCTGCTGCCCCGGCTGGGAGCGAGAGGAAAAGGGTAGGACAGTACTGCACGGGGTGAGGTGGGATACTGGGGAGCATGGTATGGGGGCGATTTGTGGGAGAGGCTGCTGGGTGCACCGCGGCCATTACCGGAGAATGCACCACCAACATCTGTACGGGAGAAGCCACAGACAGCTGTCACATGCCACATAGACATCACACCACAGGTGTCCTAATACAATAATCATCCCCCATATAAGTGTTCTCGTACATCCCCCCATATATACGTGTCCTCGTACATCCCCCTATACGTGTCCTCGTACATCCCCCCCATATATACGTGTCCTCGTACATCCCCCATATCCATATATACGTGTCCTCGTACATCTCCCCCTATACGTGTCCTCGTACATCTCCCCCTATACGTGTCCTCGTACATCCCCCCATATATACGTGTCCTCGTACATCCCCCTATACGTGTCCTCGTACATCCCCCCATATATACGTGTCCTCGTACATCCCCCATATCCATATATACGTGTCCTCGTACATCTCCCCCTATACGTGTCCTCGTACATCCCCCCCTATACGTGTCCTCGTACATCCCCCCATATACGTGTCCTCGTACATCTCCTCCCCATATATTTTCTGTTTTTTTCTGTCACATTATTAAAAATTATTATTAAAAAAAGCCATTAGGTCTTCATCCAGCATCATCAAGCTAATACATACATATATATATAGAGAGAGAACTGCAAGAAGATGAAAGTCTAGAAATGTAGAAATAATAACAGCAGAGTTAGTAGCAGACTAAAAATTAGATCTTTGAGTGTAGTGTGGGCTCTCCTGATGCTTCCGGATTATCATCGACCAAAGGGGCGGCAAATTTTTCGACCGCCCCGGGCGCCACAAACAGTTGCTACGCCACTGATGTAAAAACAATAATTTTTTCTATAAAATAGTTTTTATTATATAAAATCGTCAAAACCTAAAAAAAATATAAATGAGGTATCTCTGTAATCGTACTGATCCAAAGAATAAAGCTGCCTTATCAATTTTACCACACATGAATGGTATAAACCTCCCCCAAAAAGAAATTCATGAATTGCTGGTTTTTGCTGCTCATTCTATCTCCCAAAAATCGGAATAGAAAGCGAACAAAAAATGTAATGTTCTGAAAATTGTACCAATAAAAACGTCAGCTCATCCCGCAAAAAACAAGACCTCACATGACTCTGTGGGCCAAAATCTGGAAAAATTATAGCTCTCAAAATGCGGTGATGCAAAAACAATAAAAAGCGTCTTTTAGTGTGTGACAGCTGCCAAACATAAAAACCGCTATAACGCTTCTTTCAGACATACTGATATTTCCGGTACCGGAGATGTCATTGTCCGTGTTTGTAATACGTGTGGCACACATGTGACAACCCTGTGCTGCATCAGTACCACACGGATGGGCGCCCGGGAATAAGCGTTGCAGTAAGCGCTGTTCCCTTGCGCTGGGAGCTGAACACAGCTCTCATCATTCACTCCTGCTTTGCCAGCGATCGGCGTGAGCAGGGGAGAATGATGAGTGTTATATATATTCCCATCAGCCTACCCCTGCTGCTGCTAATAACAGTGAGAGCAGGAGCGGCTGATGGGGGTATTTATCAGCCGCTGCCTGTGCTATAAATAAATAAATGAAAAAAAATGGCTTGGGTTCCCCTGTATCTATATCTATATAAACGCCTTATCATGTCTGTAACCGAAATCGCGGGCCGCTGATTGGTCGCGGCCACCAGGCACCCGCCAAGCCGCAACCAATCAGCGACAGGCGCAGCTGTTTGTAACGGTAAGCTGCGCCTGCCGCTGATTGGTCGCGGCCGCCAGGCCACCAGCAGCAGTGGCAGGCGCAGTCGTGCGCAGCGCTCAATCGGGCGCAGGCCTTAATCTGTAAAAAAGAGAATTAAAATTAAAAAAAGGTTATTCTCACATTCCGACGGCCTCCTGTCTTCTTTCCACGCACCCGGCCTCGCGTTCCCAGTAATGCTTTGCGGCTTAGACCGCTGATGATGTCACTCTCGCGACAGCGAGAAAGAAGACCGACGTCACTCTCGCGAGAGCGAGAAAGGAGACCGACGTCACTCTCGCGAGAGCGAGAAAGAAGACCATCAGCGGTCTAAGCCGCAAAGCATTACTGGGAACTCGAGGCCGGGCGCGTGGAAAGAAAACAGGAGGCCGTCGGAAGGTGAGAATAACTTTTTTTATCTTTTAATACTATTTTTTTACATGCTAGAGGGCCGCGGCAGTGATTGGTCGCAGCTACAGGGCCGCGACGCTGATTGGTCGTGGACAGAGGGCCGCGACGCTGATTGGTCGCGGCTACACGGAAAGGGGGGTGAGGGGACCATGCATTCCAGGAAAGGGGGGTGAGGGGACCATGCATACCAGGATTGAGGGGTGAGGGGACCATGCATACCAGGATTGGGGGGTGAGGGGACCATGCATACCAGGATTGGGGGGTGAGGGGACCATGCATACCAGGAAAAGGGGGTGAGGGGACCATACATACCAGGATTGGGGGGTGAGGGGACCATGCATACCAGGATTGGGGGGTGAGGGGACCATGCATACCAAGATTGGGGGGTGAGGGGACCATGCATACCAGGATTGGAGGGTGAGGGGACCATGCATACCAGGAAACGGGGGTGAGGGGACCATGCATACCAGGAAAGGGGGGTGAGGGGACCATGCATACCAGGAAAGGGGGGTGATGGTGAGCATACATACCAGGATTGGGGTGTGAGAGGACCATGCATACCAGCAAAGGGGGGTGAGGGGACCATGCATACCAAGAAAGGGGGGTGAGGGGACCATGCATACCAGGATAGGGGGGTGAGGGGACCATGCATACCAGGATTGGGGGGTGAGGGGACCATGCATACCCCAAAAGGGGGTAAGAGGACCATGCATACCAGGAAAGAGGGGTGAGAGAATCTTGCATACCAGGATTGGGGGGTGAGATGACAGAGGCATTCCAGGATTGGGGGGTGAGGGGACCATGCATACCCCGAAAGGGGTGTAAGAGGACCATGCATACCAGGAAAGAGAGGTGAGAGGACCATGCATACCAGGATTGGGGGGTGAGAGGACAATGCATTCCAGGATTGGGGGGGTCAGGGGACCATGCATACCAGGATAGTGGGTTGAGGGGTAGCATGCATATCAGGATTGGGGGCGAGAGAACCATACATATCAGGATTGGGGGTGAGAGAACCATACATATCAGGATTGGGGGGTGCATTATTGCATTATTATTAAATCTTCAAAAATAAACTGCATACATATTCTAGAATACCCGATGCGTTAGAATCGGGCCACCATCTAGTTTTCTATAACTAGCCAAGCAAAACTCACAGCTGGGGGCTGCAATCCTCAGCTGTCAGCTTCAGCAAGGTTGTTTTTTAGGAATAGAGGGGTCCCCACGCTATTTTTTAAAATTATTTATATAAATAATTTTAAAAAAGTTGTGGGGCCCCCCTATTTTTGACAACCAGCCTTGCTAAACCAGACAGCTGGGGGCTAGTATTCTCAGGCTGGTAAGGGGCCATAGCCACCCGCAGCTGCCTAGAAAAGGCATCTATTAGATGTACCAATTCTGGCTCTTTGCCTTGCTCTTCCCACTTGCCCTGTAGCGGTGGCAAGTGGGGTAATATTTGTGGGGTTGATGTCACCTTTCTATTGTCAGGTGACAACAAGCAATGGAGAACTGTCTATAAGACAAATTACTAATCCTATAGTTGCATAGTAAATAAAGATAAAGCCAGAATAATGTCCTTTATTTGAAAAAAATGACACAGACTCCTTTATTAATCTCATTTAAACCATACTTACTGCATCGCCTAATTCCACCAAAGTCCGTAGAAGCATACTGACATGTGCACAGACCCATTCACTTGAATAGGAAAATTGCTCTCCGTTCCTTCTGAGTCTCTCCATATGGCTACGTAGTACAGTACAGCCACATATTGGGTATTGCAATGTTCAGTAAAAATTGTGGGACAAATTTTGGTGCCATTTTTACCCACTTCTTGTGTGAAAATGTAAAATCTTTGGCTAAAACAAAATATTGGTGGTAAAAATGTAGTTATTTTGTGTTCCCTGCCCAATGGTATAAAATTCTGTGACAGACCCATGGTGTCAATAGGTGTCAATATGATCACTGCACCCCTGGATGAATTCATTGAGAGGTATAGTTCGTAAAATGGGGTCACTTATGGGAGGTTCTGATGTTCTGGCACCTCATGGGCTCTCCCAGTGGGTCATGGCACCTGCAAGTCATAACAGTAAAATCTGGCACTCCTTGCTTTCTGAGCTTTGCACTGTGCATGAAAATTTTTTCACAATTACATGTAGGATATTGGCACACTCTGGAAAAAATGGATCTCAGTTTGTTGTAAAAAAAATTCCTATTAGCCCTTAGAAAAATTAAAAACTTGGGGCTAAATAACAATTTAGTGATAAAAATGTAATTTATTCTTTCTTCACCGCTCAGTGGTATAAAATTCTGTGAGGCACATGTTGTGTTAATATGATCACTGCCTCCCTAGATGAATTCATTGGGGAGTGAAGTTTGTAAAATGAGTTCACATACAGGGGGTTTCTGTTGTTCTGGTACCTCAGGGGCTCTGCCAATGTGACATCGCACCCTCAAACCATTCCAGCAAAATCTGAACTCTAATACAGCACCTCTTCCCTTCTGAGCTTTGCACTATGCCTCAAAAGTAGTATTCCTCTACATATGAAGTATTGGTGTACTCAAGAGAAATTGCACAACAACTTTTGGGGTCCAGTTTCTCCTGTTACCCTTGGTAAAATAAATTATTGGGGGTGAAAAGATTATTTTTTATTTTTACGGCTCTACGTTACAAACTTTTGTGAAGCACTTGGGGGTTCAAAGTGCTCACCACACATCTGGATAAGTTCCTTGGGAGGTATAGTTTCCAAAATGGTGTAATTTATAGGGGTTTTCCACGGTTTAAGTACATCAGGGACTCTTCAAACGCAACATGGCATCTCAATTCCAGCCAATTTTGCATTGAAAAGTCATACGGTGGTCCTTCCCTTCCGAACTCTGCCATGCGCCCAAACAGTGGTTTACACCACATAAACATATCAGCGTACTCAGGACAAATTGCACAACAACTTTTGGGGTCCAATTTCTCCTGTTACCCTTGGGAAAATAAAAAAAATTGGATCTGAAGTAAATTTTTGGTGAAAAAAGTTAAATGTTCATTTTTTTAAACATTCCAAAAATTCCTGTGAAGCACTACAAGGTTTAATAAACTTCAGGGGCCCTACAATGAAGGATGCCTTGACGTTGGCTGTTGGGCTCACACTTATTGGCCAATCTATGCGCTTAGTACCTTCTTTTTTAGTGTAATTTTTCTTAGCAACATTGCAGTTTCATTTTTCCAATATTCTATATGTACATAATGTAGCATTTTCCTATTTTCAATGGCAGTAATGCAATTCCAATTTTCTAAAGTTATCATTCTTAGTAATTCAGGGTGCAACTTAATCTTTTCTTGGCGTTATTTTTTGTTTGGGTGGCAGCTATACACACTAGTTTGGATGTGCTGGTATTTTTTTTTATTTATGTTATGTGACATGTTATGTAAGAGCAGTAAAAGTATATGGCCTAATTTAAATATGTAATAACAAAGAATAAAAAATTGGATTAATAAATACAGATAATAAAGTATGATGCCAACAAAACTGCCCCCAAACACAGTATGATACCCCCACAGTGAATTCCTCCACAGTACCCTACACACATATAGTATGATGATGTACCCTCAGCAAAGTATGGTGACCCCAACAAAGTATGATGTCCCAACTGTGATCCCCCACAGCCATCCACACAGTATAATGGGCTCCACACAGCCCTCTACACAGTATAATAGTCCTCCACACATTATAATGGGCCCCACATAGTTCCTTCATACAATATAATGGGTCCCATATATTACTCCATACAGTATAATGGGCCCCACATAATCCTCCATACAGTATATTGGGCCCCACACAGCCCTCCACACAATATACTAGGCCCCATATGGTCCTCCACACAGTATAATGGGCCCCATATAGACCTCCATACAGTATAATGGGCCCACAAAGTCCTTCATACAGTATATTGGACCCCACACAGATTTCCATACAGTATAATGGGCCCCTCATAGTCTTCCATATAGTATATTGGGGTCCACATAGTCCTAAATAAAGAATAGTGGGCCCAACATAGTCCTCCATACAGAATAATGAGCCTCACATAGTACTCCAGACAGAATACTGAGCTCCACATAGTGATCCATACAGTATAATGAGCCACACATTAAAAAAAATAAAAATAAAATAAATACTCACCTCTCCTCATTCCTTGCTGATTCAGTCTCAGCAGCAAGTGCTCTGCAGCTCTTCACTGGTCTCAGCAGCAAGCTCTCTGCCGCTCTTCACTGGTCTCTGCAGCGCTCTGCAGCTCTTCACTGGTCTCAGCAGCAAGCGCTCTGAAGCTCTTCACTGGTCTCAGCAGCAAGTGCTCTGCAGCTCTTCACTGGTTTCAGCAGCAAGTGCTCTGCAGCTCTTCACTGGTCTCAGCAGCAAGCGCTCTGCCGCTCTTCACTGCTCGGCACAGCGGGCTCAAAATAGTAACTTCATCATGCATGCTGCACTGAGACATCAGATGCAAAGGGAGAATGGTGGTGGATGGTGCGTTAGCTGACGACTTCCCTCTTCCATCATTGCTTTCAACGGTATTGGCATCCAGGATGCAGAAACAGTTGAAAGTGCGATGGGGGCATGGGGGTGCGGTTTCGGCATCGCGGGCCAAGCATAATAACCCTGCAGGCCAGATTTGGCCCATGGACCAGATATTGACTTGTGTGGGTTAAAGTGACTAACAAATGCCATCAGAGAAGATCCTATATTTAATTCACAAAAGTATCTCCTTCTTGGCTTCCACAGATTGCAAAATAAATCATTGTGTTTTTAGGCCTCAACCAGACGCCTGATGTTCACATACAAGTTTTTCATGCACAGAACATACACTCATTATAGTTTATGGGGTTGTTCATTTGTCTGTGTTTTTTGCACAAACCAAGTCATGGATGAAAATCACCCATACAAGTCTATGAGTCCTTGAAAATCATGGACAGAAACATTAGAATGGAGAAGCTGTGCAATTTTTTCTTCATTTTTTTGAGACAGGGGAGGGGGGATTATACGAGAAAATCACTGAAAATGAGCGCACTATCCAAACACTGATGTGAATATGATCCAGCGTACTGATGGAGGTTGGTCTGCTTTTGTCACATGTGATAAAATGACGTCTACTGTAAATGAGAACTTAGTGGGTTTGTCCAAGATCAGAAAAAAATTATCATAAAATAAAAAGCATTACTCTTCTGTCACACCAGCCTTCTGTGGTCTCCAATGCCCTCTGAATACAGTGGTACTGTAAAGAGTTGGAAAATTAACCCCTTTAAGCCTTCTTATTGTATGTATATATTTAATATATTTATATCGTTGTTGCTGTATTACCCATGTATTATATGTTGTCTTAATGCTGTTACTTGTGTATGATAGGGATAGTGCAGTCTGTTTTGTAGACACTAGATGGGGGCATTGAGCTCAATACATGTAGAATACACTGCAGCACACATAGGAGTTAATTTGTAGGAGGGGTTCATAGAAGAATAAACCAGGAAGGTCTTCCTGTTCTAGTCAGTCGGGGCTAGACCCCTTAGTGATCGGAAGGGCTATATGCCCGAGCTGCCCTACAACCCCACAACATTGAAGTGTGAACCCAGCCATCCAGGGTACAGCAGGTTCCTGTGTAAGGAGAAGAGAGGGAGAAGTAGAGAAGGCACACTGGTCACTGTAAAAGTGTAGGGGCAGGTCGCTCCATAATGTGGCCGGTAGCCTTGTGGGCTGAATCTCTGATGTCCGGGGCGAAACAGACAGGAGAGCGCTTCACCGTGGAAACGCTTAGTGACGTAAGGAACAGTGAAGGGAAAGATGAAGTGTTGTGCCATCTCTATTGTAATAGAAATGCTGGAAACTACGTGGATGTGCTGTGTCTAGAAGTGAATAAAGTTCTTCAGCTAAAATTTGCTCTGGACTGCATCTCCATTTACTGGGACTCTGAAGTAACATCGTGCCAGCCCGGCAAAGGGGACACAGACAGCACAGTGAGTACTGGGGGTACCATATGTAGTGAAAGGTACCGTTTCCCTGTAGAGGAAGGCCAGGGTATCCTATGCCCCAAAAAATCAGCCACGAGTACTGCCCTGGCCAACCTTTACAATTGGCGTAGTCGGCAGGATGCCAAACCTTACAATGTGGAGGACCCGCAAGAAAAGAAGAAGATGTTGATTTACGTGTTCCCGATGTGAACAGCAAAAAAGACCCATAAAGAATTGGATGTGACAAGTTTGACCTGAGGAGTGCGGGTTGAAGATAATTGTGAGTAAATTACTGGATGTGACTGAAGAATATTTAGAATTGAGAGTCCTCAGTGGTTGATACCTTTTACTGGCTAACTGAAAAGATGGTAACACATTGCATGCTTTCGAGACTACCGCATCTTCATGGAACTAAAACCACTAATGTGTTACCATCTTTTCAGTTTGCCATTAAAAGGTATCAACCACTGAGGACTCTCAATTCTAAATATTCTTCTATCTACTGGCTAACACGGTACAAAGATATATATCTTTCCTGTATCAAAATGGATGTGACTGAAGAACTGAATGTGGAAAAGACTGTATCTGACAAAGTGAGTGATAAGATGGCAGCCATGAAGATGGAGGACTTTGGCGCCAAAAAGGAATGTAATGACACCCTTCGTGGGAGTGATGGTGCAGAAATGGTGCCAGAAGATTGCAGTCAACGCCAGGTCCGCCCCTGGTGGGCGCAACAAAGATTAAGAGAAATGCGCCTCCTGCATCAGACTCCTAGTAAATGGGTGGAGAGGTCTGAAATAACCCCACCTTGGAACGGGTGAGGCCTAGAAGAGGGGTCTGAGTATAGCCGTGTTCGTCAACACTTACCAGAGGAGGTCGGCGAACTGGATAAGTGTGGATTGGGATGCTTTCTTCGGGAGCCGGAGCACCAGTGGGAGGTGGAGTTTTCCCGGCGGAGTCAGGGTCTCCTCGACAACTGGAGCCGCTGCAGAGGAACATGGAACCTTCGCATCAGAGGTCAGAATCAAGCTGCTGGGAGTGGGAGGCTGGAGGACCGGAAGTGATGACTGCCCCAGAGGGACCCATACCAGAAGAAGGGGCTGGAACGGTGCTACATCTCTGGGAACCAGACCGCGCAGCCGCAGGCGCGGAGGGATTCAACAGTCGCGGAACGGGCGTGTGCCGGATGCTGTACCGGGAGGTGGTAAGAGCACCTCGGCTTATGTCCCGGAGGGGTCGGCCCGTTCTCTCGTTGTATGATCCATAAAGTGGTCCTCTTGACCTGTCGCCTGGTCACCGGGTTTGGGGAACCGGGTCTGCGGTCAGCGGTAGTACACCGTTGTTTACTCCTTGTTCTGCCTGCACTGCAGAGAATCCCTCTATGTCACGGTATTACGCCGCGACTGTTACATCGGAGCAGTCCTGAGACTCTGTGGCTGCAGAGTCCTCTTCGACCCGTACGAGGGCATGGAATCATCAGGAGGAGACACGATAAACGTGTTACTGTAAAGCTGTTTGTTTATATGAAAAAAAAAATTGGGTGCCAGTTGCACTGTGCTGAATAGGGACTGTTCTGTATCCCCACAGGGCAGAGAGCCCTACTACGCTCTGGAGTTAAAGAGCATTGCTGCCGTTGCGGCCTAACAAAAAGGTTGAGACGAAGCATTTTTTTTTGTGTTTGTTGTTTTGTTGCACCTGTTGTGCTCCCTCTGCTGAATAGCAGGAATCGTCTTTAAAGGAACTGTGGATCCATGAACTTGTGAACCGGGCCGTTTGTTTACTGAGAACGGGACTGTGCTAACCACGAAGGAAGGGAGATGACCTCCCTCTTAAATGACCTCTACCAATGTAAATAAGTTAAAACGTGGACTGACGATGCCTAGGGAAGGACTGTTCCCACGCACCTATTTGTAAATATTGTTGGTGCTCCCCTAAAAGGAAGGGGCATCACCCTGAAAGACTGTAGGCCCCACAAGGAGGGTCATCTGTTCGTA
Organism: Dendrobates tinctorius; assembly: GCF_039654945.1. Lineage (NCBI taxonomy): Eukaryota > Metazoa > Chordata > Amphibia > Anura > Dendrobatidae > Dendrobates > Dendrobates tinctorius. The sequence goes on along the minus strand of NW_027361673.1, from coordinate 28,836,542 downwards.
TTCGTGTGTTTTAATGGACACTGCCTATGGACGGTCGGGACAGGCACTTGTTTTGATAAATAATAAATAAGAAAATGAAGTGGACAAAACTTTGTATGGACCTGGCTCATACTGAGCTATTGTACGTGTTCTCCCTGTGAGGAGTATTTAATGTAATTATTAAAGTTTTATGTTACGCATTTTCAGGAGTGACAATGATTTAAGAAAGGGGGGATGTAAGGGGTTGGAGAATTAACCCCTTTAAGCCTTCTTATTGTATGTATATATTTAATATATTTATATTGTTGTTGCTGTATTATCCATGTATTATATGTTGTCTTAATACTGTTACTTGTGTATGATAGGGATAGTGCAGTCTGTTTTGTAGACACTAGATGAAGGCATTGAGTCCACTACATGTAGGATACACTGTAGCACACATAGGAGTTAATTTGTAGGAGGGGTTCATAGGGGAATAAGCCAAGAAGGTCTTCCTGTTCTAGTTAGTCGGGGCTAGACCCTCTTAGTGCTCAGAAGGGCTATATGACCAAACTGCCCTACAACCCCGCAATGTTGAAGTGTGAGCCCAGCCATCCAGGGTACACTGGGAGGAAGAAAGTACAGCAGTAAGGAGAAGAGAGAGAGAAGTAGAGAAATCATACTGGTCACCGTAAAAGTGTACGGGCAGGTCGCTCCATAATGTGGCGGGTAGCTTCGTGGGCTGAATCTCTGATGTCCGAGGCGAAACGGATGGGAGAGCACTTCACTGTGGCAACACTTGTCAGGGAGGACACTGAGGAGTTGTTGGAGACACTCCGTTCCGCGGAAACACTTAGAGACGTAAGGAACAGTGAAGGGAAAGATGAATTGATGTGCCGTCTCTATTGTAATGGAAATGCTGGAAACTACGTGGATGTGCTGTGTCCAGAAGTGAATAAAGTTGTTCAGTTAAAAGTTGTGTCTTCATTTACTGGGATTCTGAAGCAACGTCATGCCAGCCCGGCAAAGGGGACACAGACAGCACAGTGAGTACTGGGGGTACCATACGGGGTGAAAGGTACCGTTTCCTTGTAGAGGAAGGCCAGGATATCCTATGCCCGAAATACAGCCACGACTACTGCCCTGGCCGACCTTTACAGTACAGCAATTTCATGCCTGTGTATTCAAGTGATCACTGCAGCTGACCCCAGCATTGTGCAGTAGGAGGCATCTATGGCCATCGAATGGTTGCAGCTGTCGTGTGAGTAATCAGGCATGTCATCTTTGCAGCGCTGATGTGACTTTCGATTTTTTTAGGAGACTAATGGCTCTTTTATTTTTTAGAATTTCCCCTTTAAGCCAATTCCCAATTAATAATCCCTTGCACAATTATTTGGTTGCTTCATTTTAATTTGCATTCCCGTCACAGTAACCTATTCTCTTCTTGCCAATTTCTTTTTCTCTAACATAAATTGTAAAATGCCTTGAGACCAATAATTTGTATTAGAAATAAAAGTATATCTCGGGGCTTTGCTCTTTAATTATCAGCCAAATACGGCTGCTTCATTTAATAGGAAGACAGTATTGGCAGATTTGATGAATCCATCCCCTTGACATTATAACCCTCGTGTTTACTTTCGCCTGTGATATTTTTTTCCCATTTGGCTTGTGCAGTAATCTCTGACAGTTTGGAAAAGCTACATCTCCTCTGCATCAATTAAAATGTTAATGTAGTTGTGAAATATTAATTTATCTCTGCCTGCCAGCTTGCAGGAGCCTGTCCTTGTGATCCAGATATAGCATTAACATCGTATTGTCTGGCACATCATAGTGTTAGCTGAAGAAACTATTGTAGGTATCACAAGGTATCCATCTTATCGGATTTATTATAAATGGCCCAACCATGATCATCATCATCCACAAGATCTGCTTGAGGCAGCAAATTATATTTTGACTTTGTACATTTTGCACCATTTATTTCCAAACTCAAATAATTCGTTTTAAAGGTAATTTCATCTGTGTGTAAATAACGGTTATTAGTTTGAAAAAGAGTTCTGCAATTTTTCAAACAGATTGTGTACATCAGCTTCTCATCACTTCAAGATCAATACTTACTGTCAGTGAAGTCAGTGAATCTAAAGCATGCAGGCACTTTCTCTTGAATGAGCCGTCCTTCCACAGCCATATCTATAAGATGTGTAAAGGTTGCAATCACGACTTGTGCATGGTACTTGAGGTAGACCACCATTGCCAAAACAATACTGGAAATAGAATTGTCACGGGGTTACTGCGACAGTGTGGAGCCAGAAGGCCGTAGCGTCTGGGAGATCAACAGATGAAGGGCTAACTCAGGAGATAAGGCAAGGGCTGAGGCCCCGGCATCTTCGCCATCTGAAGTATCCTGGGGAGCAAGGCGAGCTAAGGTGCTTCTGTTAGGAACGGCGGAACGCACTAAATAAAAATAAATTATAAAGTGTGTTTGCTGCTCGGGGTCCACCGTGCAGTAGATGTTACTCCGCTGCTAGGTAACGACAGACAAGCAATATGGCGGTATAATGCACACGGGTTAGACTTCACGCGAAGTGCGCAAAACGGGCTCTGTTCACACACAGAGGCGCCGCAACATAAACATACAAAAACACTGAGCCTGTTAGTATCACAGGCCTCAGGTAAATGCACACACGGTATCAAGTCACAGGAACAGGACCTAAGACAGAGGAGCTGCGTCCGTCTAGACCAGGGGTAGGTAATCTTTTTTCTGCCAAGGGCCATTTGGATATTTGTACCATCCTTCGGGGGCCGTACAAACTCCGCCCACAAAGTACATCCTGACTCTGGCACTGGTTTCATGACTTAATCTTTCATTGCATGCCCTTCAATGTTCAGTAGTGAACACTTCGTGTGTGTGCTAACAGAGCAAGAAGAAATTAATGAGATTGTGGCAATCAAAATACAGCTCCCTGCCCAAGAATGCGGTCCCTGAGAATCTGCTCAGGGGCCTGATAAAAGGTCATCGAGGGCCGTAAATGGCCCTGGGGCCTGAGGTTCCCCACCCCTGGTCTAGACCTACCGTGTGTGCGGCGTCGCTATTGCAAGTGCCAAGAAGCGCTGCAACTGCAGCGTGGCGTAGGACACTGCCCCAGGACGACACAGCTACAAAGCAGGTGCAATGTCGGACGCTAGCGCAGAGGTGCGGTGTGCACAGTGGCCTAAGGCTTGCCACTGACTGGCGCTGTCTGCTGAACTAATTCCCTATCCACATGCGTAATATCAGAGGGAAGGGGTTTCTTAGTAAGTCAGTCACCAGAATCAAACATCCGTCACCATTCACACATAGCAAGTATAGTCTATACTAGCGCATGGCCGAATAATCATGCGCACTTTTTATAGCCGTGCGGGACCTTCCAGATCTCCGAGATGGACCAATGAGATCTGGAGCAGGTCCTGGGCACGTGACTCCCGATCTCCAATGGGAGATAGTCTCATGAGCATGCCCAGTATGAGCACAGAGGAACTTAGTCTCTGGAGCGGTCTGCTGCAAAGTAATCTTCCCTGCAGTAGATAGACACCAGGAGACCGCAGAATGTGAGGCTCTGGATTCCTGCAGAGCTGACGCAGAAACCTGGCATCTAACAGCTTCCTAGTGTTAGGGACAGGAAAGGAGCCCCTTGTCCACGGTCACCAGATAGCTGTGTTGTGACAAGAATGTCATGGGTGGAGAGTCCTGGTAATGGATGTGATGTACGCATTCTCATATGCCCTTTGAGAGAATAGGGTGGTCCCACATTTAGTAATCACCTTTATAAATCTGAGCAGACATCTACTTACCATGGAGACAAAAGCTTATCATTAGAGCTGGAGAAGGTAGTAACGTCTTGATTGGTTATTCACCTAGAAAGCTTTCTTTCAATAAGAGGTTGTCCAGATTAAGCAATGATTAAAAAAATAACCTTTATAATTTTTTTTTAAATGATTGAGGTCCACTTTAAAGGGAATCTGTCACCTCATTTTTGCCCTATGAGATGCAGCCACCGCCATCAGGGGCTTATCTACAGCATTCTGTAATGCTGTAGATAAGCCCCCGATGTAACCTGAAAGATAAGAAAAATGAGTTAGATTACTCGTATACTTACCCCGCGGTCCGGTCCGATGGGTGTCACGGTCCGGTCCGATGGATGTTGCGGTCCGGCGCCTCCCATCTTCTAGCGATGACGTCCTCCTGCTTACTTCTTCCACGGCTTCTGTGCAGGTGTACTTACTCGGCAGAAGTAAGGAGGATGTCATCGCTAGAATATGGGAGGCGCAGACTAGAACGCGACACCCATCAGACTAGACCGGACCCCGGGTTGAGTATAATCTAACTTATTTTTCTTATCTTTCAGGTTACATCGGGGGCTTATCTACAGCATTACAGAATGCTGTAGATAAGCCTTTGATGGCGGTGGCCGCATTTCATATCGGAAAAATGAGGTGACAGATTCCCTTTAATTGCAAGCAGATTGGTGGAGATCTGGGTCCTGAAACCTCCCACAGATTGCTCAAAAAGTGCACAGCTCAGGCGACAGGGGTATACGGCTCTTGCCTGAGCGCACACAAAGAGCAGAGTACATGTTCGATGCAGAGTAGAGGCTATGAGGCCTGTCTGAGCATGCCCAAAGAGTGATTCAGTAGAATGAATAGGTTTTGTAGCTCTCTTGAATCCATACCCTGCTCTGTGTGCACACTCAGGGCAAGAGTTGGGTGATCCGGTAGTCTGTGCTGCACACATCTCAAGATTTTTTAGCTATTGTTAGGGTTTCAAGACCCAGACCGAGACCCCCACCTATCTTCTTGCAATAAATAGGGCACGCAGGTATTAAAAAAAGATAAAGGTTTAGTTACTTCTTAAACGGTGGCTCAGTGGTTAGCACTGTAACCTTGTAGCACTAGGATCCTGGGTTCAAATCCCACCAAGGAGAACATCTACAAGGAATTTGTATGTTCTCCCTGTGTTTTCGTGGGTTTCCTTCAGGTTCTCTGGTTTCCTTGCACAATCCAAAAACATACTGATAGGGAATATAGATTGTGAGCCCCAATTGGACCAGGACAGTGATTATGTCTGTGGAATGTAATGGTGCTGTATAAATGAGTAAAATAAATATATAACACTGAAACATCCCCCTTAAAGAGGTTGTCTAGTTTTGAAAATCTGTTTTCAGATATCCTATTAGGTTCTCTCTGCAGAATCCACATCTTCAAAGTGGAGGGCAGCGACAAAGGGCCTCTCTCCTCTAGAAGATTCATTTAGATGGTCATAGGGAAATGCTCAGTTTTTCCTGTGCTGGTGCCACACGTGAGCAGAACACTTACTAAAATATTAGATGTCTTTGAACCAATAAACAGAAGACTTTTGGTATCATAAAGACTTTCTAACCTTTTCAGATTTAAGTCACATTTTGTTGAAGAGCATGGTCACATGTTTATAGTGTAGTATATTCAAAATGAAGTTACCGCTAAAATAAGGTTACAATAATAGGGAATTCCTCAGAAAATGACTAACATTGTCCAAACCCTAAAACAATGAATCTACCTACCACTGCTTTTTTCTGCGAGTCAGATTCAAGATTTTGTATCTGATGATTAAGAACAACTCTTATCTGTCATGCTAAAGAAAACGTCAACAAGGCCAAAAGAAATAAGGTTCTCCATTGAAATCTGAGTTTGAACAACAAATTTAAAGGTAAAATATCGTAAGAACTCATTCTCTACCCCTACAGAATATCTTTAGGATTGACTTCAAAATTATGGTTATTGGGTCAAAGGCAAACATAACATTGTTTAAGGAAAATTTGAAACCACTAATCTCAGCGAATTGGAGGCATACAATGGCTGGATATCCTAAAGGACAAAATTGTCCAGGAAGGATGGGAAATCTTGAAAAATGAAATTCTCAAAGCACAATCGTTAACAATTCCGAAAAGAGGGAAAAATAGGAAGCGTTTAAGGAAAGAAATGTTTATAAAATGGAAAGAGGAAGGCATATCTAAAGAAGAATATAATGCTGTCTGCAGAAATTCCAGGATATCTATAACCAGAAAGTTAATGAGGAAACATTTAGCTAACTTAAATGAATTCAAGTCTCCAGGTCCAGATGAATTACATCCCAGCGTTCTGAAGGAGATAGCAGAAGAAATTTTTGAACCCCTCTACATAATCTTTGAAAATTCTTGGAGAACAGGAGATGTCCCAGAAGACTAGAGAAGAGCAAATGTTGTTACTATCTTCAAAAAGGGGAAAAAGGTGGACCCAGGGAACTATAGGCCGGTGAGTTTGACTTCTATACCAGGAAAGATCTTTGAACAAATTATTAAACAAAATGTATGTAAGTACCTGGACAAGAATGAAGTGATTAAACAGAGTCAGCATGGGTTTGTAACTAATAAGTCAGGTCAGACTAACTTAATTTCCTTCTATGACAGAATCACTGATTGGGTGGATCAAGGAAATGCTGTAGATATAGTATATCTTGACTTCAGCAAAGCATTTGACAAAGTATCTCACACAATCCTTATTGAAAAAATGGCTAAGTATGGAATGGACAAGGCAACTCTTAGGTGGATTCATAACTGGCTTAGTGATCGGACCCAAAGAGTGGTCGTAAATAGCTGCACATCCACTTGGAAGAATGTCTCAAGTGGGGTACCACAGGGCTCTGTCCTGGGCCCTGTATTGTTCAACATCTTTATCAATGATTTAGATGAAGGAATTGAGGGTAAACTGATTAAATTTGCTGATGACACAAAGCTAGGAGGGATAGCTAATACTAGAGAAGAGAGATGATTCAAAAAGATATAAATAAACTGAAGCAGTGGGCAGCAACTAACAGAATGGTTTTTAACAGGGAAAAATGCAAAGTACTACATCTTGGCAATAAAATTGAAAAAAGCATATACAAAATGTCATGATCCAGGACGGGATTTCGCTTTGACCCGTCCTGGTTAGACTATGGGTTAATTGTGCTGCCTCTCTCTGGCAGCAGGAGGCTATTTAGTGCTCACTGGACCTGGGTCCGGTGTCAGTTATACTCCTGCCCTCGGCTGAGTTAAGTGACCTCTTGTATACGTGTGCCTTGTGCCTGATATCTTGCTTGCTTGTTCGGTTGTGATCTGGTTCTGTCCCTGTTACGAGTTCTGCCTGCCCCTCTTGTACTGCGCTACCTCTCGTGTATGATTCTCTGCTTGTGACCCGACTTCTCTCTGCTCGTCCCCTTGGTACCGCCTCACCCTCTTGTGTATGACCTTTGGCTTTGTCTGACTACCCGTCTGTTTGTCCCTCCTGTACCTCGTTTGCCCGTACTGTGTGTGACCTCCGTTTTGCCTGACTCTGAGTTGTTGTATGGTGTCCTGTCCTATCTGAATACAGGATGCTAAGCCCCGCCCCCTTGCAGTCACATGACCATAGGTCCCGTGCAGACTATTCAGTTTCAGTGTCCGCAGGTCCTATGCCTCTTTACTTTCCAGCGCTGACTGGACCCTGACACTATTAGCCTGAAGCACGCATGGTCACCTCTGCTGCCCTGCTCCACAGGTATCTTTTAGCACTGCTTCTGTACTCAGGACACGCGCACTGGCTCTATGAGCAAGTGCAGTGCGGTGTCTCTGACATTATAACTGACCCCCCCCGGAACCTCCATCCTCCATTCTTCAGCCTGGGGTGGTGGTGGCAGAGGTTTCTAATGTGTTGAAACGGGAGATTCGAGAAGCCCAGGCTCTTGCACCTCCAGCTAAGCCGTTGGATAAACTTTTTGTGCCAGCTCAGTTTCGTCTCAAGGTCCTCCAGGAGTTCCATGACTCAGTTCTGGGTGGACATCCAGGGATCTCAGCGACCCGGAAGGCCATTGCTAGAATATTCTGGTGGTCTTCTTTAGCCTCTGATGTTGGGGAGTATGTGTCTGCGTGTGAGGTTTGTGCCCGTGCGAAAACTCCCCATAACCGGCCGGCCGGGGAATTGGTACCACTGCCAATTCCTGAGAGACCATGGACTCATCTGTCCATGGATTTCATCACCAACCTTCCCCCTTCCAAGGGTAATACCGTGGTCTGGGTCGTAGTGGACAGGTTTAGTAAGCAGGCACATTTTGTACCTTTGGCAGCTCTACCTAATGCGGAAACATTGTCCAGATTGTTTGTGGAGCATGTGGTGCGGTTGCATGGGGTACCCCTGAATGTGGTGTCTGATAGGGGAGTGCAATTTGTGTCCAGATTTTGGAGAGCTTTTTGTAGGAGGTTGGGTATTGGTCTGTCCTTTTCATCCGCCTACCATCCAGAGACTAATGGGCAGACTGAGCGGACCAATCAGTCTCTGGAGCAAATTCTGCGTTGTTTGACCTCAGCCCGACAGGATGATTGGTGTTCTGTGTTACCATTGGCTGAGTTTGCATTTAACAACCGCACTAACCAGTCTACGGGTACATCTCCTTTTTTTTGCAATTATGGGTTTCATCCTCATTTTGGAGAATTTTCCCGCTTGAATTCTGGGTGTCCTGGGGCGGATGAGACGATCCAGCGGTTGGGGGAGGTATGGCGGGAGGTCCAGAATAACATTACGAAGGCCCAGGACAAATTTAAATTTTTTGTGGACAAAAAACGATCCGTGGTTCCAGTGATTCAGGTTGGAGATAAGGTATGGTTATCCACCAAAAATATAAGGCTCAAGGTCCCCTCTGCGAAGCTTGGACCCAGGTTTATAGGTCCCTACGTAATTACCGAAGCAGTTAACCCGGTGGCTTTTCGGTTGAGTCTTCCGCCATCTCTAAGGATCCCTAATGTTTTCCATAAGGCCCTTTTGAAACCTGTGAGGTCCAGTGGGGAAGGATCATCATCTTCCCCGATACCGGTTCTGGTAGATGGGCAGGCTGAGTACGAGGTGGAACGAATTGTCGACTCCAGGTTGGTCCGTCGCGCCCTTCAGTATCTGATACATTGGAAGGGCTACGGTCCTGAGGAATGCTCGTGGGTTCCTGCTCGATCAGTTCATGCGGATCGGTTGATCCGAGCCTTTCACGCCAAGTACCCTGAGAGACCTGGGGGTCCAGTGGCCCCCCATTGAGAGGAGGGTACTGTCATGATCCAGGACGGGATTTCGCTTTGACCCGTCCTGGTTAGACTATGGGTTAATTGTGCTGTCTCTCTCTGGCAGCAGGAGGCTATTTAGTGCTCACTGGACCTGGGTCCGGTGTCAGTTATACTCCTGCCCTCGGCTGAGTTAAGTGACCTCTTGTATACGTGTGCCTTGTGCCTGATATCTTGCTTGCTTGTTCGGTTGTGATCTGGTTCTGTCCCTGTTACGAGTTCTGCCTGCCCCTCTTGTACTGCGCTACCTCTCGTGTATGACTCTCTGCTTGTGACCCGACTTCTCTCTGCTCGTACCCTTGGTACCGCGTCACCCTCTTGTGTATGACCTTTGGCTTTGTCTGACTACCCATCTGTTTGTCCCTCCTGTACCTCGTTTGCCCGTACTGTGTGTGACCTCCGTTTTGCCTGACTCTGAGTTGTTGTATGGTGTCCTGTCCTATCTGAATACAGGACGCTAAGCCCCGCCCCCTTGCAGTCACATGACCATAGGTCCCGTGCAGACTATTCAGTTTCAGTGTCCGCAGGTCCTATGCCTCTTTACTTTCCAGCGCTGACTGGACCCTGACACTATTAGCCTGAAGCACGCATGGTCACCTCTGCTGCCCTGCTCCACAGGTATCTTTTAGCACTGCTTCTGTACTCAGGACACGCGCACTGGCTCTATGAGCAAGTGCAGTGTGGTGTCTCTGACACAAAATGGGAGGAATAGGGCTAAGCAATAGCACATGTGAAAATGACTTGGGTATACTAATTGATCACAGACTGAATGAGTCAACAGTGTGATGCAGCAGCAAAAAAGGCAAATGCAATTCTAGGATGTATAAACAGAAGAATACAGTCTAGATCACGTGAAGTCATTATTGCCCTCTACTCCTCTTTGGTCAGACCTCATCTGGAATACTGTGTCCTGTTTTGGGTGCCACATTTTAAAAAAGATATCAACAAACTGGAGCAAGTTCAGAAAAGAGCGACCAGAATGGTGACCGGTCTGCAAACCCTGTCTTATGAGGAAAGGTTGTAGGATTTGGGAATGTTTAGCTTGCAGAAGAGAAGACTGAGAGGAGACTTAATAGCTGTCTACAAATATCTCAAGGGCTGTCACATTGAAGAAGGATCATCTTTATTCTCATTTGCACAAGGAAAGACTAGAAGCAATGGGATGAAACTGAATGGGAGGAGACACAGATTAGATATTAGAAAAAACTTTTTGACAGTTAGAGTGATCAATGAGTGGAACAAGCTGCCACGAGAAGTGGTGAGTTCTCCTTCAATAGAAGTCTTCAAACAGAGGCTGGACAGACATCTGACTGGGATGATTTAGCGAATCCTGCTTTGAGCAGGGGGTTGGACCAGATGGCCCAGGAGGTCCCTTCCAACTCTACGATTCTATGATTCTATGATTCAGCCATACATACTGGCATTACCACTAAGGTGAGAGATTGGCTGCAGCAGTCACTTGCCGATCTACCACATAATCGCTCCTGGCAAACAAGCAAAGACAAGCAGCAGAACATCAGATCATCTGCACTGGAGCTGCAGGAAACTTAACAGCTAAGTAATGTTGTAAGGCAAACAACAATATGTATATATTGGACAGTTTTCTAACTGTACCAACCTGAAGGACAGAGACAACTTGTCAATGTCATAAAAAGATGAAAAAAATTCCAGTTTTTTTCATTTATCCCTCCTAGCAAAGAACTAAATAGTGATCAATAAGTCTTATGTTAAAGTTAGTTTAGTTTCTACTTAAAATATAAAATAATACAGATCCATCACTTAGATTTGAAAAACATTCACAAATTCAACCATAATAGTAAAAAAAAGAAAAAAGCCACCCAATCAGATAGAAGGGATAGACGAAACACAAAACACAACCGCTCGCACTGTTAGTCTAGTTTAATGCTTCCTTCTTGCATTGATAGATATGAGTGAAGAAACGGGGTAGGGATGATTGTTCATCAATAACTGCAGCTGCACAGTTCCCTCTATGCAAAGAACTGCAGGAGAACTTTTCCCAGTGATTAAAGGGTGAGGACTCAAGAAGGCTGTACAGGCACAGACTTACAAGCTGAATGGGGTTTTGCCATTGGGCTGCATTGCAAAGAGAAGAATATTGATGGCAATGGGGTTTTTAGGCACCTGGAAAACCTCTTGTAAATGTATGCCAGGTGAGGGTCCACGCTTCTGGCCACAAACACTGCAGTAGAGTTCCTTACAAAGTGAAAAGAGCTGTTCTGCAGTTCCCTGCATAGTCTGTGGTTGGGAGCACCAATGTGCAGGGAAAATCGGCAGTGTTAAATCAGCGAGATAGACCCTCCATTTTCATCATCTGCACTAGCACAACATAGACATGTGAATGAAAAAGAGAGTATACTACAACCTTGGATCCAAGGTGTTAATGTATGTTAGGTGAAGGGATGTTAACTGGTGTACTGACTGCTAAAATGCATCACAGTTACATGGATGTAGCGTGGTTGTGCTTACAAAAAATAGTAAAAAAAATCTTTTTTTATTATTTCAAATTTTAGAAAGTTGAGTATAGCTGCTGTCAACATAAGACCTAAAGGAAAAATATGGAATTAAAAATGTGCTGAATTTCTGATCAACTTGAAATATGATTGGTCTGAGTAGCATAGTTTAAATAGGTTGTCTAGGCACAACATATTGATGACTTATTCATCAGCAATATCAGATCAGTGAGGTTCCAACACCCAGCACGCGCACTGATCAGGTGTTATTTCCTTTGGCAGCCACTGGATTTAAACACTATCAACAGAGCTGCAAAGCGCAGCTCCATTCAATGTGTAGCAGTCGCTGCTGGGGTCTGCAGAACAGCTCCTATTCAAAGGATCCTGAGGCCACCACAAAGAACCCCACCGATTTGATGCTGAAGAGCTATGCTGCAGACAGGCTAAGTCATCAATATATTGGATTCTGACAACCCCTTAAATGTATGCTATGATCTTCATGTATTTGCACAATGTATGTTTTTTTTCCTCCTTGAAACCCTTTACATACAGAAGCATATTCATGTATTTTGGAACTGTAATATAGTGATCATATGAAATTCCAGAATGTTATTGCGTTCATGTAATGAGAAAAAAAAAAGTTTAAAACCTCATCATGTTATTCAATATCAGGGCCATTCACAATATAGCGCTGCTGCTCCGAAAAGAACAGTGGACCCACGGTAAAATATGAAGAAAAATTCCAAGTTCTGGCAACTAAATAAAATCTTCAAAGCTTTATTTCAAAACTTAGAATCTACCACCATGAATTTTGATTCTATGTTTTGAAATAAAGCTTTGAAGATTTTTTATAGTTGCCGACACTTGGATTTTTTCTTCCAGAAAGTTATTGTAATGCTACAAGATGCCTGAAGAGGGCAGTGTTTATTCTCGTTTCACATTTTTGGATGCTTAAAATTGAGGTTCCTGTAAAAGAGCTTTTGTTTGAAATGTACTGTAATTGATTCGATAAACAAAATTCAGTAAATAGTTTAGGACATTTCAGCCTGTCCTTTCTAGCATTTAAATACAAACCTAATTTTCTTTATGTAAAATTAACAAATTCCTTTTTTGTTCAAGATATGACATTTGGAAGAGTGTATTTTATTATCATGCTAAAAATGTTTTATATAGGGATTTTTGGTTTTAATATTCATGGCCAAATTCATCGAACAATAATGCAAAGGTGGAAAGGGAAAATATTGCAGAATAATGCAACGGAAATGTATTTTTAAGCCCAAAAATGTTAACTCAAAATGGGAAAGTATATTATATTAAGGTTTTAAAGAATATATCCGAGCACGCCCAAGATACTCGGATAACACCCGAGCATGCTCGGATAGCACGTTATCTGAGCACGTTCGCTCATCACTAGTAACAACACATATACTCACCTCCGGTGCCAGGGCTGTCCCAGCGGTGTTGGCACTGGCACCCCCTGCGGCTTCAATCTCCTATGGATGCAATTGACCTCCTGAGGAAGTGGGAGAGCAGAAGTGTCATGCCCACCATGTCCGTTATGCCTGTCTTGTCCGTTATGCCTGTCATGTCCGCCATGTCTGTTGTGCCGCATGACACATGCACGTTATGTCTCGTGCTGCAAGATGCCTGGAGCGGTGTGCACGCACGCCTTACCTCCGGGCTGCACGCCTTTGCTAGGTAACCATCCATCTCTGCTCTGATTCTACAATCCTCTGTATTCCTGGAACCCCTGATCATGTGACCTTTCCTATGTTCCAGCATTGTCTGATTCTGCAATCCTCTGTATTCCTGGAACCCCTGATCATGTGACCTTTCCTATGTTCCAGCACAGTCTGATTCTGCAATCCACTATGTATTCCTGGAACCCCTGATCATGTGACCTTCTCTATGGTTCAGCCCTGTCTGATCTAGCAATGCTCTCTATGATCCTGGAGGATCTGAACCGGAAGTCCTTCCCTGATCCTGACCCGGAACTGCAGGTGCTATGGTGCTATATCAGACCGCCCCATCCTATGGTCGGGGCCTGAGTATTGTGTTGCTTCCCTGCATGGCAGCTTGGTCTGCTCGGTCGCTCCCTGCATTCTGTGCCCCTGCACTCTGCCCTGTCGTGCGTCTCTGCACACGCTCTGTGCTTGTACTCTGCCTCTTGTCTCGTGCCATGTCTTGTGTTGTCTCTCGTGCCATGTTTGTCCTTGTCTTGCTTTGCCTTGTAGTACTTCCACTGTTCTCTGCCTTTGCCTGTTTCGCCATGTCTGGTCTTTGCTATTCTGAGCCTTGTAGTGCTTCTCATGTTTCTTGTCTCTGCCTGGTTTTCCGTACTCTGTCCTATGGTGCTCTCTTGCACATTTCCATGTCTAGTCTCAAGGCTCTGCCTTGACCCAGCTCTGGGCTTCGGCCTACGCTCCGCTGCTAGACTCTGTCCTATCGTGTTCTCTTGCACATTTCCACGCTAGTCTCAAGGTTCTCCCTTGACCCGGGTCTGGGCTTCGGCCTACGCTCTGCTACTAGCTCTGTTCTCACTCCGACTTGGCTCTGTGTTTCTGCCTACGTTCTGCTCCTTGTTCCTTACCTTGTTTCTCGCCTAGCCTTGCCTTGTTTCTCGCCTAGCCTTGCCTTGTTTCTTCGTGTGCCCTTTGCATGCGCCTTGCCTTCCTAGCCTCCTGCTTGCGCCTCAGCCGTGCCCGCCCTAGCCGTGACCGCCTGTTTGTGCCTCAGCCGTGCTCGTCGGTCAGTGACAGCTGTGTCGCCTGCTATGCCACAGTCGGGTTCCCTGGAGTCTTACCTGCCTGTTTGTACTGCAGCCCATCCAGCTAGCCAGTGCCCCAGCCGTGCTCTCTGCGCTTCCTTGCACTCATGCTGTCTCTGCACTATGCTCTCCGTGCTTCTCTTAGCACGCGCAGGCCCTCGCCTGCCCCGTGGCATACCTCCCCGTGCTTCTGTAAAAGTATGCGCATGTCTAGCCATGTACCCTGTCATGCCCTTTAGCATGTAGAGGTCCTAGTCTGTACCCTGACCCTGGCGTGCCTCTCTGCACATGCAGGACTCTGCCTTGAACCCTGACTCTGGCGTGCCCTCTGCACGCGCAGGACTCTGCCTCTGTCCCTGGCGTGCCCTCTGCAAGCGCAGGACTCTGCCTTGAAGCCTGACCCTGGTGTGCCCTCTGTACGCCCAGGACTCTGCCTTGAACCTGACCCTGGCGTGTCTCTCTGCATGTGCAGGACTCTGCCTTGAACCTGACCCTGGCGTGTCTCTCTGCATGCGCAGGACTCTGCCTTGTACCTTGTGCCTTAGCGTGTCTCTACACACGCAGCCTGTCTTGTTGAACTTTGAACCCTGGCATGTCCCCTACACACACACCTTGCTTTGAACCCTACACACCCACTTTGCCTTGCACCTTGCCCTGGACCTTGGTGTGCCCTTAGCATGCACCCTGCCTGGAATCCTGCCTTGGACCTCGGCGTGTTCCCTAACACGCACCATGCCTGGAGATCTGTCGTGCCTCCTTGCCTGAACCCTGGTTTGCCTGCCGGATGCCCAGAATCTGCCGATCGCTGCCAGAGATCGTAAGCCTGATGACTGCGGCCTGATGGCCGGAGCTGATGTCCGCAGCCTGATGCCCTGATCATGTAGATCGTTGCCTGCTGTTCGGAGTCCGAAGCCATTGTGCCTTTGCCTGTACCCAGGCGTGCCACCTGGCACGTACCATGCTATGGACCTTGGCGTACCCACGCACGCACCTTGCCGTGTTTGCTTGTTCTCACATTTTTGCACTGAATGTTTCCCTGAAGTTGTCTTAATGAAGATACCTTGAACTTACGTCTTGTCTTGTCTTGCTTCCTGCTCGTCCTTTTCGTCAGACACATGTACCTAGTGTCTACTTGATCTGGCCGTCTGGTGCCAGCAGTCGTGGTGGCTCACCCCCTTGGTCTTGCCCCTGACACTCCCTATATAGGGGGTGGTTCCTCACAAGGTCAGCTCGCCCTAGGTGGGTGGGTGCCATGACCCAGAGGGTCCACTCTAAAGAAAAGGACTCATCGTAAGCTGACCTCGTCACAGAATACTCAGGCCATGGACTCCGCTGGTATCTCGGCCACCGTTCTGATGAAGATTCAGACCCGGCCCATGTCCTCCAAACTCGCTTTGAAGATGGCGATACCCTCGGCCACTGTTCTGATGAAGTTTCAGACCCGGCCTATATCCTCTGAATTCGATTGGAGAATGGCGGTACCCTCGTCCACTGTTCTGGTGAAGATTCAGACCCGGCCCCATGTCCTCCGAACTCACTTGGAAAATTGTGGCAGCCAGAGAATGAAGACTTCCTTGTCTACTCGCAGTCCTCCGCACTGGATTCCCATGTCTTCGGCTGCGGCTCCTGTATCTGGACCGGTGCAGGTGTCCGTTTCAAGATGGTGGATCAACGTGTTGGAGCGGCTTGTACTAAAACTCTGGATTCAGCCGAAGAAATTTATTTTTCCTTTCTCTGCCAGCCCCGGTAAGAGGGGGCTTAAGGAGGGGGGTACTGTCATGCCCGCCATGTCCATTATGCCTGTCTTGTCCGTTATGCTTGTCATGTCCGCCATGTCTGTTGTGCCGCATGACTCCTGGAGCGGTGTGCACGTGCACTGAATTCTCATGTCCGTTATGTCTCGTGCTGCAAGATGCCTGGAGCAGTGTGCACGCGCGCCTTACATCCAGGCTGCACGCCGTTGCTAGGTAACCATCCGTCTCTACTCTGATTCTGCAATCCTCTGTATTCCTGGAACCCCTGATCATGTGACCTTTCCTATGTTCCAGCATTGTCTGATTCTGCAATCCTCTGTATTCCTGG
The DNA here is from genome assembly GCF_039654945.1 of Dendrobates tinctorius. Taxonomy (NCBI): domain Eukaryota; kingdom Metazoa; phylum Chordata; class Amphibia; order Anura; family Dendrobatidae; genus Dendrobates; species Dendrobates tinctorius. The sequence continues at coordinate 28,820,154 of NW_027361673.1, read as the reverse complement.
AACCCCTGATCATGTGAGCTTTCCTATGTTCCAGTACTGTCTGATTCTGCAATCCTCTATGTATTCCTGGAACCCCTGATCATGTGACCTTCTCTATGGTTCAGCCCAGTCTGATCTAGCAACACTCTCTATGATCCTGGAGGATCTGAACCGGAAGTCCTTCGCTGATCCTGACCTGGAACTGCAGGTGCTATGGTGCTATATCAGGCCACCCCTTCCTATGGTCGGGGCCTGAGTATTGTGTTGCTTCCCTGCATGGCAGCTTGGTCTGCTCGGTCGCTCCCCGTACCTTGTCTTGCCTTGTTTCTCGCCTAGCCTTGCCTTGTTTCTCGCCTAGTCTTGCCTTGTTTCTCGCTTTGCCTTGCCTTGTTTCTTTGTGTGCCCTTTGCATGTGCCTGGCCTTCCTAGCCTCCTGCTTGTGCCTCAGCCGTGCCCGCCCTAGTCATGCCCACCTGCTTGTGCCTCACCCGTGCTCGTCGGTCAGTGACAGCTGTGTCGCCTGCTATGCCCCAGTTGGGTTTGCTGGAGTCTTACCCGCCTGTTTGTGCTGCAGCCCGTCCAGCTAGCCAGTGCCCCAGCCGTGCTCTCTGTGCTTCCTTGCACTCACGCTGTCTCTGCACTGTGCTCTCCATGCTTCTCTTAGCACGTGCAGGCCCTCGCCTGCCCCGTGGCATACCTCCCCGTGCTTCTGTAAAAGTATGCGCAGGTCTAGCCATGTACCCTGTCATGCCCTCTAGCACGTACAGGTCCTATTCTGTACCCTGACCCTGGCGTGCCTCTCTGCACGCGGTGGACTCTGCCTTGAACCCTGACCCTGGCGTGTCTCTCTGCACGCGCAGGACTCTGCCTTGAACCTGACCCTGGCGTGCCCTCTGCATGCGCAGGACTCTGCCTTGAACCCTGACCTTGGCGTGTCTCTCTGCATGCGCAGGACTCTGCCTTGTACCTTGTGCCTTGGCGTGTCTCTACACACACACCTTGTCTTGTTTGTTGAACTTTGAACCCTGGCGTGTCCCCTACACACGCACCTTGCCTTGCACCTTGCTTTGAACCCTGGTGTGTCCCCTACACACGCACCTTGCTTTGAGCCCTGGCATGTCCCCTATACACGCACCTTGCCTTACACCTTGCCCTGGACCCTGGTGTGCCCTTAGCACGCACCCTGTCTGGAATCCTGCCTTGGACCTCGGCGTGTTCCCTAACACGCACCATGCCTAGAGATCTGTCGTGCCTCCTTGCCTGAACCATGGTTTGCCTGCTGGATGCCCGGAACCTGCCGATCGCTGCCAGAGATCGTAAGCCTGATGACTGCGGTCTGATATCCGGAGCAGATGTCCGCAGCCTGATGCCCTGATCATGTCGATCGTTGCCTGCTGCACGGAGACTGATGCCATCGTGCCTTTGCCTGTACCCAGGCGTGTCACCTGGCACGTACCATGCTATGGACCCTGGCGTGCCCACGCACGCACCTTGCTGTGTTTGCTTGTTTTCACGTTTTTGCACTGAATGTTTCCCTGAAGTTGTCTTAATGAAGATACCTTGAACTTACGTCTTGTCTTGTCTTGCTTCCTGCTCATCCTTGTCGTCAGACACATGTACCTAGTGTCTACTTGAGCCGCTGTCTGGTGCCAGCAGTCGTGGTGGCTCACCCCCTTGGTCTTGCCCCTGACACTCCCTGTATAGGGGGTGGTTCCTCACAAGGTCAGCTCGCCCTAGGTAGGTGGGTGTCACGACAAAGAGGGTCCACTCTAAAGAAAATGACTCAGCGTAAGCATCACAAGCAGCAGCTCTCACTTCCTCCAGATGTCTTGATTTGTCCAAAGGAGGGGATAGTGAAGCCAGCGCTGATTGACTGCAGGGATCACATGACATAATGTCACGTGAGCCCTGGTAGAGTCAGTGCCAAGACTGTTGGAATGGCGCCGGCATCGGTGGTGAGTAGGTGTTGTTATTTTACTGGAAGAAAGCTAGGGATTCAGAAAAGGTTATATGAGCAGTGGACAATCCCTTTTAAAAAAAGTCCTTCAGCTCAAACTGACAGTATAAATAATACTTAGCCTTGTAGGGCATATAACCCTTATACAAACTCCCCTTAAGTGGTCTAATCACTGCATCTGTTTTACAAACTCTAAAATGCAATCGAATATGCTAATTCCTGAGCATATTAGCCCTTGGTATGGCTAATAGGCTCAGTGCATTGTTTCCCCCACTGGTTTTACATGACTGATCATTGACAGCTCAGGCTTGTCTGAGCTTTTTCTGCGGACAGTGCTCACTCCAGGCAAGCCAGCACTTGTGAAAGAGGCAGGACATTGAAAACCAGTGAGGGGAGAGGTACACTTGGCCACATGATGCTTGCCCGGAACAACCTAATTAAAGTTCAGTTTTTGTAGAACTTTAATAAGAGCGATAAGAACTCTAAAGATGTTGCAATTTTTATATAGACTATATCTCCTCCAAAGCTTTGTATGCAGTTTATACATTTTAGTCTGATTGACTTTTTTTAAAGGGATTTCTTTCCTGGTGACAAACTCTATTTAACCCCTTTCCAACATGTGGCGTAATAGTATGCACCTTCGGACTCCCCCGGTCTGGTGTGTGCTCCAGCGCTGAGAAAACATCGTTCCGGGCACATGACAGCTGACATGTATAGCTGACATCTGCTCGCAACAGTCATAGGTGGAATTGCAGTCTACCCATGGCTGTTAACTAGTTAAATGCCACTGTCAATGTCGAAAACTGACATTGAACAAAGTAATTGATCACCATATCCAGACAACATCAATACAAAAACACCATAAAACTGACCCTTTAATAAACTAAAATAAAAAAATACATGAAAAAGTATGTTATAAAAGATGGTAGTAGAATCATAGAATGTTAGAGGTGGAAGGGACCTCACAGGTCATCATGTTCAACCCCCTGCTCAATGCAGGATTTAGTAAACCATCTCAGACAGATGTCGGTCCACCCTCTGTTTGAAGACTTCCATTGAAGGAGAACTCACCACCTTTCGTGGTAGTCTATTCCACTCATTGATCACCCTTACTGTGAAATTTTTTTTTAAAGATCTAATCTATATCTTCTCCCTTTCAGTTTCATTCCATTGCTTGTCGTTTCCATGTGTAAATGAGAATAACGATAATCCCTCTACACTGTGACAGTTATTAAGTCTCCTGTTAGCCTTCTTTTTTGCAAGCTAAATGTTCCCAGATCCTTTAACCGCTCCTCGTAGGACATACTTTGCAGTCTGCTCACCATCCTGGTAGCTCTTCTCCGAACTTGCTCCAGTTTTTCAATGTCTTTTTTAAAATGTGGTGCCCAGACCTGGATACAGTATTCCAGATGAGGCCTGACCAAAGAGGAGTAGAGGGGATAATTACTTCATGTGAATTTGCTCAACAACATTTAGACAAGTCTGTGAAATACTCGGAGAACATTGTCTGGTCAGAGGAGACCATAAATTTTACTTTTTGGATGCCATAATAGACACCTTGTTTAGAGTAAAAAAGGCACTACATATCACCCCTAAAACACCATACAAACAGTAAAGGTTAGAGGTGGAAAGATCATGGTGTGGGGCTGTTTTTCAGCATATGGCACTGGCAAACTTCATATAATCAAAGAAAGAATGAATGGACAAATGTACCGAGGCACTGATGATAAAAATCTGCTGCCATCTATCATTATGATGAAGATGAAATATAAGGGTGGACATTTCAGCAAGGCAATGATTCCAAACATAAAGGAATGTCTCAATTAGCCTCAGAGAAAGAAAATAAAGCTGCTAGAATGGCCAAGCTAATCACCTGACCTGAATCCAAGAGAAACATTTTCAAAGGAACTAAAGCTCAGCGTTCATAGAAGGAGCCAACGGAAATTTCAGGATTTCAAGAGTGTGTGTACACAAACAGGCTCGGACTGGCCCATAGGGTAACAGGGGAATCCCCTGGTGGGCCCCTGTGCAGATCAGGGCTCCCAACCCTTCTATATGGGCAGTACTTGGCATAATTCAGTTGATTCACTCTGTGCAGAAAAAAGCAGCATCTCATAATTCACTAACTAAACTACCCAGTTTATTATGATATAGAGATATAGGTAAATTTGTGAATGAGGGTAGTGTAATATTTGTATGCAGGTGAAAAGTGCCCCCCCAAAGTCAATGTTACTGGTGGACCCTTAGCACCCCAGTCCGACACTGTACACAAATGGGCCTAAATCACACCTGAGCAATGCATGTGACTAGTTTCTCCATAAGGCCGGGGTCACACTAACCGACGCAAAATACGGTCCGTAGTTTACAGGCGTAATACGGAAGAATGACCCCTAAATAGTGCTCCGTATGTCATCCGTAAGCAAGGTGTCGTCGCGTATTTTGCGCATGAAAGCATCCGTATGTAATCCGTATGCCATCCGTATGCTGAGATTTTTTCGCCGGCTTGCAAAATGGACATATAATGGAGCCCTATGACAGGTTTTATAACACAAACGAATGAATAGATATAGACACATAGAATACACATATATATATATATATATATATATACATGTCATTGAGACACATATATAGACATGCATATATATATATATATGTATTCTATGTGTCTATATCTATTCATTCGTTTGTGTTATAAAACCTGTCAGTGTAATTTTACTGTATCGCGCACTGAATTGCCGGCTTTTGTAAAGGACACTGGGTGCGTATTTCTCGCAAGTCACACATCTGGTCCGTGTGTAATGCGTATTTTTAGCGCACCCATAGACTTGCATTGGCGTATTACGGGCGTAGTACGCTGACAATAGCAGCATGCTGTGATTGGCACGGACCGTAGAATACAGACGAGAAATATACGGCTGATGGGAGCTGCCCCATAGAGAATCATTTGTCCGTGTGTAATGCGTGCTTTTAACGCCACTCACTCGTCCGTATTCCTCTCTAGTGTGACCCCGGCCTAAAGGGGGTCTTGAAGCTGTCATCACCAACAAAGACTTTTGTGCAAAGTATTAATTAAATTTCAGTAAGCGTGTTTAATACTTTTTCCTATGTCATTTCTTATTACTACACATAACTTAATTTATGAACATCTATGGTTTGAGTTCTTTGCCTGGCCTGTGTGGATTGGATGGGTTGTTACCGTCATCTGGTGAGAATTTCATGTCAATACCACCTTTAGAAATATATTTACTTGGAAAATTGGTGACATGTTCAATAAGTATTTCACCCGCTGTATAATACCAGTAAAAATTTGACTTACCTGTCCATGCAAAGGCGCAAAACCACGAAGGAACACATGAAAACCAGGAATAAAGAAACACGTGTGAAACAATATGTGTTAAAACTAGTGTTGAGCGATACCGTTCGATACCCAAAAATATCGTATCGGATGGTATCGTCTGATACAAAAAAAATATCGGGTATCGCCGATTCCGATACCGGAAGTCCCATTCAAGTCAATGGGACTTCCGGTATCGGAATTTAAAAAAGCCCTTTATTTCCTTGTTGGCTAATTCTACATAATTGAAAACAAATAAGAATCATGTAGAATGTATTGTGGGAGGTGGAGGAGACATTAAAGGCATAGTGGTTTATTCAAATCACATGGCATAGCATTAATTCCAATTTTTTTTTTCAAGACGTTCGGAGTTAAAAAGATATTGACTATGTTAACCTTTTTTATATTTTGTCAGATATGTATGTTTCACAGCTTCCATGCTCTTCACCTTCTTTTGTACTTCTCCCACACTTTCTCCTTCATGATCCGCAGCAGTAGCATTTTTTCATCAACTTTTTCTTCACCTTATTCATCTTCTTCTTCTTCATCTTCCCATTAATTTTTTTTTTCCATTCTTCATATTCTTCTTATTCAGCTATTATTAATTTTGATATGCTATTTCTTCATCTTCTTCCTATTCTTCTTTGTCTTCATTTTCTTATGGTGACAGGCATTCCTGTAGTACTTATCTATAAAAGTTATAAGATTACACCTTACGTTCTGCCTGTCACTAAAGATTTACAACAGGATTTGTCCGCGTTCAGTTTGGCCTGCAGCAGCAGGCATTTTCCAGGGGCACCACGAGGAGGAACGGACTCACCCCCATTTACTGCTTAGTCTTCTTCTGCTTATAATTTGGATTTCTTCTATGCTGATTTTTAGTCTTATGCTTAATGTTCTTCTGCTTTCTGTTCTTCTGCTTTTGCTTCTTCTGCTTCTTGTTCTTCTGTCTTTTGTTCTGTATCTTGGTGGTTGTCTTCATGTTCTTTGTCCTCTTGGTCTTATTATTTAGGGTCATATTTCTGGTCTTCTTTGGTGTGGTCTTCAGGGTCGTCGTCATCAGGGTCGTCGTCATGGAGATCAATAAGGATTACCAAAGACAATTTCAAAAAGCTTGATCTTGGAAATGTAGCAGAAGGTACAAGAAGGCTGAGAAACTGGCGAGAACCAGCAGACAGTGCTGGCACCCGGATGGGTAGCAGAAGGAACAAGAGCCAATGGCACTACCGAGGACCAACTGACGGTGCTGGACCACGGTTACTAAGCAGAAGGTACCTGTGCTAAAAAGCACTACCAAGGACCAGCTGACGGTGCTGGACCTCGGATACTGAGATGGAGGCACCTAGGCCAAAGGCTGTGGCGAGAACCAGCAGACAGTGCTGGCACCCGGATGGGTAGCAAAAGCTACAAGAGCCAATGGCACTACCGAGGAACAGCTGACGGTGCTGGACCACGGTTACTAGGCAGGAGGTACCTGTGCTAGAAAGCACTACCAAGGACCAGCTGACGGTGCTGGACTTCGGACACCGAGATGGAGGCACCTAGGCCAAAGGCTCTGGCGAGAACCAGCAGACAGTGCTGGAACCCGGGTGGGTAGCAGAAGGTACCCATTCAAAGCAAAGTAGCCAGGCCGCAAGCCGGCCGCAGTTACCGAAACCCACAGTCCTACAGGGGGTCCATGTCCCATTGGCACTACGGATCCAGCCTTCAGTGCCAGTTCCCGCAGCCCACATAGGAGTCACCTAAACTGCAGGCACTGTAGAGTCGGCTAACCCGGCCGCAAGACGACAGGACAACGGATTGGTGGCATAGTGACCTTGACACTACCCGGAAACAGCTGGCGTGCTGGAACCAGGCTGGGCAACAGGGAGTACCCGTGCCAAAGACACTGCCGAGCACCAACTGGCATTGTTGGAGCCCAGGGACAATCATGGTGCAGGCCGAGGCCTACTTGGTGGCAGTTTTTGATTGTTTGTAGGCTACAACAGACTGTCAACGTGCTCCAATTAGGCATCTGTCTCCACTCTGTTTCCAGGATTTCACGTGACCACCAACACCGCCAGTTTATGTGTACAGCAGCCGTCTACCCAATCCACACGTGTTCTTGGGTTACTGGGGTTCTGTAATGTCGGCAGATCCCCTGATGTGTGTCTGCCACTGTCTCCTGCTCTGTCCACCTTCCCACCGCTTGCAGTGGGAAGGTGGACAGCGCAGGAGACAGTGGAGGACACACATTGGGGGATCTGCTCACGTAACAGAACACCAGGAACACAGGAACACTTGTGGAATGCGTGGACGGCAACTGTGAGCAGGAACTGGCGGTGTTGGAGGTCAGGGGAAATACTAGAGACAGAGTGGAGACAGAGGCCAAATCAGAGAAAGTTTAAACTGAAGTAGTTACAATTTGGAGGCAGCAGCACTTTGCCCTCCACACAGCAGGGGATCAGCTGACTTTACTGACCCCCCACTTTCACATGAACAAGTGTGTTTTTCTGTGTGGACAGCACTTCCGAGCACCAACTAGCGTTGTTGGAACCCAGGGACAATCAAGGTGCAGGCCGAGGCCTACTAGGAGCCAGGTGTAAAGCTGAGGTATTTTGACTTTGGAGGGAGCAGGACACTTTGCCCTCCACACAGCAGGGGATCAGCTGTCGTTACTGACCCCCACTTTCACATGAACAAGTGTGTTTTTCTGTGTGGACAGCACTTCCGAGCACCAACTAGCGTTGTTGGAACCCAGGGACAATCAGGGTGCAGGCCGAGGCCTACTTGGTGGCAGTTTTAGATTGTTTGTTGGCTACAACAGACTGTCAACGTGCTCCAATTAGGCATCTGTCTCCACTCTGTTTTCAGGATTTCACATGACCACCAACACCGCCAGTTTATGCGTACAGTAGCCGTCTGCCCAATCCACACGTGTTCCTGGGTTACTGGGGTTCTGTAATGTCAGCAGAGCCCCTGATGTGTGTCTGCCACTGTCTCCTGCTCTGTCCACATTTCCACCGCTTGCAGTGGGAAGGTGGACAGCGCAGGAGACAGTGGCGGACACACATTGGGAGATCTGCTGACATTACAGAACCCCAGTAACACAGGAACACGTGTGGAATGCGCGGACGGCAACTGTGAGCAGGAACTGGCGGTGCTGGAGGTCAGGGGAAATACTAGAGACAGAGTGGAGACAGAGGCCAAATCAGAGAATGTTTAAATCTGAAGTAGTTACAATTTGGAGGCAGCAGCAGTTTGCCCTCCACACAGCAGGGGATCAGCTGACGTTACCGAACCCCACTTTCACATGAACTAGTGTTTTTTTCTGTGTGGACAGCACTTCCGAACAATAACTGACGATGTTGTAACCCAGGGATAGTCATTTTGTAGGATGAGGCCTACTTGGAGGCAGTTTAAGATAAGACGTTGTTTGAATTTGGAGGCAGCAGGAGAGTTTGCCGTACACACAGCAGGGGATCAGCTGACGTTACCGAACCCCACTTACACATGAGCGAGTGTTTTGTCTGTGTGGACAGCACTTCTGAGCACCAACTGGCGGTGTCGGAGCCCAGGGAAAATCAGGTAGTAGGCCGAGGCCTACTTGGTGGCAGTTTGCGATTGTTTCTAGACTACTACTAACTGTCAACGTACTCCAATTAGGCCTCTGTCTTCACTCTTTTTCGAGTATTTCCTTTGGCTTCCAACCACGCCAGTTGCTGCTGTGAAATGCCGTCTGCACAACCCACACTTGTTCCTGTGTTACTGGGGTTCTGTAACAGCAGCTTCTCCCTAGAGGTGAGTCAGGCAATGTCTCCTGCTCTGTCCACATTTCCACTACAAGTAGTGGGAATGTAGACAAAGCAGGAGACATTGCCGTGCTCACCTCTGGAGATGAGCAGATGTTACAGGACCCAGGTAACACAGGAACAAGTGTGGATTGTGCAGACGGCACTTGAGAGCAGAAACATGCGGTGTTGTAGGCCGGAGGAAATACTCAAAACAGAGTGGAGACAGAGGGCAAATCAGAGAACATATTAAATCAGAGGTAGTCAGAAGTTGTAGGCAGCAGGAGAGTTTGCCGTACACACAGCAGGGGATCAGCTGACATTACCGAACCCCACTTACACATGAGCGAGTGTTTTGTCTGTGTGGACAGCACTTCTGAGCAACAACGGGCGTTGCTGTAGCCCAGGAAATAAAGTTCAGGTCATAGAAACATGAACACAACAGGAGACCTGGATCCTGTTGCCAGCCAATTATTTATTCTGGAAGAGGACTGGCAAATTCAGGTGAGATCCAGGCCTTGTTCATTTTCAGAAAAGTAAGCCGGTCAACATTATCGGCGGATAGTCGCGTGCTACGGTCTGTTACCACACCACCTGCAGCACTAAAGACACGTTCCGATAATACACTGGCAGCAGGGCAAGCCAGCACCTCCAATGCATACTGGCTAAGCTCTGGCCATGTATCCAGCTTAGAGACCCAATACTTGAACGGGAAAGAGCCGTCTGGGAGAACACTAACAGGGCAAGACAAGTAGTCTGTCACTATCTGACGGAAACGTTGCCTCCTGCTGACTGGAGCCGTCTGTGATGGTGTAGCCGTTTGTGGCGGTCCCACAAAACTTTTCCACATTTGGGCCATACTGGCCTTGCCTTGTCCTGCGGCACTGCCTCTGCTACCTCTTTGTGCAGAGCTTCCTCCACTGCCTCTACCCACATGGCTGCTTTGAAAAGCACTACCAGCAACACTTGCGGGGGGAATCGAGAACATGATGGCCTGCACAAGTGTTTCTTGGTACTCCCGCATTTTTCGCTCCCGGTTCAACTGTGATATGAGGCTTTGTAAGTTGTCCCGGTAGCGAGGATCTAGGAGGGTGTACACCCAATAATCAGCCGTGTGGAGAATGTTGGCGATGCGGCGGTCATTTAACAAGCACTGCAGCATGAAATCAACCATGTGCTGCAGACTGCCAACTGGACCGGAAACGCTGTCCCCAGCTTGAGGCAGCATCTCTGCCTGCTCAGCATCACCCCACCCTCGCTGTACACACTGACTACTAGAGCCTTGTGTACCTCCCTCCTCTGGAGAGATGTGTTCCTCCTCCTCCATTGACTCCTCGTCATCCTCCTCACTAAGTGTCCCCTGCCTGGGCCTTTGTGTGGAAGCACGTTGCGCAGACTTGCCAGAAACAGATGGCATTTCTGACTGCTCATCCTCGACCTCTTCAAAAACCTCCTCACTTAGTGCTTGTAAGGTTTTTTGAAGCAGACAGATGAAGGGGACAGTCATGCTGATTAGTGCATCATCTGCACTGGCCATCCGCGTGGAGTCATCGAAGGCACGCAAAACTTGGCAGATGTCCCTCATAGTGGCCCACTCAGTGGTGGTGAAGTGTGTCCGGCGCACAGTGCGACTTGTTTGCGCCTGATGCAGCTGGTACTCCATTACTGCTGCCTGCTGCTCACACAACCGCTCCAACATATGTAACGTTGAATTCCACCTGGTGGGGAGGTCACATATGATGCGATGTTCTGGCAGGCGGAATCGGCGTTGCAGAGATGCAATGCGCGATCTTGCCATGCTGGAACGCCGCAAGTGAGCACACTCTAGGCGAACCTTGTGCAGCAGTGCATCAAGATCCGGATAGTCCCTTAGAAAGCTCTGCACGACCAAATTGAGCACGTGTGCCAGACATGGTATGTGAGTGAGGTTGCCTAGGCCCAGAGCTGCCACTAGATTTCGGCCATTGTCACTCACTACCAAACCTGGCTGGAGATTCGCTGGCACAAACCACACATCGCTCTCCTGCTTGATGGCATTCCAGAGCTCCTGTGCTGTGTGGCTCCGATTCCCCAAAGAAATTAATTTAAGGACGGCCTGTTGACGTTTGGCCACACCTGTGCTCATATCTGGCCTAACAGGCTCACGCAGTGCTGATTCCGAGGAACTAGAGTAGGAGGAGGACTCAATATGTACAGACTGCATTCCTGCAATCCTTGGAGTTGGCAGAATACGTACAGAGTCACTCACCAGATCTGTACCTGGCTCCACAACATTGACCCAATGGGCAGTGAGGGAAAGGTATCGACCCTGTCCATGGCTACTGGTCCACGCATCGGTAGTCAGGTGGACCTTGCTACTGACGGCATTTAGTAGCGCATTTATTAATTTTTCCCTCCACATGCTTTTGCCTGCTGCTGAAATAAAAGCGGCTGGGCACATTGTATTGTGGAACTGCCAATGACATAAAGTTCCGGAAGGTGTCAGTCTCCACCAACCTGAATGACAGCATCTCAAGGGCCAGTAGTTTGGCAATGCCGGCATTCAGAGCCAGTGCTCGGGGATGGTTTGCCGAGTATGGACGCTTTTTCTCCCATGCCTGTGCTACCGATTGCTGGTGAGTGGCCTGGGAGTGTGCTGATGACTGCGACCGTGGTTCAGTGGGTGTAATTTCACTGGGTCTCTGGACAACAGTGGCAGTGGTTCTTCCATGGCGTTCCAGTGAGGAAGCCGAACCAGCTGTGTGTGAGCTGGAGGAAGAGGCCCCAACACGAGCTGAAGAGGTGGTAGGTGCTGCTGAAGGTTGGCCTGCATCTTCAGTGTGTCTGTGTAACTCCACCTCGTGCTTGGTACGCACATGTTTCCACATATTTGTGGTATTGAGGTTGCTCACATTTTTCCCTCGTTTCACTTTCTGATGACACAGCTTGCATTTGACAAAGCAAATGTCATCTGCAACTGTGTCAAAAAAAGAGCACGCACTGCAAGTCCTGGGAGCGCCCGTTTTGTGTTTTGGAAGAGGATTGCTCCTTACGGGTGCCAAAGTGGAGGCTACAGGCAACCAAGTCTGCCTCCGCCCTATCCCTCCTCTTTTGGCCGTTCGGGAAATCTCTTCCTCAGAGCTGCTCCCATCACCTTCCTGTGGCTGACGCCATGATGGGTCAAGGACCTCATCATCTCCACTCCCCTCTTCAAGCATCGGCTGGTCCTGGGTTGTCTCGCCAGCACCGTACACACCAGAAATTGGCAATTGAGTCTCATCATCATCAGATGAGCACTGAGGTGTGCTGACAATAGGCACTGGCCCACCCGCCTCTTCAGATTCAGAGGGACAAAGCAGTTGCGCATCACTGCATACTCCCTCTTCTTCACGCTCTAGAATGCTGCTTGGCTGGCCACCTCTTTCCAAGCCAACAGATTCTGAGAACAGAAGTAAAGATTGAGATGGCTCCTGTCCAGGGCTCTCAGACTGCCTGGGCAATTTGGCAGGTGGTGAAGAGACAGATGGTTGCTCTTCAGTGCTCTGGCCTTGGGAGGATGCGGAAGTCATTGAAGTGGATGCGTTAGCTGCCATCCATCATACAACGGCTTCAATTTGTTCGTCACGCAGCAGTGGGGTACGGCGAGGTCCTACAAAGCTGCGCATGAAGGACTGTTGCCTGGTAAAAGTGGGGGATGCTGGGTCACTGGTGGCCGCAGCAAACACCGAATCCCCACGTCCTCTCCCTGCTGAATCCCCCCGTCCTCTCCCTGCTGAAACTCCACGGCCACGACCACGTGCCTTACTCCCTGCCTTCTTCATCTTGGTAGACTGATAAAGATAGGCAGAAAAGTAAAAAAGGGGTGGCTTAGTGTTCTTATTCCTGAACACCTGCTAACCAGTATAAGAAACACTAATTTGGCTAAGAGTGTGTGTACTACACTTTAATATGATCTAATGTGGCCTAGACAACTGTAAAGTGGAGTGTTTGGTGAACTTTATTTCCTTTTTTTTGGGGGGGGAAGAAAAGGATGTGACCAAAGTTTGAAAGCTATAGTATCACAAACTTTTTGGAGCGATTACAATGCAGGAAGCTAACCTACAATGCAATTGATGAGGCTCCAAAAAATAGGGTGATACTTGTCTGGCTGGCCCTGAAGGGCACAAGCCAGCAAAAAGGCTCCTCTATCTAATCCTATATAGTGTTTGCAACCAACCAATGACAATGGATACGGTTGGAAGCACACTAATATAGGAGCAAAAATCTGGCTAAATTAGCTGCAAAAAAAGGACTATGTATGAGGCAGTGACGCACGCTGAGCGGACTACAGCTAGCGGTAGCTGTAGAACACACTGCAGCGTGAGCTGCACTCACACACAGAGAGACCTATCAGACAGCCAAAAACAGTGCAGAGAAATGGGCTATAGCACTGGAAGGCTGCTGAAAGGCTCCGCTGTCCACTCCTTTAGTGTTTGCAACCAACGTATATGGATACGTATGGAAGCACACTATAGAGGAGAAAAAAAAAGCAGCAATAAAAGAAAAATGTGTATGAGGCAGAGACACACGCTGGCCGGCCTACAAGCAGACGTGCCTGCAGGACACACTACACAGCGTGGGTCTGCACTCACACAGCCCTTGCAGACAGCTATTAAAACAGCGCTGCTGGGCTACAAAAATGCTACAGTGGTGGATTATGTAGCCTGGGTAGAGCAATAGATACTTTGGATGATCGCTATTTCTAACTGTCCCTCACAGTCTTCAACAGCAGCCTGTCCCTAACTGAATTCACAGCAGAGTGACCAGAAATGGCGGCTGCAGCGGTTTTTATAGTGCATCATGACATCATTTCAGCAGCCAATCACAGCCATGCCAGTAGTTAACATGCCTACATGCCTAACAGGATGTGCCCACACTTCTGAGGATCCCCATTGGCTGAATCAAATCGAGTGGGCTCCTAGCATTATGGGAACTTCCGATTCCGGTATTCGATATGAAAAAAGTATCGGAACTAAGTATCGGAATTCCGATACAGCTAATATCGGCCGATACCCGATACTTGCGGTATCGGAATGCTCAACACTAGTTAAAACTTAGATTAGCCAAAATACCCCCTATTTACTTTGATGACTGCTTTACACAACCTTCGCATTCACTCAAGCAGGTTCATCAGGTAGTCACCTGGATTAGCTAAAAATGAACAGTTCTCCAAAAAATATGACACAGTTGTCATGGGAGATTTCAACTATCCAGACATTTGTTGGGAATCACTCTCAGGCAAAACTAACAGGTCAAGGAAATTCTTATCCTCTCTTGCTGACAACTTTATCTTCCAAAAGGTAAGAGAGAAAACAAGGGGAACTGCTACCTTGGATCTAATCCTTATAAACAGGGAGGAAATGGTTGAGGAGGTAAAAGTGGCTGGGACTCTAGGAGGTAGCGACCATGCTATTTTAGAATTTTGGATAACTAGAGGCGGAAGACCTGTGAAGACTCAGACGTCGAGGTTAGATTTCAGAAAGGCAGATTTTAAGGGATTCAGAAAGAGAATTGGAGGGATCCAATGGCTGGATATCCTTAAAGACAAAAATGTCCAGGAAGGATGGGAAATCTTGAAAAATTAAATTCTCAAAGCACAGTTGTTAACAATTCCGAAAAGAGGGAAGAATAGGAAGCATTTAAGGAAACCAGGATGGATGAACACAGAACTTAAGCACATGCTAAAAAGAAAGAAAAAAATGTTTATAAAATGGAAAGAGGGAGGCATATCTAAAGAAGAATATAATGCTGTCTGCAGAACCTGCAGGGCACAAATCAGATTACTAAAGCTGAAAATGAATTGAGGCTTGCAAGATATGTCAAAAGCAATAATAAAGGATTTTGGGGATATGTCAAAAGTAAAAGAAAAGTCAAAGATGCTATAGGATTTTTACAGGATGAAAATGATGAAATGGTAAGACAGGATGTTGAGAAGGCTGAACTTTTACATTCCTATTTTGCATCTGTTTTCTCTCAGAAAGGAAATGTAACATCAACTGTTATTCACTATCCTATTAAGGGAATAGAAGAATCCAGGATATCTATAAACAGAAAGATAGTGAGGAAACACTTAGCTAACCTAAATGAATTCAAGTCTACAGGTCCAGATGAATTACACCCCAGAGTACTGAAGGAGATAGCAGAAGAAATTTTTGAACCCCTCTCCATAATCTTTGAAAATTCTTGGAGAACAGGAGAAGTGCCAGAAGACTGGAGAAGAGCAAATGTTGTTCCTATCTTCAAAAAGGGGAAGAAGGTGGACCCAGGCAACTATAGGCCGGTGAGTCTGACTTCTATACCAGGAAAGATCTTTGAACAAATTATTAAACAACATGTATGTCAATACCTGGATAAGAATGAAGTGATTAAACAGAGTCAGCATGGGTTTGTAACTAATAAGTCATGTCAGACTAACTTAATTTCCTTCTATGACGGTATCACTGATTGGGTGGATCAAGGAAATGCTGTAGATATAGTATATCTTGACTTCAGCAAAGCATTTGACAAAGTCTCTCATACAATCCTTATTGAAAAAATGACTAAGTATGGAATGGACAAGGCAACTGTTAGGTGGATTCATAACTGGCTTAGTGATCGGACCCAAAGAGTGGTCGTAAATGGCTGCACATCCAGTTGGAAGAATGTCTCAAGTGGGGTACCACAGGGCTCTGTCCTGGGCCCTGTATTGTTCAACATCTTTATCAACGATTTAGATGAAGGAATTGAGGGTAAACTGATTAAATTTGCTGATGACACAAAGCTAGGAGGGATAGCTAATACGAGAGAAGAGAGAGAGATGATTCAAAAAGATTTAAATAAACTGGAGAAGTGGGCAGCAACTAACAGAATGGTTTTTAACAGGGAGAAATGCAAAGTACTACATCTGGGCAATAAAAATGAAAAAAGCATATATAGAATGGGAGGAATAGGGCTAAGTGACAGCACATGTGAAAAAGACTTGAGTATACTAATAGATCTAATACAGCACAAAAGTGGACCCATATAGTTAGTTTGTTTAATGTGTTTTTTGCACTTATTATTCAGGGTGCAGTTGGGCCCATTTGGTCTTGTAAACTGCGGCGTCTGTTCACATGGCATGCATTTTGATAGCGCTGGGCCAGCCCGCCTGAGCTAATAGAAGGGTGTCACTACTAGGCTGGCCTGGATGCTGTGCATGGCCTTAGTGTGAACAGCGCCGCATACAAGTGTTTTGCTGTGCATTAACATACCAGGCAACCGCCCCCTCCATATATTGGTAGGCTGCGAGCGGTTGTTTTATATCGGTATTCATGCACCTGTGTTGCCATCTTAACTATATGGGTCCACTGCACCCTGATAGTGCATTTGTCTGGAGGCCTATACGAGTAAACCTCTTTGCTCTTTTTGCTGTTTCACATTATTGGTGGACTTTCAAGTCCTCTTTTTGTGCTGTATTAGTCTTAGGATTAGTGTTAGGTACCCGTAAGCGTGGAGATCTTTGACGTAGGTTACGGGCTCACGTATTTTGGCCAAAATATCAGCTAATACTCCACATTATTAATGTATTTTTTTAATGTGTTTTTTGCACTTATTATTCAGGGTGCAGTTGGGCCCATTTGGTCTTGTAAACTGCGGCGTCTGTTCACATGGCATGCATTTTGATAGCGCTGGGCCAGCCCGCCTGAGCTAATAGAAGGGTGTCACTACTAGGCTGGCCTGGATGCTGTGCATGGCCTTAGTGTGAACAGCACCGCATACAAGTGTTTTGCTGTGCATTAACATACCAGGCAACCGCCCCCTCCATATATTGCTAGGCTGCGAGCGGTTGTTTTATATCGGTATTCATGCACCTGTGTTGCCATCTTAACTATATGGGTCCACTGCACCCTGATAGTGCATTTGTCTGGAGGCCTATACGGGTAAACCTCTTTGCTCTTTTTGCTGTTTCACATTATTGGTGGACTTTCAAGTCCTCTTTTTGTGCTGTATTAGTCTTAGGATTAGTGTTAGGTACCCGTAAGCGTGGAGATCTTTGACGTAGGTTACGGGCTCACGTGTTTTGGCCAAAATATCAGCTAATACTCCACATTATTAATGTATTTTTTTAATGTGTTTTTTGCACTTATTATTCAGGGTGCAGTTGGGCCCATTTGGTCTTGTAAACTGCGGCGTCTGTTCACATGGCATGCATTTTGATAGCGCTGGGCCAGCCCGCCTGAGCTAATAGAAGGGTGTCACTACTAGGCTGGCCTGGATGCTGTGCATGGCCTTAGTGTGAACAGCGCTGCATACAAGTGTTTTGCTGTGCATTAACATACCAGGCAACCGCCCCCTCCATATATTGCTAGGCTGCGAGCGGTTGTTTTATATCGGTATTCATGCACCTGTGTTGCCATCTTAACTATATGGGTCCACTGCACCCTGATAGTGCATTTGTCTGGAGGCCTATACGGGTAAACCTCTTTGCTCTTTTTGCTGTTTCACATATACTAATAGATCACAGACTGAATATGAGTCAACAGTGTGATGCAGCAGCAAAAAAGGCAAATGCAATTCTAGGATGTATTAACAGAAGCATACAGTCTAGATCACGTGAAGTCATTATTTCCCTCTACTCCTCTTTGGTCAGACCTCATCTGGAATATTGTGTCCAGTTTTGGGCACTGCATTTTAAAAAAGACATCAACAAACTGGAGCAAGTTCAGAAAAGAGCGACCAGAATGGTGACCGGTCTGCAAACCCTGTCTTATGAGGAAAGGTTGCAGGATTTGGGAATGTTTAGTTTGCAAAAGAGAAGACTGAGAGGAGACTTAATAGCTGTCTACAAATATCTAAAGGGCTGTCACATTGTAGAAGGATCAACTTTATTCTCATTTGCACAAGGAAAGACTAGAAGCAATGGGATGAAACTGAATGGGAGGAGACAGGAGACACAGATTAGATATTAGAAAAAACTTTTTGACAGTTAGAGTGATCAATGAGTGGAACAGGCTGCCACGAGAAGTGGTGAGTTCTCCTTCAATAGAAGTCTTCAAACAGAGGCTGGACAGACATCTGACTGGGATGATTTAGCGAATCCTGCTTTGAGCAGGGGGTTGGACCAGATGGCCCAGGAGGTCCCATCCAACGCTACGATTCTATGATTCTATGATTCTAGTTATGCCATATCGAGAGTTCATTTACAGAATCACCAGCTTCCGAAACTGTTTGCAAACATCTGGTGTGCTTTGCAAAGGCAGTCTTCCATATAGCGCTGAGCCCTATTGCACAAGCCAGGCGTCAGGGGTGCTTCAGCAGCACCGCCACCTCAAGTAACAAGGACACAGATAGAGTGCACATGGAGGACTCTTACCCGCAGCCACGGGAGTCCTGGCGTCTAACGTGGGTAGGAGCAGAGTAGCTTGAGGACCTGCGGGAGGTGGAGTAACGATGAAGAGCTAGGTGCGCACAGGACCTACGATCATGTGACCGCAGGGGGCGGGGCTTAGCGTCCTACTACTGCAGATGATGTAGTATACTCGCTACAGGAATACTGAAGTAGAGGAGAGGGGAACTCAGGTCAGGCAAGTCAGGAGGTCATACACAGGGCGGGCAGCGAGGTACAGGAGGGATAATCACAGAAAGGTCAATACGTAGCCAGAGGTCATACACAGAGTGGGCAGCGAGGTACAGGAGGGATAATCACAGAAAGGTCAATACGTAGCCAGGGGTCATACACAGGGCGGGCATAGAGGTACAGAGTCAGAATACCAGAGACGTTAACCGTGACAGGACCGAATCAAACACCAAGCAAGCATACGAAGACAGGCATGAAGCACAGACAGAACAGGGTCAGGCACACTCAGCTAGGAGTATAAATGACAGGGGACGGCTCCTTCATGAGGCTATAAGAACCCTCCCCAGATCCATAGAGAGGCTTCCCAAATTAGTCTCTGCACCGCTTAACCTGGAGCCTCAGTAAACCATGACACCAGGATGTGGCAAGAACAGCTCAACTAAGCAAAGAACATAAAAAGTCCATCATTACATTAAGAAGGTCAGTCAATCCACAAAATTGTCAGAACTTTGAAGGTATCCTCAAGGGTAGTCATTAAAACCATCAATTGCTATAATGAAACTCAAGAGAACCGTGCCAGGAAAGGAAGATTAAGTATTACATCTGCTGCAGAACAGTAGCCCAACTGTCTGGGGGCAGAGGGTGCGGTCATCCCGAGCCTCAGGTTCAGAAGGGCCTACCTGAAGCTAATCTAGAGTTGACTATATCGGCATGTGCAGTTCACCGATATAGCTCTGCGGTAGTTTGGGGAGATGTCTGCATTAGAGATGGGCTGACACCTGGATGTTCTGGTCCGGCGAGTTTGGCCGAATAGTTACAAAAAAGTTCAGGTTTGGGTAACAGAACACTACCTGGACCCGAACACAGACCCCATTCACTTGAATTGGGGGCCCAAACATCCAGTGTTGGCCACGCTTCTCCATTATTTAGCAGTGGGTTTGATGTCACCTGACAATACAAAGGTGATATCAACCCCACAAATATTAACACCACTTGCCACTGTTACAGGGCAAGTGGGAAGAGGCAGGCAAAGCGCCAGAATTGGCACATCTAATAGATGTGCCTTTTTTCTGGGCAGCTGCAGGCTGCTAGTTTTAGGTGGGGGGTCAATATCTATGGCCCCTTACCAGCCTGAGAATACCAGCCCCCATGCTGTCTGCTTTAGCAAGGCTGGTTGTCAAAAATGGGGGCCCACTCTGTTTTTTTAATTATTTATTTAAATAATTTAAACAAACAGCATGGGAACCCCTCTATTCTTGATAACCAGTCTTGTTGAAGCTGACAGCTGAGGGTTGCAGTCCCTAGCTGTAAGTTTTGCCTGTCTGGTTATCAAAAATACAGGGGGACTCACGCCGTTTTTTTAAAATTATTTATTTACAGCGCAGGAGCGGCTAATGAATACTCCTATCCACTGATCCTGCTCTCACTGCTATTAGAGGCAGCAGGTGTCCGCTGATGGGAGCTGTAAGGTAAACTTTATACCTCCAATCACAGCTAAGCGCTCACGCTGTCTTTTGACAGCGTGGGAACCACAGCTTTCTGACCCGTGGGGATGATTTCACCGCCGATCAGAAGCAGTGTTTGAAACAATGACTCCAGCAGCAGTCCACTCCTTGTGAATCTCTCCCAAATTTTTGAATGGCCTTTTCTTAACAATCCTTTCAAGGCTGCGTTTATCCTGGTTGCTTGTGCACCTTTTCCTACCACAATTTTTCCTTCCATTCAACTTTCCATTCAACGAAGGTAGTGCAAAACAATGTTAACGTCATCTGGGACAATATAGTAAACAATATATCATCAATGGCCGTAATTAATGTCCCAGCACATTTGTAACATTGGACTGTAATTGACCAGTTGCCAAAATTCATATAGAAAGAGTGGGAGAAGGACGAATCCAAAAACGGCAACTAGAGGTCATAGTGAAAGATATATTTTATTTTGTGGTAATGCAAAGAACAAATGACTGAAAAACATGCAAGTACTAGTTAATCATTAATAAAACATAATCAGGACCCAGGGTGCCATGTTGCCAATAATATAAGAATATTGTCATATAGAACATAAGAACATTATTTCATCAGGATGAAAGCGACAGAGACCAACAGAATCTCCTATAGGCATATGTTGCTAAACTTATCCCTGGATACAGGCAGATATTATATATAATCAGTCGCAATCACACCAATACATGGTGATTTACCTGAAAACCGACAGTGCTGGCAAAAGGGAGGTCATCTGTCAAGTCAGCAGTCGTCCCCATGATTGTGGAGCCTACTGAAACAGACTAAGGGACCTTTTTAAACACTTAGAAAGCCTTTGCAGGTGTATTTTTGTTAATTATTCTAATTTACTGAGATAATGACTTTGGGGTTTTCATTGGCTGTAAGCCATAATCATCAACATTAACAGAAATAAAAACTTGAAGTAGATCACTCTGTAATGACTCTATATAATATATGAGTTTCACTTTTTGCATTGAAGAACTGAAATAAATTAACATTTTGATGATATTCTAACTTTGTGAAAAGCACCTGTATGCATGTAAGATAATATAAGCATGGTACAATAACTCTAGAAACCAAGAGGCTTGATGTAGAGATATGTGCAAACCAAAATATGATGAGTGTCTAGTAATGGTATAACAATTCTTCAGTGAGCAAGACAGAAAATACCATATCAGCAGCTGCCCCAAGTGCCAGGGGTGTGAGGACAAGCCCAAATACGATAATGTGGGGCCATTATACAGAGTGGGAGCTAATGTGCAGCTATTATGCAGTGTTGGAGCTAATGTGAGGCCATTACACAGCTTGGGAACTAATGTATGCCCATTATACAGAATGGGAGCTCATGTGCAGCCAATTTTACAGTGCAGGAGCTAATAGTGGAGCAAGTTCACAGCATGGGAGCTAATGTGGGGACATTATACGGCGTGGGAGCTAATGTGGGGCCATTGCACAGCATGGGAGCGAATGTTGGGGCCATTGTACAGCATGGGAGCTGATATGGGGCCATTATACAGCGTGGGAGCTAATGTGGACCCATTATATGGTGTGGGAGCTATAATGGGGCCATTATACAGAGTGGGAACTAATATGGGGAAATTATACATCGTTGGAACTAATGTGGGGCCATTATATAGAATGGGATCCAATTTCGGGCAATTATATAGCATATGAGCTAATGTGGGTCCAGTATACATTGTGTGGGCTTCTGTGGTGAACATTATACTGAGTTTACATGGAGCAGAAGGGACATCAAACTGTGTGTAACGGGGCTGTGAGGGAATCATAATGTGTATAGGGGAGCTGTGGGAGTAGCATATTTTTTTTAGGGGAGCTGTAAAAGCATCATACTGATTATAGGAAAGCTGTGGGCCCATTATTCTGTCTATAGGGGAGCTGTTGGTGTATCAAGCTGTGTACAGAGGAGCTGTGGGCCCATCATACTGTGCAAAGGGGAGCTGTTGGTTTATCATTCTGTGTATAGGGGAGATGTGGTCCCACCATACTGTGTATAAAGGAGTTGTGAGGGCATTATACCATGTATAGGAGAGCTATGGGCTCATCATACTTTGTAAAGTGGAGCTGTGGGCCCATCATACTGTGTATAAGGGAGCTGTGGATTCATCATACTGTGTATAGAAAAGCTGTGAGCACATTCTACTGTATATAGGGGATCTGTGGGCTCTTCATACTGTGTATAGGATACCTGCGGGATCATCATACTGTATATAGGGGAGCTTTGGGCTCATCATACTGTGTACAGGGGAGCTTTGGGCTCATCATACTGCATACAGGGGAGCTGCAGGCCCTTCATACTGTGTATAAGAGAGCTGTGGATCCATCATACTGTGTATAGGAGAGCTGTGGATCCATGATACTGTTCATAGGGGAGCTGTCTGTTCATCATATTGTGTATAGGAGAGCTGTGGGCCCATCTTAATGTGTATAGTGGAGCTGTTGGTCCACCAAAATGTGCATAGGAGAGATGTGGGCCCATCACACTGTGCATAGGGGAGTTGTACATGGATTGACTCAGGGGACATTATTAAATGTTAAGCGGACATTTAAGAAGTATTATTGTGATGGGGGAACACAGGGTACTGTAACCATCAAAAGTGCACACGGGGCATTAATACCTTCTAGACTTTCTAGGGACAAAATATGGACACTGTTTTCTAAGGCACTTGCAGAGGGCATTAATATATTCTTGGGGCAATTTTACCATCTAGATGGCACAAAGGAGGCATTTTACTTTGTAAAGGGGCACAATGGTGGGCACTATTATGTGGGACAGTAAGAAGAGCACTGTTATTGTGCTTAACAGCAGGTACAGTAATAGAGACACATGGCAACATCGGTTCAGAATTAGGGTGACATAAGGAAGAGTAAATTGTGCAGGTTAGGAATAGATGTGGACGGTACTGGAAATATGAGACGTCAAATGTGCTTGTGTTGTAATCTCTATAGACAACTTGTGGCTAGAGAAGTTGTCATGTCGGTCTGGACCCAATGTAAAAAACTGAAAACATGAACGACTCCATCAGAAAGATCATCAGCTGAAAGTCACTATCTATACCTGTACTGTCTCTTATATGTTCTACCACTATATAGTTACCATATGACAGTAATATCAGTGTTGCTCTTTGTATAGCGAGTTATTTTCAGGAACATTATCATTTGCTTAGATTCCCCTCCACCCAAGGTTAGGGTGTGCCAGGGTTACCTGGATAGGGACCCACTCAGATGTTTTGCCTCCTGGGCTGAACCCCTAGATCCGCCTTTGCTGCAGACGGTACATTTATCAGAGCTAGCAGCATCAGAAACTGCAAATTGTCAGCACCGCAAATAACAACCCTCGCAAATGATGCCCTGACATCATGTAGCAGAATCAGCTCAACATCAATTGTCCAGGGAGGACTGTGAGAAGCAGGCATTTATGGTCAAATTGCTACAAAGAAGTCAGTACTGAGAATCGCAAAAATGAAGAAGAGACTTGCTTAGGAAAAGAAACATAAGGACTGGACATTAGATCAGTGGAAATCTATGCTGTGATCGAATAAGTCAAAATATGGGATTTTTGGTACCAACCACCATATTTAAGTGTCCACCATAAAGAATGTAGGGGAAGGTGTGATGTTGTGTGGGGTTTTACTGGTTACACTGTTATTGATTTATTCCAAATTCAAAGAATACCTGGCTATCAAGAAAGGTAAAGGACCTAGCTTCCAGTATACGGTATGTTAAAAGATCAAATTTTATTTAATTCATTAAAAAAGTGAAAGAATAAACATACTTTGTAAGTAGTTGAAGTGAATACCCTGCATAAAAAGCACGTTACTTAGTTCTGATATAAATATGGTATTATAAAATGGTATAAATGTTATTCTAAAATTATAAGTTGTATTATACCAGGGCTAAGAACGCTGTAGCATTCAAAACATGTTAGTTTTTATGGAGCGTATTCACTTCATCCTTTTGCAAAGTATGTATATTTTTTCACTTTTTTAATGGATTAAATACAATTTGATGTTTTTATATATGCTGTATCATTTACCTTTCATGGACATATCTACCTAAAATACCATGCAGTGGCGTGCTTTCCTGTTTCCTGTCTGACTGAATTAATTTTGGAAAGGGTCAGCTGGATTATTTTTGATATTTATACCACAGCATTCTGCTATGACATGCCACCCAATCTATAAGTCCCCAACCCAACATGTAAGAGAAGAAAAATTTTATTATACTCCCTTCTTCTTAGGATTGCCGTCCTCCTGCTTGCTTCAGCATTGCGCTCCTGCGCTGGCATACTTCTCCGCCCTGTTGAGGGTAGAGCAAAGTACTGCAGTTTGCAGGCGCCTGTGCTCTTTGAGGAGCGCAATTCCAAAGAGACCATGTGGATGATGCAGGGACATGTCATTCAGATGAAGCAAGAAGGAGGACGGCGATCATAAGATTATGGAAGGTGCCGGACCAAGACCAGCGACACCTCTCTTGACCGGACCGTCCCTTAGGTGAGTATAATAAAAGTTATTTTTCTTCTCTTGCAGGTCGGATCAGGGGCTTATCTACAGCATTATAGAATGCTGTATATCAGCCCTGAACGGTGGTGGCCGTAACTTATCTCAGCCAAACCTGGGGACAGGTTCCCTTTATGATTTAACACACAATCTGATTTGTTTCACACGTGTATATTTTTTGTTTTTATCTGTAACTTTGTGGTTTTCCTGCCTTCAATCTGAATCTACAATGTGCACATTCCAATAAGAGGAAGGAAAACCATCCATGGACAGGTATGTACAAACTTTGATCAATATTGTATACTTACTAAAAGATCATTACATGGACGATGTAAATAGAGTATCATATCAATTCTTTACATAGATATCTAATATGAATCGTCCTCTTTGGTTGTATGTTTCCTGATACCTATCAATCATTGCTTTCTAGATATGCTTGTCATCAGTTTACTCAATTTTAATAATGTACAGAATGAGCAATGGCGGATTTACACATTTCTTTCTGGTTACCAGGTAATTATTTGCCTGCATTCCAGTTTAACGAGTGTTATCAAGAGATTGTGTTGGATGACACATTGTGCCTCCACATTCCCCAGCTATTTGTGAAGCCGCTCTTGTCATAGGCAGAACATTTTAATACTCGATTTACTCGTTCAGTTTTACATAACTGGAGAGGGTGTCGATTACTTCACAAACGTAAGGTGCAGTCCACGGATAAGTAGGCAGGATGTGGTTGTGAAGTCTACTTATAATAGTTTCACTTAAGTTTTTCATGCGAATACATTTGCGCTTAAACGGTCAATGTAGTATTAAACATTGACATTTGATAGAGAGAAGTCAGTAGTCATGATCCAATGACTTTATTAAACAGTTTGCACATTTTAATGACCATCGTCTCACTTTGGCTCCCTTCACTTCTCTTAGCTTTAATTGAAAAGCTGAGGATGGGCCATAGACTGCTTATGTTTCAGCCAGGATTATCAATAGAAGCTGGGGACATGGTGCTTGGTAGAGCGCCACAACCTCTTTATTCTAGGGATTAGTGTGGTCCTCAGTGCTAAGATCTCAGCTAAACACAACTTTTTGAGTTTCAGAAGTTTTTTTAAATGACAAAGAGCAGTTTAATAATATTGATTAATAATTGATGTTGCAAATATGTGACCAGAACAGAATGAACCATACTGACAGCTAAGGTTAAGAGTTTGTCATTTTACATTTCCCCCTAAATATTTTCATTTCTCACTAGACTGATATCCTGCCAATACACTTTATTTAATTGATTTAAAAAGCTTTCTTTAGTTTTATATCACTTTTAGTAACAAGCATTTATTGGGAATAGAAATATTGGGTAACCGACTTTCTCTTATGTCTCTTTGAGTTCTTTAACAGAGAAATAGCAGATGTGTTAGGGATGGCGGAACGCACTAAATATTAAATAACAGAAAGTGCTTTCGCCGCCCGGGGTCCACCGTGCAGAGGTGTTAAACTGCTATATAATAGCAGACGCGCTATATGGCGGTATAGCACACGCGGGTTATACGTCACCCGATGTGCGCTGGCGAGCTCTGTTAACCTCACAGAGACGCCTAAATTATAAACATAAATGCCGAGCCTGTTGACCTCACAGGTCTCAGCGGTGTGCACACACGGTATACGGTCACAGGACTAAGCCCAAGACTCAGGGTCAATGTCCGTCTAGACCTACCGTGCGCGCGGCGTCGCTACCGCGGACGCCAACAAGTGCTGCTGACTGCAGCGCAGTGACCGACTCAGCCGCCACATGACAATGCCCAAGAGGGGGCGCACTGTCGGACGCTAGTGCTGTAATATGTGAACTGTGGCCTGTAGCGCGCCACTGACTGGCGCTGACTCTATGACTAAGTCCCTATCCAGACACGTAATATCAGAGGGAGGGGTTCTTAATGAGTCATTCGCAGGCACATGCATTCATCATCATTCACACAGATAGCAATTAGAGTCTATACTAGCGCATGGCTGAGAGGCCATGCGGGCCTTTTATAGCCGTGTGCTTCCGGGACCTTACAGATCTCTGAGATGGACCAATCAGATCAGGAGAAAGACCTGAGCACATGACTCACGATCTCCACTGGGAGATCGTCTCGTGAGCATGCCCAGTAGCGCAGCGAGAGGACTTAGCCTCTGGAGTGGCTTGCTGCAGAGCAGGCTGCACTACTATTGCTGGTCCAGAGGTGGCAGCAACAACCAGACCCAGAGAACTGGTCTGAGCAGGGCGTCTGTGTCGCCGAGATTGCTGTGCAGGTCCCTGAGAGGTCGGAGGGGAATGGGAGACCGCTGGCTGCATGGATCTGGATTCCTGCTGTGCAGCTGCAGGAACCCAACGCCTAACAAGATGTGGATTGGGCATCTGTTTGCCCAAGGATTATACTGTCATATGATGAACTACTCATGCATTTGTTTCCTGAAGGAAAGAAGGACAATACTAGCAGGTTAACATTTCCAAATTATATGAATGAACATACATATAATGTACAGCTCATGCCTTCCTGTCTTAATGATGTAAGTAGGATCAAACTGGTCCATGGTTGAACAGGTGAATCCCTTGGTGGGCCCCTGTGCAAGAGTGTCTCCAACCTTCCCCCACATAAGAAGTCCTTGGCACAGTGCACCTAATGCAGTAATTACAGATGAAAGCAGCTCAGTAGTTAGCGCTGTTGCTTTGTAGCGCTGGGATCGTGGGTTCAAATCCCACCAAGGACAATATCAAGGAATCTAGATTATGAGCCCCAATGGGGACAGTGATGATAATGTATGTCACATTTTTTTAGCCAAACTTTGCGCTAAGCATCTCATGTGTTTTTCCTAAATTTCAAAAGCCATTATGCTATTCACACTTCATGTATTTCACATTGACATGCCTTAATGCAATTGAGTGCAACTATTTCCTCATTTTGATATGTAAGCTTTTTTCGGTATGCCCTTGTTCAGACTAGTTCTTCATGCGCCATCAGATTTCTGTTATTTGTATGCTAGCTTTCTGACTGAGCACTCCGCCCTTCACCAAGCTGTGGTTTTAATTACATCCAATCACTTTTGGTTCTGACCTTCCTATAAACATAGGCTCTACCAAGTTATTAGCCAGAGGTAAGTGTTCACACTAGGAAGTTAGGTCGGGGCCCATTCGATGAGATCACCTTGACGTTGGTGAATGGGCTCACATTTTTTGGCCAAACTTTGTGCTAAGCATCTCATGTGTTTTTCCTAAATTTCAAAAGCCATTACGCTATTCACACTTCTTGTATTTCACATTGATATGTCTTAACGCAATTGAGTGCAACCATTTCCTCATTTTGAAATGTATGTAAAACGCTGCAGAATATGATAGCGTTATATAAGTAATGCATAAAAATGATAATAAGTGAATTTGTGAGCAATCATGTAATATTGCATATAGCTGAAGAATAATCTCAGTATCAATGTTACTGCTGGGCTCCTGGCACCCCAGTCTGGCACTGGATAAGAGTGTTGGCATTGTGAACTTGTTAAGGTGACAACCCTTCTATTGATGCAATGAAAGGACGACCCTAACTAGCCACAAACATTAGTTATCCGGTTCTTTTCAGCTTGTTGAATTGCTACTAGGGAATCTAATGGCATTTTTTCCATTTATTTAGGTGGTCTGTTATGGGAACAATGACAAGTATATTTGGCACACAGAGAGCTGTATAGATTTAGAAAAAAACAAGAGTAAATGTAATTAATAAACAGCACTACACCTATCCACAGGCTGTTTGTGCTATGCAGCTCTTTTTGTAAAAAGAAAGCAATGTTTTTCTAATCAAACATGATGCAAACATGAGCTAACAGCATGGTCGAAGCTCATAAGCCCTACATGACTTACCATATTTTTCGGACTATAGACGCACATTTTTCCTCCAAAAATTGGGAGGAAAATGAGGGGTATGTCTTATAGTCCAGATGTACCTACTGTGGCTGTGGATGGGAAGGTGGGGCAGTGGCAGCGGCGGAGCAACAGGTCATAGAATGCAGGAGCCAGGGATGAGGGGGGCCATGCATACCAGGATGTGGATGAGGGGACCCTGCCTACCATCGTAGGGATGAGGGGGCTATGCATACAAGGATAGGGATGAGGGGGCCATGCATACCAGAATGGGGATGAGAAGGCCATGCATACCAGGATAGGGATGAGGGGGCCATGCATACCAGAATGGGGATGAGAAGGCCATGCATACCAGGATAGGGATGAGGGGGCCATGCATACCAGAATGGGGATGAGAAGGCCATGCATACCAGGATAGGGATGAGGGGGCCATGCATACCAGAATGGGGATGAGAAGGCCATGCATACCAGGATAGGGATGAGGGGGCCATGCATACCAGAATGGGGATGAGAAGGCCATGGATACCATGATGGGTATAAGGGGGCCATGCATACCAGGGTAGGGATGAGGGGGCCATGCATGCTAGGATGGTGATGAGGGGACCATGCATACCAGGATAGGGATGAGGGGGCCATGCATAGCAGAATAGAGATGGGGGGCCATATAGACCTGGATTGGGTACATTAATACAGAATTGACCACATTTCTAGGTTCAATTTTTTTGTTTAATTTTCCTTCTCTGAAATCTTGGTGCGTCTTATAGTCCGAAAAATACGGTATACAGTAGTAACATAGAGGACTAAGAGTACATGAATGTGCTATTATTCAGACTTGTTGTATATCCTCTAGTTAACTTAATCTAAAGATTGTTTAATTGAATAATTTGTTTGGAAGATGCCAGAAGTTAAAATGAATCATTACAGTAAAAGGTATAGTACACAGCAAAATAAGTGCAGTCTGCTTCCTCAGGTAAGGTAGGGGAAACTAACAATTCACCTACAGTTATAATACATTCACACAAGTTTTGGGAGATGTGCACTCCTGTGTCTTTTTCACTGTAAATAGGAACAGATCCCTGCAGAGGGGAGAGTGAAAACATTAGCTCAGATATCTCATTTTTTATTTTTTTAAAGTCACTGTTCTCTTTTGTTTTGTGATGTTTGTTGAGATTTCTTGTACCAAATTCTTAAAAATGGTGCATATGATTAACTAATATTGACAAAAAAGTGGTGGTTCACATAAAATCACTTCAGGGTGGATTGGAGCACATTTGAAAAGTCATAAATGATGAATCAGGTGAAAACACCTGGAAACCAAAAATCTTGGACAAAGGTGAGCATAAAAAAACAAATCAACAGGCAAAAACTTATAAAATAGGCTTTAAAAAAGGCACAAGTTAAAAGAAGAATTAGGCGCAAATGAAAAAACGTGAAAAAAACTAGATGAAAAAAGTGCAGATGCAATGATGACCGCATAGTGATTTGGGTTTGGTGACTTCTGGGTATTAAACGTGCCACTATTTGTTCCTTCAGGATTTTTAAATGTGTATGACACTGGTAGGAAATGAGACTTAAAGGTATATTCCAATCTCCAATTGTTGATCCCAATATGTAAAAGGTGTAATAATAATATTAGCAAATACCTTCAATTAGAAGTATAGTATAGCTTTTCTGATTCACTATGTTTCTTTCCTCTTGTGCAGGCATTGCAGGACCTTAGGTATCCATGGTTATGTGCACTAGCAACTAACTGTCACTATATCAGTGGTCGTAACCATGGATACCTAAGGTCCTACAATGCCTTATCATGAGGAAAGAGACAGCGAATCAGAAAAACTATACCACATTTCTAACTAGAGGTATTTGCTAATATTATTATTACAACTACTACATCTTGGGATAGGATCCCGGAGATGGGAATACTAATTTAATACACTATGTGCACTTAATAAAGTCCCCATGGTATAAAACTTTTGTCTGTATGGTAACCATATGGATGTGAGTAAAGGCCATTCTTGTGATATCGCAGTCAAATGAAAATGTTTTGCGCCCTGAGGATAAGGTACGGTATTAGCTCCCATAAATAAAGTGGTTATATGTTGTCATCTAACCGTTTTGATGTGATATCACTCATGCCTGTACTCCTTACTTACAGATGTAGGTTTCATAAGTCAGAGAACAAGGACAATATTGTATTGGAGACTTTTCATTATTAGCTATTTCGTAAATTTAGATAATCAATTTCTGCGGATTTTCTTTACTATTTTTGTTTGGCAATGTATGAACTTTTTTTTTTTACTTTAATTCTTTCTATTTACTTCAATTAGTTTCATAATCTATCCTAAAAATGTAAGTAATGGCATAAGATCCATTTGTAAAGGTAACTGTTGATAGAGATGCACAATAGGGTTATACTGTAAATAATACATATGATCAACAACCCGAGTCCTTAAATAATGCAAGCGCCAGTATTTTAATGATCGCACAGACGTATTACCAGGATTATAATCATGCACACTCCTTGGTTTTCTGTCATTGGAAAGTAACAGGTGATAGTCCTAATTACTATAATAGCAAACTTGGCTAAGAGCTCTACATATGATGGACTTATTAATCACTTCTAAAAATTGTAATTAGCTGCATGGATTGTTCTTGCCAGAAAAAAAAATCAGAAGGGATACATACTGAGAATGATGGCGACACCAGCTATTGCTGTAGAGCAATTAAAATAATTACATTTTATGCATAGCATTTGCTGATGTTGCTGAATATCTCATTGCATTATGAAGTGCGCATAAATTTAGGTGAAGCTGTAAGGAAATCATTGCCTTCATTTTCATAGGCATTTATTTTGTATCCTGCATGTAAAAAGAGAGACACATTATGTATAAATTTACAAAGGATTCAGATCATCTAGATATCGACATATTTTAGTATTCAAATATCTTTACTAACAACAGAGAGAAATATTAAAGGGAATCTGTCACAAGTTTTTTGGCCTATCAACTAAAAATATCATCTAATAGAGTGTGAGCTATACATTCCTCAACTACTTGTGAAACCCCCTGACTCCCCATGAATCCCCCATAAAAGCATTTTATAGTGCTCCCGCACTGTATGTAAATATTCTTGGTCTGGACCAATGGGCATTGGTTCTGGTCCTTCTCTCCACCCCATATCGGCGTGCTGTACGCATTCCGTTCTGTGAATAGCATTGTTCGCGTACAAGTCCCGCGTGTGCGCATTCAAATTGCCTCCCGCGTGTGCGCAGTATGCTTTGCCCAATTGCGGGCAAAGCCGAAAAGCATAAGTGCACATGCGCCGGAAGTCCCGTGTCCCGGAACACAGCTTTAATGGATGAATATATGAGTGTGAACCATTAAGACACTGGGGATGAAGTATCATGAGCAAACTAGCACGAGAGACCTCTCCTTAACCCCTTTATGACCTTACGATTTTCCGTTTTTGTGATTTCGCTTTTTCCTCCCCTTAGTCCAAGAGCCATAACTTTTATTTTTCATTCCCATAGCTGTATGAGAGCTTGTTTTATTTGCAGGACAAGTTATACTTTTGAATGACACCATTCATATTATCATGTGATGTACTGGAAAGCAGGAAAAAAATCCAAGTGTGCTGAAATTGCAAAAAAAGTGAAATTCCACAATTGTTTTTTATTTTATTTATCATGTTCCTTATATGGTAAAACTGACCTGCCGTTATAATTCTCCATGTCAGTACAAATATGTAGATAACAAACATGTTTAGGTCTTTTTTTATTTACGTTGTGAAAAAAAAAATCAAAAATATTTTATAAAAAAATTTGCTTATTTCATCATTTCCCGAGACCAGAAGCATTTTCATTTTTTGGGGCATGGGGCTTATTCTTTGCATCCTGAGCTGACGTTTTTATTGATACTATTTTGAGGTAAGTATGATGTTTTGATCGCCTCTTATTGTAGAGGCCAATGAAAGTAATTCTAGAGATATGATTATTTTTCTCAGTATGCTGCTTACCAATCCGATTAATTTATTTTATATTTTGATAGATCTGACTTTTACGAACGTAATAGTGATCCCAAATGTGTCTATTTTTTTTTTAAAAATTTAATTGCTTTATTTTTAGTGGAGCAAAAGGGAGGTAATTTGAACTTGTGATAATTTTATTTTTTTTCATATTTTTAAAAACTTAGGTTTATTTTTTTTTACTTTTCACTCAATAGTCTCCTTAGGAGACTTGAAGCTGCTATCATTCGATTTTAACTGGCCACGGACTGACATTCACATTAGGATCGTAATGACAGGCATGGGGTTCTTCTTTCATGACAGCCCATCGTGCACCCCAAGATCAAGTGACAAGGGTGCCGATGGGCGAGATGAATGATGCGCTTCCTGCCAATGTGTGTTAAATTCCGCTGTCAGTGATGGACAGGGGGATTTAACTGGTTAATAGCTACAGGTGGAGCACCGCTCCACCCACGGCTGTTAAAGGTACATGATTACTGACTAAGTTAGCCATCACGTGCAAGGAAAGACGTGGACTCTGTGTGCAAGCGCACGTCCAAGGCAAGGACACAACCTTTAACGTAAATATACGTCAACAACCTTGGATGTAAATATGCCTCAAAGGTCATGAAGTTGTTGGAGAAGACCTGTAATTTGCCATAAATTGGCATATTTTTAACCTGGTGTAAGTACTGCTGTTCTTCTGAATCTGGCTTTGGTTTTCTTTTGTTCCAAAGAAGCTGGCTGTTCACAGTGCTGTATCCAAACATATAATGGAAAGTTGAGTGGAAAGAAAAAGTGTGGTAGAAAAAGGTGCACAAGCAACCGGGATAACCGCAGCCTTGAAAGGATTGTTAAGAAAAGGCATTCAAAAATTAGGGGGAGATTCACAAGGAGCAGACTGCTGCTGGAGTCATTACTTCAAGAGCCACCAAACACAGACGTATCCAGGACATGGGCTACAAGTGTTGCATTCCTTGTGTCAAGCCACTCATGACCAAAAGACAATGCCCGAACCGTGTTACCTGGGGTAAGGAGAAAAAGAACTGGACTGTTGCTCAGTGGTCCAAGGTGTTGTTTTCAGATGAAAGTAAATTTTGCATTTCATTTGGAAATCAAGATCCCAGAGTCTGGAGGAAGAGTGGAGAGGCCACAATCCAAGCTGCTTGAGGTCTACTGTGAAGTCTCCACAATCAGTGATGGTTTGGGGAGCCATGTCTTTCTTGCCTTTATACAAATGCATATAATCAGTTATGCTATGCTTTGTATTGAATTGCAGTGTATTGATAACATTGAAGTGTACTGTATTGTGATAACTTATCCAACAGCGCCATCTATTGACATTGTTCTAATTACAGTTTACTTTCTGTTTCATTGCTTACTGTGCAATTTAATATTTAAGGCTCATCTAGGCTTTCGTAGTTCCCATCAGTCTCTGCATTAGCCTTGCCCCCTTCTTCTCCAGCAGCCATTCTGGCCTCATGGATAATGACATGCTGATCATCTCTCCCTGATTTTCAGCTCATCTGGTTGCTTTACCTCCACATAGCACAGTCGGTGAGTTATTTCCCCCTTGTTAGAGCTCACCATATTGCATTATATAGCTACTCTGTTCCATATGTTTTATATCAAAGTAGTTTTTTGCCATTACAGATGTTTATAATGCTGCCATGTTGTGCGCTTACACTGTGAATGTCCTGTACCATACATAATGCTATTTAGATTTAGATATGTTGTATGTAGAGTTGAGCGACTTTTGGTTTTTTAGGGTCGCGTTTCGTTTCGTGAAACCCGACTTTTCCAAAAGACGGGTCGAGCAAGATCGTCCGATTATAGGGAAAAGTCGGGGTCGTCCCGAAACACGAAACCCAATGTAAGTCAATGGGGAATAAAAGTCGGCAGTGAGAGGAGGACAGGAAACACACCTACAGTGCCCATTTGAATGCCAAAAGCATCAATTCTTCTTTCTTAAGCTTGTCAACCTTAATTAACTTCATAATACAAGTTATGCACTGAAAAATGGGGGTTATTTGGCTACAAACTGTGGGGGGGGAGGGCTGGCTCCAGGTTTTCATGTGCCCTGGGCGAAAGAGCGCCCCTTTAACACATACCACAACTCATCATGCTCCGATACGGCAGAGAAATAGCGGTATAGTACAATGAAAAATACCTCACTTTTTACATCTCATGACGAGGCCCATCTATTTCTCCATACAGAATCATTGGTCCCATATAATGTTTGAAACAGTATATGATGAGCTCCACATAATGCTACAGTATATGTTGGTCCCCATGGATGAAGCTCCACTGTCTTATGGGCCCAAATAATGCTCCAAACATAATGGGCCCCATTTCTAATGCTCTAGTGTATTATGGGCCCTGTAAATGCTGCTCCAGTGTCTGATGTCCACCTTTGGAATGTTCCAGTGTATGGTGGGCCCCATCTATCATTCTCCAGAGTATAGTGCTCCCCAAAAATTGCTGTCCCAACATTGAAAACAATCAAATAAGTCTCCTCGCTAGGGAATCCCTGTACTTGTCTGGACAGGTGCTGTAGCTTGCTTAACAGCTCGCCAGCCGTTCTCACGCCCAGTATGGATTACACGTGATTGCACAAAGGTGAGAAAGGGTACCGTATCCCCAGATAACATGTATGGATAGCGTACACATTCAAAATATATGTCTCAGGAGGCAGGCTCAGACGGTGTTAGGCCCAGTATGGATTGCACGTGATTGCACAAAGGTTAGAAAGGGTACCGTATCCCCGGATAACATGTATGGATAGCGTACACATTCAAAATATATGTCTATACAGCATGAGGCAGGCTCAGATGGTGTTAGGCCCAGTATGGATTGCACGTGATTGCACAAAGGTTAGAAAGGGTACCGTATCCCCGGATAACATGTATGGATAGCGTACACATTCAAAATATATGTCTATACAGCATGAGGCAGGCTCAGATGGTGTTAGGCCCAGTATGGATTGCACGTGATTGCACAAAGGTTAGAAAGGGTACCGTATCCCTGGATAACATGTATGGATAGCGTACACATTCAAAATATATGTCTATACAGCATGAGGCAGGCTCAGACGGTGTTAGGCCCAGTATGGATTGCACGTGATTGCACAAAGGTTAGAAAGGGTACCGTATCCCTGGATAACATGTATGGATAGCGTATACATTCAAAATATATGTCTCAGGAGGCAGGCTCAGACGGTGTTAGGCCCAGTATGGATTGCACGTGATTGCACAAAGGTTAGAAAGGGTACCGTATCCCTGGATAACATGTATGGATAGCGTACACATTCAAAATATATGTCTCAGGAGGCAGGCTCAGACGGTGTCAGGCACAGTATGGATTTGACGGCCCAGATTACACAGCGGAGGAGCAGGGAGAGGTAAAGATTGCAAATGCTGGGGCCCTGCCCAAGCAAGGGGGGCCCACTCGTGGGCGTCGGTACTGGCACTGGGCCCCTCATAGTACAGCGGTGTGTCTGACGGCGGGTGTGCACCACCACCGTCAGAGACACTTGATTGCACTATGAGGGACCCTGTGCCAGTGCCCGCACCCAAGAGTCGGCCTACCCACCTGTCCAGGGCAACGGCACTCGCACGGTGTCGTGCGGTAGGTGGTGACCCCGGCCATGGGGGGGGAGGCAGCACAGTTAGGGAGTTTTAGAAAGTGGCATATGTTGATGTTGGACATTCAGCTGATGCAAAAGGCGAAATAGGTGAAGTACCAGGAAGAGGTGGACCAAAGCAAGCCATTTTTCTGTCACCCTATGTGTCATCAGGGGAAGGTGGGACAAAATCCTTGGAAACCCATGCGTGGTTCATTTTAATGAAGGTTAGATCATCCACATTTTGGGTTGACAGACGGGTCCTTTTTTCTGTCAGGATTGATCCAGCTGCACTGAAGACTCTTTCCGATAGCACACTTGCAGCTGGGCAAGCGAGCTCCTGTAAGGCATATTGTGCCAATTCAGGCCAGGTGTCCAGTTTAGCGGCCCAATAGTCAAAGGGGAATGACCTGTGTGGGAGAACATCGATATGGGAGGAAAAGTAGTTTGTTACCATAGTTGACAACTGCTGTCTCCTGTCACTTTCCATCGATGCAGTATTACCAGTTGTGTGAGCGGTATTTGAAAAACCAGTCCACAACATTGTCATGAAACCCCTGTCTCCAACGCCACTTCTGCTGTGTGCACCACGAACACCTCTGCCAAGCTGCCCCCGGCCCGTACGGCTCGTGTGAGAACCATCACCGCTGCTGTGTGCTGGGAATGCCTCAAGCAACCAATTTACCAGAGTTGCTTGTTTATTAGCCAATATTAGGTCAAGGTTCTCCTGTGGCATGATGTTTTGTAATTTGCCTTTATAGCATGGATCCAGGATGCTGGCCAACCAGTAGTCGTCATCGTTCATCATTTTGGCAATGCGGGGGTCCCTTTTTAGGATCTGCAAGGCATAATCTGACATGTGGGTCAATGTTCCCGGTGTCAATGATGCACTGCGAGTGCTGGGTGGAGGAGCACTTTCTGGCAAATCCACATCCCTCCAGTCACGCACAAACCCTGTACCAGACCTTGCCACGCCAACATTTTCACTTGCCCCACGAGATGCATCCTCCTCCCCTAAGTAATCATCCCCATCATCCTCCTCCTCCTCCTCTTCTTCCTCCACCTCGTCCAGGAGAGGTCCCTGAGCAGACAATGGCTGAATGTCATCAAGGATTCCCTCCTCCTCTTCCTCCTCATCAACATTGGCTGCAGACGCCTGCTCCTTAAGGTGCGTCAAAGTTTGCATGAGCAGACGCATAAGTGGGATGCTCATGCTTAGGATGGCGTCGTCTGCGCTTACCAGCCGTGTGCATTCCTCAAAACACTGAAGGACTTTACAAAGGTCTTTCAGCTTCGACCACTGCAAGCCTGTCAACTCCATGTCTGCTCTCAAAGTGCCTGGCCGTGTATCCTCCCACAAATGCATTATGGCCTGCCTCTGCTCGCACAGTCGCTCCACCATGTGCAGGGTGGAGTTCCACCTTGTTGCAATGTCGATAATGAGGCGGTGGTTGGGAAGGTGGAGCAATCGCTGCAGCTTCTGCATACGAACGGAGTGTACAGGCGACCGGCGGATGTGCGCGCACAGTCTTCGCACCTTCTGGAGCAGGGCTGTTAACTCCGGATAATTTTTGAGGAAGCACTGCACCACCAGGTTCTAGGTGTGAGCCAAGCAAGGTATGTGGCTGAGTTTTGAAAGGGCTATGGCTGCCACAAAATTACGGCCGTTATCACTAACTACCTTGCCTGCCTCAAGATGTTCACTGCCCAGCCATGACTCAGTTTGTCGCTTCAAGTACTCGGCCAGCACCTCGGCGGTGTGTCTGTCGCCCAAACACATCATCTGCAACACAGCCTGCTGACGCTTTCCACTAGCTGCTCGATAGGGGGACACATCGTGTGCAACAGTGGCAGCTGCAGATGGAGTGCTCGTACGACTGCGCTCTGTGGATGAGCTTTCGCTTCTGGAGGAGGTGGAGGAGGAGGAGGGTCGAACGCCTACAGCCAACTGTTTCCTATACCGTGGGCTAGGCAGCACTGTCCCACCACCGCTGTCCCCTGTGGACCCTGCATCCACCACATTAACCCAGTGCGCAGTGATGGACACGTAACGGCCCTGGCCATGCCGACTGGACCATGCATCAGTTGTGAGGTGCACCTTTCCGCTCACTGACTGCTTGAGTGCATGGACAATGCGGTCTTTCACATGATGGTGGAGGGCTGGGATGGCTTTGCGAGAGAAGAAGTGGTGACTGGGTAGGTCATAGCGTGGTACTGCATAGGCCATGAGTTCGCGGAAAGCTGTGCTTTCCACCAACCGAAAGGGCATCATCTCAAACGAGATTAGTTTGGCAATGTGAGCGTTCAAACCCAGTGTACGCGGATGAGAGACTGAGTACTTTCTTGACCTACTCATAGTGTCTGGGAGGGTGAGCTGGACTTGAGAGCTGCATATGGTGGAAGTAGCGGTGGACAGGGCGGACTGAGAGAGGGTTGATGATGGTGATGGAGTTGGTGTTCTTTCTGATGGCCTAGAATCAGTCTTTCGTTGATATAACAGTGGGATTCCCTGACTGCTGTGGCCTTGCAACGACACCTCAACATTTGCTGCTGTGCTAACCGGTGGGCTTACAGTGGGGGAAACAATGTAGCGTTGCTGACTACCTTCGTTGTGATCAGTTGCACATGTGGCACTTGAGGTTTGGTGTTGTGTCCACGCTTGCAAGTGCATGCTGGTTAAATGTCTAAGCATGCAACTGGTATTCAAATTTTTCAGATTTTTCCCTCGGCTAAAGGTCTTTGCGCACTTCTTACAGATAACCTTGGCCTGATCATGAGGATTTTGTTCAAAAAAGTGCCACACTGCACTCTTCCTACTTTGGCAGACATTTTGCGGCCTAGCACGCTGTGATCTTTTGACCCTCTGGACAAGCTGTCCAGCAACTCTTTTGATGTTTGGAACCTGTCTTTGGAGTGCTCCGGGCCTGCCAGATAACAGCTGTTGCGATGTCGATGTCTGCTGTGGATGCTCCTCATCTGAGCTATTGGAAGCAGCACCCTCTTCCCCCAATGGATGCCAATCTGGGTCAACAACTGGGTCATCCATCACCTCCTCTTCTATGTCATGTGCACCTTCCTCTGTGTCACCGTGTATGGTGGTATAGTGTGCGGGAAGGGGCACCTGAGTCTCATCAGGGTCAGAATCTGGCTCTGTACACTGCGAGGACAATGTAGTGCTCTGAGTGAATGTACCAGCAGAATCATCCATCAGCGGCTGTGCATCAGTGCACTCCATGTCAGATTCATCTTGGCCTGGGTAATTCACCATTTCACTTGATAATCCAGGCATGGTATGTGAAAACAGCTCCATGGAGTAATCAGTAGTATGGCCTGCGTCATCCTTCAATCTTGGTTGGGGTGAAGGACACAAGGAAAGGTGTGGTTCATGAACATGAGCCTCCAATGACGACTCAGTGCTTTTACTTTTTACAACTGAAGAAGAGGAGGCGATAGAGCTGGAGGCTGAGTCAGCAATGTAAGACAAAACTTTTTCCTGATGCTCTGGCTTTAAAAGCAGTTTGCCAACTCCTAGAAAACTAAGCGTTCGAGGCCTTATGTAGCCAGACGATGACGCAGGCTCAACACCTTCTGCATTCGGTCCTATTTTGCTCTTGCCACTACCATCAGATCCACCACCAACACCATCATTACCAGCTGCCAACCCCCGCCCAATTCCACGGCCTCTTCCACCAGCCTTCCTCATTTTTGGTAGAAATGTAGACAAAATCCAACAAACTATATAGTATGTAAAACAAGGTGTCTATAGGACAGGGGAGATTTTGAATTTCTGCACACACTTTTGGACACTGGACACTTTTGGATTGTGTGAGGCCCACTGATATCTGAGCGCTATGTGACAGGCTCGATGGCACAGCTGTGACCTAAGTGACTAGAGAATAAGTGAGATTTTGAATCTCTGCACACACTTTTGGACACTGGACACTTTTGGATTGTGTGAGGCCCACTGATATCTGAGCGCTATGTGACAGGCTCGATGGCACAGCTGTGACCTAAGTGACTAGAGAATAAGTGAGATTTTGAATCTCTGCACACACTTTTGGACACTGGACACTTTTGGATTGTGTGAGGCCCAATGAATATCTGAGCGCTATGTGACAAGCTCGATGGCACAGCTGTGACCTAAGTGACTAGAGGATAAGTGAGAGTTTGAATCTCTGCACACACTTTTGGACACTGGACACTTTTGGATTGTGTGAGGCCCAATGAATATCTGAGCGCTATGTGACAAGCTCGATGGCACAGCTGTGACCTAAGTGACTAGAGGATAAGTGAGAGTTTGAATCTCTGCACACACTTTTGGACACTGGACACTTTTGGATTGTGTGAGGCCCAATGAATATCTGAGCGCTATGTGACAAGCTCGATGGCACAGCTGTGACCTAAGTGACTAGAGGATAAGTGAGAGTTTGAATCTCTGCACACACTTTTGGACACTGGACACTTTTGGATTGTGTGAGGCCCAATGAATATCTGAGCGCTATGTGACAAGCTCGATGGCACAGCTGTGACCTAAGTGACTAGAGGATAAGGGAGATTGGATTGCTTTTAAAAAAGCAGTTTGCGGAGCAGTGGGTAAACAGCAATGCCAGCCTGTCAGGAAGCCTTAAAAGGCAGCCCAACAACCAACACCACTGATACACCACTATATAGCCTCCCGTTGCACTGCACACAGTGACTGGTGTGTTGTGCAGACCAAATTGCTATCAGCAGCAGAAGCAGTTTTTTTTTCTTCTCAGCAGGACAAAAAAAAAAATTGGGATTGCTTTTAAAAAAGCAGTTTGAGGCCCAATGCATATCTGAGCGCTATGTGACAGGCTCGATGGCACAGCTGTGACCAAAGTGACTAGAGGATAAGGGAGATTGGATTGCTTTTAAAAAAGCAGTTTGCGGAGCAGTGGGTAAACAGCAATGCCAGCCTGTCAGGAAGC
The DNA here is from genome assembly GCF_039654945.1 of Dendrobates tinctorius. Lineage (NCBI taxonomy): Eukaryota > Metazoa > Chordata > Amphibia > Anura > Dendrobatidae > Dendrobates > Dendrobates tinctorius. The sequence continues at coordinate 28,779,086 of NW_027361673.1, read as the reverse complement.
CTTAGAAGGCAGCCTAACAACCACCACCACTGATACACCACTATATAGCCTCCCCTTGCACTGCACACACAGTGACTGGTGTGTTGTGCAGGCCAAATCGCTAGCAGCAGAAGCAGTTTTTTGGTCTTCTTCCCTGCCTAACGCTCTCCCTACAGAATCAGCAGCAACCTCTCCCTATACTGAGATCGGCAGAAGTAAGATGGCGGTCGGCGTGCACGCCCTTTTATACCCCCTGTGACGCCCACCAAAGCAAGCCAATCACTTGCATGCCCTTCTGAAAGATGGTGGTGACCCGTGCCTATGTCATCACGTTGCCCACAGTGTCCGTGGATCCTGATTGGCTGAAAAAGAGCGCAAAACAAACTTTTGAAACGCGACTTTGGCGCGTAAGTCGCCGACCTCGTGGCCGACCTCATCCTAGGGTCGGGTTTCGTTTCATGAAACCCGACTTTGCCAAAAGTCGGCGACTTTTGAATTTTTTCGACCCGTTTCGCTCAACTCTAGTTGTATGCCTTGTACTGAGTACTTTCATTTTTCTTGTAGTTTTACACCTATCCTATCAATAAAAGTTGTAAAGGACCCCCTGCATCTACCTCATTTCATCGATAGGAAAGAGTTTAGCTGTCTGTCAACTCGCTTTTCTTAAGCACAAAGCTGAGGGTGCCAGAACAATGTCATCTGCTGGTGTAGGTTCAGTGTGTTTTATCAAAACCAGCGCAGTCATCTATCAGGAAATTTTAAAGAACTTCATGCTTCCCTACGCCGACAAGCTTTTTGGAGATGGAAATTTAATTCTCCAGCAGGACTTGGCACCTGTCCACACTGCCAAAAGTACCAATACCTGGTTTTAAAAAAAACCAGTATCACTGTACTTGATTAGCCACCAAACTCGCCTGACCTTAACCCCATAGAGAATCTATGGAGAATTGTCAAGAGGAAGATGAGACACCAGACCCAACAATGCAGATGATCTGAAGGCTGCTATCAAAGCAACCTGGGCTTCCATAACCCCTCAGCAGTGCCACAGGCTGATCGCCTCCATGCCACGCCGCATTGATGCAGTAATTGATGCAAAAGGAGCCCCAACCAAGTATTGAGTGCATTTACTGAACATACATTTCAATAGGCCAACATTTCAGATTTTATAATCATTTTTCAAGATGGTGTTATAAAGTATTCTAATTTACTGAGATAATGACTTTTAGGTTTTCATTGGCTGTAAGCCATAATCATTAACATTAACAGAAATAAACACTTGAAATAGATCACTCTGTAATGACTCTATCTAATATATGTTTCACTTTTTCTATTGAAGAACTGAAATAAATTAACTTTTTTATAATATTCTAATTTTGTTAGAAGCACCTGTATCTAGCTAGACAGCATGATAGATACGTAAATCGATTTGTATTCCTTTGGTTTCCCCTCTGTTCAAATATCCTATTTTAGGTGCCAGAAATTTTTCACCATATATTCTTTCTGTACCTAAGGGAAAATGTATAAAGAATTACCAAATAATAGAGCTGCCTCATTATGTCACCAGGAAAATATAAACTTAGCCTTGATGCTATCTTGAATTTCCAGATTAGAAGAGAATGGTGTGCACATGACCACTAGAGGCAAGTCAAACATTTTATGTATGGTCATACTTTAAGGCATTTCCAAATTGACACTGTTCTAGGTATGTTTTATACATTCACAGCCAAAGTGTTTGTACCCTTGAAATTGTTCTGGAAAATGAAGTTTTTCTCCCAGAAAATTATTCAGTTACAGTACACATTTTTTATACAAATTATTATTTCCTTTGTGCGTATTTGAATAACACAAAAAAAGAGGAAAAAAGGTAAATTGGACATAATTTCGCAGAACGCTCCAAAAATGAGCTAGACAAAATTGTTGGCACTTTTCCAAAATTGTGGGTAAACAACTTTGTTTCAAGCATGTGATACTCGTTTAAACTCACCTGTGGCGAGTAACAGGTGTGGACAATATGAAAATCACATCTGAAATCAGATGAAAAGGGGAGACTTTGACTCAATATTTTCATTGTGTGTCTGTGTGTGCCACACTAAGCATGGTGAACAAAGAGGAAAAGAGGTCTGAGGACTTAGGGTCCCGTTACATTTAGCGATGCACCAGCGATCCCGACAACGATACGACCCGGTCAGGATCGCTGGTGCATCGCAAAATAGTTGCTAGTGAGCTGCCAAACAGGCAGATCTCACCAGCGACGTAGCAGTGGTCGGCGGTTGTTACTTACCTGTCAGATGCGGTGATGAAGACGTCCTCCCACCCGCGTCCACGCATCGCTCGTCAGCGCCAGCAGGAAGCCGCCGCCGAGAAATGCCCCAGGACGTTCTCGCGCTATCAGCGATAGCCAGCGGGGGAGCCGGTCGGAGGTAAGTATCACAATTAGCGATATCGCTAGCAATATCGCTGCTGCGTCACAAAATCGGTGACGCTTTAGCGATATTGCTATGTGTGCAATGTTTGCAATGCAGAATAGTCCGGATGTTTGATAAGCAGCCCTAATCAAGCTCCAAAGATATTATAGCTGACCTGCAGCATCAGGGTGCATCAGTGTCAGTCCAAACTATCCGTCGACATTTGAATGAAATGAAATGCTATGGCAGGAGACTGAAGAGGACCCCACTGCTTACACAGAGACATAAAAAAGCTAGACTGCAGTTTACCAGAATGTACATGACTAAGCCAAAATACTTTTGAGAAAGCGTATTGGGGACAGATGAGACCAAGATAGAGTCCGTTTGGTAAAGTACATCGTTCTACAGTTTACTGAAAATGGAAGAAGGCCTACACAGTACCTACAGTCAAATATGGTGTCTTATATCACAAAGCACAATGCCAACTGTCATATCGATTGGTGTAAAGCTACCAGCACTGAACTCTGCAGCACTTGCAAGGAGTCTTGTGGAGGAACAAATCACACTTTTCTAGCTATCAGTCTGATGGATGGTTCTGGATTTGTCGAATTCCAGAAGAATGTTAACTGCATGTCTTCATTGTTCCAACTGCACATATTGCTGTAGGAGGCGTACTGCTATGGGGTTGTTTTTTATAGGTTGGCTAAGACCACTTATTGGAGAGAAATCTTAATGCTTCTGCATACTGTACTAAGTCATTTTGGACAACTGTAGCTTTCAACTTTGTGGAAACAGTTTGGGGAAGATTGCTTTTTCCAGCTAAACTGTGCTCCAGTGGCACAAATCAAGATCCATAAAGGCATGGTTGGATGAGTTTAGTGTAGAAGTACTTATCTGTCCCACAGAGTCCTGACGTTAACTTCATTGAACACCTTTGAGATTAAGTAGATCAGAGATCGTGAGACATGCCCTCTCATCCAACATCTGTGTCCCACCTCACACATGCTTTACTGAATAAATGGGCAAACATTTTCACAGTCACCTCCGATAACTTGCAGAAAGTCTTCCCAGAAAAGTGAAAACTATATTAGCTGCAAAGAAGGAGATGGAGCCCAGCTCCATATTAATGCCAATTAAATACAGTTTCCTGTAAGTGTAACATGTAGGTGTCTTAACATTTGTGTACATCATATTGTATGTTACTAAGATGGATGTAAAATTGTGGTCATTTCAAAAGGTCATAATGTCATGGATTTTCCCAGCAAAAACATTTATCACTTATTCATATTGTGGTGCCCCTGCAGTCTCAGTCGCCACAGGGTACTGCACTTTATCCAGAGGTGTGGTACTCAGCTCCCAGGTAAGGAAGGGGCATTGCCAGGATTCACACACTTACATCCAACACCAGAACTCTTAGGGCCCGGGAGGGACTAGGTAGAGGGTGTGGGTGGAGGAAGTTACAAGGGGGACGAGTCAGAGTATGGTAAGCTGAGAGCTATTAGACTTGAGGGCAGTCTAGAAAAGGGGCTGAAGCTGAGTGCAGCTTGTCCCTAGACTACAGAAAGAGAAATGAAGGAGGACGAAAGAGAGATAAGGACTCCGTGAAAGGAGATGAAGAAGAGGTCTTAGGGGCACGGATAGTGAAAGATCCATTTGTGTGGCCCGCATCCACCGGCGTGGTCGGTGGAGGGACCAGGTCTCAGTTAGGGGACCGGCCCCAAAACTAGGGGTCTGACCAATGTCGCCCGACAAGATCCGAGTCTGCTTGTTCGGGACACTGTGTGTGAAGACGCAGGGCAGGAGAGATGGTAGCCAGTGTACTGAGGCGGCCAGGAAAGGAACATCTAAGGGAGCCCTGGCAACGTGCACCCCAAGCTACCTGAGCGCTGTCTGGACCACTGACCCTGAGGACACAGCACTGCGGCTGGGGATTGTACCATCTGAACTGTGAGTAAAACTTGTGAAGACTGCACATTGCTGTGTCCTCCAATTTATTACTTCGTCACTTGCCCTGCACTACAACCACCATCATCACCATCCATCACCATAATCTGCCCTGTGGAGAGCTGAACCAACTCTGCTGCATTAACATCTGCCCTAGTGGACTGAATCTGCAGCGTCGGCTAACACCTCACTTGCCGAGTACCACAGGTGGCATCACAAACTAATTCCCTTTTAAATCATCCCCTATAAACTTTATTGAACATTTTCATTGGACTCCCAGGGCCATGGACTGGCTCCCCGCTGTCGTGACACTTTCCCTTTATGAACTGCCCGGTACTGAGTACCCCACAGCCCTGGCGGGTGCTCCAATAGCACAAGTGATAAAGTGTTTCCCAAACTCCAGTCCTCATGGCCCATAACAGATCATGCTTTTAGGATTTCCTTAGTATTGCACAGGTGATGAAATTATTATCAAGCAATCAGAAATTGCAACAGATTGTTTATACACTAAGGAAATCCTTAAAACATGATCTGTTGGGGCCCATGAGGACTAGAGTTTGGGAAACACTGATCTAAATGCTGGGAGTTCTTAGACTCCAACCAACCACAAGAATGGTGGTCCCATTTCCCAGTTCCTTCTAACTGCAGTCGAGATTAAATAAAGCACAATGGTCATGCATGGAATTGACAGATGGGAGTGACAGAGAATACCAAGTACACTGCTACTGTAGCTGATCTTTGTTAATCATGTGGTACTTGCAGGTACGCAGGATGCAGTGACGATTCGCGAGACGGTTTGGTGCTTTTATAATAACGTTTATAGGCCTAGAGGTAACTATCCTCAGTCACAGCCTAAACAACAAAAGGGGTAACAAGGGTTGCCCTTGCAGGGGCTCAATACAAGTAAACACAACCAGAGCAGAACACGACTACGTCCGGCGAAAGCCGGTCACTATAGGGCTGCGGTATGGCCGACTATGGGTCCTTAACTATATAGACAACTTAGCCATCCTGACGTAGTCTTCGAGCGTTCCGACGCTCCTGTGACACTGGGGCACCTCCGGCCCCGGAGGAGTCCTTGGATGAGTGGGCCACGGCTCCTGGGCTGGGGTAAGCGGTAGCGGTGCGGGGTGGCGAGTGGCAGGCCACCTGTGCAGCTAGCAGCTGCGATGGGGAGTCCGCGGCAAGCAGAGGCTCGAACCCCTGCCGCGGATTGGAGCGGGACAGTGGTGGCCGCCGACGGCACTGGACTTGCCGCGACCACGGGTGAGGGCAGAGCGGCTGCGGGTGGCAGGAGACAGGCCGCAGCAACGGGCTGGCATGAGGCGGCAGCGGCCACTGGTGTCCGCGGGCAGGCCGCAGCTGCGGGCTGGAGGAAGGCGGCGGCGGCCGCCGGTCGACGCGGGCAGCGGTTCTCAGACGGTTGTCTCGGTGCCGTCCCACTGAAGTCCAGGGGGAGTATCTCTCCTGTCTCTGGCCTCCTTCCTGACTCTGATGAGTTGCTCTGGCGGCTCTCAGTCGCTCCCCCGATCTCCTGCTCCTTCTGTCTCATTCTGCTGACTCACTGTGACTCGCGTTCCCCGCCCCTTTTATATTGGCTCCTCCCCCAGTCCACCTGTCAGTCTCCACGGTCCGTCCCTGAACTCTGTCCCCCGGAAACAGTTTCCCCGGAACCCAGGTGACGGTCCCCTTGGTTCCGACCCGGACACTCGACGGGGACCCTCTCTCCCACACTCCCCCACCCTGTATGCTCACCAGTCCTCAGGCGAGGGCTTTAGTAGACTCGAGTTAGTCTTTGGAGACGACAGTTCTTGTTGCCATACAAACTGGTCCTGTTCGTGACGTTCAGGGGGCTTGCCAGTCGTTGACCGCTCGGAGCGTCTAAGTTCGACCGGGGTGGAGCTTTCTGGGGTGGTGGATGGTGGTGGGTTGGTCGATTCTGGCAGGCTCACCGGGTCTGCTGCAATGTCATTATTTGGAGGGCCCGCAGATGTGGCTGGGAAGTCCTCTTCGTCATCCAGGTCCCAGACCGTTGAAGGGGGCTCGGGGACCTGAGTGATCGGCTTGGGTCACATGGGATCAGTGGACGCATAGGGGCGCAACATATTTCAGTGCACAGTACGAGTGAGAGATGCACCGTCTCTTTCCAATTGTACTCCATACACAGGCCCGTCAGGGCTTATCCGGCGCAACACTCGGTACGGGTTCTCCTCCCACCGTGGTTCTAACTTGTTTTGGGGGCGTTGATCTAGTACGAGTACCCGATCCCCAGCCTGGAAGTCAATTGGTGGGGGCAGCACTCCCCTGGGTGTTCTAGATCCTGGAGCTTTGTATGGACGATTTGGTGAGGGTCTGCAGCCGGTGCCGGTGGTTTCGGACCAACGAGGATACTCCGGTCCAGGGTAGAGATTCCTCCGGGTTTAACTCCACTTCCGTGATTCCTTTGCCTTCCCGTCCAAACAGCAATGAGTAGGGGGTGTAACCAGTCACCCGGTGCACCCGGTTATTATATACCCACACCAGCTCAGGGACGTATTCAGGCCAGCGGGCCTTTCGGTCGCTTTCCAGTGTATGCAGCATTTGGATTAGTGTCCGATTGAATCGTTCGCAGGCTCCGCTTCCCTGCGGGTGGTATGGTGTAGTCCGAGACTTATCGATACCGTAGAGATGATGTAGTTCTTCCATGACTCTTCCTAGGAAGCACGCTTCTTGGTCCAAATGTATTCGTTGTGGGCAGCCATACACTTGGATAAAGTTTTTACAAATCGCATAGGCGGCCGACTCCGCTGTCTGGTCTCGGGTGGGGGCGACCACGGTGAACTTGGTGAAATGATCTACCATAATGAGACAGTGCTCATACCCCTGGTAGGCAGGACGTATGGTCAGATAGTCCACCGTGAGGAGCTCGAGGGGAGCTGATGTTACAATTGTCTGCACCGGGGCTCGTTGCGCGGCAGGTTTAGCGAGCTCGCACGGGCGGCAGGTTCGGCAAACTTCTTCCACAGCAGCGTGTAAGCGTGGATGGTACACTATCTGCTGCAACTGTTGTGAGTTCATTTTTTCCCTTCATCATTGAGGTCTGATGAACTCCCTCCTCTGGTGAAGGAAGGTAGTGAGACTGATTACCAAACACCTGGGCAGCTAGATGATAACTGGGTGGCTGGAATTGAGGACTGGATATAAGGCTGCCGACGCCCTTCTTCCTGGTTGGTGATTTTCCTGCTGGATTCTTGGAGACCAGTCTGATTCCTGCGTCTCAAAGCTAAGTTTTTCTGCTCTGCTTTGTACTCCAGTTTTGCTTTTGTTTTGCCTTGTTTTTTGGGAGTTCTGCCATCCCCGGCCGGGGGTGAGCTGAATTCCATTTTTGTCTCTGATCTGTTGATCTTTTGCTCTGTCTTCAGAATATACCTGAGTGCTGATATAGTCTTTTGAAGCCTAGCGACTTCAGGGCCTGTTTTTCCTATCAGTCGGTTGGCTCATTTTGATAGGGTTTTTGCGGATGGCAGACAGCAGCTTTCCTATCCTGTCCTATGTAGTTAGCTTGGGCCCCATCATTTGCTCAACCTATCTTTCTATCTGTGTTAGTGTTTTCATCTTGCTTCACCATCATTATATGTTGGGGGCTGCCTATTGCTTTGGGGTCTGCTCTGGGGCAGTTTAGTTTTTCCCCTTTCTGTCTTTAGGCTATGTAGCTCTCCGGCTGTGATCGAGGGGTCTAGGGCACCGTAGGAACCCCCCACGGCTACTGCTAGTTGTTGTGGATAGGTTCAGGGGTCTGCAATCCGATAGCTGCCAACCTCTCTGGTTTTTCTGGACATAGCTGGTATTTTGTTTTTTCCTCCTTCGGTGACTCATCATAACAGAATCACCAGCCATACCGCAGATCCTAGGGTACTCAATAGCAGGAGAGAATTGTAAAAAAAAAGGAAAAAGTGTCAGAATTTTTTTTTTTTTTTGTGTGCATATTTTTTCCTCTATATCTCTGAGGCCATAAGGGGAATTTTTCTGTCAATGGAGATGAAGCAATTGTCTGATCGTGTGGAGCAGCTCGCTGCTGAAGTGCGGGGAATTTCCGCCTATCTTGCTCATTCACATGCTGCTGAACCAAAGATTCCTACTCCAGATGTGTTTTTTGGGGATCGGTCTAAATTCTTGAATTTCAAGAATAATTGTAAATTATTTTTTGCCTTGAAGCCTAACTCATCGGGGAACTCCACGCAGCAGGTTAAAACTGTCATCTCTTTGCTGCGCGGCGATCCCCAGGATTGGGCTTTTTCTTTGAAACCTGATGATTCTATTCTGAATAATGTGAACGCATTTTTTCAAGCCTTGGGGTTGTTGTATGATGAACCTAATGCTATTGATCAGGCTGAAAAGACCCTGTTGGCATTAAGCCAGGGTCGGGATTCGGCAGAGTTGTACTGTCAAAAATTCTGAAAGTGGGCGGTCCTTACTACCTGGAATGATGGTGCCTTGGCAGCCCTCTTTCAGAAGGGTTTGTCAGAAACTGTAAAAGATACTATGGTGGGATTTCCTGTTCCCTCTGGTCTTGACGATTCTATGTCATTAGCCATTCAGGTGGATCGGCGTTTACGTGAACCAAAACTACACGAGAGATGTTGCCACCTGTTGAACAAATGTCTGAACCTATGCAATGTGATCGAGTTTTGTCTAGGGTGCAACGTCAGGAGTTCAGAAGGCGTAATAAGCTGTGTTTTTTTTGTGGAGATGCCTCGCATATTATTTCTGTCTTCCCTAAACGAGAGAAACGTTGTGTACACACGTTTTCTGTGGGTGGTGTTCAACCTTAGTTTCTTCTGGCAATTACTCTGATCTGCTCCCTGTCCACATTTTCCGCCAAGGCTTTTGTGGATTCAGGAGCAGCTCTGAACCTGCTGGACTTGGATTTTGCTAAACGTTGTGGATTTCCTACGACACCTCTGCGGACGCCTATCCCTTTGAGGGGTATTGATGCTACTCCTTTGGCGAAGAATAAACCTCAGTTTTGGACCCAGGTGGTAATGCGGGTCGCCCCAGACCATCAAGAAAATTGCAGATTTTTGGTGTTGCATAATTTGCATGATACCATTGTTCTGGGGTTTCCCTGGTTGCAAATCCATAATCCAGTTCTGGATTGGAAATCTTTGTCTGTGGTGAGTTGGGGTTGTCGGTGTGCCCTTAGTGATGCTCCTGTTTTCTCCACCTCTCCCCAGTCGCATGATGTTCCTGACTATTTGGCTGACTTTTATGATGTATTTAGTGAGAATGAGTCTGCGTCTTTGCCTCCTCATAGGAGTTATGACTGTGCAATTGAGCTGAACCCGGGGTGTAAATTCCCCAAGGGTCGGCTTTTCAATTTATCTGTACCCGAGCACGAGGCTATGCGATCCTATATTAAGGAGGCATTGGAGAAGGGTCATATTAGACCATCCTCTTCACCCTTAGGTGCTGGGTTTTTTTTTCGTGGCCAAAAAGGATGGTTCATTAAGGCCTTGTATTGACTATCGTGCCCTCAACAAAATTACTGTTAAATATCAGTACCCGTTACCCCTGATTTCTGATCTATTCTCCAGAGTTAAAGGTGCTTGCTGGTTTACCAAGCTTGACCTCAGGGGGGCGTATAATCTTATTCGCATTAAGCATGGGGATGAATGGAAGACGGCGTTTAATACTCCGGAGGGACATTTTGAATACCTGGTGATGCCTTTTGGGCTCACTAATGCCCCTTCTGTCTTCCAGTGCTTCATGAACGATATATTCCGAGACTTTGTGGATACATTTTTGATTATCTATCTGGATGATATTTTGATCTTCTCCAAGAATTGGGACTCTCATGTGGAACATGTTCGGACTGTGTTCCGGATTTTGAGGGAGAATTCCCTGTATGTCAAGGGATCGAAATGCCTTTTTGGGGTACAGAGGGTATCATTTTTGGGATTTATTTTGTCTCCGTCAACTATTGAAATGGACCCGGCCAAGGTACAGGCCATTTATGATTGGGTTCAGCCCAATTCTTTGAAGGCCCTCCAGAAGTTTTTGGGTTTTGCTAATTTTTATCGGAAATTTATAGCTAATTTTTCTGGTATTGCCAAGCCATTGACGGATTTGACTAGGAAGGGTGCTGATGTGCTGAATTGGTCTCCGGAGGCTGTTTCTTCCTTTCAGGAGCTGAAGCGAAGATTCACTTCTGCTCCGGTTTTGCGGCAACCTGATGTCTCACTCCCGTTTCAGGTGGAGGTGGATGCTTCTGAGATTGGTGCAGGAGCGGTGTTGTCCCAAAAAGATCCTGTGACATCTAAAATGAATCCTTGTGCTTTCTTTACCCGAAAGTTCTCCCCATCCGAACGTAACTATGATGTGGGGAATCGGGAACTGTTGGCCATGAAATGGGCATTTGAGGAGTGGAGACATTGGTTGGAGGGAGCCAAACACCAAGTCATGGTCCTTACTGACCACAAGAATTTGATTTACCTGGAGTCGGCCAAGCGCTTGAATCCTAGACAGGCTAGGTGGGCCTTGTTTTTCACACGTTTTGATTTTGTGGTCTCTTTTCTTCCGGGCACTAAGAATGTCAAGGCAGATGCCCTCTCTAGGAGTTTCCTTGCTGATTCTCCTGTTGTGACTAAGCCTGCTACCATCTTAGGCGAGGGGGTAGTTCTTTCTGCCATCTCGCCCGATTTGAGACGTGCTCTGGAAGAGTTTCAGGAGGACAAACCTGAGCGTTGTCCCAGTGGAAAGTTGTATGTTCCTGACCAGTGGAGGAAGAGAGTGATGTCTGAAGTTCATTGCTCTGCATTGGCTGGTCATCCAGGTATTTTTGGTACTAGAGATCTGGTGAGTCGGTCTTTTTGGTGGCCCGCCTTGTCTCGTGATGTCAGGAATTTTGTGCAGTACTGTGGGACTTGCTCCCGGTCTAAATCTTGTTCTCGCTCTAGTGGCTTGTTGATGCCTTTGCCAGTGCCCAGGAGGCCAAGGACCCATATTTCAATGGATTTTATCTCTGATATGCCTGTCTCTCAGAGAATGACTGTTATTTGGGTGATTTGTGATAGATTCTCTAAGATGGTCCATCTTGTACCACTCCCTAAGTTGCCATCTTCCTCTGAGTTCGTGCCCTTGTTTTTGCAACAGGTGGTTTGCTTGCACGGGATTCCTGAGAACAAACATTGTATCTGACAGAGGAGTTCAGTTTGTGTCTAGATTTTGGAGGACTTTCTGTTTCAAGCTGGGAATTCAGTTGTCCTTCTCCTCTGCGTTTCACCCTCAGACCAATGGGCAGACGGAGAGAACAAACCAGACTTTGGAGTCGTATTTGAGATGTTTTATTTTTGCCGATCAGGATGATTGGGTTTCATTTTTGCCCTTGGCCGAATTTGCTTTAAATAATAGAGCTAGTTCTGCCACTTTGATGTCACCTTTTTTTTGTAACTTTGGTTTTCACCCTCGATTTTCTTCAGGGCAGGTGGAGCCTTCTGCCTGCCCAGGTGTTGACACTGTGGTGGAGAGAATGCACCAGATCTGGGACCAAGTAGTGGATAAGTTGTCTCTCTCCCAGGAAAAGGCCCAGCGGTTTCCCAACCGGCGTAGGACCGTTGGTCCCCAGTTTAAGGTGGGTGATATGGTTTGGTTGTCATCAAAAAATATCGCTATGAAGGTGGCTTCTCCTAAGTTTAAGCCTAGATTTATTGGACCTTACAAGATTTTGGAGATTATTAATCCGGTCTCTTTTCGGTTGGCTCTTCCTGTCACATTTAAAATTCATAATGTGTTTCATAAGTCCTTGTTGAAGAGGTTTGTTGAACTAGTAGTTCCTGTGGTGGCACCTCCTGACCCTATATTGGTTGAAGGTAACATGGAATATGAGGTAGAGAAGATACTGGATTCCCGTCTGGCTAGACGGAGACTCCAGTATTTGGTTAAGTGGAAAGGTTATGGTCAGGAGGATAAGTCCTGGGTCTCTGCCTCTGATATTCGTGCCGAAAGATTGGTACGTGCCTTTCATCGGGCTCACCCGGATTGCCCTGGTGGCATGGATGAGGGGTCGGTGACCCCTCCTCAAGGGGGAGGTACTGTTGTGAGTTCATTTTTCCCTTCATCATTGAGGTCTGATGAACTCCCTCCTCTGGTGAAGGAAGGTAGTGAGACTGATTACCAAACACCTGGGCAGCTAGATGATAACTGGGTGGCTGGAATTGAGGACTGGATATAAGGCTGCCGACGCCCTTCTTCCTGGCTGGTGATTTTCCTGCTGGATTCTTGGAGACCAGTCTGATTCCTGCATCTCAAAGCTAAGTTTTTCTGCTCTGCTTTGTACTCTTCAGTTTTGCTTTTGTTTTGCCTTGTTTTTTGGGAGTTCTGCCATCCCCGGCCGGGGGTGAGCTGAATTCCATTTTTGTCTCTGATCTGTTGATCTTTTGCTCTGTCTTCAGAATATACCTGAGTGCTGATATAGTCTTTTGAAGCCTAGCGACTTCAGGGCCTGTTTTTCCTATCAGTCGGTTGGCTCATTTTGATATGGTTTTTGCGGATGGCAGACAGCAGCTTTCCTATCCTGTCCTATGTAGTTAGCTTGGGCCCCATCATTTGCTCAACCTATCTTTCTATCTGTGTTAGTGTTTTCATCTTGCTTCACCGTCATTATACTGTATGTTGGGGGCTGCCTATTGCTTTGGGGTCTGCTCTGGGGCAGTTTAGTTTTTCCCCTTTCTGTCTTTAGGCTATGTAGCTCTCCGGCTGTGATCGAGGGGTCTAGGGCACCGTAGGAACCCCCCACGGCTACTGCTAGTTGTTGTGGATAGGTTCAGGGGTCTGCAATCCGATAGCTGCCAACCTCTCTGGTTTTTCTGAACTTAGCTGGTATTTTGTTTTTTCCTCCTTCGGTGACTCATCATAACATGCAACCATTGCAAAGTCTTTTGAACACCAAAGTGAGCCCCCTTTTCGTGGGCTTCCCGAGCCAGTTGGCTGAGATGGGTTCCGGGCATGATCACCTGCCATGCTGTCGCAGACGTTGTTCGTGACACGACTCTCCGATATAAAAGTCCCTTTTTGATGACTAGTCTCTCCCACTGGCGCAACATCAGCAACATATCCTTGGTCAAAGTCTGTCTCTGTGAGCCAGTGGGAAATTTGCCGGTGGCCATCCATCGGCGCAGGAGTCCAATTTCTCCATCTTCCTGCTGCTGCTGGATCCACTTGTCGCGCGGCTGTTCCTGTATTCCCCCTAAGGGTCCCAGCTGAGGCGCTTCTTGCACGGTGGCTGTAAGCACGGCGGTGGTGAGGGCGAATGGCGTCTCTTCTCCTTCTAATTTGTCATCTCGATTCCTCCCTGGGGTGGTGTGTCGGATTCTGGAGAGTGCGTCAGCGTGCACGTTTTCAGCCCCTCTTTTAAAGATGATCTTGTAGTTGAACTTGGCCATCTGAGCCACCCACCGCTGCTCCAGGGCCCCCAGTTTGGCATTCTCCAAATGGGCTAGTGGGTTGTTGTCAGTCCGCACCACCACCTCGGAGCCCGCCAGATACTCTGCGAACCGCTCCGTCATTGCCCACACTACCGCGAGGAGCTCGAGCTTAAAGGAGCTGTAATTGTCCAGTGTGAGAATCATGTGGGAATAGTGGATGAGGGCAGTTATATCTCGCCCAGATACCTTTCCTATGTGGCCTAGTCTGGTCAGTATCTCACCTGGTGACTAATGAATAATGGGAGGCGGATATAAAAGGATGCCAGGTGGTTGTGTGAGTGTCTCAGCCTGAGAACACAGAGAGCCTGTCTGTGTGAGAGACACACGTAAGTGAAAGCAGTGCCCACTGCAGCTGTGGTTTGGCTTTACGGGAGAAGCCCGCCAGTTGGTAGTTAGGTTGTACCTTGTTTAGTTAGTGCTGGACAGGCAATGATTTGTTTTATGTTTTATTTCCTTTATGCATTGCTTTCACCTTTAATATACCTGACCCAGTGTCAGTTATACCCGAATCCCGGCTGTGCGCCTGAGTTTCATGCTGAACGCACGTGACCTTTGACCCCAGCAAAGGCGATCCCAGAGTGTTTTATCACATTGTGATGGAGAACGCGGGCATCATGTTGGAAGCATGAGCATGGAGGACGTGGTGAAAGCGCTGGTACAGTCCACCGCCGTCCAGCAAGAAGCTAATCCGGTGATGATGGCCCAGCTAAAGGAGTTGGTGGACATGACAGCTACCGATCGTTCGCTTCTCCAGCAGGTGGCGCAGCGCCTGGCAAGCTTACCTGAGGTTACCCTGGAAGCCGAGTCGAGAGTGATTCACGTGAGTCGGTACTGGCAGAAGATGACGACCGAAGATGACGTCGAGGCATACCTGACCACGTTTGAACGGACGGCAGTGCGAGAAAAATGGCCGAAGGCACGATGGGCCGGCCTGATTGCCCCATTTCTTTCCGGTGAGGCCCAAAAGGCTTATTATGACTTAGAACCTGAAGCCGCGCAGGACTTTGACAAACTGAAAGCCGAGATCTTGGCCCGGCTGGGAGTGACGACCGCTGTCCGTGCACAGAGAGTGCATCAATGGACTTATCAGCCGGATAAACCACCGCGGTCACAGATGTTCGACCTGATCCACGTGATGAAGAAGTGGCTACAACCCGAGGTGCTGACAGCGCCAGAGATAATCCAGAGAGTCGTCATGGACAAGTACCTGAGAGCTCTACCACCAGCCCTGAGGAAGTGGGTAAGCCATGGAAATCCTACGACGGCAGATCAACTGGTGGATCTGGTTGAACGTTACTCTGTGGCGGAACGACTCCGAGACGACGCTACGCCTCCTCGTTCTTCATAATCTCCACGTGGAACCAGTAAGACTGTTCCAGGGAGTAGGGGAGAAGGAAAAATCCCTAAGACAGTGGGGGAGGAAACCGGGACTGCCCGCAATGCGAGGCCGAGAGTAATGAACTATGGTCTAAGCAAGGGGCCCGTTAGGTGTTTCCGCTGTCAAGAGATGGGCCACATTGCTGCGAACTGTCCGGTCACTACTGAACCCATGCAGTGCGACGTCACAGACTCTAAAAAACGCATGTCTGTGGTTGCACGGGTAGTGAGTGTGAATGCCGGTCAAAAGGATGTGGAAAAATACTTGTGTGATTTAACTGTTGATGGCAAAAATGTGGTGGCATTGTTAGACTCGGGAAGTGTGGTGACTCTGGTGAAGGCCAGTCTGGTGTCAGCCCCGACTGGACCATCAGACAAATTTTCTGTAACGTGTGTGCATGGAGACACCTGTTCGTACCTCACCACGGTCATATGCATTACTACTTCCTATGGGTCTGTGCAACATAAAGTGGGACTCGTCCCTGCGTTATTGCATGATGTTATCTTGGGCCGGGATTTTCCCCACTTCTGGCAATTGTGGGAGAATCAGTTGATGCCCTCGGGTAATAGTGTACATGATTCTTCTCCCAGGGCGCGTGTGGGTCTCGAACTCCTGGAAGAGGTCTCCCTGGAAGACTCGGGGGAAGAGTCTGCAGGAAATTACCTGCAGTTCCCGTTTTCAGTCATGGCGGGTGATACGGAGGAGACCGGGGAAGAGGAGGAGGCTGACAGCCGTCCACCTCCCCGTTTGCCGGATTTGGAAGTTCAGAAAGATGACTTCCAAAGCGAGCAAATAAAGGATCCTACCCTTTCTCAGGCTAGGACAAATGTAAAAGTGATAAATGGGGTACCCGTAGAACCTGGCTCTAGGCTGGCATATCCTTACATGGTCCTGGAGAATTATTTACTCTATCAGATAGAGAAAAAGGGGGAAGACACGGTGCAACTATTAGTCGTGCCAAAACCCTACTGGCGGCAGGTGCTGGACCTGGCCTACGGACATGTAATGGGAGGTCATCTGGGTGTCCAGAAAACCGCCAAAAGGATATTACACTGTTTTGTTTGGCCAGGCATGCATCACGATATTAGTGTATATTATGAGTCTTGTCCTGACTGCCAAGCCTCTGCGCCTAAGCCTCGGTTCTGTAGCCCTTTGGTACCCCTATTATTGAGGTCCCGTTTGAGAGGATTGGGATGGATTTAGTTGGGCCCCTTCCACGGTCTGCACGTGGACACCAACATATCCTGGTCATCTTGGATTATGCCACTCGTTACCCGGAGGCCATCCCTTTGCGTAACACGGCCACCAAGACGATTGCCAAGGAACTGGTGCATGTGTTTAGTCGGGTCGGTATACCAAAACAGATACTCACCGACCAGGGAACGCCCTTTATGTCCAGGGTAATGAAGGAGCTCTGCCGGTTGTTACAAATCGAACCATTACGCCCATCCGTGTATCACCCTCAAACAGACGGGTTGGTCGAACGGTTCAATAAAACTCTGAAGCAGATGCTGAGAAAGGCGATATACAAGGATGGGAAGAACTGGGACTATTTACTTCCGTATTTGATTTTTGCCATCAGGGAAGTGCGCCAGTCTTCCACGGGGTTCTCGCCTTTCGAGGTATTGTACGCCCGACATCCTCGCGGACTGTTAGACGTCGCCAAAGAATCCTGGGAGGGTCAGGTCACTCCGTTTAAAACGGTGATAGATCACGTATCCCAAATGCAGGACCGTATTGCGGCTGTTATGCCTATCGTCAAAGAACACATGATGCAGGCTCAGGGAGCCCAAAAAAGAATCTATGATAGGGGCGCCAAGATCCGTACGTTTGCACCCGGAGATAGGGTGTTGATCCTGGTCCCCACGGTGGACAGTAAGTTCCTAGCAAAGTGGCAGGGCCCCTTTGAGATTAAGGAAAGAGTTGGTGAAGTAAACTACAAGGTATACCAGGCAGGTAAACGGAAACCTGAACAGATTTATCATGTAAATCTGATAAAACCCTGGAAAGATCGGTCTGCCTTGTCAGCGGAGCTGGCCTGTCCCGTCTGCTCGCATACCGTACCGGAGGTACGGGTTGCAGAGACTCTCTCGGAGCGGCAAAAGACTGAGGTCAGACAGTTTCTACTTCACAACCAAAAGTTTTTCTCAGAAAAACCCGGGCAGACTACGCTAATGAAACATGACATCGTAATGGAACCTGGTGTCACAGTTCACGTGAAACCCTACAGAATTCTGGAAGCGCCGTGAAGCCGTTTCCGGAGAAGTGAAGGCAATGTTAGAGTTAGGTGTCATTGAGGAATCACACAGTGCTTGGTCCAGCCCGATTGTGTTAATTCCTAAACTGGACGGCACCATCCGGTTCTGCAATGACTTCAGGAAACTGAATGCGGTCTCAAAATTTGATGCCTACCCTATGCCCCGGGTCGACGAGTTAATAGATCGGTTAGGAAAAGCCCGGTATATTACGACCCTAGACCTAACAAAGGGGTATTGGCAGATCCCTCTGGCAGAGGCGGCCAGAGAAAAGATGGCATTTGCTACGCCGGAAGGTTTATTTCAATATGTGTATATGCCGTTTGGACTGCACGGAGCACCGGCGACCTTCCAGAGACTGATGGATCGAGTCCTGAGGCCACATAGTCAGTATGCTTTGGCCTATTTGGATGACATTGTCATTTACAGCTTGGACTGGGAGACTCATCTCCAGAAAGTACAAGCTGTGATTGACGACCTGTGGGAGGCAGGTCTAACCGCGAACCCCAAGAAATGTCACATCGGGCTAGAAGAAGCCTGGTATTTGGGGTATGTAATTGGGAGGGGTGTTGTTAAACCCCAGGTTGATAAGATTCAAGCGGTTCAGGACTGGCCGCAACCTGTCAACAAGAAGCAGGTGCAAGCCTTTATGGGGATCGCTGGCTATTATCGCCGGTTCATACCCAATTTTGCAGCCATCGCTACCCCCCTGACGGATCTTACCAAAGGGAAAGACTCTGTCATGATTAAATGGAATTTAGCGGCCGAAGAAGCCTTCCATAGCCTAAAATGGGCACTTTGCTCTCAACCCGTACTGGTGACTCCGGACTTCCGCAGCGAGTTTGTGGTACAAACGGATGCCTCTGATACCGGTATCGGGGCCGTACTGTCACAAGTGAGGGACAGAGTGGAACACCCAGTCCTCTATCTCAGGAAGCTGAATAAACATGAGCAAAAGTATGCGGTAGTAGAAAAAGAGTGCCTAGCCATTAAGTGGGCTCTAGAGGCCCTCAAATATTACCTGGTGGGCAGAAAGTTCAGGCTGATCACTGACCATGCCCCTCTCAAGTGGATGCACTTGCACAAGGAACAGAATTGCCGGGTGACCCGGTGGTTCCTTGCCCTGCAGGCCTACACTTTTACGGTGGAGCACCGCCCAGGGGTACAGATGGGAACTGCAGATGCCCTGTCCCGAGTGCACTGTTTGGCGGGTGTCATTGCTCGACCAGAGTGGTCTGAGCAGAGGGGGGGGATATGTGAGAATCATGTGGGAATAGTGGATGAGGGCAGGTATATCTCGCCCAGATACCTTTCCTATGTGGCCTAGTCTGGTCAGTATCTCACCTGGAGACTAATGAATAATGGGAGGCGGATATAAAAGGATGCCAGGTGGTTGTGTGAGTGTCTCAGCCTGGGAACACAGAGAGCCTGTCTGTGTGAGAGACACGTGAGTGAAAGCAGTGCCCACTGCAGCTGTGGTTTGGCTGGACGGGAGAAGCCCGCCAGTTGGTAGTTAGGTTGTACCTTGTTTAGTTAGTGCCGAACAGGCAAGGATTTGTTTTATGTTTTATTTCCTTTATGCATTGCTTTCACCTTTAATAAACCTGACCCAGTGTCAGTTATACCCGAATCCCGGCTGTGCGCCTGAGTTTCATGCTGAACGCACGTGACCTTTGACCCCAGCAAAGGCGATCCCGGAGTGTTTTATCACACCAGGTTGCGTTTGGAGTCATGCAGCGACCGGCTACCATAGGCGATCACTTTCTCTCGGCCGTCCTGCACCTGTGACAACACAGCTCCTAGTCCCTGGAGGCTTCCATCGGTATGCAGGATGAACGGTTGTGAGAAATCCGCATACGCCAATACCGGGGCTTCCGAGAGTGCAGCTTTGAGATCTTGAAACGCATCCTCTTGCGATTGCTGCCACTGGACCTTCCGTCCATTCGCCCCCGCTGGAGTCCCCTTCAGCAGGTCCTGCAGGGCTCGGGCTCGGCGTGCAAAATTCTTCACGAACCGACGGTAGTAGCCAGCCAACCCCAGGAAGGCCCGCACGTCTTTCACCGTCTCGGGGGTAGGCCACCCATGGATGGCAGCAACCTTTTCCAGGGATGGTCTGACACCTTCCACCGAGACGGTATGCCCCAGATATTCGATCTGGGTGCGGAACAGGTGGCATTTCTGGGGCTTTACCTTCAACCCGTACTTCTGCAGCCGGCCGAGCACCTGCCCCAACTGCTGCAGGTGGTCCTTGAACGTAGCAGAATAGATGATAATATCGTCCAGGTATATCAACATGGCTTCAAAGTTGAGGTCTCCTAGACACCGCTCCATCAACCGCTGGAAGGTTCCTGGGGCGTTGACCAGCCCGAACGACATCTGATTAAACTCGAACAGTCCCATGTGAAGGATAAATACCCACTGGCCAGGTCTAGAGTCGAAAAGTATGTCGCGTTCCCCAAGGCGGACAGAGACTCTTCTATGCGGGGCAGTGGATACGAATCCTTGATGGTGCAGGCGTTCAACTTTCGATAATCCACACAAAAATGCAGAGTGCCATCTTTTTTGCGAACCAGAACAATGGGGGCCGCCTAGGGGCTCTGGCTTTCTCGTATGACCCCCTTACGAAGCATTTGAGCTAATAGAGTTTTCACTTCCTGGTATAGCTGCGGTGGTATTTGCCGATATCGTTCCCGGATGGGGGCCGCTCCTGCGATGGGGATCCCATGTGTGATGGCCGTGGTACATCTGAAGTCATCCTCATGACTGGCGAAGACATTGGAATATTGTCCAAGAAGTGTCTCTACCTGAAGAAGTTGGGCTGGCGCTAGGCCGGAAAGTTCGGCCCGCATTCTCTCCAGAATGGCTCGACCTTTCTCCTGGGTCGAGGATACGGCAGTCTGTTGGGTTCGTATCGTCAAGGCGATATCTTGGTCTTCCAGGTTGACACAACACACCAGGACGGTTCCCTCCCGCCCCGTGGCAAGGGAGCGGGCTACCAGTATGCCAGGGTGCAGGCGCTCTGAGTAGCATGGTTGCACCAGCACCTTCACGCCCTCCAGTGGCATCGGGGCGTAGATCAACAGGGCCACCCCCGTCTGCCCTGGAGGAAGCACGAGCGGGTGAGCCGCCGGCGCAGTGACTTTGCCCAGCGCCTCACCCTCCTGGCACTCCTGGAGCACTCGCGCCTCCCGCACCAACCGCTGGAAGACCTGCCCTTGGGCCATGCAAGAACCCCAGTGGTTCAGAGTCTCTTGTGTGGGCTCATTGAGGAGGAGGTTGCCGAACTCTTGTAGTATGTTCATACCCAGGGTAACCGGATGTTTGCTGTTGGTGTCTCCCTGGGTCAGGAACACTCCCCGGCGGCCGAGTGATTTGCCACTTATCGAAATCTGCATCCAGGCTACTCCGACGACAGGAAATGGTAGCTGGTTGGCGGCTACCAACTTTATCACGGTCCCCCACTGAGGTCTCACTGCTTCGGGAAAATGCTGCCGAAAATAAGTCTCTGGCATGGTCATTACTTGCGATCCCGTATCTACTAGGCATCGCACGGCACGGCCTTCGATCTCTGCCCATACCACTGGGCACCACGCAACCAGGTCTTCGTGACTTCCTCCACCCCTTGTGGTGGGCTCCGGCTCCGGGCGGCGTCTCCACGGCTCAGGGTCCTCTGCTCTTCTTGGCCAGTGGGGCTGGTTTCCCCTGGAACGTGGGCACTCTCGGGCGGAGTGTCCCAATTTTCCACAATCGTAACAGGCGAATGGTCGTGGGGACCGACTTGGGTGAGGGCCGCGATGGTCCATGTCTCCTTTACCCGGCCCTGGCCGACTCCTTGTGGCCGCTTTCTTGGCTTCGGCCAGTTCACCTTTAATACTCTGTATCTCTTGCTTCACCTCTTGTACCCAGTGGGGTTCGCTCAGGGCGCTTACGGATGCTTCGAAACGCCGAGCCATCCCCACGGGGACCGTCACCTCTAGCTCCTGTTCCCAAACCCGTGCCTCCTTCCCTATTTCTGAAAAGGTCAGATGTGCGTCCACTCGCACCCGCTCCTGCAAAGCCTGTCTTGTCAGGGTATCTCGTAACTCGGTCACTAACAGGTCACGTAATGTTACGTCCACCGTCCCCACGCCGACTCCATCCTTCCTTTCAATGGCTAAAAATAGTTCCTGCAAAGCATTCATATACTGGGTCACTGTTTCCCCCTCTTTCTGCATGCATCCAAACATCTGGGTTCTCAGTTCCCCCACATCGTTCGGGTCCCTTAGGTCTCTTATAAGATCTGTAACACCCTGACGAAGGTGTTTCGCTGCCCCCGGGGCCTCAACTTTATGGTATCCCGGGCTTCCCCGTCCAACGCCATCAGGGCCACTTCTGCCTCTAGGTCAGGGTATCCTAAATAACCCACGCATTCGCTCTGTCCAGTTCCACAGCATAGTATTGCTGCCGGAGAACCTGGGTAGGTTGCTTAGCATAGCCCCCAAAGAAATGCTGGGCCGGGGGCCCTCGTTGTCTGCGCTCGGAGACTGCATCCTGCCAACTACGCCAAATGTGGTACTTTCAGGTACGCAGGATGCAGTGACGAGTCGCGAGACGGTTTGGTACTTTTATATTAACGTTTATAGGCCTAGAGGTAACTATCCTCAGTCACAGCCTGAACAACAAAAGGGGTAACAAGGGTTGCCCTCGCAGGGGGCTCAATACAAGCAAACTCCACCAGAGTAGAACACGACTACGTCCGGCGAAAGCCGGTCACTATAGGGCCGCGGTATGGCCGACTACGGGTCCTTAACTATATAGTCAACTTAGCCGTCCTGACGTCCCTCGGCGTCCTGGACGGTGGTTCTTCGGCGGAGCAGCCGCTGGGCCCAGCTGCTGAAGAGTCGACGTAGTCTTCGAGCGTTCCGACGCTCCTGTGACACTGGGGCACTTCCAGCCCCAGAGGAGTCCTTGGATGAGTGGGCCGCGGCTCCCGGGCTGGGGTAAGCGGTAGCGGTGCAGGGTGGCGAGTGGCAGGCTACCTGTGCAGCTAGCAGCTGCGACGGGGAATCCGCGGCAAGCAGAGGCTCGGCCCCTGCCGTGGATCGGAGCGGGACAGTAGTGGCCGCCGACGGTACTGGACTTGCCGCGACCACGGGTGAGGGCAGAACGGCTGTGGGTGGAGGGAGACAGGCCGCAGCCGCGGGCTGGAGTGAGGCGGAAGTGGCCTCTGGTGCCCAGCAGCCGAGGGCTGGAGGAAGGCGGCGGCAGCCGCTGGTCGACGCGGGACAGCGGTTCTCGGACAGTCGTCTCGACGCAGTCCCAATGATGTCCAGGGGGAGTATCTCTCCTGTCTCTGGCCTCCTTCCTAGCTCTGATGAGTCGTTCTGGCTCTCAGTCGCTCCCCCGATCTCCTGCTCCTTCTGTCTCGTTCTGCTGACTCACTGTGACTCGCGTTCCCCGTTCCTTTTATCCTTTTATATTGGCTCCTCCCCCAGTCCACCTGTCAGTCTCCACGGTCCGTCCCTGAAATCAGTCCCCCGGAAACAGTTTCCCCCGGAACCCAGGTGACGGTCCCCTTGGTTCCGACCCGGACACTCGACCGGGACCCTCTCTCCCACAATCATATAGACAACTCTTTGGAGCCTTGACTCTATAAAGTTGGCCACGCACATAAAGCTATAACCAGCCACAATGTAACCAATCAATGAACCATGTTATCACTCAATCTGTCCACTTATCAGCATGCCAGAGTATACTGACAACAGGGGGACATAATATCTTTTACAACTCTTTAACTATTAGTAAGACATCATTTGTTTGCTTGTTTGTTTGAAATTCTGGAAATTGGACGATGGATTACCTAGCTTTAACTTTTTTACTTTTTTTACTAGTTCAAAGTTTGGATAGATCAAGTAAATCTCCCTGGATGAACAACAATTGACATAAAAAAAAAATTTTTTTACAACAAAATTAAACTGATAATTAAAAGGAGCCGACACAACGGCTAACCCATTAGATGGCTGAGGATAAAAATAAACACATAAACAACAGTGTACGAAGATGTACATTAGTGTATTAATTTATCGGTTTATGGAGTAACACAAATTTATTTCCTTTTATAACTAACAGCATTTATCTAAGTAAGCGCAGAACTGGAGTAATGAGGAAGGAGACATTGTAAATAGGATTCCAGGAAACGGCAATGCGAAGGCCTGAGGCTCAGCTGTAGCAATCCAACCTGTGGATTTAAGGATTAATGAAAATTGCGAAGAGTATTTAGTTCACGCTGGAAATAGCTGCAGCTGTATTAGGATATTTGAATGCATCAGTTACAAATCACAGAATGAGGAAGATTATTCCATGCTGAGTCTGATGTGCTGTACTGTGTCATCAATGACAGATTTAATAGTGGAAAACTTCATGGAACGCATGTTCAGAACCCAGCAATTAATTGTTGTCTTTGGCTTTAGCAGCTCAGCATGCCAGATGAATAGTGGAAAGTACAATATGTCGATAAGCTGTTTTTTTTCTCTTTCCAACACCATAGGGCACACTTGCCAATATATATATGAGGGGCACACTTTCCCACATATACTTATTTATTTATATATATATATATATATATATATATATATATACTGTGTATATATATAATGTATATAAAGTCAGCCATATCAAAACGATCACTCAACTAACTAGGAGCCCCTGAGTATATATGTGTATAGAGCCTTCAGAGTCTCCTCTCTATGGAGCCAAAAGTTCATGTGTATGGGGGAATCAACAGAGTAAGAGAATGTCTCCACGTTCCATACAGTATATGCAGCGCTTTGGACGCAGTTCCATCCACAGCACTGCCCCCTTTTGTACACGCAGTGATTCCGTATGTGTTCATTGAACACAGGCGGAATCACCACATCCTATACATAGACGGTGATATTTATCTTGCGGAGACTGAGCGTCTCCGCAAGATAAATAGACATGCTGCGGTCTACAAAGACACGCCGCATGTGCGTATACGCAGGTCTGACACCTGCATCTTTGAACGAATAGTGGAGATGGGATTTCATAAAATCCCATCCACTATGCTGTAACATCTGGCCGCTGCGGATTCGACGCTGCGGCTGTACGTAGCGTCCAATCCGCAGTAAATACTGAACGTGAAAACATACCCTTAGAGCAGCCAAGAAACCCTAACATAGAGAGGACTGGCACTATGACAAGATAGAGAGTGGGAGTGAGAGGGTTAGGCCGGGGTCACACTAGAGAGAAATACGGACGAGTGAGAGGCGTAAAAACCATGCATTGTACACGGACCAATGATTCTCTATGGGGTAGCTCCCATCAGCCGTATATTTCTCGCGTGAATTTTAGGGTCCATACCAATCGCAGCATGCTGCGATTGTCAGCGTATTCCGGCCGAAATACGCCAATGCAAGTCTATGGGTGCACAAAAAAAACGCACTACACACGGACCAGATGCGTGACTTGCGAGAAATACGCACCCGGTGTCCTTTAGAAAAGCCGGCAATTCAGTGCACGAAACAGTAAAATCACACTGAAAGGTTTAATAAAGAAACGAAAGAATAGATATATACACATAGAATACATATATATATATACTGTATATATATATATATATATATATATCTACATGTCATTGAGACATATATATATATATATATTTATATTTCATAGAGTTCTACATAGTAGAATAGCCGCAAAATCAATTGACGGCTTCTGTAAAATCATTCACAAACTCGACATGAAATGACACATGGTTTACATACAGTAAACCATTTCATTTCATGCCTTTTTTTATATGTCCCTGACTTATAATGAAATTAGGGTTTGTGTGTAAAATTTGGGATGTCTAGGTGTTAAATTAAGGGGTTAATTCGTTGGAAAAACATGCGTGGGCTACCGTGGCAAAATCGCAACCAGAGAGGTAAAGCAGGTGAGTGAGGGCAGATTTTAATAGCCTTGAGAGAGACCATTGTTTTTGCCCCCCCCCGGCTACAAAAATCTGCCCCCAGACACCCCAGAAAAGGTGCATCTATAAGATGTGCCTTTTCTGGCACCTATCCTCTCTATTCCCTTTGCCCCGTAGCAGTGGCTAATGAGTTAATATTAATGGCTTTATGTCACCTTGCAATTGAAAGGTGACATTAAGCCGATTAATAATGGAGAGGTGTCAATTAGACACTTATCCATTATTAACCCCAGACTATTAAATGGTTAAAAAACACACACAGACATTAATTAAAAATAATTTTAATGAAATAAAGACACCTAATTTTTGACAAGATTTATTGCTCTGGTAATCCAAAAATAAACCACACGACCTGTAACAAAAATAAAACAAAAAAGAAACCATATCCTTACCTCTCCGCTGCTCAGTCAGGTCCCCCGCTGCAGTCCACCAGAAAGGGTTAAGTGGTTTACACAGGAATCGGTGCTAATGCGATCAGCCCCATGTAAACCACTGCCAGAATGAATTAGGGGACTGAATGAGGGGACTCCGCACAGCCTCACTGACGTCACCTGTCATAGGGATCCATTATATGTCCATTTTGCAAGCCTGCGAGAAAATCTCGGCAAACGGATGCCATACGGATGCTTACATGCGCAAAATACGCGACCACACCTTGATTACGGATGACATACGGATCACTATTTAGGGGACATTTCTCCGTATTACGCATGTAAAATACGGACCGTATTTCTCGTCTGTTAGTGTGACCCCAGCCTTAATATAAAGGTCCACAAGGGCACAGAAGTGTAATGTGGCCAGTGGGGTAGGGTCAAGGGATGTGTTTGGTTAAGGGGTTGGGGAATGTGGGGATGGGTCATAGGACCTTTATAAGGTATGGGAGAGTCAATTTATCTCCTGTTTGTTCAGCGAGACACACATGACAGGACACGACATAGGCAGCTGTTGCAGCATCTGCAGTAATGGCAGATCTAGCAGAGTTGATGGAGTTGGTGCGGGTGGCGTTGGCTGTTCACAGATCGAACATTGTGCAGGAGCAGCCACATGTGGCCTGCAGGGACCTTCCTGGAGTTGCAGTAACTTCTCACCCTCCGGCAGCGTGCGCTCGTTAGTCACAGCC
Organism: Dendrobates tinctorius; assembly: GCF_039654945.1. Lineage (NCBI taxonomy): Eukaryota > Metazoa > Chordata > Amphibia > Anura > Dendrobatidae > Dendrobates > Dendrobates tinctorius. The sequence goes on along the minus strand of NW_027361673.1, from coordinate 28,752,575 downwards.
AGCGGAGCATTATGCACCTGAGGGACCCCAAAGTAGCAGGAAAAAATCTAGTAGTCCTCTTGGGGACCCTCAGGGGCTAGAGGAGATGGCTACATTCTCTGCCTCTCCCCAGACACCAGGAGGAATCCTCGCCGGAGACACAGCGTTCCAGAAATGGGTATGGCCGAGACGCGGACTACAGTGCCTTGCGAAAGTATTCAGCCCCCTGGAACTTTCCAACCTTCTCCCACATATCATGCTTCAAACATAAAGATACCAAATGTAAATTTTTGGTGAAGAATCAACAACAAGTGGGACACAATTGTGAAGTTGAACGAAATTTATTGGTTATTTTAAACTTTTGTGGAAATTCAAAAACTGAAAAGTGGGGCATGCAATATTATTCGGCCCTTTTAACTTAATACTTTGTTGCGCCACATTTTACTGCGATTACAGCTGCAAGTTGCTTGGGGTATGTCTCTATCAGTTTTGTACATCGAGAGACTGAAATTCTTGCACATTCTTCCTTGGCAAACAGCTCGAGCTCAGTGAGGTTTGATGGAGATCATTTGTGAACAGCAGTTTTCTGCTCTTTCCACAGATTCTCGATTGGATTCAGGTCTGGACTTTGACTTGGCCATTCTAACACCTGGATACATTTATTTGTGAACCATTCCACTGTAGATTTTGCTTTATGTTTGGGATCATTGTCTTGTTGGAAGCACTCCAGTGGCTAAGTCCTCTCGTCGTGCTACTGGGCATGCTCACGAGATGATCTCCCATTGGAGATCGGGAGTCACGTGCTCAGGTTCTTCTCCTGATCTGATTGGTCCATCCCAGAGATCTGGAAGGTCCCGCACGGCTATAAAAGGTCTGTATGGCCGCTCGGCCATGCGCTAGTATAGACTATACTTGCTATTGTGTGAATGATGATGGATGCATGTACCTGCGAATGACTCATTAAGATCCCCTCCCTCTGATATTACGTGTGTGGATAGGGACTTAGTCTTAGAGTCTGCGCCAGTCAGTGGCATGCTTCAGGCCACATTGCACATCTACACAGTGCTAGCGTCCGACAGTGCGCCCCCTCTTGGGCATTGTCGTACAGCGGTTGGATCAGTCGCCGCGCTGCAGTCAGCAGCACTTGGGGCGTCCACGGTAGCAAAGCCGCACGCATGGTAGGTCTAGACGGACACCGACCCTGTGTCTTGGGCCCGAGTCCTGTGAGCATATACCATGCGTGCACACCGCTGAGACCTGTGAGGTCAACAAGCTCGGCATTTATGTTTATGCCTTAAGGCGCCTCTGTGAACATAACAGAGTACGCCCAGTGCACACCGGGTGACGTTCAACCCGTGTGCGATATACTGCCATATTGTGCGTCTGCCATTATATAGCAGCAGTTTAACACCTCTGCACGGTGGACCCTGGGCGGCGAACGCACTTTCTATTATTTTATATTTAGTGCGTTCCGCCGTCCCTAACATTATACTAGCGCCAGGGTCTGGCTAGTAATGGCAGACCTGCAGCAGCTACAGCGGTACATTCGGCAGCTGGAGAGCAGGTTGGCGGCCATTGAGAGCTCCACCTCAGCTGTGACTGCTACTATGGCCGCTGCCCAGACAGTCACAGAGGCTGTCTCGCGTGAGCCCACATCCACGCCTGTGCCGACAATGTACCGTCTCCCAATGCCCGATAAATTTTCTGGTGACAGCGCCACCTGCAGGGGTTTCGTGAGCCAGTGCTCTATTCAGCTTGAGTTACTGGCTGTGCAATTTCCTACAGAGCGGGCGAAAGCGGGGTTTATCGTCTCCCTCTTGTCGGGCAGGGCGTTAGAATGGGCCACGCCATTGTGGGAGCATGGTGACCCCGTGGTTCTGAGCACTGCTCAGTTCCTAACCTCTCTAAAACAGGTCTTTTTGGGACCACTGGTCACTCACGACACCTCTCTTCAGCTATTAGCTTTAACACAGGGCTCCCTCTCGGTTAGCCATTACGCCGTCCGTTTTCGGACACTGGCTTCCGAGTTGGAGTGGCCTGATAAAGCACTCGTTCCTGTGTTCTGGAGGGGATTGGCGGGGCATGTCAAAGATGCCTTAGCTACCAGGGAGGTCCCTGTAACTCCGGAGGAGCTGATTGCTATCTTCACCCGCATTGATCTCCGTTATACGGAGCACGGGTTGGAGCGAGCTCAATCCAGACAGAAGGTTAGGTTGGCTCCAACCTTCTCTGTATCTCTTGTACCCACAGAGGTGTCTCGCACTGGCTCCAAGTCGAGTCCGGCGCGAAGCTTCGCACGCTGTTGCCAATGTCGACAGTTTGGTCATCCGGCTAACAGGTGCCCGCAGCGCTTGAAAAAATGAGCACGTACCATGGTAGTAGGTGGGGGGGCTACCTGATATGAAACCCTTTTCCCCCAAACCAGTATTCCGAGGGATGTTATATAGCGGCGCTTCCACCTGGGAGGTAGATGTCACGGTGGACTCCGGGGCAGAAGGAAACTTCATGTCCTCGTCCTTTGCCCAAAAGCACGTTATTCCACTGGTACTACTGCCCCGTCCCTTGACCATCAGGGTGGTTGACGACGCGCCTTTACCAGCTCAGGTTACACATCAGACAGCACCTCTTGGTTTCTCAATCTCACCCTCTCATCACGAGACGTTGTCCCTGTTCATTTTGCCAGATGGCATTGACCAGGTGCTTCTCGGACTTCCGTGGCTCCTTTACCATTCCCCTCAAATAGATTGGTCTTCGGGGAGTATACTGGGTTGGAGCAAGGACTGTGAGGGAAGGTGCATGAGGGGCAGTGTTCAAGTAGCATCCAAGGAGGTGCCCGCGGATCTTTCCGCGCTCCCTGGACACTACCGGCAGTAAGCGGACATCTTCTCTAAAAAAATCAGGGGAGACGCTTCCGCCGCACCGTCCTTATGATTGCCCGATAGTCCTATTGCCAGGCGCGGAGCCTCCTAGAGGTCGTGTGTACCCTCTATCTCTCCCGGAGACAGAGGCCATGTCACAATATATCCGGGAGAACCTGGCCAGAGGGTTTATCAGAAAATCGGTGTCGCCGGCTGGTGCAGGGTTCTTCTTCGTGCAGAAGAAGAGTGGGGAGTTGCGCCCCTGCATTGACTACAAAGGTCTCAACGCCATTACAGTAAAAAACAAATACCCTCTTCCTTTGATTTCTGAGTTGTTTGACAGGTTGCGAGGGACCCGGATCTTTACGAAATTAGATCTACGGGGGCATACAACCTGATCCGCATACGCGAAGGAGACTAGTGGAAGACAGCCTTTAATACCAGGGATGGTCACTATGAGTATCTGGTCATACCCTTCGGCCTCTGTAATGCGCCTGCTGTCTTCCAGGACTTCGTAAATGATGTCTTTCGTGATATGCTCTCTACCTCGGTGGTGGTCTGTCTGGATGACATCCTCATCTTTTCTCCAGATGTGGCTTCTCACCGGAGAGACGTCTGCAAGGTCTTCGACCGTTTGCGGGCGAATTCTCTCTTCGCCAAGCTGGAGAAGTGCCAGTTTGAGCAGGAGTCCTTGCCATTCCTGGGCTATATCATCTCGGCCCAGGGGTTGGCTATGGATCCTGCCAAATTGCAAGTGGTGATGGACTGGCAGGAGCCCCATTCTCTAAAAGCGGTGCAGCGCTTTTTGGGGTTCGTTAACTATTACTGCCAGTTCATTTCCCACTTCTCCACACTGGTAGCTCCTTTGGTCGCTCTCACCAAGAGAGGAGCCAATCCAAAGGTTTGGTCAGAGCAGGTCTCCATGGGCTTTTCGTCTCTGAAAACCCATTTGGCTGGCACTCCCATCCTCCACCCTCCCGATGTGGATAAACCCTTTATCCTAGAGGTAGATGCCTCGTCTATTGGTGCAGGAGCATTCCTTTTCCAGAAGGATGCTCAAGGTCGGAAGCATCCCTGCTTCTTCTTCTCAAAGACCTTCTCACCGGCGGAGAGAAACTACTCCATCGGGGACAGGGAGTTGCTGGCCATGAAATTGGCCTTTTCTGAGTGGAGACATCTCCTGGAGGGAGCCCAGTTTTCCTTCCAGGTGTACACTGACCATAAAAACCAAACGGCCCAGCGCTTGAACTCTCGTCAAACTAGGTGGTCGCTCTTCTTCTCCCGCTTCCGCTTCACCTTGCATTACCTGTCTGGAGAGAAGAACGTCCGTGTGGATGCTCTTTCTCGCTCTGTGGTTTCAGCGGAGGAAGAGGAGGCTGAGCCTCGGCTATTTGTCCCCACGGAGAGCCTGAGGACCGTGGCTCCAGTCGCTCGAGGCAGTTCTGCTGGGCAAGACCTTTGTCTCTCCTCGCCTGCGGCCGGAGGTCCTCGCGTGGGCACACACGTCCAGGGTGGGTGTTCACTTTGGCATTAAGCGGACCACAGAACTCCTGACAAGGTCTTCTTGGTGGCCGCACATGGCTCGGGACACTAAAGAGTACATTCAAGCATGCGTCTCTTGTGCTCGGAACAGATCCTCTAGGCAGAGGAAGGCTGAGTTACTGTATCCCTTGCCAGTGGCATACAGACCCTGGGAGATGGTCGGCATGGACTTTGTGGTCGGCCTGCCCAAATCTGGTGGCAGCACGGTCATTTGGGTGGTCACCGATCATTTCTCTAAAATCGTGCATCTGGTGCCACTCGCGCGGCTGCCTTCCGCTCGTGGTCTCGCCGCACTGTTCATAAAGCACGTATTTCGTTTGCACGGTATGCCAGACAAAATAGTCAGTGACCGAGGTCCCCAGTTTGTGTCTCGATTTTGGAGGGAGCTCTGCAGTCTACTCAGTATCGAGCTCAAATTGTCCTCCGCATATCATCCCGAGACGAACGGGTTGGTTGAGAGAGCCAATCAAACTCTGGTCACATACCTGCGACATTTTGTCTCTGCCAGGCAGGATGACTGGGTATCCTTACTACCGTGGGCTGACTTTGCCCTGAATAACGCAGTGGCTGATTCCACTGGTCAGACGCCGTTCCTTCTCAATTACGGCCAGCATCCACGCGTTCCTGTCCCGATGCCAGTGTCTTCCACTGATTCCAGGGTGGCAGACTGGGCAGTGGAGGCTCGCGACATTTGGGATCACACCCAGGATGCTATTCGAGCCTCTAAAGAGAGAATGAGAGCATCAGCTGACACACATCGGCGTCCCGCTCCAACTTTTGCCCCTGGCGACTTGGTGTGGCTCTCTGCGCGTAATATCAAGCTGCGGGCCGAGTCCTCCAAGTTCGCTCTGCGATACATTGGTCCCTTCAAAGTCCTCGAGCGCATCAGCTCAGTGGTCTATTGCCTGGCTCTTCCACCACATTTGGCCATCTCTGATGTCTTCCACGTGTCCCTTCTCAAGCCTGTTCACATGGCTCGGTTTTCTGAGTCATCTGCTGGGACATCAGACCTCTCCTTGGATGAGTTTGAGGTCAACGCCATTGTGGGACGCAGGATTGTGCGTGGCAAAAAATTTTATTTGGTGGACTGGAAGGGTCATTGTCCTGAGGCCCCGACCTGGGAGAACATCAGCGCTCCGCTCCTGATCGTGGCATTTGAGCTTACCGAGGCTCAGAGGGGAGGGGGGGTAATGTTAGGCGTAGGGTTCCTGCAGCTGCACAGTGGGAATCCAGAGCCTTGCATCCAGCGGTCTCCCATTCTCCCCCGACCGATCAGGAGCCTACACAGCAATCTCGGCGTCTCAGACGCTCTGCTCAGACCAGCTCTGTAGGACTGGTTGCTGCTGCCACCTCTGGGTCAGCAATAGCAGCGCAGGCTCTCCTGCAGCAAGCCACTCCAGTGGCTAAGTCCTCTCGTCGCACTACTTGGCATACTCACTAGACGATCTCCCATTGGAGATCGGGAGTCACGTGCTCAGGTCCTTCTCCTGATCTGATTGGTCCATCCCAGAGATCTGGAAGGTCCCGCATGGCTATAAAAGGTCCGTATGGCCGCTCGGCCATGCGCTAGTATAGACTATACTTGCTATTGTGTGAATGATGATGGAAGCATGTACCTGCGAATGACTCATTAAGATCCCCTCCCTCTGATATTACGTGTGTGAATAGGGACTTAGTCTTAGAGTCAGCACCAGTCAGTGGCACGCTTCAGGCCACATTGCACATCTACACAGTGCTAGTGTCCGACAGTGCGCCCCCTCTTGGGCATTGTCGTACAGCGGCTGGTTCAGTCACCGCGCTGCAGTCAGCAGCACTTGGGGCGTCCACTGTAGCGACGCCGCACGTACGGTAGGTCTAGACGGACACCGACCCTGTGTCTTGGGCCCGAGTCCTGAGAGCATATACCGTGCATGCACACCGCTGAGACCTGTGAGGTCAACAGGCTCGGCATTTATGTTTATGCCTTAAGGCGCCTCTGTGAACATAACAGAATACGCCCAGTGCACACCGGGTGACGTTCAACCCGTGTGCTATATACCACCATATTGGTCATCTGCCATTATATAGCAGCAGTTTAACACCTCTGCACGGTGGACCCTGGGCGGTGAACGCACTTTCTATTATTTTATATTTAGTGCGTTCCGCCGTCCCTAACACAGACTGTCCCACTTTAGCTGTAAATCTCTGCCGTTCATCAAGAGTGATCATGGGCCTCTTGTCTGCATCTCTGATCAGTCTTCTCCTTGTTTGAGATGAAAGTTTAGAGGGACAGCCGGGTCTTGGTAGATTTGCAGTGGTATGATACTCCTTCCATTTCAATATGATCGCTTGCACAGTGCTCCTTGGGATGTTTAAAGTTTTGGAAATCATTTTGCATCCAAACCTGGCATTAAACTTCTCCACAACAGTATTACGGACCTGCCTGTTGTGTTCCTTGGTCTTCATGATGCTCTCTGTGCTTCAAACAGAACCCTGAGACTATCACAGAGCAGTTGCATTTATACGGACACTTGATTACACACAGGGGGATTATATTTATTATCATTAGTCATTTAGGAAAAAATTGGATCATTCAGAGATCCACAGTGAACTCCTGGAGTGAGTTTGCTGCACTGAAAGTAAAGGGGCCGAATAATATTGCACTCCCCACTTTTCAGTTTTTGAATTTCCACAAAAATTTAAAATAACCAACAAATTTCGTTCAACTTCACAATTGTGGTCCACTTGTTGTTGATTCTTCACCAAAACTTTACATTTGGTATCTTTATGTTTGAAGCATGATATGTGGGAAAAGGTTGAAAAGTTCCAGGGGGCCGAATACTTTCACAAGGTACTGTACATCCGGTTCGCAGATTACAGGGATCTGGAGCAGAGGCACGGTGGCCCCCATTGATGGACAGGCAGGGGGGGCAATTTCAGCTAAAAAGCGGATAAGAATGGCCCTCCCATACACAGCACAGCGGGGGTGGGGTTTGAGGTCAGCGGGCATGCTGCAGATGGGCGCAGTGGCACGTGCAGCAGCAGGCTCAGTCCGGGCATGCAGAGCTCATCTACAGGTGGGTCCCCCGATCAGAATGCAGCTATGGAAATGAGAGCTTCTCAGAGTGTGGATCAGGACGCGGCAGCATTGGAGGACAAGGAACTGGAAGCATGCAGCGTGGAGGCTGATCCGAGGATTCCTCTGAGACAGCCTGGTGAGCAAGATAATAATGTATTCAATTTACCTTTTGTAGCGAATGTTGCTAGTGGTAGGGGTGTTAGTAATGTGGTATGGGTGGTTAGTGATAGGCAAGATCATAACACTAGTTCATCTGATTTGTGAGGTCAATTGTTTGGTGTTTTGCAGAGATCAGTAGCATAGCGTGTAGGGTAAGGTAACATGCAGTCCCCAGTGGGTGCTTGGGTGCCTCCGGCGCAGACAGAGGTGGTGGCAAAGCAGTCTGTGGTAGAGAAAAAAGGGGTTCCAAGTGAGCAACAGCAGGTTGGTATGACAGGGACAGGTTTGGGAATGAACTCAAAAGAGAAAGAAAAGGAGGATGAAGTAGTGTGTTTAGATGATCGGGCAAGAAGTGAGGTCTGTGTATGTTTTGAAGGCCCTTTGGGGGCTCATCTGAGGCAGGAGGTAAAGGATACAATTTGGAAAGGGGAGTATGTGGAAATATTTTCACTGCTTTCATTGGAAAAATTTAACTTGGATAAAGTAAAGCCTAACGATACTAAGAAAGAAAGAGACGAGAAGGAAATAAGGAGGTATCGGCTGATACAAAGGATGTTCGCAAACTGGTTACAGGCATTTGCTATTCTATCAAGTGTGATAGGGGAGAAGGAGTTGGAGCATTGTTTGGCTTTTTTCAGATATATGGATGCAATAGCGGAGGTGTACAGAATAAAGTATATGAGGGAACAGATTGACTTAGATACGATGAGCAGTTTAGGCAGCTCAAAGCGCTGAGGCCGGGAGTGAGATGGGAACATAAGGATATATCCTTGTGGATGTTCCTCATGACAGCTCCAGCTTCTCAGCTTTTTTGAGGTGGTGCTGGGGCTGCCAGCATATCAAACGTGTCCCTGGCAGTTTACAAAAGGGGTGTGTGTTGGCAATTTAACGAAGGCCAATGCAGGTTTGGGCCCTCGTGTAAGTTCAAACACGAGTGTTCAAGCTGCGGAAGTAGTCCCGGATTGTCCAAATGTTTTAGGTGAGCAAAAGGAAAGTCGGGGGAGGCTGTTGGAAAAAGGGAGGACCCTGGTGAGGGTCATAGCGACGCTTTCTTTTTTAAGTAGATATCCAGATGCATAAGCTGCTAAGCTAATATGGGTTGGTTTTTCGGAGGGCTTTAGGATACCATTTGATCCTCAAGCGCCAATTTTCAGGACAGTTAATTTGAAATCAGCTAGGAGATACTCAGAGGTAGTGAAGAGGAAGATTGCGACTTAAGTTAAGCTAGGTCATATGACAGGTACATTTCGAGACCCTCCGTGGCCTAATTTGAGGGTATCACCGAAGCGGGAACCTAATAAGTTCAGGCTTATTAACCACTTGTCTTACCCGGCAGGTGAATCAGTGAATGATGGCATTGATCCAGAAATGTCTTCTGTTTTGTGTCATTCGATAAGACTAGTTTCACACTAGCATTCGGTGGAGCTGCGGAGGGCTGCGTAGTTCCTCGGTGAAGCTCCACCCACTGCTGCACTTCCTCCATTCAGCTCCGCCTACGTCTGCATGCGGCCTGTGTACCTATCTTTAACATTGGGTACGCAGGTCATGAGGATGTATGCGGATGTGTCCGCATGCGTCGTTTTGACGCTGCGGCGACCGCAATAAAATGCAACATGTTGCGTTCAAAGCAGGTCGCCACAGCGTCAAAGTGACGCATGCGGACGCATCCGCATACATCTGCATGGCCTGCATACCCAGGCCGCATGCAGACGTAGGTGAAGCTGAACGGAGGAGATGCGGCAGTGGCCGGAGCTTCACGGAGGAACTACGCAGCCCTCCATAGCTCTGACATCCGCAAATGTGAAACCAACCTAAGGCAGTGGAATGAGTTAGGTTAAATGGGAATGGGACTTTGATGGAAAAATCTGACATCTAGGCAGCATTTTGTTTGCTTCCAGTGCATCCCAACAGATTTCACTTGTTGGGTTGTATATGGGATGGTGAGTTTTATGTTGATTGTTGTTTACCAATGGGTTGTTCAATTTCTTGTTCTCATTTTGAGGCATTTAATTATTTTGTTGAATGGGTAGTGAATGATGTGGCGGGAATTTCCTCCATAATTCATTATTTAGATGATTTTTTTCTTTGTTGGCCCAATGGGGTCAGCTGTTTGTTCAAATTTGTTGTTTACGTTAGGGAAGGTAGCGTTAGCTTTTGACATTCCTTTGTCACCGGCAAAGACTGAGGGTCCTTCTACGGTGATGCATTTTTTGTTAATTCAGATTGATTCGGTCATAATGGAATGTAGGCTTCCTGAGGAGAAGCTGATTGATCTGAGGTTAGTGGTTGTAGCATTGAAGCAGGCTAAAAAAAAGTGCGTTTGAGAGAGGTTCAGTCATTATTGGGGAAACTCAATTTTGCATGCCGGATTATGCCCATGGGCCCAATTTTTTCTAGGCGGCTGGTGGTTGCAACAGCAGGGATAAAGTACAAAGGGCATTTTGTGTGAGTCAGTCAGGAAGTAAAAGCTGATATGGCAGTATGGGAGTCCTTTTTCTCAAGGTACAAGTACAATGGACGTTTGTTGTGGGAATGGAGTAGCCCAACAGGTCGTCGTGAACTCTGGTAACAGCGTAGTTTTGGAATTGATTAAATGTTCAGTGACAGTGGCGACGTGGGCCCGGTATCAGAGAGTATGGCAAGAGTGGGAGTGTTGCAGTGTTAATTCAGGGTTGGGTCCGTCCGTCATCTGAAAATCAGTTGTTTTTGGTTTTGCTCATGATCGGTCAGGATTTTGTTGAAGGAAAATCGGCATAGGCAGTAACGCAGAAGATAGTGGAACTAGTGTTCTTGTTCAAACTACAGGGTGTAAGGGATGTGACAAAAGATTTTTTAGTGAGACAGGCATTGAGGGATTTCTGGAAGGGTGCATATAAACATGAATGGAGGAGGCCAGTCTCTTTTAAGCTAATGGAGGGGATTTTATCTTGTTTAAGTAATGTATGTTTAACTAATTATGAGGTGTTCTCAGCCGCTTTGGCTTAAGCCTTTTATGGCGCATTTAGGATAAGCAAGTTGGTAAGTTCCTCTAAAAAAGCCCAGGGAGGTTGCAAGTCAGTGAAGTGAGTTTACTGGAGGACAGAGTGGAGTGCTTATTGAGGTGTTCTAAGTGGGCTATGGGGTGGAAGGTATAATGAGGAGGACAAAATCCATCTTAACATGTCAAGGTCTTGGCTGAACAAGCTGCTTGGGGTGTATAAGTACCTTTAGATTAGATATTACAGTGGCTCATGCTGGATGATACATTTCATGTTTCTTTAGATTCTTTTTTCCAACTGTACACCAACCACCTTATCGTTAGCTTACTTTTAGACCACATTTTTGGCCAAAATGTTGGCACATATTGATACATCAGAATTTTCACCCCTTTCCAGGTAACACATGCTGTTTTTGCTAAGTAATGCCTTGTGCAGCACAAAAAGTGTTTGAAACATTTAAGACATTGTAACGTGGTGCGGGTCAGTAGCCATGGAAGAGGCTGGGCGTGTGGACTCACAGGGCATCATAGCAAAATTTGAAATGGGACCTCTCAGCCATAATAGCTAAATACTAGTGATGAGCGAGCATGCTCGCCACTACTCGGTACTCGCCCGAGCATCTCACTGCTCGAGATGGTTGGAGCCCGCCGAGTATTTCTGCGGTTGCTCGGCATGAGCTTGGGTCCCCTCCCTGCATGTCTGGCGCTCTTTAGAGAGCCAATGAAGATGCAGAGATTGTCTGCCACACACTAATGCCGTAGCAATGTTAGTTGTTGCATTACAGTGATTGACTGGCCGCACAGCGTCATCAGGTCTATACCAGACCTGGCACCACCATGCTTGCCACAGTCTACTCTGGAATCAGGCCATGTAGGGAGAGAGTGCTGCTGAGCCAGGGAGAAATTTGCTTGTTTCTTAGTTAGTGTAGGTGTAAAGGAAGTCTAAAGCCATGATATACGTGCCTTTTATTTATGTTATGTATATTTAATATTGATTAATGTCCACCATATAATTCTCTGTATGCTTTGCTATTATCATATTATGTAGGGCAAGCATAGATCCCTAGTAGGCCCACTAGATGGGGATATAGTTATGCTCAGAATGTAAATAGTTATTGTAGGAGGGGCTATCTGTGGTTAAGCCAGGGAGCATCTGGCATTTTAGTCAGTTGGGCTTAGTAGCCCTGGCAGGGTAGTTAGCCCCCGTAACGTTTAAGGACACGAGCCCAACCATTCAGGGCCTGAGGGCCACAGATGACAGCAGTGCAGAACATTGCAGTACCGAGCACTGCACTGCAGATGGTAGTGAGACAGTATGGCAGCACATATCGCTCATTATGAGGCAGCTTGCTACGTAGGCAGATGCCCTTTTGTCTTTGTCGAAACAGACAGGGGAACTCCCAAAGATGGTGAAGCGAGATGGGATGGCACGGGAATGTCCTGGAAGGTGACAGTGAAAAACTAGGGATAGTGATGAAGGCAAATTGTGTGTTACCTGATGTCAATGCTGTAACTGAAGAGAACGGACTGAGAATACAAAAGAGTGAAGTTTCTAGTTTAAATTTGGAATTGGACTGTGTCTTTGTTTTTGCCAAAAGAGTTGGAAAAAGTGCGCAGCCACCTGGGGAAGGCCTTGAAGGTGAGAAGAATGGAGCAACAGGTATTCTGACAGAGAACTGTGATGTGCTATGATTAGGTCACGGAAGAGGATAGCCAGGAAATAAGCTAGGCAACCAGAACACCAGAAAGGTTGGCAACTTAGCGGTTTGCAGACCCCTAAACCTAACAACACAACTAGAATTAGCTGTGAGACGTACCTACGATGCCCTAGATGCCTCGGCACAGCCAAAGAGTTAACAAAGCCTAAAGCAAGAAAGGGGAAAGCTAACATGCCCCGGAGCAGAACCCCAAATGAATAGATAGCCCCCAAACATATATTGCAGATGAGGCACAAACACAGGCAGAAAATAGAGTAAGCAAATGATGGGGCTCAAGCTGTCTAGGTAGGACAGGACAGAAAAGATACTGTCTGCAATCATGCAAAAACCCTAAAAAATCCAACACGTCTGATATGCAAAAATACTGAAGCCACACGACCTCTCCCCAACTAGATCAGCATTCTGGTGTGAACTGGAAGCAAAACCAAAGACACTTCTATAGCAGGGGATTAGCAATACTGAACAGACTGACATAAACTGTGGCATATGGAGCGGGGTCCAGCATCGGTCCCAGCGGGAAACAATGCTAAACCCACACAGCAAAGCAGAAAGCAGAGAAAGGCAAACCTGGATCAACTGCAAAAAGATTCCAGCAAACAAATAACTTATCTGAACGATGCAGGACCAAGCAGGGGACAAGCGGACTTCAAGATGCACAGGAAGAAAAACAAATCACCAGCAACAACTGAGGGAAGCTTACTCACTTAAATCTTCCCAGTCTGTAACACCTGACTTCCAGTCATCGTCTTCAGGTGATGGACTTCTGTCAACCCGACCAGCTCCACTACCCGCAGCCACCACCAGAGAGACCCCAAACTCAGAAGTCAAATCAAGAGTGTTCACAACAGTGATGTGTATGTGAGGGGAGGCCAGGGCGCGCCTGGGCTGTTAACCTCAGTCACGACTACCGACCCTTAAATAGGTATGCCACAATATATTATACACATATCCATCTCAACTAAGTCCTTCTGAGGACTAATCCAGCTGCATAGATATCAGTGATAGGCAGGCAGGCAGTTTATGTGGCAGACTGCAGTGCATATAGCAAGAGGGTCCATTCCAGTTCTTTCTGCTGCTGCTGCTGCTTTTACAGATATTTCTAGACATAGCCCCATGTATCAGGGGCCAGAAATAATTTTTTGGGATCTTAATCCTGATTATTTACTTAAAAAGCAATCCAGAGAGCACTTTTTCTGCTCCATTTGCTTGTTGGCACTGTAGAATACAGCCAGATCCTTTCCATATTACAGTGCTAAAAATCCATGTATTAAAACTGTGGTTTGTCTGTCACATGGATCACATATAAGTGGACTCAAAATTCTACCTTTTCTGGCCTCCATTTAATTTTTTTTTGCAGTGTGTTAGCAAAGTTTTTGACACCAGACACCAGTTTGCTGTTAAAAATAGTTACCTACAGGCAGGGCCGGCTCCAGGTTTTTGTGGGCCCCGGGCGAAAGTGTCTCAGTGGGCCCCTTTAACATGTACCATAATTCATGATGCACCGATACGGCAAAGAAATATAGGTATAGTACAATGCCAAAGATATCACTTACATCTTACATTACATGAGTGATCTACGGTATGCTGTAAATTCTACAATAGCTCAGAAGCCAGCAAATCCTCGCAGAGCACAGTGTGTGCCCTAGTGGGGATTCAAAAGTTTTAATTTAAGATCAGACAGTAACTCCATACAGTATTCTGGGCATCACATAGTCTTCCATACAGTTTATTGTGCCCCATATATTGCTTCATACAGAATAGTGAGCCTCATATAATGCTCCTTACAATATAATGAGCCCCAAAATATTGCTTTATACAGAATAATGAGCCTCATAAAATGCTCGATACAGCATAATGAGCCCCAAATATTGCTTCATACAGAATAATGATCCCCATATATTGCTTCATACAGTATAATGAGCCCCATATATTGCTTCATACAGAATAATGGGCCCCATATATTGCTTCATACAGAAAAAGGGTCCTCATATAATGCTTCTTACATAATAATGAGCATCATATAATGCTCTATACAGAATATTGGGCCCCATACAATGCTCCATACAGAACTCCATACAGAAAATGAGCCTCATATAATGCTCCATACAATATAATGAGCCCCAAATATTGCTTTATACAGAATAATGAGCCTCATATAATGCTCCATACAGCATAATGAGCCCCAAATATTGCTTCATACAGAATAATGATCCCCATATATTGCTTCATACAGTATAATGAGCCCTATGTATTGCTTTATACAGAATAATGGGCCCCATATATTGCTTCATACAGAAAAAGGGTCCTCATATAATGCTCCTTACATGATAATGAGCATCATATAATGCTCTATACAGAATATTGGGCCCCATACAAAGCTCCACACAGAACTCCATACAGAAAATGGGCCTCATATAAAGCTCCATACAGAATAATGGAAACCATATAAGGCTCCATACAGAATAATGGGCCCAATATAATGCTCCATACAGAATATCAGGCCCAATATAATGCTCCACACAGAATAACAGGCCCAATATAATGATCCATACAGAATAATGAGCCCCTATATAATGATCCATACAGAATAATGGGCCCCATATAAAGCTCCATACAGAAAAATGGACAACGTATAATACTTCATACAGAATGGGCCTCATACATTGCTCCATACAGAATAGGCCCCATACATTGCTCCATACAGAATTGGCCCCATATAATACTCCATACAGAATAATGGACATCATATAATACATCATACAGAATAATGGGCCCCATATAATGCTCCAAACAGGATAATGGGCCCCATAAAATGCTCCATACTGGATAATGGGCCCCATATAATGCTCCAAACAGGATAATGGGCCCCATATAATGCCCCATAGAGAATAATAGGCTCATCTCCCCCATTGGGCTCATTCTCATCTCTGCTGGGCTCATTCTCATCTCCGCTGGGCTCATCACTAGTGGGTTCCACAAGTTACATAACATACCCTCCTCGGAGTCCCCCTGGAGGTTTGTCATTATCAGCGCGCTCCTCCTGATGAATTGCAATGAGACCCCAGCCCCGGTCCCCCTAATCATTTTTTCATTGTTGTAACTATCATCACCCCTCCCCAGGTATCACCCACTCCCCAGGTATCAACCCCTCCCCTCCCTAAAGCCAGAAATCACCTTTTTGGGGGTTGAGAGGTGTTACTACAGTCTACTGGGTACCTGCAGTGCCAGCTGCAGCAGCAGCAGCCAGCAGGAGCCGCCACTTAGAGCGAGGAGCCTTAGCGAGCGCCGGGATCATGTGTCACCATCGGTGTCCAGTGCCAGCTGCAGTAGGAGCCGCCACTTGGGGAGCGAGGAGCCTCAGCCCTCAGCGAGCGCCGCCGCCGCCCGCCGAGATCATGTGTCGGTGTCCGCCAGTGCCAGCTGCTGCAGCAGGAGGAGCCACCACTTGGAGCGAGAACTGGAGCCTCAGCGAGCTCCTGGATGTGTCGGTGTCTCCGGACGGTCCCTCCGTTCCATTTTCAAACTAAGCTTCTGTCCTCCGCCCGCCTCCTCCTGTCTCCGCCTCGTCACTTCCTCCCTGCACGGCACACGTGAGAAGAGACAGGGGGAGGGTGGACAGGGAAGCTCTCCACCAATCACAGGAAAACACTCCTGACTGCCTGGACTCTGATTGGCTGACGGCGCGCTATCGTTGGCCTGAATGAGAGTATATGCGTCCAATAGAAGCGCGTCTGCTGCTGGCGCCGCCGCCACTGATTCAAGCCAAGGTCGCATTCCCAGACAGTGTGAGTGGGCCCCCCCATCTCGCCAGGGCCCCGGCACTTGCCCGGGTACGCCGGGTGCTGACGCCGGGCCTGCCTGCAGGCCAGCTATTTAAAACTGTGATGGTGCATGTTGAGGCCGAGGCCGTGGGCAAGCTGAAATTGTGCCACAACAAACACCCACATCTTCTCACCAGACATTCCAGACCGCAGTACACCACTATTGAACCCAGAGAAGTGTCAAAAGGTTGTTGGTTGGATAGCGGATAATGCTTCCAGTCACTTTGCCACCACCACCCTGTCTTCCAAACAGTCAAGTCTCAGTAGCTGTGAGTCTGGACGGCAGAGGTCACAGTTTGTTGGACAACCAAGGAGTACAGGCGAGAGAGACACAACTCCAATCCAGCTGAGGCAGGTGAACACTGTCAAAGTTCTGGGAGAGTCTTCTCAAACCCTCGCTTCACACAGGCCCTGAGGCACGGGGTACAAGGAGAGCAAAGTTTGGGAAGATGCTGAAGGAGTACCTTGCTGACCGTACCATTGTCCTCCGTGATTCTTCTGTGCCATACAATTATTGCGTATCCAAGCTGGACACCTCGCATGAACTGGCTCTCTACACCTTGAAAGTCCTTGACTGCCCTGCCGCTACCGTTTTGTCAGAGCGGGTTTTTAGTGTCGCTGGTGGAATTATAACTGAGAAGCGCATCTGCCTGTCAAAATGAAAATGCTGACAGGCTGACTCTTATAAAAATGAACAAGGGCTGGATTGGGCCAGACTTCTCAACACCACCGAATGATAGCAGCGTAACATAAACTCAAATCCAGTGTCTTTTTTTGGGAGGTGTATTCCCATGCACCTCTTCACACCCACACATGGGTACACGCTTCCTGATTTTGGCTATTTGCTTTTGTCCTCCTCCTTCTCCTCATCCTCATCCTCCACCACCATATCACCAAGGTGCCCATGGTCCGTGATGCAACACCCACATAATTTTATTAAAGAGTATTTATGATGCCCATAAAATAATTTGTTATACAATATGTTCATGTATACCCCCCAACAGTAAATGTTTGTCAGCCCATCATAATAGTGGGAACATTGTTTTCAGGAGGCCCACCTATACGTCTCATCAAAGGGATATTGGGGTGCATCCAAATTTTGGGCAGCCCTGCCACTCACTGCATACGCAATAACAGTATAGGAGACCCACTGTTTAATAATGGGAACAACAAAGCATAGCCGGCTGATGGCTCTCTAAAGATAGTGAGGGCCGCCTTCTGGCCTTACAAAAATAGGCTTTGTGAGTTTCAAAGTTCCTCCTTCATAAATGAAACAGGATGTGTCTGAAGATGTGTCACACACCACATGGCCAGATAAGGTTGTAAAATGTTAAAATGACATTTAATAATAGCAATAATAATAATCTTTATTTATATAGTGCCAACATATTCTGCAGCGCTTTACAGTTTAACAGTTTCAAACATAACAGTCATAAATAACAACGTTAACAATAATACAATAATTAAAGCAAAATGAAATGACCCTGCTCATGAGCGCTGACAATCTACAATGAGGTGGGGGAGATACAAAGTAATAGTGTGTATTTACAATGATAGTCCAGCCATCTTGATGGAGTGGGGGATAGATAGAGATAGTGAATGGGTCACACACACACACATTTACACATAAAATGACTTTGATTAGGTTGCTCTGAACAAATGTGTTTTGAGGGAGTGCCTAAAACTGTGGAAGTTGTGGCTGGTCCTAATTTCTTGGGGTAGAGCATTCCAGAGGATTGGCGCAACATGGGAGAAGTCTTACAGTCGGGAGTGGGAAGTACGGATTAGGGGTGTCAAAAGTAATTTGCAGAGCACAGCGATCGGCTAGGCTGATAGACAGAAATGAGGGAGGAGATCTAAGGGGATGTCGCATTGTGGAGAGCATTGTGGGTGAGAGCAAGTACTTTGAATTGGATCCTATAATGAATGGCCAGCCAGTGTAAAGACTGGCAAAGAGCGGCCACGTCCGAGTACTGATTAGCCAGATGGATGACCCTGGCTTCTGCATTAAGGATGGACTGGACAGGGAAAAGTCAAGTGAGGGGGGGAGGCCAATTAATAGAGTGTTACAGTAATCCAGGCAGGAGTGGATCAGGGCGACAGTGAGGGTTTTTGTTGTCTCCATGGTGAGAAAAAGGTGGATTCTAGAGATGTTCTTTAAGTGTAAGCGGCAAGAGATTGTATACGGGAGGTGAAGGAGAGATTGGTGTCAAACATAACACCCAGATAGCGCGCTTGTTGCCGGGGTGTAATTATGGTACCACCCACAGAGAGGGAGATGTCAGATCTAGGTTGGTAGACGGCGGGAGCAGAAGAAGTTCAGTTTTGGAAAGGTTGTGTTTCAGATAGAGAGCGGACATGATATTGGAGACTGCGGACAGACAGTCACTGGCGTTCTGTAGTACAGCAGGGGTAAGGTCAGGGGATGATGTGTATAGTTGTGTGTCATCAGCATAAAGATGGTACTGAAACCCAAATCTGCTGATGGTTTGTCCAATTAGGGCTGTGTAGAGAGAGAAGCAAAGGGGTCCAAGGACTGAGCCCTGAGGTACCCCAACAGTGAGAGGAAGTTGGAGATGAAGTGGAGCCAGCAAACAAAACACTGAAGGAGCGGTCAGAAAGATAGGAAGAGAACCAGGAGAGAGCAGTGTCCTTAATGCCTAGTGACTGGAGCCTAGAGAGAAGGAGATGGAGGTCAACAGTGTCAAAAGCTGCAGAAAGGTTGAGAAGAATGAGCAGAAAGTGGTCACTGTTACATTTTGCTGTCAGAAGGTCATTGGTCACTTTGATGAGTGCAGTTTCTATTGAATGTAGGGGGCGGAAGCCAGACTGTGAAGGGTTTATGAGGGAGTGAGTGGAGAGGTAAGGGGTAAGGCGCTCCAAGAGTTTAGAGATGAAGGGGAGATTGGAGAGAGACTGGTCTATAGTTGTTTGTGCAGGGTGGGTTGAGAGCGGGTTTCTTTAATAATGAGTAATGATAGAGTGTTTGAAGGAGGGGAAAATGCTCGAGGAGAGGGAGAGATTAAATATTGAAGTTAGGTGAGTTGTGATGACTGGAGAAGATGTGAGGGAATGGGGTCAGTAGCGCATGTAGTCGGACGAGAAGAAGAGAGGAGCCTGGAGGCTTTTTCTTCTTCTGTGATGGGATCAAATGTGGAGAGTGAGCCAGGGGAAATGCAGGGAGGGATGGTAGTCACGACACCTGGTGGCTGGGAGCGGATAGCCTAACATATATCTATTTTCTCTATAAAGTGGGAGGCCAGGTCATCAGCACAAATGTCTGTGATAGGGGCTTGTGCTCTTGGCCTGAGGAGGGAGTGAAAGGTGTCAAAACGTTTCTTGGGGTTGTTGGATAGTGAGGAGATCAGGGTGGTGAAGTAAGTCTGAGGCGAGGTGAAGGGCAGAGTTATAGGTTCTTAACAAAAATTTGAAGTGGATGAAGTCTTCTGGTGTGCGAGTTTTCCTCTATAAGCGTTCAGCACTCCTAGAGCATCGCTGGAGAAGTAGAGTTTGCGATGTGAGCCAGGGCTGTTTTACTATGTGCTTGAAGGTTCTGAGCATGAGGGGAGCTACTTGGTCAAGGGTGCTTCTAAGAGTGTTGTTGTAGTGATGTACAGCCAGATCAGGACAGGAAAAAGAGGAGATTGGGGACAGTGATGAATGTAGGGAGTCTGAAAGTGTATGAGGGTTAAGTGAATGCATTTGTCTTGGTTGAAAACAATACTAAAGTTCAAAAACGCATCAAAAACGCTATGTGTGAGCATAGCCCAAGGTGTGGAGGAGCATTTTTGTTTTGGTTATTTATTTTGCCTTATATACAAGTCATTACTCTGGAAAGGATGTTCCTTAACATATTTCCCAGGAAAATCCATTTTGGTTTTATGAGTCTGTAAAAGTGGCGTAAGACTCTGACAACATTATTCACAGCAGTGACCTGGGAGTCAGAAATGCTTCCAGGGGTCTTCCCCATGTTGTTCCCATGTCATTTGAGCACTATTCCCATCAATATCCGCAATTTCTAGCCCCTATGCTGACCGCTGGGAGAGCCGCCGGAAAAATGCTTGAGTTTCCCATAGACTTACATTGGGCTCGTTGTTCGGTTCGAGCACCTGAGCATTCCAATTTGCTTTATTATATTCTCTTAATAGTCATACCACATATGGTATCTATAATGTAAAATCTCTGGTACTCTACAGCCTTGATTTGATTATCGTCGTCCAACTCAGCCACTGCAGAAATAAAGGAATATATTCCCAACACCTTATATGATGGTATTTGTAGATTTTAGCTTGTGACACCAAAACAGACCAGGAATTCGCCAAATATACAAATATTCATGTTTTAGTAGATAGAAAGATTACATAAATAATCATCACAATGTAATTAATTTTTAATTCCTTTAAATGTTAATAGTGATGTTGTTAGTATGATTACTATATTAAGTCACATACAAAAGAGATGGGAAAAAAATATTGAATTAGTTGTAGGTCTATACAGACATCAGCCAATACGTTTGTAGCCTTTGGCTACCCACACCCATGAAAGTATCACTTTCCTATATCTTGTTAAACATTTATATGTAAGCTCATAGGTTTAGTGAGGTGTTTAATAAGGTATTTCAAAAGTAAATGATGACATTATTATAATTAGGATATAAAATGTGGAAAGCTCCTTACCACCCTTTCAAAGCCAAACATTTATAAGTGCGTTGGCGCTCTTTTGGGTTGGGTAGTATTTATAATGTGAGAAAGTATGTAGTTGACTATAATTTATGGTGCTATTAAAATGTACCACACCTTAATCTTTGCTGTTTTCTTACTATAATGTGCATATGCTGTCTTATGCTATCAGAGACGCTATGTGCTGGAATGCCATTATCTTATTACCATTCTAACTACATTTTTAACACTATAAATATATTTTCTAATACACATCTGATTATGGCTGTTACACTGCTATAACACTCCTTGCTCAGAAATCTATGTCATAATGTGTCATCGTTTTGGATGTGACCAAGGCTGTCAATTGTTATCATCAGAAAATAAAACTTCTACATTGTGCCATCACTGTAATAGGCAGCATTTGACCAGTATGCTCACTAAGAATAAAATGTCATCATGTACATGTTGTGCACTTGTCTCAGCTTGGCCATTAATGCAGTTCCTATTTCATATATTCAATGTTTGCATATTATGGCATTTCAGAGTGCAGCTGATTTTTCTTAGGGTTATTGATTCTCACCGGGCAGCATGCAAAACCTGACGTGGAACTCAACATCGGGAAGTGGACTCAGGAGGGGGGAATCGTTTTTCTCCGAGACATAGAGTATCGCTAAATGAGTTGGGTGGCAGTTCTATCATAGAGATCAAATGAGATCTTGGTAGAAGCAAGTATTCCTGCATTGCAAGAATTTGGAGAGATAGCTGCTAGCCAAACGACTTGCCGATCAATTACTTGGCTGACAGCTATCTACTGTGTATGGGGGGCTATAGGGTGGTCAAATGGATGCTCAGGATAGAATAGACAGAGTCACAGAGAAGATAGGCAATATGGTGAGAAATCTAGACATACACTCTGAAAAGAGGCTACGTTGTGCTGGGAACATCTAAACTGATCATTTCCATTGTTGACCCCTTTTGTTATATTTGGGCTTTGTCTTGCTCTCCACAAGAGAGGTATGAAAAGCTTTGCTTGCCCCAAGTAATTTGAAGCCAATTTAAAGCTTCGTCTGGCACTTTAAAGAAAATTAATGAAGATATTTTATTGTCTTAGTGGGAGTCTTGTCTTTTTCATCTATTCAAGGTCAGTTTCATAATTAAACCTTAGTTAAAATATTATTAGGCATTGGCACAAAAGTATTTTTTTAGTATAGTACTCATCTATAGCCATTGGCCTAGATTAAATTCCTCTAAACATCTGTAAAACATGTATATACATGGTGCCCTCATTATAATTAAACCCACTGTTTTTTATTCCAAATACCTTTTGACTTTTCCCACAGGGTCATATGGTGTTGGGTTACTTTTTTTCCTTCAATAAATGAAACATTATGAAATTATACTTTAGGTTGAAGACTTGCATCATACATTTTGTTTAAAATCCTAAATTTT
The DNA here is from genome assembly GCF_039654945.1 of Dendrobates tinctorius. NCBI lineage: Eukaryota > Metazoa > Chordata > Amphibia > Anura > Dendrobatidae > Dendrobates > Dendrobates tinctorius. The sequence continues at coordinate 28,730,353 of NW_027361673.1, read as the reverse complement.
TGCAAATATGTAAAAATGTTAAGAATACACTATAACCCCAATACATACACATGTGGTCAAAATTGTTGATACCCCTCATTTAATGACAGGAAAACCCACAATGGTCACAGAAATAACTTGACTCTGACAAAAGTAATAATAAATAAAAATTCTATGAAAATGAACAAATGAAAGTCAGACATTGCTTTTCAAACACATAGTAATAGAAATGAAATTGGTTAAAAAACCACAGCTAGCTCACCAACTGAATCCACTGAAGCACGGAACTCCGTCTTGAAGGGACGAGGTAAATCCAGGCATTTAGTGAACGAAACGTTCCAGCTCCTTATAAAGACTTTATCCTTAGGAAATTTTATTAGTACATATACAAAAATTTATAAAAATGCAGATAACTCCACAGAAAATGTGCTAGAGGGGGTACAAAGGGAGTGCAAGCGACGCGTTTCGATCTGAAAAATCTTTCTCTAAGCTATGCACCATGTTTAAAACGTCCATTTTTTTTAATCTAATGTCGGAACCAATCACATGAAATCCAAATGTCAGCTGATTCATTTTCAGGTGCTGCTTAATAAATAAGTGTGCATATCATAAATATTAGAATGATTCCTTCATAATTTAACACAACGAACAAAGTATTAAAATAACATAAATTTTACATTACAATCATTAGTATTTATGGCAGATACATCGATGATATCCTAATTATTTGGGATCATGATGTATCTTCCATACCGGATTTCATTGAGTACATAAATTCTAATGATTGTAATGTAATTTACTCACGAATACAGTCAGAATCATATTTCATTTTTGGATTTGTCAGGAATTGACAACGAAGTTATAATAACTTAAGCCTATAAAAAAAACCATGAGTGGTAATACAATTCTGCATGACACAAGCAATCACCCCAAACACACTATAAGGGCAATTCCTGTAGGGGAGTATATTAGACACAAAAGAAATTGCAATAACAAAGAAAATATGAAATCTGAATTTGAAACTGTGACCAAAATAATTAAAAAATCACAAGTATCCTGACTGGATGCTAACTAGAGCATAAAATATAGCCAATAATAAAAAAAGATAAAATCTGGCAAAACCCACCATTGTGACCAATTAAACTAATAAAAACAATGCAAAATATGTATCTTTACAATATAGCTCGCAATTTGGCCACATTAAAATTATCATTAATACATTTTTACCCACTCTGTATGAAAACCAAACTTTGGCTGCAATATTAAAAGATGGAGTAAATATAGTGGCACGGCGTGCTAAAAATGTGGGTAATGTAGTTTCTCCTAGTGCATTTAATTTCAGAAAAAAATTGGGAACATGGTTAGAAACTAAAGGTTTTTACAAACGTGGCAGCAATAAATGCAAAACCTGTGCACATGCGTTAGTGACAAAAGTCTTTAATAATCAAGATACACAACAATTTAAAATTAAAAAATATATCAATTGCAATTCTATGAAGTTGGTATATAAAATAAATTGTGTCACTTGTAATATGTCATACATAGGTTGCACTACACGGAAATTAAAAACTAGATTCACAGAATATTTAAGAGATATCCATAATAGCAAAGTTAATCGCAACATTTCAGCAGCAGCTAAACATTTCATTGAAAAACATGCAGTGAGTACCGCATCTTTACAAATCAGTGGTATTGAATTATTCAGCAGGTCAGAAGACATTTCCTCACACGGGAAGCCTTCTGGATCATTCTGGACATTCAACAGGTCAGAAGACGTTTCCTCACGCGGGAAGCCTTCTGGATCATTCTGGACATTAGAACACCGTGCTGTTTGAACAAGCACAATGAAATAATGTTTCATTATTGAAGCTTTATATTTGTTTTTGAATTGTTATTTTAATACTTTGTTCCTTATGTTAAATTATTATGGAATCATTCTAATATTTATGATATCTACGCTTATTTATTAAGCAGCACCTGAAAATGAATCAGCTGACATTTGGATTTCATGTGATTGGTTTGGCATTAGATTAAAAAATGGTCGTTTTAAACATGGTGCATAGATTTTTCAGATCGAAACGCGTCGCTTGCACTCCCTTTGTACCCCCTCTAGCACATTTTCTGTGGACCTATCTGCATTTTTATCAATTTTTGTATATGTACTAATAAAATTTCCTAAGGTTAAAGTCTTTTTAAGGAGCTGGAACGTTTCATTCACTATATGTCTGTCATTGCTTTTCAACCATGCTTCCACAGAATTTAAAAAAAAAATAAAACTCATGAAATAGGCCTGGACAGAAATGATGGTACCCCTGAAAATAATGTGACAAAAAAGACATGTTAAATCAAGGTTTGTCCATTAATTAGCAACACAGGTGTCTACAGTCTTGGAATCAGTGAGTGTGCCTGTATAGAGGGCAACAGATACTCACTGTGCTGTTTGGTGGCATGGTGTGTATCGCACTCAAAATGAACCAGAGGAAGCAAAGGAAAGATTTGTCTCAGGAGATTAGAAAGTAAAATTATAGACAAACATGTTAAAGGTAAAAGTTATAAGACCATCTCAAAGCAGCTTGATGTACCTGTGACTACAGTTGCACATATTATTCAGAAATTTAAGCTCCATGGGACTGTAGCCAACCTCTCTGGACATGGCCACAGGAGTAAAATTGATGACAAATCAAAGAGATGGATAATAAGAATGGTAACAAAAGAGCCCAGAAAAAAAATTCTAAACAGATTAAAGGAAAAACAAGGGAGGGGGTGCAGACATAGGGCTTCACCTGGTATAAATCAATGAAAATGAGAAAAGTACTCTGAAGTACTCACCCTTTATGGGTTGTGTTCAGACACAACCACTCACAACATTTTTTGCAGTTGTATAGCTGCTGCAGAGCTCGTGCAGGTGGAAACGTCCACTAAGAATCACAAGTTGAGGATCAAAAAAAGCACTTCTGAGCAACTGCGCTGCTACAGTGACACGAATTCTTCAGAAATCCATATAAATCTTTCAAGTTCTTTATTGAATGTACTACAAAAACTACGCGTTTCGAGGAGACAAACCGCACCTCTTCTTCAGGTTACAGTACAGAGTTGTAATTGGTCTATACAAGTGATAGCTTTATATGCTGTGTGGACATGGCCCCTCGTTGTAAGAAAAGGGCGTCAGCCCACACATGTTGCACATAAAGATATTTGAGAAGAAAAACAGAAACAGACAAAATAACATATATATCAAAAAACATATTCCAGATTGTGATAGTATTGTGTATCCCATTCAGACAATCAATATGATAACATAGACTTCTATCATTAACTTAGACAATCAATATAATCAATATTTTATATATTTCTTATATTTCTTTTTATTTAATGATAGAAGTCTATGTTATCATATTGATTGTCTGAATGGGATACACAATACTATCACAATCTGGAATATGTTTTTTGATATATATGTTATTTTGTCTGTTTCTGTTTTTCTTCTCAAATATCTTTATGTGCCACATGTGTGGGCTGACGCCCTTTTCTTACGACAGGGGGCCATGTCCACACAGCATATAAAGCTATCACTTGTATAGACCGATTACAACTCTGTACTGTAACCTGAAGAAGAGGTGCGGTTTGTCTCCTCGAAACGCGTAGTTTTTGTAGTACATTCAATAAAGAACTTGAAAGATTTATATGGATTTCTGAAGAAATCGTGTCACTGTAGCAGCGTGGTTGCTCAGAAGTGCTTTTTTTTGATCCTCAACTTGTGGTTAAACAGATTAAAGGTGAACTTCAAGCTCAAGAAACATCAGTGTCAGATCACACCATTCGTCATTGTATGAGCCAAAGTGGACTTCATGGGAGACGACCAAGGAGGACACCATTGTTAAAAATAAAAATCATGAAAAAGCCAGACTGGAATTTGCCAAACTACATGTTGACAAGCCACAAAGCTTCTGGGAGAATGTCCTATGGACAGATGAGACAAAAATGGCAAGGCACATCAGCTCTATATTCACAGATGGAAAAATGAAGCACATCAAGAAAAGAACACTGTCCCTACTGTGAAACATGGAGGAGGCTCTGTTATGTTCTGGGATAGGGTGTCTAGAATCTGTGCAGGGTACAATGAAATCTCAAGGCTATCAAGGGATTATACAGAGAAATGTGCTTCCCTGTGTCAGAAAGCTTGGTCTCAGTCACAGGTCATGGGTCTTGCAATAGGATAATGACCCAAAACACACAGCTAAAAACACCCAAGAATGGCTAAGAGGAAAACATTGGACCATTCTGAAGTGGCCTTCTATGAGCCTATTGAGCATCTTTGGAAAGAGCTGAAATATGCCATCTGGAAAAGGCAAGCTTCAAACACGAGCCACCTGGAGCAGTTTGCTCTTGAGGAGTGGGCCAAAATACCTGTCAAGAGGTGCAGAAGTCTCATTGACAGTTACAGGAATCGTTTGAATGCAGTGATTGCCTCAAAAGGTTGTGCAACAAAATATTAATTTAAGGGTACCATCATTTCTGTTCAGGTCTATTTCATGTGTTTTATTTTTTTTAAATTCTGTGGAAGCATGGTTGAAAAGCATTGTCTGACTTTCATTTGTTCATTTTCATAGATTTATTATTACTTTTTTCAGATTCAAGTTATTTCTGTGACCATTGTGGGTTTTCCTGTCACTAAACGAGGGGTACCAACAATTTTGACCACGCGTGTATGTATATATCTGTGTATGTATCAGATTTCATATTTCCCTTAGTAATAATCGCACCTGTCTGGGCTCCACTAGTATTCTCCTCCACCCAGGTTTGCAGTGAGCTGGGTAATGGTGTCATGTGGTAAATAGGCAGTGTCCACATCTGTCAAGCAACCAATATCAAAGTGCCACTTGTACAATTTCTATCGGAGTTTTGACTCATATTTAAATCTGTTCTGTGAATTTGAACTTGACCTGATCTGTGGTTCAAATTTCTTTTTTTTTTTTTGACTAGTAACCAATTGTGACTTGCAGTGCTGAGGTCTTGGGTCCAAATCTCACAAAGGACAAGATCCTCAAGGAGTTTATATGTGTTTCCTCCGGGTATTCTGGTTTCTTTCCACACTAGATTGTGAGTCCCATGGGGACAGCAATGATGATGCCTGTACAGTGTTTAATGAAACTAAATAAGTCAGTAAAATTTAAAAAAAAATAACAAAAAAAAAAATGACATTCCAGATGTTGACTAGCCTGCCTACGGTTACTATTTTTTGTATCCCCAGGTTATCGTACAACTTGCATGGGTAGTTTTCACATTCATCTCTTGCCATCATTACTCCAAGCAACCATACCTGTGATATATTTCCAAGTATTCTGATTCTAGCTTCGCCAAATGCAATGAGGGGAAATAATTGGACTGGCTCAAAGCACCAGAGTCCCGGAGCCAGCCAAGAAAGTACGTGCCAGGTAATTTTCCCTGGTTCCTTCTGTGAATATCACATGAACCAAATCAATGCAACAAAAAAATATTTGTAAGTTTGTTTTCCTTCGCTCATAAAGTGAATATTAGATTAAACAGTGTTAGTCAAGCATGAATACTTACAGAACAGGAATTCCATGGATGATTGAATAACAAAGTATTCTGACTCATATTCAAGGGCGATATAAACAATGCTGGGCAGGCTGCATTGAATAGAGGATAAATTAGGATGTCACATGTCCTCTAGGCTTTCCCAATAACAGAGGTAGATTCTCACAGAATTCACAACATATTTGAATAAATATATACAAAATAATTAGATTCAGTATATAAGCAGTATGCAGTAAGCTCCTGAAGACTCTCTTAGGTTGCCAGAACTTCACCATCGGTATCTCTCCATGGTATTTGTAGGATTCTATCACAAAATACTGGAAAGATAAATCATAAAATAATATATAATTTAACAATTAAAAATAGTTTTTTTTTATAGTGGAGCACTAGACATTTCAGAGGTAAATCTAGGTCTTCCTGCTCCCAAACTAAAAATTCAGTTTGATGTCCGCTACTACACATAGCTTAAGCGGATTGAGTAGTCAGCATGTGACCATTCATATGCGATTTGCACACTTACAGTCACGTGCCGACTAGCTTATTTTCCTGATTCTCTCAATGTTTTAGTGTTTAGTGAAAAACAACAGCCACTGCTTTACTGAGAAAAGCAAGAGTAGAAGCTAGTTTGCATGTGAGAGTAAGTATGAAAATTGCATATGAGTGGTTAAGTGATGATCACTGCAAACAGCATGAAGAGCAGAATCCTGACAATGAACACGTTACACACTGTTAGGATTTTACAAGCTACAATGCTTGCCAAAAAATTTGCTCTGGCCTGGAAAACACCTTTAACCTATACCAGAACCACAATCAGTACATAAATACAGCACCAGAACCACCATGACTAAATTAATGCATCACCAGAACCACCATCAATGCATGATTATATCACTGGAACCATGATCAGTATATGAAAGCATCATGAGAGCTATCATCAGTACATGAATACAACACCAGAAACACCATCAGTACATAAATACATCGTCAGAACCACCACATTAATACATTGCCAAGCTTACTATAGTGCTCAATGTAAGATTAGCAGCATCTACATTTATATAGCATGAACCTACAATTCCCAATATATTCTTAACAGTGGTAAGAATATACTGGGGATTGTTGTTACCGGCCATCATCAGACTATGGACCAGAACGAAACCACAGCACTAATTATACAAAGGCAGTATCGTAAATAAATATTTACATCCATGTACCTTATGGATGACATCTCTGAGTGGAGCCGTTCTCATCCCTTTCATCTCCATCTGATCCAGATGCTATGATGACTTTGCATTCACAGCTCATGTCTGTAAACTTCTCCATTCTCTGGCCTTCTCCAGCACATCTGAACATGGAGCCCTTAAAAATAACAAAGTAACTATAATGCCTCTTGATAAAAATACCTGCTTTATGCTGTGCCCTTGAATAATTTCAGATCATTGTGCTCCCTGCATAAAATATGTCCACTAAACTGTCCCGCTTATGATGCATGGCCTCCACACTTTCCTCTGCTATAAAATATTGCTCCACACCCATAGCCCTTATGAACTGTAACCATCTTACTTATGAACTTTACCCGCCAAACTGTTCACCATTTTGAACTATAACTGCCACTATAAATGCCACACTGTACGTCATTATTAGCTATAACCATCACACTGACTACCTTTATTAGCTAAAACCACAACACTCTTATGTATTACAACTGCCACACTGTCATCCCTTATAAGCTACAACCATCATACTGCAACTATATTCAGTGTCCCCCCATGCTGCCTACTTTCTATATAGGCTGCATACTGTTCTATCACACTGTGTGCCCCTCTCGCCCATACTGCTCTCTCTCTATACTGTGACTCTTACTCCTACTTTACCCTTCTCTTCATACTTTCCCACCTACTGTGCCCTCATACTTCCCCCTTATGCTGTCCCCTCCCCCCCATAATGTGCCCACCCCACACTGCCCAGTCTCTATACTTTGTCCCGTCCTAACATTTTTACCACCCATACTGTTCCCTCATAATACTCACATCCCAATAAAAGTCCCTTTTTTCCGGCTTCTTGGAGCCCTTAGCTTTTCACTGTCTTCACCTCCTCTGCGGCACATCACCTCGACCTCGCAAGTGCTGAAGCTCAGAGCTTCAATTATATTCATGTTTGAAACACAGTAGTAAATTTGACAGCAGGGAATTGGCGTTATGCTAGTTTTACGAATTGGTTGTCTTGAAGAATGGACAAATCTCACTTCCAAGGGGTGGCAAAATGTCACCCGCTGAGTGACACCTCACACTCTCATAAGGAGAGATGCTAATCTTGCCTCATAGCATTAGCAGACCAACGGCGTTCCACTGCTAACTGCACTCAGAGCACGTGCCCCGCATGTTCCTCAAAGTTACACCTTTAGTTACTTCCATTTTACAAAATGATTATAGTTTAATTGTTTTGGAATTCTTATTTTTATTCCATTTTGAGACTACCTTAGAATGTCCATTTCTACAGTATCTACACCATTTTTCTATTTGAAATCAAATATGAACCAGGAGGATACAGTTGTAGTGAACATTATGCTTTGACAACAAGGGTGTGTGGTTCTACATGCCCAGTGGCCTCTTGATGACATGATCGCATGGGTTGTCATGGCTGAAGGCATCCATCCCTGCAATAACAGTGTGCCTGTAAACCTCAGTCTTTGGCTGACGTTCATAAGACACCAACATTTTGAGGTATTGTACTATATAGTATAAGTATAAGAAGTATAAAAAAAAAAATCGAAACACCAGCATTTAATTTTTTTGGTCACCACCACACTGTAAAAAATTTCAATAAGAAGCAATCTCAATGCTCTATCTTTCTGAAATAGTACCAATAAAAACATCAACTCACCACACTAAAAAACAAGTCCTCAGCTCCATTTACGTTACAATGAAAACTTTACTTGTTTGGGAAAATGGCAATAAAAGCTGAAAAAATTTACAATATTTTTTATTATTTACATAAAAAATATATATACAAGTTGGTGTTGGCATAATAATATTGGCCTCTAGAATCAAATGGCTATGTCATTTTTACGGCACAGTGAACGCCATAAAAACAAAACCTAAAAAATAATTGTGGAACTTTTTGTTTTCTTTAATTTCACCTCACTTGGAATTTTCCCCTGTTTTCCAGTACATTGAATAGTAAAATTTATGGTGTTATTCAAAACTATAACTTGTCTTGCAAAAAAAAGAAGCCCTTTTATGACTATGTAGATGTAAAAATAAAAAGGCATAGCTCCTGGAAGCAGGAGAGGAAAAACCAAATGTGCAAAAATGGAAAATCGCGTACTTGGGAAGGGGTTAAATTAATATAGAGATGTACAGTATTTCTGTGGCCCTTCCAATGGCATTACAATTCCTGCGGTTATCCACCACCTTTTGGTGTAGTATACCGTATTGGTTTGATAAGATTCATTTGTTGTTTTAAATGCAATTATGTGTCTCGTTTTCTTAGCTTTATTGTAAATTTATTATACTGCAGAGCTTCCATTTACTTCTGCCCTACGTGCCAACATTGGGCCTAACAAGCATATAAATCTGGAAGGATATCTTGAGTAATTTTTCCTCTCATTACTTACCTGAGAAAATATTGGCAGCAAAGTACTCTGCAGCATGCTGGGAGCCAAGAATCCAACATCTAACCTGAATGTGTCGCAACAGAGCCGAACCTTTCTCTATAGATACGCAGTAAATGTGGCTTCAATCTACTACCACGAAGGAGGAAAATATCACATTTCCTAATGTAGTTCTTCAATAAAGTTTACAAATATTGCCCCTCTGACTTTTCCCAGAGGCCTCATGTGTGGAGGTTGTTATGCTGAAAGCGAATTTCCATGTAATCAGATTTGGATTTACAGGTTTCAAATGTGTGTGGAGTAGTTCAAAATTGAATCCAGTCAGTCCATAGTGCAGGAAAGTTGATCTTCCAATTCACAGATGTGAATCATAGAATCATAGAATCATAGAATCGTAGAGTTGGAAGGGACCTCCTGGGCCATCTGGTCCAACCCCCTGCTCAAAGCAGGATTCGCTAAATCATCCCAGTCAGATGTCTGTCCAGCCTCTGTTTGAAGACTTCCATTGAAGGAGAACTCACCACTTCTCGTGGCAGCTTGTTCCACTCATTGATCACTCTAACTGTCAAAAAGTTTTTTCTAATATCTAATCTGTGTCTCATCCCATTCAGTTTCATCCCATTGCTTCTAGTCTTTCCTTGTGCAAATGAGAATAAAGTTGATCCTTCTACAATGTGACAGCCCTTTAGATATTTGTAGACAGCTATTAAGTCTCCTCTCAGTCTTCTCTTTTGCAAACTAAACATTCCCAAATCCTGCAACCTTTCCTCATAAGACAGGGTTTGCAGACCGGTCACCATTCTGGTCGCTCTTTTCTGAACTTGCTCCAGTTTGTTGATGTCTTTTTTAAAATGCAGTGCCCAAAACTGGACACAATATTCCAGATGAGGTCTGACCAAAGAGGAGTAGAGGGAAATAATGACTTCACGTGATCTAGACTGTATGCTTCTGTTAATACATCCTAGAATTGCATTTGCCTTTTTTGCTGCTGCATCACACTGTTGACTCATATTCAGTCTGTGATCTATTAGTATACCCAAGTCTTTTTCACATGTGCTGTCACTTAGCCCTATTCCTCCCATTCTATATATGCTTTTTTCATTTTTATTGCCCAGATGTAGTACTTTGCATTTCTCCCTGTTAAAAACCATTCTGTTAGTTGCTGCCCACTTCTCCAGTTTATTTAAATCTTTTTGAATCCTCTCTCTCTCTTCTCTAGTATTAGCTATCCCTCCTAGCTTTGTGTCATCAGCAAATTTAATCAGTTTACCCTCAATTCCTTCATCTAAATCATTGATAAAGATGTTGAACAATACAGGGCCCAGGACAGAGCCCTGTGGTACCCCACTTGAGACATTCTTCCAACTAGATGTGCAGCCATTTACGACCACTCTTTGGGTCCGATCACTAAGCCAGCTATGAATCCACCTAACAGTTGCCTTGTCCATTCCATACTTAGTCATTTTTTCAATAAGGATTGTATGAGAGACTTTGTCAAATGCTTTGCTGAAGTCTAGATATACTATATCTACAGCATTTCCTTGATCCACCCAATCAGTGATACCGTCATAGAAGGAAATTAAGTTAGTCTGACATGACTTATTAGTTACAAACCCATGCTGACTCTGTTTAATCACTTCATTCTTATCCAGGTATTGACATACATGTTGTTTAATAATTTGTTCAAAGATCTTTCCTGGTATAGAAGTCAGACTCACCGGCCTATAGTTGCCTGGGTCCACCTTCTTCCCCTTTTTGAAGATAGGAACAACATTTGCTCTTCTCCAGTCTTCTGGCACTTCTCCTGTTCTCCAAGAATTTTCAAAGATTATGGAGAGGGGTTCAAAAATTTCTTCTGCTATCTCCTTCAGTACTCTGGGGTGTAATTCATCTGGACCTGGAGATTTGAATTCATTTAGGTTAGCTAAGTGTTTCCTCACTATCTTTCTGTTTATAGATATCCTGGATTCTTCTATTCCCTTAAAAGGACAGTGAATAACAGTTGATGTTACATTTCCTTTCTGAGAGAAAACAGATGCAAAATAGGAATTTAAAAGTTCAGCCTTCTCAACATCCTGTCTTACCATTTCATCATTTTCATCCTGTAAAAATCCTATAGCATCTTTGACTTTTCTTTTACTTTTGACATATCCCCAAAATCCTTTATTATTGCTTTTGACATCTCTTGCAAGCCTCAATTCATTTTCAGCTTTAGATAATCTGATTTGTGCCCTGCAGGTTCTGCAGACAGCATTATATTCTTCTTTAGATATGCCTCCCTCTTTCCATTTTATAAACATTTTTTTCTTTCTTTTTAGCATGTGCTTAAGTTCTGTGTTCATCCATCCTGGTTTCCTTAAATGCTTCCTATTCTTCCCTCTTTTTGGAATTGTTAACAATTGTGCTTTGAGAATTTCATTTTTCAAGATTTCCCATCCTTCCTGGACATTTTTGTCTTTAAGGATATCCAGCCATTGGATCCCTCCAATTCTCTTTCTGAATCCCTTAAAATCTGCCTTTCTGAAATCTAACCTTGACGTCTGAGTCTTCACAGGTCTTCCTCCTCTAGTTATCCAAAATTCTAAAATAGCATGGTCGCTACCTCCTAGGGTCCCAGCCACTTTTACCTCTTCAACCATTTCCTCCCTGTTTATAAGGATTAGATCCAAGGTAGCAGTTCCCCTTGTTTTCTCCCTTACCTTTTGGAAGATAAAGTTGTCAGCAAGAGAGGATAAGAATTTCCTTGACCTGTTAGTTTTGCCTGAGAGAGATTCCCAACAAATGTCTGGATAGTTGAAATCTCCCATGACAACTAGGTCATATTTTTTGGAGAACTTGGCCATTTGATGCATGAAGAGTTCATCCATATCTTCAGCTTGCACAGGCGGCCTGTAGTAAATGCCTACAATGGTGTCCTTTCCATTGTTCTGTCCTTGTATTCTTACCCAAACAGTTTCCACAGAACTCCCAGTCTCTGAAGCTTCAATCTCTGTGCAGATATACGTGTTTCTAACATACAATGCGACACCCCCTCCTCGTTTATCAAGTCTGTTTCTTGTAAATAAGTTGTATCCTTCTAGTCTTGTATTCCAATCATGTGTATTGTCCCACCAAGTTTCAGTGATTCCAATGACATCATATTTCTTTTCCTGTGTTAGTAGTTCCAATTCTCCTTGTTTGTTGCCCATGCTTTGTGCATTAGTATAGAAACATTATAGTTTGTGATTGGTTTCTCTTTCTCCAATATTTTTATTAATTAGATTCTTTCGTCTTTGTTCTTCCCTTCCACTTCTAATAGCAGAGTTCTCAATAGCATTTGTCAGGTGTATGGCTTTTTCTGGTCTTTTGCTTCCCTTCCCATGTTGTTCTAGTTTAAAGCTCTCCTTACAAGTGTAGCGAGGCGACTTCCAAATACATGCTTTCCAGTCTTCGTAAGGTGCACCCCATCTCTAGCAAGTAGTCCATCGTATAAGTAGTTCAATCCGTGATCCAGAAATCCAAATCGTTGCTGACGGCACCATCCTTGTTCCATGGCCATCCACTGGGAGGATGGAAGAGAAGACCACCTGCGCTCCCAGTTCTTTCACTTTCTTGCCTAAGTCTTCAAAGTCCCTGCAGATGGTTTCCAGGTTGTTTCTCGCGGTGTCATTTGTCCCCACATGTAGTAGCAGGAATGGGTAGTCATCTGTAGGTCTGAAGAGTCCTGATATCCTGTCAGACACATCTTTAATTTTTGCACCTGGAAGACAGCACATTTCTCTTGAGGTTATATCCGGTCTGCAGATGGCGGCCTCTGTTCCTCTCAGCAGGGAATCCCCCATGACCACCACTCTCCGTTTCTTCTTCACAACATTTTTCTTTCTCCATCCAGGAGGACTCTGAAGGCGTACAAGGTTGCTGTTTGTTGGCAAAGTCTTATCCTGATGTATCTCTTCATCGTTCTCCTGCGTGAGAGCCTGGTACTGGTTCCTGAGCAGTATGGGTGCTGACTGCCTCCTGATCCTCCTGCTTCTCTGGGTCACATGTCTCCATTCCTCTGTTTCTTCAGGTGCACTTCGAATTTCTTCTCTTTCTGTAACATGAAGAGATAATTCTGCTCTGTCCAAGAACTCTTCACCTTCCTTAATGATCTTCAACGTAGCTAACCTCTCTTCGAGATTTTGCAACTTTTCCTCCAACAGGGACACAAGCTTGCATTTGTGGCATGTGAAGTTTGGCTTTTCCACTGGTAAATCTGTGAACATGTAGCAAGAAATGCAGCTCACCAAATGGCTCCTGGCCTCTTCCATCTTGAGATTTCTTAAAAACGATGAAAGATGAGCCAAAATTCGCGCGCCGATGTGGCTCAGTAGCTCCTGCACACCCTGGCATATCATGGGTTCAACATCAGGATCATTAACAGCTGGAGACTTGTTCTCTTTACCTGTAGATTGTGTAGGAAGTATGATACACAGGGTTGCTGGTGGCTGTGAAGAGGCAGAAGTTCAGCACTTGGGATGGAGTGTAGTGCTGAGAATTTCATGATGGTAATAGTAATAGTAGTACTATTTGTATGAACTATGAAACCTATTCAGCTAGGCAATTCAGAATATGCAAGACATCACCTATTTTAGTGTTTTTTCAGTAGCGTGCAGTACAGATTTTTCTCCTCTACATTAAGGCCACTTAGGTGATGTGCAGTGTCTGCTAAGAGTTGCATCCATAGTGAGCAGCAGCAGGGAAACATAAAATGACGCGCCCGAGGGGCCGTGGGATACTCGGTACCGGGCCCATTAACTTCAATGGGAAATGTTACAGTGGCAGTGACCCAGTCCGTGGTCCCAGGCAGTCATGTAAAAGGGGTAAAGTTGAATGGGGATAAAGCTTATGAATTGATTTGTGACGCCAGTTGGAGTGTTCGATTGCAGTATTGCCGGCACTGCAGATGATCCCTGGGGAAATAGATGGTGATGGCAGTGCAGATGTTAAACCCTCTCCAACCAGGGCAGACCCCCAGAGATTGTGATGCAAGTAGAAAGCACGGAGTAATAAAGCAGGAGACAAGGAAAGTCACTTTATCATTTACTGTAGTTCAGGTGCAGTTCAGAGGAGATATTACAACTCTCACCAGGTTACAGTGTCCTCTGGAGAATGGGAGTTATCTTTCTCTGCTGTGACTCAGTGTAACTTCCTGCTATTCTAATCCCTTCTGGGACCAAGGCTTCCCAGAGTTTAGAACTTCCCAGTAGTATTGCCTCTACTCACTGTGTATTTCTCCTTCAGCAACTTGCAGCGTGTATCCTGTGTGAAGCAGCTCAAGTTCCCACTTGCACTATCTTTCACTGATCCTAGGTTATTGCAGTATTTCTGAGGGAAAACACTTTTCTGCTGGTCATATAATCCCACGCAGTCTCTCAGCTTACCACCCTGCTCTGAAAGCATGGATGGTCAAGGGGCTGACACCCTGAGGCTTCTAAGCTCTCACTCCTGGATTGAGCACATGTCTAATCATGGCTTCCAAGAGTTCTTCCTTCTTCTTGTTCACTGAAACAACAACTTTGACTCCTCCCCACTCCCAATTAGGGTGTGTCTGCAAAGCTCTAAGCTTCAGACAAGTAAGGGAGTGAGGTAAATAGTGTGTGTTGTGGTCTCTAGCAGAGAAAGCATAACTCCCATTGCTCACAAAACACATACAAAACAGTACATATTTAACCCTTTTATGGTGGTAAAGACGCAGGGCGCCACAGGATGAAGACAACATATTAGCAAATTAGAAGGTGATACTGAGAACAAATGTGGTAGAGGGGCACAATGTGGCCCGGGTGTTCCATTCAGGGAAGGACATCTGATAGACCTTTGGTAAGCCCAAATATGCCGCATAGCCACAATACTGAGCTTAAGAGTGGCAGAGCTGGATGACCCTTATTGGGTCAGTAATATTGACTCAGAATTCTTTTGAGATTTTTTAAGTTTCCCAGGAACTCTGCTTAGGTACAACTATACATTTTAGATCCTGGCAACACCCCCAAATATTAAGTAAATATATAGTCTGTTTTTTTAAGTACTTGAAAACAAACATAAACTACACCCAAAAATAGAAACTGATGAAGAAATAGGATTAGAAAATTTGAAAACTGTTTATGCATCCACGGTCACATTAGAAATCCATTTCATGTATCCAGGTCAGTGGTGTGCATCAAGTTATCTATCACATATTTATCTATATATCTCCTTCTTTTCTATGTCCGTTACCAAAATTTATTCTGAGCATCCCATGAACTCTGGAAATTACCACCTCAGCACGCCAGATTGTCTTCCATGATTGAGGCCTTCAGACACCACCTGAAAACTCAGTTCTTCAAGAAAGCCTATAACCGTCAATATCTCTGCTGTCACGTCGCTACCACCAAAGCTGATCCAACCCAGTAACCTACTGTCTCCACAATAACTTTTAGCTTGTGAGCCTGTGAGGGCAGGGTCTGCTTTACCAGTCTTTCACTGATAGGTCATGATTACTGTACTTGCTTGTTTTTTGTACATGTATTTTGTATGTTATCTATCTTCACATGCATAGCACCCTGGAAATAATGGTGCTTTAAAGCACTACTCCAGAGTTTTTGTTTTCTACCACTGGAGTGATTTCACTAATGTAACTTCCCTGCTCCTAGTCTTATATGTACCAGCCGCCATCTTCATCCATGATCGGTGCTATTCCAGTTGTCTTCTGCAGCTTGTGACCTGCCGGATCGCTCCAGTGTTCGCTGTGTGAGCTGGAGGTCACTTCTTAATGTAAGAGCCAGAACAAGACCAGAATGAGGCTCTCAAAGACTTATAATTACAACTAGCTGCTGGCCCGATTCTAAAGCATCGGGTACTCTACAATATGGCGGTCTTTGGCGCAAAGCCTTACTGGGAACGGAAGATGCCGGGAGCGTGGATAGGAGAGAAAAAGTCCGGAGGCCATCGGAAGGTGAGTATATCATTCTTTTTTATTTTAATTATATTTTTAACATGTTTATGGTACCCAGGGTCTGGAGGAGTCTCCTCTGGACCCTGGGTACCGCTAGCCGGTTGTTGCTGATGCCCGTGCGCCCGGAAATTACCTGCGTCAACCGTCGGGAGATCAGCGGCTAGCGCTACTGATCTCCCGACGGTAGCGGTGGCGAGCGTCCTCCTAATTGAGGACTGCGCCTGTGCACTACGCTTGTCGCTGATTGGTCGAGGCCTGGCGGTCGCGACCAATCAGCAACGCAGGATTTCGGTTACAGACAGACAGACACCATAAGACAATTATATACAGTTGTGGCCAAATGTATTTACACCCCTGCAATTTTGTCAAATAATACTCATAATACTGCCATACATAATAATACTGCCATTTTTAGATCTCTCCACAGGTGTTCTATGGGATTCAGGTCTGGACTCATTGCTGGCCACCTTAGAAGTCTCCAGTGCTTTCTCTTAACCCATTTTCTAGTGCTTTCTGAAGTGTGTTTTGGGTCATTGTCCTGCTGGAAGACCCATGACCTCTGAGGGAGACCCAGCTTTCTCACACTGGGCCCTACATTATGCTGCAAAATTTGTTGGTAGTCTTAAGACTTCATAAAGCCATGCACACGGTCAAGCAGTCCAGTGCCAGAGGCAGCAAAGCAACCCCAAAACATCAGGGAACCTCCGCCATGTTTGACTGTAGGGACCATGTTTTTTTCTTTGAATGCCTCTTTTTTGTCCTGTAAACTCTGTGTTGATGCCTTTGCCCAAAAAGCTCTACTTTTGTCTGATCTGACCAGAGAACATTCTTCCAAAATGTTTTAGGCTTTTTCAGGTAAGTTTTGGCAAACTCCAGCCTGGCTTTTTTATGTCTCGGGGTAAGAAGTGGGATCTTCCTGGGTCTCCTACCATACAGTCCCTTTTCATTCAGATGCCGACGGATAGTACGGGTTGACACTGTTGCACCCTCGGACTGCAGGGCAGCTTGAACTTGTTTGGATGTTAGTCGAGGTTCTTTATCCAACATTCACACAATCTTGTGTTGAAATCTCTTGTCAATTTTTCTTTTCCGTCCACATCTAAGGAGGTTAGTCACAGTGCCATGAGCTTTAAACTTCTTGATGACACTGCACACGGTAGACACAGGAACATTCAGGTCTTTGGAGATGGACTTGTAGCCTTGAGATTGCTCATGCTTCCTCACAATTTGGTTTCTCAAGTCCTCAGACAGTTCTTTGGTCTTCTTTCTTTTCTCCCTGCTCAGTGTGGTACACACAAGGACACAGGACAGAGGTTGAGTCAACTTTAATCCATGTCAACTGGCTGCAAGTGTGATTTAGTTATTGCCAACACCTGTTAGGTGCCACAGGTAAGTTACAGGTGCTGTTAATTACACAAATTAGAGAAGCATCACTTGATTTTTCGAACAGTGCCAATACTTTTGTCCACCCTCTTTTTCATGTTTGGTGTGGAATTATATCTAATTTGGCTTTAGGAGAAATCTTTTTGTGTTTTTTCATTTAAGACAAATTAAATGAAGATAATAATACCAAAGAATTTGTGTTTGCAATCATTTTCAGGAAGAAACTGAGTATTATCTGACAAAATTGCAGGGGTGTCAATACTTTTGGCCACAACTGTATATAGATGAGAGATTGTGACCATTACCTCTGACTTCCAGTCAGTTAGAAGTTGCATTCACAACATGGCAAATCAGGACCAGGGTTGTGCCGGTGTAACAGGCCATAGTATACCCCAAGTCCAGACTATACCTGGGGTTAAAGCAGCCAGCGGCCTAGACTTAATTATACCTGTGGTATATTATAGGCCAATTTATACTCAGGGATATGAATTGGCCTAGGTCATTTCATACCCCCTCATGCCAGATTACACCATCCCTTGATATCAGCAGCATTGAGTGATATACACAAGAATTACTTAATTTTTCAACATCTTAATGGGATTTCAGGTTTGTGCAAGTCATCTTTTATGTTTGTGGAACTCTAACATCTGAGTCATTACAACAAAATAACACATCTCAGATGTTAGACTTCCCAGTCACATTGTACTGTAAAATCAATCTTCATCATGGGATTAACAACATAAATACCTTACAACTATGTGTAAGTCAGTTTTAAGTTGTTAAAAAATGGCATGTAAAATCTCATTTACAAGGACTCAGAAAATAGAGGGGTATAATGTAACCTAGAGGGGTGTAGTTTGGCCTAGGCTATTTTATACACCTGGGTATAGTTTGGCCTAGACAGTTTATCCCCCGGGTTATACTCTGGCCTGGGCCAAACTATGCCCAGGTTTAATTGGGATGGGGGTTAATATGGCCTGTTGCATCATGAACAGCTGAAGGAAAAAAAGGGGGGCCAGGATGAGGGACTTAATTACTGTTTGAGGGCCAGAATGAGGAACATGCAATATTAGTTTATGGTGACAAGTGAGGAACATAATTTCTTCAGGGTCAAATTAGGGACGTTATTACTACTGTAATATAATTTACTTTTTAGGAAACTGTTTTCCATGGAGGGAACAAAAGGGAGGTCCTGTTACTGTGCAGGGCGGTACTATGTCGCTTTTCTTCTTCATCTGACGTAGTGTAGAAGTCAGGGAAAAGTGGGGAAGTGCTCTGGAAGTGATCAGCTATTGATGACAGTGTTATTTTTTGCAGAGACGAGTCCAGGCTGGAAGAAGTGACAGCGGTATGTGCTGGTTGAAAAACAAAAGCAAAGATGAAGGACTTCAACTACAGACGTCACTGGTGAGTCAGTGAATTACATGTACACACACACTATATACTGTGTACAGATCTCCTACGTATAATGTCACTAGTGATCACTGTATTACCAGTACAATGACACTATATACAGAGCTCTTGTGTATAATGCTACCTGTGATAACTGTATTACCTGTACACTGACACTATATACAGAGCTCCTGTGTATAATATCACTGGTGATCACTGTATTAGCTGTAAACTGACACTATATACAGAGCTCCTGTATATAATGTCACTGGTGATCACTGTATTATTTGTACACTGACACTATATACAGAGCTCCTGTTTATAATGTCACTGGTGGTAATAACAGTGTTATTAGTATTGTGATTTGCATTCATAATCAGTATTGTAGTATTTGGTTACTATGTAGTGGTAATTTGTGATCTGGTCTCGGTGTGGCAGTATTTCTCCTTTTATGTGGTATTATTTGGTCCCTATTTGCTGGTAATATGTCATATTATTCGGTCACTATGTGGTAGTAGTATGTGGTCTGGTCATGGTGTGGCAATATTTGTCCCTTGTATGTAATATTATTCGGTCACTCTGTGGTCTGGTCTTGGTGGGGTTGTATTTCTTCCTGTATGTGGTGGTATTGGTCTTGGTACAGGGGATTGTGTTGTTTAAGGTGGTCATTTTTTCTCTGTTGTATTAATTAGGAGAAGATTCTTTATTTCCATTAGAGATTAAATACTTTGTACACAGCGGCAGAGATGCACTTACAGGGGTTTACTGTGGAAAAAAGTAATCACCTCTCCACAGGATAAGTGATAACGTATTGATTGGTGGGAGTCTGACTACTTGGACTCATTCAGCAAAATGTGGAACTTTTCATCCCCATTAGACTGGAGTGGCATGTCCGCCTTGACCACTGATCCATTCATTCCCTCCGTGGCTGCACTTATTTTTTTCTAGAAGCCCCAAAGAGAATGAATGGAGCTACGGTTAGACATCCCACTTGCCACTCCATTTTAAAATGGGGATAAGTGTCCTATCAACAATAAAACTTCCTCATTCTTCCGATCGGTGCAGTTTCTAATGGTCAGACCTAAGCGATCACCTATCCTGTGGAGCCCATGGATCGGTGATAACTTGTTTTAACCAAAGAACCCCATTAATGTAAACTACCGTAATTATACATCCCAGTTATGGGGGCGCACAGTAGATGTGCAGGAGACCACTGTCTTTTACAGCTGATACTCCACTATAATGGGGATAACAACTGACAGATATCTGCATATAGCTGTAGGGTGGGCCCCTAGAGTCCATTACCCTGGTGGGAATCATATTAAAACACGATGGATGAGACCTAGACGACTGCTAATCATGTGCTTGGAGGATAAGAGTGGTGAGCAACGCTGCCGATGAGGTATTCCCAATAAAAATCCAAAGGGCATGGTATACGAAGGAAAATGCAGTTTATTCTCAACGCATTTTGAAGTTGAACTAACTTCTTCATCAGGAAAACCACAATAATGATATAGCATTGTGAATAAACCATATTATCCATCTTATACCAAGTAATTTGGATTTTTATTGGGAATACCTGATCGGCAGTGCAGATCACCACTCTTATGCTCCAAACACATTACACATGGCAGGTTTTTCTGTCCTGAGGGTGCTGTAGCAGATGATCTTGTCTTGATTCCTTAGTTGTGAGTTGCACAACCTCAAAAGGTGAGCAGTTACTTGTTTCTTCACTTTTTACTTTTATACCAGATAAGACCCTATTGCGCTGCTGTCCTCCCCATTTATCTAGACTTCTAATCATGGCCTAGCAGACTCCCACAACGCTCTTGCAGAATTGGAAGCAATTACAGTAAAGCTGCCTGATAAGGGTCTCGTTTCACATAGCGAAGCTCCAGCGATCCCGACAACGATGCGACCTGGTAAGGATCGCTGGTACATCGCTACATGGTCGCTAGTAAGCTGTCGAACAGGCAGATCTATTCAACGACGCAGCAACGATACGGCGATCCGTATAACGACCTCGGCGGTCGTTGGGACCTTGTCACACAGCAGCTTATCTGACGACTCACGCCTGCGTCCCTGAGTTCTGCATCGCCAACAAGGTCGCTCGTCGGCATCAAACACAGCGATGCATGCTGGCCAGCGGAACGCCAATGATCAAAAAATGGCCTAGGACATTCGAGCACGATCAGCGATATCCAGCGGGGGGCGGTCACCGCTATGTGTCACACGTAGCGAGATCACTGACGAGGTCGCTGTTGCGCCACAAAACCTGTGACGTTTCAGCGATCTCGCTAACGATCTCATTATGTGAGACGGGGCCTTTAGAAATAGAAATTTCAGAAAAATCATGGAGCCTGTCTCAAATTTGAACTTGAAAATACAGTGCTGTGCAAATTAATTGGGACAAAGCAATTTTTTAAGTAAAATTGTAATACCAGTCAGTGATTCAAACCAGTTTTAACTGCTTTGAACAGGCACTCACACCTGCTTTGTCCCAATTAATTTGCATAGCACTGTATATCTTATGAAGTTGTTCAAAATGATTATTCATCTAAAGGTCCTTGAATACTTGCCGACCACTGTCACTAAACAACCAGCTACTTGTTTAATAGCCTGTTTGCATAAGCAGATTCCACTCCAGGTGGGCACTGAGTGAGCTCTAAGAGATCATGTTTTACGGCACAGACCTTGTTTACACAGGATGATGTGCTGCTGAGAATGATGATTTTTTTTGTGGAGACCAAAATATCATTTGAACCTGATGAAGCATTTTGCTCATTCATCAAGTGATTGGCAGCCTGTTGACACTTCACAAGTATCATGAACAAATGTTAACAGCAACAGACATTTACGATAATAATGCAATGTGAATGGACCTTAAAGTGGTTGTCCAAATCCTAAAATGCCATTTATAAATATCTGTCTTTAAGCCATAACCACTTTTATAATTTGCATAATTATAAAATTCCCTATCATTTTACATATCCTATTAATACCTACAGTCAGGGCCGAAAGTGTTGGCACCCTTGAAATTGCTCGAGAATATGAAATATTTATGGAGACCTCTGAAGTGGCCAGCCATGAGATCTAAATCCCATTGACCGCCTATTGAGACATCTTAAAATTGCTGTTGGGAGAAGGCACCCATCAAATAGAGACCTGGAGCAGTTTGCAAAAGAAGATTGGTCCAAAATTTCAGTTGAGACGTGTAAGAAGCTTGTTGATGGTTATAGGAAGCAAAAGATTGCAGTTATTTATTCCAAAGGGTGTATAACCAAATATTGAGATGAGGGTGCCAACAATTTTGTCTGGACCATTTTTGGGGTTTAGTGTGGAATTATGTCCAATTTGCCTTTTTTTCTGTTTTTTTTTTATGGATGTTCCAATACACACAAAGGAAATAAACATGTGCGTAACAAAACGTGTAATTGCAATAATTTTCAGAGAGAAATGCTTAATTTTCTGGAAAAAATTTTTTTAGAGGGATTGTGGTGGTGATCACTGAAGATGCATGTTGTGGGGACAGGAAAAGTATGGTGGCGGGCATTTCTAATCACTGCTACTAAAACTGTAACGGCATCAGAGAATGACGGTGATAGCAGCTGTGGTGAATGACTGCAGCCCCTTAATGATGTCCGGCTCAGAGATTGGGGGGTGATAGAAGTAGAGATGGGTGAACCCGAACAGTAAAGTTGGGCTTCCATACCGAACACCTACTAGACAGTGTTCAGCCACGGACACCGAACATGGACATCACCAGGAAGTTCGTGTTACTGTTCGAGTTCGGCCCCTCGAACACCGGGTGTTTGTTGCACTGTCATATGCATGACAGCACTGCAAACACTGCTTCTGATCAGTGGTAAAATCATTACCACCGGTCAAACAGCCGCAGTTCCCATCTTGATAACATCACCATTGGTCAGTGATGCTGAGCTCGCAGCAGCATATTCTCCCAGTGGTTCTCAGCCTGGATGGTCGTATCTTGCACCGTACAGGTTGAAAATTATTTATCTCCAGACATGGGGATTGCGGCGTGGGACAGAATGACGGACAGGTGAGGAATATTGTTGTTTTTTTTATTTTGTTTTATTACAGGAATGGAATGGGCATTAGGTGAGTATAACTGTGTTTGTTATTTTTAAATAAAAATGGAAAAGGGTATTTTGTTTTTATTTCAAATAAATGACTTTATTCTGACTGTGTGTTTATTTACCATACAACTATAGGAATAGCAATGGATAGGTGTCTTATAGATGCCTCTCCATTACTAAGCCGTGGGCTTGATGCCACCGGACAATACAAAGGTGACATCAACCCCACAAATACGAACCCCACAACTGCGAGCTGCTATTTTTTGGCAAGGGGGCAATATCCATGGCCCCTTAATAGCCTGAGAACACCAGCCCCCAGCTGTTTGCTTTAGCTTGGTTGGTTGTCAAAAATGGGGGGAACCCACACTTTTTTTTTAAATAATTTATTGACACACACATGACAGCTTAGCAAACACTGGATGTTCGGGCCCCCCATTCAAGTGAATGGGGTCTGGGTTCGGGGTATAATACAAGTATTGTTCTGGTACCTGAACCCAAACTTTTTTTAACTGTTTGGCCAAACCCGATGGACCCGAACATCCACAGGTCTACCGATCTCTAGATAGAAGCTGTGGAGAAGTGATTGCAGGACTATCCTCTTATTACATCCCATTTGAGACTTCCCTCAATTGAAACATCACATGAAGTAAAAAGTATACATAGGTAATAGCAGAATAGGGAGAATTGTAGAGAATTTTACAATAAAGTAAATTAGAAAGTGGTTATTGGTAAGATAGATATTTATAAAAAGCATTATAGGTATCGGACAGGCCCTTTAAAGAATTAAAGGGGTTGTCCACTACTCAGACAACCCCTTCTCAATCTCTGCTTCCCCTGAGTAAAATAATAACACTTATATTCACCTCTGGTACTGACGCCATTCCAGCGGGGTCGGCACTGCCTCTCCCAGGGATCACGTGACATAGTTGTGTCACGCAATCCCTGCAGCCAATCAGTGCTGGCTTCACTTTTGTCTCTTTCAGACAAATCAGACATCTAGAGAAAGTCAAAGCTACGGCTGCTCTCTCACCTCCTCCGAATGTCAATTACGTCAAAAGAAAGGGAAAGTGAAGCCAGTGCTTATTGGCCATAGGAATCGGGTGACATAACCATATCACATGATCCCCAGGAGAACCAATGCCAACACTGCTGGAACAGCAATGGCACCAGAGATGAGAAGTGTTATTTTTTACTGGGAGGAAACAAGAGATTCAGAAGGGGTTGTTCAAATAGTGGACAACACCTTTAATAATTTGCAGAAATCACAGATTGCCTAAACTTAAATTTCTACCACACAACATTTCTGGAGATTTAGCAAGAATCCACTAATGCTATTAAGAACTTCTAATGCTTACCTCCAGGAAAGTGGATTGCCTGTCTGAGATTAACAATCAAGGTAAATTGTTCACGCCTTTATCTAGAGTGATTATTCAAACCAGAAAGCAAATGCAGCCGGTAATTCTCTTAGACAAAATAAAATCGCATGTAAGTGAAGCTTTCTTACAACACTCATTGTTTTGTGGACTGGAACTACACATATAATTGTGAATGCAGAAGATGCCTCTTTTCTCCTGCAACATTGACACCTTTAACCTGCCTTGAGCCCATCTTCACTGAAACAGCCAGTTTATATCAGGGTCTCTAAGGACTGGACATAAACCAAAACCAATAATTGATCTTTTCATTCTTAGGCCAGGATCACACTACTGTGTGAGATGCAAGTATTTCTATTCATCTGCAGCTCCGGTCCTGAGTGCCGGAGACAGCGCCGGGTGTGGATGTGAGAGACTCATGCGAGTTTCACGCATAACACACGGTAGTGTGATCCTTACTCTGAAACAAAAGCAGTATTCTCCTGCAAACTTTTTTTCAAATTTCATCAGCCAATGTACTGCACTTTTCTGTGGTTCTTTTAAATTACAGTGAATTACAGAATTTCAGTCAGTACCTTAGGTGGGTACTGTGGTGCAGTGACCGCTGTGACAGCTAGGGGGCGCTGTATGGGTCATGCACACAGGCATATCCATTGTGGTAATGGATATAGGATGAACGGCAGGATGCTAAATGACCGCTATGTATCCCAGAGTGGGTGGCCCTGGGATGGGAGCTTGAACATGTGCTAATCAGCAGAGGTA
Source organism: Dendrobates tinctorius (assembly GCF_039654945.1). NCBI lineage: Eukaryota > Metazoa > Chordata > Amphibia > Anura > Dendrobatidae > Dendrobates > Dendrobates tinctorius. The sequence continues at coordinate 28,705,246 of NW_027361673.1, read as the reverse complement.
CTGCTGAGGTTTTGTTACAGTGTATCAGGGAGAAGCTTCCAGGTGGCTGGTGAAACAGGTGGGACCAGTCACCTACAAACCCACCCAGGGGCGTGTGGCTAAACTCCCATAGTAAGCATGTATATGTGTTTATGGCTGGGTTAGCCATGACTGCGATGAGGTCATAGCCATGTGATCCGGTGGGCGTGGTTACGGACCATATAAGGTGACCAGGGTAGGTCACATGTGAGTGAGTGCCTGGATCTGATTGGTTTGTGTGGAAAGGTCCCGGAAGGCTGTCGTACAGGAAGGTGCGCTACCTTCCTGAAGCGCACATGTGGACGCCGCTGACCAGGTGAGGCCTGTGTATTTTGACCTGTGTGTATCGGACAGTCCCCAGGAGGGAATGGACGTCCGCAGCGAGAAGCAACTAAGAAGTAACCCCAGACAGGGGAATATAACTGTGAGACTATAGAGCCTGATTGTTGGACAAAGCACAGCCTGTTTGACCACAGGGCTAAGATAGCGGAGCTCTACATGAACATTCTTCTATTGTGATATGAGAGTTTTGCTGTTCATGGTTTATGCCATCTGATAATAAACCACATGGACTGATTTATGAGAAAAGCATGTGCCGGACCTGGTTTATCTGCAGCCAAGTGAGTGTCCCCCAATACACTCAGTGAGTGCTACCTTACAGTACATACAGTGTGTACGGAAAGTATTCAGACCCCTTTAAATTTGTCACTCTTTGTTTCATTGCAACCATTTGGTAAACTCAAAAAATTTCATTTTTTTTTCTCATTAATGTACACTCTGCACCCCATCTTGACTGAAAGGAAAACAGAAATGTAGAAATTTTGGCAAATTTAATAAAAAAGAAAATTGAAATATCACATGGTCATAAGTATTCAGACCCATTGCTCAGACACTCATATTAAGTAACATGCTGTCCATTTCCTTGTGATCCTCACAGAGATTGTTCTACTCCTTCACTGAAGTCTAGCTGTGTTTAATTAAACTGAATAGGACTTGATTCGTAAAGGCACACACCTGTCTATATAAGACCACACAGCTCACAGTGCATGTCAGACCAAATGAGAATCATGAGGTCAAAGGAACTGACCAAGGAGCTCAGAGACAGAATTGAGGCAAGGCACAGAGGCACAGATCTGGCCAAGGTTCCAAAGAATTTCTGCAGTACTCAAGGTTCCTAAGAGCACAGTGTGGCACCCCAGGAGTCTGGTTGCCACAGTGGCATTGCCTCCCTCTCAGGGGGTGATGTCATACCTGGAACCAAAGAGGAGTACCCTGGTCAGGTAACATGAGCATTCAACACTTTTCCTGACTCCAGACCAGAAGGGAGAGCTGAAAACCTGGTTTTAGGGGAGCTTCCCTATTAGTTCTGGCCTGGAGGTGGGGTTAGGCAGTCAGTGGTGGGGACTGGAAGAGTGAGGAGCTCGTCCTCAGACTATAGTTGCAGTCTGAGTCAGAGAAGAGTTATAGAGGAAGAGAGAAGTCTAGGAAAAGCTGGGGAGCGGAGCTGTGACCAAGTTCACCCCAGAACAGAGCGCTAGAACAGGACGCCGGAGACCACAAAGGAGCGACAAGTGCAATAGGCTCAAGCTGCCTGCCATACGGGCAAGTACAGGGACCATAAGGAACAAAGGCTCGAGCATAGCTTTAAGTAGCAAGGACCTCAGAGAACAGCTGAGCAAGTAGGCCTCCAACTCCATCTGGCTTAGGGGACTAGACTGCTTCCAGCCTGTCCAGAACTCCATTTCCATCTGTTAGCAGTGCTCAGGTCTGCATTCCAAACCATTAAGTAAAGGTAAAGGAAACTACAGTTCTTGTGTCAGTTATTCATTATTCCCTCAGTCCTGCACCCCAACGTCACTATCCCTTATAAGAACTATAACTGCTCTGGGGCCTAGCTCTACCCGTGGAGAGCTTTAACAACTCTGCTGCATCACCAACGGCCCCAGCGGTCTCCTTAAGCAGTGTCGGCCATCCCCTTATTGCCGAACACCAAGGGTGGCATTACAAATTAATGCCCTATAAACTTTCCTCCTCATTTATTTTAATGAACGCCCATGGCCATCGACCGGGTCATTACCACCACGACATTCCCTACCGAGTACCCCACGGCCCTGTGTGGTGCTCCAACAGTGGCCTCCATAATCCTTAAATGGAAGAATTTTGGGACCACCAGAAGTCTTCCTAGACCTGGCCATCCAGCCAAACTGAGCAATCGTGGCAGAAGAGCCTTTGTGAGAGAGGTAAAGAAGAACCCCAAGATGACTGTGGCTGAGCTCCACAGATCCAGTCAGGCCTTTATGGCAGAGTGGCTCGACGGAGGCCTCTCCTCAGTGTCAGACATATGAAAGCTTGCATAGAGTTTGCTAAAAAACACATGAAGGACTCTCAGATTATGAGAAATAAGGTTCTCTGGTCTGATGAGACGAAGATAGAACTTTTTGGTGATAATTCTAAGCGGTATGTGTGGAGAAAACCAGGCACTGCTCATCACCTGCCCAATACAATCCCAACAGAGAAACATGGTGGTGGCAGCATCATGCTATGGGGGTGTTTTTCAGCTGCAGGGACAGGACCACTGTTTGCAATTGAAGGAAACATGAATGCAGCTAAGTACAGAGATATCCTGGTTGAAAACCTCTTCCAGAGCGCTCTGGACCTTAGACTTGGACAAAGGTTCACATTACAACAAGACAATGACCCTAAGCGCACAGCTAAAATAGCAAAGGAGTGGCTTCAGAGCAACTCTGTGACCATTCTTGACTGGCCCAGCAAGAGCCCTGAACTAAACCCAATTGAGCATCTCTGGAGAGACCTGAAAATGGCTGTCCACCAACGTTCACCATCCAACCTGGCGAAACTGGAGAGGATCTGCAAGGAAGAATGGCTGAGGATCCTCAAATCCAGGTGTGAAAAACTTGTTGCATCATTCCCAAGAAGAATCATGGCTGTACTAGCTCAAACGGGTGCTTCTACGCAATACTTAGAAAAGGGTCTGAATACTTATTACCATGTGATATTTCAGTTTTTCTTTTTTAATACATTTTCAAAAATGTCTACATTTCTTATTTTTCCGGTCAATATGGGGTTCAGTCTCACTTTATGCCATTGCTGCGTGGGAAATTCCCACACAGCAATGGCATAAAGTGAGACTAGGGACTTTTTTTTTTTTAAGTGGCGGAGGAATACAGTGCGGAAGGATACCTACCTTCCGTCATTGGATTCCTACAGCCCGTAGAGAACGGCAGCATCAGCTGATGCTGCAGTTCTCTACCCAAGATCGTCGTGGGACACACTCGTGGACTGCTTCGGATCGTGGGTGAGTATTTTTGTGGTTTGTTATGTTAATATTTATTCCGGAAAAGACAATGGCTTCGGGGAACAATGTGACAAGTATTGGTAAGTATGTTACTCTATGTTATATGTACTGTATGTCTATGTATGTATTGTATGAATGTATTGTATGTATGTAGTATATATGTGGTATGTATGTAGCATGTAGTATGTATGTAGTATGTATGTAGCATGCATGTAGCATGCAGTATGTATGTAGCATGCATGTAGTATATATGTAGTATGTATGTGGTATGTATGTAGCATGTAGTATGTATGTAGCATGCATGTAGTATGTATGTAGTATGTATGTAGCATGCATGTAGTATATATGTAGTATGTATGTAGCATGTAGTATGTAGCATGCATGTAGTATATATGTAGTATGTATGTAGCATGTAGTATGTATGTAGCATGCATGTAGTATATATGTAGTATGTATGTAGCATGTAGTATGTATGTAGCATGCATGTAGTATATATGTAGTATGTATGTAGCATGTAGTATGTATGTAGCATGCATGTAGTATATATGTAGTATGTATGTAGCATGTAGTATGTATGTAGCATGCATGTAGTATATATGTAGTATGTATGTAGCATGTAGTATGTATGTAGCATGCATGTAGTATATATGTAGTATGTATGTAGCATGTAGTATGTATGTAGCATGCATGTAGTATATATGTAGTATGTATGTAGCATGTAGTATGTATGTAGCATGCATGTAGTATATATGTAGTATGTAGCATGTAGTATGTATGTAGCATGCATGTAGTATGTATGTAGCATGCATGTAGTATGTATGTGGTATGTATGTAGCATGTAGTATGTATGTAGCATGCATGTAGTATGTATGTAGCATGCATGTAGTATGTATGTGGTATGTATGTAGCATGTAGTATGTATGTAGCATGCATGTAGTATATATGTGTTATGTATGTAGCATGCATGTAGTATGTATGTAGTATATATGTGGTATGTATGTAGCATGTAGTATGTATGTAGCATGCAGTATGTATGTAGCATGCATGTAGTATGTATGTAGTATATATGTAGTATGTATGTTGCATGTAGTATTTATGTAGTATGAATGTAGCATGTATGTAGTATGTAGTATGAATGTAGCATGTATGTAGTATGCATGTTGTATGTATGTAGCATGTATGTAGCATGTAATTTTTTTTTTTTTACATTCAACACATTAGCCGGATGATGGGACTACTACTGTCCCATCATTGGCTAATGTGTCAATCACTGTCATGGTAGCAGGCATCGCCCGATGGGACTTGTAGTCCCATCGGACGATGCCTGCACAGACCCCCGAAGCCTGCACAGACCACCGGCAGGCCGGCACAGCCCCCCGGCAGGCCGGCACAGCCCCCCAGAGCCTGCACAGACCACCGGCAGGCCGGCACAGCCCCCCGGCAGGCCGGCACAGCCCCCCGGAGCCTGCACAGCCCCCCGGCAGGCCAGCACAGCCCCCCGGCAGGCCGGCACAGCCCACCGGAGCCTGCACGGACCACCGGCAGGCCGGCACAGCCCCCCGGCAGGCCGGCACAGACCACCGGAGCCTGCACAGACCCCCTGGCAGGCCGGCACAGCCCCCCGAAAGGCCCGTACAGACCCCAGAGAGGCTGTACAAGGCAAAAACAGGGTTTTTCTTATTCCGATACCGGAAGTCCCATAGACTTGAATGGGACTTCCGGTATCGGAATCGGCGATACCGATACTTTTTTTAAAGATCGGCCGATCCATTCTGATCCGATACTTTGAAGTATCGGACGGTATAGCTCAACTCTAGTCAAGATATGCTTTTTTTATTCTCCACCGATGGCAATTACAAAACTGTTTTGCAATATTAGTATTTAAGTGGTCATATTTAAAGATCCCTTTTGTGGAAGGAAGCAAAAATGAAAAGGTGGACATATTATGTATCAAGGAGACTTACTTTAAAAATGTGTGAAAAAGAGTCTCAGCAATTTAAACAGTACCTGTTTGTACCATGACGCTGGTATTGTCAATTCATTGGTGGTCAAAAATAGCTTCTCTCCCTCTTCCTGTGTGCTTACCTACCCCTACCAACATACCCACTTCGCCCATTAAAGACAAACTCCCCCTAGGTTGGATAATATTGCCCACAGCAGCATTTATTATAATAAATACAAAACATTAAGGACAAATTGCTTAGTGAAGCTTGACAAGGTTCTTGAAGCTACAAAATCTGCTGATTCCAAAGAACTATAGTAAAACATTATTACTCACAGCGGCAACCCCCAGACTTGGAAGCACCATAAACCAAAGGGTTCCTTCATGAATAACCAATACCTTGGGGTCCAACATTCCCTTGCCATAAATCCCACAAATTACCAGAGCAAATAAACAAACTTATAATTGAGGGATCCATATCCTAATGAATCCCCCGGACCAATTTAAACCAACTGTACGGACCCCGCCAAATGTGAAGAGCCACCATGACCCATAAACCACCTACACTTTCGGAATGACTTAGAAAATAAGGGAGGGCAGGCGGGAGAATGGGCTACCTCACCCCCAGACTGACCTTTTAAAGATCCAATAAACACTATACTCCTCCCCTCTAATGATTGTCCCCAGTTCCCTCAAAACTCTGGTCATGCCGGCCTCTGCCCATTTTCTAAGCTTAGTGCTCTGACATTTACTATTGTGGGGGCTTTGTTTAGCAATTAAAAGTTCAAAGTATCCATAGGGCTTCATTGGGTTTACATCTGCATTAAAAGCTATGTAAGTAACCTCTGTTTCAGATTCTGTCAAAAAAGACAGAAAAGTAGCATAGCATGCTGGGTTTGCCAGTATAACCGATGGGCCTCTCACTTCTTCCAGATGCTTGTGATTTGTCCAAAGGTAGGGGCGAGTGAAGCCAAAGCTGATTGGCTACAGTGATCATATGACATTGTTCTGTCACCCAATCCCCGGGAGAGACACTGCCGACACTGTTGGAATGGCACCAGAGGTGAGTATAGGTGTTTTTATTTTACAAGAAGGAAACATACTGTCATGGGTGTGACAGACAGTCATTCTCGATCCAGCTGTGAAAGGTCATTGCGCTTGGCTCTGCAGGCACCTTCTGAATCTTGCATCTCTGCTGTGGAATGATATCCTTCTCCCTTTAGGACCTAGCGGTGATCTCCACCATATGCTGCTGACTAACACACCCTTGCTGGATGTTCTATTTCCCTCTTTCAGGTTGGAAGTACTAATAGTCGACTAGTTCCTTCTTGGAGTTCTCTTGGAGGATAGCTGGCATGATCTCTTTGGTGTCTTCCAGGGGCCTAACTAGAACTGATTGGGCCCCATAGCAAACTTTTAAATGGGGCCCCCTCAAAGACACACCCCCTCAAAGACACCCCTCCAGGAACTACATTTCCCAGAGGTCCATGTAGCAGGCAGCTCTGCAGAGAGCTAATAGACAGCGAGGGCTCAGGGAAGGGGAGGGACTGAACTAGTCTGAAGCAATACACTCTGTGACTGGCTGCAGGCAGGGAGGCGGGCCCAATATGTGCTTCGCTACGCACAGCAGGCACAGAAATGCAGCGCAGGCTGCGAAATCATAGTGTACATTTTTTTCCGCCGGGGCCCTGTATCCCCTACACCAGTGGTCCCCAACCTTTTTTGCACCAGGGACCGGCTTCAAGCAAGACCATTCTTCCATGGCCCGGCAGGGCGGAGATGGAGGTGTGACAGGGGAGGTGCTTTGGTCATAAGGGGGCGGGGCTATGGACGCAGTTGTAGTTTAGCAGTGCATACTTATCATTTAATTATAACATTTATAATGTGACTCAACTCACCATAGGTTTTGAATGAGTGGGAGCACCTGGCTTGTTTGTTTTTCTGTTTCAGTGGGAGCACTGGGCTACTTCTACTGATGACCGTCACTGCTAATGATGATTGGAACCTACAAGGAAATGGAGCATTGAGCACTTAAGAAAAATTGTACTGGAGTACTGTACATGCCGATTATTTTCTAATCATCAGAAAATGTATGTGTGGTTCCCCCGTCCTGTCCAGCTCTGTGTGGCTTCCCCTGTTGTATGCATGGCTCCCCTGTCCCATCCTTGTATACATGGCTCTGCTCCCACTCTCCCATCCTGTATACATGGCTCTGCTCCCATCCTGTATACATGGCTCCGCTCCCACCCTCCCATCCTGTATACATGGCTCTGCTCCCACTCTCCCATCCTGTATACATGTCTCTGCTCCCATCCTCCCATCCTTGTATACATGGCTTCGCTCCCACCCTCCCATCCTGTATACATGGCTCCGCTCCCACTCTCCCATCCTGTATACATGGCTCTGCTCCCACTCCCATCCTGTATACATGGCTCTGCTCCCACTCTCCCATCCTGTATACATGGCTCTGCTCCCACTCTCCCATCCTGTATGCATGCTCTGCTCCCACCCTTCCATCCTGTATACATGGCTCCCCTGTCCCAACCTGTATGCATGGCTCCCCTGTCCCATCCTGTATGCATGGTTCCGCTCCCACCCTCCCTCCCTTGTATATATGGCTCTGCTTCCATTCTCCCTCCCTTGAATTTATGGCTCTGCTTCCACTCTCCCTCCCTTGTATATATGGCTCTGCTCCCACTCTCCCTCCCTTGTATATATGGCTCTGCTCCCACTGTCCCTCCTTTGTATATATGGCTCTGCTCCCACTCTCCCTCCCTTGTATATATGGCTCGGCTCCCACTCTCCCTCCCTTGTATATATGGCTTTGCTTCCACTCTCCCTCCCTTGTATATATGGCTCCGCTCCCACTCTCCCTCCCTTGTACTGTATATATGGCTCCGCTCCCACTCTCCCTCCCTTGTATATATGGCTCTGCTTCCACTCTCCCTCCCTTGTATATATGGCTCTGCTCCCACTCTCCCTCCCTTGTATATATGGCTCTGCTCCCACTGTCCCTCCTTTGTATATATGGCTCGGCTCCCACTCTCCCTCCCTTGTATATATGGCTTTGCTTCCACTCTCCCTCCCTTGTATATATGGCTCCGCTCCCACTCTCCCTCCCTTGTACTGTATATATGGCTCCGCTCCCACTCTCCCTCCCTTGTATATATGGCTCTGCTTCCACTCTCCCTCCCTTGTATATATGGCTCTGCTCCCACTCTCCCTCCCTTGTATATACTGTATGGCTCTGCTTCCACTCTCCCGGCCTCCCTTGTATATATGGCTCCGCTCGGCTCCCTCATCCTCCCCCATCATACTTACCCTCACGTCACTGAACTTCCCTCCCGTCGCTGAACTTCCCTCCCTGCATCTCGCGGCGCTTCAGCTTCTTCCTGTGCGGAACGGTCACGTGCTACTGCTCATTAAGGTGCATGAATATGGACACCACGCCTATGGGAGAGGAGTGGCATCCATATTCATGACCTTAAATGAGCGGTACACTTGACAGCTCAGCGCTGGAATCTGGATGAAGCCGCCGCGCCGACAGGGACCGCTATGCAGTGTGTCAGCTGCTACACAGCCGCCGGCTCCCCTTGTGTCCGCGGGCCGGCAAGAGCACTGCAACGGGCCGGTGCTGGGCTGCGGACCGGTGGTTGTGGTAATTAAATTGCACTACTGTGCAAGGCAGTTTATATATAGGGATCTTCAAAACTTATGTGCAGTCATTTTCAGTTAGCAGAAAGTGATGAGCCTGCTTTTACTGAGACTACGTTTGTCAAGCTGATATGTGGATTTTCATGGCAATGCTCAGAATATATTAACTAAGTGATTTCTATACATTTTCATTAGCAGGAATCCTCATGCATTATCATCTCATTCCACCTTCTTTTCTGCTGAGCAGAAGGTCTCCCGTGCCAATTTATTTTTAAGCTATTCTGCTTAAGGAAAGTGCACAGCAGCGCTGAAAATAATACCATCAGCTGAAATGTCGACTTATTATTTCATTTTTACATGGCACTGACTGACAATGATTTTACAGTAAAGGTGAGCAATGTAGGCACGGAGGCTTAGGCTATATAACGCTCGGTGAAAGAAAGTCAATAAATTTTAACACTGACAATTTGTCATTTAAATACAAAAATGTTTAAATAAGCACAAAATATTATTACTGATCTTCCCTGTTCTCCCCTTGCAGAATGGAGAAACTGGTTGTGCATGCTCCTACCACTTAAAATCCATGACACTGATGACAATATCCGTACTCTGTGCTCAGCTGTCATCACTACACCCATAGACGAGGAATGGAGCTGCTAAATAACCCCACCATTCTGGCGAACAGTGTTGATCATTTTTATAGAATGCAACTTTCCTTTAAATCTTCAACTATTATTAGAGGACTGCAATTTCCTAACATGCCCAGAACTGGTTAATTTTATATTATGTAATGTGTGTACCTTGCATGGACAGTTCCTGCACACAGCACCTTACTGGGAAATGTACTTTTAGCATGAATCTGAGACTACTAGATTGATTGCTCTCAGTAAGGCCAAATTCACACAAGCGTATTTTCGGCCCTGGCACTGTCCATGAAAAAACGGACAGCACACAGATCATTGTTTTTCAATGGGGCAGTACAGGTCAGCAATTTTTTTTCATGACCCAATCTGCACGTGAAAACGTGAAAAAAAAATCACAGCATTCACAGAATTCTTCTGTGTGTCTCAGGAGACTCGCCCATTCATGTCTATGGGTGTGCACAAAAGAATTGGAGTCACATAACATATGATTGGTCTTGTAATTTTTTACTAACTGCTGAGGTATAAAAAACGGTTGTATACAAATGAGAAAAAAATTGTCTGACTTTTCTAGATGAAACTTGGACAAATTTTTATACTCCCATGTGAATTTAGCCTAATTATGTATGATAAAAGCAAAGATAAAGGTTTTTCAAACCAGCACTGTGAATTAGAAGCAAAAAAAAGTTTTTTATTGTGACCCATAATCTATGATTGAGTCAGTTATTTTTGAAATTTATCAGTATTTTTCTTTACATATGCTTCTATTTCATTGAGTCACAATTTTAACTTTTTTTTGCTTTTAAATTGCTGTGCTGGATTGAAAAACCTTCATCATCACTTTGAACTGAGCTGCTTAATGCCTCCCAAACCTTATTCCGTGCACAGCGGAGTGGATTAACAAAGAACCTCTTTATAGGTATATTTTTGATTAAAATGTAAATTGCTCTTTTATTCTATAAACTACTGACATGTCTCCAAATTTCCAAGCACTAAATTTTGTATTTATTTTCAGAAAATGAGAAATGGTCAAAATAACAAAACATGCAGTGCTTGCAGACCTCAGATAATGCTAAGAAAACAAGTTCATAATCATTTAGAAACAATACTAATGTTTTAACTCAGTAACACTTCAGAAATTAATATTTTGTGGAATAACCATGATTGTTAATCACAGCTTTCATGCGTCTTGGCATGCTTTCCACCAGTCTCTCTCACACTGTTTTTGGGTGACCTTATGCCACTCCTGGTACAAAAATGTAAGCAGTTCTTCTTTCTCTGATGGCTTGTGACTATCCATCTTACTCCTGATTACATTCCAGAGGTTTTCTTTGGGGTTCAGGTCTGGAGATTGGGCTGGCCATGACAGGGATTTGATGTGTTGGTCCTACATCCACACATTGATTCACCTGTGTGGCATGGCGCATTGTCCTGCTGGAAAAACCAGTCCTCAGAGTTGGGGAACATTGCCTGAGCAGAAGGAATCAACAGTTTTTCCAGAATAACCTTGTATGCGGCTTAATTCATACGTCCTTCGTAAAGATTAACCTGCCCGATTCCAGCCTTGCTGAAGCATCTCCGGATCATCACCGATCCTCCACCAAATTTCACAGTGGGTGCAAGACATGGTGGTTTGTACGCCTCTCCAGATCTCCATCTAACCATTAGAAGATCAGGTGTTGGGCAAAGCTGAAAATTAGACTGATCAGAAAAGATTACTTTACTCCAGTCCTCTATGGTCCAATCCTTATGGTCCTTGGCAAACTTCAGCCTGGCTCTCCTTTGCTTCTCATTGCTGAAAGGCTTTTTTCTAGCTTTACATGACTTGAGCCCTGCCTCTAGAAGCCTGTTACGAACTGTTCTTGCCTTGCACTTCACCCCAGCTGCCATTTGCCATTCCTTTTGTAGGTCACTTGATGTCATCCTGTGGTTGCTGAGTGACATTCGAATAAGATGACGGTCATCCCGGTCAGTGGAGAGTCGTTTTCGCCCTCTGCCGGTCTGTAGCTTTGTTGTCGCCAATGTCTGTTGCTTGACCTTGTTGTAATTGACTGCCGTCTTAGAAATTTTAAGGATGGAGGCAAGATGACACTCACTGGATCCCTCTGCTAGAAAAGCCAAAATTGAGTCCTTCTTTTCCTCACTCAAGACTTTTCTTTTCAACTCCTATTGCATGGTTAAAAGTTATTTTTTCATTCCTATTACTTTTGGGATATTACTAGCACTTGTTTTGCCATCCAGCTTGTCCTATTGCAAGGATTGTGAACACCACAGCAGGGTTTTTTATACTTTCCTTCGTTAAATAAGATTTGGTTCAGGTGATCACCTAATCAGAAGCACATTAAGTAGAATGAGGTGTACTCTGGTTGGAATTCAACTGACACTGGAATGGAATGGCTATCAGACATGAAGAGAAGCTGATTTTTATAAAACTGTATGGTGATCTCTTAATTTTTGCCAGAGCTGTATATTGGATGGAGAAAGCTGAATCCACAAACTTTCTTATACTACTTGTAGATATGACACTTCTTAAAGAGAATCTGTCAGTAGGATCCAGCCTCCTAGGCCGTCTATATGGCCATGTAGGTCACCGGAAGCTGAATAAAATGATACCTAAACATCTGCGATTTGATGTCTTATTCCAGTGAAGTCCATGTTTAGCGTAATATGTAAATGAGCTGTTAAAGGGAACCTGTGACCAGCTTTGTCACTTATAAACTATACCCATCACCGTTAAGATCATAAAAATGGGGTTCCTGCAACCCATTTATATCCTCAGTGGTGCCCTTGCATTTCTCAGAAAAAGTATTTTATACTTGTCCCGTGTAAATTGCACGGTCCAGTCCAATGGGTGTTACCAGATTGTGATCAGTGCCACCCCGGTCACTTCAAACGCCATTTCTTCTAACTCAGTGTAAGTGGATAATGTCTCACCGTCATCCAAGTTTTGCCTGAAGTCTCGCGCCTGCACAGTGTAATCGCTGGCTGTATGATAGGGCACAGTGAGGCAAGCCTGCACAGTGCTCAGATGACACTGCACAGGCTTGAGACCTTGTGCAACATGTGGATGACGGAGAGACGTCATCCACTTACATGCAAATAGAAAAGGCGTTATTTCAGGGGACCAAGGCGGTGTTTGGAGCGACCATTGCGGAGCTGATCACAATCTGCAAACACCCATCGTACCTGACTGTGCAATTCACATGCAGCACAGGACAAGAATAAAACACTTTTCCTGAGGTACAGTCATATGTTAAAGTTTGGGCACCCCTATTAATGTTAACCTTTTTTCTTTATAACAATTTTGGTTTTTGCAACAGCTATTTCAGTTTCATATATCTAATAACTGATGGACTCAGTTATACTTCTGGATTCAAATGAGGTTTATTGTACTAACAGAAAATGTGCAATCTGCATTTTAACAAAATTTGACCGGTGCAAAAGTATGGGCACCTCAACATAAAAGTGACATTAATATTTCGTAGATCCTCCTTTTGCAAAAATAACAGCCTCTAGTCGCTTCCTGTAGCTATTAATGAGTTCCTGGATACTGGATGAAGGTATTTGTGACCATTCCTGTTTACAAAACAATTCCAGTTCAGTTAAGTTTGATGGTCGCCGAGCATGGACAGCCCGCTTCAAATCATCCCACAGATGTTCAATGATATTCAGGTCTGGGGACTGGGATGGCCAGTCCAGAACATTGTAATTGTTCCTCTGCATGAATGCCTGAGTAGATTTGGAGCGGTGTTTTGGATCATTGTCTTGCTGAAATATCCATCCCCTGCGTAACTTCAACTTCGTCACTGATTCTTGCACATTATTGTCAAGAATCTGCTGATACTGAGTTGATTCCATGTGACCCTCAACTTTAACAAGATTCCCGGTGCCGGCATTGGCCACACAGCCCCAAAGCATGCTGGAACCTCCACCAAATTTTACTGTGGGTAGCAAGTGTTTTTCTTGGAATGCTGTGTTTTTTAGCCTCCATGCAAAACGCCTTTTTGTATGACCAAACAACTCATTCTTTGTTTCATCAGTCCACAGGACCTTCTTCCAAAATGTAACTGGCTTGTCCAAATGTGCTTTTGCATACCTCAGGCGACTCTGTTTGTGGAGTGCTTGCAGAAATGGCTTCTTTCGCATCACTCTCCCATACAGCTTCTCCTTGTGAAAAATGCGCTGTATTGTTGACCGATGCACAGTGACACCATCTGCAGCAAGATGATGCTGCAGGTCTTTGGAGGTGGTCTGTGGATTGTCCTTGACTGTTCTCACCATTCTTCTTCTCTGCCTTTCTGATATTTTTCTTGGCCTGCCACTTCTGGGCTTAACAAGAACTGTACCTGTGTTCTTCCATTTCCTTACTATGTTCCTCACAGTGGAAACTGACAGGTTAAATCTCTGAGACAACTTTTTGTATCCTTCCCCTGAAAAGCTATGTTGAATAATCTTTGTTTTCAGATTATTTGAGAGTTGTTTTGAGAAGCCCATGATGCCACTCTTCATAGGAGAATCAAATAGGAGAACTACTTGCAAGTGGCCACCTTAAATACCTTTTCTCATGATTTGATACACCTGGCTATGAAGGTCAAAGCTCAATGAGGTTACAAAACCAATTTAGTGCTTCAGGAAGTCAGTAAAAAGTAGTTAGGAGTGTTCAAATCAAGAAAATGATAAGGGTGCCCATACTTTTGCACCGGTCAAATTTTGTTTAAATGCAGATTGCACATTTTCTGCTAGTACAATAAACCTCATTTGAATCCAGAAATATAACTGAGTCCATCAGTTATTAGATATATGAAGCTGAAATAGCTGTTGCAAAAACCAAAATTGCTATAAAGAAAAAAGGTTAACATTAATACGGGTGCCCAAACTTTAACATATGACTGTATGCAGGGGCACGTCTGAAGATTTAAAGGTGTTGCAGGATCCTCATTCTTATTATCTTAAAGGTGATGGCAAGAGGTTCCAGTTAAGATCTATGGGTTGGACACAGACTGCCCTGAGCAATTGCCTCAAGAGCAAATTTTAAATGAAAGAGGAAATTACCAGTGTGTGATATGTAGATCAGGAGAACAGACTGTCAGTCATTACATGTCTCACACTGGTAATGCCCCCTTTCATTTAATTCCCTTTAAAGGCTAACAAAAATAAAATAAACAATGTTACAAAACTAAGTTTTGAGACTAAAATGAATAAAAAGTTGCCGCGCTGACAACGCTGTGTGGCCTGGAATACTTAATAGCAAATTAGGTTTTGAGACTACTTAGGCATAGCATAACAAATCATCTGAAGAAACACATACAGAATATAAACACAAAAGAGCAGAGACATGGTATAATAAATGAATCTAGTACAACTTATATACTGTGTGAATCTAATGCTGAAATCTAAACTCTTAATAAGTTGTGGTCTTCCAGAAGCAGCGTATAATTTATGATTTGTGGTGGTTACATTTACTGCACGTTCATGGCAATATTTTCATAGTGAATGTTCCATACAAGAGCAGCAGCTGTAAATGTGTGCGTTATAGATAACATATAGATATTATAAATAATAATCCTGTATCACTGAACAGCTGTCACATGTAACAAATGAGGTGATAACAAGCATAATGAACAGAGGAGGCCCACAGATGCAATGACTTGAGTGTGCACATTATCCACATCTCCAGCTCCATTAATACTTTATAATGCAGTAAATATATAGACATAACCACAGAGCAAGAATATAATCTACTGAAATTTTGCATACACGGCAGCCAATTTATCATCTGCTTGACAGGCCAACTTAATAGTTACTGCTGAAAATGTGCACTGCTTGTGTTCATAATGTGGTGTAAATATAGAATCCAAAAAGAGGAAAATATGAGGTAGGGTCTGAGTGGCAACTAAAAATATGTACAGATTAACTTGGACTTCAATGGACTGGTGCACTTCCCAATAGTGAATAACCAAATATATCACACAAAATGCCAGGAACAAATTAAAAAGACTGAAACAATATAGAGAAGAGATGTCAAACTAAAAAAAAAACAGAGGAACAAAATTAAAAGCTTAGACTTAGTCGTGGGCCAACCTTGATATTTGTTAAAACAATATCTACAATTGAAGTATTTTCCTTATCATCAAATGTAACGATTAACTTTTTCAAAAAAATGAAAAGGTATGTTCCATGAACAAAGTACATTTCAATTAATAGATTTTAGACTAAAATTTTGGAAGAATATAATATTATGTTATTTAAGAGCAGTAAATAAGCATATGGCCCAATGGCCTAATTGAAATATGTAATAACCAAGGATAAAAAAACCTTGAAACATACAGATAAAGTATGATGCCACCAAACGTGCCCCCAAACACAGTATGATATCCCCCACGGTGAATTACTCCACAGTACCCACCACGTGCATGGTGTGATGAAACTATGGTAACCCTCGCTTTCTCCAGACAAAGAATTGTGACCCCCGTTACATAATTCCCCAACTGTAATCCTCACACCACCCTCCATATAGTCTCATATCCACAAAAAAGTCCTTCATACCTTACAATAGGCCCCACATAGTCTTTCATACAGTATAATGGCCCCACATAGTGCTCCATACAGTAAAATGACCCCATATAGTGCTAAATACAGTATAATGTGCACCACATAGTGTTCCATACAGTATAATGGGCTCACATCGCTCCTAGAGGTGAGAATAAATTGTTTTTATTTTATGATGGGTAATGCAGTGTTGGAGTATAACAGTAGTGGAAAACCCCTTTAAGAAGTAACAGGTCAGCAAAGCAGATGTATGGCATTTATAACCAAGGATGAATTAATAACCAGGGGCCCATAGTGAGATTGGGAAACAGCATCTTAGTCAGGTAATATTATCCAGAAATTAATAAAAGGCGATTATCCTTCTTCCTCCCCTTCTTCCTAGAGCCATAACTTATTGTTTTCGCTATCATATAGAAACAGGACAAGCTGTAGCTTTTATTGACACCATTCATTTTAATATATGATGTACTGATAAACGAGCAGATTTGTACGTTTATATATTTGATTTTGTCTGTTAGCTCTTTTTAGGACTGCTTCAATATCTGATTATATGTTAGTAAACTTTGCAACTTTGTTCTATTGGTCAGTATGGTTATAGTGATACCAAAATTATATACGGTAGTTGTATTTTTTAACAAAAAAATAAAAATGCAAAAAAATTGACTTTACTCAAAATATTCTGAGATCTTAACCACTCATGGCTAGTGGTTGGGTGAAGCCATTTATTGTCAAACGACTGTGTTTTCTCTTTTTTAATAACAATGACAATCCAAAACATTCAAATTACCCTGATCAAAAGTTTACATACTCTCTTGATTTTAGCCTGATAACATGCACAGACATTGACATAAATTGGTTTGACTGGATACTAAAGGTAACATCCTCACCTGTGACCTCTTTGCTTGTAATCAGTGTGTGTGCATAAATGCTGAGTGAGATTCTGGAATCCAGACAGACTCTTGCATCTTTTATCCAGCCACTGACGTTTCTGGATTTTGAGTCATGGGGAAAGCAAAAGAATTTTCAATGGATCTACGGGAAAAGGTAGTTGAACCACCTGGTTACTTCATTTCCTTTCCGCGGACATCCCTACTATCATCATGGGCGACTTCAACATCCCCATCGACACTTCCCTCTCAGCTGCCACTAAACTTCTATCTCTCACTTCCTCCTTCGGCCTCACTCAATGGTCTTCTACAGCCACCCACAAAGATGGCCACACACTGGACCTCATCTTCACCCGCCTCTGCTCCCTATCTAACCTCTCTAACTCACCTCTTCCTCTCTCTGACCACAACCTGCTCACATTCTCTTCCCTCTTCACTCCATGTCTACAATCCCCACCCCACAAACTTTCACACCCTCGCAGGAATCTTAAACACCTTGACCTACACTCATTCTCTGAATCCCTCCTCCCTCTTACAGATATAAGTTCCTTACACAATGCGGATGACGCTGCCGCTCTATATAACACCACAATAGCTGCAGCTTTGGAATCCGCTGCCCCACTTACACATACCAAAACTCGCAAAATCAACAGACAGCCCTGGCACACCAGCCTGACCAAAGAGCTGAGGCGAGCTTCCAGGGCTGCTGAGCGCAGATGGAAAAGATCCCACTCCAACAAGCACTTCATCGCATTCAAACAGTCCCTCACTACTTTCAAGACCACACTCGCCACAGCTAAACAAACCTACTTCTCATCTCTCATATCCTCCCTGTCTCACAACCCTAAACAGTTATTCAACACCTTCAATTCTCTCCTCCGCCCCCCAGCACCTCCTCCCTCCCCACTCATCTCAGCTGAAGACTTTGCCTCATTTTTCAAGCAGAAAATTGATAACATCAGGGACAGTTTTGGTCAACAACCCCCAGAGCCCTTCCTCCCGACTTCCCAGCCCTCCACCTTCAAAACCAACTTCTCCACCATTACAGAAGATCGACTCTCCACTCTACTCTCAAGATCACATCTCACCACCTGTGCACTCGACCCGATCCCATCCCACTTCATCCCAAACCTCACCACAGTCTTCATCCCAACCCTAACCCATCTCTTCAACCTGTCACTAACAACTGGTGTTTTCCCCTCAAGCTTTAAACATGCCTCCATCACAAATATCCTCAAAAAGCCCTCTCTTGACCCATCCTCTGTATCTAGCTATCGCCCTCTATCACTTCTCCCATACGCCTCCAAGCTACTGGAACAACACGTCTACCTTGAACTGTCCTCCCATCTCTCTTCTTGCTCCCTCTTCGACCGCTTACAATCTGGCTTCCGGTCACACCACTCCACTGAAACTGCCCTTACTAAGGTCACCAATGACCTCTTAACTGCCAAGAGCAAGCGACACTACTCTGTCCTCCTCCTCCTGGACCTGTCGGCTGCCTTTGACACAGTGGACCTTTCCCTATTATTACAGACCCTCTCATCCCTCGGCATCACAGACTTGGCCCTCTCCTGGATCTCATCATACCTAACAGACCGGACATTCAGCGTCTCCCACTCACACACCACCTCCTCACCTCGCCCCCTATCTGTCGGAGTCCCACAAGGTTCAGTCCTTGGGCCCCTGCTGTTCTCTATTTACACCTTTGGCCTGGGACAGCTCATAGAATCTCATGGCTTTCAGTATCATCTTTATGCTGATGACACACAGATCTACATCTCTGGACCAGATATCACCTCCCTACTAACCAGAATCCCTCAATGTCTGTCCACTATTTCATCCTTCTTCTCCACTAGATATCTGAAACTCAACATGGAAAAAACAGAATTCATCATCTTTCCCCCATCTCACGTGACCCCCCCTACGAACCTATCAATTACAGTAAATGACTGCCCACTATCCCCAGTCCCACAAGCTCGCTGCCTCGGAGTAATCCTTGACGCTGATCTCTCCTTCAAACCACATATCCAAACCCTTTCCACTTCCTGCCGACTTCAACTCAAAAACATTTCACGCATCCGTTCATTCCTCACCCAAGAATCTGCAAAAACCCTAGTCCATGCCCTCATCATCTCTCGCCTTGACTACTGCAACCTCATGCTCTGTGGCCTCCCCTCAAACACTCTCGCACCCCTCCAATCTATTCTAAACTCTGCTGCCCGACTAATCCACCTGTCCCCCCGCTATTCCCCAGCTTCTCCCCTCTGTCAATCCCTTCACTGGCTCCCAATTGCCCAGAGACTCCATTACAAAACCCTAACCATGACATACAAAGCAATCCACAACCTGTCTCCTCCATACATCTGTGACCTCGTCTCCCGGTACTTTCCTGCACGCAACCTCCGATCCTCACAAGATCTCCTTCTTTACTCCCCTCTTATCTCCTCTTCCCACAATCGCATACAAGATTTCTCTCGCGCATCACCCCTACTCTGGAACTCTCTACCACAACATATCAGACTCTCACCTACCATCGAAACCTTCAAAAAGAGCCTGAAGACCCACCTCTTCCGACAAGCCTATAACCTGCAGTAACCACCGATCGACCAAACCGCTGCACGACCAGCTCTACCCTCGCCTACTGTATTATCACCCATCCCTTGAAGATTGTGAGCCCTCGCGGGCAGGGTCCTCTCTCCTCCTGTAAAAGTTATGACTTGTATTGTTTAAGATTATTGTACTTGTTTTTATGTATACCCCTCCTCACATGTAAAGCGCCATGGAATAAATGGCGCTATAACAATAAATAATAATAATAATAACTGTATAAAACAGGAAAGGGATACAAAAAAATCCAAGGAATTGATAATGCCAGTCAGCAGTGCTCAAACTGTGATTAACAAATGGAAAATCAGAGGCTCTGTAAAAACAAAACCACGGTCAGGTAGACAAACCAAAATTTTGTCCACAACTGCCAGGAAAATTGTTCGGGATGCAAAGAAAAACCCGCAAATAACATCAGCTGAAATGCTGGACTCTATGAAAACTAGCAGTGTGGCTGTTTCAAGATGCACATTAAGGAGACACTTGAAGAAAAATGGGAGGCATGGTCGAGTCACCAGAAGAAAGCCATTACTGCGGAAATGCCACAAAGTATCTTGCCTACAATACGCAAAACAGCACAGAGACAAGCCTCAAAACTTCTTGAACAAGGTAATTTGGAGTGATGAGACCAAAATTGAACTTTTTGGCTACAACCACTAACGTTACTTTTGGAGAGAGGTCAACAAGGCCTATGATGAAGGGAACACCATTCGTACTGTAAAGCACGGAGATAGATTGCTGATGTTTTGGGGATGTGTGAGCTACAAATGCACAGGAAACTTGGTCAAAGTTGAAGGAAAGATGAATGCAGCATGTTATCAGCAAATACTGGAGGCAAATTTGCAATCATCAGCCCAGCAGCTGCGCATGGGACGTACTTGGATGTTCCAACAAGAGAAGGATTCAAAACACAAGGCCAAGTCGACCTGTCATACAGTTGTGCTCAAAAATTTACATACCCCTGCAGAATTTTTGGATGTTTTGGGTTTTCATTATGATTTAAAAAGAGAAAACACAGTAGTTTGACAATTGTCATTGGCTACAGCAGAACAAAGTTAAGGTTCTGGAGTGGCCATCTCAGTCTCCTGACCTCCATATCATTGAGCCACTCTGGGGAGATCTCAAGTGCGCTGTTCATGTTAGACAGCCCAGGAATTTACAGGAACTGGAGGCTTTTTGCCAAGAAGAGTGGGAAGCTTTACCATCTGAGAAAATAAACAACTTCATCCACAACTACCACAAAAACTTCAAGCTGTCATTGATGCTAGAGGGGGCAATACACAGTATCAAGAAATGGAGTATGTGAACTTTTGAGCAGGGTCATTTGGATATTTTGGGTTGTCAGTATAATTTAAAAAGAGAAAACACAGTAGTTTGACAATAAATGGCTTCACCCAACCGCTAACCATGAGTGGAGAAAAAGTTTTGGTGTTATCATTCCTATTCTCTGAAAAAAGGCCAAGAAAGCAAAAATTATGCCAGGGTATGTAAACTTTTGAGCACAACTATTCTGCCTCTTCCTGATTACTTCAAATCCCAAGCATTTTAATTATCAGCTTCTTAGATAATTGTATAACTCGTACTCACACCACCAGGCGTCCGCAGATAGTTTATCTCCACTGGCAATGCAACTGTAGAAAGACCAGGAGAAACGATGCTGCTTTCTTCCAATATCTTGCATTAGTTTACAATGAACAGTAGGTAAAAAGGAGTAATCTGTACAGGGAAGTACACACACGTCTTGAGTAATGGCTGCTGTAGGATAAACTGAAGAAGGGAGGAGCAACCTAATACAGAGCTCAACTACAGGAGAGACATAGGGACAATCTTCACGCAGTCTAATTCTACCTAGCAACAACAGAGAATTTTGCTGATTGGAAGAAAAAACTCAACACAGAGAATATACATTACAGGTTGTTCCCATTCGTGCGACACAACAACAACTGTGTATATATGTATATATATATATATATATATATATATAAACTACCTTTAATTTATAAAGTTTTCCTAGGAGACTTGAAGTTGCGATAGCCCATACAGTGCACTGTAATACTGTTGCAATACTGTCAGTGAGAGCTCAGACTCAGTAAGATATCATACACCGCAATACTCTTTTGATGAAGCTTACAGGCTTTTTGCTTCATAGGAATAATATCAGGCAGACACAAAGGCCTTCAGAAAGGGTAATAATGGACTACAGAGTGATGACCACCATGTTGAAAGCCTTTTAAATTCCATTGAAGTGCTTGACAGTAGCTTTTAAAAAATTAAAGTATTGCAATCTGAGCTCGCTCCAATTGCAACCGTGAGTCTTAGGTGCCGGGCTATGTAACAGAGCCCACTTCATGTAGGGCTGGCGCTAGAGGAGTGGACACTGCACAATTGCCCAGTGCCCCCATCCCCTAAGGGGTCCCTGCCTCCCGGCAATGATTATCTTTAATTTCCCATGAGTTTGTACTGTGCATGTATCACAACTAACACGCAAAGTACAAAGACGACCACAGGAAGCAAGCATGGGAGAAGAGAGAACAGACCTCCAGTCAGAATGCAGAGAGTGAGTCATGTGACCGCTCTACTGCCGTCTGTGCAGGAGGAGGCATTCATTCACCCAATCCTGGCTCAGTGTGCTCTTCTTTAAAGATCACTCCAGCAAGGTCTCTGACAGCGGCATTTAACACATGCCGGCAGTGGGGCACATCATTCCACGCATCCATCTGCGTGCCCATGACATGATCGTGGAGCGCCAATGGGTCGTCTTGACATTTATACTTGCAATAGATAAGTTCAGTGCACCACTCTGCAGTCCGTGTACACTTGGACCCTCCACAAGGTTGTAGCAATACAGAGAAATACAGGAACCAGGGCACTAGACGTCCTCCTTTGGTAACTTTATTGGTACAGAAAAAGTATAACGTTGCTGCCGCACAGGGCATTTATCAAGCCATAAAAAGAGACATAAATATTTACACCTGTGAGACAGTGACTGGTGTTACATGTGGGGGTCGCTGTATGTTCCCCCAGGATGCGCACGAAGGCGTATTGAGGCCGTGAGAGTGCATTGCAGTCACAGGCATAGCTGTGGTTGCAATGCAGACTAAAGTGAGTATAGGTCTTGGACATGCTGGTTTTCCAAGACAGATTTAGGGAAAACCTGCTCTGGGCTTTTGTGTATGGAACAGACTACAGATGGTAGTGTTGCAGTCCGTTTCATTCTAGGCCGGGTTTTCCATGTGTCTGAAGACCACAGATTCTAGTTAAAAGCCCTGCAGTAAAGGGTTTGGGTGTGTAAGTCTGGAGTTGGCAGGAATACAGAGCAGGAGACTTTGCAGAACTTCGCCTGTGTGAGGCAACACAGGCCAGTGGAGCCAAACAGCCAGGGCAGCTGAAAAGCCTGGCACCCACAGCGTACACAGTGGTGCACTCACCCATGCAACAAGTCAGAGGAGGACTGGCATGTTTAGGAACTGTAGACTGGAGGATATGGATCCCGGATGCGATCCAGAGGATATCGTATACTGTGTAATGCTGCGTGTAGAACATTAACATGGTGGTGCAGTCACCCACGTTAACTGATCTCAAGAGGAGGACTGGCATGTTTAGTGACTGTTATCCAGAGGATATGTGCCTGGCTGCGAACCGGAGGTGGACTGTCTTGTGCCTGGCTGCAATCCGGAGGTGGACTGTCCTGTTTCCTGGCTGCGAACCGGATGATATCTTGTACTCTATAATGCTGTGAGTAGAACATTTACACGGCAGTACAGGCTCCCACCGCAACAGGTCATAGGTGGACTGGCGTGTTTAGTGACTGTAGTCAAGAGGATATGTGCCCGGCTGTGAACTGGAGGTGGACTGTCTTGTTTCCCAGCTGCGAAATGGAGGATATCATGTGCTAGGTTTTGTGAGTTGAAGCATTAAAGAGCCATTTTGTTTTGAACTTTGCTGGGTCTCTGCCTCATCACTGCACCGTGTGCTACCGCTGCACTACACACCTTTGACATAGAAAAATTATTTTACATATGTCTGCAATATTCTTTCCTTCATTTCTTTTCAGACCCCCTGATATGCAGGTTGAAACCTGATCCAAGTTTCATATTTTTCACTTATGAAAATATTCCTAGTAGTGATATAGGCTGGAGGTGAAGTCTGTTTGTCCACGGTGATGCTGTCTTCACTGTTCAAATATCAGCCCAGCTTTTATCCTGCAATTATTTCCTCTCAGTCTCCTTTCCTCTTTTTCCTTGTTTTCCTTGTTTTCTTTGCTCTTTTCTTTTGATTACAATATTGTGCTTTCATATGTATTTAAAAGGGTTTTCTAGGATTAGGAAAAATTTGCCCAATGTGAAAAATGGTTTAAATAATAAAGAACATGGCACTAGACTGTTAAACTGCCGTTCTAGTCCTCCACCAGTCACTATTTATTTGGCATACCATTTACATTGTGACCACTGCAGCCCATTACTGACATCAATGTCATATCATGATCATCACATGATTGACTGCAACAGTCAAGTGCAGCAGACGGCACATCATAGTGGCAGACAAGTTAGCAGTGAGCGTATGGGGGGAATGGAGATGTAACAAGGAAATATTTGGTTTCAAAATATTTTAACTAGAGTTGAGCGATACCGTCCGATACTTCAAAGTATCGTATCGGATGGTATCGGCCGATCTTTAAAAAAAGTATCGGTATCGCCGATTCCGATACCGGAAGTCCCATTCAAGTCTATGGGACTTCCGGTATCGGAATAAGAAAAACCCTTTCCTGCCCTTGTACAGCCTCTCTGGGGTCTGTACGGGCCTTTCGGGGGGCTGTGCCGGCCTGCCAGGGGGTCTGTGCAGGCTCCGGTGGTCTGTGCCGGCCTGCCGGTGGTCTGTGCAGGCTCCGGGGGGCTGTGCCGGCCTGCCGGGGGGCTGTGCCGGCCTGCCGGGGGGCTGTGCAGGCTCCGGGGGGCTGTGCCGGCCTGCCGGGGGGCTGTGCCGGCCTGCCGGGGGGCTGTGCCGGCCTGCCGGTGGTCTGTGCAGGCTCCGGGGGTCTGTGCAGGCATCGTCCGATGGGACTACAAGTCCCATCGGGCGATGCCTGCTACCATGACAGTGATTGACACATTAGCCAATGATGGGACAGTAGTAGTCCCATCATCCGGCTAATGTGTTAAATGTAAAAAAAAAAAAAAAAATTACATGCTACATACATACAACATGCATACTACATACATGCTACATACATACTACATGCTACATACATACTACATATATACTACATGCATGCTACATACATACTACATGCTACATACATACCACATATATACTACATACATACAATACATTCATACAATACATACATAGACATACAGTACATATAACATAGAGTAACATACTTACCAATACTTGTCACATTGTTCCCCGAAGCCATTGTCGTCTACGGAATAAATATTAACATAACAAACCACAAAAATACTCACCCACGATCCGAAGCAGTCCACGAGTGTGTCCCACGACGATCTTGGGTAGAGAACTGCAGCATCAGCTGTTGCTGCCGTTCTCTACGGGCTGCAGGAATCCAATGACGGAAGGTAGGTATCCTTCCGCACTGTATTCCTCCGCCACTTAAAAAAAAAAAGTCCCTAGTCTCACTTTATGCCATTGCTGTGTGGGAAATTCCCACGCAGCAATGGCATAAAGTGAGACTAGGGACTTTTTTTTTTTTAAGTGGCGGAGGAATACAGTGCGGAAGGATACCTACCTTCCGTCATTGGATTCCTGCAGCCCGTAGAGAACGGCAGCATCATCTGATGCTGCAGTTCTCTACCCAAGATCGTCGTGGGACACACTCGTGGACTGCTTCGGATCGTGGGTGAGTATTTTTGTGGTTTGTTATGTTAATATTTATTCCGTAGACGACAATGGCTTCGGGGAACAATGTGACAAGTATTGGTAAGTATGTTACTCTATGTTATATGTACTGTATGTCTATGTATGTATTGTATGAATGTATTGTATGTATGTAGTATATATGTGGTATGTATGTAGCATGTAGTATGTATGTAGTATGTATGTGGTATGTATGTAGCATGCAGTATGTATGTAGCATGCATGTAGTATGTATGTAGTATTTTTTTTTTTTTTTTTTTTTTTTTAACATTTAACACATTAGCCGGATGATGGGACTACTACTGTCCCATCATTGGCTAATGTGTCAATCACTGTCATGGTAGCAGGCATCGCCAGATGGGACTTGTAGTCCCATCGGACGATGCTTGCACAGACCCCCGGACATCAGCACAGCCCCCCGGCAGGCCGGCACAGCCCCCCGGCAGGCCGGTACAGACCCCCACAGGGTGCACAGACCACCGGCAGGCCGGCACAGCCCCCCGGCAGGCCGGTACAGACCCCGGGCAGTCCACACAGCCCCCCGGCAGGCCGGCACAGCCCCCCGGCAGGCCGGCAGAGACCCCCGGAAGGCCCGAAATGACGGCGCATCATGATGCGCACACACCGCGCATCATGATGACGTCAGGCCGTCAATCAACTGAACTTCCGATTCCGATGCCGAATTCCGATATTGAAAAAATATCGGAAGTCGGTATCGGAATTCCGATACAGCAAGTATCGGCCGATACCCGATACTTGCGGTATCGGAATGCTCAACACTAATTTTAACCCATTTTCTTTCATGGACAAACTTTTCCTAATCACAGATAACTCCTTTACTGTGTTTCAGTGTGATCCCTCAGTGCAGCAGAATGCTCAACTCCTAATAGTTAATGGTCTGAATTGATAAGATTACTTTCTATATACTGTTAGTAAGCCCTTTATAAATTTGTAACTACCTTTCTAATTACTTTATAAGAAATCAGCAACAATATATAATTTTCAACATATAAGCATGCAGTTGGTGTAAACTTTCCCAAATCCCTCCAGGCACATAGTTGTAAAAGTCTTGTAAAAGCCTACTACCACCACTACGGGTGGAATGACCACATTGGACCTAGATAGGTGTTGTGTGTTCAGACATAGCAAATTAACAGTGCTACTAAAAGGAGTATGATAGTATTACATGTATCAAGTTTGTTAAAAAAAATATTTTGTCCATCCATTAATATTCAGTGACAGCCTCCACAGTCTATGTGAAAATACAACACACAATAGGAAGTCACCCCACACAGGTCTTACAGGATGTTTCTATGAGCCAGCCAATACACCTTGTGATCCATCTGTCACTTTATAGGAAACATTCATTTGTCTAGTGTTTGCTTTCATCGCTGATAGTGCCTAACTAAGCACATAATTAGTCACACAATGCTGGCTGCGCAGTGCACAACGCCATGAAATCCACATTAATCCTGTGGTGCATGCTACAGTATTGTACCTGGATTGACAATAGCAACTTAAGTAACTGACAACGGTGCAGTGCAAGCATTGTCTCATACGGTATTCTGTGAACACAACCAGTTAAATGGATTTACATGGAAACTACATATTTTTCCACATGTAACACATACAGTAAAATTTAATTAATCAACCATTAATAGGACCATATTTGACAAAGTTGAATCAAATATTTCCTCTATTGCATGATTATTAGAAATATATAAACCTGACTGCTAAGTATTTAGAATCTCTATGTAATAAGACCATAATAAGAGTAACAGAGGACATGCTGTGGCCGCAGTGCTTCCTTTTACGTATTATTAAAATATACAATGTATCGGCCGTATGGCCCAAGCAAATCTTTATAGATTTTTCTTTTTTTATGTTATTCTTGGTTGGTTTTTCAGCCATATCAGAAGGTATCACTTCTCTGGCTGCATGTCCTAATCTACATTTCATAGGAGGCTTTGAAATCCAAGAATTCTGTAACCAGGTCGTTTAGTATTAGGGGACCTAAGTCTTTCATCATCAGGTTACTAATTCTCATAACTCCCATAGTAAGGACATTGAAATTTTAAAGCTCGTTTTAGAAGTGCTGCAGATCAAAAGAGACAAGTGGGGCTAGGCTTTTACAATTCATTCATGAAATTCCTTTCTTAGCAATCCTACCCGCTTTGAAAATATAATAGTGCACATGGTACTTTTTATAAAATGAGAGGAATGATATTGATTTTCATTAGAGAGAATGCCCCATTCAAAGGCCAAGACGTAATCAACATCTAAAAGCAACGTATCCAAAAAATGACCTGTGGTTTAAATAATACATTTTGTGATAATGGGTTTGGCCACCATTGGGGACTAATTTTTTTAAAAAGAAATTAATGTATTTGGGCTAAAAACTATTTTTTCAAGTAGGTTTCATTACAAATTTTTCACCGTTTTGGTTTTATAGGTTCTTTGTTTCCTTGCAGTCTGTTGCCATAAATGACCATATTTTGCAGACGCACCGGACCATAAGACGCACCGGACCATAAGACGCACCCCAAATTTTCTGGAGGAAAATAGAAAATAAATGTTTTAAATATATTGGGGATGTGTCTTAAAGTATGGTAGCTTACAGTGGGGGGGTGGCTGTGGTGGAGTGGTGTCACAGGAGGCAGGGTCGTTGCGGCAGTGGTAGGGTCTCGGGAAACTGCAGATCTCAATCTGCGCATGAGCTGCCTCTGGCAGCAATTTCCTGAAGCCTACAAAAGGGAAATCAATGGGAAGAGAACTCTGGTCACAGCTGACATCTTATGAAAGCCGGGGCCGGCAGCTTCGCTCCATTGGGCCACCCCGTCCTTCTTACCTGGGACCAGCAGCATTGCCTCATTCCTGACGCCGCCTGCCACCTGTTACCCTGCTCAACTGCTGCCACCTCCCTCGGTAAACTATCTTTAATTTAAAGACACACCCCTATTTTCCTCCCAAATTGTGGGGAAAAATGTATGTTTTATAATCCAAAAAATACGGTAGGTAAATGAGATACAAACTTCCTGTTAAGACTGCCATAATTAAGGCACTGACAGATTCTCAGGTAAAGAGGTCGTCCATTAGCTCTTCTCAATGCAGCTCTCCTCACAGACTGACCAGCACTTCTGTCCATACAATGGCTGCTGGTGGAGGAGCAGTGACCAGCCCTGACCAGTCCAGTGATGCAATTGAAAATATTATTTTTAGATCAAAATTACGCTTTTAAGTAAAAAAAATACTTCACTAAAAGTGTACAACCATGTAAATATATATATTTTTTATTTGGAAATATTGTTTTTCATATTACAATCTTAAAAGTAAAAACTAGAAATCTTGCAGTTTTGCCACTGTCCTCTGGGGCAACTCATATTTCTTGTTTCAGGAAATCAACTTGTACATTAGCAGCAACAGACTGACTCAAACACTATGTCCTGTATTGAAGCCTCTAGTGAGTTGATGCAATGATTATGGTGAGCGGAAGGGGAACAATGTCAGCTATTGTGAATGGTGGATCCTGTGCAATCAGTTGTGTATTGGTTTTCAGTCATTCTTATCCTGCCCACAAATAGACAAAAAACTGACCAGCACCTCTTAGCACAATGAAGCAAGTGTGATCAGGTTCAACCTGCTATAAGGCTAGTTTCACACTAGCTTTTATGAGCGCAGCGACGGCCTGCGCACGGCCGCCGCTAAGCCCCGCCCCCTGTCGCGCCCCGCCAGTAGCTCCGCCCACCGGCGCATGACGCTGCATGCGCCCCATATCTTTATCACAGGGGGCGCAGGCCGTGCGCAGTATGCGTTTGGCGGCGCATGCGCCTTTTTGACGGTGCGTCGACGCAACCAAACTGCAGCAGGTTGCGTTTGGCGCAGGTCAGCGCACCGTCAAAAGGACGCATGCGCTGCCAAACGCATACTGCGCACGGCCTGCGCCCCCAGTGATAGAGATAGGGGACGCAGGGTGCATGCAGCGTCATGCGCCGGTGGGCGGAGCTACCGGCGGGGGCGCGGCAGGGGGCGGGGCTTAGCGGCATAAACGCTAGTGTGAAACTAGCCTAAGTCTATTATAAGACAAATCAAAGAGTGCATCAGAGCGTGAAGATATAGGCAAATATTAAACATGTGACATTTAAACTGGATTACTGCCATATATTACAAAAAGACCTTTGTAGAATTAAGGTACACATTGACCACTTCATGTGTGCCCACCAGAGAAAACAAGGTGGCATTTATTTTGATGGGATTCAGACTGGGCAAAATAATTGTTTGGATTAATATGATGTTCTAAAAAATAGTGTAGCTTTCACATAAGAAGTTCAAACTGAGAACAAGTGTCACCAAGGTTGTAATAAAAGTTTCTTCTTTTCTCACAGTTGTGGGCATGTGCAGGACATAGCGAGGCTTCTTATCCAATAGTCACTATTTCCTTCCTTCTTCTGTCGGTTAGTAGTGATTTCAGCAAATCTGAACAGCAAAACTGGTGGACAAGTTTCCAGAGACGATCATAAATGGAGGTAATAGATAATTATTGTACCATGTACTTACTTTATAGACATTTATAGAAAATGCTGCTTTTTTTTTAGTTCATTTTGTATGAGTACTAGTTTGGCCCGTGCAAAACTTTTGCACATTGGTCGTCGGGGGCGCAGGCATTTTCAGACAAAGCAAGCTGGTCAAATGTAAATGTATTTCATGAGATGATGAATATGCAAATAAAGTCCGTGGAGCCTCAATTAAGAGTCTCAAACACGGGACTAGCCAGATCTTCCTCCAGGGAAGGACCCAGCCAAGGAGTGGCTCCTTTCGGAAACCACCATTACCACCATATTAAGTGGCCCTTCAAGTCAATATCCAGCTCTTTACGAGTTTACAGATATGACAACGGAAATACCAAGGCCACGTATCCATCCACAGACAGCTGTTTCGGGGTTTTGCCCCTCATCAGTGTGGAGTAGGATTCTGGCTAGGTGGGAGCAATGCCTAGTAAACCAACATCACGAAACAATCACTGACCTCAGGGAGACCAGTCAAAGAAAACACTGCGGCAGCCGGCAAAGGCGCTCAATCACAGTGAAATCCTAGGTGCATTTCTCCCTGGGAAATACGAATATGCAAATAAAGTCCGTGGAGCCTCATTTAAGAGTCTCAAACACGGGACTAGCCAGATCTTCCTCCAGGGAAGGACCCAGCCAAGGGGTGGCTCCTTTCGGAAACCACCAATACCACCATATTAAGTGGCCTTTTAAGTCAATATCCAGCTCTTTACGAGTTTACAGATATGACAAGGGAAATACCAAGGCCAGGTATCCATCCACAGACAGCTGTCCACGGACTTTATTTGCATATTTGTATTTCCCAGGGAGCAATGCACCTAGGATTTCACTGTGATTGAGCGCCTTTGCCGGCTGCCGCAGTGTTTTCTTTGACTGGTCTCCCTGAGGTCAGTGATTGTTTCGTGATGAGATGATGAACACAGACAGGAGTCTGATAAGTAGAGAACAAAAAATGTTTTCCGGCTGAGGTACCAACAGCAGGTTATTGTGTCTTTCTGCACGTTTATGAAAATGAATGTTTAAACTGTATTTAGTGATAAAATCGTGAATGTGTGGCTTGTTTGGCTCTTTGCTTGCTGAATGGAGCAAGTTCACAATTCAAATGGTGTATCATTTTTGTGTGTGGGGGAAGTAATCAGCGAAAAAGCAGTTCATGTTTACAAATGTGTTTGCATATGTGACTCACCATTTGTGTGTGGGGGGCGAAGTAATCACCAAAAAAGCAGTGCATGTATATAAATGTATTTGCATATGTGACTCACCTGCAGTGAAGTGTGCAATCCTCCAATGTGCCTGAAATAGGCTGGGCAAGCACTTGAGCAAGCTGGAAAGACCCCAAGGCAAATGTTTAAACTGTATTTTGGGATGAATTTGTGGATGTGTGGTTTGTTTGGCTATTTTCTTGCTAAAGGGGGCAAGTTTACCTTTCAAATGGTGTATCATTTGTGTGTGTGTGGGTGGAGTATGAATGTAGATACAAAATAATCACCGAAAAAGAGTGTTTAAAAATAATAGTATAGATTAGTGTTGCACTTACATATAGACAGTGATGATGTTTTTTCCCATTTTTGGCAGTGATTATATTTTAGTCATATCAGCTGTATGGAATACTATAAGTCAGTCCCTTACTGGCAGTCCTACTTGTGTTATCAGTTTTCACAGCATTAGAACTTATTAACATTAATTGATCGACAATCTCGAGCATGATAAACAAAATGTATTCTGTTTTATTCTCTATGGTTTTATTCAACAGTCAGTAAAGTATTTTAGATACTAATGAACAGGCCCCAAAGGAACAGAAGAGTCTTTTCGAATATAGAACTCTGAAAGACCTAAAGTACACGCATTCCTGAAAAAAACACACAAACAAGTGAGATAATTTAATTGTACCCAATTATAGGTAGTGCATTGTGCAGGTTCAAGAGGTTCAATTATACTGGCAGAGTCA
This sequence comes from Dendrobates tinctorius, assembly GCF_039654945.1. Classification (NCBI taxonomy): domain Eukaryota; kingdom Metazoa; phylum Chordata; class Amphibia; order Anura; family Dendrobatidae; genus Dendrobates; species Dendrobates tinctorius. The sequence goes on along the minus strand of NW_027361673.1, from coordinate 28,673,251 downwards.
AACAAGTGTGGGAGGTTTGGGAATGCTACAGATTAAATTGCAGAATAGCCTCATACTTCATTAAAGTTTTTCTTGACTCTGAACCTGAAAATCTGAGTGCCATTCCAGAAAAAAAGGCATTTGGGCTTTTAATGAGGATCTGTATAGAAAAAGAAACATAGCAATCAAAACAGGCATCCAATGACCACTGAATCAGGCAAGATGAGTATCTATTATCCCCGTCTTATCATATGACGTGTTTGTTCTCCTCTCTGATGCGAGTTCAGAAATTGATCCTCCATCATTGCCGGTAGATGATGACTGTTTTAAACTGCAGCAGTCTGGGGGAAAGGTCAGAGAGGCCCAGAGCCTGCGCACTGCAGTACCTTGCTCTGCCTTCAACAGGGCAGATAAGTACGCCTGCGCAGGAGCAGGATGCCAGGGAGCCATGAAGCAAGCAGGAGGGCAGAATCGAAAGAAGGTGGGAGGCGCTGGACCAGGACCTGCGACACCCATTGGACCGGACCGCCCTGCAGGTGAGTAAAATAAAACATATATTTCTTATCTTTCAGGTCAGATCAGGGGCTTATTCACAGCATTATAGAATACTGTAGATAAGCCCTGAAAGGCAGTGACCGTAACTTGTATTGGGCAAACCTGGTTACAGTTTCCCTTTAAATATTGCGGTCAGTTAATTGAAAAGGGCTAAAAAAAATCAGTTTAACCCCTTAAGCCCCAAGGGTGGTTTGCACGTTAATGACCGGGCCATTTTTTACAATTCTGACAACTGTCCCTTTATGAGGTAATAACTCTGAAATGCCTCCATGGATCCCGGTGATTCTGACATTCTTTTCTCGTGACATATTGTACTTCATGTTAGTGGTAAAATTTCATTCAAATAACTTGCGTTTATTTGTGAAAAAAATGGAAATTTGGCAAAAATTTTGAAAATTTTGCAATTTTTCAACTTTGAATATTTATGCCCTTAAATCACAGAAATACAGCACACAAAAAACTTGATAAGTAACATTTCCCACATGTTTACTTTACATCAGCACAATTTTGGAACCAAAATTTTTTTTTGTTAGGGAGTTATAAGGGTTAAAAATTGACCACTGATTTCTCATTTTTGTAACACCATTTTATTTTTACGGACCACATCACATTTGAAGCCACTTTGAGGGGTCTATATGATAGAAAATACCCAAAAGTGACACCATTCTAAAAACTGCACCCCTTAAGGTGCTCAAAACCACATTCAAAACGTTTATTAACCCTTTAGGTGCGTCACAGGAATTTTTTGAATATTTAAAAAAAAATGAACATTTAACTTTTTTTCGCAAAAAAAATACTTCAGGTTCAATTTTTTTTATTTTATCAAGGGTAACAGGAGAAATTGGACTGCAAAATTTATTGTGCAATTTGTCCTGAGTACGCTGATACCTGATATGTGGGGGGGAACCACTGTTTCGGCGCATGGCTGAGCTCAGAAGGGAAGGAGCGCCGTTTGACTTTTTCAATGCAAAATTGGCTGGAATTCTGATCGGACACCATGTCACGTTTGGAGAGCCCCTGATGTACCTAAACAGTGGAAACCCCCAACAAGTGACCCCATTTTGGAAACTAGACCCCCAAAGGAACTTATCTAGATATGTGGTGAGAACTTTGAACCCACAAGGGCTTCACAAAAGTTTATAACGTACAGCGGTACAATTAAAAAATCATATTTTTTCCACAAAAATGATCTTTTCACTCCCAATTTTTATTTTCCCAAGGGTAACAGGACCCTAAAAGTTATTGCACAATTTGTCCTGAGTACGCTGATACCCCACATGTGGGGGCAAACCACTATTTGGGTGCATGGCAGAGCTCGGAAGTGAAGCAGCGCCATTTGACGTTTTTGACAGGAATTGAGATCGGACACCATGTCGCGATTGGAAAACCCCTGATGTACCAAAACAGTGGAAACCCCCCACAAATGACACCATTTTGGAAACTAGACCCCCCAAGGAACTTATCTAGATGTGTGGTGAGCATTTTGACCCCTCCAGTGCTTCACAGAAATTTATAATGCCCGGGCGTGAAAATAAAAAAATCGTATTTTTCCCACAAACATGATCTTTTAGTCACCATTTTTTTAATTTTCCCAAGGGTAACAGGAGAAATTGGACTCCAAAAGTTGTTGTCCAATTTGTCCTGAGTACGCTGACACCCCATATGTGGGAGAAAACTACTGTATGGGCACACGTCGGGGCTCGAAAGGGAAGTAGTGACGTCTTGGAACGCAGACTTTGATGGAATGGTCTGCGGGTGTCATGTTGCCTTTGGAGAGCCCCTAATGTACCGAAACAGTGGAAACCCCCCACAAGTGACCCCATTTTGGAAACTAGACCCCCTAAGGAACTTATCTAGATGTGTGGTGAGCACTTTGAACCCCCAAGGGCTTCACAGAAGTTTATAATGCCCAGGCATGAAAATAAAAAAATCGTATTTTTTCCACAAACATGATCAATTAGTCCCCAATTTTTTTTATTTTCCCAAGGGTAATAGGAGAAATTGGACCCCAAAAGTTGTTGTCCAATTTGTCCTTAGTACGCTGATACCCCATATGTGGGAGAAATCTACTGTATGGGCACATGTCAGGTCTCGGACGGGAAGTAGTGACATTTTGGAATGCAGACTTTGATGGAATGGTCTGCGGGTGTCATGTGCGTTTGGAGAGCCCCTGATGTACCTAAACTATTGAAACTCCCCACAAGTGACCCCATTTTGGAAACTAGACCCCCCACGGAACTTATCTAGATGTGTGGTGAGCACTTTGAACTCCCAAGTGCTTCACAAAAGTTTATAACGCCCGGGCGTGAAAATAAAAAGATCATTTTTTTCCACAAAAATGATATTTTTGCCCCCAATTTTTAATTTTCCTAAGGGTAACAGGAGAAATTGGACCCCAAAAGTTGTTTTGCAATTTGTCCTGAGTAGGCTGATACCCCATATGTGGGGGTAAAACACTGTTTGGGCGCATGGCAGAGCTTGGAAGGGAAGGAGCACCATTTGACTTTTTCAACTCAGAATTGGCTGGAATTGAGATCAGACGCCATGTTGCATTTGGAGAGCACCTGATGTGCCCAAACAGTGGAAACCCCCAATTCTAACTTCAACCCTAACCCCAACACACCCCTAACCCTAATCTCAGCCCTAGCCCTAGCCCTAACCCTAACCCTAGCCCTAGCCCTAACCCTAGCCCTGGCCCTAGCCCTGGCCCTAACCCTAGCCCTAACCCTAAGGCCTCTTTCACACTTCAGTTTTTTTGCATCAGTTCAAATCCGCCAAAAAGGCAGAGAAGCGGATCCGTTCTGAACTGATGTGAACGGATGTCACAGGATCCGTTTTCAGACGGATCCTGAAAATGAGGAAATTGAAAGGAAACGCTGGCCGGGACGAGAGAGAGAGAGAGAGAGATTTTTTTGGTCCGGCAACCAGAAAGAATTTGGGGTTAAATTAGTCTCTGGAGGATCCGCCAGAAAAAAAAACGTTGCAAGCTCCGTTTTCAAATCTTTGAGGATGGTGACGGACAGCAACTTTTGGCGGATCCTCAAAAAAAACGGATGCAACGGACGGCAATCCGTCACAATCCGCCATTAATGTAAGTCAATGGGGGGAAAAACGGATCCTCAAAAGAAAATTGAGGATCCGTTTTTTTCAAAACCTGGCGGATTGTGACTGATTGTAAAAAACGGAAGTGTGAAAGAGGCCTAACCCTAATGGGAAAATGGAAATAAATACATTTTCTTTTAATTTTATTATTTTTCCCTAACTAAGGGGGTGATAATGGGGGGTTTGATTTACTATTTATGGCGGTTTTTATGTTTGACAGCTGTAGCACGCTAAAAGACGCTTTTTATTGTAAAAATAGTTTTTGCATCACCACATATTGAGAGCTATAATTTTTCCGCATTTTGACCCACCGAGTCATGTGAGGTCTTATTTCTTGTGGGACGAGTTGACGTTTTTATTGGTACCATTTTCGGGCACGTGACTTTTTTTATCGCTTTTTATTCCGATTTTTGGGACGCAGAATGAACAAAAACCAGCGTTTCACGAATTTCTTTTGGGTGATGCATTTACACCGTTCCACGTGCGACAAAAATTGATAAAGCGGTTTTATTCTTCGGGTCAGTACGGTTACAGCGATACCTCATTTAGGTCTTTTTTTATGTTTTGTCGGTTTTATGCAATGAAAACTATTTTATATAAAAAATAATTATTTTTGCATTGCTTTATTCTGCGAGCTATAACTTTTTTATTTTTTCGCTGATGATGCTGTATGGCAGCTCGTTTTTTGCGGGACAAGATGACGTTTTCAGCTGTACCATGGATATTTATATGCGTCTTTTTGATCGCGCGTTATTGCACTTTTTGTTCGGCGGTATGATAATAAATCATTATTTTTTGCTTTTTTTTATTTTTATTTTTTAAGGGGTTCGCTAAAGGGGTTAACTAATGGGACAGTTTTATAGGGCAGGTCGTTACAGACGCGGCGATACCAAATATGTGTACTTTTATTGTATTTTTTTTGATTTCCAAAAAATGAATTTATTGGGGGAATATTTTTTTTTTTCTAATTTATTTGACGATTTTTTAAAAATTATTTTAACACTTTTTTTTTTTTTTAACTTTGTTACATTGTCCCAGGTGGGACATCACTGCCCTGTGACAGATCGCTGATCTGTCACATCACAGATCGCTGATCTGTCACATCACAGATCACTGTGACAGATCAGCAATCTGTCACAGGCAGTGCAACAGGCTTCCTTGTGCCTGCGCTTTGCAGGCACTGAGGAAGCCGGCTCCCTGCAGGCCCCCGAAGGTCCCCGTCACCATCTTGGATTCGGGGGCCTGCAGGGAAGGAGCCCCCCGCAGCAGCGCTGCACATTGCGCTGCCGTGGGGGGCTCAGGGCATCACGAAGGGAGCCCCCTCCCTGACGATGCTTCCCTTTAACCCCCGGTACACCGTGATCGTGTTTGATCGTGGTGTACAAGGGGTTAACGTGTCGTGGGCGGTCCTAGACCGCCCCTGACACATTGTGCCGGGAATCGGCTGTGATAATCAGCTGACACCCGGCCGCGATCAGCGGTGCTCACCAAGTGGGCGCCGCTGATCGCTATGATGTACTATCCCGTCCCTGGGAATTAAGTCCCAGGGCACATGGACGGGATAGTACGTCTCATGGCAGAAAGGGGTTAAAAATAGTCTTTACAAATTTAGGAAAATGTAAGAAAAAAAATAAAATAAAATCACTGCCCAATTTCCCATTAAAAAAGGTATACAAAAAATGTAAAGAATAAACTTACCTGGTATTGTTGTGTCCATAAAAGTATGATCTATCAAAATATAACATTTTAATTAATCCAATCGCTTAATGTCATAAAGAAAAAGAAAATAAAACTCCAGAATTGTGTTTTTTTGTCACCACAAAAAATGCAATAAGAAGATCAAAATGTCTTATCTACCTAAAAATAATATCAATGAAAATGTCAGCTCACCACACAAAAAACAAGCAATCACACAGCTCTATTGATGTAAAAGAGAAAACTTTACCAGTATCAGAAAATGGCGACACAAGCAGAATTTTTTATTTTTTTTACCAATTTCCATTTATTGCTACTTTAAAATAAAATCAATACAAGTTTGGTATCACCATAATTGTACTGACCTGGAGAATAATGTTATTGGATAATTTTTACATCAAAATTAACGTTGTAAAAACAAAACCCCAAAACATTTGTGAAATTGCTTTTTTTCTTGTAAATTCAATGCACTTTTTTTCTGTTTTCCAATACAATGCATGTTAAATTAAGTGATAAGCAAATATTTCAATGTCTAGTTCAGAATGGTGCAGTCTGAAGTCAGATTGTAAGTGGTCAAAGAGGGAGCAAGAGGAGAGGTGGGAGGACAGTTCAAAATGGACGTACTGTTCCAGTAGTTTGGGGGAACAGGGGAATGATATGGGGAGATAGCTAGACACAGAGGATATGTCAAGGGTGTGATTTTTGAGGATGGATGTGATCGAGATGTATTTCAATCAGGATGGAAGACACCAGTTGTTAGTGACAGGTTGAAGAGGTGGGTTACGCTTGTAATGAAGAGTGTGGTAAAGTTTGGAAAGAGGTGGCACCTTATTGTGTCAAGTTCACAGGTGGTGAAGCAAAGTATTCAGCTGAGATGAGATGGAGGGGGAACTAGTGGATGCAGGAAAAAATTGATAGTACTGAATACCTGTTTAGGATTGTAAGACAGGTATGATATGAAGGATGAGAAGTTGCTTTGTTTTGCTGCAGTCAGAATTTTCGCAGCATTTTTACAACTTCTATTACTGGATGGGCAACTCCGCTCCCTTTCTTTGGCAGCTGTACAACGGTACACTTTGCAGATGAGGGCCATAAAGAACATATGCTCCAGTAGATGGAAAGTGCTGCATCAAGTGGCCTCTGCTCCTCTTCCTCCACCTTAACATCACACACAGTACAGTCCTCAGTGGTGGCACCTCGATTAAACTTTTTTCCCCCTCATCACAACTCTCCAAGCGCCCAACTGACTGTTGGGAACCACAGATGGCTGCGTCTGCAGATCTCTTCACACATTGTATGCCATGAGAATATTAAGTGTACTGTAAAGATCCACATAGTCAAGAGGAGGAAATCATCTGCACTGATGGCCAAATTTTTTCTCACTTGATTCATGGTCGGAAGAAGTTTGGTCCGAGCATAAACCAAACCCTCATCAACAGACGTTAACCCCGTTGGGTGAAGCTGATCCATTTGTGACGAGACTTGGATATTATTTGAGGTGCCTGTGGATTGTACTGTGTTGTCAAGGCAAAAAGAGGAGGAGGGTGACTCTCGGGCGAAGAGTGGGAGAACAGAGAGGATGATGATGAGGTAGTAGATGACACTTTGTGCAAACCCAGAGGCATGCAGCTGAGTATCTCAGCAGAGTAGGAGGAGGAGGAAGATGAGGAGGTTACGTAGACAAAGAATTATGCAACCAAGACAACCAATGCATCCTGAGGTCCAACTCTGGCAATGGATAGCAGCGTTTGTGGTTCTGCAGTTGCCTAGCTTGGGTCTTTTTTTCTGACTGACAAAAATGTGAAAAAATCATGTTATCTGTCAATTTTTTTAAAAACAACCTAGTAGAGAAAAAATGAAATAATTTCAGTACTACATGCATGACCTGGCACATGCGCGATCAACATACATTAATCTGGTAATGTTACTGTAAGCAGGTCCCGGGATGCAGTAATGTATGGAATGCAGGGCAAGGGTTAACAATAGTGCAATTTAATAATAACAATAGGGAAAACTCCTCACAGGGAGACAACAGGGGGTTAACAAAGGAAATTGTAATTCAACATAAAAGTCTTATTATGAACTTATCGTGATTCCAATGTTCCTCAGCCGCGTGTAATCCGGTGGGGTTACAGTCCCAGCAATGGCCGGCACAATGTCTTCAGGCTTCACCCGCCCATACACAAACCAGCTTCTGACGTCAACGGGCGGTTTCCGGTTTTGCCTGCTGAGCCCCTAGTCCATTAATTTGTGCAGGGAAGGAATGTTGCAGAGGTCTCTGTCCTATGCATGCTCCACTGCATGTCTGTGAAAGATGGGGAACATACCGCAGGATCCGACACCTGGCACCTGCTTGTCAATGCTAGCACCGCACTCTGCTTAGCTGAGCGCCCGATGCTCTGCACGCTCACTGATTCTCGGGGGCCCTCATGAAAGCTCTGCTGAGGCATGACTCCACTCTGTCTCTCTCGCAGTGGAGCGCAGTCCACCCCCGCTGTCTCTCTCTGCTGGCGGGAAAGTTCTCTCTCTTTCCCGTGCTTCCTGCTCTCTGCCTAATCTTACCACCCCCCCTCTCACCAGGTCATGGATCCTGTCCGGTTCCCCATTTCTTCACCCCGGCAACATGGGACGCAGCCTCGATTGTTCCGGACCCGGCATCGCAAAGGTACCCGTAGCCAGGTCTTATTCCTTACTAAAATGCAGACTAGTGGGTCTCGCCAACCACCGTCCACCTCATCAACCGCATCTTCTGATTCTTCCTCCTCTCACACCGTGGCAAGTGTTGTCATACAGATCTGAGGCCGAAGCACCTCCACTTGTTTACCCCCTACTGTTGTGGTGATTGACAGTCTGTCAGCTGATATGGAATTGGACATGCCTGCTGTTTTTCACTGATCTTACATACCAAGCACACCCCATCTTTCTCAATCCACCTTAACACCTCCACCTGCACCTCTCTGGAAAATGGAAAAGAGAAGAATTAGCTGTGTATAAAGGCAAAATGAGCAATTGAAAGTACACAGGGATATATATTAAAAGGATACAAATTTTGATGGAAGTGCTTCTTTATTATTTTGTCGCACAACCCCACCAATAACAGCTGATCGGCGGGGGTGCTGGGTGTTGGACACTGACCAATCAGACATTGATGACCTATCCTAAGGATAGGTCATCAGTGCTAAAGTAGTGGACAACCTCTTTAAGATACATTTATGATGAATGCTATTTTATAAACTTTCAATCATGAACACACAGGTGACATCATACTTTGCCTGATCAGAGTTACTTACAAACCTTGAAAACAGCAATTGTAAAAAGTGCTATGATATTGTTGTGTTGGTAAATTGAATTCTCAGAGCAAAGCAGCACAAAGTGACGACAATGAAAGAAAACAAATTCAATACATAAGCTTTGTGACATTTTTCACACATGCTGCGATCACAAGACAAATCACACATTTTCCCTAAGGCCCACTCTAAAGTAATCCTATTGAAATACATTTATAGAACATGTCGCTGTCTACCACTATATCAGATCATTGGGGCAAACAAATATCCTTTCTTTAGAATTATTATACAGTCCTCTGTCAATAAAAGTGTTCAGATCTTAAATAATAGCAGTATGCAGAATGTATTTCAAATCTCTTAATAAAATACTCACAAATACTCACTTTTTAGTTCTATAAATGTCTTAAAGCTATAGAGCGAATTTTTGCTTTAACCCCTTAATGACAGCCAGTACGTCTTTTAAGGCTATGTGCCCACGTAGTTTTTAGGTGCTGCGGATTTCTCCCTGCGGATTTTGTAAAATCCGCAGGTAAATCCGCAGGTCAAAAGACCTGCAGTTTACCTGCGGATTAGCCTGCGGTTTTGCCCTGTGGTTTCTCACCTCACAATGGTGAAGGTAGGAAACCACAGCGAAATCCGCACAAAGAATTGACATGCTGTGGATTGTAACCCGCAGCAAATCCGCGCGGAAAAATCCGCAGCATGTGCACAGCGTTTTTTTATTTCCATAGGAAATAAAGGTACTGTACAACGCAGCAGAATCTGCAGCGTGTGTACATACCTTAGCTGACCTGAGAGATAAGAGAATAGCTGCCTCATACAGGTGACAGTCCAGCAGCTGTCAGCTGTACACTATAGCTGACAACTTGCTGCATCAGCCACGATCAGTGTCTGCACAGTCCAAATCTGTTTAACCCCTTAGATGCTGCTGTCAATAGTGACTATATCATATAAATGGTTAACAGAGTGTGGCTTCTGCCTCTTTATCCCAATTGGTGCCCTCAGATTATGATTGTGTTATCCTGATGTTTGTTATGGCAATGCACAACCAACTAAGGGCATTAGAGGCTGACGGCTGTTGTAACCTGTTCAGAAGTTAGCGGCATTTAGGTGGTAAAAATACACATTTTCATTTCTGTCATGCCACTTTGCATTAATTCCTGACAATTACTTGAAGGGTTAATAAACTACCTGACTGCAGTTTTCAATATGTCAGGGGGTGCTGTTTTTAAAATGGTATCACTTTTGGGGTTTTCCCAATATATGGGACCCCCAAAGTCTCTTCAAACCTGGATAGGTCCATAAAAAAATAAATTTTGCAAATTTCCTTGAAAATACGAAAATTTAGTGCTACATTTTTAAACCTCCTAAAATGCTAACAAAATAAAAGAACATTTTACAATTGGTGCTGATGTAAGGCAGACATGTGGGAAATGTAATTTATTAATGTTTTGCTCTGGTCTGACTATCTGAATTGAAGGGATAATCATTCAAAGTTTGAAAATTGATATTTTTTAGCATTTTTTTCAAATTTCTGATTTTTTTTTATAAATAAACACAAAACATATCGATCTAAATTTACCATTATCATAAAGTATAATGTGTCACGAAAAAAACAATCTCAAAATCAATGGGATTTGTTGAAGCGTTCCAGAGTTATTACCAGATAAATTGACATTGGTCAGATTTAAAAAATTTGTCTCTGTCACTAAGGGGTTAAATCAGGATGTTTATTTTGCCAGGTTCTTGTATGTGACTTTGTCAAATAAGTATAAATATGCCAATAAGGCAGGAGTTCAGAGGATCTTGAGCTATGTTACAGTCTGCTATAACCACTATAAAGATATGAGAAATGATTAACAAGCAAAGAATTTTGATCCGTTCTGGATTTTTTTTCAAATGTTGCATTCATTTGGCAAAAGTTTCAGGATACATCAAAAGTGTTATGCCTCACCTGGTGAGTTGGATCTTTCAAATCCCCTTTGTCTAGATGAGCAGCTGTTAAAGGGAATCTGTCAGCAGGTTTTTACTATTTTACCTGAGAGCAGCATAATACAGGACAAGTGACCCTGATCCAACCCATGCATCGCTTTGTTTACTGAGTGCAGCAGCTGTGACAATCAGAGTTTTTATATGTAGCACATAGCAGAGCTTGGAAAGGTAATCCCTCCCACACCACAGCATTCTGTCTACATTGTATATTCACAGTGAGCTGCTTACCACAGGAGAGGGCAAGGTCAGACCAGGGCACGTGTGTACTGTAGTCAGGACAATGATAATCTCCTAGTGATAAAGCCTTCATTGTAAGTAAACAACAGCACAGAGCCTAATAAATTACACATCCCTGAAATTTGTGTCTCAGCTGCTACCTCATGCTGTCCTTAGATTACATAGTGCAACAGGAGTGGTGGAATCACTGTACCATGGTCTGAGGAAAGTCTAGAGGGGCTGACTAGGTGAGCACCTGACTCTTCAGTAGAGTCCCTCATGGTGGATTTAGGCTTGGCTACTGATGGACACCAGGTGCTAACCAGAACAGACCTTGGATGCACAGCAGCTGATCTGTAAGGGACAGGGACCTGGAACGGGCATGTACAGCTGACACAGACAGGTATGGTATACAGATAGGCACTGGTAGGTGCCAGCTGGTCAGGCTGGTATACAGATAAGCACTGACAAATGCCGGATGGTATACAGATATGCACTGACAGATGTCAGCTGGTACAGCTGGTATGCAGATAGGCACTGGCAGATATAGGCTGGTATGCAGATGGGCACTGGAAGGTGCAGGCTGGTACGGCTGGTATACAGATAGGCACTGACAGGTGGCATCATGCGCAAACCCCAGGCAACAGCCTGAGAAGGAGGAGGCTGAAGTGTGGGATGGGGACTGCAGCAGTGAGTTTGCCGGCGCCCCTACCAGCGGATCTGAGAAGCATGCAGGGACACAGATGTTACAAATAGCACAAACTTTCTGATAGATTCCTTTTAAGCAACACAGATATATGGCATTGGTGCAGAAGAGCGGAATAGATGGAACAATCATATTTCGCAACTTTGGAGGCAGGGCTGCCACTAGGAATTTCGGGGCCCCATGCTGGCAAAATTTTCGGGGCCCCCTTGAGACTCCGCCCAGGCTCCACCCCAGCACCGCCCACCACCCCTCAAACTGTCCACAGCCCCACCGCTCTCTCTTGGAAAAACTCCGCTTCTCACCAATCACACATTAACAGTTACCATCTCCAGATCACACACATAGCCAGCAGCTCTTGTTTTGACCAAAAGATTTTTTAAATCTGCCACCATGACAAGGTAGACTCTTTTGGCTGGGCCCTACTCTACTCTAACCTATTAAACATTTGCTAAAATATCCAATACAATTTAGGTATATCTTTTATTTATTTTTCAATTTTTAAAATGACCAATAATGTCACATCCAAAGGGACAAATACTGCTACACCATGACCAGACCACATATTACCACCACACAGTGACCTATAATGCCACATACAAGGAACAAATACGGCCGCACCATGGCCAGACCACATATTACCACCACAGAGACAGAATAATAGCACATACAAGGGACAAATACCACCACACCATGCCCAGACACCATATTACCACCACATGGTGACCAATAACACCACATACAAGGAACAAATACAGCCACACCATGACCAGACCACATATTACCACCAGTGACAGAATAATAGCACATACAAGGGACAAATAGAACCGCATCATACCCAGACCACATATTACCAGCACATGGTGACTGGATACTACAATACTGATCATTAAAAAAAAACATAATACTATCACCATAAGTGCCATTATACACAGGAGATCTGTACTTAGTATGGAGTGTCTGTGTACAGGTAATACAGTGATCACCAGTGACATTATACACAGGAGCTCTGTATATAGTGTCTGTGTACAGGTAATACAGTGATCACCGGTGACATTATGCACAGGACTTCTGTATATAGTGTCAGTGCATAGGTAATACAGTGATCACTGGTAACATTGTACAAAGGAACTCTGTATATAGTGTATAGTGTCATTGTAGAGGTAACACACTGACTCACCAGTGACGTCTCTAGGTAAAGTCCTTCATCCTTGCTTTTCATCTTTCATCCAGCACAAACCGCCATCACATCTTCCAGCCAGGGCTTGTCTCTGCAGGAAATAACACAGTTATCTAGAGCTCCACTTGCAGAACACATTACTTAATTTTTTCCCAACTTCTTCACTACACCAGATGAAGAAAAAAAGGAGACATAGTGTCGCTCTGCACAGTAACAGAACCTCCCCCCATTTAAAACAGTATCCTTAAAAAAATAAAATAAATACATCACTGCAGTAATAATATCCTTTAATTAGCCCCTATAGTAATAATATCCCCATCCTGGCCCCTGTGTGTCTCATTCCTGGCTCCAGGAATATTTTCTCACATCCTGACCTCCATTCTGCCCCATATGATCTCCAGATCCTGCCCTATCTGTCTACATTGTATCCATCCTGCACCATGTGTCTCCCATCCTGCCCCCTGTGTCTCACATTGTGCCCCCTCCTGTGTTTCACTGTCACATTATTCCTCCTCCTGTGTCTCACTGTCACATTCTGCCCCCTCCTGTATCTTACTGTCACATTTTGCCCCCGTGCCTCACATTCTGCCCCCTCCTGTGTCTCACTGTCAGATTCTTCCCCCTGTGTCTCACTGTCACATTCTGCCCCCTCCTGTGTCTCACTGACACATTCTGCCTCCTCCTGTCACATTATGCCCCCATGTCCATTCTGACCCCGTGTCTCACATTCTGCCTCCATGGTCATTCTGCCCTCGTGTCTCGTATTCTGCCCCCTCCTGGGTCTCACTGTCACATTCTGCCCCATGTCTGCATTCTGCCCCATGTCTGCATTCTGCCCCCATGTCTTGCATTCTGCCCCCATGTCTTGTATCCTGCCCCCACAGCCTGCATTCTGCCCCATGTCTCGCATTCTGCCCCCTCCTGTGTCTCACTGTCACATTCTGCCCCCTCCTGTGTCTTATGGTCACATTCTGCCCCCATGTCTTGCATTCTGCTCTCATGTCTCACATTCTGCCCCTCCTGTGTCTCATTGTCACATTCTGCCCCATGTCTTGCATTCTGCCCCCATGTCTCGCATTCTGCCTCCATGTCTTGTATTCTGCCCCCACGCCCTGCATTCTGCCCCATGCCCATTCTGCCCCCATGTCTTGCATTCTGCCCCCATGTCTCGCATTCTGCCCCTCCTGTGTTTCACTGTTACATTCTGCCCCCTCCTGTGTCTTATGGTCACATTTTGCCCCCATGTCTTGCATTCTGCCCTCATGTCTCACATTCTGCCCCCTCCTGTGTCTCACTGTCACATTCTGCCCCGTGTCTCACATTCTGCCCCATGTCTCGCATTCTGTCCCCTCCTGTGTCTCACTGTCACATTCTGCCCCCTCCTGTGTCTTACTGTCACATTCTGCATCCTCCTGTGTCTTACTGTCACATTCTGCCCCATGTCTTGCATTCTGCCCCCATGTCTCACATTCTGCCCCCTCCTGTGTCTCATTGTCACATTCTGCCCCCATGTCTTGCATTCTGCCTTCATGTCTTGCATTCTGCCCCCATGTCTGCATTCTGCCCCCATGTCTTGCATTCTGCCAACATGTCTTGCATTCTGCCCCCATGTCTGCATTCTGCCCCCATGTCTGCATTCTGCCCCATGTCTTGCATTCTGCCCCTATGTCTTGCATTCTGCCCCATGTCTTGCATTCTGCCCCCATGTCTGCATTCTGCCCCCATGTCTTGCATTTTGCCCCCATGTCTTGCATTCTGCCCCCATGTCTGCATTCTGCCCCCATGTCTTGCATTCTGCCCCCATGTCTTGCATTCTGCCCCCATGTCTTGCATTCTGCCCCATGTCTGCATTCTGCCCCCAGGTCTTGCATTCTGCCCCCATGTCTCGCATTCTGCCCCCTCCTGTGTCTCACTGTCACATTCTGCCCCCTCCTGTGTCTTACTGTCACATTCTGCCCCCTCCTGTGTCTTACTGTCACATTCTGCCCCCATGTCTCACATTCTGCCCTCTCCTGTGTCTCACTGTCACATTCTGTCCCCATGTCTTGCATTCTGCCTCTATGTCTTGCATTCTGTCCCCATGTCTTGCATTCTGCCCCGGTGTTTTGCATTCTGCCCCGGTGTCTTTCATTCTGCCCCCGTGTCTGCATTCTGCCCCTGTGTCTTGCATTCTGCCCCATGTCTGCATTCTGCCCCCATGTCTTGCATTCTGCCCCCATGTCTTGCATTCTGCCCCCATGTCTGCATTCTGCCTCCATGTCTTGCATTCTGCCTCCATGTCATGCATTCTGCCCCATGTCTTGTATTCTGCCCCCATGTCTTGCATTCTGCCCCATGTCCAGCATTCTGCCCCATGTCTTGCATTCTGCCCCCATGTAATGCATTCTGCCCCATGTCTTGTATTCTGCCCCTCCTGTGTCTCACTGTCACATTCTGCCCCCTCCTGTGTCTGTCACATTCTGCCCCCTCCTGTGTATCACTGTCACATTCTGCCCCCATGTCTTGCATTCTGCCTCCATGTCTTGCTTTCTGCCCCCATGTCTTGCATTCTTCACCTGTGTTTTGCATTCTGCCCCCGTGTCTTGCATTCTGCCCAAGTGTCTGCATTCTGCCCCCATGTCTGCATTCTGCCCCCATGTCTTGCATTCTGCCCCCATGTCTTGCATTCTGCCCCCATGTCTGCATTCTGCCCCCAGGTCTTGCATTCTGCCCCCATGTCTCGCATTCTGCCCCCTCCTGTGTCTCACTGTCACATTCTGCCCCCTCCTGTGTCTTACTGTCACATTCTGCCCCCTCCTTTGTCTTACTGTCACATTCTGCCCCCATGTCTCACATTCTGCCCTCTCCTGTGTCTCACTGTCACATTCTGTCCCCATGTCTTGCATTCTGCCTCTATGTCTTGCATTCTGTCCCCATGTCTTGCATTCTGCCCCGGTGTTTTGCATTCTGCCCCGGTGTCTTGCATTCTGCCCCGGTGTCTGCATTCTGCCCCTGTGTCTTGCATTCTGCCCCATGTCTGCATTCTGCCCCCATGTCTTGCATTCTGCCCCCATGTCTTGCATTCTGCCCCCATGTCTGCATTCTGCCTCCATGTCTTGCATTCTGCCTCCATGTCATGCATTCTGCCCCATGTCTTGTATTCTGCCCCCATGTCTTGCATTCTGCCCAATGTCCACCATTCTGCCCCCATGTCTTGCATTCTGACTCCATGTAATGCATTCTGCCCCATGTCTTGTATTCTGCCCCTCCTGTGTCTCACTGTCACATTCTGCCCCCTCCTGTGTCTTACTGTCACATTCTGCCCCCTCCTGTGTATCACTGTCACATTCTGCCCCATGTCTTGCATTCTGCCTCCATGTCTTGCTTTCTGCCCCCATGTCTTGCATTCTTCACCTGTGTTTTGCATTCTGCCCCGTGTCTTGCATTCTGCCCAAGTGTCTGCATTCTGCCCCATGTCTTGCATTCTGCCCCCATGTCTGCATTCTGCCCCCATGTCTTGCATTATGCCCCCATGTCTTGCATTCTGCCCCCCATGTCTGCATTCTGCCTCCATGTCTTGCATTCTGCCCCCGTGTCTGCATTCTGCCCCATGTCCTGTATTCTGCCCCCATGTCTACATATTTTCCCCTGTGTGTCTCCAATCCTGCCCCCGAGTCTCCATTCTGCCTCTGTGTGTCTCCATTCTGCCCCGGCAGGGTCTCCGTCCTGCCAGGGAAACATATTGCCCCTTTCAATAATAAAATAAAATAAAAACTTTCTTCTTACCTGACCGCGCTCCTGCGGTGAAAATGCAGCTGTGTGAGCTGAAAGGTATAAAACAATACCATATGGAACAAATTGAAATGTACCCCAAACGAGTCACCATTTGTAAAATTATGACTCAGAGGGGATCGATAATGGACACTCCCACATAACATATTCAAACAAAAAAAATGGAGTAAAAGTCCGTAATGTATTAGAAACGTATGAAATTTATTATACATAAAAATAGTACGGACAATTATAAACAAACATCTTCAATGAAGAAATCGGGTAATATCAGCTGCTTTTTGTCCTGTCCATATAATATCAAGTAAAAAAGTGCCAAGTGCTTCTTATAAAGATGGGCCATAAAAACGGGACACAAATATCGGGAAAACCCAGGTGCGCATCCTGAGAAACAACCCCTTTATCCCATGCTAAAGTGCTTACCCATCATATGCTCCAGGACAAGTGCAGCGCCGCCACCGACGCGCGTATCGCCTCTTTCTTAAGGTGCGGTGGTATGTCGCATAAGGGATCATGATTATATACCCTGTCAGCAGGTGCCCTTAGTCGGCGCATGTTTCCGGTCCTGCGCCCAGGAAGTTGCATTGTTTCCTGCGACCAAGATGGCGCCGCGTGTCAGGAAGCATCTGATGACGCCACTGAACCGCAAACGTCACCACTGCGCCTTGTCAATGCTCCACGGCACAGACCGCAGACATGCGCACTGGAGCCAAAGTTCCTGCAGTGAGCCGGATAATTATAATAATAATAAGTGTAAAATACTGATATATGTGTAATGAATGTGTGATAGCGTGTGAATGGAAATAATATAATACACTGAAAATAAATAATTATTTGAAATAAATACTGTGTATGTGACAAATTGTAATGTGACATATAAATAAGACAGTGTCCACAATGTACCTATCAATACAATACGAAAAAGTGATACAAAATTATGTTACAATTCTATGAGGGAAACCGCCATAGCATTCTTGAAAATGCATCTATAATATCACAAAAATACAAACATTTACAGTGTATATATAACATGTTCTTAGATGAACATATACAGTAATTTCAGATTTATCCAGCAAGTCCTTAAAAACAGGATGAAGAACCATGGATCCCACCAGATCTATCCCACTCGAACGTCATGATGATATATGGTGTCCAATTGCCGAATCAAAAAACTAACATAAAAACAACAATCAAAATTAGACAAATATAAAAAACAAATAAAACCACGACATACAAAATTTATAAAAATGAGCTATAACTCAACTGCTCATTCAGTCCTGCCGCTGCCACGGTATCAAGAACCGTAATCCACCGGCATTCCTACTGAGCTAAGGCACGTTTAATATCACCCCCCCTTATTCCGGCACGGATTCTGTCAATACCCCACGCTAGTAATCCATTTGGATCACATTTGTGTTTCAGACGAAAATGTCTGGCAATGGGTTTGAGGCCATCAACATCATCCGCTTCACGGGCGGCCATTATGTCCCTCACATGTTCCCGTATGCGAACACGTAGTTCGCGGGTAGTGAGTCCAACATATATTAATCCACAAGGGCATACTGCATAATACACAACAAAAGTGGTACTACAAGTAATGTACCCCCGATTTTAAATTCACGATGGCCATCCGATGAAGTGAATGATACTGATCTCCTCAAATTCCTGCATGCCAGGCAATCACCACATGGAAAAAAATCCATTTCTGGGTTTTCCGGCCTGTAACATGTCAACATTCTTACTAATGTAATGACTCTTAACTAACATATTCCCAATGGTCTTACATCTCCGCTCAGTCATAAGGGGGCGTTCAAGGAGGCATTCACGTAGGACTGGATCCGTTTTCAAAACAGCCCAATGTCAATTCAAAAGTGATCTCATCATGTCCCATTTATGATTGTATGTTGATATATACCTTACTTCTCCATCTGTTTTGGTTTTGGGCTTACTCCACCTATTCACCAATAGATCTGTCCTGGAAGATTTTTTGGCTCGCCAGTATCCCCACCTAATACACCTTCCACTGTATCCCCTTTCGGAGAACCTCTCCCCAAGGTCCACAGCCTGCTCTTCAAACAATTCATCGGTAGAACAAATCCTTCTGGCACGCAAAAACTGTCCGACCGGAATGGTTCTGACCGTGGAATGCGGATGTGACGAGGATGCATGTAAGAGGGCATTCACAGAAGTCTCCTTTCTATATAAATCAGTATGAATATGACCATCATCCTGTACCTTTAATGTCACATCAAGAAACGTAATTTCATGTTGATGAAAAACGTACGTGAGATGAATGCTGAAGCTGTTCCGGTTAAGATCACCCACAAAATCATGTAACTCAGAGACAGGGCCTTGCCAGATGAATAGGATATCATCGATATGCCTAAACCATCCTACAATTTGGGGAGCGGAATGTGCGCCATCCGAGAAAACTTCTCGTTCCCAGTAACCCAAAAATAAATTTGCATACGATGGCGCACAGGCTGCCCCCATTGCAGTGCCCTGCCTCTGTAGAAAAAATCTATCCTTGAAAGTAAAGAAATTGTGGGTGAGTACAAACTCCAACAGCTCCAACACCAGCTCACCCATGTCTGGATCTAAATTACTTGTTTCAAGGAAAAATCTGGAAGCCCTCATTCCATCCACATGCCGAATGCTGGTGTACAGCGATTCGACATCTGCTGTCACCAATATCATGTCAGCATCCACGGAGAGACCATCCAGTCTCCTAAGGATATCATTTGTGTCCCTGACATAGGAAGGCAGTGTCTCCACCTGTGGATGTAGATAATATTCAATAAATTTACAGGTTGGATCACACAACCCCCCCATGCCAGACACAATAGGGCGTCCAGGAGGAGAAACAGGATCTTTGTGGACCTTGGGGAGAAGATACAGTGTGGGGATCACAGGAGTTTTGACTAAAAGTCCATTTAGTACTTTCTTAGTTATAATGCCCCTTTCATATGCCATTTCAAGGATATTATATAGCTTACTCTGGAAAATAGTGAGAGGATTATTTGGAAGCTGTGAATAAGTTTCCTTATTTCTCAGCTGTCTCATAGCCTCTTTCTCATATTTATCAGCAGGCCAGAGCACCACGTTTCCCCCTTGTCAGCTGGTTTAATAACTATGTCATCCCAACTCCCAATCTCATGTAGGGCCTCTCTTTGATGTGGAGTCAGATTATCACTTTTTTTATAATTATTAATTGATTTCAAATCTTCTGTCACTAATCGAGTGAAAATCTCCACTTGGGGACATAATGAGAAAGGGGGGAACGTAGTACATCTGGCTGCTATAGGAGGCAATGGTACACTTACCGAATCTCTATTGGATTCACTCTCCAATTCTTCCAGGGCACACATTGCCTCAGCTTCTGAGATAAATATTCCCTGATTTGGCAAAGGGCGTGAATGTAATCTTCTCAGGACAATCTTTCGGGAAAACAGGTGGAGGTCCTTTACCGCTGTAAAATAATCAAAATTACTAACTGGAGAAAAAGATAAACCAACATGTGATGAGAGGTTGATTACCTCAAGCGTATTAGTACGGGCCTTTTTATCTCCTTTTGGTGAATTAACCATTTTCCTTTTGTTGGATTTTCCATTTCTCCAACGTCCATCTCTCACATGATCTCTCCTATCCCACAAAGATCGTACACCATCAGGACAATTATTGGATTCTTCCACGGATGAGATTGATGATACTGAGGTAGACCTTCCTCTTGTGGGATTCTTATTGTTATTCATTTGGCGAACACGTCATCTATACACACGGTTTTGTTGTCGATCCGTTAAATCCCGTTGATATTTTTTAGTTTTTCTCTGAACAATCTCCGTTTCACATTTCTTTAAGGATACATCCACCTCCATCTTCACCTCAGTTACCATCTCACTAGTGAGACCCTTATTAATCTCATCCTGTATAGACCCAGTTTCCACATCTAACTCCTTGAGCTGTTTTTCATTATATTTGGATAACAGTTCCATGTATTTTTTTGCACATGCGGAGGCAGCCTCCTCCCATTGATTCACAAAGTCACTATCATTGATATTAAAAGATGGAAATACCTGTATCCGTAAACCTCTTGGTATGAGGCCACAGATTAGATATTTTTCCACTAATGCCTTATTCCACCATAATCGCGTGCGTTTGTTGAGTAGCTCTTTATATTTCACAATCAAAGTACTAGTGTCACCAAATTTATAATCTGTATTAATACCAGATCCTTCATTAAACACTTTATCAAGCTCAGTCTGCCACGCTTTCTCGCGTTCACGAAAATCCATGTGTTCCTTATTGGTGACTGTGAAAACACAGATAACAAGACTATAAAAGAATACCATATGGAACAAATTGAAACGTACCCCAAACGAGTCACCATTTGTAAAATTATGACTCAGAGGGGATCGATAATGGACACTCCCACATAACATAGTCAAACAAAAAAAATGGAGTAAAAGTCCGTAATGTATTAGAAACGTATGAAATTTATTATACATAAAAATAGTACTGACAATTATAAACAACATATACAATGAAGGAATAAGGTAATGTCAGCTGCTTTTTGTCCTGTCCATATAATATCAAGTAAAAAAGTGCCAAGTGCTTCTTATAAAGATGGGCCATAAAAATGGGACACAAATATCGGGAAAACCCAGGTGCGCATCCTGAGAAACAACCCCTTTATCCCATGCTAAAGTGCTTACCCATCATATGCTCCAGGACAAGTGCAGCGCCGCCACCGACACGCGTATCGCCTCTTTCTTAAGGTGCGGTGGTATGTCGCATAAGGGATCATGATTATATACCCTGTCAGCAGGTGCCCTTAATCGGCGCATGATTCCGGTCCTGCACCCCGGAAGTTGCATTGTTTCCGGCGACCAAGATGGCGCCGCGTGTCAGGAAGCGTCTGATGACGCCACTGAACCGCAAATGTCACCACTGCGCGTTGTCAATGCTCCACGGCACAGACCGCAGTCATGCGCACTGGAGCCAAAGTTCCTGCAGTGAGCCGGATAATTATAACAATAATAATAATAAGTGTAAAATACTGATATATGTGTAATGAATATGTGATAGCGTGTGAATGGAAATAATATAATACACTGAAAATAAATAAATAATTATATGAAATAAATACTGTGTATGTGACAAAGTGTAATGTGACATATAAATAAGACAGTGTCCACAATGTACCTATCAATACAATACGAAAAAGTGATACAAAATTATGTTACAATACTATGAGGGAAACCGCCATAGCATTCTTGAAAATGCATCTATAATATCACAAAAATAAGGGGATACAGTGGAAGGTGTATTAGGCGGGGATACTGGCGAGCCAAAAAATCTTCCAGGACAGATCTCTTGGTGAAAAGGTGGAGTAAGCCCAAAACCAAAACAGAGAAGTAAGGTATATATCAACATACAATCATAAATGGGACATGATGAGATCAATTTTGAATCGACATTGGGCTGTTTTGAAAACGGATCCAGTCCTACGTGAATGCCTCCCTGAACGCCCCCTTATGACTGAGCGGAGATGTAAGACCATTGGGAATATGTTAGTTAAGAGTCATTACATTAGTAAGAATGTTGACATGTTACAGGCCGGAAAACCCAAAAATGGATTTTTTCCATGTGGTGATTGCCTGGCATGCAGGAATTTGAGGAGATCAGTATCATTCACTTCATCGGATGGCCGTCGTGAATTTAAAATCAGGGGGTACATTACTTGTAGTACCACTTTTGTTGTGTATTATGCAGTATGCCCTTGTGGATTAATATATGTTGGACTCACTACCCGCGAACTACGTGTTCGCATACGGGAGCATGTGAGGGACATAATGGCCGCCCGTGAAGCGGATGATGTTGATGGCCTCAAACCTATTCCCAGACATTTCCGTCTGAAACACAAATGTGATCCAAATGGATTACAAACGTGGGGTATTGACAGAATCCGTGCCGGAATAAGGGGGGGTGATACTAAACGTGCCTTAGCTCAGAAGGAATGCCGGTGGATTACGGTTCTTGATACCGTGGCAGCGGCAGGACTGAATGAGCAGTTGAGTTATAGCTCATTTTTATAAATTTTGTATGTCGTGGTTTTATTTGTTTTGTATATTTGTCTAATTTTGATTGTTGTTTTTATGTTAGTTTTTTGATTCGGCAATTGGACACCGTATATCATCATGACGTTCGAGTGGGATAGATCTGGTGGGATCCATGGTTCTTCATCCTGTTTTTAAGGACTTGCTGGATAAATCTGAAATTACTGTATATGTTCATCTAAGAACATGTTATATATACACTGTAAATGTTTGTATTTTTGTGATATTATAGATGCATTTTCAAGAATGCTATGGCGGTTTCCCTCATAGTATTGTAACATAATTTTGTATCACTTTTTCGCATTGTATTGATAGGTACATTGCGGACACTGTCTTATTTATATGTCACATTACACTTTGTCACATACACAGTATTTATTTCATATAATTAATTATTTATTTTCAGTGTATTATATTATTTCCATTCACACGCTATCACACATTCATTACACATATATCAGTATTTTACACTTATTATTATTATTATTCAGAACACATGACACATGCACAAAAACTGAACGGGTCAATAAGACCCTGTTCACACCACCCAAGAACTAAGACACAGAAACAGAACACAGTATGACAAACGTGCATAAATACTCTGTTGTAAAGTATATGTAACTGTAAGTAGCAAGTGCTAGTAAAAGATGTTAACAAAACCAGGGTATTTTGTTGATACGTTTTTTTGCAAAAAAATGTACGCTAAGCCACTCCGCCGCGTCAAGGCATACCCAAGGCATACACTTCTCGCGGCGGAGTGGCTTAGCGTACATATTTTTGAAAAAAACGTATCAACAAAATACCCTGGTTTTGTTAACATCTTTTACTAGCACTTGCTACTTACAGTTACATATATTTTACAACAGAGTATTTATGCACGTTTGTCATACTGTATTCTGTTTCTGTGTCTTAGTTCTTGGGTGGTGTGAACAGGGTCTTATTGACCCGTTCAGTTTTTGTGCATGTGTCATGTGTTCTGAATCTATTGATTTCTTGCTTATGCAAGCTTTGGGAGATCCCTGCCTCTCTCTTTTGGGACATGCATAAAAAGCCATTTTGCCCAGCGAGCCCATACCGGGCAGCACCTTTCTGAACCCTGCTCATGAAGGTATTATTCACATGTTCAGGTTTTTGAATATATTAGATAGGACTGCTCCGAGAAGGGTATGCCTTGACGCGGCGGAGTGGCTTAGCGTACATTTTTTTGCAAAAAAACGTATCAACAAAATACCCTGGTTTTGTTAACATCTTTTACTAGCACTTGCTACTTACAGTTACATATATTTTACAACAGAGTATTTATGCACGTTTGTCATACTGTGTTCTGTTTCTGTGTCTTTGTTATAATTATCCGGCTCACTGCAGGAACTTTGGCTCCAGTGCGCATGTCTGCGGTCTGTGCCATGGAGCATTGACAAGGCGCAGTGGTGACGTTTGCGGTTCAGTGGCGTCATCAGACGCTTCCTGACACGCGGCGCCATCTTGGTCGCCGGAAACAATGCAACTTCCGGGGCGCAGGACCGGAATCATGCGCCGATTAAGGGCACCTGCTGACAGGGTATATAATCATGATCCCTTATGCGACATACCACCGCACCTTAAGAAAGAGGCGATACGCGCGTCGGTGGCGGCGCTGCACTTGTCCTGGAGCATATGATGGGTAAGCACTTTAGCATGGGATAAAGGGGTTGTTTCTCAGGATGCGCACCTGGGTTTTCCCGATATTTGTGTCCCGTTTTTATGGCCCATCTTTATAAGGAGCACTTGGCACTTTTTTACTTGATATTATATGGACAGGACAAAAAGCAGCTGATATTACCCGATTCCTTCATTGTAGATGTTTGTTTATAATTGTCAGTACTATTTTTATGTATAATAAATTTCATACGTTTCTAATACATTACGGACTTTTACTCCATTTTTTTTGTTTGAATGTGTGAGCTGAAAGGACCTGTGGTGACATCATCATCATGTGATCAGGGGGCGGACCTGATCAATGCTGAAGGCCTGTGATAATAATGACATCACCACAGGTCCTTCAGCACTTCTCTAGCTTTTGGATGTCGGCCGCTGTGGCGGCTCTGCTGATGTGTGTGCTGCGGGCCCGGCCGCAGTGCACACTTGGGGCCCGACCGCAGCGCACACTTGGGGCCCCACCGCAACACCCGATGACGCACAGCACTTGGGGCCTGATGACTAGAAGCACAGGAGTGGGGCCCCTGATCTGCCGGCCCCCTTCTGTACTGCTGTTCACCGGGCCCCATACAGCAGTAAGGGCTGTCATGCCCTGATGGCGGCCTTGTTTGGAGGAACAGAAAGAGGGACAAATGATGTGGTGCAGCAAATTGTGGCCACGCCCCTGGTCACACCTCAATCCATGCCCGTTTACTATTTCTTTCTAAAATGGCAGGAGGCGTTGTCAGAGGTGCTTGGAAGTGAGGGAAATTCAGAAGACGCCTGACACTGTAGAGCAGGGGTCCCCAACCTATAGCTCGGGAGCCACATGTGGCTCGCGGTCCATGAATTGTGGCTTGCAACTGTCTGCCAGCTTGTTGCATTAGGTCCAGGTCTAGCAAACAGGTAAGAAGAGAAGTGAATTTTGTGAGTAGCCCTGCACAGAACTGCAGATCTGGATGCACATATAATGGTCTTAGGGGTTTAGAGATGATTTAGATGGTACTACCTGTTAGAGGAGGTGCTCAAAGCTGGATGTGACAGCGTGTTGGGAGTCCTTGATGGGAGGATACTGAATATTGTGGGAACCCCTGGATCTCAGTGTACTGCTTTGGAGTGATTTCTGTGGAAAAGCTTTGGTTATCATTATACCTACAGTGGGGCAAAAAAGTATTTAGTCAGTCAGCAATAGTGCAAGTTCCACCACTTAAAAAGATGAGAGGCGTCTGTAATTTACATCATAGGTAGACCTCAACTATGGGAGACAAACTGAGAAAAAAAAATCCAGAAAATCACATTGTCTGTTTTTTTTTCATTTTATTTGCATATTATGGTGGAAAATAAGTATTTGGTCAGAAACAAAATTTCATCTCAATACTTTGTGATATATCCTTTGTTGGCAATGACAGAGGTCAAACGTTTTCTGTAAGTCTTCACAAGGTTGCCACACACTGTTGTTGGTATGTTGGCCCATTCCTCCATGCAGATCTCCTCTAGAGCAGTGATGTTTTTGGCTTTTCGCTTGGCAACACGGACTTTCAACTCCTTCCAAAGGTTTTCTATAGGGTTGAGATCTGGAGACTGGCTAGGCCACTCCAGGACCTTGAAATGCTTCTTACGAAGCCACTCCTTCGTTGCCCTGGCGGTGTGCTTTGGATCATTGTCATGTTGAAAGACCCAGCCACGTTTCATCTTCAATGCCCTTGCTGATGGAAGGAGGTTTGCCCTCAAAATCTCATGATACATGGCCCCATTCATTCTTTCATGTACCCGGATTAGTCGTCCTGGCCCCTTTGCAGAGAAACAGCCCCAAAGCATGATGTTTCCACCACCATGCTTTACAGTAGGTATGGTGTTTGATGGATGCAACTCAGTATTCTTTTTCCTCCAAACACGACAAGTTGTGTTTATACCAAACAGTTCCAGTATGGTTTCATCAGACCATAGGACATTCTCCCAAAACTCCTCTGGATCATCCAAATGCTCTCTAGCAAACTTCAGACGGGCCCGGACATGTACAGGCTTAAGCAGTGGGACACGTCTGGCACTGCAGGATCTGAGTCCATGGTGGCGTAGTGTGTTACTTATGGTAGGCCTTGTTACATTGGTCCCTGCAGTTCATTCACTAGGTCCCCCCGCGTGGTTCTGGGATTTTTGCTCACTGTTCTTGTGATCATTCTGACCCCACGGGGTGGGATTTTGCGTGGAGCACCAGATCGAGGGAGATTATCAGTGGTCTTGTATGTCTTCCATTTTCTAATTATTGTTCCCACAGTTGATTTCTTCACTCCAAGCTGGTTGGCTATTGCAGATTCAGTCTTCCCAGCCTGGTGCAGGGCTACAATTTTGTTTCTGGTGTCCTTTGACAGCTCTTTGGTCTTCACCATAGTGGAGTTTGGAGTCAGACTGTTTGAGGGTGTGCACAGGTGTCTTTTTATACTGATAACAAGTTTAAACAGGTGCCATTACTACAGGTAATGAGTGGAGGAAAGAGGAGACTCTTAAAGAAGTTACAGGTCTGTGAGAGCCAGAAATCTTGATTGCTTGTTTCTGACCAAATACTTATTTTCCACCATAATATGCAAATAAAATGAAAAAAAAACAGACAATGTGATTTTCTGGATTTTTTTTTCTCAGTTTGTCTCCCATAGTTGAGGTCTACCTATGATGTAAATTACAGACGCCTCTCATCTTTTTAAGTGGTGGAACTTGCACTATTACTGACTGACTAAATACTTTTTTGCCCCACTGTATAATGGGGGCTCTGGTTAATACTACTTTGAAGGGGGTAGGAGCTGGATGTGACTCCCGACCCTCTCTCAGTGCTGAATGTGGCTCGCAACCCTCTCTCTAAACTGAATGTGGCTCTCAAGGTCAGAAAGGTTGGGGACCACTGCTGTAGGGCGTAGACCCAAATCCGCAACGTCTGCTGTATCACATCAAATAAGAGGGAAAACGCATAAAAGAAACGCAGCAAACAAGCAATAATTAGAGAAGATTGCTAAAAATGTATTCAAAATGACAATATTTCTTTCATTATCATGTGTATTTCATTTTTATTTTTTAAGTTATTTTATTGTATGATAAAAAGTCTTTTATTCTCAGATATATACATTGTACACAGCAATGTATTTCTATTAATATAATTTGCCTGTAGTCAGAGCCTATAGTACAGATCAAGTACACAAAATTCTCCCTTTTACATTATTGGAGCTTGTGGTTCAGCAGCTTAAGCATCTATCTGTAAGGTTGTGGGTTTGAGATCTGTAGATGACTCACACACAAAAAAAACATTTTTGCAATTGCTTATTATTTTTACTACTTATATAGGACCAAAAAGAAATGTTCTTCACCTCTTTATACAGGCACCATAAAAATACATTATTATACACAATGTATCTCTATGGAGATGTATAACCTGCTTCTGTGTTCATTGCCTGTGAGCTGTGGCTCAGTGGTAGAGCAGCAGCCTGCAAGCACAGAGATGGGAGTTTGGGTCCAGGTGAGACAATTTAATTTATGGAATGATCAGAGAGAAGCCCCGCCCTCCAGGGGAGGAGGAGCTACAGAGGGAGAGGTGAGTATAGAAGCTGGACGTAAGCTTTGACGGGACGCAAGACTGAGCCATCAAAGCGGGACAGTCCTACTGAATCCAGGACGATTGGGAGCTATGGAACAATGGAGGCAACAGGAGTAGCAGAATTTGAACCGTATTTTCTCAAACAATGAATTTCATAACACGTTTTTTGTACATGACCCCTATTATTGATAAGGGTCATATATGAAACTGATGGTATGATCAACCTCTTTACTAACCATTCTTTGGTCAAACTAAGTCCAGCACTAAGAATTACAAGTCTCTTTTGCATTTGTTGTAACTATTTTTGCCTTCTGTAGTTTGAAAAACCTAAATATTCATAATGTTAAAATTAACATCAATTGATGTCATGCAAAATACGAATATTCATTCTTTCCTAAATCAAAACAACATTTCTTTAGTTTATTTTCATGTTTATAAATTGCTAGTAATTTGATTTTTACCTTCATTGATATGAGTCATATTTAAGCACTGTTCAAGATATAAAGGATCCAGAAGTGAACATTGACTACCTAGTGTTGGGTTTTGAATGTGTGATATCTTCAGCACAGTTAGTGGAGGTGACATGAAAACTTCCTCCAGCTGTATGTTATTATCCTCTTATCCAACTGTTACTGGTATAATAGGTTTTGTAAAACACTGTAATAAACTTGTAAATTATGATTATAAGGTTTAGTATCGTTATGAGTCTAATTTCCTGTTCATTGAAAGCTGTGACATTGCTATTCAAAGATTTAAAGAGATCCAGTTATGATCCCAAAATACTAATTACCTTCTGATATAGAGTTAATCTGCACATATGAGGTTAACCTGTAGTTTATTTCTGTAAGTAAATTCACTTTATTCCTCCCAGTACAGCACCGCATATGTCTCTTCTCAGTGTACAGTAAGCGCAGCTGTAAGCACACCCTGGCACATTGATTGACAACTTGCTCTGCAGCATATCTGTGTAAAGATGGCTATCAGACAGTGCCAGGGCGTACGTACAGCTGCCGCTCACTGTATACTTAGCCATGACTGAAGCCGCATCTGCACGCCTCTATGACTGAAAGCCAAAGGAAAAAGGTAAATTTCCTACTTACAAAACCATTTTTTTAGTAACTACATCGCATTTGAAGTGACCTTAAGGGGCTAATATAACAGAAAATACCCAAAAGTGACATCATTCTAAATACTGCACCCCTCGATGTGCTCAAAACCACAATGACGTTTATTAACCCGGCCTTCAGGTGCTTCACAGGAATTTTTGGAGTGTGGAAGGAAAAAATGAACATTTAACTTTTTGTCGCAAAAATTTTACTTTAGACACAATTTTTTTTATTTTCACAAGGCTAACAGGAAAAATGGACCCCAAAGTTTGTTGTGCAATTTTTCCTGAACATGCAGATATTTTTGGAGGGAGCGGTTCACTCAGTCATGGTTATCACGGATCATAAAATTCTGGTATACTTGGAATCGGGGAAACGTCTTACACCTTGACAGGCAAGATGGACATTGTTCTTTACCAGGTTTAACTTTTTTGTTACTTATAAGCCAGGGAACAAAGATGCTAAGGCGGATGCCTCATCCCGTTTCTTTACTGGGGTAGGAGATAAGTGCAAACTGGTACCTATTCTTCAGAAAGGGGTGGTGATGGCATCTATATGCTCCGATCTGAAAAAAGAGGTTGTTGACACTCAGGGGGCCAGCCCTGCTGCCTGTCTACTTGGTAAAGTGTTAGTTCTAGTCAATCTCCATCTTAGAGTCCTCAGTAAACATCATGATACTGGGTTGGCTCGACATCCTGGGAATAAAGCCACCTCAGATTTGCTTACTTGGCGTTTTTGGTGGCCAGGTGCTCATAAGGATGTCTGGGAGAATGTAGCCACTTGCAGTGTCTGTGCACATTCTAAGACCCCTCATACTCGTCCGTCGGGGGCTTGCCAACCATTGGAGATTCCCAGCAGACTCATTTGTTGGTTGATTTTACCACAGACCTACCCGTGTCAGCAGGGAGCACTGTATTTCTGGTGGTGGTGGACAGATTCAGTAAAGTGTCTCATTTTATTGCTTTTCCAGTTTTCCCTAATGACAAATCCTTGGTGCAAATTTTCACCAGGGAAATAATTAGACTGAAAGGAATTCCGACCGATATTGTTTCTGATCGAGGGTTGTGGCTGAACAAAGACTTTTGGTGGGACCAAACCTGTGTGTTGGTGACTTGGTGTGGCTGTCCTCGAGTAATATTAAGCTGAAGGTTCCGTCTTGGAAACTGAGTTCCAGGTTTATCGGTGTTTATAAGACCTTAGCCATAGTCAATCCCGTAGCATTTCGCCTCTACCTTTAGGATCCATAATGTTTTTCTTCGTTCACTTCTCAAGAAATACGTGGAATCTGCAGTACCTTTGCCTCTACCACAGACACAGACTTCTTTAATATTATTAATTAAACCATACTTATGACCTCACCCATTCCCCTGATGCCCTCGTCATCTGCAAAATAGGTGAAAAAAACAAATAGTATTCCTCACCTTTCCACAGAGATACATTTAATCCATTTGTCCCACGACGGATCTAGCTCTGCTGCTTCTAGATGGCAGGCTGCATGGTAGCATGATGTGTGTGCTCAATGTCTGCCTGTGAACTGCTATTCCCTGTCTGAGGGCACCGCGAGCATGAGAAAGTTCTCCTGCTAGTGGTGCTGTCTGACAGGTCCTGCGAGTTCACAGCCAATGAACTCACTTGCCACCGCTACAGTGGGAAGACCGAGGCTAAGTGCCAGAATTGGCACATCTGTGATATGCGCCTTTTCTGGTGTGGCTGAGAGCTGATGGTTTTAGCCTGGGTGGCCAGTATCCATGGCGCCTTCCTAGGCTATTAATAATAATAACAATAATAATAATGTTTATTTATATAGTGCCAACATATTCCACAGCGCTTTACAGTTTAACAGTTTCAAACACAACAGTCGTAAGTAACAATGTTAAAAAATAATCCAATAATTAAAGCAAAATAAAACGATTCTGCTTGTGAGAGCTTACAATCTACAATGAGGTGGAGGAGATACAAAGCACAGATGTGTATTTACATTGATGGTCCAGCCATCTTGAGGGAGTGGGGAATAGACAGAGATAGTGCAAGTTGTGGCTGGTCCTAATTTTTTGAGGTAGAGCATTCCAGAGGATTGACGCAACACGGGAGAAGTTTTGGATTTGGAAGTGGGAGGTACAGATTAGTACAGAGGTTAGTTGAAAGTCGTTTGCAGAGCGCAGCGATCGGCTAGGCCAATAGACAGAAATGAGGGAGGAGATGTAAGGGGGTGCTGCACTGTGGAGAGTTTTGTGGGTGATAACAAGTACTTTAAATTGCATTCTATAATGAATGGGCAGCCACTGTAACGACTGGCGAAGAGCAGACGCGTCTGAGTACTGATTAGCCAGATGGACGACCCTGGCTCCTGCATTAAGGATGGACTGGAGAGAGGAAAGTCGAGTCAGGGGGAGGCCAATTAATAGAGCATTTCAATAGTCCAGGCAGGAGTGGATCAAGGTGACAGTAAAGGTTTTTGTTGTCTCCATGGTGAGAAATGGGCGGATTCTAGAGATGTTCTTTAGGTGTAAGCAACATGAGCGGGCAAGAGATTGTATATGGGAGGTGAAGGAGAGATTGGTGTCAAACATAACACCCAGACAGCGCGCCTGCTGCCGGGGTGTAGTTATGGTTCCATCCACGGAGAGGGAAATGTCAGATTTAGGGAGGTTGATAGACGGCGGGAGCAGAAGTTCGGTTTTGGAAAGGTTGAGTTTCAGATAGAGAGCGGACATGATGTTGGAGACTGCAGACAGTCACTGGCGTTCTGTAGTACAGCGTGGGTAAGGTCAAGGGATGACATGTATAGTTGTGCATCAGCAGCATAAAGATGGTACTGAAAGCCAAATCTGCTGATGGTCTGTCCAATTGGGGCCATGTAGAGAGAGAAGAGAAGGGGGCCAAGGACTGAGCCCTGTGAACAAAACCCTGAAGGAGTGGTCAGAAAGATAGGAAGAGAACCAGGAGAGAGCAGTGCCCTTAATACCCAGTGACTGGGGCCTAGAAACTAGGAGATGATGGTCAACAGTGTCAAAAGCTGCAGAAAGGTCGAGAAGTATGAGCAGTGTGGTCACCGTTACATTTTGCTGTCAGAAGGTCATTGGTCACTCTGAGTGCAGTTTCTGTCGAATGTAGGGGATGGAAGTCAAATTGTGAAGGGTCTAGAAGGGAATGAATGGAGAGGTAACGGGTAAGGCAGGAGTAGACCAGACAGTCCAAGAGTTTAGAGATGAAAGGGAGATTGGAGACTGGTCTGGAGTTGTGTAACAACCCTGCTGGCATCACTGCATGGCCTCCCATCCCCCGCACACCAACTTACTCGCTGCTCCAGGTCATGCTGTGACTTCTGTCTGCTGCCAGCTCCATGCTCTGTGACTCTTGCTTTCTGTCTGCTCTCTGCATGTATGCATAAGGGGCGGCGCTAGAACTCTCTGGCTCTTATGGAGTCAGGGTGCACCTGTCTAATCTGTCCCTGACCAATTAACAAGAGCCCTCTAGTATTTAGGGTAGCTCCACCCACTGGAACCTTGCCTGTGCAATGTGTTAACTCAGTTTCTTGCTGCTGAGTCAGCCGGGCCCTGTCCTATGTTTTACCTTCTCTGGAGGCTTTACTCCTAGCTTTGCCTAGTACTTCTCTGTCTGCCCTCCAGGAGGCAGAATATCCTGGTTCCTGTGCTATTACTCCTTGCCTTGTCTTATCCTGGTCTCTGTGTCTTGTTCTAAGCCTTGCTTTATATCTGAGTATACTTCGGTCCCTGTACCTTGTCTTGTACTGTTGCCCTGTCTGAACTCTGTCCTACCTTTGTCTCTCTGTCTCCTTGTCTGTGGCTTCTTTCCTTGCTGTGTCTTTCCTTGTGTCCTCTCTGTCTGTGCCCTGTACCCTTGCAAGCTCTGCATGCTCCGTACCACTGCAAGCTCTGAATGCTCTGCACCCTTGCAAGCTCTGCCTGCTCTGCACCTTTGCAAGCTCTGCCTGCTCTGTACCCTTGCAAGCTCTGCCTGCTCTGTACCCTTGGAAGCTCTGCCTGCTCTGTACACTTGCAAGCTCTGCTTGCTCTGTACCCTTGCAAACTATGCCTGTTCTGTACCCTTGCAGCACTGCCTGCTCTGTACCCTTGTGCAGGGCCGGTGTCAGCACCCGGCGCACCCGGGCAAGTGCCGGGGCCCTGGCGAGATGGGAGGGCCAACTCACGCTGTCTGGGATACCCGCCGGCCGCCGCCACGCCCCCCATGTACTGACCCCATCCTGCGCCCTCCGCGAGGGACCCACGCAGTAACGCAGTCCCTTACAGCCAGCAATGATCATCGCTTCCTTCGGCTGTAATCTTGTGTGCGGTGCCAGCACAGGACCTGTGATGAGGTCACAGGAGGGGAGGAGTCGGGTCACATGATCAGGGTGGCTGCAGGACTCTGCTGTGCTGGTCACTTTTCATTATGGTGCTGGTCTGGATGGATGAGGTAACGTTTATGTGTGGGACAGTGGGGTCAGGGAGGGGTTTAACAAGGTGGATGTAGCAGAGCTGTGTGTGTACTTGTGTGGGGTCAGGAGGGGTTTTACAAGGTGGATGTAGCAGAGCCGTGTGTGTACTTGTGTGGGGTCAGGGAGGGGTTTAACAAGGTGGATGTAGCAGAGCCGTGTGTGTACTTGTGTGGGGTCAGGAGGGGTTTACAAGGTGGATGAAGCACAGCCGTGTGTGTGCTTGTGTGGGGTCAGGAGGGGTTTACAAGGTGGATGTAGCAGAGCCGTGTGTGTACTTGTGTGGGGTCAGGGAGAGGTTTAACAAGGTGGATGTAGCAGAGCCGTGTGTGTACTTTGTGTGGGGTCAGGAGGGGTTTACAAGGTGGATGTAGCAGAGCCGTGTTTGTACTTGTGTGGGGTCAGGAGGGGTTTTACAAGGTGGATGTAGCAGAGCCGTGTGTGTACTTGTGTGGGGTCAGGAGGGGTTTTACAAGGTGGATGTAGCAGAGCCGTGTGTGTACTTGTGTGGGGTCAGGGAGGGGTTTAACAAGGTGGATGTAGCAGAGCCGTGTGTGTACTTGTGTGGGGTCAGGAGGGGTTTTACAAGGTGGATGTAGCAGAGCCGTGTGTGTACTTGTGTTGGGTCAGGGAGGGGTTTAACAAGGTGGATGTAGCAGAGCCGTGTGTGTACTTGTGTGGGGTCAGGGAGGGGTTTTACAAGGTGGATGTAGCAGAGCCATGTGTGTACTTGTGTGGGGTCAGGAGGGGTTTACAAGGTGGATGTAGCAGAGCCATGTGTGTACTTGTGTGGGGTCAGGAGGGGTTTACAAGGTGGATGTAGCAGAGCCGTGTGTGTACTTGTGTGGGGTCAGGAGGGGTTTACAAGGTGGATGTAGCAGAGCCGTGTGTGTACTTGTGTGGGGTCAGGAGGGGTTTTACAAGGTGGATGTAGCAGAGCCGTGTGTGTACTTGTGTGGGGTCAGGGAGGGGTTTAACAAGGTGGATGTAGCAGAGCCATGTGTGTACTTGTGTGGGGTCAGGGAGGGGTTTTACAAGGTGGATGTAGCAGAGCTGTGTGTGTACTTGTGTGGGGTCAGGATGGGTTTTACAAGGTGGATGTAGCAGAGCCGTGTGTGTACTTGTGTGGGGTCAGGGAGGGGTTTAACAAGGTGGATGTAGCAGAGCCGTGTGTGTACTTGTGTGGGGTCAGGGAGGGGTTTTACAAGGTGGATGTAGCAGAGCCGTGTGTGTACTTGTGTGGGGTCAGGAGGGGTTTACAAGGTGGATGTAGCAGAGCCGTGTGTGTACTTGTGTGGGGTCAGGAAGGGTTTACAAGGTGGATGTAGCAGAGCCGTGTGTGTACTTGTGTGGGGTCAGGAGGGGTTTACAAGGTGGATGTAGCAGAGCCGTGTGTGTACTTGTGTGGGGTCAGGAGGGGTTTTACAAGGTGGATGTAGCAGAGCCGTGTGTGTACTTGTGTGGGGTCAGGGAGGGGTTTAACAAGGTGGATGTAGCAGAGCCGTGTGTGTACTTGTGTGGGGTCAGGGAGGGGTTTAACAAGGTGGATGTAGCAGAGCCGTGTGTGTTCTTGGGTGGGGTCAGGAGGGGTTTACAAGTTGTACGGAGCAGAACCGTGTGTGTACGAGGTGTACGGAGCAGAGCCGTGTGTGTACGAGGTGTACGGAGCGAATCCGTGTGTGTACGAGGTGTATGGAGCAGAGCCGTGTGTGTACGAGATGTACGGAACGGAGCCCTGTGTGTACGGAGCTGAGCCGTGTGTTTATGGAGCGGAGCAGAGCCGGGGGTGTATGGAGTGAAGCTGCGTGTGTACAAGGTGTACGGAGCGGAGCCGTGTGTGTACGAGGCATACAAAGCGGAGCCGTGCGTGTACGAGGTGTATAGTGGGGAGCATTTATACTTCCCGAGTCCCAACTGTCCCGGATCCAGCGAGACAGTCCCGATTTTGAGAGACTGCCCCAGCCGGGAGCTTACTTTCCCCGCGGGACACAGGAGTACACAGCGGAGCCCCAAGGAGCAATTTAAAACTTGCACGTAACGTTCTACCGGAAGTGACGTGCTGGAAGCTGACCAGAAATTAGGTCATTTCAGTAGGAGATTGTGACAGAACCATGGAGGCACTTCAGGGAATGCTTCAGATCCATCACCGTGTCCTCCTCTGACAGCGGACAGCGAGATCGCCTTGGAATTGGGGATGTCGGCCATGTGAGCGGATCATGATATGTCCTGCACCAGGAGGCTCAGGTAGGCACTACAATGGGAGCTGGGCTGCTATAGTATCTTTATAGAATTTTTCTTTCTCTGTTTCTTTCTCTCTCTGTTCTTTCTCTCTAATCTTTTTTTTCTCTCTGTTCTTTCGCTCTCTGTTTTCTTTCTTTCTGTCTCTCTTCTTTCTCTCTGTCTGTTCTCTCTTTCCTCTCTTTCTTTCTCTCTCTCTGTTCTTTCTTTCCCCTCTTCCTCTCTGTTCTTTCCCCTCTTTCTTTTTCTCTCTACCTCTCTGTTCTTTCTTTCCCCTCCTTCTTTTTCTCTCTCTCCCTGTTCTTTTTTTCTGTCAACTCTTTTTCTCTCTCCGTTCTTTCTTTCCCCTTTTTTCTCTCCCTCTCTGTTCTTTATTCCCCTCTTTCTTTCTTTCTTTCTTTCTTTCTTTCTTTCTCTCTCTGTTCTTTTTTTCTGTCCACTCTTTCTTTCTCTTTGTTCTTTTTCTTTCTTCTTTCTCTCTGTTCTTTCTTTCCCCTCTTTCTTTCTCTATCTGTTCTTTCTTTCTTTACCCTCTTTCTTTCTCTTTCTCTCTGTTCTTTTCTTTCTCTCTGTTCTTCCTTTCTTCCTCTCTGTTCTTTATTTTCTTTCTTTCTTTCTTTCTTTCTTTCTTTCTCTCTGTTCGTTCTTTCTATGTTCTTTCTTTCTTTCTCTGTTCGTTCTTTCTATGTTCTTTCTTTCTTTCTTTCTTTCTTTCTTTCTCTCTCTGTATCTTTCTGTGTTCTTCCTTCCATTCTTTCTCTTTCTTTCTCTGTTCTTTATTTCCCCTCTCTTCTTTCTTTCATGCTTACACTACTAATCAGTAGCCTCCATCACATGAACGTGTTTTGCCACAGACGAGTGTCCGTGTGGATCACATGTGTGTCCGTGTGATCCACACAGAGAGAAGTCCGTTTTTGGCCGTCACCACGGATGTCACACGGCATGAGTTGTGGTATGTGTTAAGGGGGGGCCAACTGAGACTTTTTCGCCCGGGGCCCTCAAAAACCTGGAGCCGGCCCTGCCCTTGTGGCTCTGCCTGCTCTGTACCCTTGCGGCTCTGCCTTCTCTGTACCTTTGCGGCTCTACCTGCTCTGTACCCTTGCGGCTCTGCCTGTACTCCGCACCCTTGCAGCCCTCCTCCTGTGTGAACAGGTCCAAACCTGTCCCATCATACTCCACTCCTTCGTATCAGTACTCGTACTTGAACCTCCTGTGAGAACAGGTCCAAACCTGTCCCGTCATACTCCACTCCCTCCTATCAGTACCAGTACCTGCACCTCCTGTGTGAGCAGGTCCAAACCTGTTCCATCATACTCCTCTGCTTCCTGCCTGCTCCAGTACCTGCACCTGCTATGTGAACAGGTCTCTACCTGTTCCTTCACACACCACACCTGCCCTGTGTCTCAGCAGTACTTGCTTGCCCTGTGTCTCAGCCGTATCTACTTGCCCTGTGTCTCAGCCATACCTGCTTGCCCTGTGTCTCAGCCTTGCTTGCTTGCCCTGTCTCAGCCGTACCTGCTTTCCCTGTCTCAGCCGTGCCCGCCTGCCCTGTCTCAGCCGTGCCCGCCTGCCAGTGTCTCAGTCATGCCCACCTGCCAGTGTCTCAGCCGTGCCCACCTGCCAGTGTCTCAGTCGTGCCCGCCTGCCAGTGTCTCAGCCGTGCCCACCTGCCAGTGTCTCAGCCGTGCCCGCCTGCCAGTGTCTCAGCTGTTATGATGAGTCACCGAAGGAGGAAAAAACAAAATACCAGCTAAGTCCAGAAAAACCAGAGAGGTTGGCAGCTATCGGATTGCAGACCCCTGGACCTATCCACAACAACTAGCAGTAGCCGTGGGGGGTTCCTACGGTGCCCTAGACCCCTCGATCACAGCCGGAGAACTACATAGCCTAAAGACAGAAAGGGGAAAAACTAAACTGCCCCAGAGCAGACCCCAAAGCAATAGGCAGCCCCCAACATATAATGACGGTGAAGCAAGATGAAAACACTAACACAGATAGAAAGATAGGTTGAGCAAATGATGGGGCCCAAGCTAACTACATAGGACAGGATAGGAAAGCTGCTGTCTGCCATCCGCAAAAACCCTATCAAAATGAGCCAACCGACTGATAGGAAAAACAGGCCCTGAAGTCGCTAGGCTTCAAAAGACTATATCAGCACTCACGTATATTCTGAAGACAGAGCAAAAGATCAACAGATCAGAGACAAAAATGGAATTCAGCTCACCCCCGGCCGGGGATGGCAGAACTCCCAAAAAACAAGGCAAAACAAAAGCAAAACTGAAGAGTACAAAGCAGAGCAGAAAAACTTAGCTTTGAGATGCAGGAATCAGACTGGTCTCCAAGAATCCAGTGTCATGATCTCAGTGCGGGTTTGACTCGCACACGTGGGGTTAATGTTTGGAACCAGTGCTGATGACTGGCATTTCTGGGGTTAAAGGTTGTGATCCCGGTGCAGGCTTACCTGCACACCTGGAGCTATGATTGTGGCCTCTCCCTGGTTCTGGGGGAGGCTTCTTATAGCCTCAGGACGCTCCCATCCCTGTCAGTTATACTTTCGCCCTTGGCATTGTGTGGTGACCCCTGAGTGTGTTTGTGCTGTGTTCTGGTTACTTGATTCTCTGTGTATGACTCGGTCTGTTCCCTGGATATCGCTTTGGATTCTGCCTGGTACCTTATATGTCTGTTTGGTTTTGATCTCTGCTTGGCCCTGATTATCCGCTCTGTCTCCTCCCTGGTACTGTACTGGATCCCATACAAGCCTTGTCTGATCAGGTCAAGTACCTGACCCAAATGTTCCATAAGCTCAATGTGGAACAACGCACGATGGCCCAGACCCAGCAACAGTTGGTAGTTACTGTGCAGGAGGCTGTCGATGCAGGGGCTTCTAGTTCTGGGGTAGGGATGTGTCATTAGCGTCCCCCGAATCTCCGGTCAAATTGCCAGACTTTTTCTCAGGGGACAAAAAGGAGTTCAGGTCTTTCAGAGAAGGATGCAAGCTTTTTTTTTTCTCTAAGGCCCCGCTCCTCCGGGGATGAGTTCCAGAGGGTGGGGGTCATTATTTCCCTACTTCGGGGGGCTCCGCAAGCATGGGCTTTCTCTCTGTCTTCCTCTGCTCCTGAACGTATGTCAGTGAACGCATTCTTTGAGGCCCTCCGGCACATTTATGATGAACCTGACCGAGTGCGATTGGCAGAGGATATGTTGATGAGTGTCTGTCAGGGGAAACATTCAGCTGAGTGGTTTTGTTCTGAGTTCCGCCGCTGGGCGGCAGAGGTCTCTTGGAGCGACGCCGCACTCCGAGGACTCTTTCGCAGAGGCTTGTCCGAGCGGCTGCAGGATGCCTTGGCGTTACATCCCCCACCTAACTCTCTCGAGGACGCCATGACCCAGGCCGTCCGGATGGACCGCAGGCTGCGGGCCAGAGGGGTGATGCAGGTGGATACTCCATTATTCCCCAGTGGAAAAGAGACTGCCCCTGAGCCCATGGATGTAGGCGCCCTCTCCCTGAAGGATACGGAGAGGAAACGCCGGAAGGACAAGCAGTTATGCTTTTACTGCGGTAAAACGGGCAAGCAAGACACAGGGCAAGCAAGTACTGCTGAGACACAGGGCAGGTGTGGTGTGTGAAGGAACAGGTAGAGACCTGTTCACATAGGTACCGTTTTCCTCGTTTTCTAAAGTATTACTGCCTGTGGAACTATTTGTGGACGGTAGTTCTTTTTCCTCTACAGCCTTCGTCGACTGCGGATCATCTATTAACCTCATTGACTCCCAATTGGTCACACACTGCAAGATAGGGACAGTTAGGCTCAAGGTTCCGATCAAGGTGATGGCCATTGACTCATCTCCCCTCACTAAGGAGGGAATTCGCTTTATGTCTGATGTGTTTTCGCTCAGAGTGGGCGCTATTCATGTGGAAAACATAAGTTGTTTTGTGCTGGACAATCTACCTGCAGGGTTGGTGTTGGGCATGCCCTGGTTGCAACGCCATAACCCAGTTATTAACTGGAAAACAGGGGAGATTGTTCAATGGGGGTTTAATGATTTTGAGTTATGTGATAAATCCGCACTGCTGGTTGAACCAGTTAAATCTTTGTCTGTATCATCTGTCAAGCTGGAAGGTATTCCGCAATGCCTGAAGGACTTCGGAGATGTATTCTCCGAAAACGAGGCCGAGACGTTACCGCCACATAGACCCTTTGACTGCGCTATTGAGCTGGTCCCGGGGGCTAAATTACCCAAAGCCCGTCTGTTTAATTTGTCTGGTCCTGAGCGCTTGGCTATGAAGGAGTACATTACTGAAAGTCTGCGCAAAGGACACATACGTCCTTCAGTCTCACCTGTAGCGGCAGGTTTCTTTTTTGTAAAGAAAAAAGATGGCGGGTTACGTCCCTGTCTCAACTTCCGGGAGCTTAATCAAATTACTGTACGGAATACGTACCCCCTTCCGTTGATTCCCGATTTATGTAACCAGCTATCAGGGGCAAAGTGGTTTTCTAAACTTGACCTTCGGGGGGCATAGAATTTGATAAGGGTCCGGGGGGGGATGAATGGAAAACCGCGTTCCTCACGACCGAGGGACTATTTGAAAATTTAGTCATGCCATTTGGTCTTACCAACGCCCCTGCCATATTTCAGAATTTCATCAACGTGGTATTCTCGGATCTCATTGGTCGTTTTGTCGTTATCTACTTAGATGATATTTTGATATATTCCCCCAACAAGTATTCTCATTTGGAACATGTACGAACTGTGCTCCAAAGGCTTAGAGAAAATCATTTGTATGCCAAATTGGAGAAATGTGTATTCTGTGTACAAGAGTTGTCCTTTTTGGGGTTAATTGTATCCGGTGAGGGTTTTCGCATGGACCCCAAGAAGGTGCAGGCCATTGCGGATTGGGTGCAACCCCGAGATCTTAAGGGTCTTTAGCGCTTCTTGGGGTTCGCCAATTATTACCGCAAATTTATCCGGGGGTTTTCGCAAGTGGTCAAACCTCTCACGGATCTAACATGCAAAGGTGCGGATGTGAGAAATTGGTCCTCGCTCGCAAAAGAGGCCTTTGCAACGCTGAAAAAATGTTTTATGTCTGCTCCTGTGTTAGTGCAGCCAGATCCGTCCAAACCATTCGTCGTGGAAGTGGACGCCTCTGAGGTGGGGGTGGGGGCGGTGTTGTCCCAAGGGCCTGCCACTCTAACCAACCTCAGGCCATGTGCTTTCTTTTCCAAGAAGTTCTCTGCTGCGGAAAGAAATTACGACGTAGGCAATAGAGAGCTTCTTGCGGTCAAATTGGCGTTTGAAGAATGGAGGCACTTTTTGGAGGGGGCCAGTCACCCGGTTACGGTGATCACGGATCACAAAAATCTGTCGTACATTGAGTCTGCTAAAAGACTAACGCCCAGACAGGCCCGTTGGTCACTTTTTTTTTCCCGTTTTCAGTTTACGATTACATTTCGTCCAGGGTCTAAGAATGTCAAGGCTGACGCCTTATCACGCAGTTTTCAGCCGGTGTCGCCCCCTGAGCCACCGTCCTCCATTCTTCACCCTGGGGTTGTGATAGCAGAGGTCTCACCTGAATTGGAACGGGAGATTCTGGGGGCCCAGTCGCAGGCCTCGGCGGCCAAGCCGGAGGGGAAGTTGTTTGTCCCAGAGCAACTTCGCCTGAAACTCTTGCAGGAGTTCCATGAATCCAAGCTGAGTGCTCACCCTGGTATTTCAGCCACACGTCTGGCGGTGGCTAGGATCTTTTGGTGGCCTACCCTTGGTTCGGACATAAAAAAATTCATTGCTGGTTTTGGGGTCTGCGCTCGTTCTAAAAGCTCTCATAGCCGGCCGGCAGGGGAGCTGATACCCTTGGCAGTGCCCGAAAGGCCATGGACTCATTTATCCATGGATTTTGTTACCAATCTCCCTCCATCTAAGGGTAATACAGTGGTATGGGTAGTGGTGGACAGGTTTTCTAAGCAGGCTCATTTCGTACCCCTGTCCGCACTACC
Source organism: Dendrobates tinctorius (assembly GCF_039654945.1). Taxonomy (NCBI): domain Eukaryota; kingdom Metazoa; phylum Chordata; class Amphibia; order Anura; family Dendrobatidae; genus Dendrobates; species Dendrobates tinctorius. The sequence continues at coordinate 28,631,611 of NW_027361673.1, read as the reverse complement.
GTCAGCTGAGACGTTGTCCAGGTTGTTTGTGCAGCATGTGATCCGGTTGCATGGGGTACCCCTGAATGTGGTGTCTGATCGTGGTGTGCAGTATGTGGCTAAGTTTTGGCGTGCTTTCTGCAAAAAATTAGGTATGTCTCTGTCCTTTTCGTCTGCATACCATCCTGAGAGCAATGGGCAGACGGAGCGCACTAACCAGTCCCTGGAACAGATCCTCAGGTGTCTAACCTCTGCTAGACAGAATGACTGGTGCGATGCACTGCCGTTGGCTGAATTTGCCTTCAATAGTCGGGTGAGTCAATCCACTGGTAGGTCCCCTTTCTTGATTAACTATGGGTTCAGTCCTCATTTTGGTGAGTTTTCTCGTCTGGATTCGGGGTGTCCCGGGGCTGAGGATTCTGTTCGGCGGTTAAAAGATACATGGGCAGAAGTCCAGCGGCGTATATCTAGGTCTCAAGGCAGGTATAAGTTTTTCGCGGACTGGAAACGAACACCTGGTCCCATGTTTCGGGTGGGAGAGAAAGTTTGGCTCTCCACGCGAAACATTAAGTTAAAGATTCCGTCAGCCAAGTTGGGACCCAAATTCATTGGCCCGTACAAGATTGTGGAAAAAAATCAATCCAGTGGCGTATAGGCTGTGCCTTCCACCCTCTTTCAAGATCCCTAACGTCTTCCACAAATCTCTACTGAAACCTTTTGAAGCAGTACGGGGAGACTCCGAGTCTGCTGCTCCTCCGGTTTTGGTCAAGGGGCAGGTGGAGTACGAGGTTGGTCATATCTTAGATTCCAGGTTGGTACGGCGGTCGGTACAGTACCTGGTTCATTGGAAGGGGTATGGACCGGAGGACAGGTCCTGGGTACCAGCCCGGTTGATGCATGCTGATCGCCTGGTGCGGGCTTTCCATGCTAAGTACCCGGGCAAGCCTGGGGGTCCAGAGGCCCCCCGTTGAGAGGGGGTACTGTTATGATCTCAGTGCGGGTTTGACTCGCACACGTGGGGTTAATGTTTGGAACCAGTGCTGATGACTGGCATTTCTGGGGTTAAAGGTTGTGATCCCGGTGCAGGCTTACCTGCACACCTGGGGCTATGATTGTGGCCTCTCCCTGGTTCTGGGGGAGGCTTCTTATAGCCTCAGCACGCTCCCATCCCTGTCAGTTATACTTTCGCCCTTGGCATAGTGTGGTGACCCCTGAGTGTGTTTGTGCTGTGTTCTGGTTACTTGATTCTCTGTGTATGACTCGGTCTGTTCCCTGGATATCGCTTTGGATTCTGCCTGGTACCTTATATGTCTGTTTGGTTTTGATCTCTGCTTGGCCCTGATTATCCGCTCTGTCTCCTCCCTGGTACTGTACTGTGATCCTGTGTATGACCTTTGGCTTTGTCTGACCTCCCATCTGTTTATCTCTCCTGTACCTCGCTGGTCTGTACTGTGCATAACCTCTGCTTTGCTTGGACTCTGAGTTCTCTTCCTTCTCTGTGTGCAGGACGCTAAGCCCCGCCCCCTTGCAGTCACATGACCATTCACATGACCATAGGTCCTATGCTGGCTTCCAAAACTTCAGCATCCACAGGTCCTGTGCATCGGTACTTTCTGGCTGTACCTGACCCCGGTACCCCTACATTGCGGGTGAGTCACTGCTCAGCGGAGGCTGCACGCCGGCGCTGACACTCAGGACACGCGCACTGGCTCAGTGAGCAAGTACAGTGCGGTGTTCCTGACATCCAGCAGGAAAATCACCAGCCAGGAAGAAGGGCGTCGGCAGCCTTATATCCAGTCCTCAATTCCAGGCACCCAGTCATCATCTAGCTGCCCAGGTGTTTGATAATCAGCCTCACTACCTTCCTTCACCAGAGGAGGGAGTTCATCAGACCTCAATGGTGAAGGGAAAAATGAACTCACAACACTCAGCCGTGTCACCGTCTCCCCAAGTGGGATCAACAGCCACAGCCAGACACCACCCTGGAGTGGCACCTGGCAGCTGCCTGCCGCACAAGCCTGACCTCACCATCAGAGGCTCCAGCGAAAACCAAGACAGCTGTCCTAGTCATGCCCCTTCCAGAGTTGTCTGGTTTGTGGCACAGAGGGGCCACAACCCCCTGGCTCACACCCACCAGTCAGGGCGTGAGCGTGACAAGTTATTTGTGCAGGATGGGTTGAGAGCAGGTTTCTTTAATAATGGAGTAATGATAGCGTGTTTGAAGGAGAAGAGGAAATGCCAGAGGAGAGAGATTAAAGATTGTAGTTAGGTGAGTTGTGATGACTGGAAAGAGCAACTGGAGAAGATGTGAGGGAATGGGGTCAGTAGTGCATGTAGTCAGACGAGAAGAAGAGAGGAGCCTGGAGACTTTATCTTTGATGGGATCAAATGTGGACAGTGAGCCAGGGCAAATGCAAGGAGGGATGGAGTCACGGCACCTGGTGGCTGGGAGTGGATTTCCTGACGGATATTATTTATTTTCTCTATAAAGTGGGATGCCAGGTCATCAGTACAAATGTCTGTGATAGGGGCTTGTGCTTTCAGTCTGAGGAGGGAGTGAAAGGTGTCAAAAAGTTTTTGGGGTTGTTGGTTAGTGAGGAGATCAGGGTGGTGAAATAGGTCTGTTTGGCGAGGTGAAGGGCAGAGTTATAGGTTCTTAACATAAATTTGAAGTGGATGATGTCTTCTGGTGTGCCAGTTTTCCTCCATAAGAGTTCAGCACTCCTAGAGCATCGCTGGAGAAATAGAGTTAGCGATGTGAGCCAGGGCTGTTTTACTCTGTGCTTGGAGGTTCTGATGGTGAGGGGAGCTACTTGGTCAAGGGTGCCTCTGATAGAGTCTTTGTAGTGATGTACAGCCAGACCAGCACAGGAAAAAGAGAAGATTGGGGACAATGATGAGTATAGGGAGTCTGAAAGTGTATGAGGGTTAATGGTTTGTAGATTAGTGAATGTGTGGTAGATAGGAGTGTGCCAGAGTGGGTGAGAATTTGTGAGCGTGAAGGATAGAAAGTTGTGGTAAGAGAGGGGAAGTGGTGAGTTATCAAGGTAGGAGATTGAACTGAGCCAGACAAAGATCAAGTCAAGGGTGTTACCGTCTTTGTGTGTTTGAGAGGTTGAGAGCTGTGAGAGGCCGAGAGAAGAGGTTAGTGATAGAAGCTGGGATGCAGATGTGGAAGTGGGGCTGTTAGTGAGGATGTTCTAGTCTCGCAGGATAAGAGTTGGGAATTCTGAGGACATGAAGTGGGGCAGCCAGGCAGAGAAATGGTCAAGGAAGTGGGTGGGTGAGACTGGGGGCCGATATATGACTGCTACTCTAAGGGAGAAGGGACGGAAGAGATTGATGGTGTGGAACTCATAAGAAGGGAATGAGAGTGATGGAACTGGGGGGATGACCTGGAAAGTGCATTGTGGTGAAAGTAGTATGCCGACTTCACCAGCAAGTCTGTTTGTGGGTCTTGGGGAATGGGAGAATTGTAAGCCACCATGGGAAATGGCAGCAGAGGAGGCAGTGTCAGAATCCTGAATCCAGGTTTCAGTGAGGGCTAACAGATTAAGAGAGTTGTTCAGGAAGTAATTGTGCAGGAAAGGAAGTTTGTTACAGAAAAGGAAAGGCTATTAATATCAGCCTTCAGCTGTCTGCATAGCCTTTGCTGGTTATTAATTATAGGGGGAACCTCCATCATTTTTTTGTGAGGTCTCCCATTTTAATGGCCAGTTAAGGCTAAATATACAACTGTGAGCTGATAATTAGGGATGAGCGAGCATACTCGTGAGGATTCGGTACTCGGTGAGTAATGCGGTACTCGCGGTGCTCGAATTCTCGCGAGTATTTCACTAATCGCCTCGCAATATTCGCAACAGCCTGCACAGTCCCTGCACAGCCCTGCACAGTCCCACACAGCACGGCACACTCCCCGCACAGTCCATGCACAGCCCAGCACGGCCCACCACAGTCCCACACAGCCCAGCACAGTCCCGCACAGTACCTGCAAAGCCCTGCACAGTCCCACACAGCCCAGCACAGTCCCACACAGTACCTGCAAAGCCCTGCACAGTCCTGCACAGCACGGCACAGTCTTCGCACAGGCCAGCATAGTCCCACACAGCCTGGCACAGTCCCCGCACAGGCCAGCACAGTCCTGCACAGCCCGGCACAGTCCCCGCACAGGCCAGCACAGTCCCGCATAGCCTGGCACAGTCCCCACACAGGCCAGCACAGTCCAGCATAGCCTGGCACAGTCTTCGCACAGTCCCCGCCCAGTCCATCACAGTCCCCGCCCATTAATCGCATTTCCCATAGACTTACATTGGACTCGGTATTCGTTACGAGTACCCGAGTATTAGGAGGTACTCGTAACTAGTACAGCGAGTCTGAATACTACAGTACTCGCTCATCCCTACTGATAATAAGACTGGGTAGCTCCATGGGTATTACCCCCTTCCCAGGCTATAAACATCGGTCTCCAGCCATCGGCTTTCCCTCTGCTGGTTACGAAAATTCCACAGGAGCACACACCCTTCTTTTCTGAAAAATAATCTTTTATTAATTAAATATATGTACAGTAAGTTGCACACGCACACTGTACTAATTGTATTTGTCATAGACATCTATACAGTATCTACCTATTCTACAGGGTGGGCCATTTATATGGATACACCTAAATAAAATGGAAAACAATGGTGTGCTTGGTTGTAGCGTAACTTTTTTCTTGCATGAATTATTTACAAGTTTATGACCACTTATAAAATGTGTTCAAAATGCTGCTCATTGTGTTGGATTGTCAATGCGACCCTCTTCTCCCACTCTTCACACACTGATAGTGACACCGCAGAAGAAATGTTAACACAGGTTTCTGTTGTTTCAGATGCTGCACATCTGGTATCTTCAGAGCATAGACAATTGCATTCAGATGACCCCAAAGATAAAAGTCTAAGGGGGTCAGATCAGGAGACCTTGGTAGTCATTCAACTGGCCCACGACGACCAATCCACTTTCCAGGAAACTGTTCATGTAGGAATGCTTGGAACTGACACCCATAATTGATGGTATGGTGTGGTGTATGGGGTACAAACATAGTGAGGCCATTTTTCATCAATGAAAACCTCAATGCCACTGGATATCTGAAATTGCTACATGATGATGTGTTGCTCTCTTTATGCACTGAAGATGGCACGTTCCCTGAGTTTTTCCAGCAAGATGGTGCACCACCACATTATGGGTGTCAGGTCCGAACATTCCTACAAGGAATCTGACCCCCATAGACTAGAATTTCTTCTGCAGTGTTGCTATCAGTGTGTCAAGAGTGGGAGAAGAGGGTTGCATTGACAATCCAACACAATGGGCAGCACTTTGAGCACATTTTATAAGTGGTCATAAACTTGTAAATAACTCATAAAAGAATAAAGTTACATTAAAATCAAGCACACCATTGTTTTTCTTGTGAAATTCTCAATCAGTTTGATGTGTCACATGACCCTCTTCCCTTTGAAAAAAAGAAAGTTGGATCCAAAATGACCGACTTTAAAATGGCCGACATGGTCACCACCCATCTTGAAAAGTTTCCCCCCTTCCATATACTAATGTGCCACAAACTGGAAGTTGATATCACCAACCATTCCCATTTTATTTAGGTGTATCCATATAAATGGCCCACCCTGTATTTGTATTTATCCATCTCTTCTACCATATCGGCTCTTGCAGTGAATTTACAGTACACGGCACATGAATTGCTGGCTTTTCTTGTATCTAACTATCTATGCAATATAAATATATATACTGTATATGTGTGTGTCACTGACATCTATATATCTATGTATTCTATGTGTATATATTTTTTCTATCTATTCTATTCTATTCTAACCTGTCACTCTGTGATTTTGCTGTATGCGGCACATGAATTGCCTGCTTTTCTTGTATCTATCTACGCAATATAAATACATATACATATATATATATATATACTGTATATATGTGTGTGTTGTGACAAATATTTCCTTTGAAATATGCTGTGATTGTAATCTGAAATTGGATAGCATCCCGCAAGAGAAGTCAATGAGTGCCAGAAAAATATCACACAGCACTCGGTCCATGCGAGTGCTGTCCGATTTTTACACACCGATTGCATTTGAAAGGCCAGCAATTCCTACGCGACTACAGTAAAATCACTCTGACAGGTTAGAATAGAATAGATAGAATAGATATACTTTATACACATAGAATACATATATACAGTATATGTCAGTGACACACATGCTGTACATATATATGTATTTATATTACATAGATAGATAGATAGATAGATAGACAATCTTTCACGGTGATCTGCTGTGAAGACACTAAACTTGAACTGCGGGTGACCGCAGTTCAGGCCGGCTGAGAGGGCAGCCTCAGTGACGTCACCACTAGTCACTGAAGCTGCACTCCCAGCAGCTCATTCAACAGTGGTTTTCAGCTGGGACGGTTGCATCTTGGCACCGTCCAGGTTGAAAACTGTATATCCCCCAGACATGGATTACAGCGTGGGACAGAATAACGGACAGGTATGGTATATTGTTGTTTTTTTTATTTTTTTAAATTTTACTTTTATTACAGGAGATCAAGGGCTTCACAGGAATTAGGTGAGGTCGTAAGTATGGTTTAATTAAGAATATTAAAGGAGTCTGTGTCATTATTTCAAATAAAGGACTTTATTCTGGGTGTCTATGTTTTCTTACAATGTGACTATGGGGTTAGTAATGGGGTGTCTTATTGACGCCTCTCCATTACTAACCTCGGGGCTTGATGTCACCTGATGGTGATATCAACCACCCTAACTATTACCCCACTTGCCACCGCTACAGGGCAAGTGGGAAGGAGGAGGCCTCATTTAAAGGCTAAGTATACAGGTGTGATCTGATATTAATATCCTAGGAAGCTCCATGGGTATTACCCCCTTCCCAGGCTATAAACATCTGCCCCCAGCCGCCGGCTTTCCCTCTGCTAATTACGAAAATTGCGCAGGAGCTCACGCCATTTTTTTTTCGAAAAATTATCTTTTATTAATTAAATACATGTCCGGTAATTTGCACACACACTGTACTGGTGTAAGAAGATGAGTTGAGATGGAGTCAGCAGTGTGCGGTGCACTTTAAGGCCAGAACTATCGGGGCTGTCACCACTGTTGGCGGGGGAGGTTTCCTCTGAAAGGGGGAGACCTGTCTGTCAGACAGCAGGGGGCACAGGGTATATTAGGAGACCTAAAGCTGGAGTCACACATAGCGACTTACCAGCGATCCCGACAACGATATCAACGTGTCAGGATCGCTGGTAAGTCGCTATGTGATCGCTGGTGAGCTGTCACACAGACACCTTCACCAGTGATCAGCACAGCGATGCCGAGCGCCCGGCATCGCTGTGTTCCTTAGCGCTGATGCCATATCCCTGTAAAAAAATAGAATTAAAATAAAAAATATTGTTATTCTCACCTTCCGACGTCCTGCGCAGCCATCCTGCCTCTCTCCACGCTCCGATCCCAGTAATCCTTTGCGAGAATGACCGCGAGAATGTCACGGTCTCGCGGCAGCTCGACGTCTCGCGGTCATTCGGGCAAAGGATCACTGGGACCGGGAGCGTGGAGAGAGACGGGATGGCTGCGCGGGATGTCGGAAGGTGAGAATAACAATATTTTTTATTTTTTTTATTATTTTCTACAGCTGATCGCCGGTCTCCCGCCTGTCACACGCAGCGATGCGTGCTGGCCAGCGGGAGATCAGCGACGAAAAATATGTCCAGAGGTTTCTTGCAGCGATCAGCGATACCAGCAGGGGGGCCGGTCGCTGATCGCTGTCACACACAGCGATCTCGCTGGTAAGATCGCTGTTGTGTCACAAAAGTTGTGACTCAGCAGCAATCTCGCTAGCGAGATTGCTATGTGTGACTCCCGCTTAAGTGTGGGAACGGGTCAGACTTGGCGGGAAGGTGACAGGAGATGGTTGACTTCCTCTCGCGCTGACAACTCCACTTTTCCCATACCTCTGTGTGCTGACCTTAAGACTTCTCATGCCGCTCTGAAGTTACCGTCTGTTTCCGCACTGTTGGATACCCCTGTTTTACCTGAGACACCGGACAAACTGCTTAGAGACTACTCTGTAAGACCGCGGGCTGTTGCGGCCTGTACATGTGCTCATGACCCGTGTCTGGTGTCATTTCTGAGGATTCCACATAAAGGACTGTTTGCACGTTTTGGCGCACCCAAGTCAAGCAGAACTGAATCCATCAGCATTGTCGGGCGGCAGTGCTACTCGTATCTCCGTAGCAGAGCCAGAGACTTTGTACATCAGTTGAGACACCGGCGAGAGATTTTCCAGCCTTTCCCCTGTCAGAACTGCAACCGATAAGTTGTCTTGTTTTGTATATTCTTTTTCTGATTGTCTTTTTATCCCTGTGTGGAGTACTACTTGTTATTGCCTGTTCAGTAAATCCTTGTTAACCAATTCTCTGTCTCCGGTTACTCACTGCATCCCCACGAACTGTTTATCCCTCTCATTTTGGCGTAGTCGACAGGATGCAGTCTGGTAGCGCGGATACAGCAGAACAGGCGGCTGGGCCCAGAACCAGGATCTCTCTGGGGGCCATGCTGAGTTACTTGCCAAAGTTTACGGGGTCTAATACTATGTTATGGAGTTGGATGGAATGTATGAGGGGTATATTGAGAATGCAACCGATGACCCCCGCACTCGAGGCTGAGGTGGCCATTATGGCTTTGGATGGAGAGGCTCAAGACTCCGTGATGCTGCGTACCCCCCCGGGACCAAGACACGTTTGCTAAAGTACTCCAGATCTTAGAGGCGACCCATGGGGACCCCACTGATGTAGGGGAACTTAGGACTCACCTGTTTAGCAGTATGCAAAGAGAGGGGAAGACGGTTACACAATATACACTCACTGGCCACTTTATTAGGTACACCTGTCCAACTGTGTGTTAAGACTTAATTTCTAATCAGCCAATCACATGGCGGCAACTCAGTGCATTTAGGCATGTAGACATGGTCAAGACAATCTCCTGCAGTTCAAACCGAGCATCAGTATGGGGAAGAAAGGTGATTTGAGTGCCTTTGAACGTGGCATGATTGTTGGTGCCAGAAGGGCTGGTCTGAGTATTACAGAAACTGCTGATCTACTGGGATTTTCACGCACAACCATCTCTAGGGTTTACAGAGAATGGTCCGAAAAAGAAAAAAAATCCAGTGAGCGGCAGTTCTGTGGCCGGAAATGCCTTGTTGATGCCAGAGGTCAGAGGAGAATGGGCAGACTGGTTCGAGCTGATAGAAAGGCAACAGTGACTCAAATTGCCACCCATTACAACCAAGGTAGGCAGAAGAGCATCTCTGAACGCACAGTGCGTCGAACTTTGAGGCAGATGGGCTACAGCAGCAGAAGACCACACCGGGTACCACTCCTCTCAGCTAAGAACAGGAAACTGAGGCTACAATTTGCACAAGCTCATCGAAATTGGACAGTAGAAGATTGGAAAAACGTTGCCTGGTCTGATGAGTCTCGATTTCTGCTGCGACATTCGGATGGTAGGGTCAGAATTTGGCGTAAACAACATGAAAGCATGGATCCATCCTGCCTTGTATCAACGGTTCAGGCTGGTGGTGGTGGTGTCATGGTGTGGGGAATTTTTTCTTGGCACTCTTTGGGCCCCTTGGTACCAATTGAGCATCGTTGCAACGCCACAGCCTACCTGAGTATTGTTGCTGACCATGTCCATCCCTTTATGACCACAATGTACCCAACATCTGATGGCTACTTTCAGCAGGATAATGCGCCATGTCATAAAGCTCGAATCATCTCAGATTGGTTTCTTGAACATGACAATGAGTTCACTGTACTCAAATGGCCTCCTCAGTCACCAGATCTCAATCCAATAGAGCATCTTTGGGATGTGGTGGAACGGGAGATTCGCATCAGGGATGTGCAGCCGACAAATCTGCGCCAACTGTGTGATGCCATCATGTCAATATGGTCCAAAATCTCTGAGGAATGCTTCCAGCACCTTGTTGAATCTCTGCCACGAAGAATTGAGGCAGTTCTGAAGGCAAAAGGGGGTCCAACCCATTACTAGCATGGTGTACCTAATAAAGTGGCCAGTGAGTGTATGAATGCCCTACTAGAATTACACAGCGCCATTGTCAGAAAAGATGGGATGGGGATAGGGCTGACAGATGTCGTTCTGCGTGACTTTTTGGTGATTGGCCTGTGGGACGACCTGACCAAACAGACCCTGAGAGAGCAGGTGCGGGTAGATTCTCGTATTACTTTTGCTGACATAGGGAGAGAGGCCCGCTCACATGAACAGGAGCAGGGGGTGACCGTCCCGGTAGGGAAGGTCCAGAGTGGTGAAGCAGCAGTACAGTCGGCAGCTGAACCCCAATGGGTTTAAGAGATACAAAGTGAACTTGTGAATATTCAAGGGGAACTGGCCCAAATGAAAGAGAAAGTTGAGACCGGCCAATGTATCGCCAGAAGTCAAGGCAAAGCAAATGCCCGTAAAGAGGGCTGTAGGGTCCATCGGCCGAGTTCTTTCACATGTTATAACTGCGGAGAAATAGGACATATGGCTAGGGAATGTCTGCGAAGGGGCTGGCACCATCCACGCCGCCTGTTAAACTAGAGGGCTCCGAGCTTGGGGGATGTCGCCTGGAGCCAGAATGAAAAGGAAGGAGTAGTGAAAGTCCCACAAATCTGGTGTCTACATGTCCGCTGGTATGGGCTGAATTCGATGGTCGGGCCGTGCGTTGCCTGGTGGATACTGGGTCTCAAGTGACCACGATGCCAGAAGCATATTTCCGCTGACACTTTCCAGAAACCCTCAGGCCCGATTGGGGCCCGGTAGTAAAGTTGACGGTGGTGAATCACCTGCCCATGTCGGTCGCAGGGGTGATATGGATGCAGGTCTCCCTGTGTAGGAGGGATCTTGGGCGGAGGGGTATCGTATTGACCCAGGGAGAGGCTGGTCACAGTCACATTGTTACATTGGGCATGAATATCCTGAAAGAGTTTTGGAAGCTGCTGAGTGATGAGCCATCTCACTTGTCTTTAAATCAGTGGAATTCGCACACACCCCAGCGGCGGGTGTTTCAACAGTTGATTCGTATAGCCCAGGTACAGGAAGTCTCCAGTCAAGGGGAGATGCTAGGAAAAGTGATTCTGCTGGCATCCGTTCAACTCACCCTACCACCAGGACGGACTGTGCTAACCCTACCCGTCCAAGCACATGCCCCACTGGAGGGGGTGGAGGTTCAATTGGAACCCCTGGTAGTACAACTGCCTGCAGGACTCTTGGTAGCTCAGACACTGGCCATGGAACGAGAGGGAACGGTGCTTGTACGCTGCATGAACCTCACAGATCAGGAGATTGTCATCCCACGCAGAGGTGAAATAGCTCAGGTACTGGGCATGCCTGAAGTAGTCATACCGCTCCAGGACATACAGCTAGCGGTGAAAATGAGGATGAGTGACCTCGTGGAGATCAAACATCCAACACTGCGGAGACACCATCACATGTTTCTCAACGCAGTGATCTAGAGCAATGCCCCCATCCCTTATGGGAAATATGCAAAAACATGCAAAACACAAGCCGCGGAGACACCATCACGTGTTTCTCAACGCAAGCAATGACTAGCCAGGTCTTTCCCCGGGAAGGAACAACCACGGGAAGGGCAGTCTCCAATGAAGGAAACCACCTATGCCAAAACATGGTATCCATCCACAGACAGCTGTTTCGGGGTATTGCCCCTCCTACTCCACACTGATGAGGGGCAATACCCCGAAACAGCTGTCTGTGGATGGATACCATGTTTTGGCATAGGTGGTTTCCTTCATTGGAGACTGCCCTTCCCGTGGTTGTTCCTTCCCGGGGAAAGACCTGGCTAGTCATTGCTTGCGTTGAGAAACACGTGATGGTGTCTCCGCGGCTTGTGTTTTGCATGTTTTTGCATATTTCCCATAAGGGATGGGGGCATTGCTCTAGATCACTGCGTTGAGAAACATGTGATGGTGTCTCCGCAGTGTTGGATGTTTGATCTCCACGAGGTCACTCATCCTCATTTATACAGCTAGCGGTGAACCCGGAAGACCCATGGTCAGTGAAAGTCATTACCTCTCCGACGGCCGAACCTCAATACATCCAACAGATGCATGCTGAACTGTCCGAACTCACATCCACCCAAGTGCGTCAAGTAGAAGCGTTACTGGGGCGATATCAGTCCGTTTTTTCGAACATGACTTCGGCTGCACCACAGAAATCACTCTTGAAATTCCCACGGGGGATGCAGCACCCATTCGAGAGCGCTACCGGCATATTCCCCCCAGTTATATCAAGAAGTGAGAGAAATGCTCGGTCAGATGATTCAGGCGGGTGTCATTAGGGAGAGCCAGAGTCCATGGGTGGCCCCTATTGTGCTGGTGCAGAAGAAGGAAGAGACCCTGAGGTTCTGCATGGAGTACCGTAAACTTAACGCCTGTACTGTATGTGATTCATACCCTCTGCCCCGGATTGAGGAGTCTCTGTCTGCACTGGGAAAGGCCAAGTTCTCCTCAATGCTGGATCTCGCCAGTGACTACTGGCATGTGCCCATGCCGGAAAAGGATCGGGCAAAGACGACCTTTATACTCCCCATGGGCCTCTTTGAATTCAACAGGATGCCATTCAGCCTGGCCAATGCCCCCTGTAAGTTCCAGCGGCTGATGGAGAGGTGTCTAGGCGACTTGAACTTTGAAGCTACCCTCATCTATCTGGATGACATCATTGTGTATGCTTCCTCATTTGATGACCATCTACAGAGGCTGGAGCAAGTGCTGAGCCATTTACAGAAGTATGGGCTGAAAGTGAAACCCCAAAAATGCCACTTGCTCCGGACTCAGATCGAGTACCTGGGTCATATCGTTTCCGCTGAGTTAGTGAAGCCATCACAGGAGAAGATTGCGGTGATCAGAGACTGGCCGACCCCAGAGAACGTGAAAGATGTACGTGCATTCCTGGGATTGACGGGATACTACCGTCGCTTCATAAAGAATTTTTCTCAGGTAGTGCAACTGTTAATCGAACTCCTGAAGTGGGTACCCCCGAATGGCAAGGGTCTATCCATTTGCTGGGAGGATAGGCAGGAGAAGGCATTCTGTGAGCTAAAAAAAGTGCTGATCGAAGCCCCGGTACTGGCTCATGCAGACTTCTCTATACCGTTAATTCTCCACACTGACAGCAGCTCGCACGGACTTGGGGGTGTATTGTCGCAGGTGCAAGATGGAAGAGAAAGGGTGATTGCCTATGATAGTCGGTCCCTTAACGATTCCGAACGCAACCTGGACAATTACAGGTCCTTCAAGCTGAAGTTGCTGGCATTGGTGTGGGCTATGACGGAGAGATTTGCAGAATACCTGTCTGGCTCGGAGGTGCTAGTACGTACCGATAATAACCCGTTAGCACATCTGGAGAATGCCAAGCTAGGGGCATTAGAACAACACTGGGTGGCCCGGATGGCAAAGTTCCGGTACCGAATCGCCTATAGGAGGGGGCAGAGAACACGCACGCTGACGCCCTGTCTGGAGCAAGACATGCACCACCGGGAAAGAGTAGAGATGAGTTGCTATAGGGAGAAGAGGTTCCTCAATTCTGAAGGACCGCTGGGACGGTGGCAGCCACGCTGGACCAAATACAGATCTCCCATCATGAAGATTTTTGGGAAGATCTAGGGATGAGTGGGTTCGATTGCAGCAGGAAGATTGTGAACTCGCTCTGTTCAGACACTGGGTAACATTGGAGAAGCAGCCTAGCCCAGAACAGCGGAGTGCTCTGACTCCAGAAGCATTGAAGATCCTCCAGCAGTGGGAGCGCCTCCAGATGAGAAACGGACTGTTATATCGGAAGGTTCAACTTTGGGGAGAACTGGGGGCTTCTTGGCAGGTGGTGATACCGGAGACAGTGCTGTCTACTCTGGCCACTGAAGCTCATGAAAAAGTGGCTCAGTTCGGTCTTGAAAAAATGTTCCAGTGGCTCCAACAGTTTGTTTACCACCCACGGCTTAGAGCAGCGGTCGAGGAAGCTTGTAGACTAGGTCGGGCCTGTGAGTTGGCCAAGTCCCTGGAACAAAGGGCTCCTATTCAGACGATAGTAACCTCAGCTCCCCTGGAACTGTTAACCATTGACTATTTAACAATCGGGCCAGCTCATCAAGGATATGACCACTGCTTAGTGATGGTAGATCATTTCACGAAATTTGTGGTGGTGACGCCCACTCGAGATCAGATGGCTGAGACCGCTGCATATGCTATCTGCAAACACTTCATTTAGGTGTATGGATGCCCACAGCAGATCCACTCAGATCAAGGAACTTGTTTCCTAGGAAAAGTGATGGATGAGTTAAAGCGGATCTACCAGTTCGACAGATCACACACCACACCATATCATTCTCAGGAAAATGGGACCTGTGAGCAATTTAGTCGCACCTTGATTCAGACGCTAAGTACCCTAGAAGATGATAGGAAAGCATTTTGGTCAGAATATGTCTCTGAACTCGTGTGGATCTATAATAACCGAGTCCATCAAACCACAGGTCACACGCCTTACTCCTTGTTGTTCGACCGAACAGGGAAAGAAGTCACAGAGCTGGATCTGGATCCTGGAGAGGACTACCCACTGACGGGGGTGTCTACCTGGGTCCGAGAACATAGTCATCGTCTACAGACCTTACATCGTCTGGTTCAGACACGGCTCCGGGAGCTGGAGCACTCTGAGAAGCTTCCTCTCCGGGGGACAGATCTTCAGGTTGGTGATTGGGTGTTGGTGTGGGAGAAACGTCCCCATGACAAGCTGGAAAATTGGTGGGAGAGTAGGCCATACAGAGTGAAGCATTGGGTCAGTGTGGAAGGACCTATATACAAGGTTTTTCCAGAAGGAGACGAGAATGCACCCACCAGAGTGGTCCACAGGAATATGCTCCGGCCATGCTTCTCTGAAGATCCCATGCCGAGGGAAGAAGCCCCTAAAGTTCCTGTGGAGGTGTCTCCTGTGGCTGTGGAGGATGAAGAAGAGGAAAGTTTCGAACAACCATCTGATGATATGCCTGCGGATCAGGGTCCCGAGGCCCCAGAAGAAAACTTTACGCCGGATGCAGATTCGGTTTTATCCCCACAAGAAGGCTCCACTATTCCTTCCAATCTACTTAGCTCTGAATGAACAATGGATGGACAGCCCCCCATTCGGAACAATCAGGATCAGTTTATTTGGCGTAAAACTGCTAAACCTGTAAAAAAAAACTCTCTAGCTATGCTCAAGATGCCTCGCTGGTGGAATGGCGAGTGAAAAGAAAGGGGAGGTGTAAGAAGATGATTCGAGATGGAGTCAGCAGTGTGCGGTGCCCTTTAAGGCCGGAATTATCGGGGCTGTCACCACTGTTGGCGGGGAAGGTTTGCTCTGAAAGGGAGAGACCTTTCTGTCAGACAGCAGGGTGTGCGGGGTATATAAGGAGACCTGAGCACAGGAACGGGTCAGACTTGGCAGGAAGCAGACAGGAGACGGTTGACTCCCTCTCCGCTGTTCGCGCTGACAACTCCACTTTTCCCATACCTCAGTGTGCTGACCTTAAGTCTTCTATTAAGTTACCGTCTGTTCCCGCCCTGTTGGATACCCCTGTTTTACCTGAGACACCGGACAAACTGCTTAGAGAAATATATAACAAGAAAAAGCTGGAACAGCACCAAAGCAATACCTTATGGAAGTGCACGCTTCCCAAATCAGTGTTCAAATGGCATAGCAGGATAAGTAGCAAAAAACAGGGAAACAGCACATAAAGTCAAATGCATTTTGATGTAAATCGAATGCTAGGAGTGAAAAAAATCGGATTGTACTCACATAAAAAACGCATGACACTTGTATTTCACTCGTCCGACTCTCCTGCATCAAAATTGGACCGATTTTAAAATTGCTAGTGTGTCTCCAACCTTAGACTGGGGTCACACTTGCGAGTGTGATGCGAGAAACTTGTGCGAGTCTCTCGCATCAATACCCGGCACTGCCGCTGGCACTCGGACCTGAGTGTGTGGCTGCATAGAAACACATGCAGCCACACACTCCGGTTCCGAGTGCCGGCGGCAGTGCCGGGTATTGATGCGCGAGTTTCACGCATCACACTTGCAAGTGTGACCCCGGCCTTACACTCATTTATCTACAATATACTGCACTCTAATATATATCATTTTCTGAGCTATAATATATATAATGTTCTCCATCCTCCTGTATGTGCTACAAGCACCTAATATAGCAATATAACATATTAGTAATTCTACCATTCAGATCGCTGATACTTGTGGAAAGTCGTGAGAACCATGGTGGTAATATTATACAATCCTGCCGTGCTTCACTTTTATTAAATAACCACTTTATGTATGGAAGAAGTTTAATTGTAAAACCAGGAAGATGAATACAAGTACAAAACAAAGGTGTATATAATTAATATGCAATTGTTTAGAGATCAAAGAGAATGAAATTAAAATAGATCCAAGTGTTATCATTTCAGTTTTGGATTTGATTAAAACAGTTTAATTTATTAAACATTGGTTGAAAGCTATGAGCACTTTTACCCTAGGGATGTAATTATAAGTGATGATAACATCCTCCTGCACATGTCAATTAAAGCAAAGCTATTATCTAGTCACATTTGAGTGTTATATACAATAAAATTATTATTTTTCTTGTACCGTATATACTCGAATATAAGCCGATCCGAGTATAAGCCGAGGCACCTAATTTTGCCACGGAAAACTGGGCAAGCTTATTGACTCGAGTATAAGCCAGGTATGCATTGTCCCCTCATCCCTGTCCTGGTATGTGTGGCTCCCCCGTCCTGTCCTGGTATGTGTGGCTCCCCCGTCCTGTCCTGGTATGTGTGGCTCCCCCTATCGCTGTTCTGGTATGGGTGGCTCCTCCTGTCGCTGTCCTGGTATGCGTGGTTCCCCCATAACTGTCCTGGTATGTGTGTCTCGCCCCGTAGCTTTCCTGGTATGCGTGGCTCTCCCTTCTGTCCTTGTATACATGCTTCCTATTACAAAAAAAACCAAAACATCCTACTCACCCTCCATCGTATCCTCGTAGCACCTTGCTCCGGCTTCCAGCAGCTCTTCCTGAGCTGAGCAATCACATGGCACCGCTCATTAACCCCTTCCTGACATCCGACGTACTATCCCGTCCATGGGACCCAGGCCCCTATGCCCATGGACGGGATAGTACGTCTACCGCGATCAGCGGCGCCCACGTGGTGAGCGCCGCTGATCGCGGCCGGGTGTCAGCTGATTATCACAGCTGACACCCAGCACAATGTGTCAGGGGTGGTCACGGACCGCCCCCGACACGTTAACCCCTTGCACACCGCGATCAAACATGATCGCGGTGTACCGGGAGTTAAAGGGAAGCATCGGCAGGGAGGGAGCTCCCTCCGTGCTTCCCTGAGCCCCCCACGGCAGCGCAATGTGCAGCGCTGCTGCGGGGGGGCTCCTTTCCTCCAGGCCCCCGAATCCAAGATGGCGACGGGGGCCTGGAGGAAGCTGGCTTCCTCAGTGACTGCAAAGTGCAGGCAAGAGGAAGTCTTCAATGCCTGTGACAGATTGCTGATCACAGTGATGTCCCACCTGGGACTATGTAATAAAGTAAAAAAAAAAATTAAAAAAAAGTGTAAAAATAATTAAAAAAAAATCGCCAAATAAATTAGTAAAAAAAAAATAAAAATATTCCCCAATAAATTCATTTTTTGAAAATAAAAAAAAAACAAAACAATAAAAGTACACATATTAGGTATCGCCGCGTCCGTAACGACCCGCCCTATAAAACTGTCCCATTAGTTAACCCCTTTAGCGAACCCCTTAAAAAATAAAAATAAAAAACGAAGCAAAAAATAATGTTTTATTATCATACCGCCAAACAAAAAGTGTAATAACGCGCGATCAAAAAGACGCATATAAATATCCATGGTACCGCTGAAAACGTCATCTTGTCCCGCAAAAAACGAGCCACCACACAGCATCATCAGCAAAAAATTAAAAAAAGTTATAGCTCGCAGAATAAAGCAATGCAAAAATAATTATTTTTTATATAAAATAGTTTTCATTGCATAAAACCGACAAAACATAAAAAAACCTAAATGAGGTATCGCTGTAACCGTACTGACTCGAAGAATAAAATCGCTTTATCAATTTTACCGCACACGGAACGGTGTAAACGCACTCCCCCAAAAGAAATTAATGAAACGCTGGTTTTTGTTCATTCTGCGTCCCAAAAATCGGAATAAAAAGCGATCAAAAAATGTCACGTGCCCGAAAATGGTACCAATAAAAACGTCAACTCGTCCCGCAAAAAATAAGACCTCACATGACTCGGTGGGTCAAAATACGGAAAAATTATAGCTCTCAATATGTGGTGATGCAAAAACTATTTTTACAATAAAAAGCGTCTTTTAGCGTGCGACAGCTGCCAAAAATAAAAACTGCCATAAATAGTAAATCAAACCCCCCGTTATCACCCCCTTAGTTAGGGAAAAATAATAAAATTAAAAAAATTTATTTATTTCCATTTTTCCATTAGGGTTAGGGTTAGGGCTAGGGTTAGGGCTAGGGTTAGGGTTAGGGTTAGGGCTAGGGTTAGGGTTAGGGCTAGGGTTAGGGTTAGGGTTAGGGCTGAGATTAGGGTTAGGGGTGTGTTGGGGTTCGGGTTGGAGTTAGAATTGGGGGTTTCCACTGTTTGGGCACATCAGGGGCTCTCCAAATGCAACATTGCGTCTGATCTCAATTCCAGCCAATTCTGAGTTGAAAAAGTCATATGGTGCTCCTTCCCTTCCAAGCTCTGCCATGCGCCCAAACAGTGTTTTACCCCCACATGTAGGGTATCAGCCTACTCAGGACAAATTGCAAAACAATTTTTGGGGTCCAATTTCTCCTGTTACCCTTAGGAAAATAAAAAATTGGGGGCAAAAATATCATTTTTGTGGAAAAAAATGATTTTTTTATTTTCACGTCCGAGCGTTATAAACTTCTGTGAAGCACTTGGGGGTTCAAAGTGCTCACCACCCATCTAGATAAGTTCTGTGGGGAGGTCTAGTGTCCAAAATGGGGTCACTAGTGGGGAGTTTCAATAGTTTAGGTACATCAGGGGCTCTCCAAACGCACATGACACCCGCAGACCATTCCATCAAAGTCTGCATTCCAAAATGGCACTGCTTCTCTTCCGAGCCCCGACGTGTGTCCATACAGTAGTTTTCTCCCACATATGGGGTGTCAGCGTACTCAGGACAAATTGGACAACAACTTTTGGGGTTCAATTTCTCCTGTTACCCTTGGAAAAATAAAAAAATTGGGGACTAATCGATCATGTTTGTGGAAAAAATACGATTTTTTTATTTTCATGCCCTGGCATCATAAACTTCTGTGAAGCCCTTGGGGGTTCAAAGTGCTCACCTCACATCTAGATAAGTTCCTTAGGGGGTCTAGTTTTCAAAATGGGGTCATTTGTGGGGGGTTTCCACTGTTTAGGTACATTAGGGGCTCTCCAAAGGCAACATGACACCCGCAGACCATTCCATCAATGTCTGCATTTCAAAACGTCACTACTTCCCTTCCGATCCCTGACGTGTGTCCATACAGTAGTTTTCTCCCACATATGGGGTGTCAGCTTACTCAGGACAAATTGGACAACAACTTTTGGGGTTCAATTTCTCCTGTTACCCTTGGGAAAATAAAAAAATTGGGGAATAATTGATCATGTTTGTGGAAAAAATACGATTTTTTTATTTTCATGCCCTGGCATTATAAACTTCTGTGAAGCCCTTGGGGGTTCAAAGTGCTCACCTCACATCTAGATAAGTTCCTTAGGGGGTCTAGTTTTCAAAATGGGGTCATTTGTGGGGGGTTTCCACTGTTTAGGTACATTAGGGGCTCTCCAAAGGCAACATGACACCCTCAGACCATTCCATCAATGTCTGCATTCCAAAACGTCACTACTTCCCTTCCGATCCCCGACGTGTGCCCATACAGTAGTTTTCTCCCACATATGGGGTATCAGCATACTCAGGACAAATTGGACAACAACTTTTGGGGTCCAATTTCTCCTGTTACCCTTGGGAAAATAAAAAAAATGGTGACTAAAAGATCATGTTTGTGGAAAAAATACGAATTTTTTATTTTTACGCCCGGGCGTTATAAACTTCTGTGAAGCACTGGGGGGTTCAAAGTGCTCACCACACATCTAGATAAGTTCCTTGGGGGGTCTAGTTTACAAAATGGTGTCATTTGTAGGGGGTTTCCACTGTTTAGGTACATCAGGGGTTTTCCAATCGCGACATGGTGTCCGATCTCAATTCCAGCCAAAAACGTCAAATGGCACTGCTTCCCTTCCGAGCTCTGCCATGCACCCAAATAGTGGTTTACCCCCACATGTGGGGTATCAGCATACTCAGGACAAATTGCACAATAACTTTTAGGGTCCTGTTACCCTTGGGAAAATAAAAATTGGGGTGAAAAGATCATTTTTGTGGAAAAAATATGATTTTTTAATTGTACCGCTGTACGTTATAAACTTCTGTAAAGCCCTTGTGGGTTCAAAGTTCTCACCACATATCTAGATAAGTTCCTTGGGGGGTCTAGTTTCCAAAATGGGGTCACTTGTAGGGGGTTTCCACTGTTTAGGTACATCAGGGACTCTCCAAACGTGACATGGCGTCCGATCTGAATTCCAGCCAATTTTGCATTGAAAAAGTCAAACGGCGCTCCTTCCATTCTGAGCTCTGCCATGCGCCGAAACAGTCGTTCCCCCCCACAAATCAGGTATCAGCGTACTCAGGACAAATTGCACAATAACTTTTGCAGTCCAATTTCTCCTGTTACCCTTGGTAAAATAAAAAAATTGAACCTGAAGTATTTTTTTGTGAAAAAAAGTTAGATGTTCATTTTTTTTTTAAATATTCAAAAAAATTCCTGTGACGCACCTAAAGGGTTAATAAACTTCTTGAATGTGGTTTTGAGCACCTTAAGGGGTGCAGTTTTTAGAATGGTGTCACTTTTGGGTATTTTCTGTCATATAGACCCCTCAAAGTGGCTTCAAATGTGATGTGGTCCTAAAAATAAAATGGTGTTGTAAAAATGAGAAATCGCTGGTCAACTTTTAACCCTTATAACTTCCTAACAAAAAAAAATTTTGGTTCCAAAATTGTGCTGATGTAAAGTAAACATGTGGGAAATGTTAGTTATCAAGTTTTTTGTGTGCCGTATCTCTGTGATTTAAGGGCATAAAAATTCAAAGTTGGAAAATTGCGAAATTTTCAAAATTTTTGCTAAATTTCCATTTTTTTCACAAATAAACGCAAGTTATTTGAATGAAATTTTACCACTAACATGAAGTACAATATGTCACGAGAAAACAATGTCAGAATCACCGGGATCCATAGAAGCGTTCCAGAGTTATGACCTCATAAAGGTACAGTGGTCAGAATTGTAAAAATTGGCCCGGTCATGAACGTGCAAACCACCCTTAGGGGTGAAGGGGTTAAGGTAATGAATATTCCCTCCATGCCTATGGGAGTGAAGAGGCGTGCATATTCATTACCTTAATAAGCGGGGCCACGTGATCGCTCAGCACAGGAAGGGCACGCTGGAGGGTGAGTATGATGTTGTCTGGAATCCGATTGCTGTGGCTGCAGCTGTCACTGTGCGCGCTATAAGAGAAATGAACATTCATATTTCTCTTTTGCAGCAGCACAGGCTGTAGCCACAGCCGCCGGCTCCTGCCTCTGTCACTCACTTCTCCGCTGCTCCCCCTCCCCCTGCCGGCTTTCTGGGACAATTGACTCGTATAAGCCAATGGCAGAGTTTTCAGCACAAAAAAATGTGCTGAAAAACTTGGCTTAGGCTGGGTTCATATTGCGTTAGGGAGGCTGCGTTTAACGCATCCGTTACACAGCGGCACTAATGCTATGTAATGGATGTGTTAACGCCCCCATAGACGGCAATAATGTAGCGCATTGCTGAAGCATGTCATAATCGGCATGCGTTAGCGATGTTCCGTCATTCTGTGATGGACCCCCGGACACGGTCTGCAGCGTTCAAGGGTCTGTCACTGCTAGAACAGATGGAGCATCTGCGTTAGCATGATGGCATTATGCAATCAGAAAAAAGAGTAGCGTTAACGCAGTCCATTAATGCTATCCGTTGAATGGACTGCATAAACGCTATGTGAAACTGGCCTTATACACGAGTATATATGGTACTTATTTTATTTAATTTGTCTGCGCTTTTTCTACGTATTTTATTTTTTACAGCTTAAAAGGCAAACCTATTAGGAGAATTAGGTTGGTTTCATACATCTGACATTCTCAGTCTGAGTACAGACCACCAGGTCTGCCACTAGGATTTTCGGGGCCCATATCGGCAAAATTTTCAGGGCCCCCTTGAGACTCCGCCCAGGCTCCACTCCTTGAACTGTCCAGAGTCCCACAGCTCTCTCTTGGAAAAACTCCACTTCTCACCAATAACACATTAACAGTTCCCATCACCAGATCACACATATAGTCAGCAGCTTTTGTTTTGGACAAAAGATTTTTTAAGCCGCCCCCAGGTAGACTCTTTTGGCCGAGCTCTACTCTACTCTATCCTATTAATCATTTGTTAAAATATCCAATATAATTTAGGTATGTTTTTAATTATTTTTCAATTATTTTTCAATTTTTAAAATGACTAATAATATCACATACAAGGGACAAATACCACCTCACCATGACCAGACCAGATATTACAACCACACAGGGCCGGCCTGAACGTATAGGCGAACTAGGCGGCCGCCTAGGGCGCCGACCCAAAGGGGGTGCCAGAGAAAAAATAGAAAAAATTATAAAAAATCTTTTCAAAAGGCAAAAAGTTCTAGGGATGGAAAGAAAAGTGTACATATTTAAGGGCAAATATGACGCAAGAGAGGTTGGTTGGGTTGGCAACAATTTCGATAGAATCTGAAGTTGCTAAACAAATTAATCTCGGTGACTTAGTGTCATCCTTTTAAAAAAAAAAAGGCAAGGAAACAAAAATTTTAATTACCTATGGTCGTTTTTGTTTTGTGTTATTGATTACTTTGTATATATTTGTCCTATACAACTTCTCAGAAGATTAAAGAGTTAGGAGAGAGTTAATTAATCATTGTTGTGGTTTATTTTGCTCCTAAATTTATATCCCAAGTTTTCATCTACTGCCAAGAATAGTAGCGGCGCAACAAAATAGTTTCGCCTAGGGCGCCGTAATCTCTCGGGCCGGCCCTGCTACCACAGTCACCAAATAATATCACATACAAGGGACAAATACCACCACACCATGACCAGACCACCTATTACCACCACTTAGTGACCAAATAATAGCAAATCCAAGGAACAAATACCGCCACACCATGGCCGGACAACATATTACCACAACATAGTGACTGAATACTACAATACTGATCAATAATAAAAAAACACAATACTAATATCACCATAAGTGCCATTATACCCAAGAGATCTGTACTTAATATGCAGTGTGTGTACCGGTAACACAGTAATTACTGGTGACATTATAGACAGGAGCTCTGTATACAGTATCAGTGTACAGGTAATACAGTGATCAACAATGACATTATACACACGAGCGCTGTATATATTGTACAGGTTATACTGTGATCAATGACATTATGCACAGGAGCTCTGTATATAGTGTCTGTAATGGTTACGTGTGACTGGACACACTGCCTCCAGCAGGGCGAATTTATATGACACACGCGACTCTGGATACACCGCCTCCAGTAAGGTGAATTTAAATAATAAGACGTGCAGCCGGATACACCGCCTCCAGCAGGGCGAATTTAAATAATAAGGGGAAATAATTACAATGGTGGGCCCTGCGATAGGGATCGGGGACGTGGAGACCTGCTGCACTCCCCTGAGTCAGTGTCACTACACTCCTACCGATCCCTAGGCCGGTTCCGCATCGGGCGCCGCTCAGGATACTTTTAAACCCTAGCTCGCACTGCACCTACCCCTTTCTAATGAAATGGCCGGTGCAGAGACTAATCCCACCACTGCACTGAAACACACATAAAGGAAAGGCACAAACAGGGAAACACCACTTAGCTTTACTCTGTTGCACTTGCTCCTGGCAACAGAGTCCACCACCAGAATGCAGCTCTCCTGCTGAAACACTGCCACCAAGCTCTGTCAGAGCTGCAAGGAAATCCCCTCTGACTCCTTCCACACCAGGGCTCTGACCGTGCTGCAAGGAGCTCTCTCCAGATTGTACAGCCGGGCTTTGGGCAATTTGGCACCGGGAACAAGATCCACAGCACAATCGAATGGGCGGTGTGGTGGTAGAACCTCAGCCTCCTTTTCGGAGAACACATCCTCAAAATCCTTCAGGTACTCCGGAATACCCTCCAGACTGACGGATGACATAGACACAGTAGCAAGACAATTTTCGGAACAACCAGGTCCCCATTTAACAATATCCAGGGACCCCCAGTCAATAACCGGGTTATGCCGTTGCAACCAGGGAAACCCTAACACCAGGCCAGCAGGGAGGTTATCCAAAACAAAGCATGACATGCGCTCCTGGTGTAGGGCCCCCACCCTGAGGGTGAATTCTTTAGAAATGAAATGGAGACCATCCTTAGTGAGAGGTGTAGAGTCAATAGCCACAATTTTTAAGAGAGTCCCCAACCTAACTGTCCCTAATCTACAGCGAGCCATCAGCTTAGAGTCAATCAGGTTCAGGAATGACCCACAGTCTACAAAAGCCGACGTATGGAAAAAGCCGTTCTCAACACCAAGTTCCACCTTTAGCAGTATCTTTGAAAATGAAGAAAAAGGTACCTGAGAGTCTGGGTGACCTCCACGATTATCACCCAGACTCAGCCGCTTGTTAGTCGGAGGACAGGAGGGGCAGTCTTTTTTCCAATGTCCGGGATCTCCGCATTAAAAACTCAACTTTCCATAACGTCGCCGTTTCCTCTCCTCCTGGGGGTTGGTGGTTCCCACCTCCATAGGTTCAGATGGAAGCAAAACATCAGGGTTAGCAGGGAAAAACGGAAACCCTCACTGAGTAACACCTCTCTCCCGCAGAGTTGCTCAGGGTTGCTGCTCTTAGTGTGTAACCTCGCTTCCCTCACCAGCTCCCCCTGGTGGAGGTTTCACTACATGTATCCTCAAAAATCAAATGAATACATCACTGCAGTAATAATATCCCTTAATTAGCCCTTATGGCAATAATATCCCCCATCCTGGCCCCCGTGTATGTAATTCCTGGCTCCAGCCATATGTTCTCCCATCCTGATCCCATATGTTCTCCCATCCTGCCCTCATGAGTATCCATTTTGCCTCCATGTTATGTTGCATCCTGCCTCATCTATCCCATGATCCTGCCTCATCTGTCCCGTGATCCTGCCCCTTCTGTCTCTATTGCAATCCATCCTGCTCATGATCCTGCACCATGTGTCTCCATCCTGCCCCATCTGTCTCCATCCTGCCCCATGATCCTGCCCCATCTGTCTCTATCCTGCCCTATCTGTCTCCATCCTGCCCATCTGTCTCCATCCTGCCCCCTGTGTCTCCCATTGTGCCCAATGTCTCCCATCCTGCCCCCATGTCTCCCTTCCTGCCACCCGTGTCGCTTTCAATAAAAATGAAAAAAAAACTTTCTCCTTACCTGGCCGTGCTCCTGCGGCGATGCTCCCTCCATGCAGTTCAAGAGTGCACTTGCCAACAAATGACAATGACATCATACACCAGCGAAGTGCGTGCTGACGTCAGCTGCCAGCCTCCGATTGGCTGGCGGCTTTTAACTATTGCCATGTGGGCTCACACGGCAATAGAGATTAACTGAACCCCAGACGCAGGTTCATTTACTGCACTGGAGGAATCCTGCCACTATGGCCCGGTGAGCAGATGAGACGAGGCCCGATGCGGGCCCCCTCTGTTCATCAGGCCCCATAAGTCAGTCAGGGCAGTAATGCCCTGATGGCAGCCCTGCAGACCGCAATGACCAGACCTGCCATTGGTCTCCTTACCCACAATCAAATTCGTCATATATGCCGGTTTGATATATGTTGAGACTTTGTGGTCCATACTCGAATTAATGCACAAAATGGAGGGCACAGCTTAAATAATGCGGGTTCACCACAGATGTACAAAACAAGATATATGAAAAAAATGGACAAGAGAGTACATCCACAAAATGGGAACTCCAGCAAATAATTTTAGAGCTAAAATTATTTGCTGGAGTTCCCATTTTGTGGATGTACTCTCTTGTCCATTTTTTTCATATATTTGTGGTCCATACTCATTACATTCCTGGGTAGAGTAGTAAAAAACATGTTTAAACATACAGTTATGTGAAAAAGTGTTTTCCCCCTTCGTGAATCCTTATTCTTTTGCATGTTTGTCACAATTAAAGGGAACCTGTCAGGTCCTCCGTGCCCTCCAATCCATAAGCATTCAGCTATTTGTGATTAAACTGATTCCCTAACCAGCCCTGTATAGCATAATTCATTTAAATAAATGCTTTTAAAAAAGCATTTATAATCTCTGCTTTCCCTATGCTATTGAGTGCTTTGACCAGTCAGCTCTGTATCCATGTTATCACACTCCCTTGGGCGCCATAACATAATTTGCACAAGCAGCATCATCGCCACTCATGTAAATCTGCACAGGCGTGCCGCTTGTGAAAACTTCCAGAAAGCCAGGAGCCAGGATTGGGACCCGCTGGTCACCTGCCTCCATGGAGATGTTCGAAGAAGCCAGGTTGTGACCCTCAAGTCAACTGGCCTTGTACCTGAATGGACTATCATCTTCCTAAGTTTGTCGTTACCTCCTCTCTGTGTGTGTGCCACAGGTGGGGTAGTCGACCCTGGGAGCTCTGACGTAACATCTGCCATTATCTCAGCGAGTCAGCGGAAGAGTGAGACTCTGTAATGTGCACCACCTTGGGGTATTTTGCTGGGACTGTGCTATGTGTTTTTTGCCTGTTATGTGGTTTAATAAAGCATTGCCACACTGTTCTACACTCACCCTGTGTTGTCTGAGTAGCGTTATGCCCACATTAAAGGGACAGCGGGCATTCTGCGGGATGATCCCTGGTCCATGCTGTTCCGGCTAGCGGACCTGGGCACCCACCGACCCCCCTTGTCTCCACACCGCTCATTCCAGCAGAGTCACTGCATCTCTGAAGCCAGGTGTACAATTCCCGGCTTCAGAGGTGCACACTGCACATGTCCGGAGGTACAGAATATGGCTTCTGGTCATGTGCAGTGCATACATCTGCAGCAGGGAAGTGAACACTCAGCTTCAGAGACACAGTGATGCTGCTGGAATGAGCAGCGCACCTGCACAGATTTGCATGAATGGCAATGTGGTTGCTGTGTAGGAGGAGGTGTCCCCACTGTGTATCCGGCCCGGAACCAAGGGGACTGTCACCTAGGTTCCTAGGGGGACTGTTTCCAGGGCACATAATTAGGAGACGGGACACAGAGGGTTCTAGAAAGGTTGGGGGCGGGGCTAATATAAAAGGGGCTGAGGACACCAGGAAGCGTCAGACAACGGAGCAGGAGAGAAGGAGACAGGAAGATAGAGGTCGCCAGAGAGCCAGAGTGAGAGCCAGAGCCAAAGCAAGGAGCAGAGAGCAGCAACTGGAGAGGCAAAAGAGAGACTCACCACTGACAGTAGGGAGACAGCACCGAGCCGCCCAGCGGAGAGACACCGACCGCCCGACCGTGCTTCCAGCGGCCGTCACCTCCCGACTCCAGCCCGCGGCTGCGGCCTGCCCGCAGCCGCCCGCGGCCGCTACTGCCAGACTCCAGCCCATGGCTGCGGCCTGCCCGCTGCCGCCCATGGCAGCTATCGCCTGACTCCAGCCCGCAGCTGCAGCCTGTCCGCTGATGCCTGTGGCCTCTACCACCCGGCTCCAGCCCATGGCTGCGGCCTGTCCGGTGTCGTCCGCGGCCACCACCGCTTCACTCCAGCCTGCGGTCGCGGCCTGCCCACCGCTGCCACCGCTATCTGTTCGCAGCTGGTGGCTGCGGCTTGCACATCCCAGTCCCCGGGCAACACCGTCCCGCATCCATCGGGAGGTGCAACGCAGAGGGACTGTTCAGGGGCTTGTTGTGCCCTCACTTCGCATGGGCGTAGGAATGCCCAAAGCCTCCGTCAGATCCTCGTCGGCTGGGCCCAGCGGCTGAAACGCCGAAGCAACACCGACCAACACTCTGCTGGACGTCAGAGTCAGAGAGGATAAGTGACACGTAGTTAATACTGAGGACCCGTAGTCGGCCATAACGCCGCCCTATAGTGACCGGTCTTTGCCGGGTTAGTCGTGTTCATTTTACCAGTGTATTCTTATTTTGATCGATAACTATTGTTAGCTTGCTTGGTTGCTCAAGATAGCCCTAAGGCCTATATATATATATATATATATATATAAAAGTTGCATCTTGAGTTCATCCCGTCTCCCGTCTCGTCACTGCATCCCGCATACCTGCTATACTACAGTTGCCTAATCTTTATTTTCAGTTTTCAGTTAATGAGATTCTCGTGCTTTGTGGCAGGTCTGTGGGGGGGCTTCATGTGGTTCTCTGCTTAGATATTCATCTTTATGGCTTATGACAGGTCACTGACCCCTCAACGACCTGCCCCCTATTTTGCATATTGAATATAATATGGTTTGAAAAACAAAAATTCACGTTCATAAGGCAGGCAGAGGAGGCACCTCCGCCGTAGCATGATAAGGGGGATAATATGCATATTTTTGCTTTATTTACACATATACTGTAGTTTTATTTAAGAATTTGTTTTTAAAACAAAATGGTAAAGGCGGCCATGCCTGCGCATTAGCATCTATCATATTCCGATAGATTGTACTGCGCAGGTGCCACCACTGCCATTTTGATGTAGCCATTTTTTTTCTCTGCCAAAATGGCACCAACGTCAGCGACTGTGCAGTAGCATCTATCGCATTATGTAATATTACGTCAAATGTAGGGAAGGGTTAACCAACAGATATTTAATGTCTATAGGCAGCTTTAGTTGTATAAGATGATAGTTATCTTATCTGTATGTGTATGCTTATTAGCTCTTACCAACAACCAGAAGCCAATAGCCACAAATATTTATACATTCATATTTTAATATTGCAAGAATAATACTATAGAAAAAGATAGAACGTACAGAATCATCTAACAAGCCATCAACTAAATTGTATAAGTGGTCACTGGTGTTTCAATAAATTTAGAAATATCCGATAGCCTACAAAATGTCTAACAAAAACAACAAGTACGGTATGTTTTACCCAAAATGATTTTTATAGCTCGAGAAATCTATTGCCTAAGTCTAATTTCCTCTAGGCTACTAGGTGACTGTCATCTGTTTAACTTGCTGTCCTCTGCCTGTTGTTAAAGAGTGTGAAGGATAGGGAGATGTAATGGCAGTTTACAATCCTTCTGAAACATGGGTAGCTGTAACAGGAGGGGCCATCAGTTTCAGTTTCAGAGAAGAAACTCACACCCACACCAGCTAGCTGATCTCCAAGCTTCTACAATCCACCTGTCAATACCTTGCAGTCTAACTGCTTTGTTCAGTCAGCTATGATTTCATAAAGAGAATATGGACTTATTGTATGTCCTAGCCACATCGATTACATCTCCAAAATCTCTGTAACGGACCGAATGCCATGGATAGTAGGAGCCAGGTAGCAAAGCCTGGTTTGGTCCACAAGTGCAACCGGGGGCCTGGTCGGATCCAATGTTGCCAGAACCACTGTCCTATGACCTTCCATTAGTTATGTAGTGCAAATGTCAGGATCCTGACAGCGCTGGCATACAGCCCTCGCTGGGCAGGGACTCACCAGTGCTGTAGGGGTCCTGGGGACAGTAACAGCTGGAAAGTACAGACGCACAGGACCTGAACGCTGAAGTATTAGCAAGCAGGCACGGGACCTACGGTCATGTGACCACAAGTGGGCGGGGCTTAGCGTCCTGCTTGCTAAGATGGAAGAACACTCAGAGTTGGGCAAACCAGAGATTATACACAATACGGGCAAACGAGGTACAGGAGGGACAAGCAGATGGGAGGTCAGACGAAGCTAAAGGTCATACACAAGAAGGCGGTGCGGTACAAAAGGGATGAGCAGAGAGCAGTCGAGTCACAAGCAGAGAGTCATACACGAGAGGACGGTGCGGTACAAGAGGGTCAGGCAGAACTCGTAACAGGGACAGAACCAGATCACAACCAAACAAGCAACAAGTTATCAGGCACAAGGCACACGTATACAAGAGGTCACTTAACTCAGCCGAGGGCAGGAGTATAACTGACACCGGACCCAGGTCCAGTGAGCATTAAATAGCTGCCCTCTGCCAGAGAGAGGCAGAAACAATTAACCCCCTGTCTGACCAGGACGGGCCAAAGTGAAACCCCGTCCTGGATCATGACAGCAAAGTAAAGAAAATGAGAATACAGACAGTTCTTTGATATATTAGACTAGAATGTGAACCAAAATCAGTATAAACATATTGGGAGTGAGGGCAGTAGGAGCATGCATTTTTACAGGTGAAAAAGAACAGGTGTTAACCCCTTCCTGACATCCGACGTACTATCCCGTCCACGGTACCCGGGCCCGTATGACCGTGGACGGGATAGTACGTCGGGCCCTTTAATACGATACCGCGACTAAAGTCGCGGTGATCGCATTAAAATTCCGACGCCATCTCACCTTAGAAAAGATGGCGTCGGCATCCCGGGCTGCGATCCCGCCCCCTGGCATCCAGAGCGCTGTGATTGGCTGTTCAATTCTGAACAGCCAATCGCAGCGTTTCTCATTGTTTCAGCCAATCAGCTTGGCTGAAACAATGATGTCCTAGGCTGGGATCGAGTACCGATGTACTCACTCACTCTAGCTGAGGATTCCTGCAGAGAGGTCGGACGCAGCAAGAGCTCCTGTGCTGGGTATTGTGGTACCACAGCTTGTAGCATCACAATCCCTGCAGAAGAAAGAAGAAGAAGAAAGAAAACTACAATTGTAAGTGTTAATTGATCCCTGATCCCCTGCCCAATCTATCTTCACCCCCCCAATCTATCTTCATCCCCCCATCCCCCCTCCACCCCCCCTCTTACCCCCCTTCACCCCCCTTTTACCCCCCTCCACCCCACTTTTGCGCCACCTCCGTGCGCAGCCGGCGAGCGTTGATCGGTGACGCAGTTCACCGATCAACACTCACGCTCGCTTTTTTTTCCTTAGCCCCCTTTGCGCCACTTCCGTTCACACATTCCGCAGCCGCAAAAGTTGGATAAGTGACACACGTCACTTATCCAAGCTTGTGCCTGCCGTTTTTCATTTTTTTCACCCCCCTTTGTGCCACCTAACTACAACCCTAACTGTTGATCCCTGCCCAATCTCTCTTCATCCACCCCAATCCCCCCATCCCCCTTCCCCCTATTTTTACCCCCCTCCACCCCACTTTTGCGCCACCTACGTGCGCAGCTGCCGAGCGTTGATTGGTGACGCAGTTCACCGATCAACACTTGAGCTCGCTTTTTTTTCCTTAGCCCCTCCGTACACACATCCCGCAGCTGCGAAACTTGGATAAGTGACACAGTTCACTTATCAGAGTTTGCCGTTTTCCTTTTTTTTTTTTTCCACCCCCCCCTTGCGCCACCCCGTGCGCACATCCAGCAGCCTAGTTTTGATAAGTGACACTTATCAGCTAGGGCCTGCTGTTTTAGACTTTTTTCCACAGCTTTTTCTTTACAGAAAGTTTACACCAATCACCCCCTCCTCACGGACACATACAGTTTTCAATAAAGTGTACACCCAAGCACCATATTTACACAAAAATGTCATCAAATTCATCCCAACAGCGCTATTCAGTGGAGGAGACATATGCTTTACTTGCCTCCGAAACTGATAGCGATTTGGATGACGATCCGACTTTTCTTTATTCTTCATCCTCTTCTTCTTCCTCTTCCCCCTCCTCATCTTCCTCCTCGGGTCCTGCGGAACCGCCACGCAGACGCTCCAGGACAGAAAATGAGGCAGCGCCCACCATGCCCGCAGCTGACCCAGTACTCCCCGTATGGACCTCGCCCCCCGAAAATTACGAGCCACTGATTCCTGATTTTGTGGCAGAATCAGGAATCAAGTTTGACACCACCGGCCTCACAGAAATTGACTTTTTCAAAGTCTTTTTCTCTGAGGATTTTGTTAACCTCATGGTGGAGCAAACTAATTTGTACGCTCGTCAATTTTTGGAGCAAAACCCGCGTTCAACATTTTCAAACTGGTCTCCTGTAGACGCAGTTGAAATGACGCAGTTTTGGGGCCTGGTCCTCCATATGGGGATACTGAAGAAGCCGGAAATTCGGCAATATTGCAGTGTTGATATTTTATACAACACTCCAGTGTTCCGAATGGTCATGGCCCGGACGCGTTTTGAGGCCATCCACAAGTTTCTGCATTATACTGATAATGCACAGTGTCCCGCACAAGATGACCCCAACTTTGACCGTCTGTTCAAAGTTCGGCCGGTCATCGAACACTTCAACAAAAAGTTTGCTGAAGTGTACGTGCCCCAAAGGGACATCTGCGTGGATGAGTCCTTGGTTCACTTCAAGGGAAGGCTGCGATTTCGTCAATACCTGCCCAGTAAGAGGGCCAGGTACGGAATCAAACTCTATAAGTTGTGTGAGAGTACCTCAGGGTACACCCACAAGTTTAGAGTTTACGAAGGGAAGGACACCCGGATTGAACCCCCTGAGTGTCCTCCTTTCCTGGGAGTGAGTGGGAAAACTGTGTGGGATTTGGTGCACCCACTGCTGGATAAAGGTTATCACCTCTACACTGATAACTTTTATACCAGCATCCCACTCTACAAATCCCTCTCTGAGCGACGTACCGCAGCCTGCGGTACTGTCCGCAAAAATCAGAGAGGCCTCCCGAAGACGCTACTTGGGCAGATGCTCCGAAAAGGTGAGAGCAGAGCCCAATGTAGCGACCACCTGCTGGTGGTCAAGTACAAGGACAAGAGAGATGTCCATCTCTTGACCACCATACACGGTGATGGCAGTACCCTCTGCACTGTACGGGGTACCTCTACACAGGTCCTCAAACCGACATGTGTAGTGGGGTACAACAAAAAAATGGGGGGAGTTGATCTCTCCGATCAACTCCTCCAACCGTACAATGCATTGAGGAAGGCCAAGGTGTGGTACAAAAAGCTGGCCGTGCACATCGTCCAAATGGCAATGCTCAACGCATTCCTGCTGTCACAATGTGCATGCCCCAGCGATACGGCGTACCTTCATTTCCAGGAGGTAGTGGTTAAGGCCATGATGTTTGGCGCTCAGGAAGGAGCGGGCCCCAGTACTTCAGGAACTGAAGGTGCTCGTATTGTCCCAGGTCAGCATTTTCCGGGGGTGGTCCCGCCAACCCCAAGAAAAGGTAAGCCGCAAAAAAGGTGTCGAGTGTGTTACAAAAAAGGAATACGCAGGGACACCATTTACCAGTGCGACACCTGCCCCGAAAAACCTGGCCTGTGCATGAAGGATTGCTTCATATTGTACCACACCTCCATGCACTACTAATTTACATTAGATTAGTTGGGGGCACATCTAGATTTGTTCATTGGGGGTCTAGTATCCAAAATGATGTCATATGTGGGTTTTTTTTCCTGTTTAGGCACATCAGGGACTCTGCAAATGGAACATGACGCCAGCAGACCATCAAAGTCTGCATTCCAAAACAACACTACTTCCCTTTCGAGCCCCAACGTGTGCCTAAACAGTTTTTTCCCACATGTGGGGTACCAGAGTACCCAGGACAAATTGGACAACGACTTTTGGGGTCCAATTTCTCCTGTTACTCTTGGGAAAATTAAAAATTGGGGACTAAATGATCATTTATGTGGGAACAAAACAGGATTTTATATTTTCACGCCTGGGCATTATAATCTTTAGTGAAACACTTGGGGGTTCAAAGTGCTCACCACACATCTAGATAAGTTCCTTAGGGGGTCTAGTTTCCAAAATGGGGTCACTTATGGGGGGTTTCTACTGTTTAGGAACATCAAGGGCTCTGCAAATGGAACATGACGCCCGCAGACCATTCCATCAAAGTCTGCTTTCCAAAACGTCATTACTTCCCTTTCGAGCCCTGACGTGTGCCCAAACAGTAGTTTTCTCCCACATGTGGGGTATCAGGGTACTCAGGACAAATTGGACAACAACTTTTGGGGTCCAATTTCTCCTGTTACTCTTGGGAAAATTATAAATTGGGGACTAAATGATCATTTATGTGGGAACAAAACAGGATTTTATATTTTCACGCCTGGGCATTATAATCTTTAGTGAAACACTTGGGGGTTCAAAGTGCTCACCACACATCTAGATAAGTTCCCTAGGGGGTCTAGTTTCCAAAATGGGGTCACTTATGGGGGGTTTCTACTGTTTAGGAACATCAAGGGCTCTGCAAATGGAACATGACGCCCGCAGACCATTCCATCAAAGTCTGCTTTCCAAAACGTCATTACTTCCCTTTCGAGCCCTGACGTGTGCCCAAACAGTAGTTTTCTCCCACATGTGGGGTATCAGGGTACTCAGGACAAATTGGACAACAACTTTTGGGGTCCAATTTCTCCTGTTACTCTTGGGAAAATTATAAATTGGGGACTAAATGATCATTTATGTGGGAACAAAACAGGATTTTATATTTTCACGCCTGGGCATTATAATCTTTAGTGAAACACTTGGGGGTTCAAAGTGCTCACCACACATCTAGATAAGTTCCTTAGGGGGTCTAGTTTCCAAAATGGGGTCACTTATGGGGGGTTTCTACTGTTTAGGAACATCAAGGACTCTGCAAATGGAACATGACGCCCGCAGACCATTCCATCAAAGTCTGCTTTCCAAAATGTCATTACTTCCCTTTCGAGCCCTGACGTGTGCCCAAACAGTAGTTTTCTCCCACATGTGGGGTATCAGGGTACTCAGGACAAATTGGACAACAACTTTTGGGGTCCAATTTCTCCTGTTACTCTTGTGAAAATTAAAAATTGGGGACTAAATGATCATTTATGTGGGAACAAAACAGGATTTTATATTTTCACGCCTGGGCATTATAATCTTTAGTGAAACACTTGGGGGTTCAAAGTGCTCACCACACATCTAGATAAGTTCCTTAGGGGGTCTAGTTTCCAAAATGGGGTCACTTATGGGGGGTTTCTACTGTTTAGGAACATCAAGGGCTCTGCAAATGGAACATGACGCCCGCAGACCATTCCATCAAAGTCTGCTTTCCAAAACGTCATTACTTCCCTTTCGAGCCCTGACGTGTGCCCAAACAGTAGTTTTCTCCCACATGTGGGGTATCAGGGTACTCAGGACAAATTGGACAACAACTTTTGGGGTCCAATTTCTCCTGTTACTCTTGGGAAAATTATAAATTGGGGACTAAATGATCATTTATGTGGGAACAAAACAGGATTTTATATTTTCACGCCTGGGCATTATAATCTTTAGTGAAACACTTGGGGGTTCAAAGTGCTCACCACACATCTAGATAAGTTCCCTAGGGGGTCTAGTTTCCAAAATGGGGTCACTTATGGGGGGTTTCTACTGTTTAGGAACATCAAGGGCTCTGCAAATGGAACATGACGCCCGCAGACCATTCCATCAAAGTCTGCTTTCCAAAACGTCATTACTTCCCTTTCGAGCCCTGACGTGTGCCCAAACAGTAGTTTTCTCCCACATGTGGGGTATCAGGGTACTCAGGACAAATTGGACAACAACTTTTGGGGTCCAATTTCTCCTGTTACTCTTGGGAAAATTAAAAATTGGGGACTAAATGATCATTTATGTGGGAACAAAACAGGATTTTATATTTTCACACCTGGGCATTATAATCTTTAGTGAAACACTTGGGGGTTCAAAGTGCTCACCACACATCTAGATAAGTTTCTTAGGGGGTCTAGTTTCCAAAATGGGGTCACTTGTGGGGGGTTTCCACTGTTTAGGCACATCAGACGCTCGTCAAACGTGACATGGCGTCCGATCTCAATTCCAGCCAATTTTAGGTTGAAAAAGTCAAACGGGGCTCCTTCCCTTCTGAGCCCTGCCATGTGCCTAAACAGTGGTTCCCCCCCCACATATTGGGTATCAGCGTACTCAGGACAAATTTGACAACAACCTTTGGAGTCCAATTTCTCCTGTTACCCTTGGGAAAACAAAATATTGGGGACTAAATGATCATGTTTGTGGAAAAAATATGATTTTTTATTTTCACGCCCGGGTGTTATAAACTTCTGTGAAGCCCTTGGGGGTTCAAAGTGGTCACCACACATCTAGATAAGTTCCTTAGGGGGTCTAGTTTCCAAAATGGGGTCACTTGTGGGGGGTTTCCACTGTTTAGGCACATCAGACGCTCGTCAAACGCGACATGGCGTCCGATCTCAATTCCAGCCAATTTTAGGTTGAAAAAGTCAAACGGGGCTCCTTCCCTTCTGAGCCCTGCTTGTGCCCAAACAGTGGTCCCCCCCCACATATTGGGTATCAGCGTACTCAGGACAAATTTGACAAGTACCTTTGGGGTCCAATTTCTCCTGTTAATCTTGGGAAAACAAAATATTGGGGACTAAATGATCATGTTTGTGGAAAAAATATGATTTTTTATTTTCACGCCCGGGTGTTATAAACTTCTGTGAAGCCCTTGGGGGTTCAAAGTGGTCACCACACATCTAGATAAGTTCCTTAGGGGATCTAGTTTCCAAAATGGGGTCACTTGTGGGGGTTTCCACTGTTTAGGCACATCAGACGCTCGTCAAACGTGACATGGCGTCCGATCTCAATTCCAGCCAATTTTAGGTTGAAAAAGTCAAACGGGGCTCCTTCCCTTCGGAGCCCTGCCATGTGCCTAAACAGTGGTTCCCCCCCACATATTGGGTATCAGCGTACTCAGGACAAATTTGACAACAACCTTTGGGGTCCAATTTCTCCTGTTACCCTTGGGAAAACAAAATATTGGGGACTAAATGATCATGTTTGTGGAAAAAATATGATTTTTTATTTTCACGCCCGGGTGTTATAAACTTCTGTGAAGCCCTTGGGGGTTCAAAGTGGTCACCACACATCTAGATAAGTTCCTTAGGGGGTCTAGTTTCCAAAATGGGGTCACTTGTGGGGGGTTTCCACTGTTTAGGCACATCAGACACTCGTCAAACGCGACATGGCGTCCGATCTCA
This sequence comes from Dendrobates tinctorius, assembly GCF_039654945.1. Taxonomy (NCBI): domain Eukaryota; kingdom Metazoa; phylum Chordata; class Amphibia; order Anura; family Dendrobatidae; genus Dendrobates; species Dendrobates tinctorius. The sequence continues at coordinate 28,594,326 of NW_027361673.1, read as the reverse complement.
ATTCCAGCCAATTTTAGGTTGAAAAAGTCAAACGGGGCTCCTTCCCTTCTGAGCCCTGCCTTGTGCCCAAACAGTGGTTCCCCCCCATATATTGGGTATCAGCGTACTCAGGACAAATTTGACAACAACTTTTGGGGTCCAATTTCTCCTGTTACCCTTGGGAAAATAAAAAAATTGTTGCTAAAGTATTATTTTTGTGACTAAAAAGTTAAATGTTCATTTTTTCCTTCCACGTTGCTTCTGCTCCTGTGAAGCACCTGTAGGGTTAATAATCTTCTTGAATGTAGTTTTGAGTAGCTTCAGGGGTGCAGTTTTTAGAATGGTGTCACTTTTGGGTATTTTCTGCCATATAGACCCCTCAAAGTGACTTCAAATGTGAGGTGGTCCCTAAAAAAAATGGTTTTGTAAGTTTTGTTGTAAAAATTAGAAATCGCTTGTCAAATTTTAACCCTTATAACTTCCTAACAAAAAAAAATGTTGTTTCCCAAATTGTGCTGATGTAAAGTAGACATGTGGGAAATGTTATTTAGTAACTATTTTGTGTCACATATTTCTCTGTTTTAAGGGCATACAAATTCAAAGTTTGAAATTTTGCCATATTTCTGTTTTTTTATAAATAAACGCAAGTTATAGCGAAAAATTTTTACCACTAAAGTGAAGTACAATATGTCACGAGAAAACAATCTCAGAATCGCCTAGATCCGTTGAAGCGTTCCAGAGTTATAACCTCATAAAGGGACAGTGGTCAGAATTGTAAAAATTGGCCTGGTCATGAACGTGCAAACCACTCTTGGGGGTGAAGGGGTTAAAGGACAGGCGTTATTCCTTTTAAGCCTAAATTCACACATATTTGTGTTGCGGTTCAAGTACGGACCGTCATTCATGGACTGATGTTCTGATCTATACTTGATAACATCTTATGCTTATAAGGCTGTTGAGGTCGGCAGACACATGTCTGGTCCATGAAAAAAGGACCACGACCCATGGATGTGTGCATGTGGTTTAAACAAGATTTTTCATCTGCAAATTTAAGAGGAAAGAATGATTAATCTCCATGACTAGCATGGAAAATAAGAGGTTTTGTAAAGTCTCATTCAGCCTTTCATCTTTTCCTTGGAGAGTGATATGAGTCAGGATTATTTCCCTGAAGGGGCTGTTTTTTTTATAAGCCCAGCCTAGTACATGTATCTGCCTGGAAGCTGTCTGATTAGGCTATGAATATTTTTTTAAACTTATTAAGAAATAGGAAACATTTGAATAATATGGTCAAAAGATATCAGGTTAGCATTCTGATAATCTGATGTTATTAGCAGTGAGAATCCAGAATTAGGTCGTGTTGTAGCCAAGAGCATTTCTGCCTCACTAACCAACTTAGAGGTCAGACTCACATGCTCACTTAATTTTTCTTTTATCTTTTCAAAATATGCTGAAGGCATAGAGTGCACACTGTGTTTTGGCATCACTGGTTTTAGAAAACATTTCTAAAATCCTGAAGCTGGAAGCTTATGGAGCAAACAACGGCATTCCAAGTCTGGCACGCCAAGTATAATGTACAAATGTACCACAAAAGTTATACAAAGTTATGCTTAAGCTAAAAAACATTGTGCAGAGAAAGGAGAATAAACACTAATGTGCTTATGAATGTTATTTTTCTATTGGTCGTTTGATTTGACGGTAGGTTATGTACGCACGATGAGGATTTGTTGCGTTTCCGCAGCTTTTTTTCTGTGCGGAAATGCACCAAAAATGCAAAGGATTACTAGAGCAAGATTAGGGCGGTTTCACACTTCCAGATATTTCCGGTACCGGCAAAAACGGTACCAGAGATATCCATTAGGCCGGAGTCACACTAGCGATTAAATCGGGCGAATGCAATGCGATAAAAAAATCGCATTGCATTCGTCCCAATGTTATTCTATGGTGCTGCTCCCATCATGCGTTTTTTTATCGGATCTGTTCCTCGGACCGAGACAATCGCAGCATGCTGCGATTGTCACCGATTTTCGGATCGGATTCGCCAATGCAAGTCTATGGATGCGATTAAAAATCGCATTGAAAACGCACCACACGTGTGACTTGCGATTAAATCGCAAGACTTCTCCAGGTCAACAGGAAATAGCATGAGGCATTTGCATTGGATGTCAATTTGATGCTTAGATACGAATAAAATCGGTTCATCACTGGAAAATGGGATGACAGACGGATCCCTGGACAAGCAATCTTTGTGCGATTTCGTACCGTTAAAATCGGACCGATTTTTTAATGGTTGTGTGTGACTCCAGCCTTACCGTGTGTCCGTGTGTACACATGGCACATCCGTGTGTACACATGGCACATCCGTGTGTCATTCGTGTGCTGTCCGTGTGTCACACCAATGTGTCATCTGTGTGCTGTCCGTGTGAATACGTAGCACACCAAACGGTTTATATGTCCAAATGAAGGGTTAATGTGTTAAATTGTTTGAAATGTCAATGGTGTGACTCATTAGTGATTATGGCTTAAAACATTGGCAAAAAAGTTTAGTCCAACGACATATTATTTTAGGGTTGTGTTTTCTTAGTCCTTTTGCGTCACAAATATGTCTATTTCTAATGAGGTGTTGTGGTTGGCATGGCTTGTGTCACGTCTCTTTGGGGTTCGGCAACATATTCTTGTTGAGGAACCACGGTGGCAAAAAAGGCTATGGGTTCACCCTCTACTATTGCTACTTGGGGCATATGGTCATTTTCAAAAATTGTATGTAGAACTTCGCAAATACCCGTTGAAGTTTGTGGCTTTTTGTCGTCTCTCCATTACCGGATTTGACACCATACTTAAGGATTTGCGTCCTTACCTTCTCAGACAAGACACCTGTATGCGACTAAGCATTTCTCCTGAGGAGCGTTTGCTAGTAACCTTGAGGTAAAATTTATCATAAACACTTTTTTGTCCTGGTTTAACATTATATTGAGTAATGTTTGATTTCACTAGGTTAGGCACTGAACATTATTTTAACAGCCATACATGTCTTTGAATAACATTGTCCTAGAACTAAAGTACACCATACACTTTTGATACTATTTATTACAATCAACCTAATAGTATTCCCCTCAGCCAAACTCGGAACCTGCACAATTTGGGACCTGTATATTATAAGTTACACCTGTGTGCTTCCTTCATGGGTGTTGTTTATATTTGAGAAAACATATACAGTGGGGCAAAAAAGTATTTAGTCAGTCAGCAATAGTGCAAGTTCCACCACTTAAAAAGATGAGAGGCGTCTGTAATTTACATCATAGGTAGACCTCAACTATGGGAGACAAACTGAGAAAAAAAAATCCAGAAAATCACATTGTCTGTTTTTTTTTCATTTTATTTGCATATTATGGTGGAAAATAAGTATTTGGTCAGAAACAAAATTTCATCTCAATAATTTGTGATATATCCTTTGTTGGCAATGACAGAGGTCAAACGTTTTCTGTAAGTCTTCACAAGGTTGCCACACACTGTTGTTGGTATGTTGGCCCATTCCTCCATGCAGATCTCCTCTAGAGCAGTGATGTTTTTGGCTTTTCGCTTGGCAACACGGACTTTCAACTCCCTCCAAAGGTTTTCTATAGGGTTGAGATCTGGAGACTGGCTAGGCCACTCCAGGACCTTGAAATGCTTCTTACGAAGCCACTCCTTCGTTGCCCTGGGGGTGTGCTTTGGATCATTGTCATGTTGAAAGACCCAGCCACGTTTCATCTTCAATGCCCTTGCTGATGGAAGGAGGTTTGCCCTCAAAATCTCACGATACATGGCCCCATTCATTCTTTCATGTACCCGGATCAGTCGTCCTGGCCCCTTTGCAGAGAAACAGCCCCAAAGCATGATGTTTCCACCACCATGCTTTACAGTAGGTATGGTGTTTGATGGATGCAACTCAGTATTCTTTTTCCTCCAAACACGACAAGTTGTGTTTCTACCAAACAGTTCCAGTTTGGTTTCATCAGACCATAGGACATTCTCCCAAAATTCCTCTGGATCATCCAAATGCTCTCTAGCAAACTTCAGACGGGCCCGGACATGTACAGGCTTAAGCAGTGGGACACGTCTGGCACTGCAGGATCTGAGTCCATGGTGGCGTAGTGTGTTACTTATGGTAGGCCTTGTTACATTGGTCCCAGCTCTCTGCAGTTCATTCACTAGGTCCCCCCGCGTGGTTCTGGGATTTTTGCTCACCGTTCTTGTGATCATTCTGACCCCACGGGGTGGGATTTTGCGTGGAGCACCAGATCGAGGGAGATTATCAGTGGTCTTGTATGTCTTCCATTTTCTAATTATTGCTCCCACAGTTGATTTCTTCACTCCAAGCTGGTTGGCTATTGCAGATTCAGTCTTCCCAGCCTGGTGCAGGGCTACAATTTTGTTTCTGGTGTCCTTTGACAGCTCTTTGGTCTTCACCATAGTGGAGTTTGGAGTCAGACTGTTTGAGGGTGTGCACAGGTGTCTTTTTATACTGATAACAAGTTTAAACAGGTGCCATTACTACAGGTAATGAGTGGAGGAAAGCGGAGACTCTTAAAGAAGAAGTTACAGGTCTGTGAGAGCCAGAAATCTTGATTGCTTGTTTCTGACCAAATACTTATTTTCCACCATAATATGCAAATAAAATGAAAAAAAAAACAGACAATGTGATTTTCTGGATTTTTTTTTCTCAGTTTGTCTCCCATAGTTGAGGTCTACCTATGATGTAAATTACAGACGCCTCTCATCTTTTTAAGTGGTGGAACTTGCACTATTGCTGACTGACTAAATACTTTTTTGCCCCACTGTATATTAGTTTATATGTGCTGTATAAGTACACTATGTTAGTATTTTTAGAATTACCATCATATTATGAAATTTGTGGTGATAATTATACACATCAACTATGTATTTGTTTACAGTTTCCTGGCTACTGGCAATTCATGTTCTTACCTCCATTTTGAGTTCCTCCTTGGCACTTCTGTGGCGCCCCCAGGAGTATGGTCGCCACAATGGCATTACCTTCCTCTTAGGGAGTGTGATGTCATGCTTGGAAGCAATAGGGGATCTCTCTGGCAGCACACAACATAGCTCCCACTCCGGGCCAGCAGAGGGAGCTCTGAACCCAAAACTGGGGGAAGAGCTGCTCTCTGGGTGCCAGGAAGGAGAAATTAGGAGTTCGTGTGAGGAGGGCAACGTGTGTGGACGTGAGAAGAAGAGCTGGGGGATTGAGCAGAGGGTTCAGGCTCATTCCCAGCTATAGCTCATGATCTGGAGCCCGGTATCCAAGGCTGTATGGACACTGATGGTCCTGCAACAGAAACCGGAGGAATAGGAAGCTGTAAATGCTCTATTCCCACATAAAACTCGGAGGCACAACAGCGACGTGTGAGCCAGAAGAGAAAGGCTACATCTGTCTGCCATACGAGGGAGTTCTAAACAGGATAAGCAAGTGGAACTTCAGTGTAACACCGTACTGCAAGTACCTAAAACCAAGCGCTAGGAAGGAGACTACACAACCCATCTGCCTAGAGAGATTCCTAAGTTGCTTCCAGGCTAGCCAGCTCCTGTGCCATCTGTAATCTGGACCCTGGACTGCATTTGCCAAGCAAAGTAAAGGTAAAGAAACTGCACCCTATTGTGTCCTTGCCTTCTTCCTGCAACCTCTCCAGCACTGCTACATCTCTGTGCCAAACACTAAACCCTCTTCCTCAACACCTTCCCTCTTCATCTACTCTGCCCTGGGACTAGGGCCCTGCCTGTGGAGGGCTACAACATCATTGCTGCACCACACCATCTGTCCCAGAGGATCTGTCTGCAGCGTCGGCTTAACACCTTCATTGCCGAACACCACAGGTGGCGTCACGAATCATTCACTCATAAACTTTATTCCATCACTTAATCCCTTTTACATGGGCGCCCAGGGCCACGGACCAGGTCACCGCTGCTGTGACATTCCCCTCTGAGAGACCAGCCCGGTACCGAGTACCCCACAGCCCTGGGAGGGCGACCCATTTTGGCATCACGAACAGGATTTACGGAGCCCGGTGTCCCCGGGTCCTGTGTGCCAGAGACTGTGTTTTGTGCCATAGACTATTTGTACAATTGCCGCCATTAACCCGCTGCTTGGTGTGCGTGGGAAGCCGAAGGGGTGGGCCATCGTGGGCGGAGCCAGCCGAAGAGCGCGAAAAGTGAAATCCTGCGCGGGAAGAGGCCAGCACGCGAGAAGTGAGAAGCTGAGGCCTGCAGTCTGGCATCCCCCGATCATCCAGCCAGTAAGCCAGTGCAACCCAGGGCCTGGCCAAACATTAACTAGGGGGAAGAGAATGTCTGAAGCAAGAGCAGACGCAGCGGCGGACGCCACCGCAAACCCCACAGTGCCACAAGCTGCAGGGCCCAGAGCAGCTGCGGCTTCCATAGCGCCGCTGCCTCCACAGCGCTGCCAGAATCAGCACCCACCACAGCGGTCCCCATAATGCCGCTGTCCATGCCCTATATCCCGGGAGCGGCCTGGCTACCGCAGTACTCAGGGGAGTCACATACCCTGAGTGAATTTAAAGAGAGACTGTGCAGTTTGTTTGAGATGTATCTGTGGCGCCCCTGAGGCTCAGTCGCCACAGAGGTACTGCACCTTCTCCTAAGGTGTAGTGCCCCACCACCTAGGTAAGTTGGGAACTCCTTTCCACACTCCAACACCTGCATCCCACACACAGGATAGTTCAGCAAGGGACCAGATTGCAGCTTCATGCTTAGAGGGTAGCAGAGCACCTTTCGTGGTTCCTTGCTTCGTAACACGAGATGTGCTGGGAGGTGGGTAGAGGTGGATATAAAAGAGTGGGAAAGTTTAGAATTACAGGGGAGTCTGGAGGTTAGTCGGACAGAGGGTCGGTCAGTCAGGAGAGACTGAGGATGGATCCCTGGAAGAAGGGATGGAGGAAGGAGTGCTGCAGCTGCCTCAGTGACCTGAGCCAACTGGCACGGGAAAGGAACAGAAGGAGAAAGACGTAGAACTGCAACCTAAGCTTCCATAAGAGAGAGAAAGAACAGCATGGAATGAAGGAGTAGGAGAACAGAGAGGAGTTGTGGGTTGGAAGAGGAACCCTGCCTATAGGTTCTCAGCGCAAGGCCGGGGACCGGTCCCCGAGGTTGTATGGACACTTATGATTCTGCAGCAGACACCAGTGGAGTAGTTGACTGTAAATGCACTACTCCCATCCAAGACTTGGGGCACAACAGCAACTGAATAGAGAGCCAGGACTCCAGAGAAGGGAGTCCCCGAGAGAAGCTACAGCTGTCTGTCATACAAGTAGAGTTGTTAGGAACATCTGACAGGAGGAACTTCAGAGTACCACGGTACTGGAGCTCTTCACACTACAAGGCGCAATAGAGGAGTCGTTCAGGAGAGGTACATGTTGGCGGGGTGTTGGAGGAGAATCCTGACTTGCCCGGGAGGTTGATTGAGTCTCTACCCCGGAGGACACGGCACGGAGGCAGGCACCAGTGTGTACCACGAACTGTGAGCAAAGCTTTGGAACTACAAGCCCTGGTGTCTTCCATTCCTTTGTGCGCCAACACCGTCAGCACTGCTACATCTGGGTACCAACATTCCTCACACCGCCTGCGCCTATATACTGCCTTGGGGTTACAGCTTCACCTGTGGGGAGCTACACAATCTATGCTGCAACACACCATCAGCCCCAGAGGATCTGCACGCAGCATTGACTTAACATCTTGCTTGCCAAACACCACAGGTGGCATCACGAACTATTCCATTCCATTAACTACATGCCATATTACTTGGGCGCCCAGGGCCACGGACCGGGTCACCGCTGCTGTGACACATCCCACTGAGACCGGCTCGGTACCGAGTACCCCACAGCCCTGGGAGGGCGACCCATATCCTCTGTCTGAAAGCCAGAAAGTGAACATCCTTATTGGGCAGCTAACTGGTGCAGCGCAAAGAGAAGTAAAAGCCTGGCAGGACACTGATAAAGAGACTGTTAAAACGATCCTGGCTAAGCTAAAAAGCACCTTTTGACACCCGCACTGCAGCTGAAATAAATATGAGATTCTTTGGGTGTAAGCAAAGAGTGCAGGACAGTATACAGGACTATGCTCTTAACCTGCAGGAAGCGCTGCGTGCCATCAAGCAGATTGATCCAGACAGTGTGAAAGATGGAGACAGACTGTTAAAGGAGCAATTTATTGAGGGCCTCTTATCCAGTACCCATAGAGCACAGCTGCGCATCATAGCCCTACAGAACCCTGACCTAGACTTTGCAGACTTCAAAGACAGGGCTATTCGAGTGCTGCATGACCCAAATGTCAGCCGTCCAGCGCCCCCTAGGCACCCAGCGATCACCTACCATCAAGAAGCAGCATCTTTCCCTCTCAGCCCGGTGGAGGCTGATGCACAGACTCTGGACAAAGACCCTTCTGCCAAACTGCATCTTCAGGTCCAGGAGCTGACCAAAAATATGGCTGCACTTGCCAAAACTGTGCAGTCCATGCAGGTGTCAAAGGAGAAGATCCAGCTGGCCTCCAGTCCAGAGGATGTCCCGTGGCTACGGAAGAAGAGGATCCCGCCACGCCGAGGGAGAGACAACGATCGCTATGACCAGAACGGACATCCCATCTGTCGTCACTGCCACAAGGCAGGCCACATTGCAAGGTTCTGTTATTTAAACGAGCAACCCCTGGGGCAGAGGGCCAACCCCCAAGAGTAGGACCACAAGGCCCAAAGAACTGGCGAGCCAAGTATGTTGGAGGGCGACCGGTCCTCCCAGTGGTGATTGACTGCATCCCCATGAACGCTTTGCTGGACACTGGCTCTCAGGTGACAACTATGCCCTATATCCTTTACAAGCGGTATTGGGCTGACTCTGAACTTACTCGCGGCCCAAGTGATGAACTGACAGTAGTTGCCAGCAATGGTCAGTCTTTGCCGCAATTAGGATGTAAAGAGATTACGATTAAAGTGGGGAGAGTGGAGTTAAAATCTCAAGGTCTGATAGTTGTAGACATTGATCGACGAGAATGTAATCCAATGATGACCTTGGGTACTCATGTGACTGAAAATTGTCTTGCCGAGGTTATTGTTTTGTTGCAACAGGTAGCCGAGACTGCTGGTTCCAGTGAGCAACGAGTCCTGCAGAATGAGATCAAGGCCCTGATGCAAAGACAGCGGGTAGAACTCTCTGGCGGAGAAATTGGCAGCGTCAGAGTGAGCGATTATTTCCCCATTGCGATACCCCCCAGATGTGAAATGTTAATTTGGTGTCGGGCAGCCATAGACCTCAGAGGAAAAGATTACCAAGCATTGGTAGAGCCAGTGTACTCTGATAGCCGGCCCACTGTCCTGACAGCCAGAGGGGTAGTTGATGTTCGCAAAGGGAGAGTACCTGTACGCCTCTTGAATTGTGGGGAGGAGGAGGCCACAATACCTCGGTATGCCACAGTTGCTAAGCTGCTTACTGTCAGTAACAATGCAATACGGGCAGCAGAGCCCTTGGTCTCATCCGACCAGGTGGAGGACAATGGCTCTGTAAAGCAGCTGGAGGAGTGGTGTCAGCAGCTGCAGGTGGGAACTGACTCCACCCCTTCATACCAAAAGAATGGGGTTTACCAAGTGACTCAGGAGTATGAGCGGGTATTCAGTAAACACCCTCTAGACTTTGGGAAGGCAAAAGGGGTTCAACACCATATCCCCACTGGAGATCATCCACCCATTAAAGAAAGGTACCAGCCTATACCCCTAACACAATACCAATGTGCCAAAAGTATGTTGCGGGAAATGAAGCAGGCTGGGGTGATCAGAGACAGTTGTAGCCCCTGGGCAGCCCCAATAGTCTTTGTGAAAAAGAAAGATGGTACCATGAGAATGTGTGTTGATTACAGAAAAATTAACAGCATTACACATAAGGATGCCTACCCATTACCCTGAATTGAAGAGTCATTAGCTGCACTTAAAACTGCTAACTATGTTTCCACCTTAGATCTCACTAGTGGGTATTGGCAGGTTCCCGAGGCAGACAAGGAGAAAACAGCGTTTACCACACCAATGGGTCTCTGCGAGTTCAACTGCATGCCGTTCGGCCTCTGCACCACCCCAGGGACATTTCAACGGCTAATGGAGTGTTGTCTTGGACACAAGAACTTCGAGACAGTCCTGTTGTACCTTGATGATGTCATTATTTTATCCAAGACTTATGAAGACCATCTGAAGCACCTGGCTGAGGTGTTTGAAGCCTTGTCCAACTTTGGCCTGAAAGTGAAGCCATCCAAATGCCACCTCCTGAAGCCCAAGGTAAAGTACCTCGGTCATGTAGTGAGTGCAGAATGTGTGGCACCGGATCCTGACAAAGTCACTGTCATCCGGGACTGGCAGAAGCCCAGCAACCTCCATGAGGTACGTCAATTCCTCGGGTTGGTAGGCTACTACCGAAGGTTCATCAAAGACTTCACTGAGATAGCCACACCTATGCAAAATCTTCTGGTGGGCCAACCCAAGAAAGCCAGAAAGAAGAGTCCCACATTTGAATGGAATGAGGAACTGGAGAGGTCCTTCACTAGACTGAAGATGGCTCTCACAGGAGATGAAGTTCTGGCCTACCCAGATTATGACCAACCATTTGTTTTCTATACTGATGCCAGCAACGTGGGACTAGGAGCAGTACTGTCACAGGTACAGAATGGCAAAGAAAGAGTGATCTCCTACACCAGCAGGAAGCTTCAACCCACAGAAAGGAACCCTGACAACTACAGTTCCTTCAAACTGGAGTTCCTCTCCATAGTCTGGGCTGTGACTGAACGATTCAAGCATTAGCTTGCTTCAGCCAAGTTTACCATCTTCATGGATAACAACCCGTTGACTCACTTGGAAACTGCCAAACTAGGTGCACTGGAGCAGCGATGGATTGCCTGGCTGTCTAACTATGAATTTACCATCAAGTACCGAGTGGGGCACAAGAATGCCAATGCTGATGCGCTGTCCAGAATGCCTAATCTGCCAGATGCAGGAGAAGACCCTGAGGCACTCGAAGAAATAGAGTTACCTGCCTTCCACCGGCCAATTGCGGCCCAGCGTGCCCAAGGAGTGAGAAACCGATGGTCTGTCAAAAAAGAGGCCACCCTAAATCCATTGCCTCATCATGACTGGGCAGAAACGCAGGATAGCGACCCCGCAGTCTGCCTGGTAAAGGAGCTACTGTCACAAGCTGACTCACGCCCAGATCCAGATGCTCCTGAAGAAACCCAGCAGTTGTGGAAGGAAAGAGGCAGGCTGTTCCTTTATGAGGGAAAGCTGTGCCGGAGGAGTATCAATGCCCGCACTCATGAGTTGGTCTGGCAAGTGGTAGTCCTAAAGAGGGAGGCATCAATGGTCTTGGAAGCATACCACAATGGAGCTGGACACATCGGATGGAAGAAGTTGGAGGCCTTGCTCCGGGAGAGATTCTACTGGGCTGGTATGAGGAAGGCCATTGAAAATTGGTGTTGGGAGTGTGGACAATGCAACCTGCGCAGGAAGGACCATAACAGCCAGCGAGCTCCTTTGCAGCCAATAATAACCAAACAACCACAAGAGTTGGTCGCCCTGGACGATGTTAAGCTGGTCCCAAGCTGTTCAGGCTACATTTATGCTCTTACCATCGTTGACCACTACTCGAGATTCCTGGTAGTCGTGCCTGTCAAGGATCAAACAGCCTGGACAGCAGCCATAGCATTCCAACAGCACTTTTGTCGACCACACGGATATCCCGAGTGAGTGCTTACAGATCAAGGTCCAGCCTTTGAGGCAGAAGTGTTCCAGGAATTCTGTAACTTGTACGGTTGCAAAAAGATCAGGACAACAGCGTACCATCCACAGACCAATGGCATGTGTGAAAAGATGAATCAGGTGGTGATCGATCTACTGAAGACCTTGCCTTTGGAAGAGAGGAATCTGTGGCCAGAGAAGTTGCCAGCTCTGGTCGATCTCTACAATCACATTCCTGTGAATTCCACCAACTGCATTCCAGCCTACCTAATGAGAGCGAGGCCTGTCAAGTTGCCTATTGATTTGGATATGGGAGTCCTTACACCTGAGGTGACATCACCAGATGCTGACTGAGATACAGAGCGGCAGCAGCAGTACCGTAGAGTACAAGAGTGTGTAGAAAAGAGTCTAACTCAGGCCAGACAAAAACAGGAAAATAACTACAATCAACATGCACCTGCAGTTCCCTTGTCACCAGGAGAACAAGTCCTAAAGAGAAAATGAAGGATGCATAAATTGGATGACCAATGGGAAGCTGAACCCTACACCGTCGTACCATCAAACTTTGACAACACCAAAGTGTGCCTTATCAGTAAGGATGGAGGAGAAACCTCATCAGCAGTATCGAGGGATCATCTGAAACTGTGCCCTGACCAACAAAAGGACAGAATGGAAGAGCAAAACAACCTTCAGCCCATAGAGGAAGAAGAACAAAAGGTCAGCACTATACTCGTAGAATTCCCTGCAAATTGGACTAGAGCAAATCAAGCCATAGTGGTGCCAGTTTTGACCTTTCCCCAACTGGTAGTGCAAGAAGAAGTGACTCAAGACCACCCTGAAAACCAGCAAGTACAAGCAGCGGATGCCACACCAGCAGTGGAACAAGAGAATTCTCACCCTGCCAGTGGTGAATCTGTCATGCCCACAGTGAGTAGAAGTGGTCCTAGGAAATCTAGTATCCCTGTGCTATGCAGAACCAACAGTAATGTAGCCAGCACAACACACACTACACCAGTAGTAGTTAGCACAAGGCATCCAATAAGGTCCCCAACAACACCAGTGCTACGTAGGTCTGTCCACAGTACCCAAGGTATTCCACCCTTAAGGTTCCGCATATAAATAAGTTATGTAATTGTTAATTTGTAAATATGCAACGTTTCAAGTTTTGTGCCAACAGAGACTCTGTAAGACTTTTTGGATATTTTATTTTATTTCAATGGACAATTGGACCACAGGACTATGTGTGGTCAAAACTATCTTGTAAATAGTTCACCAACTCGTTCAGGAATTTCACCATGGACATTGACGCTTGGACTGATCGTCATCAGGACTATTTTTGAGCTTTGGGTTTTTCTTTTTTTGTGTTTTTGTATTTTTCACTTTTGGAAATCTTGTTACATTTATAATTGTTAATGTGTTTACATGTTTTCTCTTCAGTCCAGGAGTACTGAATTGCACTAGGGGGGAATGTGGCGCCCCCAGAAGTATGGTCGCCACAATGCCATTACCTTCCTCCTAGGGAGTGTGATGTTATGCTTGGAAGCAATAGGGGATCTCTCTGGAAGTTAACTACAGCACACAACACAGCTCCCACTCCGGGCCAGCAGAGGGAGCTCTGAACCCAAAACTGGGGAAGAGCTGCTCTCTGGAGGCCAGGAAGGAGAAATTAGGAGTTTGTGTGAGGAGGGCAATGTGTGTGGACGTGAGGAGAAGAGCTGGGGGATTGAGCAGAGAGTTCAGGCTGATTCCCAGCTATAGCGCATGATCTGGAGCCCGGTATCCAAGGCTGTATGGACACTGGTGGTCCTGCAACAAAAACCGGAGGAATAGGAAGCTGTAAATGCTCTATTCCCACATAAGACTAGGAGGCACAACAGCGACGTGTGAGCCAGAAGAGAAAGGCTACAGCTGTCTGCCATACGAGGGAGTTCTAAAGAGGATAAGCAAATGGAACTTCAGTGTAACACCGTACTGCAAGTACCTAAAACCAAGCGCTAGGAAGGAGACTACACAACCCATCTGCCTAGAGAGATTCCTAAGTTGCTTCCAGGCTAGCCAGCTCCTGTGCCATCTGTAATCTGGACCCTGGACTGCATTTGCCAAGCAAAGTAAAGGTAAAGAAACTGCACCCTATTGTGTCCTTGCCTTCTTCCTGCAACCTCTCCAGCACTGCTACATCTCTGTGCCAAACACTACACCCTCTTCCTCAACACCTTCCCTCTTCATCTACTCTGCCCTGGGACTACGGCCCTGCTTGTGGAGGGCTACAACATCATTGCTGCCCCACACCATCTGTCCCAGAGGATCTGTCTGCAGCGTCGGCTTAACACCTTCACTGCCGAACACCACAGGTGGCGTCACGAATCATTCACTCATAAACTTTATTCCATCACTTAATCCTTTTTACATGGGCGCCCAGGGCCACGGACTGGGTCACTGCTGCTGTGACATTCCCCTCTGAGAGACCGGCCCGGTACCGAGTACCCCACAGCCCTGGGAGGGCGACCCACTTCTACCATATCCAGAATTGTGCATTCAACCTGTGATCTTATTTGGGACAAGCTGAAGAGACGCTTCATGCCTCAGCCTGTTATGATTAGGTAACCGAGGAGGATAGCAGGGGAATAAGCGAAGCAACCAGATCATGGGCAGACATACCTCCGGTTCAACCGGTGCATTGCACGGGGGCCCAGAGGCTCCAGGGGGCCCCTGCAGGGCGGCAAATGATGAGGGCAATCTGGCTGGTTTCTCCGGGCCCGAGGCTCCGTGGGGCCCCTGACCAGATTGCCCTCATGTGTAGCGGCGGGCAGGGAGAGATCCCAACAGCCCCGCTGCCTGCAAGAGAAAAGAGCAGGAGCAGAGCTGCAAAGATCCTTCCTGCCCGGCGCCAGTGCTTCCTTTGTCTCTCTGACACAGAGAGGAGCGCGCCGCTGAATGATGTCATCATTCAGTGGCGCGGCTGCTGTGCCAGAGAGACACAGGAAGCAGCAGGAGGGTGGAGGCAGTGATGCTGCGGAGCGGACATCATGTGAGGTACTGTCCTGCCTGTCACTGCTGCAGTGTGTGTGTGTGTGGATCGATGTGTAGGTGGAGAAGGCCATGATGGGGTGATTGGGAATAGGCCATGATGGAGGTGATGAGAAGAAGGCCATGATGGGGTGATTGGGAGAAGGCCATGATGGAGGTGATGGGGAGAAGGCCATGATTGGGTGATTTGGAGAAGGCCATGATGGGGGTGATGGGGAGAAGGCCATGATGGGGTGATTAGGAGAAGCCCATGATGGAGGTGATGGGGAGAAGACCATGATGGGTTGATTGGGAGAAGGCCATGATGGAGGTGATGGGGAGAAGGCCTTGATGGAGGTGATGGGAAGAAGACCATGATGGAGGTGATGGGAAGAAGACCATGATGGAGGTGATGGGGAGAAGGCCTTGATGGAGGTGATGGGGAAAAGGCCATGATAGAGGTGATGGGAAGAAGGCCATGATGGGGTGATTGGGAAAAGGCCATGATGGAGGTGATGAGAAGAAGGCCATGATGGAGGTGATGGGGAGAAGGCCATGATGGGTTGATAGGGAGAAGGCCATGATGGAGGTGATGGGAAGAACGCCATGATGGAGGTGATGGGCAGAAGGCCTTGATGGAGGTGATGGGGAGAAGGCCATGATGGAGGTGTTGGGGAGAAGGTCATGATGGAGGTGATGGGGAGAAGGCCATGATGGAGGTGATGGGGAAAAGGCCATGATGGAGATGATGGGAAGAAGGCCATGATGGAGGTGATGGGGAGAAGGCCTTGATGGAGGTAATGGGGAAAAGACCATGATGGAGGTGATAGGAAGAAGGCCATGATGGAGGTGATGGGGAGAAGGCCTTGATGAAAGTGATGGGGAAAAGGCCTTGATGGAGGTGATGGGGAAAAGGCCATGATGGAGATGAAGGGAAGAAGGCCATGATGGAGGTGATGGGGAGAAGGCCATGATGGAGGTGATGGGGAGAAGGCCATGATGGAGGTGATGGGGAGAAGGCCATGATGGGTTGATTGGGAGAAGTGTCATGAGCTCATTTTCTGCTCCACCAGTTGAGAGTTCCCCTTCCCTTCTCCCTCTGGTGGTGACAGGAGGTAGTGCGGTTGGTTTAAGTGGTAGTGATCTGCCACCTGATGAGGAAGATAACGATTGGATCTCTGGAGTATCAGACTGGATATAAGACAGCTGACGCCCTATCCGGGTTCTGGTGATTCAGTCTGCTTCTCAGGTCCTGGACTTCAGCTCTCTTCCAGTCTTCTCAAGTTAAGTTCGTTTTTTGCTAATGTTCACACTTGCATTTGTTGGTCAATTCAGTTTTTTGTGTAATCAGCCTGCTCCTGCTGGGGCTATGCTGAAATTCCACTCCTATTAATCAGTATTTGCCAATCTGCTTTTTGTCCCTTATTAGATTGGCCTCTTTTTTGCTCTCTCTCAGAATATTTCAGAGTGCTGATATAGGTTTAGAAGTCTAGTGACTTCAGGGTTAATTTTGCTATCAGAAGTGTTGGACAATATTTTTGTAGGTTTTTTTGGCAGATTGCAGACAGTGTCTTTCCTTTTCTGTCCTTTTTAGTTAGCCGGGCCCCATCGTTTGCTCAGCCTATTTTCCTGCCTTTGTTTGTATTTTCATCTTGTTTCACCGTCAATACATGTGGGGGGCTGTCTTTCCTTTGGGGTCTGCTCTGGGGCAGTTAGTTTTCCTCTTTTCCTGCTTTAGGCTTATGTAGTTCTCCGGTTGTGACGAGGCATCTAGGAACAACGTAGGAACGCTCCACGACTGCTGCTAGTTGTGCGGGTAAGATCAGGGATCTGCAATCTGCATAGTTACCAACTTCTCTGGTTTTCTGAGACTTAGCCTGTTGTCTTTTTTTCCTCCTCGGTTTCCCATTCATAACAGAGAAGGCCATGATGGAGGTGATGGGAAGAAGACCATGATGGAGGTGATGGAGAGAAGGCCTTGATGGAGGTGATGGGGAAAAGGCCATGATGGAGGTGATGGGGAGAAGGCCATAATAGAGGTGATGGGGAGAAGGCCTTGATGGAGGTGATGGGGAAAAGGCCATGATGGAGGTGTTGGGAAGAAGGCCATGATGGAGGTGTTGGGAAGAAGGCCATGATGGAGGTGATGGGGAGAAGGCCATGATGGAGGTGATGGGGAGAAGGCCTTGATGGAGGTGATAGGAAGAAGGCCATGATGGAGGTGATAGGGAGAAGGCCATGATGGAGGTGATGGGGAGAAGACCATTGTTATGAGTTATGATGTGTTTTTTGGGGATCGTTCTAAATTTTTGAATTTCAAAAATAATTGTAAATTATTTTTTGCCTTGAGGCCTAACTCGTCAGGGAGCTCCGCGCAGCAGGTTAAAATTGTCATCTCTTTGCTGCGTGGCGATCCCCAGGATTGGGCGTTTTCTTTGAAACCTGATGATCCTAGTCTGACTAATGTGAACGCATTTTTTCAAGCCTTGGGGTTGTTGTATGACGAACCTAATGCTATTGATCAGGCTGAAAAGACCCTGTTGGCATTGAGCCAGGGTCGAGATTCTGCAGAATTGTACTGTCAAAAATTCTGAAAGTGGGCGGTCCTTACTGCCTGGAATGATAATGCCTTGGCAGCTCTCTTTCGGAAGGGTTTGTCAGAAGCCGTAAAAGATACTATGGTGGGATTTCCTGTTCCCACTGGTCTGGATGATTCTATGTCATTAGCCATTCAGGTTGATCGGCGTTTACGTGAACGCAGGACTGCACGAGAGGTGTTGCCACCTGTTGAACAAGTGTCTGAACCTATGCAATGTAATAGAGTTTTGTCCAGGGAGCAACGTCAGGAGTTCAGAAAGCGTAATAAGCTGTGTTTTTTTTGTGGAGATGCCTCGCATGTTATTTCTGTCTGTCCTAAACGAGAGAAAAGTTTTGCACACACGTTTTCTGTGGGTGGTGTTCAACCTAAGTTTCTTCTGGCAATTACTCTGATCTGCTCCCTGTCCACATTTTCCGCTAAGGCTTTTGTGGATTCGGGAGCAGCCCTGAACATAATGGACTTGGATTTTGCTAAACGTTGTGGATTTCCTATGACACCTCTGCGGACGCCTATCCCTTTGAGGGGGATTGATGCTACTCCTTTGGCGAAAAATAAACCTCAGTTTTGGACCCAGGTGGTAATGCGGGTCGCCCCAAACCATCAAGAAAATTGCAGATTTTTAGTGTTGCATAATTTGCATAATACCATTGTTCTGGGGTTTCCCTGGTTGCAAATTCATAATCCAGTTTTGGACTGGAAATCTGTGTCTGTGGTGAGTTGGGGTTGTCGGTGTGCCCTTAGTGAGGCTCCGGGTTTTTCCACCTCTCCTCAGTTGCATGATGTTCCTGACTATTTGGCGGACTTTTATGATGTATTTAGTGAGAATGAGTCTGCGTCTTTGCCTCCTCATAGGAGTTATGACTGTGCAATTGAACTGAGCCCGGGGTGTAAATTTCCCAAGGGTCGGCTCTTCAATTTATCTGTACCCGAGCACGAG
This sequence comes from Dendrobates tinctorius, assembly GCF_039654945.1. Classification (NCBI taxonomy): domain Eukaryota; kingdom Metazoa; phylum Chordata; class Amphibia; order Anura; family Dendrobatidae; genus Dendrobates; species Dendrobates tinctorius. The sequence goes on along the minus strand of NW_027361673.1, from coordinate 28,576,041 downwards.
GCTATGCGATCCTATATTAAGGAGGCGTTGGAGAAGGGTCATATTAGACCATCCTCTTCACCCTTAGGTGCCGTTTTTTTTTCGTGGCCAAAAAGGATGGTTCATTAAGGCCTTGTATTGATTATCGTGCCCTCAACAAAATTACTATTAAATATCAGTATCCGTTACCCCTGATTTCGGATCTATTCTCCAGAATTAAAGGTACTTGCTGGTTTATCAAGCTTGACCTCAGGGGGGCATATAATATTATCTGCATTAAGCATGGGGATGAATGGAAGACGGCGTTTAATACTCCGGAGGGACATTTTGAGTACCTGGTGATGCCTTTTGGGCTCACTAATGCCCTTTCTGTCTTCCAGTGCTTCATGAACGACATTTTCCGAGACTTTGTGGATAAATTTTTGATTATCTATCTGGATGATATTTTGATCTTCTCCAAGGATTGGGATTCTCATGTGGAACATGTTCGGACTGTGCTCTGGATCTTGAGGGAGAATTCCCTGTATGTCAAAGGATCGAAATGCCTTTTTGGGGTACAGAGGATTTCATTTTTGGGATTTATTTGTCTCCGTCAACTATTGAAATGGACCCGGCCAAGGTACAGGCCATTTATGATTGGGTTCAGCCCACTTCTTTGAAGGCCCTCCAGAAGTTTTTGGGTTTTGCTAATTTTTATCGGAAATTTATAGCAAAATTTTCTAGTATTGCCAAGCCATTGACTGATCTGACTAAGAAGGGTGCTGATTAGAGTTGAGCGATACCGTCCGATACTTCAAAGTATCGTATCGGATGGTATCGGCCGATCTTTAAAAAAAGTATCGGTATCGCCGATTCTGATACCGGAAGTCCCATTCAAGTCTATGGGACTTCCGGTATCGGAATAAGAAAAACCCTTTCCTGCCCTTGTACAGCCTCTCTGGGGTCTGTACGGGCCTTTCGGGGGGCTGTGCCGGCCTGCCAGGGGGTCTGTGCAGGCTCCGGTGGTCTGTGCCGGCCTGCCGGGGGGCTGTGCAGGCTCCGGTGGGCTGTGCCGGCCTGCCGGGGGGCTGTGCCGGCCTGCCGGGGGGCTGTGCAGGCTCCGGGGGGCTGTGCCGGCCTGCCGGGGGGCTGTGCCGGCCTGCCGGGGGGCTGTGCAGGCTCCGGGGGGCTGTGCCGGCCTGCCGGGGGGCTGTGCCGGCCTGCCGGTGGTCTGTGCAGGCTTCGGGGGTCTGTGCAGGCATCGTCCGATGGGACTACAAGTCCCATCGGGCGATGCCTGCTACCATGACAGTGATTGACACATTAGCCAATGATGGGACAGTAGTAGTCCCATCATCCGGCTAATGTGTTAAATGTAAAAAAAAAAAAAAAAAAAATTACATGCTACATACATACAACATGCATACTACATACATGCTACATTCATACTACATACTACATACATGCTACATTCATACTACATAAATACTACATGCAACATACATACTACATATATACTACATACATACTACATATATACTACATGCATGCTACATACATACTACATGCTACATACTACATACATACTACATGCATGCTACATACATACTACATGCTACATACATACTCAGGTTTGTCCTCCTGGAACTCTTCCAGAGCACGTCTCAAATCGGGCGAGATGGCAGAAAGAACTACCCCTTCGCCTAAGATAGTAGCAGGCTTGGTCACCACAGGAGAATCAGCAAAGAAGCTCCTAGAAAGAGCGTCAGCCTTGACATTCTTAGTGCCAGGAAGAAAAGAGACCACAAAATCAAAACGTGAAAATAAAAAAAGGCCCATCTAGCCTGTCTAGGGTTCAAGCGTTTGGCCGACTCCAGGTAAATCAAATTCTTGTGGTCAGTGAGGACCACGACTTGATGTTTAGCTCCCTCCAACCAATGTCTCCACTCCTCAAATGCCCATTTCATGGCCAACAGTTCCCGATTCCCCACATCATAGTTACGTTCAGATGGGGAGAACTTTCGGGAAAAGAAAGCACAGGGATTCATTTTAGATGTTACAGGATCCTTTTGGGACAAAACAGCTCCTGCACTAATCTCAGAAGCGTCAACCTCTACCTGGAACGGGAGTGAGACATCAGGTTGCCGCAAAACCGGGGAAGAAGTGAATCTTCACTTCAGCTCCTGAAAGGAAAAAACAGCCTCCGGAGACCAATTCAACACATCAGCACTAGTGTTGAGCATTCCGATACCGCAAGTATCGGGTATCGGCTGATACTTGCTGTATCGGAATTCCGATACCGACTTCCGATATTTTTTCAATATCGGAATTCGGCATCGGAATCGGAAGTTCAAAGTTGATTGACAGACTGACGTCATCATGATGCGCGGTGTGTGCGCATCATGATGCGCCGTCATTTCGGGCCTTCCGGGGGTCTCTGCCGGCCTGCCGGGGGGCTGTGTGGACTGCCCGGGGTCTGTACCGGCCTGCCGGTGGTCTGTGCACCCTGTGGGGGTCTGTGCCGGCCTGCCGGGGGGCTGTGCCGGCCTGCCGGGGGGCTGTGCAGGCTCCGGGGGGCTGTGCCGGCCTGCTGGGGGGCTGTGCCGGCCTGCCGGTGGTCTGTGCAGGCTCCGGGGGGCTGTGCCGGCCTGCCGGGGGGCTGTGCCGGCCTGCCGGTGGTCTGTGCAGGCTTCGGGGGTCTGTGCAGGCATCGTCCGATGGGACTACAAGTCCCATCGGGCGATGCCTGCTACCATGACAGTGATTGACACATTAGCCAATGATGGGACAGTAGTAGTCCCATCATCCGGCTAATGTGTTAAATGTAAAAAAAAAAAAAAAAAAAATTACATGCTACATACATACAACATGCATACTACATACATGCTACATTCATACTACATACTACATACATGCTACATTCATACTACATAAATACTACATGCAACATACATACTACATATATACTACATACATACTACATATATACTACATGCATGCTACATACATACTACATGCTACATACTACATACATACTACATGCATGCTACATACATACTACATGCTACATACATACTACATATATACTACATGCATGCTACATACATACTGCATGCTACATACATACTACATATATACTACATGCATGCTACATACATACTACATGCTACATACATACCACATATATACTACATGCATGCTACATACATACTACATGCTACATACATACCACATACATACTACATGCATGCTACATGCTACATACATACTACATATATACTACATGCATGCTACATACATACTACATATATACTACATGCATGCTACATACATACTGCATGCTACATGCATGCTACATACATACTACATACATACTACATACATACCACATATATACTACATACATACAATACATTCATACAATACATACATAGACATACAGTACATATAACATAGAGTAACATACTTACCAATACTTGTCACATTGTTCCCCGAAGCCATTGTCGTCTACGGAATAAATATTAACATAACAAACCACAAAAATACTCACCCACGATCCGAAGCAGTCCACGAGTGTGTCCCACGACGATCTTGGGTAGAGAACTGCAGCATCAGATGATGCTGCCGTTCTCTACGGGCTGCAGGAATCCAATGACGGAAGGTAGGTATCCTTCCGCACTGTATTCCTCCGCCACTTAAAAAAAAAAAAAGTCCCTAGTCTCACTTTATGCCATTGCTGTGTGGGAATTTCCTATGTATGTAGTATATATGTGGTATGTATGTAGTATGTATGTAGTATGTATGTAGCATGCATGTAGCATGCAGTATGTATGTAGCATGCATGTAGTATATATGTAGTATGTATGTAGCATGCATGTAGTATATATGTAGTATGTATGTAGCATGTATATATGTGGTATGTATGTAGCATGTAGTATGTATGTAGCATGCATGTAGTATATATGTAGTATGTATGTATGTAGCATGTAGTATGTATGTAGCATGCATGTAGTATGTAGCATGCATGTAGTATATATGTAGTATGTATGTAGCATGCATGTAGTATATATGTGGTATGTATGTAGCATGTAGTATGTATGTAGCATGCATGTAGTATATATGTAGTATGTATGTATGTATGTAGCATGTAGTATGTATGTAGCATGCATGTAGTATGTATGTAGCATGCATGTAGTATGTATGTAGCATGCATGTAGTATATATGTAGTATGTATGTAGTATGTATGTGGTATGTATGTAGCATGTAGTATGTATGTAGCATGCATGTAGTATGTATGTAGCATGCATGTAGTATGTATGTAGCATGCATGTAGTACGCATGTAGCATGCATGTAGCATGTATGTAGTATGTATGTAGTATGTATGTAGTATGTAGCATGTATGTAGTATGTATGTGGTATGTATGTAGCATGTAGTATGCATGTAGCATGCATGTAGCATGTATGTAGTATGTATGTGGTATGTATGCAGCATGTAGTATGTATGTAGCATGCATGTAGTATGTATGTAGCATGCATGTAGTATGTATGTAGCATGCATGTAGTATGCATGTAGCATGCATGTAGCATGTATGTAGTATGTATGTATTATGTATGTAGTATGTAGCATGTATGTAGTATGTATGTGGTATGTATGTAGCATGTAGTATGCATGTAGCATGCATGTAGCATGTATGTAGTATGTATGTAGTATGTATGTAGTATGTAGCATGTATGTAGTATGTATGTGGTATGTATGTAGCATGTAGTATGTATGTAGCATGCATGTAGTATATATGTAGTATGTAGTATGTATGTGGTATGTATGTAGCATGCAGTATGTATGTAGCATGTATGTAGTATGTATGTAGTATATATGTAGTATGTATGTAGCATGTAGTTTGTATGTAGCATGCATGTAGTATGTATGTAGCATGTATGTAGTATGTATGTAGCATGTAGTATGTATGTAGCATGCATGTAGTATGTATGTAGTATTTTTTTTTTTTTTTTTTTTTAACATTTAACACATTAGCCGGATGATGGGACTACTACTGTCCCATCATTGGCTAATGTGTCAATCACTGTCATGGTAGCAGGCATCGCCCGATGGGACTTGTAGTCCCATCGGACGATGCCTGCACAGACCCCCGAAGCCTGCACAGACCACCGGCAGGCCGGCACAGCCCCCCGGCAGGCCGGCACAGCCCCCCGGAGCCTGCACAGACCACCGGCAGGCCGGCACAGCCCCCCAGCAGGCCGGCACAGCCCCCCGGAGCCTGCACAGCCCCCCGGCAGGCCGGCACAGCCCCCCGGCAGGCCGGCACAGACCCCCACAGGGTGCACAGACCACCGGCAGGCCGGTACAGACCCCGGGCAGTCCACACAGCCCCCCGGCAGGCCGGCAGAGACCCCCGGAAGGCCCGAAATGACGGCGCATCATGATGCGCACACACCGCGCATCATGATGACGTCAGTCTGTCAATCAACTTTGAACTTCCGATTCCGATGCCGAATTCCGATATTGAAAAAATATCGGAAGTCGGTATCGGAATTCCGATACAGCAAGTATCAGCCGATACCCGATACTTGCGGTATCGGAATGCTCAACACTAGTGCTGATGTGTTGAATTGGTCTCCGGAGGCTGTTTTTTCCTTTCAGGAGCTGAAGTGAAGATTCACTTCTTCCCCGGTTTTGCGGCAACCTGATGTCTCACTCCCGTTCCAGGTAGAGGTTGACGCTTCTGAGATTAGTGCAGGAGCTGTTTTGTCCCAAAAGGATCCTGTAACATCTAAAATGAATCCCTGTGCTTTCTTTTCCCGAAAGTTCTCCCCATCTGAACGTAACTATGATGTGGGGAATCGGGAACTGTTGGCCATGAAATGGGCATTTGAGGAGTGGAGACATTGGTTGGAGGGAGCTAAACATCAAGTCGTGGTCCTCACTGACCACAAGAATTTGATTTACCTGGAGTCGGCCAAACGCTTGAACCCTAGACAGGCTAGATGGGCCTTTTTTTATTTTCACGTTTTGATTTTGTGGTCTCTTTTCTTCCTGGCACTAAGAATGTCAAGGCTGACGCTCTTTCTAGGAGCTTCTTTGCTGATTCTCCTGTGGTGACCAAGCCTGCTACTATCTTAGGCGAAGGGGTAGTTCTTTCTGCCATCTCGCCCGATTTGAGACGTGCTCTGGAAGAGTTCCAGGAGGACAAACCTGAGCGTTGTCCCAGTGGAAAGTTGTATGTTCCTGACCAGTGGAAGAAGAGAGTGATGTCTGAAGTTCATTGCTCTGCATTGGCTGGTCATCCAGGTATTTTTGGTACTAGAGATCTGGTGAGTCGGTCTTTTTGGTGGCCCGCCTTGTCTTGTGATGTCAGGAATTTTGTGCAGTCCTGTGGGACTTGCTCCGGTCTAAACCTTGTTCTCGCTCTAGTGGGTTGCTGATGCCTTTGCCGGTCCCCAGGAGGCCATGGACCCATATTTCAATGGATTTCATCTCTGATATGCCTGTCTCTCAGAGAATGACTGTGATTTGTGATAGGTTCTCTAAGATGGTTCATCTTGTACCACTCCCTAAGTTGCCATCTTCTTCTGAGTTGGTGCCCCTGTTTTTGCAACAGGTGGTTCGCTGGCAAGGGATCCTGAGAACATTGTATCTGACAGAGGAGTTCAGTTTGTGTCTAGATTTTGGAAGACGTTCTGTTCCAAGCTGGGATTTCAGTTGTCGTTCTCCTCTGCGTTTCACCCTCAGACCAATGGGCAGACGGAGAGAACAAACCAGACCTTGGAGTCGTATTTGAGATGTTTTATTTCCGCTGATCAGGATGATTGGGTTTCATTTTTGCCCTTGGCCGAATTTGCTTTAAATAATAGAGCTAGTTCTGCCACTTTGATGTCACCTTTTTTTTGTAACTTTGGGTTTCATCCTCGATTTTCTTCAGGGCAGGTGGAGCCTTCTGCCTGCCCAGGTGTTGACACTGTGGTGGAGACAATGCACCAGATCTGTGACCAAGTGGTGGATAAGTTATCTCTCTCCCATGAAAAGGCCCAGCGGTTTTCCAACCGACATAGGACCGTTGGTCCCCAGTTTAAGGTGGGTGATATGGTTTGGTTATCATCAAAAAATATCGCTATGAAGGTAGCTTCTCCTAAGTTTAAGCCTAGATTTATTGGGCCTTACAAGATTTTGGAGATCATTAATCCAGTCTCTTTTCGGTTGGCTCTTCCTGTCACATTTAAAATCCAAAATGTGTTTCATAAGTCCTTGTTGAAGAGGTTTGATGAACCAGTAGTTCCTGGGGTGGCACCTCCGGACCCTGTATTGGTTGAAGGTAACATGGAATATGAGGTAGAGAAGATACTGGATTCCCGTCTGGCTAGACGGAGACTCCAGTATTTGGTTAAGTGGAAGGGTTATGGTCAGGAGGATAATTCCTGGGTCTCTGCCTCTGATATTCATGCCAAAAGATTGGTGCGTGCCTTTCATCGAGTTCACCCTGATCGCCCTGGTGGCGTGGATGAGGGTTCGGTGACCCCTCCTCAAGGGGGAGGTACTGTTATGAGTTCATTTTCCCCTTCACCATTGAGGTCTGATGAACTCCCTCTTCTGGTGAAGGAAGGTAGTGAATCTGATTACCAAGCACCTGAGCTGGGAGAGGATGACTGGGCAACGGGGATCTCTGACTGGATATAAGGCAGCCGACGCCCTTCCTCCTCGCTGGTGATTTCTCTGTGGAATTCTAGGAGACCAGTCTGATTCCTGCTCCTCCAAAGCTAAGTTTTCTGCTTTGCCTTTTTGCATTTGTGTTTTGGTTTTAATTTGCCTTGCTTTTCTGGATTCTGCCATTCCCTGCTGGGGTGAGCTGAATTCCTTTTTTGCCGGTTGCTCTGTCTTCAGAAAATACCTGAGTACTGACATAGTCTTTTTGAAGCCTAGCATCTTCAGGGCCTTTTTCCCTGTCAGTCTGTTGGCTCTTATTTTCATAGGGTTTTTCGCGGATTGCAGACAGCAGCTTTCCTATCCTGTCCTGTCTAGTTAGCTTGGGCCCCATCATTTGCTCAGTCTATCTTTCTATCTGTGTTAGTGTTTTTTCTTCTTGCTTCACCGTCATTATATGTTGGGGGCTGCCTATTGCTTTGGGGTCTGCTCTGGGGCAGTTTAGATTTCCCTTTCTGTCTTTAGGCTAGGCAGTTCTCTGGCTGTGATCGAGGGGTCTAGGGCATCGTAGGAACCCCCCACGGCTACTGCTAGTTGTTGTTGATAGGTTCAGGGGTCTGCAATCCGATAGCTGCCAACTTCTCTTGTTTTCTGGACTTAGCTAGCATTTCTGTTTTTGCCTCCAAAGGTGACTCATTCATAACAGACCATGATGGAGGTGATGGGGAAAAGGCCATGATGGAGGTGATTGGAAGAAGGCCATGATGGAGGTTATGGGTAGAAGGCCATGATGGAGGTGATGGGTAGAAGGCCATGATGGAGGTGATGGGGAGAAGGCCATTCATGATGGAGGTGATTGGGAGAAAGCCATGATGGAGGTGATGGGGAGAAGGCCATGATGAAGGGGTGATGGAGAGGGCAATGATGAGGATGGTGGGGGAAGAGGAAATGATGGAAGTGGTGGAAAGGGCAATGATGGGGTGGGGGAGAAGGCAATGATGGTGGTAGTGGAAAAGACAATGATGGGAGTGATGGAGAAGGAGGCAATGATGTAGGTGGTAGAAAGGGCAGTGATGGGGTGGCAGGGGAGAAGGAAATGATATAGGTGGGAAAGAGGGCAATGATGGGGTGGAGGGAGAGGACAATAATAGGATGTGGGGAGAGGAGAACAATGAGGGGTTTAGGGGATTGGGATGGGAGGAAGGGGGACTTATAATGGACTTAGGAACAGGGGGAGGTGGAGGAAGACATTATTATCTCTTATTAAGTCTAACACAGTCCCTTAGTATATAGTGTACTCACTTATTATGTCTAACACAGTCCTTTAGCATATAGTATACATACTTATTATGTATAACACAGTCCCTTAGCAGATAGTGTACTCACTACTTCTATATAACACCATCCTTAGTTACATAGTTTCCTCTTTTATTATGTATAACACCATCCCTTATTACCTACCATCCTCTCTAGTTATATATGGTGTTGTCCCTTATTATATAGCTTCCTCTGCTGTTATGTACAGTGCTGTCTCTTACATAGTGTATTCTTTTTAATTTTGTTATTAACAGTGCCCTCTTTTATTACAAAGTCCCCTCTCTTTTTAGATATAAAATGACTGCTGATGGAGGAGCCGGTGACCAGACTACCAGTCCATCATCTCCTCCATTAGAAAGGAAGTTTTCCTAGCCATCATTGCATTATACAGCTTACAAGACAGGATGGTATGTAATAAAAAACAGGGCTCTATATAATCCAATATGTAGGGAACGGTGCTGTACATAGCAAGAGAGGGCACTGCATAGTAAGGGACGGCAATATACATAATAAAGGAGACTATGTAATATATACATGTATGTGTGTGGCGCAATATATATATATACACTCACTGGCCACTTTATTAGGTACACCTGTCCAACTGTGTGTTAAGACTTAATTTCTAATCAGCCAATCACATGGCGGTAACTCAGTGCATTTAGGCATGTAGACATGGTCAAGACAATCTCCTGCAGTTCAAACCGAGCATCAGTATGGGGAAGAAAGGTGATTTGAGTGCCTTTGAACGTGGCATGATTGTTGGTGCCAGAAGGGCTGGTCTGAGTATTTCAGAAACTGCTGATCTACTGGGATTTTCACGCACAACCATCTCTAGGGTTTACAGAGAATGGTCCGAAAAAGAAAAAAAATCCAGTGAGCGGCAGTTCTGTGGCCGGAAATGCCTTGTTGATGCCAGAGGTCAGAGGAGAATGGGCATACTGGTTCGAGCTGATAGAAAGGCAACAGTGACTCAAATTGCCACCCGTTACAACCAAGGTAGGCAGAAGAGCATCTCTGAACACACAGTGCGTCGAACTTTGAGGCAGATGGGCTACAGCAGCAGAAGACCACACTGGGTACCACTCCTCTCAGCTAAGAACAGGCATCTGATGGCTACTTTCAGCAGGATAATGCGCCATGTCATAAAGCTCGAATCATCTCAGATTGGTTTCTTGAACATGACAATGAGTTCACTGTACTCAAATGGCCTCCTCAGTCACCAGATCTCAATCCAATAGAGCATCTTTGGGATGTGGTGGAACGGGAGATTCGCATCAGGGATGTGCAGCCGACAAATCTGCGCCAACTGTGTGATGCCATCATGTCAATATGGTCCAAAATCTCTGAGGAATGCTTCCAGCACCTTGTTGAATCTCTGCCACGAAGAATTGAGGCAGTTCTGAAGGCAAAAGGGGGTCCAACCCGTTACTAGCATGGTGTACCTAATAAAGTGGCCAGTGAGTGTATATTTATATCTTTGTTGCCATAAAAGGAAGGGGGCCCAGACACATTTCTTGCACAGGGGCCCCAAGCTGTCAGTGTCCGCCACTGAACCAGATAACCAGAGAGGTTGGTAACTTAGCGGATTGCAGACCCCTAAACTGACAACACAACTAGAATTAGCCGTGGGACGTACCTACGATGCCCTAGATGCCTCGGCACAGCCAAAGAATTAACTAAGCCTAAAGAGAGAAAGGGGAAAGCTAAACTGCCCTGGAGTAAAACCCCAAAGGAATAGATAGCCCCCGAACATATATTGCCGGTGAGACAAGATGAGGCACAAACACAGGCAGAAAATAGAGTAAGCAAATGATGGGGCCCAAACTGTCTAGATAGAATAGGACAGGAAAGGATACTGTCTGCAATCACGCAAAAAACCCTAAGCAAAATTCCAACACGTCTGATATGCAAAAATACTGAGGCCACACTACCTCTCCCTCACTAAATCAGCACTCTGGTGTAACTGGACGCAAACAAAAGATACTGATGAAACAGGGGATTAGAAATACTGCAAAGACTGACATAAGCCGTGGCAACTGAAACAGAGTCCAGCACAGGTCCCAGTAGGGAACCACGCTGGATCCACACCAGCAAGGCAGAAATCAGAGACAAGCAAAAAATGGATCAAATGCAAAAAGATTCAAGCAGACAAATAACTTATCTGAAAGATGCAGGAGGCAAGCAGACTTCCCAAAAGCTCAGTAGGAAAACAAATCACCGGCAAGAGCTGAGAGAAAGTTGCTCACTTAAATCTCCCCAGTCTGTAACACTTGACCTCCAATCATCCAGCTCAGGTGATTGACTTCTGTCAGCAAGACCAGCTCCATTAACAGCAGCAACCACCAGAGGAAGCCCAAACTCATAAGCCAGGTCAAAGGTGTTCACAACATTAGCTAACCACAAGACTGGTAAACACATTCGTGTGAAGAAGCCGCCAAACTCTGGCTCCCGTTACATTAATTTCAAAAAATATTTTTCTGTAGTGCTGCTGGCTGTAGCTGACAGCAACTACTGTTTTGTAATTGCTGACATTGGGGCATATGGGAGTGCCTCTGATGCTCGCATATTTCAATATTCCAGATTAGCTAGGTGACTTGCTGAGACCAATTTAAATCTTCCCAAACCACGTGTGCTTCCAGGAGCCTCGTCCCACCTGCACCATTTATTATGGTTGCTGATGAGGGATTTGCACTCTCAAGGCATGTTCTTCGACCATTTCCACGTCGAGGTTTGGACACCTGTAGGCAAATTTTTAACATTCGACTGATGAAAGACCGTTGATTGGTTGAATGTGCTTTTGGAATCTTGACTTGTAAATGGTTTATCTTTGAGACACAAATCCAGATGCATCCAGACAATGTCCTGGCAGTCATAAAGGCTGCCCTAATTTTGCATAATTTTTGCAGAAAACAAGAAGCATCCTTGGATGATGTTCAGGATGGGAGAGTGATAAATGTGCCATTACCAGAGGACGCTCAGCATGTTCCCCGAGTTCATCAGTCTGGGCTCTAAGTCAGGAATCTTTTTGCCGATTATTTTTTGATGATGAGGAAAATTTTGTCCTTATTCGCAGAGTTTTATTTTCCACAGCATGTCAATTATTTTTGCGGATCTCCAGCGTTTTTCACCCTTTGACTTCCATTAAGTCACTCAAATCTGCAGCAAAAACGCAGATGTTCAAAGGTTTGCGGATTCGCTGCAGATTTAGTGCGGATTTAGTGCAGATTTCATGCGGATTTGGTGCCAAAAACGCAGCAGATTTGTTAAAAGGACATGATGTCAGAAGGAAGAAGAGTTTGTGGCCGGAGAATCTAGAATAGAGCCTATCTTAGTTGAAGTACATTAACAATGGAGGTTGGATTTGAAAATGATTTTTTTTTTTTTTTAAATATATGTTTACTTAGCTTCATCACCCTTGTGGTAACAACAAAATACCATAAAAATTGATACCACACAATGGTGTATACTTAATAAAAAAAACTTTATTGACACATACAGACAAAGTATGCAAGAAAAATGCTGGAAAAATAAAAACTGAGGGACTACATGTCTATGGAATCTCACATCACAGTCCTACAATAAATCACTATAAATAGTAGCATTTAAGGCCATTGACCCTGCCCATCAAAATGAGTCACCTACCAAGGGAATCATAGCAATAAAAATGATGCCAGCAAAAAATTCTCTAGTGAAGCAGTATAACAAAAAGTGTTCCTATGTCTGAATATAAGGAATAGTGTCCCGCATGTAAAAGCAGCCCGAACAATACCCAATAGTTAGGTTTTAACTCATATAGATAAACCTAGGATGGACCATGAAAGATAAAAGTGAATGTAATGCACCCAGGACTAATCCATACTGTCATACTGGTGGAGATGCCTGGACGTCCCTCTGCCCCGATGCGTGTTTCACACAGCTTCCTCGGTAGGCGTGTCAGGGCAGGGGGAGATCCGGTTTATATACTAATGCCACTTGTGTTACTGATTAAAAATTACCAAAACCTGCGTCCACTATGTCCGCTATGTAAAGCCGCTATTGGCGCCTGCGCAGCAAAAACTGTGTCAGCTGTATACACTGCGCCTGCGTGGCGTGAACTATGCAGGTCCTGCTCCAAAACCTAATGCTGAGGCATTAATGACGCATGCGCGATACCACATGGGACGTAACAACCAATAGGAGCGATACTTCGCAGTCACATGGTCCGGTAACGCCAGGTCCTAAATATGATTATGATTACTCTATTTGTTTATTTAGGATGTACTTTTGTATAGAAAGTTTTGTACTTGATATTGATATTTATGTGTATACTTGTATTATGTAATATTCATTGCACACCGGTAGTTTGTGCTTTGTATGGATCAATAATTAGCGTTTGGGACACATTCACATTTATTGGCTTATTTATGATTCTTGATTTTTTACGTATTGTTTGCAAATACACCTCCCTTTGGTAATTACTTCTATTAGGTCCATCCTTTTGTGGCCGTACGCATGCTGGGTACACGGAGATGTCGGAGGATATAAAGCGGACATTTCATGATTTGGGTGCACACAATTCCTTTTAAGACCTGGCGTTGCAGGACCATGTGACCGCGAAGTATCGCTCCTATTGGTTGTTATGTCTCATGGTATCGCGCATGTGTCATTAATGCCTCAGCATTAGGTTTTGGAGCAGGACCTGCATAGTTCACGCCACGCAGGCGCAGTGTATATACAGCTGACACAGTTTTTGCTGCGCAGGCGCCGATAGCGGCTTGACATAGTGGACGCAGGTTTTGGTCATTTTTAATCAGTAACACAAGTGGCATTAGTATATAAACCGGATCTCCCCCTGCCCTGACACGCCTCCCGAGGAAGCTGTGCAAAACGCGCGTCAGGGCAGAGGGACGTCCAGGCATCTCCACAAGTATACACAGGTATGGATTAGTCCTGCGTGCATTACATTCACTTTTATCTTTCATGGTCCATCCTAGGTTTATCTATATGAGTTAAAACCTAACTATTGGGTATTGTTCGGGCTGCTTTTACATGCGGCGCACTATTCCTTACATTCAGACATAGGAACACTTTTTGTTATACTGCTTCACTAGGGAATTTCTTGCTAGCAGCATTTTCATTGCTATGTTTCCCTTGGTAGGTGACTCATTTTGATGGGCAGGGTCAATGGCCTTAAACGCTACTATTTATAGTGGTTTATTGTAGTACTGTGATGTGAGATTCCATGGACATGTAGTCCCTCAGTTTTTATTTTTCCAGCATTTTTCTTGTATACTTTGTCTGTATGTGTCAATAAAGTTTTTTTATTAAGTATACACCATTGTGTGGTATCATTTTTTATGGTATTTTGTTGTTGTAGGGATCAATGATATTTTTTGGGCAGTATTTGTGATTGTATGTTTACTTAGCTATCAAATCCGCACACAATTCCACATACAAATCCGCATGTAAATCCGCATCAAAAACGCATGAAATTCGCAGAAAAAACATGCGGAATTTCAACTGCGTTTTCTGTCATGAGATGCAGAAACTGTGCAGAAATTTCCGCAAGCAAATCCGCAACGTGCGCACATAGCCTTAAAGGTATTTTAAATACTATACTGCTTTATCTACACTCATCCGGACAGTCAACCAGCATACAAGCAGTATTTGACTGACTCCATACTTCCTCACTTCTCTCTTTGTATTGTTTCCCCAGTGGCCCAGCTAGGAGTTCAGCTCAGGCAGGTGAAACATCTAAGCAGGACAATATCAAGGTAACTGTTCTGTCCTCACTAAATGAAGCAGAATTCATGTAGCTTATACAGGCAGCTAAACCGCTATACCGGGGTCCAATAAGGAGACTGTAGGTTGAATCTGTGCTTTATTGAACATGATGGTATATTGGCATGATGAAACTACAAGCCAAAACTTATATGCTTACAATCAATACTGGCTTCATCAGGGATTCATATATACATAATACATCATCTTCACTAATAGCTAACCAGGGGAGAACTAACTAAGCAGGCTAATATGAGACAGGAATTGGGTACAGGAAACATAAGTACATACCAGCGATGCTGTCACAAGGGGAGAAGAGAAATGAGATGCTTCCTGAATGCAGGCAGAAGGAAAATGGTGGACTGGAGGGAAAATGGGGGATGAACTAACCATAATCCTTTGCAAAGGCTACCAGGGTGCATTGCAACCTTACCAGAATGCACTGCAAACGGAGGGAAATATCAAATTGAAAGTAAAGCACACAATAACACTGCGGTTATGACTCTGGTCACTAGATGGAGCCAGAAAACACTGTAAACATTAACAAGCTGATAATCAGGGATTATGATTAAGTGTCAGAGACAGAACACTCCCCATCTGGCATCAAACGGATGTCACTATTCTTTTTCTCTGAAGACAACAATAGGACCAGCTCATTTACTGGTCTGGAGAATGTCTTAAGTTCATTCCCTTTGGCCATCCTCAGTTCGACTTTGCGGACATTGCCATCCTTACTTGGGAATGTTGTTGTCAGTAGACCAAGTGGCCACTGGTTCCGATGAGCATGACAGTCTTTCACAAGGACGAGGTCACCAATCCTCAGATTAGGCCTGGTAGATTGCCACTTCATCCATGGCTGCAGGGTAGACAAGTACTGTTTGTGCCACCTGTCCCAGAATGTGTTTGCAAGACTTTGTACCTGTCTCCATTGACGCTTGTAGAGGTCCTTAGCGTTGAATCCTCCTGGAGGGGCACTAGATAGTCCTGTTTTCTGGGTTAGGAGAGTAGCTGGAGTCAATGTATGAAGTGTAGACACCTGAGGGTGGATTTCAGGACCTGAATCCTCTCTCACTAGTTCAAAGGTGTCTGGAAAACGTTCCTCAGTGTACAATAATTTTGGTCCTGAGAGCCATGTTGTGCTCCCTAGTCGACTTGCGTCAACTGCTCTAGTTGCGTGGTATACAGGATTTTGGTCCATGGGAATGTAATGCCACTGTTTTGGATGAACTGATCTCCTAATTTGTAGCACTCTGTTGTTGACATAAATGTAGAATCGTCTAGCTTCATTGTGGATGTATCCCAGGACTACTTTGCTGTCTGAGTAGAACTTGGCTTGTGTCAGGTCGATATCCATCTCAGATGCGATGAACTCTGCTAACTCAATGGCTAAGACTGCAGCACAAAGCTCTAACCTTGGTATGGTGTGCTCTGGCTGTGGAGCAAGTTTGGCCTTCCCCATAACGAATCCAATGTGGCTCTGACATTTAGAGTCTCCAGTTTTGAGGTAGGCAACAGCAGCAATTGCTTTGACAGAAGCATCTGCAAATTCATACAGTCTTTGGCTTTGTATTTCTGTAGACGGCACAGGGGTGTATGGTCTTGAAACATTCAGGTTGGAGAGGGCTGCTAAAGAGTTCTTGCATACTTCCCACTGGATTCTTTTATCAGGTGGTAGAGGTGTATGCCAGTCAGATGTTTCCTTAGTTAAGTCTGATAGTATGGCTTTGCCTTGTATAGTGACAGAAGCTGCGAAACCTAAATGATCGTACAGACGGTTTATGGTAGACAGAACATCTCTGAGTGTGAAAGGCTTTTCTTCCTGGCTGACCTGAAAGGTGAACGTGTCTGACTGTAGATTCCAGAGAAGCCCGAGGCTGCGTTGCATTCGTGTGAGGTCTGACCCCAGGGCCAAGTCTCTGAGACCGTTACACAAGTCTTGTGAAGGGAATGCTTTCATGAGGTCTTGACTGTTTGAGGCTATTTTGTGAAGTCTGAGGTTAGAGCAAGCAAGCATCTCTTGGGCTCTCCTGAGAAGACTGATGGCAGTCTCATTCGAAGGCATGGCTTTCAGACAGTCGTCAATATAAAAGTATTTTTCTATGAATTGTCTGACATCTGATCCGTATTCTGTTTCTCCTTCTTGAGCTGACCTTTTGAGTCCATAAATGGCGACTGCAGGTGAAGGACTATTGCTAAAGATGTGCACTCTCATGCGCTACTCTGTGACCTCTTTAGTAGGATCATTGTCTCTGTACCAGAAGAATCTTAGGAAGTTCCCGTCTCTCTCTCTCACAAGGAAACAATGGAACATTTGCTGGATGTCAGCGATGAAGGCAATGGAATCCTACGGAAGCGCATAAGTACTCCCAGCAGTTTGTTATTGAGGTTTGGTCCTGTCAGTAGAACAGCATTCAGGGAGACATCATCAAACTTAGCACTGGAGTCAAACACAACTCTAATCTGGCCCGGTTTCTTAGGGTGGTATACTCCAAACATGGGTAGGAACCAGCATTCTTGAGAGGCTTTGAGAGTGGGAGCTAGTTCTGCATGGCAGTTCTCAAAAATCTTTGACATGAAGGAGAAAAAGTGATCTTTCATCTCCAGTTTCTTCTGCAGATTATGTTTAAGAGAGGAGAAATGTTTTAATGCTTGATTTCTGTTGTTTGGTAGACGTGGTCTGTGGATTCTGAAGGGAAGAGGTGCTACCCAGCTGTTGGTCTCATCTTTTACAAGTCCCTTGTCCATTACCTCTAAGAACAACTTGTCCTCTACCGACATTGCTACTTGGTTGTCTTGCTTAGTTCTCTGGAAGACTGTGCACCCCAACTGATCCTCATAGCTTCCTGACACCATACTGATGACATGAGTAAAGTCTATTAAATGATTGGGCAGTTGGATGCTGTGTGGTAGTTCCTTGACATGGAACTCGTTGTTGCAAGGTTGGAACAGAGATGGGCGTCCTTTCTCCAATGTATTTGTTAGCATTCTTGTCACAGAAGATGGGACGTGCATATGTCCCAAGCATACGTTTCCTATTATGACCCATCCTAGGTCTAGCCTTTGGGCATAGGGAGCATTGCGGAGTCCATTGATATGACTTCTCACTTTAAGTACCTGTAGGATATCTCTTCCCAACAGCAGTATTATCTGGGCCTGATGGTCGAGTTTCGGTATAAGGTGTGCTACGCATTTCAAGTGAGAGTGATGGATTGCCACATCTGGGGTAGGGATTTCAGATCTGTTGTCTGGTATCTGATTACACTCGATGATTGTAGGTAGTAGTAGGCAGAATTGTCCATCTAAGGACTCAATTTGGTAGTCAGTGGCTTTTCTGCCTGCTGTTGTCACAGTACCTGCACATGTCTTTAATAAGTAGGGGGTGCTTGGCCCTTTGATGTTGAATAGGTCAAAGAATGTTGATCTAGCCAAGGATCGATTACTTTGATCATCCAAGATAGCATACAGTCTTAAAGCTTTGTCTCTATGACCCTTTGGGTACACTCTGACGAGGCATATTTTTGAACAGGACCTACTGTTTATTGTGCCTTTACAGAATTCAGTACATTGTGAAGTGATCTCTGGCGTAGCTGCATCAGTGTTCCTTTCCTCCCCGCCATGCTCACTGTCAGCTGGCGTGTTTTTTGCACTCCATGGAGCTGGGCCAGGGTGTAGAGCAGTGTTATGATCTGTGGTGCCACATTCTGTGCATTTTACACTGACCTTACAATCCTTGACGAGATGAGTGGTGGATGAGCAGCACTTGTAGCAGATACCGTTGTCTTTCAGAAAACTTCTGCGATCTGGCATAGATTTTCTCCTGAAGGCTCTGCATTTCAGGAGAGGATGAGGCTTCTGATGGAGCGGGCACTGCACTGCTTGTCAGGGTCCTGTATCTTTGTCTATGATTGAGAGCGGCCAGCAGACCTGTAATTGGAACTTGGAGAAGAAACAGGGTTGTGCGCGAGTGCCGGCGGCAGTGCCGGGTATTAACATGCGAGACTCGGCCTCTGTTTCTTGCATATGTGATCCCAGCCTATCAATAATGATTCTTAAGTGGTGCCCACTTAATATTTAATAATGTTCCCTGAATCCCCATGTACATCTCCCCTATACACCATATGATAAGCCCACAATTCAGCTATACACATTAAGATGTGGGCACAGCTCAGCTCCCCTATATACAGAATGATGGGTATAGAGCTCCCCTATACACAATATAATGGGCCCACAGCTGCCCTATAAACAGTATGATGGCCTAACAGCTCCCCTATACATTGTATAATGTCCCCACTGCGCCCACAAAACACAATATAATGAGCCCCACAGTAGTTATCACGCTGTCTAATGGCCCCCACAGTAGCCCCCACACTGCATAATGTCTCACACTGCAGTCCCACACTGTAAAATATTCCCCATATTGTATAATGGCCCTAACAATGTGAGGGCCATCACAATGTATAATGGCCCCCACAGTAATCCCAGCACCATATGATGGCCCCCCCACGCTGTATAATGGCCCCTACACTTTATGAGGGACCCCACACTTTGAGGACCCCCCACAGTAGTTTCTACAGTGTATAAAGGGCCCCAACTGTGGTCCATATAATGTATGAGGGGCCTTCACAGTGGCTCTGCAATGTATAAAGGCCCCACAGTTGTCCCCACATTGTATGAGGGGCCCCCTCAGTAGTCCCTACAATGTCTCAGGGCCCCTACACTGTATGAGGGCATCCCCACAGTAGCCCCAGCAAGCAGACAAACCAGAATATGTCACCGCTTCGGCAGTGCATCACCCTACAGTTCTGTAAACCGCTAGCTTAAAGCATCTTGCGTCTAAAAAGCAGAGAGTGATAGTGGAGGGATATCATGTCTCCCTGCTCTACCCCAGGAATTAGCTGTATTTGCAGTGTTTGTGGCTCTGCATGCTCTGGCCCCACAGTAGCCAAGCTACTGTGTCTCCCATTCTTGTATGTTTTGTAGTTTGCATTGTATATATTATTATGGGCTGTCACCTTCAACAATATTATTATTATATTATGCATTGCTCAACATAGCACTATCATATTCCACAGCACTTTCCATAGAGTGGGTACAGAAAGTATTCAGACCCCTTTACATTTTTCACTTTTTGCTTCATTGCAGCCATTTGGTAAATTCAAAAAAGTTCATATTTTTTCTCATTAATGCACACTCTGCACCCCATCTTGATTGAAAAGCATGCAAAAAGTAAAAAAAGTTATTAAAAAATTTTAAAAAATATAAAAGTTCAAATCACATCCCATTCGCCCCATTCAAAATAAAACAATAAAAAAATCAAATATACACACATTTTGTACCGCAGCGTTCAGTCCTGATCAATCAATATAAAAAAAAATAACCTGATCGCTTAACGGCGTAACGAGAAAAATTTAAAAGCATCAGAATTACTTTTTTTTTGGTTGCCGCTACATTGCAATAAAATGCAATAACGAGCGATCAAAAGATCGTATCTAAACCAACATGGTATCAATAAAAACGTCAGCTCGGTGCACAAAAAATAAGCCCTCACCCAGCCCCAGACCACGAAAAATGGAGACACTACGGGTTTCAAAAAACGGCGCCATTTTTTTTTACCAAACTTTGGATTTTTTTCACCACTTAAAAAAAAAAGAACTTAAACATATTTGGTGTCTATGAACTCTTAATGACCTGGAGAATCATAATGACTGATCAGTAAACATGGTAAAAAAAAAATTATAGAAACAACTGTGGAATTGCACTTTTTTTTTGCAATTTCACCGCACTTGGAGTTTTTTCTCCCATTTTCCAGTACACGATATGTTAAAAGCAATGGTGTCGTTCAAAAGTACAACTTGTTCCGAAAAAAACAAGCCCTCACATGGCCATATTGACCAAAAAATAAAAAAAGTTGCGACTCTAAGGAGAAGGGGAGCGAAAAACGAAAACACAAATACGAAAATACCTCCAGTCATAAAGGGGTTAAGGCCTATGAAAGTGTTTGTATAGAGATCAAACATGAAGGAAACAAGGTGTTTCAGAGTTCTAATCCTGATAGGTAGAAAATGAGACAGTATATATTCACTAACTGAGTGGGTGTTTGATGAGCAGCAATAAAGGTGCTATGTAGGATGTGAGAAACAAAGTACAATCTGTTTTCTGAATTGAATAATTGTTGCAGATAATGACAAATGCAAGTCATAAATAATGCAAAACACAATAAAGTATCCCAATCAGGCAAATATTAGACTATTTTCAGTAGAACTAACCACAGATCTCCTGTGGTTGTAGACTTTCTCAAATCCTTGTCTTTTTATGTAAGCCCAGACTGACTTGATGTTGTTGAGATCAGGGCTATGTGGAAGATAGTTCTTAAAAGGAATGCGTAGATTTTGAAAACAAAAAAAATGTACTGTTTTAACATTTATTTTTTAATTATTTTTTCTACAGCCTCTGGGAGCCGTGTGTGGATGCATCTTGTATACTGTGGCTACCTCAGCTGTTAACTGTGAATGCACCCTTGGCTGTCCAGTTTACAGCTGTAGCAGGAGCCAGGTCCCATTTTACTATAGCCCATCTTCATGTGCTGAGATACAATTTCCCATTATCACCACTCATGTGGTGTTCAGTGGCGAGCAGTGACAGGAGGGTAAGGACAGTGAGCACAATATAGGCAGCAGCTGTGAGAGGAGGTCGAAAGGGGTAGTGGTGAGAGGAGGTCTAGGGCAATGGCGATGAGCACAGATCAGACAGCCTGACATTGTAATACTAATACCAGGCTATCAAGCTGCAGGTCCTGATTGTAGAGCTGATAGCAGGACTGAGGCAGTAACTTCTTCCGGTGGTCTGTAGCTTGGAATTAGTAGTACAATATCAGGCTGCTCAATCTGTGCTCACCACCGCCATGTTCAGAGCTCAGCAATATAATCATCATGCTGTTGTACTCTGATCACTGACTGAGGTCTGCTATGTCAGTTAGAGTTGAGCGACTTTTGTTTTTTTAGGGTCGCGTTTCGTTTCGTGAAACCCGACTTTTCCAAAAGTCGGGTCGAGCAAGATCGTCCGATTATAGGGAAAAGTCGGGGTCGTCCCGAAACACGAAACCCAATGTAAGTCAATGGTGAATAAAAGTCGGCAGTGAGAGGAGGACAGGAAACACACCTACAGTGCCCATTTGAATGCCAAAAGCATCAATTCTTCTTACTTAAGCTTGTCAACCTTAATTAACTTCATAATACAAGTTACGCACTGAAAAATGGGGGTTATTTGGCTAAAGTTGTGGGGGGGAGGGCTGGCTGCAGGTTTTCATGTGCCCTGGGCGAAAGAGCGCCCCTTTAACACATACCACAACTCATCATGCTCCGATACGGCAGAGAAATAGCGGTATAGTACAATGAAAAATACCTCACTTTTTACATCTCATGACGAGGCCCATCTATTTCTCCATACAGAATCATTGGTCCCATATAATGTTTGAAACAGTATATGATAAGCTCCACATAATGCTACAGTATATGTTGGTCCCCATGGATGAAGCTCCACTGTCTTATGGGCCCAAATAATGCTCCAAACATAATGGGCCCCATTTCTAATGCTCTAGTGTATAATGGGCCCTGTAAATGCTGCTCCAGTGTCTGATGTCCACCTTTGGAATGTTCCAGTGTATGGTGGGCCCCATCTATCATTCTCCAGAGTATAGTGCTCCCCAAAAATTGCTGTCCCAACATTGAAAACAATCAAATAAGTCTCCTCGCTAGGGAATCCCTGTACTTGTCTGGATTCCTCGTCGTCCCCATCTTCCATCTCACTGCACAGTATTTCAACTTTGCAAGTGCTGTGATCCTGAGCAAGCAGGGGGGGCCCACTCGTTGGCGACGGCACTGGCACAGGGCCCCTGATAGTACGGTGGTGTGTCTGATGGCGGGTGGGCCGAACCTGCACTTTCATCTGCAGCTTCCTCTTTGTCACCGTGTAAGATGGAACTGTATATGGGAAGGGTAACCTGAGTTTCATCAGGGTCAGATTCAGGTCGTGTAGCGTGCGAGGGGAATGTAGTGGTCTGGGTCAATGTACCAGCAGATTCATCGAGCAGTGGCTGGTCATCAGTGCACTTGTGTCGCCCCCAGGAGTACGGTCGCCACAGTGGCATTACCTTCTTCCTAGGGAGTGTGATGTCATGCTTGGGAGCAACGAACGATCTCTCTAGCAGGTTAACTGATTGGGCGGCGTTATTCCCACGAGTCATGACCCTCCAAACAGCGTTCATGAAGGCAAAGTGTTTGTTTTACGTGGGCAGTATGGTTGCAAAGCTGAACCTTAAAGGAATGTCCAGAAGGGCACCACCAGGAGTGGAGCCTACGGTTAAATTCGACTCCACCTGGGAAACCTCAACCATGCCAGCTACAGAACAGATGCACACATTGCAAGCTTAATTCCGTTAACGAACGAGACTCCGTCATGCCCCGCGGTCCGAGTCCGGCTTACTTGAGGGACACGTGAAGCTCTGGCACATGAGATTGGCCAATAACTGGTGTGTCATGCCCTTACATGTCCGTGGCTGCATGTGCGCTACACTGAAAAGGCCAGCGTTTGTCGCTTACAGGTGCAGATAACCCGCTGAACAACGTTAGTGATGGGGATCACTGATTACAATTATTACCCGCGAACAATGATTTCCCAGTAAGTGCAGGTCAACCGCAGTTCCGGAATTAGGCCTAACCGTCATTCCTGAAAAAATGAAAAACTTACGTGTGCAAACCACAGGTGCTGTAGCTTGCTTAACAGCTCGCCAGCCGTTCTCACGCCCAGTATGGATTACACGTGATTGCACAAAGGTGAGAAAGGGTACCGTATCCCCAGATAACATGTATGGATAGCGTACACATTCAAAATACACTCACTGGCCACTTTATTAGGTACACCTGTCCAACTGTGTGTTAAGACTTAATTTCTAATCAGCCAATCACATGGCGGCAACTCAGTGCATTTAGGCATGTAGACATGGTCAAGACAATCTCCTGCAGTTCAAACCGAGCATCAGTATGGGGAAGAAAGGTGATTTGAGTGCCTTTGAACGTGGCATGATTGTTGGTGCCAGAAGGGCTGGTCTGAGTATTTCAGAAACTGCTGATCTACTGGGATTTTCACGCACAACCATCTCTAGGGTTTACAGAGAATGGTCCGAAAAAGAAAAAAAATCCAGTGAGCGGCAGTTCTGTGGCCGGAAATGCCTTGTTGATGCCAGAGGTCAGAGGAGAATGGGCATACTGGTTCGAGCTGATAGAAAGGCAACAGTGACTCAAATTGCCACCCGTTACAACCAAGGTAGGCAGAAGAGCATCTCTGAACGCACAGTGCGTCGAACTTTGAGGCAGATGGGCTACAGCAGCAGAAGACCACACTGGGTACCACTCCTCTCAGCTAAGAACAGGCATCTGATGGCTACTTTCAGCAGGATAATGCGCCATGTCATAAAGCTCGAATCATCTCAGATTGGTTTCTTGAACATGACAATGAGTTTACTGTACTCAAATGGCCTCCTCAGTCACCAGATCTCAATCCAATAGAGCATCTTTGGGATGTGGTGGAACGGGAGATTTGCATCAGGGATGTGCAGCCGACAAATCTGCGCCAACTGTGTGATGCCATCATGTCAATATGGTCCAAAATCTCTGAGGAATGCTTCCAGCACCTTGTTGAATCTCTGCCACGAAGAATTGAGGCAGTTCTGAAGGCTAAAGGGGGTCCAACCCGTTACTAGCATGGTGTACCTAATAAAGTGGCCAGTGAGTGTATATGTCTATACATCAGGAGGCAGGCTCAGACGGTGTTAGGCCCAGTATGGATTGCACGTGATTGCACAAAGGTTAGAAAGGGTACCGTATCCCCAGATAACATGTATGGATAGCGTACACATTCAAAATATATGTCTATAAATCAGGAGGCAGGCTCAGACGGTGTTAGGCTCAGTATGGATTGCACGTGATTGCACAAAGGTTAGAAAGGGTACCGTATCCCCAGATAACATGTATGGATAGCGTACACATTCAAAATATATGTCTATACATCAGGAGGCAGGCTCAGACGGTGTTAGGCCCAGTATGGATTGCACGTGATTGCACAAAGGTTAGAAAGGGTACCGTATCCCCAGATAACATGTATGGATAGCGTACACATTCAAAATATATGTCTATACATCAGGAGGCAGGCTCAGACGGTGTTAGGCCCAGTATGGATTGCACGTGATTGCACAAAGGTTAGAAAGGGTACCGTATCCCCAGATAACATGTATGGATAGCGTACACATTCAAAATATATGTCTATACATCAGGAGGCAGGCTCAGACGGTGTCAGGCACAGTATGGATTTGACGGCCCAGACTACACAGCGGAGGAGCAGGGAGAGGTAAAGATTGCAAATGCTGGGGCCCTGCCCAAGCAAGGGGGGCCCACTCGTGGGCGTCGGTACTGGCACTGGGCCCCTCATAGTACGGCGGTGTGTCTAACGGCGGGTGAGCACCACCACCGTCAGAGACACTTGATTGCACTATGAAGGACCCTGTACCAGTGCCCGCGCCCAAGAGTCGGCCTACCCACCTGTCCAGGGCAACGGCACTCGCACGGTGTCGTGCGCTAGGTGGTGACCCCGGCCATGGGGGGGAGGCAGCACAGTTAAGGAGTTTTAGAAAGTGGCATATGTTGATGTTGGACATTCAGCTGATGCAAAAGGTGAAATAGGTCAAGTCCCAGGAAGAGGTGGACCAAAGCAAGCCATTTTTCTGTCACCCTATGTGTCATCAGGGGAAGGTGGGACAAAATCCTTGGAAACCCATGCGTGGTTCATTTTAATGAAGGTTAGATCATCCACATTTTGGGTTGACAGACGGGTCCTTTTTTCTGTCAGGATTGATCCAGCTGCACTGAAGACTCTTTCCGATAGCACACTTGCAGCTGGGCAAGCGAGCTCCTGTAAGGCATATTGTGCCAATTCAGGCCAGGTGTCCAGTTTAGCGGCCCAATAGTCAAAGGGGAATGACCTGTGTGGGAGAACATCGATATGGGAGGAAAAGTAGTTTGTAACCATAGTTGACAACTGCTGTCTCCTGTCACTTTCCATCGATGCAGTATTACCAGTTGTGTGAGCGGTACTTGAAAAATCAGTCCACAACATTGTCATGAAACCCCTGTCTCCAACGCCACTTCTGCTGTGTGCACCACGAACACCTCTGCCAAGCTGCCCCCGGCCCGTACGGCTCGTGTGAGAACCATCACCGCTGCTGTGTGCTGGGAATGCCTCAAGCAACCGATTTACCAGAGTTGCTTGTTTATTAGCCAATATTAGGTCAAGGTTCTCCTGTGGCATGATGTTTTGTAATTTGCCTTTATAGCGTGGATCCAGGATGCTGGCCAACCAGTAGTCGTCATCGTTCATCATTTTGGCAATGCGTGGGTACCTTTTTAGGATCTGCAAGGCATAATCTGACATGTGGGCCAATGTTCCCGGTGTCAATGATGCACTGCGAGTGCTGGTTGGAGGAGCACTTTCTGGCAAATCCACATCCCTCCAGTCACGCACAAACCCTGTACCAGACCTTGCCATGCCAACATTTTCACTTGCCCCACGAAATGCATCCTCCTCCCCTAAGTAATCATCCCCATCATCCTCCTCCTCCTCTTCTTCCTCCACCTCGTCCAGGAGAGGTCCCTGAGCAGACAATGGCTGAATGTCATCAAGGATTCCCTCCTCCTCTTCCTCCTCATCAACATTGGCTGCAGACGCCTGCTCCTTAAGGTGCGTCAAAGTTTGCATGAGCAGACGCATAAGTGGGATGCTCATGCTTAGGATGGCGTCATCTGCGCTTACCAGCCGTGTGCATTCCTCAAAACACTGAAGGACTTTACAGAGGTCTTTCAGCTTCGACCACTGCACACCTGTCAACTCCATGTCTGCTCTCAAAGTGCCTGGCCGTGTATCCTCCCACAAATGCATTATGGCCTGCCTCTGCTCGCACAGCCGCTCCACCATGTGCAGGGTGGAGTTCCACCTTGTTGCAATGTCGATAATGAGGCGGTGGTTGGGAAGGTGGAGCAATCGCTGCAGCTTCTGAATACGAACAGAGTGTACAGGCGACCGGCGGATGTGCGCGCACAGTCTTCGCACCTTCTGGAGCAGGGCTGTTAACTCCGGATAATTTTTGAGGAAGCACTGCACCACCAGGTTCAAGGTGTGAGCCAAGCAAGGTATATGGCTGAGTTTTGAAAGGGCTATGGCTGCCACAAAATTACGGCCGTTATCACTAACTACCTTGCCTGCCTCAAGATGTACACTGCCCAGCCATGACTCAGTTTGTCACTTCAAGTACTCGGCCAGCACCTCGGCGGTGTGTCTGTTGCCCAAACACATCATCTGCAACACAGCCTGCTGACGCTTTCCACTAGCTGCTCGATAGGGGGACACATCGTGTGCAACAGTGGCAGCTGCAGATGGAGTGCTCGTACGACTGCGCTCTGTGGACGAGCTTTCGCTTCTGGAGGAGGAGGAGGAGGAGGGTCGAACGCCTACAACCAACTGTTTCCTATACCGTGGGCTAGGCAGCACTGTCCCACCACCACTGTCCCCTGTGGACCCTGCATCCACCACATTAACCCAGTGCGCAGTGATGGACACGTAACGGCCCTGGCCATCCCGACTGGACCATGCATCAGTTGTGAGGTGCACCTTTCCGCTCACTGACTGCTTGAGTGCATGGACAATGCGGTCTTTCACATGATGGTGGAGGGCTGGGATGGCTTTGCGAGAGAAGAAGTGGCGACTGGGTAGGTCATAGCGTGGTACTGCATAGGCCATGAGTTCGCGGAAAGCTGTGCTTTCCACCAACCGAAAGGGCATCATCTCAAACGAGATTAGTTTGGCAATGTGGGCGTTCAAACCCAGTGTACGCGGATGAGAGACTGAGTACTTTCTTGACCTACTCATAGTGTCTGGGAGGGTGAGCTGGACTTGAGAGCTGCATATGGTGGAAGTAGCGGTGGACAGGGCGGACTGAGAGAGGGTTGATGATGGTGATGGAGTTGGTGTTCTTTCTGATGGCCTAGAATCAGTCTTTCGTTGATATAACAGTATAATAAAACTGGGAAACAAAAGAGCGCAATAGGGTCTTATCTGGTGATAAATGAAATAGATGTGAATAAAGTCTACTCACCCTTTCCAGGAGAGATATAAGCATATAAACTCGCCGTCAGCTTGCTGCACGCCCGAAGGTCCACTCCGTGACCTCCAATGCAAATCCTTAAGGATAAAGTTATTCTCGGGCTTTCTGTGCGCTGCTTAACCGGAATAAAATCACCACAATATGAACAATTTGTCCATTTATTTCCCAACGCGTTTCGAAATGTGTACCATTTCTTCTTCAGGGGATGACATATATGATCAAACAGAACTGTCACTGATTATATAGAACAGAAATTCAAAAAACGTACATATTCCATCTTTTCGTCTTTTTATCTTCTTTCTCTTCTTCTCATCTTCTTCATCTATGAAATAATAATAAAAATAATATGTTTTTAATGAATTTAGATTAACTAACACATTAGTTCATCTGTGGCACTTTGAACTCTGACATTTGCACCAGATGACATGTGACCCTTTGGCGCCGTTTTTTGAATTTCTGTTCTATATAATCAGTGACAGTTCTGTTTGATCATATATGTCATCCCCTGAAGAAGAAATGGTACACATTTCGAAACGCATTGGGAAATAAATGGACAAATTGTTCATATTGTGGTGATTTTATTCCGGTTAAGCAGCGCACAGAAAGCCCGAGAATAACTTTATCCTTAAGGAGTTGATATAACAGTGGGATTCCCTGACTGCTGTGGCCTTGCAACGACACCTCAACATTTGCTGCTGTGCTAACCGGTGGGCTTACAGTGGGGGAAACAATGTAGCATTGCTGACTACCTTCGTTGTGATCAGTTGCACATGTGGAACTTGAGGTTTGGTGTTGTGTCCACGCTTGCAAGTGCATGCTGGTTGAATGTCTAAGCATGCAACTGGTATTCAAATTTTTCAGATTTTTCCCTCGGCTAAAGGTCTTTGCGCACTTCTTACAGATAAACTTGGCCTGATCATGAGGATTTTGGTCAAAAAAGTGCCACACTGCACTCTTCCTACTTTGGCAGACATTTTGCGGCCTAGCACGCTGTGATCTTTTGACCCTCTGGACAAGCTGTCCAGCAACTCTTTTGATGTTTGGAACCTGTCTTTGGAGTGCTCCGGGCCTGCCAGATAACAGCTGTTGCGATGTCGATGTCTGCTGTGGATGCTCCTCATCTGAGCTATTGGAAGCAGCACTCTCTTCCCCCAATGGATGCCAATCTGGGTCAACAACTGGGTCATCCATCACCTCCTCTTCTATGTCATGTGCACCTTCCTCTGTGTCACCGTGTATGGTGGTATAGTGAGCGGGAAGGGGCACCTGAGTCTCATCAGGGTCAGAATCTGGCTCTGTACACTGCGAGGACAATGTAGTGCTCTGAGTGAATGTACCAGCAGAATCATCCATCAGCGGCTGTGCATCAGTGCACTCCATGTCAGATTCATCTTGGCCTGGGTAATTCACCATTTGACTTGATAATCCAGGCATGGTATGTGAAAACAGCTCCATGGAGTAATCAGTAGTATGGCCTGCGTCATCCTTCAATCTTGGTTGGGGTGAAGGACACAAGGAAAGGTGTGGTTCATGAACATGAGCCTCCAATGACGACTCAGTGCTTTTACTTTTTACAACTGAAGAAGAGGAGGCGATAGAGCTGGAGGCTGAGTCAGCAATGTAAGACAAAACTTTTTCCTGATGCTCTGGCTTTAAAAGCGGTTTGCCAAATCCTAGAAAACTAAGCGTTCGAGGCCTTATGTAGCCAGACGATGATGCAGGCTCAACACCTCCTGCATTCGGTCCTATTTTGCTCTTGCCACTACCATCAGATCCACCACCAACACCATCATTACCAGCTGCCAACCCCCACCCAATTCCACGGCCTCTTCCACCAGCCTTCCTCATTTTTGGTAGAAATGTAGACAAAATCCAACAAACTATATAGTAATGTAAAACAAGGTACAAGGTGTCTATAGGACAGGGGAGATTTTGAATTTCTGCAGACACTTGTGGACACTGGACACTTTTGGATTGTGTGAGGCCCACTGATATCTGAGCGCTATGTCACAGGCTCGATGGCACAGCTGTGACAAAAGTGACGAGAGGATAAGGGAGATTTTGAATTTCTGCAGACACTTGTGGACACTGGACACTTTTGGATTGTGTGAGGGCCACTGATATCTGAGCGCTATGTCACAGGCTCGATGGCACAGCTGTGACAAAAGTGACGAGAGGATAAGGGAGATTTTGAATTTCTGCACACACTTGTGGACACTGGACACTTTTGGATTGTGTGAGACCCAATGAATATCTGAGCGCTATGTGACAGGCTCGATGGCACAGCTGTGACCAAAGTGACTAGAGGATAAGGGAGATTTTGAATTTCTGCACACACTTGTGGACACTGGACACTTTTGGATTGTGTGAGGCCCAATGAATATCTGAGCGCTATGTGACAGGCTCGATGGCACAGCTGTGACCAAAGTGACTAGAGGATAA
Source organism: Dendrobates tinctorius (assembly GCF_039654945.1). Lineage (NCBI taxonomy): Eukaryota > Metazoa > Chordata > Amphibia > Anura > Dendrobatidae > Dendrobates > Dendrobates tinctorius. Next base: position 28,545,701 of record NW_027361673.1, on the reverse strand, counting down.
GGGAGATTTTGAATTTCTGCACACACTTGTGGACACTGGACACTTTTGGATTGTGTGAGGCCCAATGAATATCTGAGCGCTATGTGACAGGCTCGATGGCACAGCTGTGACCAAAGTGACTAGAGGATAAGGGAGATTTTGAATTTCTGCACACACTTGTGGACACTGGACACTTTTGGATTGTGTGAGGCCCAATGAATATCTGAGCGCTACGTGACAGGCTCGATGGCACAGCTGTGACCAAAGTGACTAGAGGATAAGGGAGATTTTGAATTTCTGCACACACTTGTGGACACTGGACACTTTTGGATTGTGTGAGGCCCAATGAATATCTGAGCGCTATGTGACAGGCTCGATGGCACAGCTGTGACCAAAGTGACTAGAGGATAAGGGAGATTTTGAATTTCTGCACACACTTGTGGACACTGGACACTTTTGGATTGTGTGAGACCCAATGAATATCTGAGCGCTATGTGACAGGCTCGATGGCACAGCTGTGACCAAAGTGACTAGAGGATAAGGGAGGTTTTGAATTTCTGCACACACTTGTGGACACTGGACACTTTTGGATTGTGTGAGGCCCAATGAATATCTGAGCGCTATGTGACAGGCTCGATGGCACAGCTGTGACCAAAGTGACTAGAGGATAAGGGAGATTTTGAATTTCTGCAGACACTTGTGGACACTGGACACTTTTGGATTGTGTGAGGCCCACTGATATCTGAGCGCTATGTCACAGGCTCGATGGCACAGCTGTGACAAAAGTGACGAGAGGATAAGGGAGATTTTGAATTTCTGCACACACTTGTGGACACTGGACACTTTTGGATTGTGTGAGACCCAATGAATATCTGAGCACTATGTGACAGGCTCGATGGCACAGCTGTGACCAAAGTGACTAGAGGATAAGGGAGATTTTGAATTTCTGCACACACTTGTGGACACTGGACACTTTTGGATTGTGTGAGGCCCAATGAATATCTGAGCGCTATGTGACAGGCTCGATGGCACAGCTGTGACCAAAGTGACTAGAGGATAAGGGAGATTTTGAATTTCTGCACACACTTGTGGACACTGGACACTTTTGGATTGTGTGAGACCCAATGAATATCTGAGCGCTATGTGACAGGCTCGATGGCACAGCTGTGACCAAAGTGACTAGAGGATAAGGGAGATTTTGAATTTCTGCACACACTTGTGGACACTGGACACTTTTGGATTGTGTGAGGCCCAATGAATATCTGAGCGCTATGTGACAGGCTCGATGGCACAGCTGTGACCAAAGTGACTAGAGGATAAGGGAGATTTTGAATTTCTGCACACACTTGTGGACACTGGACACTTTTGGATTGTGTGAGGCCCAATGAATATCTGAGCGCTATGTGACAGGCTCGATGGCACAGCTGTGACCAAAGTGACTAGAGGATAAGGGAGATTTTGAATTTCTGCAGACACTTGTGGACACTGGACACTTTTGGATTGTGTGAGGCCCACTGATATCTGAGCGCTATGTCACAGGCTCGATGGCACAGCTGTGACAAAAGTGACGAGAGGATAAGGGAGATTTTGAATTTCTGCACACACTTGTGGACACTGGACACTTTTGGATTGTGTGAGACCCAATGAATATCTGAGCACTATGTGACAGGCTCGATGGCACAGCTGTGACCAAAGTGACTAGAGGATAAGGGAGATTTTGAATTTCTGCACACACTTGTGGACACTGGACACTTTTGGATTGTGTGAGGCCCAATGAATATCTGAGCGCTATGTGACAGGCTCGATGGCACAGCTGTGACCAAAGTGACTAGAGGATAAGGGAGATTTTGAATTTCTGCACACACTTGTGGACACTGGACACTTTTGGATTGTGTGAGGCCCAATGAATATCTGAGCGCTATGTGACAGGCTCGATGGCACAGCTGTGACCAAAGTGACTAGAGGATAAGGGAGATTTTGAATTTCTGCACACACTTGTGGACACTGGACACTTTTGGATTGTGTGAGGCCCAATGAATATCTGAGCGCTATGTGACAGGCTCGATGGCACAGCTGTGACCAAAGCGACTAGAGGATAAGGGAGATTTTGAATTTCTGCACACACTTGTGGACACTGGACACTTTTGGATTGTGTGAGGCCCAATGAATATCTGAGCGCTATGTGACAGGCTCGATGGCACAGCTGTGACCAAAGTGACTAGAGGATAAGGGAGATTTTGAATTTCTGCACACACTTGTGGACACTGGACACTTTGGGATTGTGTGAGGCCCAATGAATATCTGAGCGCTATGTGACAGGCTCGATGGCACAGCTGTGACCAAAGTGACTAGAGGATAAGGGAGATTTTGAATTTCTGCACACACTTGTGGACACTGGACACTTTTGGATTGTGTGAGGCCCAATGAATATCTGAGCACTATGTGACAGGCTCGATGGCACAGCTGTGACCAAAGTGACTAGAGGATAAGGGAGATTTTGAATTTCTGCACACACTTGTGGACACTGGACACTTTTGGATTGTGTGAGGCCCAATGAATATCTGAGCGCTATGTGACAGGCTCGATGGCACAGCTGTGACCAAAGTGACTAGAGGATAAGGGAGATTTTGAATTTCTGCACACACTTGTGGACACTGGACACTTTTGGATTGTGTGAGACCCAATGAATATCTGAGCGCTATGTGACAGGCTCGATGGCACAGCTGTGACCAAAGTGACTAGAGGATAAGGGAGATTTTGAATTTCTGCACACACTTGTGGACACTGGACACTTTTGGATTGTGTGAGGCCCAATGAATATCTGAGCGCTATGTGACAGGCTCGATGGCACAGAGCTGTGACCAAAGTGACTAGAGGATAAGGGAGATTTTGAATTTCTGCACACACTTGTGGACACTGGACACTTTTGGATTGTGTGAGGCCCAATGAATATCTGAGCGCTATGTGACAGGCTCGATGGCACAGCTGTGACCAAAGTGACTAGAGGATAAGGGAGATTTTGAATTTCTGCAGACACTTGTGGACACTGGACACTTTTGGATTGTGTGAGGCCCACTGATATCTGAGCGCTATGTCACAGGCTCGATGGCACAGCTGTGACAAAAGTGACGAGAGGATAAGGGAGATTTTGAATTTCTGCACACACTTGTGGACACTGGACACTTTTGGATTGTGTGAGACCCAATGAATATCTGAGCACTATGTGACAGGCTCGATGGCACAGCTGTGACCAAAGTGACTAGAGGAAAAGGGAGATTTTGAATTTCTCCACACACTTGTGGACACTGGACACTTTTGGATTGTGTGAGGCCCAATGAATATCTGAGCGCTATGTGACAGGCTCGATGGCACAGCTGTGACCAAAGTGACTAGAGGATAAGGGAGATTTTGAATTTCTGCACACACTTGTGGACACTGGACACTTTTGGATTGTGTGAGACCCAATGAATATCTGAGCGCTATGTGACAGGCTCGATGGCACAGCTGTGACCAAAGTGACTAGAGGATAAGGGAGATTTTGAATTTCTGCACACACTTGTGGACACTGGACACTTTTGGATTGTGTGAGGCCCAATGAATATCTGAGCGCTATGTGACAGGCTCGATGGCACAGCTGTGACCAAAGTGACTAGAGGATAAGGGAGATTTTGAATTTCTGCAGACACTTGTGGACACTGGACACTTTTGGATTGTGTGAGGCCCACTGATATCTGAGCGCTATGTCACAGGCTCGATGGCACAGCTGTGACAAAAGTGACGAGAGGATAAGGGAGATTTTGAATTTCTGCACACACTTGTGGACACTGGACACTTTTGGATTGTGTGAGACCCAATGAATATCTGAGCGCTATGTGACAGGCTCGATGGCACAGCTGTGACCAAAGTGACTAGAGGATAAGGGAGATTTTGAATTTCTGCACACACTTGTGGACACTGGACACTTTTGGATTGTGTGAGGCCCAATGAATATCTGAGCGCTATGTGACAGGCTCGATGGCACAGCTGTGACCAAAGTGACTAGAGGATAAGGGAGATTTTGAATTTCTGCACACACTTGTGGACACTGGACACTTTTGGATTGTGTGAGGCCCAATGAATATCTGAGCGCTATGTGACAGGCTCGATGGCACAGCTGTGACCAAAGTGACTAGAGGATAAGGGAGATTTTGAATTTCTGCACACACTTGTGGACACTGGACACTTTTGGATTGTGTGAGACCCAATGAATATCTGAGCGCTATGTGACAGGCTCGATGGCACAGCTGTGACCAAAGTGACTAGAGGATAAGGGAGATTTTGAATTTCTGCACACACTTGTGGACACTGGACACTTTTGGATTGTGTGAGACCCAATGAATATCTGAGCGCTATGTGACAGGCTCGATGGCACAGCTGTGACCAAAGTGACTAGAGGATAAGGGAGATTTTGAATTTCTGCAGACACTTGTGGACACTGGACACTTTTGGATTGTGTGAGGCCCACTGATATCTGAGCGCTATGTCACAGGCTCGATGGCACAGCTGTGACAAAAGTGACTAGAGGATAAGGGAGATTTTGAATTTCTGCACACACTTGTGGACACTGGACACTTTTGGATTGTGTGAGACCCAATGAATATCTGAGCGCTATGTGACAGGCTCGATGGCACAGCTGTGACCAAAGTGACTAGAGGATAAGGGAGATTTTGAATTTCTGCACACACTTGTGGACACTGGACACTTTTGGATTGTGTGAGGCCCAATGAATATCTGAGCGCTATGTGACAGGCTTGATGGCACAGCTGTGACCAAAGTGACTAGAGGATAAGGGAGATTTTGAATTTCTGCACACACTTGTGGACACTGGACACTTTTGGATTGTGTGAGGGCCACTGATATCTGAGCGCTATGTCACAGGATCGATGGCAAAGCTGTGACCAAAGTGACGAGAGGATAAGGGAGATTTTGAATTTCTGCAGACACTTGTGGACACTGGACACTTTTGGATTGTGTGAGGCCCACTGATATCTGAGCGCTATGTCACAGGCTCGATGGCACAGCTGTGACCAAAGTGACTAGAGGATAAGGGAGATTTTGAATTTCTGCACACACTTGTGGACACTGGACACTTTTGGATTGTGTGAGGCCCAATGAATATCTGAGCGCTATGTGACAGGCTCGATGGCACAGCTGTGACCAAAGTGACTAGAGGATAAGGGAGATTTTGAATTTCTGCACACACTTGTGGACACTGGACACTTTTGGATTGTGTGAGGCCCAATGAATATCTGAGCGCTATGTGACAGGCTCGATGGCACAGCTGTGACCAAAGTGACTAGAGGATAAGGGAGATTTTGAATTTCTGCACACACTTGTGGACACTGGACACTTTTGGATTGTGTGAGGCCCAATGAATATCTGAGCGCTATGTGACAGGCTCGATGGCACAGCTGTGACCAAAGTGACTAGAGGATAAGGGAGATTTTGAATTTCTGCAGACACTTGTGGACACTGGACACTTTTGGATTGTGTGAGGCCCACTGATATCTGAGCGCTATGTCACAGGCTCGATGGCACAGCTGTGACAAAAGTGACGAGAGGATAAGGGAGATTTTGAATTTCTGCACACACTTGTGGACACTGGACACTTTTGGATTGTGTGAGACCCAATGAATATCTGAGCACTATGTGACAGGCTCGATGGCACAGCTGTGACCAAAGTGACTAGAGGATAAGGGAGATTTTGAATTTCTGCACACACTTGTGGACACTGGACACTTTTGGATTGTGTGAGGCCCAATGAATATCTGAGCGCTATGTGACAGGCTCGATGGCACAGCTGTGACCAAAGTGACTAGAGGATAAGGAAGATTTTGAATTTCTGCAGACACTTGTGGACACTGGACACTTTTGGATTGTGTGAGGCCCACTGATATCTGAGCGCTATGTCTCAGGATCGATGGCACAGCTGTGACCAAAGTGACAAGAGGATAAGGGAGATTTTGAATTTCTGCAGACACTTGTGGACACTGGACACTTTTGGATTGTGTGAGGCCCACTGATATCTGAGCGCTATGTCACAGGCTCGATGGCACAGCTGTGACAAAAGTGACTAGAGGATAAGGGAGATTGGATTGCTTTTAAAAAAGCAGTTTGCAGAGCAGTGGGTAAACAGCAATGCCAGCCTGTCAGGAAGCCTTAAAAGGCAGCCCAACAACCAACACCACTGATACACCACAATATAGCCTCCCCTTGCACTGCACACACAGTGACTGGTGTGTTGTGCAGGCCAAATCGCTAGCAGCAGAAGCAGTTTTTTTTTCTTCTCAGCAGGACAAAAAAAAAAAATTGGGATTGCTTTTAAAAAAGCAGTTTGCGGAGCAGTGGGTAAACAGCAATGCAGGAATGTCAGGAAGCCTTAGAAGGCAGCCCAACAACCAACACCACTGATACACCACTATATAGCCTCCCCTTGCACTGCACACACAGTGACTGGTGTGTTGTACAGGCCAAATCGCTAGCAGCAGAAGCAGTTTTTTTTTCTTCTCAGCAGGACAAAAAAAAAAATTGGGATTGCTTTTAAAAAAGCAGTTTGCGGAGCAGTGGGTAAACAGCAATGCAGGAATGTCAGGAAGCCTTAGAAGGCAGCCCAACAACCAACACCACTGATACACCACTATATAGCCTCCCCTTGCACTGCACACACAGTGACTGGTGTGTTGTGCAGGCCAAATCGCTAGCAGCAGAAGCAGTTTTTTTGTCTTCTTCCCTGCCTAACGCTCTCCCTACAGAATCAGCAGCAACCTCTCCCTATACTGAGATCGGCAGAAGTAAGATGGCGGTCGGCGTGCACGCCCTTTTATACCCCCTGTGACGCCCACCAAAGCAAGCCAATCACTTGCATGCCCTTCTGAAAGATGGTGGTGACCCCTGCCTATGTTATCACGTTGCCCACAGTGTCCGTGGATCCTGATTGGCTGAAAAAGAGCGCAAAACAAACTTTGGAAACGTGACTTTGGCGCGTAAGTCGCCGACCTCGTGGCCGACCTCATCCTAGGGTCGGGTTTCGTTTCATGAAACCCGACTTTGCCAAAAGTCGGCGACTTTTGAAATTTTTCGACCCGTTTCGCTCAACTCTAATGTCAGTGTAAAGCCTCATTTGAATGTCTGTGAGGCAAGGACGTCTGAATGAAGCTTTACGACTGCATCTACAAAGCTCCATGGAAGAGATTTACTTTTGTCAATGGTTACTGCACTCTGAACCTTCAGTACACTGGTACCTCATATGTGGGGGGAAACTACTGTTTGGGTGCATGACAGAGCTCGGAAGGGAAGGAGCACCATTTGACTTTTTGAACACAAAATTGGCAAGAATCAAAAGCAGACGCGATGTTGCGTTTGGAGAGCCCCTGAAGTGCCTAAACAGTGGAAACTCCCCACATGTGACCAAATTTTCGAAATTAGACCACTTATAATGTTGAGCTGTAAAAATAAAAAAATTTAAAAAATCACATTTTTCCCTCAAGAATGTTCTTTTAGCCCCCAAATGTTTAATTTTCACTAGGGTAGCAGGAGAAAATGAACCACAAAATATGTTGTGCAATTTTTCCTGAGTACACTGATAACCCATATGTGGGGTAAAAATTACTGTTTGGGTGCACAGTGAGGCTCAGAAAGGAAGGAGTGACGTTTTGGAACGCAGACATTGATGAAATGGTCTGCTTTGTGTCATGTTGCGTTTAATGAGTCCCTGATGTGCCTAAACAGTGGAACCCCCCCACACACACACACAAGTGACCCCATTTTGGAAACTTGACCCACTCAAGCAATTTATCTAGATGTGTGGTGAGCACCTTGAACCCCCCCACAAGTGACCCCATTTTACAAACTACACTTCTCAATGAATTCATATAAGGGTTGCAGTGCAGTGGGGTGGATGCAGTGAGCCACTTAAGTTAAAGTAAACATAGTTTAATGTCCAAACTCACAACATAACCAGCATACGGTATCCTTGGGATCGCAGCCGGGAAACAAGACAGTCCGTAACCAGGACCGCTTGCTGTGGGTGACTACATCGCCGTGTACGCTGAAGGGTGTCAAGCCTGTTGGCTCCACTGACACAGTGTTGCTTCACACAGGATGAGCTCTGCAAAGCTTTCTGCTCTGCATGCTTGCAAAACCAAAACTGACACACCCAATCCTTTGCTGCAGTGGTTTATACAAGGAACCTGTGACTGTAAGCCACATGGAAAACCAGCCGGGAAGGAAACGGACAGCCCCACTACCATCCTGTAGTCCATTTAAAAAACTTGTGGGGTTGAACATTTGTCACCATACAGGGGGCCCGTGACAGGACATCCGCATCTCCCTGTGACTTCTCCGTCCGATGTTCCACGATAAGATTGAAATTTTGCAAGGACAGGAACCATCGGGTGACCCGAGCATTCCTCTACTTGGCATTCCTCATCCAGACCAAGTGCGAATGATCTGTCACCAAGCAAAACGGTCAACCAAATAAATAATAGCGTAGGGGCTCCAAGGCCCACTTAATGGCCAGGCACTCCTCCCCTACACTATCATTTTTTCTCCACTGGAGTGAGTTTCCTACTTAGGTAGGTGACTGAATGCTCCTCTCCGTTCACTTCCTAAGCCAAAGTTAGAGGCATCTGCCTGCACAATGAAGCGATTCTGAAAGTTGGAGCTAATGAAGAGCGCCACCTTCATGGATTGGTAGGCTTCCTCCGCCAACTTCTTTCCCTTGAGGAGATCAGTTAGGGGTGTTGCTCTCCCCAAAAAATTAGGTATAAACCTCTGGTAATACCCGATGATTGCGAGGAACGCTCTCACCTGTTTGGTGGTAACAGGTCAGGCCATTTCTAAAAGGCCTCGATTTTATTTATTTGGGTTTGATAACCCCACAGCCGATCACGTAACCCAAGTACCGGGCTTCCTCGAGTCCTATTGCACATTTCTTAGGATTCGCTGTCAAGCCCGCGGCTCTGAGTGAATCTACTACATCAAGTAGCCACCGAGGAACATGAAAAAGGGGCCCACTTTGGTCAGGAAAAGACCTTTCAATGGTTTCAGAGACTGGTATTCCACCCCTTGCTAAAAACGGTGATGGAAGAAGTGTGTCGGCTTTGTAGGAAGTGTGAGCTGTCCAAACCTCTGGAACAGAGCCCCCATACAAATTATCGTGACTTCCGCCCCACTAGAAGTATTGATGATTGACTATCTCACAATAGGCCCAGCTCACCAAGGGTACGAACATTGTTTATTCATAGTGGATCATTTCACTAAGTTTGCTGTTGTGACCCCAACACGGGACTAAACTGCTGAATCTGCAGCTCACGCCATCTGTAAAAGTTTCATCCAGGTGTATGGGTGTCCGAAGAGGATTCATTCAGACCAATGTCCCTACTTCTTGGGGCGAGTTATGGAAGATTTACAGTGTTTGTATGGAATCGAGAAGTCTCAAATAACGCCTTATCTGAACGCTCACCAGCCAGAAAAACCCCCAATCGATTTGATCAAAAAAATTTTGTCTGGCTGCAAGTACTTAGAAGAATGCCGACACATACTACAAGAACTCTCGCCCGTGGAATGGTGAGCACAAAGAAAGGAAAATGTAAGGAGAAGAACCCAGCAAGACATGCTCCCTCCGCTGTGGTTCCCAAACCGTTGGGGCTGTCACCTAAGCTGCAGGGCGTAATGCTTAAGGCACTAGATCGTAACCCACACTTGAGGAGAGGGGGCTTGGCAATGCAGAGGGAGCTGAAGCGCGCGAGTGAGAAGACAGTTTAGGCGGGAAGTGTTGTGAATTCTCTTGATCTGACTTCTGAGTCAGGGCTCCCTCTGGTGGTTACTGAGGGTAGTGGAGCTGGCCGGGTTGATAGAAGTGTACCACCTGACAACGATGATTGGAAATCAAGGGTTACTGTCTGGGAGGATATAAGTGAGCAGACTTCCTTCAGTTGCTGCTGGTGATTGTTTCTTCCTGTGCATTTTGAAGTCTGCTGTCTCCTGCCTGATCCTGCATTTTTTCAGTTAAGTTGTTCAATTGCTAATCCTTTGCATCTGATCTGGTTTTGCCTCTTTTTGCCATGCTGTGAGGGTTCAGTGTGCTCCTTTCTGGGGCTGTGCTGGACCCTGCTTCTTATGTTACAGCTTGTGTCAGTTTGTTCAGTCCCCTGTTATATTTGTCTCTTTTGCCTTGCTGCCAGTTCACACCAGAATGCTGATATAGTGGGGTAGAGGTCATGAGACCTCAGTGTTTTGTACTTCAGACGTGTTGGATTTTTTAGGGTTTTTGCATGATTGCAGACAGTGTCTGTCCTTTCCTATCCTATCTAGACAGTGTGGGCCCCATCATTTGCTCAGTCTATTTTCTGCCTGTGTTTGTGCTTCATCTTGTCTCACCGACAATATATGTTTGGGGGCTATCTATTTCTTTGGGTTCTACTCCGGGGCAGTTTAGATTTCACTTTTCTTGCTTTAAGCATAGTTAGTTCTCCGGCTGTGCCGAGGCGTCTAGGACATCGTAGGTACGCTCCACAGCTACTGCTAGTTGTGTTGTTAGGATTAGGGGTCTGCAATCCGATAAGTTACCAACCTTTCTGGTTTCCTGGTGGCCTAGCCTATTCCTGCCATCCTCCTCAGTGACCTATACATAACAGGGAAGGATGGGAGCGCAAGAAACCAGAGTGTGACAATAGGAGATGGTGACCGGTGTTCGGGACTGACTCCACAAACATCGCAGATACCGCTGACACTGCTACCGCAGTTGACTCCGCCTACATCACTGACTGTGAGGGATAAGGTATACGAACGAGATGTAGGCGCACCTCGATACGGTGCTAAAAACTGGGCGGGCGGCGGTGAGTTGGGTTTTGATAGAGCTGCACACCTTCGTCGCGCAGGGACAATCTCAGCTGGGGATAAGGACGTTTTCCTCTCTGCCTTCACATCTTCTACACCCAAGACTCACATCAGGACCACATGAAATTACCACCAGCGTCAGGACTACGGGGTTGCACCATCATCGGGACTCCGGGCATCGTCTTCCTCAGGATTGGGACAGTCCCTTACGGAGTCACAGTCAAGGCGCCATCAGTGACATTCGGAGATTCAATAGTGACTGGCGCCAGAGTGATGTGTATTAACGTTGAGCTCGTTGTTTAATCTGACACTGTTCCTACAGTTATTATCTGCTGTTCCTGGTTGTATTAAGAAAAGTTTACCCTCCGTTCCCTCCCTGCGTGGAGTAACTGTTGTATAAAAAACCCCTGTTACCCTTGGTCTGTATACAGTTCGTTAGTGCATACTACGTGCCTGCTGTTACCTCACAATCACATGCAAAATAAAAAAAACGAATTGCTGAGCATTTGACAAATATTCACAACAGGAATGCAGCTTACTCGGGTGCTGCAAAATATTTTGTTAATGTGCACAAAGGAGGTGTCTCTAGTTTTGCGTTTTTTTGCATTTGAGAAGGTATATAACACGATTAGGGAAGGTTATAAACAGAGGCTCTTGACAACACGCGAATCATTTTGGATTTTAAAACTCGATACTAAAAATCCAAAAGGTATGAACCTAAGAAATGATTTGTTTTATATTTATTGATAACCGTATATTTATTGACAATTCCATTCATTCAGTCCTTTTTTCACTTTGTAACAACTGGTGCATAATTAATGTAAATACAGTATTTACTCGTTTTTGATTGGTGCTTTGTCTTATATAATGTTTATGTCATTTTGTTGTTTTATATCCTATGAGTAATAGCGTTTGTAACACGCCAGGTGTTTCTTATGTCTTTAGAGTGGTCTGGCATGCCAGAATAGTTAACTGTCCCAGCTCTAGGGCCGGGCCCTGCTCTTTTTTTTATTTTTTTTGCTATGGCTGCCTCACTTTGCTGTAATCGACTCCGGGTTTCTCATGTTACCCAACAAGCTCTTTTGACTTCATCTTTCAAAGCCTTTTAAGGCCGACTCAGATAGCTTTGTGCAGTCCCAAGTTTTCAGCAGCTTTGCATTCAGGTACCACAAGTACTTCGGTAGTTTTGCATCACCATCCTTTTCTCTCAACTAGCTAATCATCTCTTCAGTGAACTCCTGCTTGATTAGCAAATATTTGCATTTACTTCTTTGCTCAGATCTGTGCTAACCAATCATCTGCTGAAAGCATAAGAATATCTTCTCTGCTAATACTTGTGCTGTTTACATTTTTACACTGCTGCAACAATGTGTAATCTCTGCAAGCTAGTATTCAGTTTTCCTGTTGATTACTGCTGCATGCAGTTAACTGTTTGTTGATTGCATACATCTCTGCCATTAATCAGTCTGCTAACAGCATACAGCCCACCTATTAACCATTTACTAACTATGCTTTTACTGTTCTTTTGTATATCCACTCTCCTGGATTGGTGTCTTCTGGACTATCTGATATGCTTGTCTGCCTGCCGTCCTGTATACCCTGCTGTCCTTCTCCTTGCTGATTCATGTGCCATCCTGCAAGTCCTGCTTGCTGTGCCATCACCTTTAGTCTATGTTGCTCACCCAGTGAATCTACCTCACCAAGTGAGCTCATAATATTTATTTTTATTATTCCATAATGATCACAATTACTTTATATATAGTACAATATGCTTGATGGTTTCTTTCACACTTGTTGGGTAATACTCGAGCATAAACAGTAGAACTACTGTTGTAATAAAAACAAGAAACCTCAAATTAATTTTCAGATTTCACCAGCTTCTTATGTGGATGTCCTGTCATCTCCAATGGACCTGGCATCTGCTAGCCCAATACTCATTTAAGGAATTGGTCCTGACTATCCGTGGCTCTGTGTACACAGAATGAAAGCCACAATACTTGTGTTAAAAAAAGAGCTATCTATGACTTAGGCCTCATTCACACGTTCGTATTTAAACATATACGTGAAACATTGGTACCGTTGTCTTCCCTGTGCTGTACATGTTTTCAATGGACCCACTGAATTGTTTTGGCCCTTTTCATCTGTGCGGTCAGCAAAAATATGAGTAGCACTATAGATTATAATAGGTACTTGTTATATCTGAAAAAGGAAACGGATACAACATGTAAGTGCATCACAGACGTCTGAATTAGGCCCAACACAAGGCCAAAATAGTCCAAGCCCAAAGTCTTTGTAAAAGAAACCAATTTTGAAAGAGAACTGTTTAACACTACTTGTAGTAATGGCACAGTACACAAATCAACCTGGACAATATTTCTCCTACGTACACTAAGTTCCCATTTGGATCATTCTGTTTACTACAGACTTGGGTTATGTTGCAGTGTGCCAGTGATAACTTAAATATTTGTCCTTTTAGTTCCTCCAAACACAAGACGTACTCTCTGTTGGGGACTTTGCACATATTGATATCTTACAGGAGATTGAGATTTGCCCTCATTCCCCCCCCCCACTCACCCACCGCTGGATCCATTGAATTTAATGAGGCAAACAGAGTACAGAGTTCAAAGAAAACAAATAAATTAATGTGCACACAGAAGTGAGCACATAAAAAGGCACCAGTGTTGCGACAGTCTTATACATGCAGACTCTGACAGTTGCTTATTTCTTTGTGGTCGTGCAGTAATAATAACAATAATAATAATAATTTTATTTCTATAGTGCCATCAAATTCTGCAGCACTTTATATTTTAGAGGGGACTTGTACAGGCAAAAGACATTAAGCATAACAATAAACACATAGATCAACAGATACCAAAAGGAATGAGGGCCCTGCTCGCAAGCTTACAGTCTATGAGGAAATAGGGGTGACACGAAAGGTGGATGGTAACAACTGTTGTTCGAACCAGAAATAAATGTAGGAAATCGGGTGTTCATGTAATGCTGCATGAACTGGTTATCAGCAAGAATACGTAAAATTACAGACACAGAGGGTTATTAAATGCATAAGGCGTATGAGAACATGATAGGAGGAATCTGGTTATGATGAAATTTTGAATGGGCAACACAGGGATAGTTTGATTAATATGTTGAGGCGGTAGGCCAGTCTGAAGAAATGCGCCTTTTTAGTGCACTCTTAAAACTGTGGGTATTGGGGATTAATCGAATTAACGTAGGTAGTGCATTCCAAAAAATTGTCGCAGCACATGAAAAGTCTTGGCAGTGGGAGGTTCTGATTATTGAGAATGTTAAAATCAGGTCATTAGAAGAATGGAGGGCACGGGTAGGGTGGTAGACTGAGATGAGGAAGGAGATGTAGGGTGGTGCTGAGCCGTGGAGTGCTTTGTGGGTGAGGGTAATAAGTTTATACTGAATTCTGCATTGGATGGGTAACCATGGTAATGACTGGCAAAGGTAGAGGCACCGGTGTAACGGTTGGTAAGGAATTGTTAGGCGTCGGGTTCCTGCCACTGCACAGCAGGAATCCAGAGCCTTGCACCCAGCGGTATCTCCTTCTTCGGCCGCAGTGGACCCTGCTCAGCAGATTCGTCGGTCCCGGCGCTCTGCCCAGGCCAACTCCGTGGGTTTGCTTGCTGCTGCCACCTCTGGCACAGCTATGACAATGCATGCTGCTCAGCAGCGAGATTCTCCAGGGACTAAGTCCTCATGTCGGGCCACTGAGCATGCCCGTGGAGTGATCCCCCATTGGAGATCGAGGGTCATGTGCTCAGGTCCTGCTCGTGTTCGGATTGGCCCATCTGAGAAGCCAGGAAGGTCCCGGACGCCCATGGCTATAAAATGTTCGCATGGCTGCTCGCCCATGCGCTAGTATAGACTGTATTTACAGACTATGTGGAGTGAGTGATGTATGCACGTATGAATGTCTTTGGTGAATGACTCATTAAGAAACCCCTACCCTTGGTACACATGTGATGTGCAGCCTAGCCTGCTAGCGCCCAGGCTTCTGTGTAGGTAGGTCTGAGGTTGAGTCAGGCATCTGGCCTCACCAGGGACTCGGCACGCCTCAGTGCACGTGCTCCATAGCCAGCGTCAATAGCGGCGCTCGCGGCAGCGACGCCGCGCGTTCAGTGGGCCTAGAAGGACTCTAACCCCGTGTCCTTGGGGTAGAGTTCTGTGGCCATACACTGTGCACTCTTTGGCCGAGCTCTGTGAGTTAACAGGCTCCAGCATCTAATTTCAGCAGTGGTGCGGCTCTGTGCAGTAACAGAGTTCTCCCTGTTCACACTGGGTGACGTAACCCACGTGTGACTGGTTTCACACCGCTTAATTCTTCCGCCATTACTTAGCAGCAGTGTACCACCTCTGCACGGTGGACCCCGGGCTGCGAGCGCACCTACTATTATTTTATAATTAGGTGCGTTCCACCAGCCCTAACATTATACTAGCGCCAGGGTCTGGCTAGTAATGGCGGATGAACAGCGACTGCTGCAGTACATCCAGCAGCTGCAGGGCAGGTTGGCGGCTCTCGAGCGTTCAGCCTCAGCTGCGGATGTTACTGCGGTCGCTGTTCAGGCAGCCACAGAGGCTGTCTCCCGTGTGATCACAGCCATCCCTGCCCCAACTTTGTCCCGCCTCCCGCTGCCCAAGAAGTTCTTGGGTGATAGTGCTTCTTGTAGGGGTTTTGTAAGCCAGTGCTCTATACAGCTGGAGCCGCTGGCCGCACGATTCCCCTCTGAGCGGGCTAAAGTGGGATTTATTATTTCCCTCTTGTCGAGCAGGGCTTTGGAGTGGGACACTCCGCTGTGGGAGCGTGGTGATCATGTGGTGCAGAGTGTCTTGCGGTTCTTGGACACTCTGAAGCAGGTCTTCCTGAGGCCACGAGTCACCCATGACACCGCGCTCCGGCTGCTGGCATTATCACAGGGCTCGTCTATGGTCAGCCACTTTACCATCCAGTTTCGTACGCTGGCCTCAGAGTTATAGTGGCCAGATAAGGTCCTCATTCCAGCATTCTGGAGAGGTTTGGCTGGCCATGTGAAGGACGCTCTCGCCACCAGGGAGATTCCCGCTACACTGGAGGAGCTTTTCACTGTCTCCACCCGTATTGATCTTCGCTTCGCCGAGCGAAGGTTGGAGCGGGCCGAGTGTAGGCAGAGGTTTAGGTTGGCACCTAGCTTTGCTAAACCTCTGGAATCTTCCGATCGGGTGTCCGAGCGTCAGGGGGCTTCCCGTGAGGGATCCAGGCCCCGGTCCGCTGTGAGCTGTCATGTTTGCCGGCAGTGCGGTCACCTTGCCAACCGGTGCCCACAGCAGCTGGGAGAACGCTCGCGCCTAGTGGCCGTAGGCGCACTAGAATCAGCGGCGTTTTCCTCCAAGCTGTCCTTTAAGGGGACACTTGAGGTTGATTCTTCCACTCTGGCGGTGGAGGTTTGCCTGTATTCCGGGGCAGAGGGCAATTTTATGTCATCACCCTTCGCTCAACAACACGCTATACCTCTGGTTATGATGTCTACACCAGTCACCGTCAGAGTGGTGAACGGCGCCACTCTACCCTCACAGATAACCCACCAGACCGCCCCCTTGTTACTCTCAGTGGCTCCATCTCATCAGGAGACAATATCCCTCCTCGTTATGCCCGGGGTATTGACCAGGTACTTCTAGGGGTCCCCTGGTTGCGGTACCACTCCCCCCATATAGAGTGGTCCTCAGGGAGGATTATTGGGTGGAGTAAATCATGTGAGGGTAGATGTCTGAGGGAGTGCATTCAGGTTGCCTCCACCGAGGTTCCCGCAGATCTCTCCTCGCTCCCCAAACACTATCGGCAGTATGCGGACGTGTTCTCCAAAAAGGCGGCGGAGGGCAATTTTATGTCATCACCCTTCGCTCAACAACACGCTATACCTCTGGTTATGATGTCTACACCAGTCACCGTCAGAGTGGTGAACGGCGCCACTCTACCCTCACAGATAACCCACCAGACCGCCCCCTTGTTACTCTCAGTGGCTCCATCTCATCAGGAGACAATATCCCTCCTCGTTATGCCCGGGGTATTGACCAGGTACTTCTAGGGGTCCCCTGGTTGCGGTACCACTCCCCCCATATAGAGTGGTCCTCAGGGAGGATTATTGGGTGGAGTAAATCATGTGAGGGTAGATGTCTGAGGGAGTGCATTCAGGTTGCCTCCACCGAGGTTCCCGCAGATCTCTCCTCGCTCCCCAAACACTATCGGCAGTATGCGGACGTGTTCTCCAAAAAGGCGGCGGAGACCCACCGCATCGCCCCTATGCCTGTCCTATCCTATCTGTCCCGGAGACAGAGGCCATGTCTCAATACATCAGGGAGAATCTGGCAAGAGGATTCATTAGGAAGTCAGTGTCACCAGTGGCGCGGGATTCTTCTTCGTCCAGAAGAAGAGTGGGGAACAACGTCCTTGCATTGATTACAGGGGTCTTAACGCCATCACCGTTAAGAATAAGTATCCTCTGCCCCTGATATCAGAGCTGTTTGATAGGCTACGGGGAGTGAGAGTGTTTACCAAACTTGATCTGGGGGTGGCTTACAACCTGATTCGCATCCGTGATGGGGGACGAATGGAAGACGGCATTTAACACCAGGGATGGGCATTATGAATACCTGGTGATGCCCTTCGGCCTCTGTAATGCCCCGGCCTTCTTCCAAGACTTTGTGAATGATATCTTCCGGGATGTGCTTACCACCTCGGTTGTAGTCTGTCTGGATGATATTCTCATCTACTCACCAGATATTGACTCCCAACGGAGAGATGTTTGCAAAGTTTTCGATCGCCTGTGGGCAAACTCCCTCTATGCCAAGTTGGAGAAGTGTGTGTTTGAGCAGGAGTCCTTGCCTTTCCTGGGCTATATCATCTCCACCCGGGAGTTGGCCATGGATCCTGCCAAGCTACTGGCGGTGATGGATTGGCAGGAACCTCATTCTCTCAAAGCGGTGCAGTGCTTTATGGGGTTCATAAATTACTATCGCCAATTCGTCCCCCACTTCTCGACTTTGGTAGCACCCTTGGTAGCCCTCACCAAGAAGGGTGCAAACCCCAAGTTGTGGTCGGAACCGGTCTCCAAGGCCTTCTCCTCCATTAAGTCCCATTTCGCTAGCGCTCCCATTCTCCATCGCCCCGATGTAGATAAGCCCTTCATTCTGGAAGTGGATGCCTCTTCCGTCGGTGCTGGAGCGGTCCTGTTTCAGAAGGACACGCAAGGTCGGAAGCACCCATGCTTCTTTTTCTCCAAGACCTTCACACCGGCGGAGAGGAATTATACCATCGGGGACAGGGAGTTGCTAGCGATGAAGTTGGCCTTCTCGGAGTGGAGACACCTCCTGGAGGGGGCTCGCCATCCTTTCCAGGTGTTCACCGACCACAAAAACTTGGTGTATTTACAAACAGCCCAGCGGCTAAATTCCCGTCAGGCCAGATGGTCTTTGTTCTTGTCCCGGTTTCACTTCACCCTCCATTTTCTCTCCGGGGAGAAGAACGTCCGGGCCGATGCTCTCTCCCGCTCCGTGGTGTCATCAGAGGACTGTGGCTCCGGTTGCCCTTCAGTCAGTACCTCCGGGCAAGACATTTGTCCCTGCCTATCTGCAACCAGAGGACCTCTCTTGGGCTCACTCGTCCAGGGTGGGTGGACATTTCGGGATAAAACGGACCTCTGAGCTTCTGGTGAGGACGTACTGGTGGCCGCATATGGCCCGAGACGTCAGGGACTATATTCAGGCGTGCGTCTCTTGCGCCCAGAATAGGTCCTCTCGGCAGCGGCCCACTGGGCTTCTTTCTCCTCTGCCAGTAGCGGACAGGCCCTGGGAGATGGTCGGTAAGTATTTTGTGGTGGGGCTACCCAAGCCCAGTGGCAGCACGGTCATTTGGGTTGTCACCGACCATTTCTCTAAGATGGTGCACCTGGTACCTCTCTCCCGGTTACCTTCTGCATGGGGCCTGGCAGCGTTGTTCATTAAGCACGTTTTCTGCCTGCATGGCATGCCGGACAAGATTGTCAGTGACCGGGGTCCTCAGTTTGCGTCCCGGTTTTGGAGAGAGCTTTGTTCCCTGCTCAGCATTGAGCTGAATCTCTCCTCGGCCTATCATCCCTAGACGAACGGGTTGGTAGAGAGAGCCAACCAGACCCTGATCACATATCTTCGACATTTTGTCTCGGACAGGCAGGACGACTGGGCATCTTTGCTGCCATGGGCAGAGTTCGCTTTCAACAATGCTGTGGCCGACTCCACTGGTCAGACCCCATTCCTCCTAAATTACGGCCAGCATCCGCACGTCCCTGTGCCCATGCCCATGTCATCCACCGACTCCAGGGTGGCAGACTGGGCGGTGGAGGCACGCGACATTTGGGATCGCACCCAAGATGCTATCCAAGCTTCCAAGGAGAGAATGAGGACCTCCACTGATGCACACCGGCGTTCTACTCCGACTTTTGCCCCTGGCGACTTGGTGTGGCTCTCCGCCCGAAACATCAGGCTGCAGGTAGAGTCCGCTAAGTTTGCTCCGCGCTACATTGGCCCGTCCAAGGTCCTCGAGCAGAACAGCTCTGTGGTCTACCGTCTGGCCCTTCCACCACACTTGGCTTTCTCTGATACATTCCACGTTTCCCTCCTTAAGCCTGTTCACTTGTCCCGGTTCTCCGAGTCATCTGCCGGGACATCAGACTTGTCTTCGGACGAGTTTGAGGTCAATGCCATCTTGGGATACAAGGTGATGCGGGGCAAAAAGTTTTATTTGGTGGATTGGAAGGGTCATGGTCCAGAGGCTCGGACCTGGGAGCCAGTGGAGAGCATCCACGCTCCACTCCTCATTGCGGCGTTTGAGCCTAGCGAGGCTCAGAGGGGAGGGGGCCCTGGGAGGGGGGGTAATGTTAGGCATCAGGTTCCTGCCACTGCACAACAGGAATCCAGAGCCTTGCACCCAGCGGTCTCCCATTCTTCTTCGGCCGCTGTGGACCCTGCTCAGCAGATTTGTCGGTCCCGGCGCTCTGCCCAGGCCAACTCCGTGGGTTTGCTTGCTGCTGCCACCTCTGGCACAGCTATGACAATGCATGCTGCTCAGCAGCGAGATTCTCCAGGGACTAAGTCCTCATGTCGGGCCACTGAGCATGCCCGTGGAGTTATCTCCCATTGGAGTTCGAGGGTCACATGCTGAGGTCCTGCTCGTGTTCAGATTGGCCCATCCGAGAAGCCAGGAAGGTCCCGGACGCCCGTGGCTATAAAAGGTTTGCATGGCCACTCGCCCATGCGCTGGTATAGACTGTATTTACAGACTATGTGGAGTGAGTGATGTATGCACGTATGAATGTCTCTGGTGAATGACTCATTAAGAAACCCCTACCCTTGGTACGCATGTGTTGTGCAGCCTAGCCTGCTAGCGCCCAGGCTTAGGCGTAGGTAGGTCTGAGGTTGAGTCAGGCATCTGGCCTCACCAGGGACTCGGCACGCCTCAGTGCACGTGCTCCATAGCCAGCGTCTATAGCGACGGCGTGCGTTCAGTGGGCCTACATTAGAAGGACTCTAACCCCGTGTCCTTGGGGTAGAGTTCTGTGGCCGTACACTGTGCGCTCTTTTGGCCGAGCTCTGTGAGTTAACAGGCTCCGGCATCTACTTTCAGCGGTGGTGCGGCTGTGTGCAGTAACAGAGTTCGCCCTGTTCACATTGGGTGATGTAACCCACGTGTGACTGGTTTCACACCGCTTAATTCTTCTGCCATTACTTAGCAGCAGTGTACCACCTCTGCACGGTGGACCCCGGGCTGCGAACGCACCTACTATTATTTTATAATTTGGTGCGTTCCGCCAGCCCTAACAGAAATGTGATCCTGGCTGCAGCATTCAAGACAGATTAGAGAGGGGAGAGTTTGGTAAGAGGGACATCAATTAGTAGAGAATTACAATAATCCAGACGAGAATGAATAAGAGAAACAGTAAGAGTTTTTGCAGAGTCGAAAGTAAGAAAGGGTCGAATTCTAAAAATGTTTTTGAGGTGCAGATGACAAGAGCGAGCCAGTGATTGGATGTGGGGGGTGAATGAAAGCTCTGAATCAAGTATGACCTCAAGACAGTGGGCGTGTTGCTGGAGAGTAATGGTAGAACCACACATGGAAATGGCAATGTCGGGCATAGGTAGGGAGGAAATGTGGTACCGGCATGCACGCGGGATGCAGTGACGAGACGCGAGACGACTTTATGCTTTTGGTATTAACTTTTTATAAGCATGGATCAGGTGACTAGTCTAAGCAACCAAACAGGTAACAGGGATTGTCCTCGTAGGGACTCAACACAAGCAAACACAGATATATAGGAACACGACTACCCCGGCAAAGGTCGGTCACTATAGGGCCGACTACGTATGTATGTTGTGATTCCACCACACGGCGGGGAAGGAAGGTGCCACTGAGCTCCACCCCCCCCCGCTGACCCTACCTACTTGCCGGTCCCACCCTAGCCGGTGGGCGACAACTGGGCGGCGGTCCCTTCCTCTGTGTAAGTGCAGGGAGCTACAGTGAGGGTAAACCGAGGGTGGAATTAATGCTGGACAACCTAAGGGAGACAAGCAGCAGCAAGGAGGACTACAAGAGTGATACTAAAGAGAGAACGAACCTGAAGGGTTAATCCACGAAACCCAAAACTAACACACCAAACAGTACTAAACTTTCAGCAAAGACAAGCGGAAAGCTAGAGTCCAGAGGTACTCAGACGAGAGAGAGACCGGGAGGCTGTCAGAGGTTGTACCGGGCAGCGCAGTGGAGAAGGCAGGAATCCGTACCACAAAAGAATCACCGGCAAGGAGTGAAAGCCCTGAGGAGTGCTAAATAGGAAGAAGGCGGGACATACGAACAGGAAACAGTGAAGCAGCCAATCACCAGAACGGGGAAGAATGATGAACGAAAAAGAACTAGTTGATCAGAAACTGAATATTCCGACTGGCTGTGTGGCACAGCCAGTAAGGCAGCGAAACTTGCTGTGGAACCCAGACTAGACCCCGGTACGAATCCTGACAATGTATGGCTGACTACGGGTCCTTAGCTATATAATGTCACTTATCCGTTCTCGGCGTCCTGGGTGATGGTTCTTCGGCGTAGCAGCCGCTGAAGAACTGGCACAGTCTTCGAGTGTTCCAAAGCTGGGGCGAAGCAGGGGCACAACAGGCCCCGGAAGAGTTCCTGGATGAATGGGCCGCAATCCCCGGACGGGGGGGTAATCGGTCGCGAAGCGAGGTGGTGACTGGCAAACCACCGGCGCAGCCAGCGGCTGTAACAGGGGGTCTGCGGCGGGCAACGGCCCGACTCTTGCCACGGACTGGAGCAGGGAACTAGTGGCTGCCGTCTGCAATGAACTGGCCACAGCCACGGTCAGAAGCGGGGCAGCTGCGGGCAGCGTGGGGTAGGCTGCAGCTGCGGGCTGGAGTGAGGCGGTAACGGCCGCGTGTGACCGCGGGCAGGCCTGAAGTGAGACCGCAGGTTCTGGCCCGGACACTCGACGGGGGCCCCTTCTCCCATACTCCCCCATCCTGTATGCTCACCAGTTCCCTGGTGAGGATCTTAGTCGGCTTGAAGTGGTTCTTGGAGACGACAGAACGCGGAAGAATGATGAACGAAAAAGAACTAGTTGATCAGAAACTGAATATTCCGACTGGCTGTGTGGCACAGCCAGTAAGGCAGCGAAACTTGCTGTGGAACCCAGACTAGACCCCGGTACGAATACTGACATTACCCCCTCCTTTATGAGGGGCCTCCGGACCCTCACCCGGGGAAGGCTTCTCAGGAAAATCGACATGGAACCTCCTACACAACCTGGGGGCATGAACCTCGGAATGAGACACCCACGACCTCTCCTCAGGGCCATACCCCTTCCAGTCCACCAGGTACTGCAGGACCCCACGAACTTTCCTGGAGTCCAAGATCTTTCTTACCTCAAACTCGGGGTGACCAAGTACAACAACAGGAGCAGGAGGTGTGTCAGCAGGACAAACTGGAGGTACATAAGGTTTTAGGAGAGAAACATGGAATACCCTATGCACTCTCATCGCCTGGGGGAGGTCCAATTTGACAGAAACAGAGTTGATTATCTGAGATATTTTAAAGGGCCCAATGTACCGGGGAGCCAGTTTACCAGAGGGGACTCTCAGTTTCAGATTTCTAGTAGAAAGCCACACTTTCTGCCCAACTTCAAAGGAAGGACTTCTCCTCCGCTTCCTATTAGCAAAGCGGCACTGTGACTCATGAGCCTTTTTGATGTTGCTTTGGACCTGCTCCCAAACCGACCGCAGATCAGAGGAAACAATCTCTACCTCAGGACTGTCCGAGGGGTCCTCAGAGAAAGATCTGGATTTAGGGTGAAATCCCATGTTGCAGAAGAAGGGAGACATCCCTGTGGAAGAGTTCACCCTATTATTTATGGCAAACTCTGCCAAGGCAATAAAAGATGCCCAGGTCTCTTGCTTATCAGCCACATAGCAACGTAAGAATTGTTCAAGGGCTTGATTGGCCCGTTCTGTCTGCCCATTGGTCTCCGGGTGAAAGGCCGATGAGAAAGCAAGGGAAATGCCAATTTTACTACAGAAAGCTCTCCAGAATTTGGAGACAAATTGGGTACCCCTATCTGAGACAATATTAGAAGGAATTCCATGCAGCCGCACCACATGATTTAGAAACAAGGGGACCAATTGCTTGGCGGATGGTAATTTGGGTAAAGGAATAAAGTGCGCCATCTTACTAAAGCGATCTACCACAACCCACAAGGTAGTCATTCCCAGGGAGGGAGGTAAATCAGTAACAAAGTCCATGGACAGATGAGTCCATGGCTTGGAGGGAACAGGTAGAGGACATAGTTCTCCCAAAGGCCGTGAGCGGTTAACCTTAGACCGGGCACAAATGTCACACGCCTTAACATAGGCAGTGGCATCCCGGCGTAAAGTCGGCCACCAAAAATTTCTGGAGATTGACTCCATAGTACCCGAAATACCAGGGTGACCTGAAAGAGGAGAGTTGTGGTATTCATTCAGCAGTCTCAAACGCAAATGACAGGGAACGAACCATTTATTATCAGGAGAGCCGGACGGAGACAAATGTTGAAACTGTTTAACTTCAGCAAACAAATCAGAGGTATTAGCAGCCAAAAACACTTTCTCAGGTAAAATGGGAACAGGTGGGATGTTTGACGGTTGTTCAGGCAAGAAGCTTCTAGATATCGCGTCTGCTCTGGCGTTTTTGCAGCCGGGTCTGAAAGAAATCACAAAATTAAAACGTGAAAAGAACAACGCCCACCTTGCCTGTCTTGGATTTAGCCGTTTGGCCGTCTTGAGATATTCAAGATTCTTATGGTCGGTGAGGACAGTAACAGGATGTTTGGCCCCCTCCAGGAAATGCCGCCATTCCTCAAAGGCCAACTTTATAGCGAGCAGTTCCCTGTTCCCAATATCATAGTTTTTTCCGCTGGGGAAAACTTCTTTGAGAAGAATGCACAGGGTTTCAAATGAGTCAAAGACGAAGTCCCCTGTGAAAGTACTGCCCCCACCCCCGCTTCCGAGGCGTCAACCTCAACAACAAAGGGTCTCTCCTGATCGGGCTGGGTAAGAACAGGAGCAGTGGCAAAGCTCTCCTTAAGAAACGTGAAGGCGTCCACTGCATCCTTACTCCAGTTTACCAAGTCGGAACCTTTCACAGTAAGATCTGTGAGAGGTTTCACCACAATAGAGAAGTTTTTTATAAACTTGCGGTAAAAGTTGGCAAACCCCAGAAATCTTTGAAGAGCTTTCAAAGATGCAGGACGAGCCCAATTAAGAACCGCTTTTACCTTCTCCGGCTCCATTGTGATGGCCTTGGGTGTCAAAATATGACCCAAAAAAGGTAGACTTTGGACCCCGAAAATACACTTTTCTTGCTTGGCGAAAAGTTGGTTATTGCGGAGTACATCCCTTACATGATTCAAATGTGAGTCCCAGTCAGGAGAGAACACCAAAATATCATCCAGATAGACAATTACATAGCGGCCAATAGCATGTTGGAAAATATCATTGGTGAAATTTTGAAAAATCACCGGAGCATTGCACAGCCCAAAGGGCATAACCAGACACTCGAAGTGGCCCTCGGGGGTATTGAAGGCGGTCTTCCACTCGTCGCCAGCCTTTACACGAATGAGATTATACGCCCCTCTCAGGTCCAACTTCGAGAACCATCGAGCCCCCTGAACCTGGTTAAACAGGTCCGGAATCAACGGTAGTGGATATTGGTTACGGACAGTTATCTCATTAAGACCTCGGTAATCTACACACGGCCTGAGTCCTCCATCCTTTTTACTGACAAAAAAGAAACCTGCAGCCAGGGGTGAGGTGGACGGACGGATATGCCCCTTTCTTAGAGCCTCTTGTACATACTCACGTAAAGCTTCTCTTTCAGGAGGAGATAAATTGTATAAGCGTCCCTTAGGGAATTTACAATTGGGAACCAAATTGATAGTACAGTCATAAGAGCGATGAGGTGGCAACCGCTCAGACTCCTTCATAGAAAAGACATCTGCGAATTGGCCCAAAAGACTCTGAAGAGAAGCTTGTACGGAGACGATACCACAAACGTGTGTTAACAGGCATTTCTGTGAACAATCTGCACCCCACTTCTCTAATTCACCAGAAACCCAGTTAATTCTGGGATTATGGAGCTGGAGCCATGGGAGCCCCAGTATGACACTAGTTGGGAGGTCATGCATAACCAAAAATGACAGTTGTTCCACATGCAGTACACCAACCTGAAATTATAGTAATGGAGTACAGAGACTAATCTCCCCATTAGCTAGTGGGGTGTTATCAATACCAACTAATTTAGTGGGGTGAGCGAGTGGAATTAAAGAAATACCCAAAGAGACAGCAAACTCATAACACATAAAATTAGCAGTAGCCCCTGAATCAATCATGGCCACTTCTTCTCCCTTAGAGGAGGAGAAAGCGATAGAAATTGGCACTAAGAGTCTCTTAGAACTTAAAGGAATTACCTGTCCACCCACATGCCTAGGTGGTGTATTCCGAGAAGATTCTTGTGGAGTGCAAGGGCGCCGCGGGCAATCCTTTATCCAGTGCCGAGGATCCCCGCAGTAAAAACAGGTTCCAAGTGCGTGGCGTGGACGGCAAGGGCTAGGTTCTGTGGTAGTTTGCATGGCTCCCACTTCCATGGGTTCGGCAGCTGGCAGACTCGGAACAACCTGCGCTGCTGCCTGCTCCGATCTCCTCGCCCTTAACCTGCGATCAATTCTGACCATTAAGGCAATCAGCTCCTCTAGAGACTGGGGCAGGGTGTAATGTACCAGTTCATCCTTTAGGGCTGGAGAAAGGCCCCGCTGAAATTGATTCCGTAGGGAGGGATCATTCCAACGGGTAGCTAAGCTCCATCTACGAAACTGGGTGCAATAAATCTCTACCTCCTGATCACCCTGGAACAGGGAGGTGAGATTTGCCTCGGCCAGAGCTACTTGGTCAGGCTCATCATAAATATTCCCTAAGGCTTGAAAGAAGTCGTCTACTGAAACACGGAGATTTGAATCTGGCGGCAGAGAGAAGGCCCACTCTTGGGGCCCCTCCCGTAAGCGAGAGATTATGATACGGACTCTTTGAGCTGGAGGACCAGAAGAAAGAGGTCGTAATTGAAAATATAATTTACAATTTTCTCTAAAAGAAACGAATTGGCTTCTATCTCCGAAAAATGGCTCGGGTAAGTTAACTCTAGGCTCAGAATTAGTTGTCCCTGCCACGGCAGCTGCTTGATTTTGCTCCTGACGCTGGACCTGCGCAGCAAGATCTTGCACCAGCTGAGTAAGACCCTGCATCTGATTGACTAAGGAGGTCATAGCGTCCATTTGGTGGGCCGGTGATTATGTTGTGATTCCACCACACGGCGGGGAAGGAAGGTGCCACTGAGCTCCACCCCCCCGCTGACCCTACCTACTTGCCGGTCCCACCCTAGCCGGTGGGCGACAACTGGGCGGCGGTCCCTTCCTCGGTGTAAGTGCAGGGAGCTACAGTGAGGGTAAACCGAGGGTGGAATTAATGCTGGACAACCTAAGGGAGACAAGCAGCAGCAAGGAGGACTACAAGAGTGATACTAAAGAGAGAACGAACCTGAAGGGTTAATCCACGAAACCCAAAACTAACACACCAAACAGTACTAAACTTTCAGCAAAGACAAGCGGAAAGCTAGAGTCCAGAGGTACTCAGACGAGAGAGAGACCGGGAGGCTGTCAGAGGTTGTACCGGGCAGCGCAGTGGAGAAGGCAGGAATCCGTACCACAAAAGAATCACCGGCAAGGAGTGAAAGCCCTGAGGAGTGCTAAATAGGAAGAAGGCGGGACATACGAACAGGAAACAGTGAAGCAGCCAATCACCAGAACGGGGAAGAATGATGAACGAAAAAGAACTAGTTGATCAGAAACTGAATATTCCGACTGGCTGTGTGGCACAGCCAGTAAGGCAGCGAAACTTGCTGTGGAACCCAGACTAGACCCCGGTACGAATCCTGACAATGTATGGCTGACTACGGGTCCTTAGCTATATAATGTCACTTATCCGTTCTCGGCGTCCTGGGTGATGGTTCTTCGGCGTAGCAGCCGCTGAAGAACTGGCACAGTCTTCGAGTGTTCCAAAGCTGGGGCGAAGCAGGGGCACAACAGGCCCCGGAAGAGTTCCTGGATGAATGGGCCGCAATCCCCGGACGGGGGGGTAATCGGTCGCGAAGCGAGGTGGTGACTGGCAAACCACCGGCGCAGCCAGCGGCTGTAACAGGGGGTCTGCGGCGGGCAACGGCCCGACTCTTGCCACGGACTGGAGCAGGGAACTAGTGGCTGCCGTCTGCAATGAACTGGCCACAGCCACGGTCAGAAGCGGGGCAGCTGCGGGCAGCGTGGGGTAGGCTGCAGCTGCGGGCTGGAGTGAGGCGGTAACGGCCGCGTGTGACCGCGGGCAGGCCTGAAGTGAGACCGCAGGTTCTGGCCCGGACACTCGACGGGGGCCCCTTCTCCCATACTCCCCCATCCTGTATGCTCACCAGTTCCCTGGTGAGGATCTTAGTCGGCTTGAAGTGGTTCTTGGAGACGACAGTTCTTGTCGCCATACGAACTGGTCCTGTTCGTAACGTTCGGGAGGTTTGCCAGCTGTTGACCACTCGGAGCATCTGAGTTCAACTGTGGTGGAGCCTTCTGGGGTGGTGGGCTGGTCAACTCTGGTGGCCTGACTGAGTCTACTGCCATGTCCCTACTTGGAGGGCCCGTTGATATGGCTGGGCAGTCCTCTTCGTCATCTAGGTCCCAGACTGTTGGCAGAGGGTCTGGGGCCTGAGGGATAGGCTCGGGTCGTGTGGGGTCGGTGGATGCACACGAACGTAACATATTACGGTGCACGGTACGAGTGAGAGGTACGCTGTCCTTCTCAGATTGTATTTCATACACAGGTCCATCGGGCTTACTCGGCGCAACACTCGATAAGGGTTTTCCTCCCACCGTGAGTCTAACTTGTTTTGGGGCCGCTGATCTAGGATGAGTACTCGATCTCCAGTTCGGAAGTCGGTGGGTGAAGGCAACGCTCCCCCCGGGTGCTCCAGGCCAGGCCCTGAAGTTTTGTAAGGATGATTCGGTGAAGGGTTTGTAGCCGGTGCCAGTGGTTTCGTACCCATGATGATACTCCGGTCCAAGGTTGGGGTTCTTCCGGGTTTAGTTCTACTTCCGTGATTTCTTTGCCTTCTCGTCCAAATAGCAGCGAGTAGGGGGTGTTCCCGGTCACCCGATGCACCCCGTTGTTATAAACCCACACCAGCTCAGGGACATACTCAGGCCAG
This sequence comes from Dendrobates tinctorius, assembly GCF_039654945.1. NCBI lineage: Eukaryota > Metazoa > Chordata > Amphibia > Anura > Dendrobatidae > Dendrobates > Dendrobates tinctorius. The sequence continues at coordinate 28,516,984 of NW_027361673.1, read as the reverse complement.
CGGGCCTTTCGGTCACTCTCCAGGGTGCGCAACATTTGGATTAATGTCCGATTAAATCGCTCGCAGGCTTCGTTTCCCTGCGGATGATAAGGCGTAGTTCTGGACTTGTCGATACCATAGAGTCGATGTAATTCTTCCATGACTTTTCCTAAGAAGCACGCTCCCTGGTCTGAGTGTATTCGTTGCAGCCAGCCGTATACTTGGATGAAGTTTTTACAAATTGCATAGGCGGCCGACTCCGCAGTTTGGTCTCGGGTGGGTGTGACCACGGCGAACTTGGTGAAATGGTCCAACATCACGAGACAATTTTCATACCAATGGTATGTGGGACCTATGGTTAAATATTCCACCGTTAGGAGCTCAAGAGGAGCTGAAGTCACTGTTGTTTGCACCGGGATTCGCTGTGCGGTTGGTTTGGAGAGCTCACATGGGCGGCAGGTCCGGCAAACTTCTTCCACGGCAGCGTGCAAGCGCGGATGGTAAACTATCTGTTGCAACCATTGCAAAGTCTTTTGAGAACCAAAGTGAGCCCCCTTTTTATGGGCTTCCCTAGCCAGTTCGGCTAGTAGGGCTCCGGGCACGACCACCTGCCAAGTTATAGCAGACGTGACACTGCTTTACGGTACAATAGCCTTTTCTTGATGACGAATTTTTCCCATTGGCGCAACATCAACAACATGTCCTGAGTCAGAGTCTGTCTCTGTGAATCAGTGGGCAGTTTGCCGGTGGTCACCCACCGGCGCAGGAGCCCAATTTCTCCATCTTCCTGCTGCTGTTGGATCCATTTGTCCCATGGCTGTTCCAGCACCCACCGTGAGGGTCCTGAATGGGATGCTCCTGCGCGCCCGCTTTGATCACGGCATGGGTGAGGGCGAACGGCGTCTCTTCCCCTTCCAATTCGTTGTCCCAACTTTTCCCTGGAGTTGTATGATGAATTCTGGAGAGGGCGTCAGCATGCACATTTTCGGCCCCTCTTTTATAGATGATCTTATAATTGAACTTGGCCATTCGAGCCACCCACCGTTGCTCCAGGGCTCCCAATTTGGCAATTTCCAGATGGGCCAGTGGGTTGTTCTCCGTCTGCACTACTACCTCGGAGCCCGCCAGGTACTCTGCGAACCGCTCCGTCATGGCCCACATTACTGCGAGGAGCTCGAGCTTAAAGGAGCTGTAATTGTCAGGGTTATGCTCGGAGTCATGCAGCGATCGGCTACCAATTGTCGTAGCTGTTTTCGTTCTGACCAAAGTCAGTTCTGCCAGATCACCAGTGAGTCCAGATTGTGAGGTTTTTCGCACTTTCTGTTGCAAGCGCTTGGAGACAAAGAGACTTCAACACACAAGCCGTGGTCAAATCACTTTATCTGACGTAATGCAGCAAAAGGCAATATTTTTATACCATTTACAATAATATGTGACTCTATGGAGCTCATTTGGCCCCCACCATCACCTCAGGGTCGTACCTTGTTTACAATGTACCCAGAACATGTTGTTGGGAACAAATATAATAACAAGTATAGTTTCCTTGAAGACAGAGACTAGTAGTCTACATAAGAATAATACATAGCAATATTAGGCAAAAGGCAATTGAAGTCTTAAAGTCATTTAAAGGGATATAAAAGCAAACCATTAACTCTTCTATATCAATTTCCCCCTTTTGTAAATGGTATAACCTTTGCCACAGGGTCAGCTGATGTCCACAAAGGAGCTACTGTTTCATGGGTCTAGTACCCATAAGGGGGCTTCCTACCTGCTTCGCCCATCCACCCTCAGTGTGGACACTCACTTTCCCCATCAGCAATGGCTACCTGGGGTCTATGATACACTACAGAAGGTTCAGCCTTAGATTCTTTTTTTATGCATACATTATCCAGTAGCTTAAGTAATACATATATTAGCGCTTTTACGGCTACATAAAACAATAAGCAAAACAACAAAATTTGCATACGAGTCTATATAATGCCAAAAAATCCATCCTACAAGGCCATTAAACCAATTTGCTGGATTTAGAAAAGAGAATGTGTTACCCCACCAGGAGTCTCTGTTTGCACTGTGTTGCTTTAACCATTGGTCTCTAAGTTCACCTATTTTGTCTATACCGGCCCTGATCTGGAGATTGCCAGCAGGGTCGATATAATTACAACAGGTGGGACCAATTATCTGACACATTCCTCCTTCTTTTGCTGTCAGGTAATCTAGTACTATAGTATGCTGGTTAGTAACTATGATTGTCTCTGTATTGTGTTAGTTTCATAAAGAACTTCAAGAATCTGGAAAATCTGATCGTCCAGGTAGTCGGTAGCTTCCACTAATTTATCCCACAGTTGTGTTATGAAGGGGTATATTAGCATACTACTGAATATTTTATTTGTTATCCCCATTTCTACTAGATGCGGCCTACCATTTGGCCGGGGCTTATTGTCTGCAGCCCTTCTATACAAGGTATGAATTGGAACTGCTGCAGTGTCTATTTTACTATGAGGAACTATGAAAGTGGTGGGTGTCAGTTTAGCAAGAGTGCAAAACTCCTCTTATGTCTGGGCTCACCCACCTGTAGGCACGATGTCCGCAAACCAAGAATACTCCGTCAGGGAGAACACAAACGTGACCAGGGTTCTGTATACATTGGTATAAACTCAAAAGTCCTGACATAGGCTTATGGGCACACCAAGTATTATTCATTCATTTTCCCCTTATACCAGATGTATATTTACCCCTTTCTTTCCTTATTATTTTACCCGCAGAGGCTTTACAACCTTCGACACCATCCTGGCACACCGTCTCATTAACCTGTGTTTGATCATGAGTGTATATGCAGAAGCAGTTATTGTCCTCACCACAGGTATTTGCTCCAGTGTGTTGAAGACTGAATCACAGTCCATCTTTGGGAATAGGGTCTGAGTGAGGGATTTCAGTCCTCCTCCTGGCGACCATATTTCCGACATCTGAATCATATTCCCGCCACCCCAATTGTACCTTAGGCCGCGTTATATTAAACTGAAACCAGGGATTAGCGGCCCATCCGATTACAGCCAATGAGGCACATATATCACGGGGCACATCTTTTCCCCAAAACCTAGATTGAGTCCAAGTCTCATGTATGCAGTGTGGGGTTAATACCTCCCATGGCTCCAGAGGTAAGGCCAAGTACGGCATAGTCCTCGCAGATACTGGGATGTGTGTACAGATCCAACAGTCTTTCGGTTTCTGTCCTTCCATGTCGCTTATGAGAAGAGCATGATGCCGAATAAGTTTGTTGTCCCAGTCAGCATTTAAGAGTTTGTCCTGTGTCTCTGTAGAGTGCAGTAATCCTGTCACTGCCAGCAAGGTGATGAGGAGAACAGTCATTCTGCTGTTGACAGGACCTTCTTGCAGTGACTGGCGTGGATCCAGGTGGGCTTTCCCTGGACGTAGGCTGTCATGGAACCGTATTGCATTTGTAGCACCTGTGGGAAGTACAGACCAGTCTTTGGTGCACTACCAAACAGGACTTCAAAAGGAGACAAGCCTGTGTTTCTATTTGGAGTGTGTCTGACTGAAAAAGAGTGCAAGAGGCAAGCACTCTACCCAGCTCTTTCCTGTGTCTGCCATGGCCTTTTGAATTTTCAGTTTAAGTATCCCATTTAGTCTTTCCACTTTCCCACTACTTTGTGGCCTATATGGTGTATGAAATGCTTGCTGTACACCCAGGGCCTGCATGACTTCCCTCATTATTTCTCCTGTGAAGTGTGTACCCCTATCGCTCTCTATGGCTTTTGGGACACCATACCTGCAGATCAGTTCTTTCATCAGTTTGTCTGCAGTCGTTTTAGCAGTTGCACATTTTACCGGATAGGCTTCCGGCCAACCAGAGAAGAGATCTACACATACTAGGATATTTGCATACACTCCTACCTTGGTAGCTGTATGTCGTCAATCTGCAGTCTCTGAAATGGGTAGAGAGGCCTAGGTGTCGCTTTCTTAGGGACTTTTACTGTTTTACCTGGGTTGTGCTGGGCACAGATGAGGCATGATTGTACAAGTTTCGCAGCTGCGTAACTGAAACCAGGAGTGATCCAGAAGGCATCTACCCTGGCACACATGTGACTTTTTGAGGTGTGAGTGGGGCTATGTGCTGCTTGCGCCATGATTGGGAACAGGGACTTTGGTAGGCACAATTTATCCTTATTCTCCCATACTCCGTTTGAGTTCAGCTCAGCTCCCAGTCTCCCCCGGTGTACCTTCTCTGTTTGGGCAGCTTTTTGCTGGAGGGATTTCAGGACATCTAGGCTCAATGTGGCTGGAATACGCTGACTCCCCGCCACCGTCCACTGCTCTCTCTAGGCCGCCTTGTGCCACTTTAGCAGCCTCGTCTGCCCTTCTGTTGCCCTCTACCTCCACGGAGTCACCTCTTGTGTGTGCTTTTAACTTGACAATGCCAACCTGGACTGGTAACATCAATGCCTGAAATACAGCACTGAGTGGATTAGATACCCACAAATTCTCACGATATAGAATTGCAAATCAGCAATAGAGAAAAATCATAAAACATAACCTTTAATAAATGTAATAAAAGCTACCAAAGATAAAGTGCAGATAAAAACACACTGAATCAGATGCCACAGACTATAACAGAGAGTGTCTGTATAAATCAACGCAACAGATCACCCACAGTATATACATGTGCCTATTCCAAGTCCAAAAATTTGAAAAAGGATTGGATTAAAAAATACTCGGTCTGAAAAATGTGAATAAAGACCAAGTATAAACAGATGAACAGATTCCTTAACAGAGGAATAAACCAAATAAACCTCTACCCTGTTCATATCAAGGAATATATGCCTGTTCATGCATATAGAAAAGACATCAAATATAAGAAATCCATATACATTATGAGAAAAGGAAAGATCTCACCACATGCAGATGGAGGATGTCCAAGGTCAGATGTCCCATCTGAGTCATGTCAGGTCAGGAAAAAAGCATTCGCTCTATTCAAGCCCTAAAGGAGCTAATGTTTCTAACACCCATGACTCCCGCCCTAACAAGGGCAGTCCACATCTAACCCTCACAATGCTAGCCCTACACAATCCCTGTGCATCCCGACGCGTTTCGTCACTTGCTGACTCCTCAGGGGACCTAATAGCACATATTGGGCATCATAACAAGGTATACAGGCTGCCTCCTAAGATGACAAAGGAGTGAGGTAGACTGGTTGAGAGGGCACTGATAAAATTTTTGGACTTGGAATAGCCACATGTATATACTGTGGGTGATCTGTTGCGTTGATTTATAAAGACACTCTCTGTTATAGTCTGTGGCATCTGATTCAGTGTGTTTTTATCTGCACTTTATCTTTGGTAGCTTTTATTACATTTATTAAAGGTTATGTTTTATGATTTTTCTCTATTGCTGATTTGCTAACATCAATGCCTCCATCAATTGTTTCACCAGCTCTGCATTTTTAATAGGCTTCGAATCTGTGTAAATATTAGCGACTTTACCTGCAGCGGCTCTACATGCCTCAGTGAGTGCCTTCAACTCTGCCTCCTGCGCCGACATTTGAGGAGGGAGTGGTTCAGCTTGGATTACCTCATGTGAGGATACTACTGCATAACCAGTGTAGAATCGTCCATCCTGGTGGTATCTGGAGCCATCTACAAAAAAAACCTCAAAGTCTGCATTAGGTTTTTCATGAATGTGTGCAAAACCAACTATCTCCTGACTCATCAGTTCTATGCAGTCATGTTCATGCGTCATGTCAAAGTATTCTTCCTCACTCGCTAATACGGTCACCAATTCCCCCTTTTCTGAATCCACAAGCAGAAGGGTGGCTGGATTCAGAACGTTACATCTCTTGAGGGTGTCATACTCAGGAATTAGTAGAGCACACTCAAGTTGGAGCTGTCTGGCCATAGACAGATGTTTTGTCTGAACTTGTACGAGTATGGCATGGATGTCATGTGGGGAATAGATTGTCAAAGGAAACGTCAGTGTGATCTCACATGCCTTTCCTAGTAGTAGAAGTTCAGCTGCTCCTACCGCACGGACACACGTAGGTGACCCTCTGATCACTGGGTCTAATTGTGCTGAGTAGTAAGCTATTGGTCTCTGTTTCCCTCCATGCTGTTGTGTCAGTACTGCGGTAGCATGTCCTCCCTGCTCTGTGCAAAACAAGAAAAATGGTTGGTCATAATTTGGAATGCCTAAGTCAGGGGCTGACACAATGAGCAGATTGAGAGAATGGAAGGAATCAATTGTATTTTGTGTGAGGTCCCGGGTCTGATGACAAGCAGTCATAAAGTGGTTGCAACATTTGTGAAGCAGGCCTTATCCAAGGCCTACAATAGGTCACTAAGCCTAGGAAAGGTGCATAGATGCTGATGTGACCTAGGTAGAGGGAAAATTTTGAACTGCCTGTTTCCTGTCAGGTGTCTAGTACCTTCGGCAATACAATGTCCCAAAAATGTCACCTTTCGTTTGTAATACTGTAATTTGTCACATGAGACCTTGCAACCCTTTTCTGATAAAAAAAAACATAGCAAGGAAACCGTAGCTTCCCTGCAGGACCTCTGGTCCAGGCAGAACAGCAAAAGGTCATCCACGTACTGTAATAGTACAATCTGCGGATGAGGTGATTGCCACTACTCAAGGATCCCTGCCATCGCTGCTGAATAGATGGCAGGGGAGTTCTTTCCCCCTTTGTGAGAGAACTGTCCAACAATATTGTTTACCTTTATGAGTAAAGGAAAAAGATACGGACAGTCAGGGTGCAGGGATACAGAGAAGAATGCACCTGCTAAATCAATGACTGTGAAACATTTTGACATCACTGGGATCTGTGACAGTATTGTGTGTGGATCAGGGACGATTGAGGTCACACTCTCTGTAACATCATTAATAGCCCTTAAGTCATGAACCATTCTGTAAGTGTCAGCAAACCCTTGAGTCTTTTTCCCTAATGAGATACAAAGGGGTGTTGCAGGGGGAAGATCTTTACACCAGAACCCCTGCCTTAACATAATCTCTAATATCTCTGCTGGGGCCATTGATTTGGCTAGGCTCAAGGGGTATTGCTTTAAACAAGGAGGAGTGGTTCCTTTTTTTCAATTTAATCATCGTAATACCCTCAGGAGAGTACTGTAGGGTGGCCTGGATCGCACTCAGCACATCTGCTCCCGGTAAATACATAGGGGTATTGTCACTAACAATAAGTTTTGTATGCACCAAAATTCCAGCACCTCACTGTTTCTAGGTCCCTTGGTACCTTACTACGTCTCCACTGTTTTCCTTGTGTTCCAGCATACATGACAGGTCGTCTTACCGTCCTTTTTTGCTCAACTTCTTTAGCTACCTTAAGGAGGTCTTTCGGATCTACATATCTCCATTCAGGACTGGCTGGCTGTACTGCGTCTCGTAAACCTTTGCTCATACCGTCAATGAATGCATTTAACAGTATCTTAACATCGAGTGGGCTTATGGGACTGTACCCCATGTCTGCCCATTTCAGCTGTAACCGTCCAATGTACATCTCTACACTCTCTCCTCTTTGCTGTGTCACGTTAGTCAGGAGTACAGACTGCTCTGATTGTTTCACTACAGCCCATTGTTTTAGCGATTCACAGGATGTCTCCCCAGACCATGCAGATTTATCATCCATGCCCAGAGCTTGATCCTTTGTCACATCTGTGTGTGTCTTAATTATATGTCCTAGTGCGTCACCTGCCGTTAAACTCACCAACCTCTCTAGGTCTGCCCAGGTACATTTATATGTCTGCTGTATTTCCTTTATGTGTCTGTAAAACGGGAATGGTTGGTCTTCAGGATCAGGCAACTGCTTCAACAAAGCTAGCTGGTCAGAGGGGCTCCAGGGACAATACACCTGCATCTTTATTATTCTAGTTGCCCTTCTAGGTCCTGATGTGGTTGATCGTTTAATGTCTACTGTCAGCTCACTCCTCAAAGGTCAATGTCCCCACTACCCACTAACCACACTATTATGTCAGCTTCTTATGATCTTGTCTGGATAGGATTTAGTGCAATTCGCTTAGGTCAGTAGCACAGGTCACACAAGTAGCTATTCAGTCTGGGTTTGTCTGAGTCTGATCACAGTGTTTACAAGTCATCTGTTTTGTCTGGGTCTCTGGTTACACTTTGTCAATCAAAACATTCATAATACACCTTCCATACTGCTGCACATCTCAGACATCATTTATTCACTTGCTATTTTCTTCCCTTGTCTGTGCCTTTTTGTACATCCAAACATTCACACTCTGGTATTTTTGCCCTTTTCAATATTGGTCCCACTTGTTTTACTGTTTCCTTTCTTCTCTGTCTTTTTCAATTTGCATAGCTGTCTTGGACCCCATTGGGGGCACCGACTGTACATAGAAAAAGTTGCCATGGCTTCAACCTTTTTCTCCCGATAGCTCACCTTTATTCTGAAATGCCCTTCTAGTGTGCCTAACCTTATCTACGGGCGGCCACACGTAGCAAGTCAGAGCGAGCCTGCCAAGGTGTAGCGGGAAGGCTCCTTGCCTCTCACCCGGTAGACCTATAGGATGTAACGAGAATGCTCTCTGCCTCTCACCCATTAGATCAGCTGGCTAGAAAAGGAATAGGCCTTTTTCCTTCTAGCCCAGCTCCATGGATTGTAGGAAGGCTACTTCAACTTAGACAGCTCATCTTGCTTCTGAAATGTCCTTCTGTGTGTCTGGACCTCTGTCTTACAGCCCACACATAGCAAGTCAGAGTAAGCCTGCCAAGGTATATCCAGAGGGCTCCTTGCCCTCACCTCTCACCCACAACAAAAAAACCCGCTGACTAAAGTAAGAAGGCCCAGGTGTGATAGGCCTCTGACCTACTTTATCAGCCATACAAACGGCTACCTCCTTTGTTGATCCACAATTTGCCATACAAATCAATCACACAACTAGAAGCAGGTTCAAAACACATTAATGACCAAACAATCACTTACAATGACCAAACAATCACTTACAATTTCCTTCTAAGTTAGGCACCATATTTTACTTTCAACTTCAACTTACAAAATTTCATTCCACTTCAATTAAGTACTGTTGCTTTAAAATGCACAGATCAAATAGCGAGCATTTCAGAACCACAGAGAATATGAGCACAGCTCTGTGAAAACTCTCATTAGACACTCAGCAGAGATAAGGGGAGAAGAGAAAGTGCACAGTGCCATCCTGACCCCCTCCCATCAGAATGTAGTGTCCTTCAACTAACAGAATGCCGTAGCTCTTTAGACTTAACTGAAACTCAATTTCTACAAAAAAAACTCAAAATCACAGGATTTCACTGTAAGAGCAGATAAATGTATAATGTGAGTAACCACGTCTTGCCCTTTTATGGCCAAATGCATTCAGGAAACTTTACAATGTAATGCCACATATAACACGAGCTGTATCATTACTCAATTCATTCAGTCTCAGATGTAGATTTGAAATATCTATAATGCATCTGTCCGGGATCTCCCCCACAACTAGAAAGGTAACAAATCTCTTGACACAAAAATGATGTGTGATTCATTCATACGTGCTCATTCAGGGATTTTTTTTTTCCTCTCACTTTTCAGCGGTCATTTGATTTTACAAAGAGAAGATAACAAAAATCCCTTATCTCAATCACTCCGCCTAATTCAGCTCAAAATGAGTTGAATAATGTCCTCTGTCACATACAGAGGACTACTTCTAATGGAACCCCTCATCAATCAGGGATTTATTTATACTCAATTACTCATCTCTCATCTCATTCAGAGGTTCTCATAGACATACATACAAGGATTCACACAGCCTGCCTATCTTGCACTTTGGATTTGATTGACACTTTAATCTACAGCAGTGTCCACTGACACTCCGAGAACACCAAAGCCATCTTCTTAAACAACAAGAAACATTGAAAACCAGAGCAACCAAAACCCACAGCCCTATACAAAATACAGCCTCATATGATTTACTGCCAATCCAAAATAACCACTGCACAGAGTCTATCCCAGACTTTGTGCTACACAGTACACCAGTACACAACCAGTTAGTTTATTAGTATATTGCCAGAACAGATTAACAGATAATACAGATGACAAATATTATCTCATTACTCTATTATTCAACTCTCATACAGACATACTCACCACTCACTGGTGATGTGGATTCTTTTGAACCGTGTTTGTACAGTCTTACCCAGAAATATGAGTTTTGCCTCGCTGGTTATCAAAAATACAGGGGGACCCACACCGTTTTTCTTTTTTAATTATTTATTTACAGTGCAGGAGCGGCTGATGAACACTCCCATCCGCCGCTCCTGCTCTCACTGTTATTAGCAACTGCAGGTGTTGGATGATGGGAGCGGTAGTACCATCAGCTGACACCAGTGACCGGAGGTAAACATTTATACCTCCGATCACAGCTGAGCGCTCACACTGTCTCTTGTCAGCATGGAAACCACGGCTCTCTGAGCGGTGGGGATGATTTCACCACCGATCAGAAGCGGTGTTTGCCCCGCTGTCATGCACATGACAGCGTGACAAATGCCCGATGTTCAGGCAGCCGAACCCTGAACAGTAACACGGACTTCCTGGTGAAGTCCGAGTTCAGTGTGTGTGCCCGAACAGTAGGTGTTCGGTACGGATGCCGAACTTAACTGTTCTGGTTCGTCCATCTCTAGTAAGTAGCACTCCCCGACCCTCTTTTACTCATTTATTACCTTTAAAAAAAATCAAATAAAGCAAAGGGGCCCGCTGGAAATCCTTCCCACGACGATCCTTGACACTGCTACAACCGGATGTTGTAACATCACGGCTGCTGCGATTAGTGCTGATGTCAGTTACTGTTGCTATGCCTGTGAGAAATGACCATGAGTAATCTCTACAGTCTCACTCTCGCTGTCCTGGCTCACACTGATGACATGACAGTGAGAACAAGACTGCAGAGGTTACTTGCGGTCATTTCTCACAGGCGTTCCATCATCGCCCGTGAGAAATGACCTTGAATAACCTCTACAGTATCATTCTTGCTGCCATGGTTCACGGGTAATGACATTACTGACTTCATCGCCCATGAGAAAAATCGGTGGATGACGTGGGACCTAGTTGGATATCGTCGCTTCTGTGGAGATTTTTTTTTCTGTTAATAAATAAGTAAACCACGGAATGTGTGGGGGAGTCTTTATTCAAATAAAATGTTCATCAACCCTATAAACTATTACTCCAATTACTATTGCACCAGGGCAATCGGGAAGAGCCTAGGCCAAGCGCCATAATTAACACATCTAATGTATGCGTCATTTCTGGGGTCGCTGAAGGCTGCTATTTCTAGGCTGGGAGGGGGACAATATCCACGGCCCTTCTCAGCCTATTAATATATTAATATCAGCTCGCACTTGCTTGCTTTGCCTTAGCTAGTTGTTAAAAATGGGGGAGACCCCACATCATTTTTGTTAGGGTCTCCCTTATTTTCAATAACCAGCTAAAGCAAATCAGACATCTGTGAGCTGATATTAAGCTGGGAAGCTGTATGGATATTAGTCCTCACCCAGTCTAAAAATACCAACTCACAGCTGTCTGTTTACCCTCAGCTGGTTTTACAAATGAAGGTGACCACACATCATTTTTTTTTTTTACTGTCAGACCGCTAACATTTTACGCCGACCTATCACAGCCATGCCATTTACTTGACCTGGCTGTGATGGAGCCGGAAGTGCTCACAGCCTTAAAGCTTGTTAATTGGCTGTATTGCAAGCTTTGAACAAGCTGTTTATTACCCGAACAGGAAACCAGACAAACAGTAATAAGGCCTCTTTCACATATCAGGTTTTCGCCGTCAGGCGCGATCCGGCGCTTTTGACAAAAACCGGATCCGGTGAAATGCAATGCCGGATCCGGTTTCCCCCCCATTGACTTGCATTAGAGCCGGATCGAGCCGGATGGCCATGCGTTTCATCCGGTTTTCGCCGGATCCGGCAATGTGTCGCGATCAGGCGTCTGGAAAAAACGGCTACTGTAACTTTTTTGTCTCCGGCGAAAAAGCCGGACACGCCGGATCCGGCGTGTCCGGCTTTTTCACACAATGAAAGCCTATGAGCGCCGTGATGCGCCTGATCCGGCGACAGCCGGATCCGGTGGCCAGATCCGTTTTTTTTGGTCTGAGCATGCTCAGTAGCTCTGCCCACAAGACACATATAAAAGCAAGACAGTGGGACCCTCAGCCACACCCAACATGCCACCCAAGACAAGAACCAGGTGCAAGAGAAGGCAGAAGACATCTGCAGCAGCACCATCAGCACCACCACCACCCCAAATGGAGCAGCATGCTGAACAACGGGAGGGGAGTCCAGCAGCAGATGAGAGACGATAATTATCAAATCCCCCATTCCTCCAAACTAGGGCCATGGAATATCAAGATATTCATTGGCCCTTTGTTTCTCTTTATTCAACAGCCGCCCAAGAGATGCAGCAGCAGCAATGGCAGCACTGGCAGCAACAACACCACCCACAGCCATGGAGTCTGGCCAGCAGGAAGACAGCACATCTTCTTCTGGGAGCCCTCCCTCGCATCGTCAGCGTTTGACGGTAAGTTTTTATTTCCAAAATCCATCATCTCTGTAATATATGTCTATTCATTGCCTTTTATTTCAAAACAGGAATCACAAGATGAAGAGGAGCTCCCAGAAGAAGAAGGAAGGGGTGGACAGACACCTGGAGTGGGCTCACAATTGGTAAGATTTTTGCATCAAACGCAGAAACACAACATCACACTACACACAACACATAGAAAACAATGTTCTGCAGACCACACACAGCAAACAAATGCCTACATCCAAAGACATAACATTTTTTGTTTTCTTCTCTAGTCTTCCCAATCTGGTGCTCGGCCAAGAGGTCCTCACAGTGCCTCCCAGGGTCGTCGGCGACAGCAACGCGTCGGTCACCAGCGTGTAAGTATAAATATTTTTGCTTTGTTTTTTTGCACTTTTTATTTCATTTCTTTTGTGGAGGCTAATTATGTTATTTTTGTCTTTTTCTTTAACAGCCTTCACAGCGTGCTCCCGACTCTGACGGTGAGGATGGAGGAATCGATGTGGACCACCTCATCGATCTCGTCAGAGAAAGGGAGCCGCTCTGGAATATGGCTGACCGCCGCCATGCTGACCTTATCGTTACCCGACGACTCTGGGAGGAAATCTGTTCGCTCCTTGTGGACCGCTGGGAGGACCTCGATGCTCGGGCCCAGATTAAAGAGCGTAAGTATATACAGTACCGGTTGCTTGATTTAAACCAGTGTTTCCCGAACTCCAGTCCTCGTGGTCCCCACGGATCATGTGTTCAGGATTTCTATTTACTTTGGAAATCCTGAAAACATGACCCCTGGGGACCATGAGGACTGGAGTTTGGGAAACACTGATGTTGTATACTAACCACTTTGTCCTTTCTCGTTTCAGGGGAGAGAATTGTGAAGCGGTGGCGGTCTGTGAGGGATCGTTTCAAGAAGGAGTTCAATAAAGAGATGCGGGCCCCGAGTGGATGTGGAGGACGCAGGAGCAAGTACAAGTGCGCACGAGCCCTGTCGTTCCTCCGGGATACAATGGTCACCAGATATTACACACCACATGTGACAAAAAAATGTTTAGATGTAACTTTTTTTTTTCAGCCAGGGCCATACCATGTCACTATTTTAATTGTTTTTTTTTCTCCTTATTCCACAGCACGGTGAGCAGCACTCGGGAGCCTGCACGATTGGACCCTTCTGAGGCGATCCCTGAGGAGACCGGCACCGAGGGACACTTCGACCGCCCCGGTACATCTGCACCTTCCCAGCCTTCCCACACATTCGACCCATCTGTCCCATCCACCAGCACAGGAGCATCGTGGCCGCCTACATTACATGAAGCTGCTGGTGAGGAGATCGCTTTCCCTTTACCCCACCCTTCTGCCCCTGCCACCTCTAGTACACCTGCGGGTACTGGGCGGCAGCGGCAGAGGGGTCAGGAAAAGACTTATGCGCCAGAGTTCTTGCATCTGAATGCATCTTTCCAGAACTGTCTAAAAGTCTTGTCAGAGCAAATCTCCGCAGGCTTTCAGCAGATCAACTCCAGCATTCTGGAGGTGAAGACACTTCTGCAAACCATGCATTCAGAAGCAAGATCTTCGCCAAACCACACCTTTTTCAGGTCTGTTGTGGAGCGCATGGAAACGCTCTCTCCTACCCAGCAGATGCATGTAATGCATTCATGCCACGGTGCTCTCCAGAACGTTACCTCCCAACTTCCTCTTCCCACCCCAGTAGTTCCTCCACCTGCACCCCCTCCAGCCACTATCCATCCTCCCCCTCCTATTACATACCATCCACCTCCCCAGCACCAGCCACCTCCCCAGTACCAGCAACCTCCCCAGTACCAGCAACCTCCCCAGTACCACCAACCTCCCCAGTACCAGACATCTCCCCACTTCCAGCAACCTGCCCCGTACCAAACTCCTTCCCCGTACCAAACTCCTTCCCCATACAACTTGCCATCAACATCATCTGCTCCTACAGTCCCTGCCCAACCCTCCACTTCACCGCCCACCACCTCTTCTGCCTCCCACATGTCCACCCATTCTGTAGCTTTTTCCACACCTTCACCTCTAACTTTTCCTTCCCCACCACGATCCCATCCTCTCTCCACACTCCCAGTGTCGAAGTGTCCCGCAGCCCCTCCAGCAGTATTTCCACCCCACACTACACCGAGTTGTAATGTTTTTTTTTTATAAAAATGCCCATTTGTTTGTTTTCAAACATTTATTCAAAAAGTTTTTTTAACTAACTTTAAAAACATTTTACAAAAAAAAAAATTTTTAAATAAAAGTTAAATTACTTTTACAATGGTTGTCTGTCATTTCTTTCTGCGGCGAAATATGTTTACAAAAAAAGGTTAAATAATTTCAAAGGTCAAAAGGTATTCAAAACCTGGTATATAACTGTGGGTAAATTTTACCTTTTTGCCACAGTTGTGTTCTTGGTTGTGTTGGAAGCAAAGTATTTCACCTAAAAAGTTGTGTTTATTGTTGGTGATTTCCTAACAATGTACACAACTTTTGTTAAAAGGTGAAATACTTTGCATAAAACACAACCAGGTACACACCTGTGGCCTAAAGGTAAAAATAGTAAGACCATGACAAGATAGCCAACTTTGGTTGGCAAAGGTATATACTGTTGGTACACAAGTTTGGTTAAGGGCACAAATCTTTCACACTCTGTCATCCTGCCAGTGTACTCTGCCTTGAGGTGACATAAAGTATAGTGCAAAATTGTCCCTCATTACTGAAACCGTCACAGAACTTCTAGTGGTAATGTCATGGTAATCTTGCAAGGTGGTTTCTTCAGAGGTGTCCTCAATGGAAATGGGTTCCTTGCAGATAACAAAATTGTGGAGTACAACGCAAGCTTTGATCACCTCGTCCACAGTTTCTGTCTTGAGGTTGATCGCAGTCAATAGGACCCGCCATTTGGCTGTCAGAATACCAAAGGTACATTCAACCATTCTTGCTCTTGTGAGGCGGTAATTAAAAATGCGTTTTGTTCTTGACAATCCTCTGCTAGAGTACGGTTTCAAAAGGTGTTCTGACAGCTGGAAGGCTTCATCCCCTACACAGACAAATGGCATAGGTGGACCAGATGTTTGCAGCAGCGGTCTAGGGGGTGGGAACTGGAAGGTGTTTCCATACAGTTTACGCCCCATGGCAGACAGTTTGAAAACTTGAGAGTCATTGGAGCGGCCATAGGCCCCAATATCAACAGCAATAAATTTGTATTCCGCGTCAGCGATAGCCATGAGGACAATGGAAAAATATTTCTTGTAATTGAAATATTCCGATCCCGATCCGGCTGGCTTTACAATGCGGATATGTTTCCCGTCCACAGCGCCCAAGCAGTGGGGAAACTGACATATCTGTTGAAACTTTTCTGAAATTTCAATCCACCTCTCTGTTGTGGGCTCTGGTAAAAACTCTTCAGCTAAGGAGTCCCACAGTGCACGGCATCCCGAGTCTGTACTGGAAATGCAGTGACGAAAGGGATTCTCCAGTTGCAAGAAATCTGTGGGGAATTAAAAAACAATCAATTAGTTTAAAATCACAGCATTACATACCAAAACTCAGCTATAACACTTGGAGATACAAACTACCACCAACAAGATTGCAGTGAAAGTGTGCTCTGATGCGAGCACATCCAATAAATGTGGCTTACCTTAAAGTCACCATCAGACGCTCTGCGGGTGAAACGGAGAAGCGGCAATAGGTGTCCGCTTTTCTTATGAGGTGTGCAATGCGCTCCACCAAGTAATCAAAATTCTCCATTTTCATCCTAACATATCCAAAAAATTTAACAAGGGGTTACTGCGGGAGCCAGAGGGGTATGAGGCGGACGATATCCCCTTTGCTCCAAGTCCTTCTCTCTTACTCTGCAGCGGTGCTTTCTCACCGGAATCAGGGGCTCTGCATTAACATATAAGTCACCGGGACCTTGTACGTGGCTCAGTGTCTCTAAACAGGTCACAGCTCCGTTACTGAATTACTGAATGCAGCCTTTTTGCAGGGAAGCGTCCTGCCACATAACACAGTCTCTCTAAGGAGGTCACAGTCCTGTCACTGCACACAGCCTCCTTGCAGGAAAGTGTCTAATCACATCATACAGCCTCTCCCAGGGGAAACAACTCTCCGTCGCCTGCTAGATCTCTCAGCACGGATCACTGCCTCTGTACGTGCTGCTGTCTCCACTATAGCTGCTGCCTTTGCATGGGACACAGACTTCACACGGGGATCGGGACACACCTCATCTGTCACTGCAGACTCCAACTTTACGCAGTCACGGGTTACGGTCTCTGCTTCTCTGCAGGTCTCTGTCTGTCCACGGGGGTCAAGGCGCACCTCTGCTGTCTCCGCAGTACACAGTCTCACGTACTCACAGTCTGCTGCCTCTGTGCGCGGTACCCCAGTCTGCGTCAGAGTCCTTCCCTGTCTCCTGCCCAAGCTGCTCTGAGCAAAGCGCGTGCTGATTTCCCGCTGTCTGCTCTGCTGGCTTCCTGTCCTCAGCCCCTTCTCTGTCCCCCGGGGAACCTGCTGCCCTGTTCAATGGTTCCAGGCATGGAGCAGACGAGGCAGCCCTCTCCTGGCTCTTCCTGCACTTCACCCCCTTACACAAGCATAGGTTGGTGTTAGGAGGTGCCCCATCACTCGCTCCCTATCTTTAGGGCCTTCCTCTCCTTTTTCCATCTGTCATATTTATATGCTGTGTCATCCGCCGGACTTACCCGTGTCCGAGAGTGACATATATTGCTAATAGTGGAAAAATTAATATTGTTTTTTTAATTTCTATAGTCTTCAGGAGGTTTTTGTCTGTTATCATTAGGTTCTTTCTAATCTCTTTCAGGATTGCCTGTTGTGCATGAGGAATGATCTTAAAGGGGATGACCGGCCTTAGGCTGGAGTCAGACACAACGTATAAAAATACGGACCATATTTTACGGTCGTAATATGCAGAAATGTTCCCTGAACAGTGCTCCGTATGTCATCCGTGGGCAAGTTGTGGCTGCGTTTTTTGTGCATGCGAGCATCCGTATAGCATCCGTATGGCATTCGTATGCCGAGATTTTCTCGCCGGCTTGCAAAATGGACTTATAATGGAGCCCAATGACAGGTTAAAACACAAGCGAAAGAATAGATATAGACCCATAGAATACATATATATATATATATATATATATATATATACACATGTAATTGAGACACATATATATATATATACACACATCAGCGGTAGTCAGTGAGGCTGCGCGGAGTCCCCTGGCTAACCTGAGATGAACTGATGAGCGTGGGAAAAAGTTCAAAAACTTCCCAACTCTTATTAGTTCATCTCCGGTCAGCCAGGGAGGCTGTGCAGAGATGAATTAATTCATTTGGCAGTGGTTTGGCTAATGCGACCGGCCCCGCTGTAAACCAGTTAACCCCTTCTGATGGATTGTAGCGGGGGATCTGACTGAACAGTGGAGAGATATGTATATTGTTGCTTTATTTTATTATTTTTTACAGATCCATGTTTTTTTTGGGATTAGCAGATGAATAAATTTGGTCAAAAACTTGGTGTGTTTATTTCGTTAAAAGAATTTTTAATTAATGTATGTGTGTGTTTTTTAACCCTTTACTATTCTAGGGTTAATAATGGATAGGTGTCTTTTTGACATCTCGCCATTATTAACCCGGCTTAATGTCACCTTCCAATAGGAAGGTGACATTAACCCATTGTTATTAACCCATTAGCCACCGCTACAGGGCAATGGGAATAGAGGGGCTAAGTGCCCTAAAAGGCGCATCCTATAGATGCGCCTTTTCTGGGGTGGCTGGGGGCAGATTTTTTTTAGCCGGGGGGGGGCAAAAACAATGGTCCCTCACTAGGCTATTAATATCTGCCCTCACTCACTGGCTTTCCCTCTCTGGTTGAGAAATTACCGCTGGAGACCACGCAATTTTTTTCAATGAATTAACCTCTTAATTTATTAATACCTAAATGTACCAAATTTTACACACATACCCTAATCTAATTATTAGTCAAAGACATATAAAAAAACTAAATGAAATGGTTTACTGTATGTAAACCATGTGTCATTTCATGTTGGGTTTTGTATTGATTTTACAGAAGCCAGCATTTGATTTAGTGGCTATTCTGCTATGTAGAACTCTATGAAATGTAAACACATATATATGTTTCTCAATGAGATGTGTGTGTGTGTAAACATATATATATATATATATATATATATGTGTGTGTATTCTATGTGTATATATCTATTCCAAAGACATACTGATAGGGAATTTAGATTGTGAGCCCCATCGGGGACAGTGATGATAATGTGTG
The DNA here is from genome assembly GCF_039654945.1 of Dendrobates tinctorius. Taxonomy (NCBI): domain Eukaryota; kingdom Metazoa; phylum Chordata; class Amphibia; order Anura; family Dendrobatidae; genus Dendrobates; species Dendrobates tinctorius. The sequence continues at coordinate 28,498,109 of NW_027361673.1, read as the reverse complement.
CAAACTTGCAAACTGTAAAGCCCTGTGGAATATGTTAGCGCTATATAAAAATAAAGATTATTATCATTATTATTATTCTTTCTATTCTTTATTAAACATGTCCGTGTGATTTTACTGTATAGCAAAATGAATTGCCGGCTTTTGTTAACCCCTTCACCCCCAAGGGTGGTTTGCACGTTCATGACCGGGCCAATTTTTACAATTCTGACCACTGTACCTTTATGAGGTCATAACTCTGGAACGCTTCCATGGATCCCGGTGATTCTGACATTGTTTTCTCGTGACATATTGTACTTCATGTTAGTGGTAAAATTTCATTCAAATAACTTGCGTTTATTTGTGAGAAAAACGGAAATTTGGCGAAAATTTTGAAAATTTCGCAATTTTCCAACTTTGAATTTTTTTGCCCTTAAATCACAGAGATACGGCACACAAAAAACTTGATAACTAACATTTCCCACATGTTTACTTTACATCAGCACAATTTTGGAACCAAAATTTTTTTTTGTTAGGAAGTTATAAGAGTTAAAAGTTGACCAGCGATTTCTCATTTTTACAACACCATTTTATTTTTAGGACCACATCACATTTGAAGCCACTTTGAGGGGTCTATATGATAGAAAATACCCAAAAGTGACACCATTCTAAAAACTGCACCCCTTAAGGTGCTCAAAACCACATTCAAGAAGTTTATTAACCCTTTAGGTGCGTCACAGGAATTTTTTTGAATATTTAAAAAAAAATGAACATCTAACTTTTTTTCATAAAAAAAATACTTCAGGTTCAATTTTTTTTATTTTACCAAGGGTAACAGGAGAAATTGAACTGCAAAAGTTATTGTGCAATTTGTCCTGAGTACGCAGATACCTGATATGTGGGGGGGAACGACTGTTTCGGCGCATGGCAGAGCTCAGAATGGAAGGAGCGCCGTTTGACTTTTTCAATGCAAAATTGGCTGGAATTTAGATTGGACGCCATGTCACGTTTGGAGAGTCCCTGATGTACCTAAACAGTGGAAACCCCCTACAAGTGACCCCATTTTGGAAACTAGACCCCCCAAGGAACTTATCCAGATATGTGTTGAGAACTTTGAACCCACAAGGGCTTTACAGAAGTTTATAACGTACAGCGGTACAATTAAAAAATCATATTTTTTCCACAAAAATGATCTTTTCACCCCAATTTTTATTTTCCCAAGGGTAACAGGACCCTAAAAGTTATTGTGCAATTTGTCCTGAGTACGCTGATACCCCACATGTGGGGGTAAACCACTATTTGGGCGCATGGCAGAGCTCGGAAGGGAAGCAGCGCCATTTGACGTTTTTGGCTGGAATTGAGATCGGACACCATGTCGCGTTTGGAAAACCCCTGATGTACCAAAACTGTGGAAACCCCCACAAATGACACCATTTTGGAAACTAGACCCCCTAAGGAACTTATCTAGATGTGTGGTGAGAACTTTGAACCCCCATGGGCTTCACAGAAGTTTATAACATAAAGCCATACAATTAAAAAATCATATTTTTTCCACAAAAATGATCTTTTCACCCTCAATTCTTAATTTTCCAAGGGTAACAGGACCGTAAAAGTTATTGTGCAATTTGTCCTGAGTACGCTGATACCCCACATGTGGGGGTAAACCACTATTTGGGCGCATGGCAGAGCTCGGAAGGGAAGCAGTGCCATTTGACGTTTTTGGCTGGAATTGAGATCGGACACCATGTCGCGTTTGGAAAACTCCTGATGTACCAAAACAGTGGAAACCCCCCACAAATGACACCATTTTGGAAACTAGACCCCCTAAGGAACTTATCTAGATGTGTGGTGAGAACTTTGAACCCCCATGGGCTTCAAAGAAGTTTATAACATAAAGCCATACAATTAAAAAATCATATTTTTTCCACAAAAATGATCTTTTCACCCTCAATTCTTATTTTTCCAAGGGTAACAGGACCCTAAAAGTTATTGTGCAATTTGTCCTGAGTACGCTGATACCCCACATGTGGGGGTAAACCACTATTTGGGCGCATGGCAGAGCTCGGAAGGGAAGCAGCGCCATTTGACGTTTTTGGCTGGAATTGAGATCGGACACCATGTCGCGTTTGGAAAACTCCTGATGTACCAAAACAGTGGAACCCCCCCACAAATGACACCATTTTGGAAACTAGACCCCCTAAGGAACTTATCTAGATGTGTGGTGAGCACTTTGACCCCCCCAGTGCTTCACAGAAGTTTACAACGCCCGGGCGTGAAAATAAAAAATTCGTATTTTTTCCACAAACATGATCTTTTAGTCACCATTTTTTTATTTTCCCAAGGGTACCAGGAAAAATTGGACCCCAAAAGTTGTTGTCCAATTTGTCCTGAGTATGCTGATACCCCATACGTGGGAGAAAACTACTGTATGGGCACACGTCGGGGCTCGGAAGGGAAGTAGTGACGTTTTGGAATGCAGACTTTGATGGAATGGTCTGCGGGTGTCATGTTGCCTTTGGAGAGCCCCTAATGTACCTAAACAGTGGAAACCCCCCACAAATGACACCATTTTGTAAACTAGACCCCCTAAGGAACTTATCTAGATGTGTGGTGAGCACTTTGAACCCCCCAGTGCTTCACAGAAGTTTACAACGCCCGGGCGTGAAAATAAAAAATTCATATTTTTTCCACAAACATGATCTTTTAGTCACCATTTTTTTATTTTCCCAAGGGTACCAGGAGAAATTGGACCCCAAAAGTTGTTGTCCAATTTGTCCTGAGTATGCTGATACCCCATATGTGGGAGAAAACTACTGTATGGGCACACGTCGGGGCTCGGAAGGGAAGTAGTGACGTTTTGGAATGCAGACTTTGATGGAATGGTCTGCGGGTGTCATGTTGCCTTTGGAGAGCCCCTAATGTACCTAAACAGTGGAAACCCCCCACAAATGACACCATTTTGTAAACTAGACCCCCCAAGGAACTTATCTAGATGTGTGGTGAGCACTTTGAACCCCCAAGTGCTTCACAGAAGTTTATAACACTCGGACGTGAAAATAAAAAAATCATTTTTTTCCACAAAAATGATATTTTTGCCCCCAATTTTTTATTTTCCTAAGGGTAACAGGAGAAATTGGACCCCAAAAATTGTTTTGCAATTTGTCCTGAGTAGGCTGATACCCTACATGTGGGGGTAAAACACTGTTTGGGCGCATAGCAGAGCTTGGAAGGGAAGGAGCACCATTTGACTTTTTCAACTCAGAATTGGCTGGAATTGAGATCAGACGCCATGTTGCATTTGGAGAGCCCCTGATGTACCCAAACAGTGGAAACCCCCAATTCTAACTCCAACCCGAACCCCAACACGCCCCTTTCCCTAACCCTAGCCCTAACCCTAGCCCTAACCCTAGCCCTAACCCTAACCCTAGCCCTAACCCTAACCCTACCCTAACCCTAGCCCTAACCCTACCCCAACACACCCCTAGCCCTAACCCTAACCCTAACCCTAATGGAAAAATGGAAATACGGTAAATACATTTTTTTTATTTTATTATTTTTCCCTAACTAAGGGGGTGATAACGGGGGGTTTGATTTACTATTTATGGCGGTTTTTATGTTTGGCGGCTGTCGCACGCTAAAAGACGCTTTTTATTGTAAAAATAGTTTTTGCATCACCACATATTGAGAGCTATAATTTTTCCGTATTTTGATCCACCGAGTCATGTGAGGTCTTATTTTTTGCGGGACGAGTTGACGTTTTTATTGGTACCATTTTCGGGACGTGGAATTTTTTGATCGCTTTTTATTCCGATTTTTGGGACGCAGAATGAACAAAAACCAGCGTTTCATGAATTTCTTTTGGGGGGTGCGTTTACACCGTTCCGCGTGCGGTAAAATTGATAAAGCGGTTTTATTCTTCGGGTCAGTACGGTTACAGCGATACCTCATTTAGGTCTTTTTTTATGTTTTTGTCGGTTTTATGCAATGAAAACTATTTTATATAAAAAATAATTATTTTTGCATCGCTTTATTCTGCGAGCTATAACTTTTTTATTTTTTCGCTGATGACGCGGTGTGGCAGCTCGTTTTTTGCGCGACAAGATGACGTTTTCAGCGGTACCATGGATATTTATATGCGTCTTTTTGATCGCGCGTTATTACACTTTTTGTTTGGCGGTATGATAATAAATCATTATTTTTTGCTTCGTTTTTTATTTTTATTTTTTAAGGGGTTCGCTAAAGGGGTTAACTAATGGGACAGTTTTATAGGGCGGGTCGTTACGGACGCGGCAATACCTAATATGTGTACTTTTATTGTTTGTTTTTTTTATTATTTCCAAAAAATGGATTTATTGGGGGAATATTTTTTTTTTTTTTCTAATATATTTGGCGATTTTTTTTTAATTATTTTTACACTTTTTTTTATTTTTTTTTTTACTTTATTAAATAGTCCCAGGTGGGACATCACTGTCCTGTGACAGATTGCTGATCTGTCACATCACAGATCACTGTGACAGATCATCGATCTGACACAGGCACTGCAGAAGGCTTCCTCATGCCTGCGCTTTGCAGGCACTGAGGAAGGCAGCTTCCTCAGGCCCCCGTCGCCATCTTGGATTCGGGGGCCTGGAGGAAAGGAGCCCCCCCGCAGCAGCGCTGCACATTGCGCTGCCGTGGGGGGCTCAGGGAAGCACGGAGGGAGCCCCCTCCCTGCCGATGCTTCCCTTTAACCCCCGGTACACCGCGATCGTGTTTGATCGCAGTGTGCAAGGGGTTAACGTGTCGGGGGTGGTCCGTGACCGCCCCTGACACATTGTGTCGGGTGTCAGCTGTGATAATCAGCTGACACCCGGCCGCGATCAGCGGCGCTCACCACGTGGGCGCCGCTGATCGCGGTAGACGTACTATCCCGTCCACAGTCATACGGGCCCGGGTACCGTGGACGGGATAGTACGTCGGATGTCATGAAGGGGATAAAGGACACCGGTGCGTATTTCTCGCAAGTCACACGACTGGTCCGTGTGTAATCTGTATTTTTCTCGTCCCCTTAGGCTGGAGTCACACTACAGCGAGATACGGCCGAGTCTCGCAGGTTAAAACCAAGCTCTGGCACCGGCACTCCGGAGCGGAGCGTGCTGCTCCATGTATTGCTGTGCGGCTGCACGCTATGCTCCGGAGTGCCGGCGCCAGAGCTTGGTTTTAACCTGCGAGACTCGGCCGTATCTCGCTGTGTGTGATCCCGGCCATAGACTTGCATTGGTGTATTTTTGGAGGAATACGCTGACAATTGCAGCATGCTGCGATTTTCTCAGCCCGTTAAATACGGCTGAGAAATATACGGCTGATGGGAGCTGCACCATAGAGAAACATTGGTCCGAGTGCAATGCGTTGTTTTTGCGCCTCTCACTCGTCCGTATTTCTCCCTAGTGTGACGCCGGCCTTAGGCTATAGGACTGCAGTCAGTGTATGTCCCTGCAGACTTGTGAATCCTCACATCACACACAGCACACTGTGAGGATTCTCTGGTGCTGGCATCGGGAGGGTTGTCATGTGACTGCAAGTACGTGATTTCCATGTTTCCAACCACATTCCAATTACACTGTGTCCAGCCTCACTCAATACACCTGCATTGAGTGAGGCCACGCCATTATAACAACACCGGAAAATCCTAACAGCGCGCAGTACACACGCGATGTCAGGATTGACAAGTCTTCGTCTCATAGACTGTTTGCAGACTTATAGCCTAAGGCCGGACAATCTCTTAATCAAGAAGCATACTCCTCGCAACATTACAGTTCTGATTTTTTTTCCATTTGTGAGTAATTGTCTATGGCCGGGGTCACACTAGAGAGGAATACGGACGAGTGAGAGGCATTAAAACCACGCATTACACAAGGACCAATGATTTTCTATGGGGCAGCTCCCTTCAGCTGTATATTTCTCGTCCGTATTATATGGTCCGTGCCAATCACAGCATGCTGCTATTGTCAGCGTACTACGCCCGTAGTACGCCAATGCAAGTCTATGGGTGCGCTAAAAATACGCATTACACACGGACCACACATGTGACTTGCGAGAAATGCGCACCAGTGTCTTTTAGAAAAGCCGGCAATTCAGTGCGCTATACAGAAAAATCACACTGACAGGTTTAATAAAGAAACGAAAGAATAGATATATACACATAGAATACATATATATATACATGTCATTGAGAGACATATATATATATATCTATCTATATATATATATAGATAGATAGATATATATATAAATATATATATAAATCAAGGCAGAAAAGTCCAGCAAGCGGAAACTTCAGGTGGTATAATAAAATCCAAGAATTTTTATTGCAGATAATTTAAGAAATCCAGAGTTCAGTAACAAGATGCAGACATAATGCTGAACAGACTACGCGTTTCGGCAGTAACAACTGCCGCCTTCTTCACGGTCTCACACTGCTTCTGGAATACTCCAACGTTCTTAAGTAGAAAAAACATTTCTTAACCTCATAATCAAGAAGTAGTAACAGGTGTAGATAACATCCTTCAATGTTAACGCTATAGTTTCCGGAAACAAGTAGAGAAAAAAAAGCATCAGTGTGAACAGTACCTGCGCTAACAAAGTTATCTGTCCAGGATAACGAAATAATTAAAAACACACATTATTACATTAATACAACAGTGTTATATAATGAAAACATTATGACTGAGATATAATAACACTACTTGGAAAGACATGATATCAGAAATTATTTATAATGTATTGCTAGATCCATTCTATTATTGAATCCATGCGGTAACCTTGTATCTAAAAGAAACACCCATTTGCTTTCTCTTGCAAGAATTTTTTTGTGATAATTCCCCCCCCCTTTTTCTGGTTTTTTAACCTGTTCAATGCCTATAAAAGAAAAACCCTTGACATCACCCCCATGTATTTGTGAAAAATGTCGGGAAACTACAGAGGCTCCTGCTGGTGGCAAATTAACTGCATCAGAAAGATGTTTTCTGATCCTTTTTTTTAAGTTTTCATAGTGCAACCTACATATTGTTTGTTGCAAATTTCACAATTAATTAAATAGATAACATTGGCGGTATTACAATTAATATATGAAAGAATATCAAAAGTCTTATTATTGTGCATAGACATAAATGTTTTAGATTTTTTAGCATGCTTGCAACATTTGCACACATTAGCTCCACACCCATAGAAACCTTTGGTTTTTAACCAGTTGGTGTCCTGTGAGTTAAGAGACAAGGGATCCCTGAAAAGGCTAGAAGATAAAAGTGATCTTAGAGTGGGGGCAGGTTTAGCAACAAACAAAATAGATTCACTATCTACCAGTGTTTTTAAGATTTTATCTTGACACTAAATGGGCAGATATTTCTTAATGATCGCAACAATATTATGATACTGGGGACTAAAAGATGTAGTGAAAGTAACTTTATTTGAACCATTACCAATATTATTGCATTTTGTCTTTTTATTTTTAGGTTACAGCAAATGGGCTCTATCCATATTATCTGACAGTTTTTTTTTGCTCTTTCCAAATAATAACTGGGATAACCTCGTTCACTTAATCTGGTGCAGGCTAAGTCCGCTTCTTTTTTATAGATGGATTCTTGTGTGCTATTTCTTTTTAGTCGAATCAGTTCACCAATAGGAATGTTTTTAATAGTATGTTTGGGATGATTGGAATTAGCCGTTAGAATACTGTTACAATACGTATTTTTTCTGTATGGTGAAATATTAATCTGATGTGTGATCAAATCACCTGTTAGAGTCAAGTCCAGAAAACTGGCAGAAAAATTATGTACTGAGCTGGTAAATTTAAGGTTGTAGTCATTGGTATCTAGATAGTTGAAAAAAATCACTAATAAAAGTATCTCCCAAAACATTTTTATCCCAAATAAACACCAAATCATCAATATATCTTCCTAGCCAGACAATACCATCTTTATAAGGGTTATCATCACAAAAAATTAAATTTTCCTCCCATGTAGCCATAACTATATTAGCAAGGGACGGGGAAAAACGTGCTCCCATGCTAATGCCCTGTGTTTGTAAGAAAAATCAATTATTAAATGAAAAATAGTTGTGTTCAAGGAGAAACTCTATTGCAGAAATAATAAAATTTTGGATGTTTATGTCATATGAGCTGTACCGATGTAAATAGTACCTAATGCATCTCAAAGCTATATGATGGATAAAGTCCCACCATATCACATAACAACCAAACATAATTATTCTGCCACTGTATTCTCTCCAAGACTCCAACAACATCCCTGGAATCCCCAAGAAAACTAGGTGTCAATGGGACTAGAGGTTTCAAAAAATGATCCACCCATTCTCCAAGCCTTTCACTAAAGGAACCTATACCAGAGACTATAGGTCTCATTGGTGGAGGAAAACTTTCCTTATGTACCTTAGGAAGTGAGTGATAAACTGGAATAATGGGATCCTCTACATACAGATACTTCATAATTTTGTTTGTAATGGCACTCGTTCCTAGCCCTTCATGTAACAAGACATTCATTTTTTTATTAAAATCTGATGTAGGATCCGGTCTCAACTCAATATAAGTACTCATGTCCTGAGTTGAGACAGGATCCTACATCAGATTTTAATAATTATATATATATAAATAACAGCAGCACTCTGTGAATGCCAAGACATACAGTGTCAATGGAAAAAACTTCCAACAGCATTGTCCCTCAGCATGATGTACTTACAAAAAAAGCGAAGGAAGGTTCTTAGTGCATAAATTGGCCAATTCCTGTGTGCCCATCAACCGCGGCAGGGTGATGCTTCTCTGATAGGGCCTATCATAGTCCTTCCCTATCCTACTGTACATGCCACTTTGGGGCAAAAAAGCCTACAATAATGTGTGTAAAGCGCTGTGGAATTAATGGTGCTATATAAATGAGTAAAATAACTAAAAAAAAATAAATAATGTCCAAACATGTCTCTCCTGGGCTGCAAGCCTACGATTTTAATGGGCAAGTAGAATTGGTTGACAACACCTACAGGTCTATGGGAGGAGTGACGTGTCAGAGCAGAGGGAGTCACACCCTCCAAATTAGGTATACAAAAAAACCTGACCAGCACTTCCTAAGTGTGAAAAGGTGCATGCTGCAGTGACTGCAAAACATGTATAGAAAAGCACAGCAGCACTCTATGAATGCCAAGCCATACAGTGGGTACAGAAAGTATTCAGACCCCTTTAAATTTTTCACTCTTTCTTTCATTGCAGCCATTTGGTTATTTCCTTGTGATCCTCCTTGAGATGGTTCTATTCCTTCATTGTAGTCCAGCTGTGTTTAATTAAACTGATAGGACTTGATTTGTAAAGGCAAACACCTGTCTATATAAGACCTCACAGCTCACAGTGCATGTCAAACCAAATGAGAATCATGAGATCAAAAGGAACTGGTCAAGGAGCTCAGACAGAATTTTGGCAAGGCACAGATCTGGCCAAGGTTACAAAAGAATTTCAGCAGTACTCAAGGTTCTTAAGAGCACAGTGGCCTACATAATCCTTAAATGGAAGAAATATGGAAACCACCAGAAGTCTTCCAGACCTAGCCATCCAGCCAAACTGAGCAATCGTGGGAGAAGAGCCTTGCTGAGAGAGGTAAAGAAGAACCCCAAGATCACTGTGGCTGAGCTCCACAGATGCATTAGGGAGATGGGAGAAAGTTCCGCAAAGTCAACTATCACTGCAGCCCTCCACCAGTCCGGCCTTTATGGCAGAGTGACCCGATAGAAGCCTCTCCTCAGTGCAAGATAAATGAAAGCCTGAATAGAGTTTGCTAAAAGACACATAAAGGTCTCCCAGACTATGAGAAATAAGAATCTCTGGTCTGATGAAACTTTTTGGTGATAATTCTCAGCAGTACGTGTTGAGAAAACCAGGCACTGCTCATCACCTGCCCAATACAATCCCAACAGTGAAACATGGTGGTGGCAGCATCATGCTATGGGGGTGTTTTTCAGCTGTAGGGACAGAACAACTGGTTGCAACTGAAGGAAACATGAATGCGGCCAAGTACAGAGATATCCTAGATGAAAACCTCTTCCAGAGTGCTCTGGACCTCAGACTTGGCCGAAGGTTCACCTTCCAACAAGACAATTACCCTAAGCACACAGCTAAAATAACAAAGGAGTGGCTTCAGAGCAACTCTGTGACCATTCTTGACTGGCCCAGCTAGAATCCTGACCTAAATCCAATTGAGCATCTCTGGAGAGAACTGAAAATGGTTGTCAACCAACATTCTCCATCAAACCTGACGGAATTGTAGAGGATCTGCAAGGAAAAATGGTATAGGATCCCTAAATCCAGGTGTGTTGCATAATTCCCAAGAAGACTTATGGCTGTACTAGCTCAAAAGGGTGCTTCTACTCAATACTGAGCAAACGATCTGAATGCTTATGACCCGCTTTTCTTTTTTTAATAAATTTGCAAAAATTTCTACATTTTTGTTTTTTTTCAGTCAAGATAGGGTGCAGAGTGTACATTAATGAGAAAAAATGAACTTTTTATAATTTACCAAATGGCTGCAATGAAACAAAGAGTGAAAAATTTAAAGGGGTCTGAATACTTTCCGTACCCTCTGTATAGTGTCAATGGAAATAACTTCCAACCACATTCTCTCTCTCTCTCTCAAGTATACATATATATATGTGTGTGTGTGTATATATATATATATATACATATATATGTGTGTGTATATATATATATATATATATATATATATACTGTGTGTGTATATATATATATATACTGCACTTGGTATTTTGTGAAAGGGGACAACCCCTTTAAGGCTATGTGCACACGCTGCGGTTCCACTGCGGTTTTGGCTGCTGCGGATCTGCAGCAGTTCTGCAGACAGTGTACAGTAGTATGTTATCCTATGGGATTTACGTTCTGCTGTGCACATGCTGCGGATTTTTAACTGCGGAAAAGCTGCGGTTTTGAATCCGCAGAAAGAAATGACATGTCAATTCCTTTCTGCGGATTCTGCTGCGGTTTACCATCTCATCCTTTGTAGAGGTGATAAACCGCAGGGAAAACTGCAGAGCAATCCGCAGGTAAAACCGCAGGTCATTTTACCTGTGGTTTTACCTGCGGTTCCGCAGATAAAAAATCCGCAGACCAGTCTGCAGCGTGTGCACATAGCCTAAGGCTTATACATAAAGTTTCTTTCCTGGTAATCACCACTAAATATAATATTTGTACAGGTGTGTACCTATGGTATGGCGAGAACGAGGATGTGAGACAGTTTTTGCATACAAGCAATATTAGCAACAGGATATATCATTGACATGCACAGTATGTTTGACAGCACTAAATCATAAAGCCACAATGTACTCAATGTAAATAATATGTAGAATGTCTAGTAATAAATTCCATCACAGGGCGAAACGTTGAATACTACTACCTTGTTAATGTGGATTTTCTTCTGTTGTTTTTTTTACTACTGACATGAAAAAAAAATCTTTGAAAACAAAAATAATACATTTGGAAAGCAGAGTAAAAAAAATTGTTTACAGATATTGAGCTTTTTGCAGACTATGGCTACAGAATAAATGGTCATTGAATTTGTGTCATTCCATCCACAACATGTGATACTGAAGCTATGGCCATAGATATCACATATAGAACACACACCACAAGAAGAAGAAAGCTAACTAGGCTTTAATGATTCTTTAATTAAGCTATAATTAAAGGGCTTGTCTCAAGTTCTTAAATGGTTAAAATTGCAAAGTACTTTTAGAAAACAAAAAAAGTTTGCAATTTACCTCTTTTTTAAAAAAAAAACTAAGTTCTCAAGAATCAGAAGGATTTTTAATAATATAATTTACAGGTTGTTGTCCAAGGTACTGGCCACCCTGTAGTCTGAGTGTCTGGTTACCTAGGAAAGGAGCTTGCACCGCTTGCAGGCTCTATACGTTAGAGCCTGAAAGTGCCTTTCTGAAGCGGGCCAGATATTATCTAAGGTCTGATGCTCTTCATTTGATGCTACAGAGGCACAACTTCCTTTGCTAGCAGCATTGCCAATTGCTCATCACAGACTAGTGGCGCAGCTATGCTGCAGGATGGAATGTTGAATCTTCAGGAGCGCACCGCCCCCAGCAAGGTGGAAGACAAGAGTCAGTAAAACAGTGTGCTCCTGAACACAGAAGATTAGAACATTACTTTAAATATATTTGTAATATATGATTCATGTTTAATGACAAGGAAACCTAGTTACAACATCACTAGAATATTAATTTGTAATTTAATTGAGTCTTAATTTTAAAAAATGTTGGGCGGCAACAATAGAGTGAGAAAGTATAGAATTTCTAGGTTGCTGCAATTTACGCTGTAAGGAGGATGTCACCATCTGCTTCCTGTGGTCTTGCCTCTACATTATTCTGAGAAACGACTGCAAAGAATGTTTCCTACGTCACATCAACATCTCTCTGAGAAGCCCGAACTTGCCTAACAAGATGTGTTTAATCATGAGACCTGATCACAATGCATTGCCAACCTGATAGAAATTGCCACTGCTATGCGCATCAATGACCGTAAGTGCTGAGCTGGCTGATGCGTAAATGCAAATCAAGCAAGATTAATTCCAAGGAAGGGAATACATATTTTTCCCTTAGAATGGTTTCTATGGCTTTCTAAAAAAAATACTGGTCCATATTTTGGCATGCTGAATTAATATGGAGGATCCTCTCATCAAGCTCTCAGAAGAGGCTTATAGCTTGGTATGGTTTTTTAGGAAAAAGACGTAATGGTTCACCCATTTACTACAGCTGCCAGTATTGGACTGTGGCTTCTTTGACCCACAAAGAGGAATGATTCTGAGGGACTTTCTGAAGCTTTCATGTATCACAGCACATAGCAAGCTGCAGAATGCAGTTCACAGACAAATCCATCACAGAGCTCATCTACTGCCTCCATCCTGTAGCTCTTGTGTTCTCCTGACCTCTCACCTAAGCCCAGTTCCGATCACTTGATTTAAAGCTGTGTCTAATGCCTCCATCCTGTAACTCTTGTGTTCTCCTGACCATTCACCTAAGCCCAGTTCCAATCACTTGATTTAAATCCTTGTCTAATATCTCCATCCTGTACCTCTTGTGTTCTACTGAGCATTCACATGGAGACAAGGGGCAGAATGGAGACACAGGGCAGAATAGAGACAGGGGGCAGAATGAAGACATGAGGGCAGGATTGGAGACACGGGGGCAGGATGGGAGACATGGAGGCAGGATGGGAGACACGGGGGCAGAATGAGAGATATGGAGGTAGGATGGGAGACAAGGGGGCAGAATGGAGACACGGGGGCAGAATGGAGACACGGGCAAGATTGGAGACATAGGAGCAGCAAACTCTGTTATGAATGAGTCACCGTAGGAGGCAAAAACAGAAATGCTAGCTAAGTCCAGAAAACCAGAGAATTTGGCAGCTATCGGATTGCAGACACCTGAACCTATCAACACAACTAGCAGTAGCCGTGGGGGGTTCCTACGATGCCCTAGACCCCTCGATCACAGCCGGAGGACTATATAGCCTAAAGACAGAAAGGGAAATCTAAACTGCCCCAGAGCAGATCCCAAAGCAAAAGGCAACCCCCAACATATAATGACGGTGAAGCAAGAAGAAAGAACACTAACACAGACAGAAAGATAGACTGAGCAAAGACGGGGCCCAAGCTAACTGGAAAGGACAGGAAGGCTGCTGTCTGCAATCCGTGAAAAACCCTATGAAAATAAGAGCCAACAAACTGACAGTGAAAAAGGCCCTGAAGACGCTAGGCTTCAAAAAGGCTATGTCAGTACTCAGGAATATTCTGAAGACAGAGCAACAGGCAAAAGGAGATTCAGCTCACCCCAGCAGGGAATGGCAGAATCCAGAAAAGCAAGGCAAACAAAAACAAAACACAAATGCTAACAGGCAAAGCAGAAAACTTAGCTTTAGAGGAGCAGGAATCAGACTGGTCTCCTAGAAGTCCACAGAGAAATCACCCGCAGGCCAGAAGGGCGTCGGCAGCCTTATATCCAGTCCGTGACTCCACTCAGCCAGTCATCATCATTAGGCTCAGGTGCCTGATAATCAGGCTCATTACCTTCCTCCACCAGAATAGGGAGCTCACCAGACCTCAGTGACGAAGGGGAAAATGAACTCACAACAAAACTCTATGCAGGCTTTCATATGTGTTGCACTGAGGAGAGGCTTCCGTCAGGCCATTCTGCCATAAAGGCCCTACTGGTGGAGAGCTGCAGTGATAGTTAACTTTGTGGAACTTTCTCCCATCTCCCTAATGCATCTGTGGAGCTCAGCTACAGTGATCTTGGGGTTCTTCTTTACCTCTCTCACCAAGCCTCTTCCCCCACGATTGCTCAGTTTGGCTGGTCGGCCAGGTCTAGGAAGACTTCTGGTAGTCCCAAACTTCTTCCATTTAATGATTATGGAGGCCACTGTGCTCTTAGGAACCTTGAGTACAGCAGAAATTCTTTTGTAACCTTGCCCAGATCTGTGACTTGCCACAATTCTGTCTCTGAGCTCCATGGCCAGTTCCCTTGACCTCATGATTCTCATTTGGTCTGACATGCACTGTGAGCTGTGAGGTCTTATATAGACAGGTGTGTGCATTTACAAATCAAGTGCTATCAGTTTAATTAAACACAGCTGGACTCAGATGAAGGAGTAGAACCATCTCAAGGAGGCTCACAAGGAAATGGACAGCATATGACTTAAATATGAGTGTCTAAGCAAAGGGTCTGAATACTTATGACCATGTGATATTTCAGTTTTCTTTTTTAATAAATTTGCAAAAACTTCTACACTTCTGTTTTTTTTTCAGTCAAAATGGGGTGCAGAGTGTACATTAATGAGAAAAAAATGAACTTTTTTGAATTTACCAAATGGCTGCAATGAAGCAAAGAGTGAAAAATGTAAAGGGGTCTGAATACTTTCCGTACCCACAGTAGGAGGTTGTGATGACAATCTTACTGAGTGCGGTAATATACTATGTGCGGTCATCATACTTTGTGGGGGCATAATACTCTATGGGGGTCATCTATGTCAGTGAGACCACTTAGGGCCTTCAGTAGGGGCAAAATAACTGTCTAAGTGCTGCAATACATTTCCTTCTCAGTTTCTTAAAATGTTAGGCGATTTGCTCTTCTTTTACTGTGACATGATCTGACTTTTTCCTTGGGGCGCCTGTTATTTCTATGTATACCTCTGCTCAGGAGCATTATAACAATACAGAGACACTGAGGGTCATTATTATAAGGAGGCACAATGGAAGGATTGTTATCATTTTAGGGGAAGCAAGGAGTCATTATTATTATTAATATAAGAAAGCACAGGAAATATTTTTATTATTATAAGGAAGTACAGGGTCAAAATTATCAGAGGTCAAGGGGGAACATTAAAAGAGGCACAGAGAAATTATTATAAGTTATCTCAAGTTGTGGTTTGTGTAGAGGTAGTATAATGCGAGGAGGGTCCAGGAAAATCAGTAGAGAAGATGTTTCTGTGTTACATTTTGCAGAGAAGAGTTATGGATGGAATAAGAGGCCATTGTGGTCTGGACTAAATGGAAAGAAAAAGAGAAATGAATGGCAACAAACAGCGAGAAGTCACTGGTGAAAACCTGCAAAATACACACATATATGGTCTGCAGAACACTGGTGTAAAACTGATATCATTATATGGTCACTGTATGGCAGCAATATCAGTCTTAGGGTGGTTTCACATTAGCGCTTTTTAAGCGCACGCACGGCCGGGGGTAGCTCCGCCCCCGAGCCGGCTCTCTGCCCGGCGTGCCCGCCCCTTGCTTGTAGCGCCGCCTCCTAGCGCACAGCGGCGCCTGCGATCGGCGCACCCTATCTTTAGCATAGGGTGCGCAGATCGTGCGCAGGCCGTGCGCTAGTTGCGCTTTGACCTGCGCTGCGCACTTTTGACGGTGCGCCGTGCGCGCCAAAATCAAACTTTTCGGATTTTGGCGCGCACGGCGCACCGTCAAAAGTGCGCAGCGCAGGTCAAAGCGCAACTAGCGCACGGCCTGCGCACGATCTGCGCACCCTATGCTAAAGATAGGGTGCGCCGATCGCAGGCGCCGCTGTGCGCTAGGAGGCGGCGCTACAAGCAAGGGGCGGGCACGCCGGGCAGAGAGCCGGCTCGGGGGCGGAGCTAACCCCGGCCGTGCGTGCGCTTAAAAAGCGCTAATGTGAAACCACCCTTAGTACAGTGGTTTTGGTTAAAGAAGTTGTCCAAGCTAGAAGTTAAAGTCTGCAGTGACTGAGGACTTCTGAATCCTCACACAGCTCGCACGCTGGGACTTAGTGATGAAGTGCAGTTGCGTAACTTGAACAGAATGAGCCAATGCAAAAGCTGTAATAGGGCCCCAAATTGTTGCAAGTTTTTAATAGCATAGGTCTTTTCATATAGGTCAAAGGGACTTTGGGCCCCCTAAGCTTCAGGGCCTGAGTGCGATTGCAACCCTCGCACCTACTGTAGTTATGACCCTGATCATGTTACCGCAAGTATGCGATTTGTATACATGCGATCACCTGCTAACTAGACGTGCACGGCCTTGCTCAATGCAAGTGAAATTAGAAAGCAGAGTACAATTAGTTGGATGGTGGTTGGAGGTGTGAAAATAGCGTACTTGTAGTCACATGATGACTGCTCCAATGCCGGAATCGGAGGATCCTCACCGTGTGCGCTACGAGGATTCAGAAGTCTGAAGTTACCCAAACTTTAACCTCAACCCCTTTAATGATCAGTATGGTGGTATTATCAATACTGTAGATGCTGGTAATATTCGGTTATGGTTTGTTGGGATTTGTAATATTGCAATATTATTTTTTTGATATTATAAATATGAATCTTATATAGCAATATTATAGATGTTATTAAAAATATTGGTTTTGTAGGAAATCTTGATTTCCTCCAGGCAGGATAATAATAGTAATATGGCAAACACAGGAAGAAAAGAATCCACATGGCTGTATGGATGAACAATATGTAACTTTATTTCACATTGTTAAAAAAGTTTGCCAGACAATTAAAAACATTGCCCGTTCTGACGTACGTTTCTGGCCAAAGCCATTCATCATAGAATGAATTGGGTCGCCCTCACAGGGCTGTGGGGTACTCGGCACCGGGCCGGTATCAGCAGGACATGTCACAGCAGCGGTGACCCGGTCCGTGGCCCTGGGCACCCAAGTCATAGGAAGATATGTTAATGGTGAATAGTTTGTGACGCCACCTGTGGTGTTTGGCAAGGGAGGTGTTAAGCCGACGCTGCAGACAGATCCTCCGGGACAGATGGTGTCATGCAGCAATGATGGTATAGCCCTCCACAGGCAGGGCTGTTGTCCCAGGGCAGTGTAGATGTGGGGACACTTAGGTGGTGTAGTGTCCAGCGCAGGGGATGTAGCAGTGTCAGGCAGACGGACGCTGGAAGGAATGGAGGACACCAGGGCATGTAGTTCCAAAGCTTTACTCACAGTCAGTAGTGCCCGCTTCTGTGCCATGTCCTCCGGGTCAGGGACTCAGTCAACCTCCAGGCAAGATGGAAAGCTCCCTTCCACACTCCGACCAACTTATGTGCCTTTCCTGAACGTCTCCTCTATAGCACCTTTAAATGTGAAGATCTCCAGTACCGTGGTACGCTGGAGTTCCTCCTGACAGATGTTCCCAAGAACTCTATTTGCATGGCAGACAGCTGTAGCCTGCTTCGGGGACTCTCTACTCCTAAGTCCCGGCTCTCTATCCGTGTTGCTGTTGTGCCCTCAAGTCTTAGATGGGAGTAGTGCATTTACAGCCTACTACTCCACCGGTGTCTGCTGCAGAACCATTAGTGTCCATACAACCTCGGGGACCGGGCCCCGGCGTTGCTCTCAGAACTTCTAGGCAGGGTTCTTCCTCTAGCCCACGTCCTCTGTGTTCCCTTTACTCCTACGTTCCGTACGTGTCTTTCGCTTCTATGGAAGTTCAGATTTCAGTTCTATGTCTTTCTCCTTCTTTCCTTACCTTTCCCGTGCCAGCTGGCTCAGGTCACTGAGGCAGCTGCAGCACTCCTTCCTCTATCCCTTCTTCCAGGGATCCCCACTCCTCCCGAGTGGCTTCCTTCCTCACTGACCTCCTGTCAGACTGACTTGTAATCCTAAACCATCCCGCTCTTTTATGTATCCTAAACTCAACCCACCTCCCAGCATGTTTAGTGTTCCAAGCAGGGAACCACCAAAAGTGCTCTGCTACTCTCTAAGCAAGGAGCCGCAATGTGGTTGTGCTGAACTACTCTATTGTGTGGGGTGCGAGTGTTGGAGCGTGGTCAGGAGCTCCCAACTTATCTGGATGGTGGGGCACCACACCTTAGGAGAGAGGAAGGTGCAGTACCTCTGTGGCGACTGAGCCTCAGGGGCGCCACAGAATTAAAGTTACATATTTTTTATTCATACAGCCATGTGGATCCTTTTCTTCCTTTGTTTGTCAATTTTCTCTAGTGGTCAACGGTATTGGATCCATGCTGTATTAATAAGGAGCAATGCTACACTTACCAAACGGAGAGGCTTTCCCCAAATTTTCTTTTTGTGCTTCTTCTAATATTAGTAATATAACCTCATCTGGTGCTTGGGGAGGGAACACAATGGACCTGTGTGATTTCAAATGCCAGGGCTGAATTTCAGTCCCAGTCCGTCCTTGCTTATAGGGTAATGCTTTAAGCTAGACATATAATAATATTTTACGCCTTCCTAGTATGTGTTTGCATCTACAGGTGCTAGCTACACACCATAAACATTCCTTGTCACAGCTTGAATAGCGACTGAATTAAGATTGACTGATCCCAATAAGAGTACAAACTAGCGTTTTCCATAAAGTTGACGGACAATCATCTGTAAATATACTTAGCTTTCTTTACTATTATTCTTTCATCAGTGGTTTGAGCATTAGAAGCTACAGAACAGAAAGCACAATAGGCAAAAGAGGTGGACACGCAACCTTTCATGTATACCTTTACAAACATAACATTTGGGTGTACATGATGCGGCTAATAAAGACATTCTTACCAACCACAGTATAACAACATATCTATGACTGTTGTATGTGCATACACAACAATGTCATAGTTTAAGCAGGCTGCGGGATGCAGTGACAGGCAGGAGGCACAGCAAGGGTTAACAACTTTAATAGTTTTAATTGAACAGAGGTTAACTCCTCACAGGGAGATGAATGGTTAAAGAGTAGATGATAAGAGCAATAAATGCAGAACAACAACAGTCCAGTTAGTAAACATATAGTGTCCTTTATGCTCCTCAGCCGATGATGATCTGGGAGTGAGCATTTCAGGGACACTTGGCACTTTCTCCCCTCCTTCGGGATCTTGGGACAGACAGGGACGAAACATACTTCGATGGACCATTCCGGTAGGTGCCCCTTCTTCCTCTTCCGGTTGAATCTCATAGAAAGGACCATTGGATCCAATTAGGCGTTTCACCCGATTCTCCTCCACGCTCCTGAGTAACGCAGACATCTTACTGAGGGCAGACGACGCCTTCTCCCTCACTTCTCGGCATCCGATGTCATGGCTCTGCCTTTCTCTGGGTTAGGCTCCCCTCCGCTCACCGTACCTTTTCTTCCAGGTACAGCGTTCTCTCCAGTGAGCATAACCTTCAGAAGGGTGAGCAAATCTTTGCCGTCAGCGATCTCGTGTAGGGCAACCCCTTGATGTGTCCCATTTTTCCACAAGTCCAACATTCACTTCTGCACCTGTCTGGTGGGCACTTCGGTCTGGATCGCCATCCTCCAGGAGAGGCATATCCCCTCCGTAATAGCTCTTCATCTCAAGTTACAGGATTAAATTCTGGGGCTGCTGTTGGAGTTTCTCTCACGCTCTGTATCTCTCCTGTAACTTCTCCTATCTCTTGCCGTAAGTTACCCCGAGGTATGGGATTGGACTCCAAGGTAGCAGCAAGGGCTTCCTTTAGGCTCCCTATTTCTGCCCTCATTTTACTCAATCGCTGCCGTAATTTGCGGGACCACTCCGGCTCTTCCTCGTTCGGGGTAGGTACAGTACTTTGTGGCTCCGGACCATCCCTGCCAAGGCTGCGGTCCCTTGCTCCTGCTCCCTTATATGAGCTTCCGCCCCAATTTCTGCAAAAGCTTATACGCGCCTTAACACGCAGGCGCTCCTGCAAAGCTTGCTTAAGCAGCACATCTCTGAGGCCCACCACGAACTGGTCTCTCAATATCACGTCAGTTGACCCCACTCCGATTACCCCCACATTATTCCGGTGGGCAATATGTGCTTATATCCCCTACAGCATAATAATGTACTGCGTCAAGCACATCCGTGGTTCCCCAACATCAGTGGGATCTCCATGCATTTCCTCTAGGATCTGGAATACCTTGGTCAACGTGTCCCGTTCATGAGGAGGGCGGAACATTACAAAATACCGGGCTTCACAGTCTAGGGACATTAATGCTATCTCTGCCTGCAGCACAGGGGCCATGGAGTACATTCTCTTCATGCTCTTAACTCTTTCAGTCCAGTCCCACAACATCATGTTGCTTCCCGTGAACTTTGGGAGGTAAGCATCGCCCCCAATGGTAAGCTGAACCTGGGGGCATCCACAACCGCTTCGTCTGCCACCTCTGCGCCCGTAGACTGCATCTTGCTGACTATGCCAAGTGTAAGCAGGTTGCGGGATGCAGTGACAGGCAGGAGGCACAGCAAGGGTTAACAACTTTAACAGTTTTAATTGAACAGGGGGTTAACTCCTCGCAGGGTGATGAATGGTTAAGAGAGTAGATGATAGGAACAATAAATGCAGAATAATAACAGTCCAGTTAGTAAACTTATAGTGTCCTTTATGTTCCTCAGCCGACGATGATCTGCTGGGGGTTGTAGTCCTGGTCGACGGCTGGATAGTGGTCACAGATGGTCCTTTAAGCAACGATCCATCTTCTGGCAGCAGCGGTCGGTCTACTGTACCTTCCGCTGAGCCCCTAGTCCATAAATTGATGCGGCCAAGAAAGTTAAGGCCACAGCACTGTCCGGGTCCAACATAGACCGGCAAGTATAAACTGGCAAATCAGGGCTCAAATGTCTGTCCCTTACCCGGTTTCTCTTATGTGGCACGTGCACTGTACTCACGGACACGGAGCGTACGGCACCTTGCTCTCTGCCTGTCACACACTGCACCTCTCTCTCTCAGGTCCCCACTGATAGCAGCGGGAATAAACGGACGCAGGCCTGCGCAGGGACGAAGCACCTCTATCTCTCTGCTGCATGCCGCCTGTCCACGCCAAAACCGTCTGCCGTCTGTGGAGCGCGCTGCCTGCCTTGCTCGCACGCTGATGGCGGGGGCCTCTCTGCATCTTCGCTCGCTTCTTCCCTCAGCTTCCAGCCGAGTTCCCTGACTAAACATGCCCACTCTTCCTGGGTCATGGGGCCTGTCCGGTCCCCTATTCCTTCCCCCCGGGAAACAGGGGATGCAGCCTTGACAGATCTGGAGCCACCGCAGCACAGGTAATTGCAGCCCAGTCTTCCTCCTTACAATTAGACCACCAAATTTATTCTGTAGCCTATTAATTGTTATAAACACTTAAAATATATCACTCTGTTTGTAATGACTCTATATAATATGAGTTTCACTTTTTGTATTGAAGAACTGAAATAAATTAACTTTTTGATGATATTCTAATTTTGTGAGATGCACCTGTATGTCCTCCATATCAAGGAAACTGAGCTGCTGCACGAGCTGAGGACCATCAGATGTGCTATCTATCTTCATAACCCTCTTCTATACCTGATGAAGTGTACATTTCAGTGGCCCTGACCTCTTTTAGATCTAGAATTTCAATATGTAAGCTAAAACTGTGACAGTGTATTTATAGGCTGTGTTCTATTGTGATGTCATAAGTGTGCATTATAAATAAATAACCCAGATCCTAGTATATCTATGGGGAATGTGTGAATATTTAAAGAATATACTTTTCTGTGATGTCAACGTAAAAGCTATACATCACATACAAAAAGAAACTATAATACCCGACATCTAACGTTGGCCATAGACAAGGGATTTTGACCATAGAGATTAAATTGCAAATCTCTTCTCATGTGTAATATTCAATAAAAGGACCAAACAAGTTAGATTTTTGTCTTTTAAATATTTTATTGTGTTTTAATAATATAATAAAGTATAAAATGTAGTATACAACTTAAGTACTTTACACAAAATCTAAGAGAAAACAATAGGGGGTGTAGATAAGGGGGATAAAGTAGAGAAGAGGCACATAAAAAAATTAGAAGAAAGGGACCAGGAGTTGATACGGATATCATGTGTTCTGTTATATAATTAACCAAAGGACAGGCTGACACTTGACACATGTGGATGGACATCTGCTATCCATGGGTCCCAGATGTTGAAGAACTTATCCAAAGTGTCGTTCCAGACACTTGCAAGTTGCTCACAGGTCACAAAGTTATCTATAGAAGCTAAAAATTCTGCAAATGTTTTTTTTTCCAAGCATGGGCTACCATTTGCTTTGCTGCTGAAAATAGAAGAGTAAGAAATCTACCCCGAGACCAAATGAGTGTGGATGATTTATGACTCTACAAAACTTCCCAGGTGAGGGACGTATGGATGACAGCACCTGAAAAGTTGTATACATGAGACCAGAAGTGAGAAACCCATGGACAGGTCCATCACACATGTATACACCCCAAAAATAACTGTCAGGATAACCAGGGACCATGTGCTATCTGACAAGTTAGAGTTTAAATGACCCAATCCTTTGTTACCTGAATAAGCACAATTTGTCAGGCATTTATTTTCTGTACATATTAAAATACATGCATTCAGGACCAAAATGAATCTGAATATTCATGGAGAACGATTTTTGTCACAGTTAGATGATATGGCTGCCCAGGCAAAATAGTTATTACATAAAACCACAATTTGGAAGAGAGTGAAGGCTTAATTAAACTGATCTACTGCTCCACTAGGCAAGATCAAACGTAAAGGGGTGGTCCAGTCCTGGAAAAAATTTTGGCAAGCATGCACCACTGTTGGATTTGACTTTGCTCTGCAGTTTGAGCAGTTGTGAAGTGAATGTAAGTATGCATTTAGCATCTTTTTGGTCATGTGCCGACTAGCTTTGCATCTGCATCTGCCAATAGAGCATTCAGAGAAAATAGAAAGACGTTTTCCAGGACGTCCTATCCTAATAGCACGATGAGGGTTGTCCTTTCATCCTGACAGGGACAGGAAATGCACGAGAGGTTAAAGGTCCCCTCCCACGCCCACACTCCGGTGTTTTTCCTGTCCCGAAAGCGCCGGGGAGGAAGAGAGCCGCAGCATCCAGCAGAAGAGCTTACCAGAGGGCCAGGGGGATCGAGGTCCAAACGCCAACTCCTCCCGTCAGATGGCCCGGTGCGGCACCCCCCTAAGGGGGGTTCTCCGCCAGGCGTCCCGTGGAGCGCTGCTCCGGGACTCGGATCCGCTTCCCCTCAGCGGGGCTCTCGGCTCCCGCCGCATCGTCCACAGACGCTGGAGCGTCGGCTGCCGCGTCACTTCCGGGCGCCCGATTATTATTATTATTATTATTTATTGTTATAGCGCCATTTATTCCATGGCCCTTTACATGTAAGGAGGAGTATACATAAAAACAAGTACAATAATCTTAAACAATACAAGTCTTAACTGGTACAGGAGGAGAGAGGACTCTGCCCGCGAGGGCTCACAATCTTCAAGGGATGGGTGATAATACAGTAGGCGAGGGTAGAGCTGGTCGTGCAGCGGTTTGGTCGATCGGTGGTTACTGCAGGTTGTAGGCTTGTCGGAAGAGGTGGGTCTTCAGGCTCTTTTTGAAGGTTTCGATGGTAGGTGAGAGTCTGATATGTTGTGGTAGAGAGTTCCAGAGTAGGGGTGATGCGCGAGAGAAATCTTGTATGCGATTGTGGGAAGAGGAGATAAGAGGGGAGTAGAGAAGGAGATCTTGTGAGGATCGGAGGTTGCGTGCGGGAAAGTACCGGGAGACGAGGTCACAGATGTATGGAGGAGACAGGTTGTGGATGGCTTTGTATGTCATGGTTAGGGTTTTGTAATGGAGTCTCTGGGGAATTGGGAGCCAGTGAAGGGATTGACAGAGGGGAGAAGCTGGGGAATAGCGGGGGGACAGGTGGATTAGTCGGGCAGCAGAGTTTAGAATAGATTGGAGGGGTGCGAGAGTGTTTGAGGGGAGGCCGCAGAGCATGAGGTTGCAGTAGTCAAGGCGAGAGATGATGAGGGCATGGACTAGGGTTTTTGCAGATTCTTGGATGAGGAATGAACGGATTCGTGAAATATTTTTGAGTTGAAGTCGGCAGGAAGTGGAAAGGGCTTGGATGTGTGGTTTGAAGGAGAGATCAGCGTCAAGGATTACTCCGAGGCAGCGAGCTTGTGGGACTGGGGAGAGTGGGCCGTCATTTACTGTAATTGATAGGTTCGTAGGGGGGGTCACGTGAGATGGGGGAAAGATGATGAATTCTGTTTTGTCCATGTTGAGTTTCAGAAATCAAGCGGAGAAGAAGGATGAAATAGTGGTCAGACATTGAGGGATTCTGTTTAGTAGGGAGGTGATATCTGGTCCAGAGATGTAGATGATGACTTCCGGCGGCGCCACGGCATGGACGCATCAGAGCAGTGGACAGGCGGCTCAGGTCTCTCGACGACTGGAGGTAGGATAAAACTGGGAATACAGGTGCGCTGTAGTCGCTCTCCACCATGGAGAACGCCGCACAGCCCGAGCAGCCAGAGTCCGTAAGTAGGGCACTGGAGTGTGGGGTGGGCTGTATATTCCAAAAAAGATAGGAGCTTTAATAAAAACTCCTTTGCTTTGTATTAAGGAGAAGACGGCACCAACTCCTACAGCATCGACCTCCAGGAGACCCAAATGCCCCATCTGTGCCAACAAATTACCGGGGTCATGGAAAAAAACCCTATGTGAGGACTGCACCCTGAAGATCATCAGAGGCGAACAGGACTGCTGCCAGTTCAGTCTTCCAGCCAGCCGCAGGATAAGAGACCAAGATGGGAATCCGATCTGTCATCAGATGATAAGCCGAAGACGGACTCAGAGGAGGAGGGCGAGATCACCTCAGAACCCCCGGAGATAGGGAAAAGATACCTCTTCTCCTCGGAAAACACGGACGAGCTTCTTGGCACTGTGAGAAGCACCATGCAGATTGAGGAGACCCCAAAGGCTCAATCCATCCAGGACGAGATGTTCGGAGGCCTTAGAGCGAGGATCCGTCAGATCTTCCCAGTTAGCGACCATATCCGTTCAATGATTCTGGAGGAATGGAAGGACGCCGAGAAACGACTGGTCATGCCTCGAGACTTTAAGCTTAGGCTACCATTTAACCAGGAGGACATTAACACGTGGGACCAAGTTCCTAAGATCGACACCCTGGTGGCTAGGGTGTCAAGAAAGACTTCAATTCCCTTTGAAGACTCCTCTAGTCTCAAGGAACCCATGGACAAGAAGGCCGACGTGCTCCTAAAGAGGGCTTGGGAGGCCTCGACGGCGGTTATGAAGACAAACATAGCCGCCACATCAGTCTCCAGATCCATGCATTTATGGATCGATCACTTAGAGCAACTATTAAAGGATAAAACCCCTAGAGGCAATATCTTAGAAGGCCTTCCCCTGTTAAGGATCGCAACCGGATTCCTGGCGGACGCTTCAGCTGAATCCGTGCGATTTGCGGCCAGGGATAATTCTTTATCCAACGCGACTCATCGAGCCATTTGGATGAAGACCTGGTCAGGGGACTACCAGTCAAAAAATAGATTATGTGCCATACCCTTCTCAGGTGGGAAAGTTTTTGGGGCGGCCTAAGATAAAATTCTGGAGAATGCCTCGGACGACAAAAAAAGTCTTCCCGAGGAAAAAACAAAAAGGAATTTTCCCTTTCAAAGGTCCAGACCTTACCAAAGGCAGGAATATAAAGGGAAGGGGAAATCATCTCGCTGGGAGTACACGAAGGGGGTAAAAAGTAGGGCTCCCCCGTCTCGCTCCGGACAAAGTTCCAGAAGCAGGAGACAATGACACCATACCTGTAGGGGGTCACCTCAGATACTTCGCGGAGGCATGGGAACTCATCTCCCAAAACCGGTGGATTCTCAATACGATCTCCCAGGGCTATACCCTCGAATTCACAAACCCCCCCCAGCACGGTTCATCGTAACAAGTCCTCGATCCAAAATCCTTATAGATCCTATTTGGGCAGACGTAAAAGACCTGCTAAAGTCAGGGGCCGTGGTTCCGGTCCCAGAAATAGAGAGAGCTCAGGGCCACTATTCAACCCTCTTCACAGTAAAAAAAAACCGTTGGGGGAGAGTCGGACCATTATAAATTTAAAGCCATTAAATCAATGGATCCAGTACAAAAGCTTCCGAATGGAGTCCCTAAAAACCACCATCCCGTTGATAGACCGGAACTCTGCAATGTGCACAATAGATCTAAAAAGTGCATACTATCACGTTCCCATCCACCCCCACTCTCAAAATTTCCTACACTTTGCACTAAAAAAAGGAAGCTGGTACTACCACTTTCAGTTTCAGGCTCTTCCTTTCGGCTTGGCTTCAGCACCTCGGGTTTTTACGAAGCTGGTCGCCGTGGCACACTTGAGATAAGACGGAATAATCATCGTCCCATACTTGGACGACTTCCTCGTGATATCTCATTCAGCATCGG
The DNA here is from genome assembly GCF_039654945.1 of Dendrobates tinctorius. Taxonomy (NCBI): domain Eukaryota; kingdom Metazoa; phylum Chordata; class Amphibia; order Anura; family Dendrobatidae; genus Dendrobates; species Dendrobates tinctorius. Next base: position 28,471,384 of record NW_027361673.1, on the reverse strand, counting down.
AGTTAAAGGAACAGCTAGTCTCTGTAATTGCCACGCTCGAAAACCTAGGTTGGATCTTGAACAAAGAAAAGTCAGACCTACAGCCTGGTACCCAGAAGAAATTCCTGGGAGTCATGTTAGATTCCAAAAGAAGAATTTCATTTTTCCTGGAGGGAAAAAAGAAACCCATCATGGACAAAGTTCACCAGCTAGGATAAGATCGGATATCCATAAGAACCGCAATGAAGATCCTGGGTACCCTGACCGCATGCATACCCTGCGTAATGTGGAGCCAGGCTCACACAAGAAGCCTACAAAGGGAGATCCTGACAAAATGGGACAGACAGCATCCTCTCTGGACAGGGAGATTCGGCTGTCCCCAGCCTTGAGATCATCTCTAAACTGGTGGATCAGCCACAGAAATATCAGCCAGGGGTGCCTTGGATCCTGTCACCATGCGTAACTATCGTCACGGATGCCAGCAGAGACGGATGGGGGGCCCATCTAGAAGGAAGGTACCTGCAGGGAACATGGCCCAGAAACATCAGCTCACAGTCCTCAAACTACCGAGAGCTACGAGCAGTTTGGGAGATGCTAAAACGAGGCAGGTCGAGTCTACGGGACCAATATATAAAGGTCATGTCAGACGAGACCACAGTAGCCTTCCTACGCCATCAGGGGGCCCAAGGCATGGGAAGCTATAGGATTTAGCAGCCCGCATCCTCACTTGGGCAGGTAACAACGCTCGTTCCTTGTCAGCGGTACACCTAGAAGGCCCCAGGAGCAACATAGCCGATTATCTGAGCAGGCAGGAAGTCTGAGCCACCGAGTGAGAACTAAAAGAAGAAATCTTCATAGACTTGTGTCATCGGTGAGGAACCCCCAGCTGGACCTCTTCACGACCAAAAAGAACACCAAGCTAAAGAGATTCTACTCCCTCAATCCATCGGACTATCCGGAGGGAGTCGACGCCCTGAACCAGAGTTGGGGAGGGGGACTGCTATACGGGTTTACCCCTATCGCCATAATACCGAGAGTCCTCAGAAAGATCCAAGAAGAACGAGCCTGGGTGATGCTAGTCGTTCCCTTCTGGCCCAGGCGAAGTTGGTTTCCCCTCCTCAAGAAGATGGCTCAGGAAGGGCCACTCCATCTGCCGACGGCAGCGGATCTGCTTTCCCAGGGCCCAGTTTGCCACCAAAATCCAGAGAACCTACAGCTGGCAGCATGGATCCTGAGAGGGAGGTCCTAAAATCCAGAGGCCTCAAGTGATCTCCACGTTGCAGGCTAGCCGCAAGCCAGTTATGAGTGCTATTGTCATGGAGTGACCAGTCCTCTGTGCCGCGACCCGCTGGACGGCACTAAAACCAGGACAAACAAGGGGAACATCGGGGAAACAGTTACAGCGGTGGGCCCTGCAATAGGTAACGGGGACGTGGAGACCTCTTGTACTCCCCTGAGGCAGTGTCCCTGAACACTCCTAATGTTCCCTATACAGGCTCTTCACCTGTTGCCGAGCAGGATACCTCAATCCCTAACTCGCCCTGCACCTAACCCTTACTAGTGAACTGGATGGTGCAGACACTAGTCCCACCGCTGTACTAATACACACAAGGAAAATACAACAAAACAGGGAAAACACACAACTTAGCTTTGCTCTGCTGCAATTGCTCCAAGCAACAGAGTACAGCACCTGGGTACAGTTTCCACCTGAATAGCTGCTAATCCAAAGCTCTAGCTGAGCTGCAAGGAACTCCTCTCAATAGCTCCTTTCTCCACCAACATGGATCGTGACAGCTATATATTGTAAAATTTGGAAGCAGTTCTGCTCGGAAGGTGGTAGTACCCCCATAGACCCATCTCACCCAAATATCCCTCAGATTCTTGACTTCCTGCAGGCAGGATTTAATAAGGGTTTAAGTCCAAGCACATTGAAAGTCCAGATAGCAGCTTTAAGTACTTTCTTTGATTTCTCCTTGGCTTCTCATCCATGGATAGCACGGTTCAAAAAGGCCATCCAGAGATTAAGACCCACATTAAGGAAAACAGTCCCCCTGTGGGACCTAAATCTCGTACTTAACGCTCTATGCAGGCCCCCTTATGAGCCAATATCTGAAATAGACGTCACAAGGCTTACACAAAAAAACGTCTTTTTGGTAGCCATCACCTCAGTCAAGCGGCTAGGCGAGATCTGGGCCCTGTCAGTCCAGAACCCCTACATGCAGATCTTCGAAGACCGTATAATACTAAAACTAAACCCAGGATTCCTCCCTAAGGTAGAATCTCCCCAGAATCGAAACCAGGAGATAGTCCTACCCTCATTTTGCCCATTCCCGAAAAACGATAAAGAAAAACTTTTTCACTCATTGGACGTCAGACGAGCAGTCACACGCTACTTAGAGGACACGCAAGAGTGGCGACAGGACACAAAACTGTTTATCCAGTACGGTGGTAAAAATAGAGGTAGAGGTGCATCTACACACACCCTAGCAAGATGGATAATATCAATCATCGCCTCAGCATACGAGGCCGAGGGATTACCTATACCAGAAGGGATTAGGGCCCATTCCACCAGGGCAATAGCGACATCATGGGCAGAGAGGGCGGGAGCCTCAGTAGAGCAAATATGCAGGGCCGCCACCTGGTCTACGTTAAACACTTTCTGTAGACACTATAAATTGTACACACTAACGGATAGCCAGACGACCTTCGGTCGTAAGGTGCTACAAGCAGTAGTTCCACCATAGACAAATTCCTACTTTGGTATTCCCCATCATGCTGTCAGGATAGGACATCCTGGAAAACGGAGATTAGACCTGCCGGTAATGTTATTTCCAGGAGTCCATCCTGACAGCACTGGTAGTTTCCTCCCGTTGATTTGTATTTGTGGTAATATGCTTGTACTAAATCTAAATAAATAATAATTGCATCCATCCTGGTGTGGTACTTGGAAAAATCACTGGAGTGTGGGCGTGGGAGGGGACCTTTAACCTCTCGTGCATTTCCTGTCCCTGTAAGGATGAAAGGACAACCCTCATCGTGCTGTCAGGATGGACTCCGGGAAATAACATTACCGGTAGGTCTAATCACCGTTTTTCATTCACCGGGGTTCTTGATTCAAATCCCACCAAGAAAAACATGTCCGTGAAGTTTGCATATTCTCCCTGTGTATGCTTGGGATTCCACCAGGTACTCTGATCTCCTCTCATACTCCAAAAATATACTCATGGGAGATTTAGAATGTACCGTAAGTCCCAATAATAATGTCTATAACGTTCTGCATAATATACCCCTCTAACCAAGCCATCAATGTGCACACTTAGGCACCATAGTTCAGTCATTTGTATTTTTGCTTTGCATCACTGGGTCCTGGGTTTGAATCCCATCAAGGACAACATCAGCAAGGACTTTGTATGTTCTCCCCGTGTCTGATAGGGAATTTAGAGACAGTAATACAGAAATAGCATTTTAGTAGTAGGAAATACAAGACTTCTTAGAATATAAAATCTTCATCTCTACAAAAGAAACCAGAGATTTCAAGCTACAGAAGAAGAATGCAGTCTATGACACTGACGAGCAGTGAACACATTCTAAATATTACACATCATCACTGCTGCCTCAAGGTGTGAGATTTTTTTTCGCTAAACGACAGTGATAATGTTTTCCTTCTTGGCAGTCCTATCTCGATGTGAATTTGATTGCTTCATACGTATTTTATATTATATTTAAAGACAAAATAGTTTGAAAGCTATAATCGCTCTAGGGATCTTGGTTGGGAGCCCAGTTTTTGCACCTGGACTCAGAAATTTCAAGCTGCACTTCTGTACGAAGGAACTGAATTCTTAGTTTATATATTTACAAAAGTAACAACAAAAATATAGTGATACATTATTTAAAAACGCACTGTGAAGAAACCAGATTGTATCTTAATTTCCCAGACAACCATGTTTTTGCAAACCAAGAAGAAGGACTTGTAAGCTGATATACCATATACCATTGTGTGCATTTATCTTTGACTATTGATGTCTGCTGATATGCTAATTGTGTATTGTATTATGGAACCAGTTTGTTGACTGCGAAAGTAGATAGGGAAAGGCTGTGAGGGTGGACTGAAGGACACTGGGTAAATCTAAAACTAGATCACATGCCTAGATAGATCACAAAAATAGATCACATGCTCTCGGTTATCTCCCTACGCTTGTCATTATCTCCTCTCTGTGTATGTATCACAGGTGGAGTAGTGACCCTGGGAGCTTGGACATAACATCTACCATTATCCCGGTGAGACCTTGTAAGGTGCACCATCTTTAAGTAATTGCTGGGATTGTTCTGTTTGCTATTGGGTGTTGTGGGTCAATAAAGTATTGCCACAGTGTTTTATCCTCACCCTGTGTTCTCTGTGTAGTGTATTGCCCACGTGGAGATAGAGCGGGCGTTCAGTGGTATGAGCCCTGGTCCATGCAGTCTTGCTAAAGGCAGCCAGGCCAGCGGACGAGAGCACCCACTGACCCCGTTAATCCACACGCACTAAACAAAGTGTAGGGTATTGGAGAAAATGCCAAATTATGGGTTGTCATTATGATTTTAAAAGCAAAAACACAGTAGTTTGATAAATGGCTTCAACCAACCACTAACCATGAGTGCAGAAAAAGGTTTGGTGTTATCATTCATATTCTCTGAAAAAAGGCCTAGAAAGCAAAAATTCTGCCAGGGTATGTAAACTTTTGAACACAACTGTATATGGTACCTGCTCGTTTAGTCGTAGGGGTGTACATAATTTTCTGTTCAGTCATGGGCATCACCGCCCACTCAATTTGATTGATTTCCCTGGTTGCACTAACATCATTGGAATCCAGTGCTTGCGCAGTGTGGTGTTTGGAGCCGCGCTTGCGCGTGGAGCCAGCCACGCTTGAGGAGCCACACGTCACAGCATATGCATGTCTCCCTAATCGACACTGCTGTCCGCTCCACACTGCACAAGCGCAGCCGGCTCCATGCTACACACTGCGCAAGTGTGGTCGGCTCCATGTTACACGCTGTGCAATTGTGTCTGCCGGCTCGACAATGTGCAAGTGTGGGATTCCAGTGATGTCGGCGCAACCAGAGAGATCAATCAAATTGAGTGGTGGCAACGCCCATGACTGAACAGAAAATGAAACACACCCCTATGACTAAACGAGCAGGTACCATATAACTATATAAAGTGCTTTTTTTTTCCTGGAGGAAGCGCATGTCATGGCTTCCAGGAGTGTTCTACATCTTCTCCTTCACCTCTTCTCCCAAGAGAATAACAACTCTCGACTCCTCCCCCTCCCAGTTAGGGTATGTCTGCAAAGCTCTAAGCTTCAGACAAGTAAGGGAGTGAGGTAAATTGTGTGTGTGTGTTGGGGTCTCTAGCAGAGTGAGCATAACTCCCATTGCTCACAAAACACATACAAAACAGTACATATTTAACCCTTTTGTGGCGACAAAGACACAGGGCGCCACACACCTTTCACACACTTACCTATATCAGTCACACTCATACCTCAGCTTCTAGCCTTCTCAATTCTGACTACTCCTCTCTTCTAACCAGAAGTAGTCTCCTCTCCCTTATGTCCCTTAGGCCCCATTCACACATTCAATTTTTACATACATGTTTAATGCACATTTTTCAAGAACAGAGCAAATACCCATTATAGCCTATAAGCATGTTCACATGTAACGAGGCGTGGGACAGTAGCCGTGGGTGAGGTACTCACCTCTTACACCCTGGCACGTTACATGAAGTTGGGGGTCCTAGCTGGGTGTGTGGGCTTTGTCTACAGGGGTGCTATGCCCTTGCAGGCCGCATAATGCCGGTGACTTCGGCTGGCCAGGACCAGATGTTGAATATTTCAATGAGGGAGACCACCACTCAAAACATCAATATGAATATTATGTACAATAGATAGTGGGTGCATAGCTTCACAAACGTTTCCTTCAAAATATAGAGCATCTTTACAGACAGTCTCTATATCTCTTCAAGTTTACTTGTTCTTGCATCATGTTTCTCTGTCAACACCACCACCCTACAAAAGCCCAGTCAGTGAGAGTCCTTTTTACAGCACACGGTTCAGCGCCCTCTTACCTCTTAACCCCTTCCCGACCTGTGACACAGCGTATGCAGCATGAAAGTTGGTGCCAATCCGACCTGTGACACATATGCTGTGTCATGGGGGGATCGTCTTCCTGCGGGTCGGTGACCAGGGTCACTGAAAGGTCACCTGACCTGCAGGCACAGGACCCTTTGTACTTCACCCCAGCGGGGGTGGCTTAGCCCCCCCATGGCTACGATCGCTCTGATTGGCTGTTTCACTTTTACCAGCCAATCAGAACAATTGTAATATTTCACCAATGAAATTTGGTGAAATATTACAATCCAGCCATGGCTGATGCTGCTATATCATCGGCCATGGCTGGAGACCGAGATCTGATCACCCCCACTGACTGACAGGGGCAATCGGCCCTCGCTACCGACTGACGGCAGCGATCGGCTGCCGCCGTCATCATCTGCTCCCCCTCCCCTTCCCTCTGCTCCCTCCCGCCTTCCGATCCCCCGCTCCACCCTCCTGGTACCTCCTGAGTCCTGATGTCCCTCCCGGTGTCCCTGCTGAATCCTGCAATGGAGTCGCCATCTTCCAAAATGTCGGGCGCATGCGCAGTGCGCCCATCGAATCTGCCGGCTGCAGATTCATTCATTCAGGGACATTTTGATCACTGTGATAAACTCTATCATAGTGATCAAAATAAAAAAAGTAAATTAACCCCCCGTTTATCACCTCCATAGGTAGTGACAAATAATAAAATAAATTTTTTTTTTCCATTAGGGCTAGGGTTAGGGTTAGAATTAGGGTTAGAGTTAGAAATAGGGTTAGGGTTGGAAATAGGGTTAGGGTTAGAAATAGGGTTAGGGTTAGAATTAGGGCTGGGTTAGAATTAGGGTTAGGGTTGGAGTTAAGGTTAGGGTTGGAATTAGGGTTAGGGTTGGAATTAGGGTTAAGATTAGGGTTAGGGATGTGTTGGGGTTGGGATTATGGTTAGGCTTGTGGTTAGGGTTGGAATTAAAGTTATGGTTAGGGGTGTGTTAGGGTTAGGGTTGAGTTAGAATTGAGGGGTTTCCACTATTTAGGCACATCAGAGGGTCTCCAAACGCGACATGGCGCCACCATTGATTCCAGCCAATTTTGCGTTCAAAAAGTCAAACAGTGCTCCCTCCCTTCCAATCCCCGGCGTGTGGTTCCCCCCCTCATATGGGGTACCAGCGTACTCAGGACAAACTGTACAACAACTTTTGGGGTCCAATTTCTCCTGTTACCCTTGTGAAAATAAAAAAATGTGGTCAAAAAAATCATTTTTTGAGGAAAAAATGATTTTTTTATTTTCATGGTTCTGCGTTATAAACTTCTGTGAAGCACTTGGGGGTTCAAAGTGCTCACCACACATCTAGAAAAGTTCCTTGGGGGTTTAGTTTCCAAAATGGGGTCAATTGTGGGGAGTTTCTACTGTTTAGGTACATGAGGGGCTCTGCAAACGTAACATGACGCCCGCAGACCATTCCATCAAGTTGGCATTTCCAAACATCACTACTTCCCTTCCGAGATCCGACGTGTGCCCAGGGCAGTTTCTATGGAATCCCGATTTTGCCAACAGGGCGAACATCGAAAAAGCGCCCCCCCCCGTACATTAACATACACAATGCATAGGACCCCAGATATTAGCACACCCCCCGATATTACACACACACAGTGCTGAGTACCTCAGATATCCATTCCCCACCCCCCGACCCCCGATATTATACACACACACAAACACAGGCTAAGTACCCCAGATATTACCACCAACCGCCACACACACAAACAGAAGGCTAAGACCACAGATATTGCCACAAAATCCTTCCCCCTGCCCCGATATAATATAACAAACACAAACAGTAGGGTAAGCACCCCAGATATTGCCTTCAAACACCCCCCACCCCTCGATATTACACACAAAGACAGCAGGCTAAGAACCACAGATACTGCCACCAAACAACCCCATAATATTACACACAAAGACAGCAGGCTAAGCACCCCAGATATTGCCATAAGTTCAACCCCCCCCCCCCAATATTACACAAAAAAACAGCAGGCTATGCACCACAGATATTACCACAAAATCCCCTCCCCCCAATATAACAAACACAAACAACAGGGTAAGCACCCCAGATATTGCCCCCAAGCTCTCCCCCCAATATTACACACAAAGACAGCAGGCTAAGTACCCCAGATATTGCCAGTGCCAGCCCACAACCCTCCCCCATATTACACAAAAAAACAGCAGGCTAAGCTAAGCACCTGCACCACAGATACTGCCAGCAAACAACCCCCCGATATTACAAGCAAAAACATCAGGCTAAGCACCCCAGATCATGCCACAAAATACCGCAATAATTATACCTCAATCCGGGCCAGGCACGGATATAGCAGCATAGACCCTGGAACCAAACAGCAGCGATCAGGCAGGGTCCGTCTCTCACTATCCTTCCTGTGTGAGAGCATGGGGGCATTCCTCGGCCAGTCGCAGAAGCAGAGGAGCTCAGGAGCAGGCAAGTGAGTTATAGGAGTGAGTGTGACGTCACTCACTTACACTATCTCCGTGCGCGGCGCCCTGCTGGCTGAGCCTGTCACTGTGATTATTTTCTGTCAGCTGTTTCACTTCAGGGAGGGGGGTTATCGCACGCCTGCCTGGGTTGTAGGCAGGGCCGGCTCCAGGTTTTTGAGGGCCCCGGGAGAAAAAGTCTCAGTGGGCCCCCCTTAACACATACCACGATTCATGCCGTGTGACATCCGTGGTGACGGCCAAAAACGGACTTGTCTCTGTGTGGATCACACGGACACGCATGTGATCCACACGGACACTCGCTCTGTGGCAAAACACGTTCATGTGAAGGAGGCTACAGATTAGTAGTGTACGCATGAAAGAAAGAAGAGAGAGAGAAAGAACAGAGAGAAAGAAAGAAAGGGGAAATAAAGAACAGAGAAAGAAAGAAAAGAGAGAAAGAAAGGAAGAACAGAGAGAGAAAGAAAGAACAGAGAAAGAAAGAAAGAAAATAAAGAACAGAGAGAAAGAAAGGAAGAACAGAGAGAGAAAGAGAAAGAAAAGAACAGAGAGAAAGAAAGAAAGAGGGTAAAGAAAGAAAGAGGGGAAAAAAGAAAGAAAGAAAGAGGGGAAAGAAAGAAAAGAGAGAGAAAGAAAGAAAGAAAGAAAGAAAGAAAGAAAGAAAGAAAGAAAGAAAGAAAGAAAGAAAGAAAGAAAGAAGGGAAAAAAGAACAGAGAGGGAGAGAGAAAAAAGAGGGGAAAGAAAGAATGGAGAAAGAAAGAACAGAGAGAGAAAAAGAGTCGACAGAAAAAAAGAACAGGGAGAGAGAGAGAAAAAGAAGGAGGGGAAAGAAAGAAAGAAAGAAAGAAAGAAAGAAAGAACAGAGAGGTAGAGAGAAAAAGAAAGAGGGGAAAGAACAGAGAGAAAGAAAGAGGGGAAAGAAAGAACAGAGAGAGAGAAAGAAAGAGAGGAAAGAGAGAACAGACAGAGAGAGAAAGAACAGAGACAGAAAGAAAGAAAGAGAACAGAGAGAGAGAAAGAAAGAACAGAGAGAGAGAAAAAAAGATTAGAGAGAAAGAAACAGAGAAAGAAAAATTCTATAAAGATACCATAGCAGCCCAGCTCCCATTATAGTGCCCACCTGAGCCTCCTGGTGCAGGACATATCATGATCCGCTCACATGGCCGACATCCCCGATTCCAAGGCGATCCCGCTGTCAGTTCTGTCAGAGGAGGACACGGTGATGGATCTGAAGCATTCCCTCAAGTGCCTCCATGGTTCCGTCACAATCTCCTACTGAAATTACCTAATTTCTGGTCAGCTTCCAGCACGTCACTTCCGGTAGAACGTTACGTGCGAGTTTTAAATTGCTCCTTGGGGCTCCGCTGTGTACTCCTGTGTCCCGCGGGGAAAGTAAGCTCCCAGCTGGGGCAGTCTCTCTCTCAAAATCGGGACTGTCTCGCTGGATCCGGGACGGTTGGGACTCGGAAGGTATAAATGCTCCCCACCATACACCTCGTACACGCACGGCTCCGCTTTGTATGCCTCGTACACAAACGGCTCCGCTCCGTACACCTTGTACACACGCGGCTTCACTCCGTACACCCCCGGCTCTGCTCCGCTCCATAAACACACGGCTCAGCTCCGTACACACAGGGCTCCGTTCCGTACACCTCATACACACACGGCTTCGCTCCGTACACCTTGTACACACACGGCTCTGCTCCGTACACCTCGTACACACACGGCTCTGCTCCATACACCTCGTACACACACGGCTCTACTGCGTACACCTTGTAAACCCCTCCTGACCCTACACAAGTACACACACGGCTCTGCTACATCCACCTTGTAAAACCCCTCCTGACCCTACACAAGTACACACACGGCTCTGCTACATCCACCTTGTAAACCCCTCCTCCTGACCCCACACAAGTACACACACGGCTCTGCTACATCCACCTTGTAAACCCCTCCTGACCCCACACAAGTACACACATGGCTCTGCTACATCCACCTTGTAAACCCCTCCTGACCACACACAAGTACACACACACGGCTCTGCTACATCCACCTTGTAAAACCTCTCCTGACCCCATACAAGTACACACACAGCTCTGCTACATCCACCTTGTAAACTCCTCATGACCCCAGTGTCCCACACATAAACGTTACCTCATCCATCCTGACCAGCACCATAATGAAAAAAGACCAGCACAGCAGAGTCCTGCAGCCACCCTTAACATGTGACCCCTGACTCCTCCCCTCCTGTGACCTCATCACAGGTCCTGTGCTGGTGCTGCACACAAGATTACAGCCGAAGGAAGCGATGATCATTGCTGGCTGTAAGGGGTGCATCATTGCATGGGTCCCTCGCGGAGGGTGCAGGATGGGGTCAGTACAAGGGGGCGTGGCGGTGGCCGGCGGGTATCCCAGACAGCGTGAGTGGGCCCTCCCATCTCGCTAGGGTCCCGGCACTTGCCCGGATGCTGACGCCGGCCCTGCTTGTAGGGAGACAGACACAGACAACTAGGCAGGCGCCCCCTGGCTTGGGTGGCGCCCCGGGCGATCGCACCCCCGTCCCCCCCTAAAAACGGCCCTGCGTGTGCCCAAACAGTGGTCCCCCACAAATGGGGTACCAGCGTACTAAGGACAAACTGGACAACAACTTTTGGTGTCCAGCTTCTCCTGTTACCATTGTGAGAATAAAAAATTGCCGGCTAAAAAATCATTTTTTGAGGAAAAAAATGATTTTTTATTTTCACGGCTCTGAGTTATAAACGTCTGTGAAGCACTTGGGGATTCAGAATGCTCAGCACACATCTAAATAAGTTCCTTGTGGGGTCTAGTTTCCAAAAAGGGGTCACTTGTGGGGGAGCTCCAATGTTTTGGCACACAGGGGCTCTCCATACGCGACATGGTGTCCGCTAACGACTGGTGCTAAATTTCCATTCAAAAAGTCAAATGGCGCTCCTTCCCTTCCGGACCCTGCCGTGCACCCAAACAGTGGTTTATGACCACATACGAGGTATCCGTGTGCTTAGGAGAAATTGACCAACAAATTTTAGGATCCATTTTATCCTGTTGCCAATGTGAAAATGAAAAAATTGAGACTAAAAGAAATTTTTTGTGAAAAAAAAAGTACTTTTTCATTTTTACAGATCAATTTGTGAAGCACCTGGGGGTTCAAAGTGCTCACTATGCATCTAGATAAGTTCCTTAGGGGGCTCTCCAAACACGACATGGTGTCTGCTAAAGATTGGAGCTAATTTTCCATTCAAAAAGTCAAATGGCGCTCCTTCCAATCCGAGTCCTGCCGTGCGCTCAACCAGTGGTTCCCCCCACATATGGGGTTTCAGCGTACTCAGGACAAATTTGTTGTAAAAATGAGAAATTGCTGGTCAACTTTTAACCCTTGTATCCTTGTAAAATTTGTTTCCAAAATTGTGCTGATGTAAAATAGACATGTGGGAAATGTTATTTATTAACTATTTTGTGTCACATAACTCTGGTTTAACAGAATAAAAATTCAAAATTTGAAAATTGCGAAATTTTCTGTCGGGCAGAACACAACACCAACACTAATAACTAAGACATATCACAATTCACATTATACACCATAACAGTACTACTTTCTTCAAGGATGAAAGTGGGAAGTATGTCCATCTCCTTACACACATGTGGACCAATAGCCGACCCGGCCGTACCCCCCCCCCGGGCCAAAAAAAGAAATGTGTTTTTTTTTATCCAATGTTCAGATCAAAATCAATCATGCAACTGAATGGCTGTGACATAAAACAAGAACTAGCACTGGGATGCTACCCGTGTGTTATCCAGGTGCAGTTTGTTTTTTTTGCCACATTGCCACACTAAGACCTCTTTCACACATCTGGTTTGTGCTGTTAGGCACAATCCGGCATGTGTGTAAAAAAGGGATCCGTTTTTTTTTACCGCCGGATGCGTTTTTTTGTCTTTGAGAAGCACATGCGCCGGATCGCGCCGCATGTGCTTCCGTTTGTTCCGGTTTTTACCGGATCCGGCTGAATTCCTCTGTCCGGCGGCCGGACAGGACGGGTGCTGCAGCGTTTTTTTGTCCGGCGAAAAAAGCCGGACATGGACGTATGTGGCCCTTCCGGCTCTGCGGGACAATGTTTCTCAATGGCACATTCCGGCCGCCGGATCAGACTTCTACCTGATCCGGCCACCGCATGCACGGTTTTACCCTGTGCGCATCCCCGGATATCTCTCTCTCTCTCTTTAACCCGTTCTCTCTCTCTCATACCCCGGTCTCTCTCTCTCTTTCATATCCCGTTCTCTCTCTCTCTCTCTCTTTCATGCCCCGTTCTCTCTCTCTCTCTTTCATACCCCGTTCTCTCTCTCTCTCTTTCATGCCCCGTTCTCTCTCTCTCTTTCATACCCTGTTCTCTCTCTCTTTCATACCACGTTCTCTCTCTTTTTCATACCCCGTTCACAGGCTCATGGATCCTTTTCTTCCCTGGTGACCCCTTTGCAACATAGCCGTGTCAGGCGCCGTAAGATGCGCCGCATATACTTCCGGTCCCTCCGTTCACGGCTGGATCCGGCACTCCATCTTTTTGCCGCATGGCGCCGGAATGCCACCGACGGACATGTGAAAGTAGCCTAATAGAAACAAACCCAAAAAATTCCAGAAATTAAAAATTGGATTTAGCACGCTGATAAACAATGGTCCTTCTTTTTCCTCATATGTAAGAAAAAAAATCATCATCTGATTGAGACCTTAGTGGCAGATGCATTCTTTAGGGCACGTTCAAATTACCTTATTTCTCCTCTCTCTTTGCTGTTTTAAAAAATGGACAGCATACAGAGCAATAGAGTCTGATGGAGCGATTACCTTTTACTAACAGATTCAGATCTCTGTTCTGCTGTTCTGTTGAACTTAGTGTGTGTACCTATTCTAATCCATTTTTGTGGCTCAAAATCAGCAATTTAATATATGAGGCCCGGTAAAAACAGATGGCACACAGAATCCATTACTTTTTAACTGATTCATTTACATGTGTCCGCAAAAAAGAACATACGATAATCATTTGACTATGTATTTTTAGTCAAAAATAAGCCTAGATTGTCCAATTTGCTATAGCAATTGTCACCTTTTACTAATGGTGACTTTCTCTTTCTCAGATGGGCTTGCCTCTTTCACCTTGAGACACATCACACGCTATAGCTCAGGGTAGACTTTTACTTGCTCTCCTATTGTCCTAAGTCGAAGGAAGGTACACCATACTTGTGAGTACATACTCATCCCCACTGCTAGCAGCCTGGTGACAGGGCCGGCGTTAGGGGCAGGCAGACCAGGCAGCTGCCTAGGGCCCGGCACCACTCCCCCCACATCGCACATTCAACTTATTGGCATCACAGATGCTGTTGAAAGCGATACAGTTGAAAGCAGTAATGGAAGAGGTAGCATCAGATGACACTCCGTCCTCCATCATTCCCATCTGCCTCTGACTCAGCGTGTGCGAGCAGTGGAGCTGATGAGACGCTCTTCAGAAGCGAGAGCAGCAGGGAACGAGGAGGATGTAAGTACAGTGTGTCTGCACTATACTGTGTGTGTGTGTCTGCACTATACTATACTGTGTGTGGGGAGCTGCATTATACTGTGAGTGGGGATTGTAATATACTGTGTGTGGGGGGCTACATTATACTGTGTTTGTGGGGGCTGCAGTATACTGATAGTGGTGGCTGCATTATACTGTGTGTATGCTGCAGTATACTGATAGTGGTGGCTGCATTATACTGTGTGTATGGGGGTCTGCATTATACTGTGTATGGGGGACTGCACTATACTGTGCATGTGGGGGCTGCACTATACTGTGTGGGGGGCTGTACTATACTATGCGTGAGGGGACTGTACTATACTGTGTATGTGGAAGGGCTGCACTATACTGTGGGGACTGCACTATACTGCGTATGTGGGGGGCTGCACTATACTGTGTTTGTGGGGGTTGCACTATACTGTGAGTGGGGGCTGCTTTATACTGTGTGGGGGCTGCTTTATACTGTGTGTGGGGGCTGCACTATACTGTGTGTATGGAGGGGCTACATTATACTGTGTATGTGTAGGGGCTGCATTATACTGTGTTTGTGGGGGCTGCATTATACTGTGAGTCGGAGGTTGCATTTTACTGTGGTGGGCTGCACTATACTGTGTGTGGGCTGCACTATACTGTGTATGTGGGGCTGCATTATACTGTGACTGGGGGGCTGCATTTTACTGTTTGTGGCAGGGCTGAATTATACTGTGTGTGGGGGGCTGGAAAATGCTCTATGAGGGGGCTACATTACCGTATACTGTGTGTATGGTGCTGCATTATACCCTGAAAGGGCTGAATTATGCTCTATGAGGGGCTATATTATAGTGTGTGTGGTGCTGAATTATACTCTATAAGGGGGCTGCATTATATTCTGAGGGAGGCTGCATTATACTCTATAATGGGGCTGAATTATACTCTATGAGGGGGCTGCAGTATACTCTATGAGTGGGGCTGCATTGTACTCTGGGGGGGCTGCAGTAGGAGTATACTCTGAGAGGGGCTGCATTATACTCTATTAAGGACCATGATCAGTGCATTATACCATTTGTACTTTATGGGACCTGCATTCTACTGTATTGAGGACTATCTCTCTCCATCATTCTTCCTCAGCTGGAGTAAAGTGGCCAGGAAACAAACGTCGAACAACTTCAATATCGTCGATCACTCGTTTAACGGCCTGAACTCAGCGCATGTAAATATTCAACCGAAATGTTTCTGTGTGATGGTGCAATATCTGAGCATGTGAGCATTTGGGGCCCCACTTTAAACTTTTGCCCAGGGCCTCACTTTGTCTAAAACTGGCACTAGTGTTTCTCCGCAACAACATCCTCCTGGTCTGTCTGTGCCCTCTACAGTATGTGTCTGCGTCGTTTACTCTTCACTTTTTATGCTCTTTGACATTATAGCTAACCCATGACCCAATGGTCTCACCAGCAACTCAGTGCACATTAACCCTAAGTCAGCTGTGCAAAACGTTTTGCCCAATAAAAAGCCGACTTCAGTGTGGTAATGTCAGCTGGAACTCACAGATGTTAGCTTGACTCACAAAAGAGCCTGATAGTAGGATACTATCAGGCTCATCCTCTATTTTAACTACCTTTTGCTAATTCTTTAATACCATTTTTTATTCTGGCATCTGTGAGTTCCAGCTGACACTACACAACTACCTATGTACAACTTTTTTACATTGATGTATGTATTTTCAAATGTACCTTGGTTTTGAATAATTTGCTATACCATGACACTGATCTCTTAGGATTGGTATACCACCCTTGAAGGCAGTATATTTTGCAATCATAACACCCTTAAATGTAATCTTTATGTAAGTTTTTATCTATATATTCAATAAAGATTATTTATTTTATGTGGCATACATATACTTCCTTGCTTTTGTAGGATTGTGGTTGGAATGGAGTTGTTGGATTAGTGATCTGTATTTTGTTGTTGTTCCTGTATGTTTATCTCCTGGTCCCTGTTTCTATTTAGTTTATTCCTCCCTGCCCCTTTCCTCCTCCCAATTGTTGGTTTGAGCTTTTGTATGAAACAGGTTTTCTCTTTGTGTCTTTGTGTCTTGTTTACATTACATTTCTGTCCAATGCCTCATGGGGTGGGGGAGGGAACAGATTAGGGTTGGTAACAGGAGCATAGCAAGGTTGGAGACCCGGGCATCTCTACCTTCAAGAGTACCCCTGGGACAGGGATTGTTAAGGTCCCAGTTCCAAGGACAGTTTGAGGACCCTCTCCCGTATTGAAGACCGTCACAGTGTGATATCAATATTGTTAGGCGTCAGGTTTCTGCGTCTGCTCTGCAGGAATCCAGAGCCTCACATTCTGCGGTTTCCTGCTGTATTTCTACCGCAGAGGAGATTGCTTACCAGCAGACCGCTCCAGAGACTAAGTCCCCCTATGCTCCTACTGGGCATGCTCATGAGACGATCTCCCATTGGAGATCGGGATTCATGTGCCCAGGTCCTGTTCCAGATCTCATTGGTCCATCTCAGAGATCTGGAAGGTCCCGCACGGCTATAAAAAGCGCGCATGGCCGTTCCGCCATGCGCTAGTATAGACTATTCTGCTGTGTGTGAATGGTGACGGATGTATGATTCTGGTGACTGACTTATTATGAAACCCCTTCCCTCTGATATTACGCATGTGGTTAGGGAATTAGTTCAGTAGTCTGTGCCAGTCTGTGGCAAGCCTTAGGCCACTGTGCACACCGCACCTCTGCGCTAGCGTCCGACATAGTGCCTTCTTTGTAGCTGTGTCGTCCAGCGGCAGTGTCCTGCGCCGCGCTGGAGTTGCAGCCCTTCTTGGCGCTCGCAGTAGCGACGCCGCACACACGGTAGGTCTAGACGGACGCAGCCCCTCCGTCTTAGTTCCTACTCCTGTGACCTTATACCGTGTGTGCATTTACCTGAGGCCTGTGACTCTAACAGGCTCAGCCTTTTTGTATGTTTTTGTTGCGGCGCCTCTGTGTGTGAACAGAGCCCGCTCTGCGCACTTCGGGTGAAGTTGAATCCGTGCGCATTATATCGCCATATTGCTCGTTTGCCATTACTCAGCAGCGGTTGTAACACCTACTGCACAGTGGACCCCGAGCGGCGAACGCACTTTATTATTATTTTTATTTAGTGCGTTCCGCCGTTCCTAACAGCTGGAGCATGTTAAACTCACAGAGCTCAGCGAAGTGAGCGCTGGTGTACAGCCAGAGGACACAAGACTCTGCCCCAAGACACAAGGTCGGAGTCCCTCTAAACTCACCAGCACTCGGCGCCACAGCTGCAGTGCCAGGTAAGACAAACTATAGAGAAACCGCACCAAGTGCACTGTACCGCTTCGGCGGACGCCACTAACCACCCAGAGTGGGGAGGAAAGCGCTAGACTTGCGCATGGCACCGCACTGGCAGCTACTGCTATCTCGCGCGGTACGACAGTGCCTTGAGCAGAGAGGCACAATCGGACGCTAGCAAGTGCAGAGGACTGGGATGCACTGTGGAGTATAGCCTAGGCACTGGCAGGCGCTAACTCTAACCACATGACCCTAACAACAGACACAACCAAGGGTAGGGGTTATGTAATGAGTCAGTCACCAGATACATGCATCCTTCATCATACACACCACAAGCATTTGAGTCTATATGTCAGGATTCGTACCGGGGTCTAGTCTGTGTTCCACAGCAAGTCTCGCTGCCTTACTGGCTGTGCCACACAACCAGTCTTAAGATACAGTTTCTGATCAACTAGTTCTCTTTCGTTCATCGTTCTTCCTCCGTTCTGGTGATTGGCTGCTTCACTGTTTCCTGTGCTTATGTCCCGCCTTTTTCCTATTCAACACTCCACAGGGCTCTCACTCCTTGCCGGTGATTCTTCTGTGGTACGGATTCCTGTCTTCCCTACAGCGCTGTCCGGTACAACCTCTGACAGCCTCCCGGTCTCTCTTTCGTTGAGTACCTCTGGGACTCCAGCTTTCCGCTTTTGTCTTTGCTGAAATCTTAGTATTTTTTGTGTTAGCTTGGGTTTCATGGTTTTACCCTTCAGGTTCATTCACTCTTTAGTTTCACTCTAGGAGTCCTCCTTGCTGCTGCTTGTCTCCCTTAGGTTGTCCTGCACTCATTCCACTCTCGGTTTACCCTTACTGTAGCTCCCTGCACTTACGCCGAGGTAGGGACCGCCGCCCAGTTGTCGCCCACCAGCTAGGGTGGGACCGGCAAGTAGGTAGGGTCAGTGGTGGGTGGAGCTCAGTGGCACCTTCTTCCCCTGCCGTGTGGTGGAATCATAACAGAATCACCGGCCTTCCCTATGGACGCTATGACCTCTTTAGTCAATCAAATGCAGGGTCTTACTCAGCTGGTGCAAGATCTTGCTGCGCAGGTCCAGCGTCAGGAGCAAATTCAAGCAGCTGCCGTTGCAGGGACAACTAATTCTGAGCCTAGAGTTAACTTACCCGAGCCATTTTTCGGAGATAGAAGCCAATTTGCTTCTTTTAGAGAAAATTGTAAATTATATTTTCAATTACGACCTATTTCTTCTGGCCCCCCCAGCTCAAAGAGTCCGTATCATAATCTCTCGCTTACGGGAGGGACCCCAAGAGTGGGCCTTCTCTCTGCTGCCAGATTCAAATCTCCGTGATTCAGTAGACAACTTCTTTCAAGCCTTAGGGAATATTTATGATGAGCCTGACCAAGTCGCTCTGGCCGAGGCAAACCTTACCTCCCTGACCCAGGGTGATCAGGAGGTAGAGGTTTATTGCACCCAGTTTCGTAGATGGAGCTTAGCTTCCCATTGGAATGATCCCGCCCTTCGTAATCAATTTCAGCGGGGCCTTTCACCAGCCCTAAAGGATGAATTGGTACACTACACTCTGCCCCAGTCTCTGGAAGAGCTGATGGCTTTAATGGTCAGAATAGATCGCAGGTTAAGGGCGAGGAGATCGGAGCAGGCAGCAGCACAAGTTTCCGTTTTCTCTAGGGTCACTCCGGCTGTTCCCAATCTGCCAGCTGCCGAACCTATGGAATTGGGACCCATGCAAGCTACCACAGATCCAAGTCCTTGCCGTCCACGCCACGCACCTGGAACCTGTTTTTACTGCGGAGATCCTCGGCACTGGATAAAGGATTGCCCGCGGCGCCCTGGCACTCCACAGGAATCTTCTCGGAATACACCACCTAGGCCTGTGGGTGGACAGGTAATTCCTTTAAGTTCTAAGAGACTCTTAGTGCCAATTTCTATTGCTTTCACCTCCTCTAAGGGAGAAGGAGTTGCCATGATTGATTCAGGGGCTACTGCTAATTTTATGTGTTATGAGTTTGCTGTCTCATTGGGTATTTCTTTAATTCCACTCGCTCACCCCACTAAATTAGTTGGTATTGATAACACCCCACTAGCAAATGGGGAGATTAGTCTCTGTACTCCATTGCTATCATTTCAGGTTGGTGTACTGCATGTGGAACAGCTGTCATTTTTGGTTATGCATGACCTCCCAACTAGTGTCATACTGTGGCTTCCATGGCTCCAGCTCCATAACCCCAACATTAACTGGGTTTCTGGTGAATTGGAGAAGTGGGGTGCAGATTGTTCACGGAAATGCTTGTTAACACACGTTTGTGGTATCGTCTCCGTACAAGCTTCTCTTCAGAATCTTTTGGGCCAATTCGCAGATGTCTTTTCTATGAAGGAGTCTGAGCGGTTGCCACCTCATCGCTCCTATGACTGTACTATCAATTTGGTTCCCAATTGTAAATTCCCTAAGGGACGCCTATATAATTTATCACCTCCTGAAAGAGAAGCTTTACGTGAATATGTACAAGAGGCTCTAAGAAAGGGGCATATCCGTCCGTCCACCTCACCCCTGGCCGCAGGTTTCTTTTTTGTCAGTAAAAAGGATAGAGGACTTAGGCCGTGTGTAGACTACCGAGGTCTTAATGAAATAACTGTCCGTAACCAATATCCACTACCGTTGATTCCGGACCTGTTTAACCAGGTTCAGGGGGCTCGATGGTTCTCGAAGTTGGACCTGAGAGGGGCATATAATCTCATTCGTGTAAAGGCTGGCGACGAGTGGAAGACCGCCTTCAATACCTCCGAGGGCCACTTTAGGTGTTTAGTTATGCCCTTTGGGCTGTGCAATGCTCCGGCGATTTTTCAAAATTTCACCAATGATATTTTCCAACATGCTATTGGCCGCTATGTAATTGTCTACCTGGATGATATTTTAGTGTTCTCTCCTGACTGGGACTCACATTTAAATCATGTAAGGGATGTTCTCCAGGTACTCCGCAATAACCAACTTTTCGCCAAGCAAGAAAAGTGTATTTTCGGGGTCCAAAGTCTATCTTTTTTGGGTCATATTTTGACACCCCAGGCCATCACAATGGAGCCGGAGAAGGTAAAAGCGGTTCTTAATTGGGCTCGTCCTGCATCTTTGAAAGCTCTTCAAAGATTTCTGGGGTTTGCCAATTTTTACCGCAAGTTTATAAAAAACTTCTCCATTGTGGTGAAACCTCTCACAGATCT
This sequence comes from Dendrobates tinctorius, assembly GCF_039654945.1. Classification (NCBI taxonomy): domain Eukaryota; kingdom Metazoa; phylum Chordata; class Amphibia; order Anura; family Dendrobatidae; genus Dendrobates; species Dendrobates tinctorius. Next base: position 28,450,720 of record NW_027361673.1, on the reverse strand, counting down.
TACTGTGAAAGGTTCCGACTTGGTAAACTGGAGTAAAGATGCAGTGGACGCCTTCACGTTTCTTAAGGAGAGCTTTGCCACTGCTCCTGTTCTTACCCAGCCCGATCAGGAGAGACCCTTTGTTGTTGAGGTTGACGCCTCGGAGGCAGGGGTGGGGGCAGTACTTTCACAGGGGACTTCGTCTTTGACTCATTTGAAACCCTGTGCGTTCTTCTCAAAGAAGTTTTCCCCAGCTGAAAAAAATTATGATATTGGGAATAGGGAACTGCTCGCTATAAAATTGGCCTTTGAGGAATGGCGACATTTCCTGGAGGGGGCCAAACATCCTGTTACTGTCCTCACCGACCATAAAAATCTTGAATATCTCAAAACGGCCAAACGGCTTAATCCAAGACAGGCAAGGTGGGCGTTGTTCTTTTCACGTTTTAATTTTGTGATTTCTTTCAGACCCGGCTGCAAAAACGCCAGAGCAGACGCGCTATCTAGAAGCTTTTTGCCTGAACAACCGTCAAACATCCCACCTGTTCCCATTTTACCTGATAAAGTATTTTTGGCTGCTAATTCCTCTGATTTGTTTGCTGAAGTTAAGCTATTTCAACATTTGTCTCCGTCCGGCTCTCCTGATAATAAATGGTTCGTTCCCTGTCATTTGCGTTTGAGACTGCTGAATGAACACCACAACTCTCCTCTTTCAGGTCACCCTGGTATCTCTGGTACTATGGAGTCAATCTCCAGAAATTTTTGGTGGCCGACTTTACGCCGGGATGCCACTGCCTATGTCAAGGCGTGTGACATTTGTGCCCGGTCTAAGGTTAACCGCTCACGGCCTTTGGGTGAACTATGTCCTCTACCTGTTCCCTCCAAGCCATGGACCCATCTTTCCATGGACTTTGTTACTGATTTACCTTCCTCCCTGGGAATGACTACCTTGTGGGTTGTGGTGGATCGCTTTAGTAAGATGGCGCACTTTATTCCTTTACCCAAATTGCCATCCGCCAAGCAATTGGTCCCCTTGTTTCTAAATCATGTGGTGCGGCTGCATGGAATTCCTTCTAATATTGTGTCAGATAGGGGTACCCAATTTGTCTCCAAATTCTGGAGAGCTTTCTGTAGTAAAATTGGCGTTTCCCTTGCTTTCTCATCGGCCTTTCACCCGGAGACCAATGGGCAGACAGAACGGGCCAATCAAGCCCTTGAACAATTCTTACGTTGCTATGTGGCTGATAAGCAAGAGACCTGGGCATCTTTTATTGCCCTGGCAGAGTTTGCCATAAATAATAGGGTGAACTCTTCCACAGGGATATCTCCCTTCTTCTGCAACATGGGGTTTCACCCTAAATCCAGCTCTTTCTCTGAGGACCCCTCGGACAATCCTGAGGTAGAGATTGTTTCCTCTGATCTGCGGTCAGTTTGGGAGCAAGTCCAAAGCAACATCAAAAAGGCTCATGAGTCACAATGCCACTTTGCTAATATGAAAAGGAGGAGAAGTCCTTCCTTTGAAGTTGGGCAGAAAGTGTGGCTTTCTACTAAAAATCTGAAACTAAGAGTCCCCTCTGGTAAACTGGCTCCCCGGTACATTGGTCCTTTTAAAATATCTCAGATAATCAACTCTGTTTCTGTCAAATTGGATCTCCCCCAGGCGATGAGAGTGCATAAGGTATTCCATGTCTCTCTCCTAAAACCTTATGTACCTCCAGTTTGTCCGGCTGACACACCTCCTGCTCCTGTTGTTGTACTTGGTCACCCCGAGTTTGAGGTAAAAAAGATCTTGGATTCCAGGAAAGTTCATGGGGTCCTGCAGTACCTGGAGGGGGTATGGCCCTGAGGAGAGGTCGTGGGTGTCTCACTCTGAGGTTCATGCTCCCAGGTTATGTAAGAGGTTCCATATCAATTTTCCTGAGAAGCCTTCCCTGTGTGAGGGTCCAGAGGCCCCTCATAAAGGAGGGGGTAATGTCAGGATTCGTACCGGGGTCTAGTCTGTGTTCCACAGCAAGTCTCGCTGCCTTACTGGCTGTGCCACACAACCAGTCTTAAGATACAGTTTCTGATCAACTAGTTCTCTTTCGTTCATCGTTCTTCCTCCGTTCTGGTGATTGGCTGCTTCACTGTTTCCTGTGCTTATGTCCCGCCTTTTTCCTATTTAACACTCCACAGGGCTCTCACTCCTTGCCGGTGATTCTTCTGTGGTACAGATTCCTGTCTTCCCTACAGCGCTGTCCGGTACAACCTCTGACAGCCTCCCGGTCTCTCTTTCGTTGAGTACCTCTGGGACTCCAGCTTTCCGCTTTTGTCTTTGCTGAAATCTTAGTATTTTTTGTGTTAGCTTGGGTTTCATGGTTTTACCCTTCAGGTTCATTCACTCTTTAGTTTCACTCTAGGAGTCCTCCTTGCTGCTGCTTGTCTCCCTTAGGTTGTCCTGCACTCATTCCACCCTCGGTTTACCCTCACTGTAGCTCCCTGCACTTACGCCGAGGTAGGGACCGCCGCCCAGTTGTCGCCCACCGGCTAGGGTGGGACCGGCAAGTAGGTAGGGTCAGTGGTGGGTGGAGCTCAGTGGCACCTTCTTCCCCTGCCGTGTGGTGGAATCATAACACTATACTAGAACATGGCTGAGCGGCCATGCAAACCTTTTATAAGTTAATTTAATTCACCGCACACTCAAACAGACTTTATGCAAATAGGTGTTCATTTTATTACATGTGGGAGCCAAACAGGAATATAGCACACAGTGGAAGCGATATAAATAAAAGATGTTTCGGCTCAGCCCGAGCCTTTATCATATTATCGCTTATTCCAATATTGGAGGTTTGTAAAGGGTGCAGAAGGAGAAGAGAATCTCTCAAGAAGAAATACCAAGATAAATGGCTGATGTGTGCTGAGAGAAGGAAGCGCTCCCGCGCCTGTCAGAGGTGGCGTCTCTTATAGCAGCGTCCTTCCGGGACCTTCCTGATGGTCCAATTGGAACAGGCACAGGACCTGAGCATGTGACCCCTGAGCTCCAATGGGAGGTTGAGCCACGGGCATGCTCAGTGGAGCGAAAAAGTCCCAGGAGCTGCTCGCCACTGGCTAGTGCAGACTGCTATAGCTGAACCAGGGATGGCAGCAGCAACCAACCTGACAACACTAGCTTGAGCAAGGCACTGGGAATGATGTCTTTGCTGAGCAGGCTACTCTGTGGCCGGGACTGAATGGGAGACTGCAGCAGGCAAGGCTTGGGATTCCTCCTGTGCAGAGGCCGGAACCCGATGCCTATCTATCACAGTCTAATTTTTCTTTTAGGAGCTGGGTAAAAGCAGTCACGTGGAGGAGAGGAAGCTGGAAGGAGTAGGGTAAATGTTTATGGGTTGATATTTTTTTTAAATTGTCTGTTATTTTATACCTTTTGTCTAAAATTAGTGCATGACATAGGAGGTTGTATCTAAAAATTACGGCAGTCTGTTTCAAAGCTGTTACTTCAATTGTTCAACTGTTTTTAAATGAAGGGATATGTGAGCTGGAAATGACTAAGAAGAAGACCAGTGTTATAAACTTGTATATACCTTTTATGATGTGTGAACATATTTGTTCTTTTCATCTATATGATTGATAGTTTTGTAACTTGTTTAATTTGTTCGTGTGATTTTGAAAATCATTAAAATATTACAGAAAAAAATAGATAAGTAGATTTTATCTGAATTTCTAGAAACATGCTCATAACTCTTAAGTCTTAATTTGGCTTTATACTTTCAATAAACCTTAATATCCTGCAAAAATTTGACCACCTGAAGATAAATGGGAAAAACTTTCAAAATATCAGAGAACTCAAAAGGAAAGGAAGTACAAATATCCCAATAAAATCATAATTTTTATTGATATAAATAGATTAAAGTGATTTAAAGAGAAAAAATGAATGACATATAATTAAAAAAGGTAGATCACACAACAGAGTGACAGATGAGCAGATTGGTTACTAAATTACACCAAATGGTGACAGGTATAGCAGTGTTAACTAGCTTAAATGGTACTATATACTCCATAGGAGTAATGAAATAAAGTGTTAGTGTATATGGGCTATAAGATAATAATAAAAATACATAGCATATAATAATATCCAATTTCTGACCTCCCCATTAATTTGGTCAGTCAGTCACTGACCTCTCCATTGATAACACAAATATGAAACGCACGTCTGGGCGTGTTTTCAGACTGAGCAATCAATTACAGGTACAGCATTCATGTGTCCACATTTCTTAAATCTGCTCCTATGTACAATGTTTCATTTGCCCAATTGAAACTTAACATTTAGCCCTATTTGCAATTACCCCCCAAAAAAATTCTGCCACTATGGCATTTTCATTTTACTTATAAGATTTTTTTGCAAATGGTACTTTACTATTGTTACCATTGTTTCCTTTGGAATTTTGTGCAATGTCACTTTTAATGTTTTGGATTCATGGATATTATTATATGCTATGTATTTTTATTATTATCTCATAGCCCATATGCACTAGCACTTTATCTCGTTACTCCTAGGGACATATAGTACCATTTAAGCTATTTAACACTGCTATACCTGTCAGCATTTTGTGTAATTTAGGTACCAATCTGCTCATATGTCACTCTGTTGTGTGATCTACCTTTTTCAATGTATATCATTAATTTTTTTTCTCTTTTAATCATTTTAATCTATTTATATCAATAAAAATGATTTCATTGGAATATTTGTACTTCCTTTCCTTTTGAGTTGTCTTTCAATAAACTTTGCATCAATCATTATATGAGTATAATGCAGCCCCCTTATAGAGTATAATGCAGCACCACACACACTATAATATAGCCCCTCATAGAGTATAATTCAGCCCTTTCAGAGTATAATGCAGCACCATACACACAGTATACTGTAATGTAACCCCCTCATAGAGCATTTAGTCTCTGGAGCGGTCTGCTGCAAAGTAATCTCCTCTGCAGTAGAAAGACAGCAGGAGACCGCAGAATGTGAGGCTCTGGATTCCTGCAGAGCAGACGCAGAAACCTGACGCCTAACACCAGCGTCTATATTACGCCAGTGTAACCTTTTTTTTTCCTGAAGCTATGTGCTTGAGTGTGGTTTTTGCCCCTGGTGGCCATTGGGATTATTGCACTGTGGTGTCCTTTGTTCTAAGTTTTCCCCCGGTGGTGGTGAGCGTCATTGCACTCTTGTTTCTTTAGTTTAGTGCACATGATTAGTATGCAGGTGTGATTGCTGGCTCTGCTATAAAAGAGTCACAGGTGTTGCAATCAGCGTTGGTGATAGTATTCATTTCCAACCATCCTTGGTGGAGAGAGGGGCTGGAAAGAGCTCCTTGCAGCACAGTCAGAGCCCTGGTGTGGAAGGAGTCAGAGGGGATTTCCTTGCAGCTCTGACAGAGCTTGGTGGCAGCGTCTTAGGAGGAGAGCTGCATTTTGGTGGTGGACTCTGTTGCCAGGAGCTGTCATGGTTTATTCAGAATGCTGGGCAGGCGGTGTAGGGGTTAATAGGGAGAGCCTCTCTTTGGGCCCGGGGAGGGTTTTTATAGCTTCAGGTGAGTGCCCTCCCCTGTCGTTTATACTCCTAGTTTGAGTGTGCCCGACCCTGCTCCGTTTGTGCCTCTTGCCTGTCCCTGTACGATTGGTGTATGTTCTGGTTTGACCACGGTAACGTCTCTTGGATTCTGATTTTGTACCTGTATGCCCGTCCTGTGTATGATCCCCTGGCTTTGTCTTGACCTCCCTCTGGTTGCCCCTCTTGTACCTCTGCCGCCATCTAGTGTATGACCATTTGCTACGTTTGACCTCTCTCTGATATTTGCCCCTGTACTTCTCTGCCTGACCCGTGCATGACGTCTGGCTCCTCTGACTATGGCTATTCTTTCTATCTCTGTACCGTCCTCCACACTGTGACCAGCGCTGCTGCAGCCTGTTGGTGAGTTCCGCCCACCCCTCTGACGCGCGGTCACATGGTACACAGGTCCTGCGGGAATCCAGCGCTTCTCTGTCACTCCTCCCCGCCCGCAGGTCCTAGAGCAAGATTTCTGTCACCTAACGCAGCGCTCCTGCCCAGCCACGCTGTGAGTATAAGCTGCTTAACTCTCACTGTCCCGGACAGAGATCGCTGGACACCTGGCAGTCACGCTGTCCATGACTACTGTCACTGTGAGCGTGACAGGAGCAAGGGCAACAGAGTAAAGCTAAGTGGTGTTTCCCTGTTTGAGCCTTTCCTTTATGTGTGTTTCAGTGCAGTGGTGGGATTAGTCTCTGTGCCGGCCATTTCACTAGAAAGGGGTAGGTGCAGGGCGAGCTAGGGTTTAAAGGTATCCTGAGTGGCGCCCGGTGCGGATCCGGCCTAGGGATCGGTAGAAGTGTGGTGACACTCAGGGGAGTGCAGGAGGTCTCCACGTCCCCGTTCCCTAGCGCAGGGCCCACCATTGTAATTGTTTCCCCTTATTATTTAAATTCGCCCTGCTGGAGGCGGTGTATCCGGTTTCACGTGTATTTCTGAAATTCGCCTGCTGGAGCCGGTGTATCCGGCAGCACGTCTTATTATTTAAATTCGCCTTACTGGAGGCGGTGTATCCAGGGTCACGTGTGTCCTATAAATTCGCCCTGCTGGAAGCGGTGTGTCCAGTCACACGTAACCGTTACATTATCACCAACCATAACATTTTTTTTTCTCTCTGGTGAGCCATGGGCCAAGTTCAGACCAGTGAGCAGTTGCTGCTGGCCCTCACTGAGATTAGTGAGGAGCTGAATGATGCGATTCAGCAGCACCTGCAGCGGAATTATGGGTCTAAGGCCTATCCTCTGCCTCAACTAGAGGGTCCATATACGGCTTTGGCGAGGATGTGCCGTGGAGTCGCTGCTGGGGAGCAGGACTTGCTTATACAGGCGGACGTACCCAAGCAAGTGGGTGGAGTCGGTGTCCCCATGGTGCTGCTTGGTGTTCCCCAAGGTGAAGGGGTACGTCCCTGTAGTGAGCAGACTAATGATTTAGTCCTTGGCACTGACACCAAAAATTCTGTACTGTCCGAGAAGCCGTGCCCCCCTGGTCGTGTGGAGGAAGATGACCTGGGAGTGTATATTTCCTCCTCGCCCTCAGAAGGTACCATGTCAGCAGAGGTGATGGCGAGGTACCTGAGGGCATACCGGTGCTTGTGAACAGTGGAGCTGAAGTCAGTCTGGTGGATGCTCAGTTTGTCCAGACTCATGGTCTGAGGTGTGAGACGCCGGACAGACCCATAAGCGTCCAGGCCATTGACTCTGTCCCACTGAGCCGGGGGGGGTTAAACCAAGTCGTAGAAGACATTGTGCTGTATAGTGAACATCATGATGAGTCCCAGTCATACTACGTCTTGGAGGGAAATCCAGCACCTATCGTTGTGGGCCCCCCTTGGTCTAAAAAACACAACCCGGTTCTAGATTGGCGGACTAGGGAAGTAGTCAGCTGGGAGCAGTCGTGTGAGGGCTGCTGCCTAGGGGCTACTGTCCCTGCCGTCTCTCTACAATCGTCCCCTTCCTCTCCAGTGAGAGCAGCGGAGATGCTGCAGGAGAGTAGGAGCAAGGCTCAACCCTCGCCATTAGCCAACCCTGGGAGGCGGAAACCTCGTGGTGGAGGGGGTTGGAGGGTGGTGTACCCCTTGGTGAATTGCGGGTGTGTGAGTGTGGTGACACAGGGGGACGCCTCTGTTGTCAGTTCCAGAATGAGTTCACTCTATTTTGACAAACGAATGTGTGGCAATAAACGTTCAGGTCCGGACCTGTGTGTGTGAACGAGCATGTATGGGTGGCCACCAAAAACATCCAGTGAAAGTGTGTTGCGGGGGTCTGGAATTCTCAGGTGATCAGGCCGTATCTGGTGTCAGCTATCCAGGGCCTGGAAACTTACCAGCTGGAGTTACCCACATACTTGCCCATTCACCTCTCGTTCCCCAGATCGGCGCTTTGGAGATGGGTGGTGCCTCCGGAACATACTTTGCCAATACCAGCGGTGTTCGTTTGTCATAAACCTGAAGTGCAGGTAGTTGCAGGTGTGAACTCTGGATCTGGGCGTCCCCGCTGTAGGTGGTTCCCTGATGAGGAGCGGTCTTGAGGGTCCAGAGGCCCCTCATAAAGGGAGGGTACTGTCATGATCCAGGTTGGATGATGACAGTTAAAAGCACATGTAACCTTTTTTTCCCCTGAAGCTGTGTGCTTGAGTGTGGTTTTTGCCCCCGGTGGCCATTGGGATTATTGCACTGTGGTGTCCTTTGTTCTAAGTTTTCCCCCGGTGGTGGTGAGCGTCATTGCACTCTTGTTTCTTTAGTTTAGTGCACATGATTAGTATGCAGGTGTGATTGCTGGCTCTGCTGTAAAAGAGTCACAGGTGTTGCAATCAGCGTTGGTGATAGTATTCATTTCCAACCATCCTTGGTGGAGAGAGGGGCTGGAGAGAGCTCCTTGCAGCACGGTCAGAGCCCTGGTGTGGAAGGAGTCAGAGGGGATTTCCTTGCAGCTCTGACAGAGCTTGGTGGCAGCGTCTCAGGAGGAGAGCTGCATTCTGGTGGTGGACTCTGTTGCCAGGAGCAAGGGCAACAGAGTAAAGCTAAGTGGTGTTTCCCTGTTTGTGCCTTTCCTTTATGTGAGTTTCAGTGCAGTGGTGGGATTAGTCTCTGCGCCGGCCATTTCACTAGAAAGGGGTAGGTGTTATGAATGGGTCACCGAGGAGAAAAAAGCAAAACAAGCTAAGTCACAGAAAACCAGAAAGGTTGGTAACTATGCAGATTGCAGATCCCTGATCTTACCACACAACTAGCAGTAGCCGTGGAGCGTGCCTACGATGTTCCTAGATGCCTTGTCACGGCTGGAGGACTAAATATGCCTAAAGCAAGAAAAGGGAAAACTAACTGCCCCAGAGCAGACCCCAAAGGAATAGATAGCCCCCACACATGTATTGACGGTGAAACAAGATGAAGGCACAAACACAGGCAGGAAAATAGGCTGAGTAAATGATGGGGACCAAACTAACTAGACAGGAAAGGAAAGGAAAGATACTGTCTGCAACCTGCAAAAACCCTACAAAAATCATGTCCAACACTTCTGATAGCAAAATTAACCCTGAAGTCACTAGACTTCTCCCACTATATCAGCACTCTGAAATATTCTGAGACAGAGCAAAAAGAGACCGAACTAGTAAGGGACAAAAAGCCAATTGGCAAAATACTGATAAATAAGAGTGGAAATTCAGCATAGCCCCCAGCCGGGGCTGGCTGACCACACAAAAAACTGACTAGACCAACAAAATCAAGTGTGAACATTAGCAGAAAAGCTTAGCTTTAGATGACTGGAACAGAGCTGAAAAGCCAGAAGGAATCACCAGCAACTCAATAGGGCGTCGGCTGTCTTAAATCCAATCTGAGAATCCCGAGGTCCAATCGTCATCCCCATCCTCAGGTGGCAGATCTCCACCGATCAAATCAGCCTCACTACCTCCCGTCACCACCAGAGGGAGTCTGAAAGGGGAACTCACAACTGGTGAACCAGAGAATGAACTCACAACAGTACCCCCCCCATGAGGAGGGGTCACCGAACCCTCATCCACGCCACCAGGCCAATCAGGATGGGCCCGGTGAAAAGCACGAACCATGAAGCACGAACCATGGCATGAATATCAGAGGCAGAGACCCAAGAATTATCCTCCTGACCATAACCCTTCCATTTGACCAAATACTGGAGTCTCCGTCTAACCAAACAAGAATCCAATATTTTCTCTACCTCATATTCCACATTGCCTTCGACCAACACAGGGTCAGGAGGTGCTGCCATAGGAACCACTGACTCAACAAACCTCTTCAACAGAGATTTGTGAAATACGTTATGGATCTTGAACGTAACTGTAAGAGCCAATCGAAACGAAACAGGATTAAGAATTTCCAAAATCTTATAAGGACCAATAAATCTTGGCTTAAATTTAGGAGATGCAACCTTCATAGGAATATTCTTAGACGACAACCAAACCATATCACCCACTTTAAACCGGGGACCAATGGTCCTGTGCCGGTAGGAAAATTGCTGGGCCTTTTCCTGAGAGAGTGACAACTTATCCACCACTTGGTCCCAAGGCTTTTCAGAATCTGGAAACAAACTGGACTCCTCTGTCGGACACAATATTCTCAGGAATCCCATGTAACCGAACCACCTGTTGTAAAAACAAGGGCACCAACTCAGCGGAAGATGGCAACTTTGGGAGTGGTACAAGATGGACCATCTTCGAAAATCTATCACAAATCACCCAGATAGCAGTCATTCTCTGAGAGACAGGAAGATAAGAAATAAAATCCATTGAGATATGGGTCCATGGCCTCTTGGGCACCGGCAAGGGCATCAGCAACCCACTGGAAGGAGAACAGGGTTTAGACCGAGAACAAGTCCCACAGGACTGTACAAAATTCCTGACGTCACGAGATAAGGCAGGCCACCAAAAGGACCGACTCACCAAATCTCTGGTACCAAAAATACCTGGATGACCAGCCAATGCGGAGCAATGAATATCAGACATCACTCTCTTTCTCCACTGGTCAGGAACATACAATTTTCCCATAGGGCAACGCTCAGGTTTGTCCTCCTGAAGTTCCTCCAGGGCGCGTCTCAAATCAGGCAAAATGGCAGAAAGAACTACCCCCTCACCTAGGATGGTAGTAGGCTCGGTCACACTAAGAGAATCGGCAAAGAAACTCCTAGAAAGGGCGTCTGCCTTAACATTTTTAGTGCCCGGAAGAAAAGAGACCACAAAATTAAAACACGTGAAAAACAAAGCCCATCTAGCCTGTCTAGAATTCAAGCGTTTGGCCGACTCCAGATAAATCAAATTCTTGTGATCGGTGAGGACCACAACTTGATGTCTAGCTCCCTCCAACCAATGTCTCCACTCCTCAAATGCCCACTTCATGGCCAACAATTCCCGATTCCCCATGTCATAGCTGCGTTCAGATGGGGAGTACTTTCGAGAAAAGAAGGCACAGGGATTCATCCTAGATGTCACAGGGTCTTTTTGGGACAAAACAGCTCCTGCACCAATCTCAGAAGCATCCACCTCCACCTGAAATGGAAGTGAGACATCAGGTTGCCGTAAAACTGGAGCTGAAGTAAATCTCTGCTTAAGCTCCTGAATAGAGTTGAGCGACTTTTGTTTTTTTAGGGTCGCGTTTCGTTTCGTGAAACCCGACTTTTCCAAAAGTCGGGTCGAGCAAGATCGTCCGATTATAGGGAAAAGTCGGGGTCGTCCCGAAACACGAAACCCAATGTAAGTCAATGGGGAATAAAAGTCGGCAGTGAGAGGAGGACAGGAAACACACCTACAGTGCCCATTTGAATGCCAAAAGCATCAATTCTTCTTTCTTAAGCTTGTCAACCTTAATTAACTTCATAATACAAGTTACGCACTGAAAAATGGGGGTTATTTGGCTACAAACTGTGGGGGGGGAGGGCTGGCTCCAGGTTTTCATGTGCCCTGGGCGAAAGAGCGCCCCTATAACACATACCACAACTCATCATGCTCCGATACGGCAGAGAAATAGCGGTATAGTACAATGAAAAATACCTCACTTTTTACATCTCATGACGAGGCCCATCTATTTCTCCATTCAGAATCATTGGTCCCATATAATGTTTGAAACAGTATATGATGAGCTCCACATAATGCTACAGTATATGTTGGTCCCCATGGATGAAGCTCCACTGTCTTATGGGCCCAAATAATGCTCCAAACAAAATGGGCCCCATTTCTAATGCTCTAGTGTATAATGGGCCCTGTAAATGCTGCTCCAGTGTCTGATGTCCACCTTTGGAATGTTCCAGTGTATGGTGGGCCCCATCTATCATTCTCCAGAGTATAGTGCTCCCCAAAAATTGCTGTCCCAACATTGAAAACAATCAAATAAGTCTCCTCGCTAGGGAATCCCTGTACTTGTCTGGACAGGTGCTGTAGCTTGCTTAACAGCTCGCCAGCCGTTCTCACGCCCAGTATGGATTACACGTGATTGCACAAAGGTGAGAAAGGGTACCGTATCCCCAGATAACATGTATGGATAGCGTACATCTTCAAAATATATGTCTCAGGAGGCAGGCTCAGACGGTGTTAGGCGCAGTATGGATTGCACGTGATTGCACAAAGGTTAGAAAGGGTACCGTATCCCCGGATAACATGTATGGATAGCGTACACATTCAAAATATATGTCTATACAGCATGAGGCAGGCTCAGACGGTGTTAGGCCCAGTATGGATTGCACGTGATTGCACAAAGGTTAGAAAGGGTACCGTATCCCCGGATAACATGTATGGATAGCGTACACATTCAAAATATATGTCTATACAGCATGAGGCAGGCTCAGACGGTGTTAGGCCCAGTATGGATTGCACGTGATTGCACAAAGGTTAGAAAGGGTACCGTATCCCCGGATAACATGTATGGATAGCGTACACATTCAAAATATATGTCTATACAGCATGAGGCAGGCTCAGACGGTGTTAGGCCCAGTATGGATTGCACGTGATTGCACAAAGGTTAGAAAGGGTACCGTATCCCTGGATAACATGTATGGATAGCGTACACATTCAAAATATATGTCTATACAGCATGAGGCAGGCTCAGACGGTGTTAGGCCCAGTATGGATTGCACAAAGGTTAGAAAGGGTACCGTATCCCTGGATAACATGTATGGATAGCGTACACATTCAAAATATATGTCTATACAGCATGAGGCAGGCTCAGACGGTGTTAGGCCCAGTATGGATTGCACGTGATTGCACAAAGGTTAGAAAGGGTACCGTATCACCGGATAACATGTATGGATAGCGTACACATTCAAAATATATGTCTATACAGCATGAGGCAGGCTCAGACGGTGTTAGGCCCAGTATGGATTGCACGTGATTGCACAAAGGTTAGAAAGGGTACCGTATCCCCGGATAACATGTATGGATAGCGTACACATTCAAAATATATGTCTATACAGCATGAGGCAGGCTCAGACGGTGTTAGGCCCAGTATGGATTGCACGTGATTGCACAAAGGTTAGAAAGGGTACCGTATCACCGGATAACATGTATGGATAGCGTACACATTCAAAATATATGTCTATACAGCATGAGGCAGGCTCAGACGGTGTTAGGCCCAGTATGGATTGTACGTGATTGCACAAAGGTTAGAAAGGGTACCGTATCCCTGGATAACATGTATGGATAGCGTACACATTCAAAATATATGTCTCAGGAGGCAGGCTCAGACGGTGTTAGGCCCAGTATGGATTGCACGTGATTGCACAAAGGTTAGAAAGGGTACCGTATCCCCGGATAACATGTATGGATAGCGTACACATTCAAAATATATGTCTATACAGCATGAGGCAGGCTCAGACGGTGTTAGGCCCAGTATGGATTGCACGTGATTGCACAAAGGTTAGAAAGGGTACCGTATCCCCGGATAACATGTATGGATAGCGTACACATTCAAAATATATGTCTATATAGCATGAGGCAGGCTCAGACGGTGTTAGGCCCAGTATGGATTGCATGTGATTGCACAAAGGTTAGAAAGGGTACCGTAGCCCTGGATAACATGTATGGATAGCGTACACATTCAAAAATACTGGCCACTTTATTAGGTACACCATGCTAGTAACGGGTTGGACCCCCTTTTGCCTTCAGAACTGCCTCAATTCTTCGTGGCAGAGATTCAACAAGGTGCTGGAAGCATTCCTCAGAGATTTTGGACCATATTGACATGATGGCATCACACAGTTGGCGCAGATTTGTCGGCTGCACATCCCTGATGCGAATCTCCCGTTCCACCACATCCCAAAGATGCTCTATTGGATTGAGATCTGGTGACTGAGGAGGCCATTTGAGTACAGTGAACTCATTGTCATGTTCAAGAAACCAATCTGAGATGATTCGAGCTTTATGACATGGCGCATTATCCTGCTGAAAGTAGCCATCAGATGTTGGGTACATTGTGGTCATAAAGGGATGGACATGGTCAGCAACAATACTCAGGTAGGCTGTGGCGTTGCAACGATGCTCAATTGGTACCAAGGGGCCCAAAGAGTGCCAAGAAAAAATTCCCCACACCATGACACCACCACCACCAGCCTGAACCGTTGATACAAGGCAGGATGGATCCATGCTTTCATGTTGTTTACGCCAAATTCTGACCCTACCATCCGAATGTCGCAGCAGAAATCGAGACTCATCAGACCAGGCAACGTTTTTCCAATCTTCTACTGTCCAATTTCGATGAGCTTGTGCAAATTGTAGCCTCAGTTTCCTGTTCTTAGCTGAGAGGAGTGGTACCCAGTGTGGTCTTCTGCTGCTGTAGCCCATCTGCCTCAAAGTTCGACGCACTGTGCGTTCAGAGATGCTCTTCTGCCTACCTTGGTTGTAACGGGTGGCAATTTGAGTCACTGTTGCCTTTCTATCAGCTCGAACCAGTCTGCCCATTCTCCTCTGACCTCTGGCATCAACAAGGCATTTCCGGCCACAGAACTGCCGCTCACTGGATTTTTTTTCTTTTTCGGACCATTCTCTGTAAACCCTAGAGATGGTTGTGCGTGAAAATCCCAGTAGATCAGCAGTTTCTGAAATACTCAGACCAGCCCTTCTGGCACCAACAATCATGCCACGTTCAAAGGCACTCAAATCACCTTTCTTCCCCATACTGATGCTCGGTTTGAACTGCAGGAGATTGTCTTGACCATGTCTACATGCCTAAATGCACTGAGTTGCCGCCATGTGATTGGCAGATTAGAAATTAAGTCTTAACACACAGTTGGACAGGTGTACCTAATAAAGTGGCCAGTGAGTGTATATGTCTCAGGAGGCAGGCTCAGACGGTGTCAGGCACAGTATGGATTTGACGGCCCAGATTACACAGCGGAGGAGCAGGGAGAGGTAAAGATTGCAAATGCTGGGGCCCTGCCCAAGCAAGGGGGGCCCACTCGTGGGCGTCGGTACTGGCACTGGGCCCCTCATAGTACAGCGGTGTGTCTGACGGCGGGTGTGCACCACCACCGTCAGAGACACTTGATTGCACTATGAGGGACCCTGTGCCAGTGCCCGCGCCCAAGAGTCGGCCTACCCACCTGTCCAGGGCAACGGCACTCGAACGGTGTCGTGCGGTAGGTGGTGACCCCGGCCATGGGGGGGAGGCAGCACAGTTAGGGAGTTTTAGAAATTGGCATATGTTGATGTTGGACATTCAGCTGATGCAAAAGGCGAAATAGGTGAAGTACCAGGAAGAGGTGGACCAAAGCAAGCCATTTTTCTGTCACCCTATGTGTCATCAGGGGAAGGTGGGACAAAATCCTTGGAAACCCATGCGTGGTTCATTTTAATGAAGGTTAGATCATCCACATTTTGGGTTGACAGACGGGTCCTTTTTTCTGTCAGGATTGATCCAGCTGCACTGAAGACTCTTTCCGATAGCACACTTGCAGCTGGGCAAGCGAGCTCCTGTAAGGCATATTGGGCCAATTCAGGCCAGGTGTCCAGTTTAGCGGCCCAATAGTCAAAGGGGAATGACCTGTGTGGGAGAACATCGATATGGGAGGAAAAGTAGTTTGTAACCATAGTTGACAACTGCTGTCTCCTGTCACTTTCCATCGATGCAGTATTACCAGTTGTGTGAGCGGTATTTGAAAAATCAGTCCACAACATTGTCATGAAACCCCTGTCTCCAACGCCACTTCTGCTGTGTGCACCACGAACACCTCTGCCAAGCTGCCCCCGGCCCGTACGGCTCGTGTGAGAACCATCACCGCTGCTGTGTGCTGGGAATGCCTCAAGCAACCGATTTACCAGAGTTGCTTGTTTATTAGCCAATATTAGGTCAAGGTTCTCCTGTGGCATGATGTTTTGTAATTTGCCTTTATAGCGTGGATCCAGGATGCTGGCCAACCAGTAGTCATTATCGTTCATCATTTTGGCAATGCGAGGGTCCCTTTTTAGGATCCGCAAGGCATAATCTGACATGTGGGCCAATGTTCCCGGTGTCAATGATGCACTGCGAGTGCTGGGTGGAGGAGCACTTTCTGGCAAATCCACATGCCTCCAGTCACGCACAAACCCTGTACCAGACCTTGCCACGCCAACATTTTGACTTGCCCCACGAGATGCATCCTCCTCCCCTAAGTAATCATCCCCATCATCATCCTCCTCCTCCTCCTCTTCTTCCTCCACCTCGTCCAGGAGAGGTCCCTGAGCAGACAATGGCTGAATGTCATCAAGGATTCCCTCCTCCTCTTCCTCCTCATCAACATTGGCTGCAGACGCCTGCTCCTTAAGGTGCGTCAAAGTTTGCATGAGCAGACGCATAAGTGGGATGCTCATGCTTAGGATGGCGTCGTCTGCGCTTACCAGCCGTGTGCATTCCTCAAAACACTGAAGGACTTTACAGAGGTCTTTCAGCTTCGACCACTGCTCACCTGTCAACTCCATGTCTGCTCTCAAAGTGCCTGGCCGTGTATCCTCCCACAAATGCATTATGGCCTGCCTCTGCTCGCACAGCCGCTCCACCATGTGCAGGGTGGAGTTCCACCTTGTTGCAATGTCGATAATGAGGCGGTGGTTGGGAAGGTGGAGCAATCGCTGCAGCTTCTGCATACGAACGGAGTGTACAGGCGACCGGCGGATGTGCGCGCACAGTCTTCGCACCTTCTGGAGCAGGGCTGTTAACTCCGGATAATTTTTGAGGAAGCACTGCACCACCAGGTTCAAGGTGTGAGCCAAGCAAGGTATGTGGCTGAGTTTTGAAAGGGCTATGGCTGCCACAAAATTACGGCCGTTATCACTAACTACCTTGCCTGCCTCAAGATGTACACTGCCCAGCCATGACTCAGTTTGTCGCTTCAAGTACTCGGCCAGCACCTCGGCGGTGTGTCTGTCGCCCAAACACATCATCTGCAACACAGCCTGCTGACGCTTTCCACTAGCTGCTCGATAGGGGGACACATCGTGTGCAACAGTGGCAGCGGCACATGGAGTGCTCGTACGACTGCGCTCTGTGGACGAGCTTTCGCTTCTGGAGGAGGAGGAGGAGGGTCGAACGCCTACAGCCAACTGTTTCCTATACCGTGGGCTAGGCAGCACTGTCCCACCACCGCTGTCCCCTGTGGACCCTGCATCCACCACATTAACCCAGTGCGCAGTGATGGACACGTAACGGCCCTGGCCATGCCGACTTGACCATGCATCAGTTGTGAGGTGCACCTTTCCGCTCACTGACTGCTTGAGTGCATGGACAATGCGGTCTTTCACATGATGGTGGAGGGCTGGGATGGCTTTGCGAGAGAAGAAGTGGCGACTGGGTAGGTCATAGCGTGGTACTGCATAGGCCATGAGTTCGCGGAAAGCTGTGCTTTCCACCAACCGAAAGGGCATCATCTCAAACGAGATTAGTTTGGCAATGTGGGCGTTCAAACCCAGTGTACGCGGATGAGAGACTGAGTACTTTCTTGACCTACTCATAGTGTCTGGGAGGGTGAGCTGGACTTGAGAGCTGCATATGGTGGAAGTAGCGGTGGACAGGGTGGACTGAGAGAGGGTTGATGATGGTGATGGAGTTGGTGTTCTTTCTGATGGCCTAGAATCAGTCTTTCGTTGATATAACAGTGGGATTCCCTGACTGCTGTGGTCTTGCAACGACACCTCAACATTTGCTGCTGTGCTAACCGGTGGGCTTACAGTGGGGGAAACAATGTAGCGTTGCTGACTACCTTCTTTGTGATCAGTTGCACATGTGGCACTTGAGGTTTGGTGTTGTGTCCACGCTTGCAAGTGCATGCTGGTTAAATGTCTAAGCATGCAACTGGTATTCAAATTTTTCAGATTTTTCCCTCGGCTAAAGGTCTTTGCGCACTTCTTACAGATAACCTTGGCCTGATCATGAGGATTTTGTTCAAAAAAGTGCCACACTGCACTCTTCCTACTTTGGCAGACATTTTGCGGCCTAGCACGCTGTGATCTTTTGACCCTCTGGACAAGCTGTCCAGCAACTCTTTTGATGTTTGGAACCTGTCTTTGGAGTGCTCCGGGCCTGCCAGATAACAGCTGTTGCGATGTCGATGTCTGCTGTGGATGCTCCTCATCTGAGCTATTGGAAGCAGCACCCTCTTCCCCCAATGGATGCCAATCTGGGTCAACAACTGGGTCATCCATCACCTCCTCTTCTATGTCATGTGCACCTTCCTCTGTGTCACCGTGTATGGTGGTATAGTGTGCGGGAAGGGGCACCTGAGTCTCATCAGGGTCAGAATCTGGCTCTGTACACTGCGAGGACAATGTAGTGCTCTGAGTGAATGTACCAGCAGAATCATCCATCAGCGGCTGTGCATCAGTGCACTCCATGTCAGATTCATCTTGGCCTGGGTAATTCACCATTTTACTTGATAATCCAGGCATGGTATGTGAAACCAGCTCCATGGAGTAATCAGTAGTATGGCCTGCGTCATCCTTCAATCTTGGTTGGGGTGAAGGACACAAGGAAAGGTGTGGTTCATGAACATGAGCCTCCAATGACGACTCAGTGCTTTTACTTTTTACAACTGAAGAAGAGGAGGCGATAGAGCTGGAGGCTGAGTCAGCAATGTAAGACAAAACTTTTTCCTGATGCTCTGGCTTTAAAAGCGGTTTGCCAACTCCTAGAAAACTAAGCGTTCGAGGCCTTATGTAGCCAGACGATGACGCAGGGTCAGCACCTCCTGCATTCGGTCCTATTTTGCTCTTGCCACTACCAGTGGCGTAGCAACTGTTTGTGGCGCCCGGGGCGGTCGAAAAATTTGCCGCCCCTTTGGTCGATGATAATCCGGAAGCATCAGGAGAGCCCACACTACACTCAAAGATCTAATTTTTAGTCTGCTACTAACTCTGCTGTTATTATTTCTACATTTCTAGACTTTCATCTTCTTGCAGTTCTCTCTCTATATATATATGTATGTATTAGCTTGATGATGCTGGATGAAGACCTAATGGCTTTTTTTAATAATAATTTTTAATAATGTGACAGAAAAAAACAGAAAATATATGGGGAGGAGATGTACGAGGACACGTATATGGGGGGATGTACGAGGACACGTATAGGGGGGGATGTACGAGGACACGTATAGGGGGAGATGTACGAGGACACGTATAGGGGGAGATGTACGAGGACACGTATAGGGGGAGATGTACGAGGACACGTATATATGGATATGGGGGATGTACGAGGACACGTATATATGGGGGGGATGTACGAGGACACGTATAGGGGGATGTACGAGGACACGTATATATGGGGGGATGTACGAGAACACTTATATGGGGGATGATTATTGTATTAGGACACCTGTGGTGTGATGTCTATGTGGCATGTGACAGCTGTCTGTGGCTTCTCCCGTACAGATGTTGGTGGTGCATTCTCCGGTAATGGCCGCGGTGCACCCAGCAGCCTCTCCCACAAATCGCCCCCATACCATGCTCCCCAGTATCCCACCTCACCCCGTGCAGTACTGTCCTACCCTTTTCCTCTCGCTCCCAGCCGGGGCAGCAGCACCGCCATATTCTTTCCTCCTCCCGGGAGCATCAATAGGGCGGAGCCTCTGCAGCTGCTACGGTGCCAGGACGGGACAGAAAACCTAGGAAAGCAGAGCTGCTGCTGTGCTGACACATGCGCAGAGTGTACACACACAGGTGTATACACACACACAGACACACACACACAGGCATACACACACACAGGTGTATACACAGACACAGGCATACACACACACAGGTGTATACACAGACACACACACAGGCATACACACACACATAGGTGTATATACACAGACACACACACACAGGCGTACACACACACAGGTGTATACACACACACACACAGACACAGACACACACACACAGGCGTACACACACACACAGACACACACACACAGGCATACACAAACACAGGTGTACACACACATAGGTGGATACACACACAGGTGTACACACACACAGGTGTATACATACACACACATAGGTGGATACACACACACAGGTGTACACACACACACATAGGTGTACATACACACACATAGGTGGATACACACACACATAGGTGTACATACACACACATAGGTGGATACACACACACGGGCGTACACACACACACACACAGGTGTATACACACACACACAGGCATACACACACACACATAGGTGTATATACACAGACACACACACACAGGCGTACACACACACACACAGACACAGACACACACACACAGGCGTACACACACACACAGACACACACACACAGGCATACACAAACACAGGTGTACACACACATAGGTGGATACACACACAGGTGTACACACACACAGGTGTATACATACACACACATAGGTGGATACACACACACAGGTGTACACACACACACATAGGTGTACATACACACACATAGGTGGATACACACACACGGGCGTACACACACACACACACAGGTGTATACACACACACACACAGGTGTATACACACACACACAGGCATACACAAACACAGGCATACACACACACATAGGTGTATATACACAGACACACACACAGGCGTACACACACACACAGACACACACACACACAGGCATACACAAATACAGGTGTACACACACATAGGTGGATACACACACACAGGTGTACACACACACACAGACACACACACACACAGGTGTACACACACATAGGTGGATACACACACAGGTGTACACACACACAGGTGTACACACACACACACAGGTGTATACATACACACACAGGTGTATACATACACACACAGACATACACACAGGTGTACATACACACACACACAGGTGTACATACACACACACACAGGTGTACATACACACACACACACATAAGTGTACATACACACACACACACAGGTGTACATACACACACACACACACACAGGTGTACATACACACACACACACATAAGTGTACATACACACACACACAGTGTGGCTGCATGCACAGATCCTTTCGCTGCTGCACATGGTGAGACACAGGCAGCAGTGTTGGTGGCACATAACTGCACACAATGGAGGCAGACACACACCCAGCGCAGCCTGTGATGAGGATGACAGCTGCCTGCACACAGGGCCGCCGGGGGCAGCCGCAGACCACCTTACCCCAGCCCCGCACTCACCAGCTCACTGCTTGGCTCTTCCTAACATGGCTCCTTGTGTGCATCACATTCCTGGCAGTCGCGACCATCCCACCATGACAGTCCTCCAGTGCAGCGGGGCTGACGTCAGCACTGCCTCTGCCCAGCGCAGCGCTGCTCACTGAGGGTCCAGGCGGAGAGGAGGGAGAAGCTGCTAGGTAGCAGGGGTACAGAGACTCCCGATAGGCGGAGGAGAAGGATGGAGGAAGGGTGGGAAGAGGCTGCATTACATTACCCCCTCACTGCACAGCCCCGCAGGCCGAAATGTACAGTCAGTGCAGTGGCGTAGCAACTGTTTGTGGCGCCCGGGGCGGTCGAAAAATTTGCCGCCCCTTTGGTCGATGATAATCCGGAAGCATCAGGAGAGCCCACACTACACTCAAAGATCTAATTTTTAGTCTGCTACTAACTCTGCTGTTATTATTTCTACATTTCTAGACTTTCATCTTCTTGCAGTTCTCTCTCTATATATATATGTATGTATTAGCTTGATGATGCTGGATGAAGACCTAATGGCTTTTTTTAATAATAATTTTTAATAATGTGACAGAAAAAAACAGAAAATATATGGGGAGGAGATGTACGAGGACACGTATATGGGGGGATGTACGAGGACACGTATAGGGGGGGATGTACGAGGACACGTATAGGGGGAGATGTACGAGGACACGTATAGGGGGAGATGTACGAGGACACGTATAGGGGGAGATGTACGAGGACACGTATAGGGGGAGATGTACGAGGACACGTATATATGGATATGGGGGATGTACGAGGACACGTATATATGGGGGGGATGTACGAGGACACGTATAGGGGGATGTACGAGGACACGTATATATGGGGGGATGTACGAGAACACTTATATGGGGGATGATTATTGTATTAGGACACCTGTGGTGTGATGTCTATGTGGCATGTGACAGCTGTCTGTGGCTTCTCCCGTACAGATGTTGGTGGTGCATTCTCCGGTAATGGCCGCGGTGCACCCAGCAGCCTCTCCCACAAATCGCCCCCATACCATGCTCCCCAGTATCCCACCTCACCCCGTGCAGTACTGTCCTACCCTTTTCCTCTCGCTCCCAGCCGGGGCAGCAGCACCGCCATATTCTTTCCTCCTCCCGGGAGCATCAATAGGGCGGAGCCTCTGCAGCTGCTACGGTGCCAGGACGGGACAGAAAACCTAGGAAAGCAGAGCTGCTGCTGTGCTGACACATGCGCAGAGTGTACACACACAGGTGTATACACACACACAGACACACACACACAGGCATACACACACACAGGTGTATACACAGACACAGGCATACACACACACAGGTGTATACACAGACACACACACAGGCATACACACACACATAGGTGTATATACACAGACACACACACAGGCGTACACACACACAGGTGTATACACACACACACACACAGACACAGACACACACACACAGGCGTACACACACACACAGACACACACACAGGCATACACAAACACAGGTGTACACACACATAGGTGGATACACACACAGGTGTACACACACACAGGTGTATACATACACACACATAGGTGGATACACACACACAGGTGTACACACACACACATAGGTGTACATACACACACATAGGTGGATACACACACACATAGGTGTACATACACACACATAGGTGGATACACACACACGGGCGTACACACACACACACACACACAGGTGTATACACACACACACACACAGGCATACACACACACACATAGGTGTATATACACAGACACACACACACAGGCGTACACACACACAGGTGTATACACACACACACAGACACAGACACACACACACAGGCGTACACACACACACAGACACACACACACAGGCATACACAAACACAGGTGTACACACACATAGGTGGATACACACACAGGTGTACACACACACAGGTGTATACATACACACACATAGGTGGATACACACACACAGGTGTACACACACACACATAGGTGTACATACACACACATAGGTGGATACACACACACGGGCGTACACACACACACACACAGGTGTATACACACACACACACACACAGGTGTATACACACACACACACACACAGGCATACACAAACACAGGCATACACACACACATAGGTGTATATACACAGACACACACACAGGCGTACACACACACAGACACACACACACACAGGCATACACAAATACAGGTGTACACACACATAGGTGGATACACACACACAGGTGTACACACACACACAGACACACACACACACAGGTGTACACACACATAGGTGGATACACACACAGGTGTACACACACACACAGGTGTACACACACACACACAGGTGTATACATACACACACAGGTGTATACATACACACACAGACATACACACAGGTGTACATACACACACACACAGGTGTACATACACACACACAGGTGTACATACACACACACACATAAGTGTACATACACACACACACACAGGTGTACATACACACACACACACAGGTGTACATACACACACACACACATAAGTGTACATACACACACACACAGTGTGGCTGCATGCACAGATCCTTTCGCTGCTGCACATGGTGAGACACAGGCAGCGGTGTTGGTGGCACATAACTGCACACAATGGAGGCAGACACACACCCAGCGCAGCCTGTGATGAGGATGACAGCTGCCTGCACACAGGGCCGCCGGGGGCAGCCGCAGACCACCTTACCCCAGCCCCGCACTCACCAGCTCACTGCTTGGCTCTTCCTAACATGGCTCCTTGTGTGCATCACATTCCTGGCAGTCGCGACCATCCCACCATGACAGTCCTCCAGTGCAGCGGGGCTGACGTCAGCACTGCCTCTGCCCAGCGCAGCGCTGCTCACTGAGGGTCCAGGCGGAGAGGAGGGAGAAGCTGCTAGGTAGCAGGGGTACAGAGACTCCCGATAGGCGGAGGAGAAGGATGGAGGAAGGGTGGGAAGAGGCTGCATTACATTACCCCCTCACTGCACAGCCCCGCAGGCCGAAATGTACAGTCAGTGAGTCCAGGCTCCGCGCTTCTCCCACAGAGGAGAGGAATTGCTTCTGCTGCCGCGCCGCCCCCACACACGTGCCGCCTGGGGCGGACCGCCCCCCCCCCCCCCCCCCACGCTACGCCACTGGCCACTACCATCAGATCCAACACCATCATTACCAGCTGCCAACCCCCGCCCAATTCCACGGCCTCTTCCACCAGCCTTCCTCATTTTTGGTAGAAATGTAGACAAAATCCAACAAACTATATAGTAATGTAAAACAAGGTACAAGGTGTCTAT
This sequence comes from Dendrobates tinctorius, assembly GCF_039654945.1. NCBI lineage: Eukaryota > Metazoa > Chordata > Amphibia > Anura > Dendrobatidae > Dendrobates > Dendrobates tinctorius. Next base: position 28,426,203 of record NW_027361673.1, on the reverse strand, counting down.
AGGACAGGGGAGATTTTGAATTTCTGCACACACTTTTGGACACTGGACACTTTTGGATTGTGTGAGGCCCACTGATATCTGAGCGCTATGTGACAGGCTCGATGGCACAGCTGTGACCAAAGTGACGAGAGGATAAGGGAGATTTTGAATATCTGCACACACTTTTGGACAGTGGACACTTTTGGATTGTGTGAGGCCCACTGATATCTGAGCGCTATGTGACAGGCTCGATGGCACTGCTGTGACAAAAGTGACTAGAGGATAAGGGAGATTTTGAATATCTGCACACACTTTTGGACACTGGACACTTTTGGATTGTGTGAGGCCCACTGATATCTGAGCGCTATGTGACAGGCTCGATGGCACTGCTGTGACAAAAGTGACTAGAGGATAAGGGAGATTTTGAATTTCTGCACACACTTGTGGACAGTGGACACTTTTGGATTGTGTGAGGCCCACTGATATCTGAGCGCTATGTGACAGGCTCGATGGCACTGCTGTGACAAAAGTGACTAGAGGATAAGGGAGATTTTGAATATCTGCACACACTTTTGGACACTGGACACTTTTGGATTGTGTGAGGCCCACTGATATCTGAGCGCTATGTGACAGGCTCGATGGCACTGCTGTGACAAAAGTGACTAGAGGATAAGGGAGATTTTGAATTTCTGCACACACTTGTGGACAGTGGACACTTTTGGATTGTGTGAGGCCCACTGATATCTGAGCGCTATGTGACAGGCTCGATGGCACAGCTGTGACAAAAGTGACTAGAGGATAAGGGAGATTTTGAATTTCTGCACACACTTGTGGACAGTGGACACTTTTGGATTGTGTGAGGCCCACTGATATCTGAGCGCTATGTGACAGGCTCGATGGCACTGCTGTGACAAAAGTGACTAGAGGGTAAGGGAGATTTTGAATTTCTGCACACACTTGTGGACAGTGGACACTTTTGGATTGTGTGAGGCCCACTGATATCTGAGCGCTATGTGACAGGCTCGATGGCACTGCTGTGACAAAAGTGACTAGAGGATAAGGGAGATTTTGAATATCTGCACACACTTTTGGACACTGGACACTTTTGGATTGTGTGAGGCCCACTGATATCTGAGCGCTATGTGACAGGCTCGATGGCACTGCTGTGACAAAAGTGACTAGAGGATAAGGGAGATTTTGAATATCTGCACACACTTTTGGACACTGGACACTTTTGGATTGTGTGAGGCCCACTGATATCTCAGCGCTATGTGACAGGCTCGATGGCACTGCTGTGACAAAAGTGACTAGAGGATAAGGGAGATTTTGAATTTCTGCACACACTTGTGGACAGTGGACACTTTTGGATTGTGTGAGGCCCACTGATATCTGAGCGCTATGTGACAGGCTCGATGGCACAGCTGTGACAAAAGTGACTAGAGGATAAGGGAGATTTTGAATTTCTGCACACACTTGTGGACAGTGGACACTTTTGGATTGTGTGAGGCCCACTGATATCTGAGCGCTATGTGACAGGCTCGATGGCACAGCTGTGACAAAAGTGACTAGAGGATAAGGGAGATTTTGAATTTCTGCACGCACTTGTGGACAGTGGACACTTTTGGATTGTGTGAGGCCCACTGATATCTGAGCGCTATGTGACAGGCTCGATGGCACAGCTGTGACAAAAGTGACTAGAGGATAAGGGAGATTTTGAATTTCTGCACACACTTGTGGACAGTGGACACTTTTGGATTGTGTGAGGCCCACTGATATCTGAGCGCTATGTGACAGGCTCGATGGCACTGCTGTGACAAAAGTGACTAGAGGATAAGGGAGATTTTGAATTTCTGCACACACTTGTGGACAGTGGACACTTTTGGATTGTGTGAGGCCCACTGATATCTGAGCGCTATGTGACAGGCTCGATGGCACTGCTGTGACAAAAGTGACTAGAGGATAAGGGAGATTTTGAATATCTGCACACACTTTTGGACACTGGACACTTTTGGATTGTGTGAGGCCCACTGATATCTGAGCGCTATGTGACAGGCTCGATGGCACTGCTGTGACAAAAGTGACTAGAGGATAAGGGAGATTTTGAATATCTGCACACACTTTTGGACACTGGACACTTTTGGATTGTGTGAGGCCCACTGATATCTCAGCGCTATGTTACAGGCTCGATGGCACTGCTGTGACAAAAGTGACTAGAGGATAAGGGAGATTTTGAATTTCTGCACACACTTGTGGACAGTGGACACTTTTGGATTGTGTGAGGCCCACTGATATCTGAGCGCTATGTGACAGGCTCGATGGCACAGCTGTGACAAAAGTGACTAGAGGATAAGGGAGATTTTGAATTTCTGCACACACTTGTGGACAGTGGACACTTTTGGATTGTGTGAGGCCCACTGATATCTGAGCGCTATGTGACAGGCTCGATGGCACAGCTGTGACAAAAGTGACTAGAGGATAAGGGAGATTTTGAATTTCTGCACACACTTGTGGACAGTGGACACTTTTGGATTGTGTGAGGCCCACTGATATCTGAGCGCTATGTGACAGGCTCGATGGCACAGCTGTGACAAAAGTGACTAGAGGATAAGGGAGATTTTGAGTTTCTGCACACACTTGTGGACAGTGGACACTTTTGGATTGTGTGAGGCCCACTGATATCTGAGCGCTATGTGACAGGCTCGATGGCACTGCTGTGACAAAAGTGACTAGAGGATAAGGGAGATTTTGAATTTCTGCACACACTTGTGGACAGTGGACACTTTTGGATTGTGTGAGGCCCACTGATATCTGAGCGCTATGTGACAGGCTCGATGGCACTGCTGTGACAAAAGTGACTAGAGGATAAGGGAGATTTTGAATATCTGCACACACTTTTGGACACTGGACACTTTTGGATTGTGTGAGGCCCACTGATATCTGAGCGCTATGTGACAGGCTCGATGGCACTGCTGTGACAAAAGTGACTAGAGGATAAGGGAGATTTTGAATATCTGCACACACTTTTGGACACTGGACACTTTTGGATTGTGTGAGGCCCACTGATATCTCAGCGCTATGTGACAGGCTCGATGGCACTGCTGTGACAAAAGTGACTAGAGGATAAGGGAGATTTTGAATATCTGCACACACTTGTGGACAGTGGACACTTTTGGATTGTGTGAGGCCCACTGATATCTGAGCGCTATGTGACAGGCTCGATGGCACAGCTGTGACAAAAGTGACTAGAGGATAAGGGAGATTTTGAATTTCTGCACACACTTGTGGACAGTGGACACTTTTGGATTGTGTGAGGCCCACTGATATCTGAGCGCTATGTGACAGGCTCGATGGCACAGCTGTGACAAAAGTGACTAGAGGATAAGGGAGATTTTGAATTTCTGCACACACTTGTGGACAGTGGACACTTTTGGATTGTGTGAGGCCCACTGATATCTGAGCGCTATGTGACAGGCTCGATGGCACTGCTGTGACAAAAGTGACTAGAGGATAAGGGAGATTTTGAATTTCAGCACACACTTGTGGACAGTGGACACTTTTGGATTGTGTGAGGCCCACTGATATCTCAGCGCTATGTGACAGGCTCGATGGCACTGCTGTGACGAAAGTGACTAGAGGATAAGGGAGATTTTGAATTTCTGGACACACTTGTGGACAGTGGACACTTTTGGATTGTGTGAGGCCCACTGATATCTGAGCGCTATGTGACAGGCTCGATGGCACTGCTGTGACAAAAGTGACTAGAGGATAAGGGAGATTTTGAATATCTGCACACACTTTTGGACACTGGACACTTTTGGATTGTGTGAGGCCCACTGATATCTGAGCGCTATGTGACAGGCTCGATGGCACTGCTGTGACAAAAGTGACTAGAGGATAAGGGAGATTTTGAATATCTGCACACACTTTTGGACACTGGACACTTTTGGATTGTGTGAGGCCCACTGATATCTCAGCGCTATGTGACAGGCTCGATGGCACTGCTGTGACAAAAGTGACTAGAGGATAAGGGAGATTTTGAATTTCTGCACACACTTGTGGACAGTGGACACTTTTGGATTGTGTGAGGCCCACTGATATCTGAGCGCTATGTGACAGGCTCGATGGCACAGCTGTGACAAAAGTGACTAGAGGATAAGGGAGATTGGATTGCTTTTAAAAAAGCAGTTTGCGGAGCAGTGGGTAAACAGCAATGCCAGCCTGTCAGGAAGCCTTAGAAGGCAGTCCAACAACCAACACCACTGATACACCACTATATAGCCTCCCCTTGCACTGCACACACAGTGACTGGTGTGTTGTGCAGGCCAAATTGCTAGCAGCAGAAGCAGTTTTTTTTTCTTCTCAGCAGGACAAAAAAAAAAAATTGGGATTGTTTTTAAAAAAGCAGTTTGCGGAGCAGTGGGTAAACAGCAATGCCAGCCTGTCAGGAAGCCTTAAAAGGCAGCCCAACAACCAACACCACTGATACACCACTATATAGCCTCCCCTTGCACTGCACACACAGTGACTGGTGTGTTGTGCAGCCAAAATCGTTAGCAGCAAAAGCAGTTTTTTTGTCTTCTTCCCTGCCTAACGCTCTCCCTACAGAATCAGCAGCAACCTCTCCCTATACTAAGATCGGCAGAAGTAAGATGGCGGTCGGCGTGCACGCCCTTTTATAACCCCTGTGACGCCCACCAAAGCAAGCCAATCACTTGCATGCCCTTCTGAAAGATGGTGGTGACCCGTGCCTATGTCATCACGTTGCCCACAGTGTCCGTGGATCCTGATTGGCTGAAAAAGAGCGCAAAACAAACTTTTGAAACGCGACTTTGGCGCGTAAGTCGCCGACCTCGTGGCCGACCTCATCCTAGGGTCGGGTTTCGTTTCATGAAACCCGACTTTGCCAAAAGTCGGCGACTTTTGAATTTTTTCGACCCGTTTCGCTCAACTCTACTCCTGAAATGCTGAGATAGCCTCAGGAGACCAATTCAGCACATCAGCGCCCTTCTTGGTCAGATCAGTCAGTGGTTTGACAATACCAGAAAAATTACCTTTAAATTTACAATAGAAATTAGCAAAACCCAAAAACTTCTGGAGGGCCGTCAAAGAAGTAGGCTGAACCCAATCATAAATGGCCTGTACCTTGACCGGGTCCATTTCAATAGTCGATGGAGATAAGAGAAATCCCAAAAATGAAATCCTCTGTACACCAAAGAGGCATTTCGATCCCTTAACAAACAGGGAATTCTCCCTCAAAATCCGGAACACAGTCCGGACGTGTTCCACATGAGAATCCCAATCACTAGAAAAGATCAAAATATCATCCAGATAGATGATCAAAAACGTATCCACAAAGACACGGAAAATATCATTCATAAAGGACTGGAAGACAGATGGGGCATTAGTGAGCCCAAAAGGCATCACCAGGTACTCAAAATGTCCCTCCGGAGTATTAAACGCCGTCTTCCATTCATCCCCGTGCTTGATGCGAATAAGATTATACGCCCCCCTGAGGTCAAGCTTAGTAAACCAGCAGGCACTCTTAACTCTGGAGAATAAATCAGACATCAGAGGTAACGGGTACTGATATTTAACCGTCATCTTGTTAAGGGAACGATAATCAATACATGGTCTTAATGAACCATCTTTCTTGGCCACAAAAAAAACAGCACCTAAAGGTGACGAGAATGGTCTAATATGACCCTTCTCCAATGACTCCTTAATGTAGGATCACATAGCATCATGTTCGGGTACTGATAAGTTGAAAAGCCGACCCTTGGGAAATTTACACCCAGGCATCAACTCAATTGCACAATCATAACTCCTATGAGGAGGCAAAGACGCAGACTTGCTCTCACTAAATACATCAGAAAAATTGGCTAGATAATCAGGAATATCATGAGACTGAGGAGAGGTGGAGAAAACAGGAGCGTCCCCAAGAACACACTGACAACCCCAACTCACCACAGACCCAGATTTCCAATCCAAAACTGGATTATGAGTTTGCAACCAAGGAAAACCCAGAACAATAGTATCATGGAAATTATGCAGCACCAAAAATTTACAATTTTCTTGGTGGTCTGGGGCAACTCGCATTGTCACCTGGGTCCAAAACTGAGGTTTATTCTCTGCCAAAGGAGTAGCATCAATACCCCCTCAAAGGAATAGGCGTCTGCAGAGGCGTCATGGAAAAACCACAACATTTAGCAAAGTCCAAATCCATCAGATTCAACGCTGCTCCTGAATCCACAAAAGCCTTCGTGGGAAATGTGGATAAGGAGCAGATCAGAGTAATTGCCAAAGGAAACTTAGGTTGTATGCTGCCCACAGAAAATGTGTGTGCAAAACGTTTCTCTCATTTTGGGCAGACAGAAATAGTATGAGAGACATCTCCACAGAAAAAACACAGTTACACAAAGGACTTCCTCAGGGCCTGTTGTGCCCCAACTCCTCCTGGGCGCTGGGGCGCCCGAAGATTACGACAGTTCTTCAGCAGCTCGGCCCAGCGGCTGCGACACCAAAGCAGCCTCATCACAGACGACGAGGGACACTATAGGAAATAAGGACCCGTAGTCGGCCATATCGCGGCCCTATAGCAACCGGCCTTTGCCGGGTTAGTCGTGTTCTCTCTGAAAGTGTTTGTTTGTGCAGAGTCCCTGCGAGAACAATAGCTGTTATTGTGTTTTGGTTGCTTAGCATAGCCCTAGTGGCTTAAATTTATAAAAGTTCTCTAGACAAAGTTCAATCCAGTCTCGCGTCTCGTCACTGCATTCTGCGTACTTGCTGTTACCTACACATGCAGTACCACAGCATATTTTTGAATGGGTTAATCACGAAGATAATTTCATGACTGTTTACACAGTGAATATCTTAATTTTTTTGATATTTCGATTTGCATCCCTTTATGATGTTTGGCTTTTAGTTTCCCGAACTGGGTTTTATAATCCAATGTCTTAACACATTGGTTTATAAATTAATTCTTGTCCACCATGTTTTGCTCTTGTTCCAGCTGGTGAAATGGAAAATGGAGACTGCCGAGATGAAGGGGATTCCTAGCCCCTTAAACTTCTGCCATAAAATCCCCCACTTCATTCCAATATTAGCATAGTCTCTTTAAGAGATTGTCCAGTGACAAATGTCATATGGAAATTAAAAATTTCAGCTTTGAGTAGTAGGAGATTTGGAGCTGTGAGATGCAAATACTGTGAACACTGAATATAAAACAGCTTGAAATCAGTCCAGTTGAATAACGCTGTGATATTCTGTACTAGCAAAGGATGCCTGTCACATCCACTGATTAGGTGGTCAATGTGCCTGGATTATGACAGCTGATACAATCCAGATGATGCCATGCTTTGGTTTCTATAGCAATGCAGTCATAATCGATCACAGATAGAAGAACCATAGCCTTCTGATAAAAATGAAAAATGTCTTCAGCTAACTTATTATGTCACTGTCTAAAAAAAATAAATTATGCTCATTTATGACCTATCTGCAATGGTAAAAAGAAAACCTATCCTTGGTGTTTACACTAATGGGCACTTGTTGCTTAGGAGCCAACATGGGCAGGTGGAGCGCCCCCAGGGTCTCGCCAGGTCGGCGGGGTACTCGGAGCCGGGCCTGGTGGATTTCAATGGGAGTTGTCACGGTAGCTGTGACCTGGTCCATGGCCCTGGGCGTCCATTGTAAAAAGGGGAATGTTGAGTGTGTGGATGATGATTAAAGTTTATTAGTGAATGATTCGTGACGCCACCTGTGGTGTTCGGCAATGAAGATGTTAAGCCGACGCTGCAGACAGATCCTCTGGGACAGATGGTGTGGTGCAGCAATGATGTTGTGGCCCTCCACAGGCAGGGCTGGAGTCCCAGGGCAGTGTAGGTGAAGAGATAGGGAGGAGACGTAGATGGTGCAGTGTCAGGCACAGCGATGTAGCAGTGCTGAGTATGTTGGCGCAGGAATAAGTGGAGGACACCAGGGCATGTAGTTCCAAAGCTTTACTCACAGTCTGTGATGCATACAGGTGCCCGCCTCAGTGCCGTGTCCTCCAGGTCAGGGGCTCAGCCAACCACGAGGCAAGATGAAGTACTCCGTTCCAACACTCCGCCAACATAAGTGCCTTTCCTGAACGTCTCCCTTTTGCGCCTATGGTGAGGTACTCTCAGTACTGAGTTACACTGGAGTTCCTCCTGTCAGATGTTCCTATGAACTCTACTTGTACGGCAGACAGCTGTAGCCTGCTTCGGGGACTCCTTGCTACCAAGTCCCGGCTCACTATCGTTGCTGTTGTGCCCCCAAGTCTTGTGTGGGAATAAAGTGATGACAACTTCTATTCCTCCGGTGTCTGCTGCAGGACCATTAGTATCCGTACAACCTCGGGGACTGGACCCCGGCCTTGCGCTGTGAACTTGGGAAGGGTTCTGCTCTAACCCTGATCCTTAGTCCTCCTCTCCTTACGTTCCGCACTAATTTTTCCTTCTTATGGAGAGAGTCAGGCTTCCCATCAATGTCTCTTTCCTGTGCCAGCGGACCCAGGTCACTGAGGTCGGCTGCAGCACTTCCTTCATCCATCCCACTCAGGGGATCTTCACTCCTCCACTGACTCTGTCAGACTCACTGACTGACTAAATCCTAAACTATTCTCGCTCTTTTGGTGCAAACTAAACTCCACCCGCCTCCGAGCACGCTTCGTGTTCCAAGCAGGGAGCCACCAAAGGGTGCTTTGCTACACTACTATGTTGTGTGGGATGCAGCTGTTGGAGCGTGGTCAGGTGTCTCCACCTTACCTGGATGGTGGGGTACCACACCTCAGGAGGAGGTGCAGTACCTCTGTGGCGACTGAATCCTCAGGGGCGCCACGCAGGCTTCTGCTTCCCAGCACTTTCCTCTGTGCTGTACATAGTGTGCATGTACTGCTTGTACTGTATGTCTTCCTATCTATGAGTCTTTGGTTTTGCCTTTTTCACCTCCAAATTAGATATCAGATGTTAAATGCTAAGGAATTTAAATATAAAGTATCAGAAAGCTATGGGAATTTTTCGTATGTAATTATTATCGCACCTGTCGAGTCAGGAGCACAAAAATACGCAAGTCAGAAACTTTAAGTGATGCTTACTTGCTATAAGGGCACAGTTGGACGGCTGTATAAAACGAGTAGAGTAGCTATTGGTGTGCACTCAAGGTCACTGTAGAAGCGAGGTGCTGGTAGAACAGACCGTGGTGGTCCCTGAAATAAATAACAAAAATTCACTGCACACTCTAATGCAGGGGTCCCCAACCTGTAGCTCGGGAGCCACATGTGGTTCGTGGTCCCATGAATTGTGGCTCGCGACTGTCTGCCAGCTTGGTGCATTAGGTCCAGGTATAGCAAACAGGTATGAAGAGTACATCACAAAATAGTGATTTACGTAAGTAGCCCCGCACAGAAGAGCAGATCTGGATGCACATAGACTGGTCTTAGGGGTTATTTTTATTATTATTTATTATTATTGTTAGAGATGTTTTAGGTATGGTACGCTGGAGGAGGTGCTCAAAACTGGATGTGACAGTGTGTTGGGAGTCCTTGATGGGAGAATACTGAATGGGGGTATTGTGGGAACCCCTGGATCTCAGTGTACTGCTTTGGAGTGATTTCTGTGGTAAAGCTTTGGTTATCATTATACTTGTAATGGGGGCTCTGGTTGACACTACTTTGAAGGAGATGGGAGCTGGATGTGGCTCAGGCCCCTCTCTCAGTGCTGGATGTGGCTCACGCCCCTCTGTCTAAGCTGAATGTGGCTCTCAATGTCAGAAACGTTGGAGACCACTGCTCTAATGGAATAATTTGCAACCATCAGTGAAATTTTATTTTAGACAAAAAAAGTGCCAAGTTACCAAATTGGTCCAAAACCCAGTAAAATAGAAACACCAGACGTTTCGACCCTCCCGGGTCTTAATCATGGGGTTTACTTGGGTTCAAGAGGAATGGGAGCCAGGGTTAGGAAATAGTCATATATAAGCTTCCAGGCGGATAATGGCAGGCTGTAAATAAATGTAACCTTTGGAGGATATGAAATGTACCAGGTAATGATAGGTAATAGGTTAGAGGTAACCTTAAGAGGCTTTAAATGGAGACCCGGTAGAGTCCTGTGCAATAAAAGGCGTTGATTTTTGTATGTAATATTTTTCGGATCCGGTATGGTAATATATACGTGTTCCTGCACACCAATGTGACGTAACTACACAGGCACAGCTCTCCGGCGCCCCCTTTGTCTCTCAGGTCAGTAAGGGAACTGCACCTAGAGCAAATGGCTGTCGGGGAGGATGTCCTGTTACCCGCTCGGTATTCTAAGATTCGTAATCAGAGTAAAAGCATCAGCCCAAGATTAATTTTATGGTTTAATTGCCTTAAGGGCGCACTAGATAATTACAGAAATATACAGTAAGCTATACAATGGAATTACAGTGGATTTGCAGTCAGAGTAAAATATAACAATAAGGGTACAAGACCTAGAGATATTAAGCTGGAGATCAATTTACCAGGTTGTAGGTTGCATGTGGGTGCCGGGAGCTCTGCAGTCCACAGGTACAAGAATCTTAGTTGCTGGACAGACCCCAAAGCGCGGGCCTCTGCTCCCCTTGGCAGATCTGTCCCCAGTTCCTTCTTAGATCATCATCGTCTGGTTCTTTTGTGAGAGGGTGTGTGTCTCTGCCATGTGCTGCTGTTCTAAAGCATGCTGGGTCCCTCCCCTGTGTCAGAGGGTGGGCTAATAATCTCACCCTTTAGCTCCCTGCAGAACTTATTCCCAATATCTAAGAAAGGGGGTAACTTTCTACAGCATGATCGGATCAGGACTCGAGAGGCACCAGTGAATGCGGATTGTTTTGCCTGTCGTATGGAGAGCAAAAATGGCCCCATTGGGTCACTATGGAGGGCCAATCTCTATAGCTCAGGTCCCAGAGCCCTCACCAACTCAGGAGTCGCACTGCCAGATGCACGATTTCCTCAGAGTCATGCTGATATTTTTTAGGAGTCTAAAACTCGAAAGGTGCGCTCATAATCCATGATCCTAGGATGGAGCCAGAGAGAGGCTGGGAGAGACAATGGATGTGTATTTCTGTGTCTAGCTGACAGGTATATTCTAATTGAGGCCCCCAGGCACCTTCCTGCCCCATGCTAACGTGGCTTCTACTTGTTAGGAATCTGGGTCCTTCTATGCCTATGCAGCAACCCAGATTCTCACATTTATCTCCAGAGGCGAAGTCCTTTTTCCCAGCTTCTGAGCATGCTCACAGGACGAGCTCTCATTGGAGTTCAGGAGTCAGGTGCTCAGGTCCTGCTCCTGATTTCATTGGTTCTGCTCTGGGCTCTGGAGATTTCCGGAAGGTCCCGTACGCTATAAAAAGTGCTCATGGCTGTTCCGCCATGCGCTAGTATTTTCATACTGCTGCTGTGTGTATGGTGATGGATGCTTGGACTGGTGACTGACTCGTTAAGAAACCCCTTCCCTCTGATAATATGTCTGTGAGAGTGTGTGGGATTCAGTCTCTAGCAGCGCTAGCGCCAGCGCGCTCAAGCCTCACCTGTTGCAGCAGTCTGTGCCCTGCATTGCGCCAGCACCTTTGCAACGCTTTTCCAGCGGCTCTGTTCCTGCCGTGCTGCAGTTGCAGCCCAGTGTGCGTTCGCGGTTGCAACGCCACTGCGTCAGACGTTTATCGGTAGGTCTAGACGGAGTCAGGCCTGTCACTCTTGGCAACTCCTGTGACCCTATACCATGTCTGTTACGCTGAGCTTCTGTGAAGTTAAAACAGACTCAGCGTTTTTGTATATGTGTTTTGCTTGCAGCTCTGTGTGTGAAACAGAATGCTTCAGCGTTACATTACATATGTTTATCACAAAACTCAAGATAAAAAGCAGACGGCACCGCTGTTACCGTATGACTTCAAATGATGTGCGGCATACAGAAGCCCAGCAGCTGGGAATCTCGGGTGCCAGACCTGGAAACAGTCAATCCTGGGAATCCATGCAGAGAAAAGGTCGCACTCATCGAGATGAAAGTTTCACTGATTTATTGACATATCATAAACAAGTCAAGTCGGGGGAGTGACATAAGGAGTGCAAGAAAGGCTGACAACGGCCGTTTCGCGCTGCTCGAGCGCTTCAACGGGTCAAACAGTGGGGGGAAGTGCCGGGTTCATATGCATATCACATCACTCCGTACCTCCTCCCTCCACAGCTGCTGTCTAAATGACATTGGTGAATTAAAAACATGCTGAGATGCATTACAACATACAAAAGCATAAATACAACTTACTGCACAAGCAGAAAAAATGGTTACATCGAGAGATAAATTACAATGCATATTCATATATCGAAGACTACTGTTATTTTCATATGTCGAAAACTACTATTTTTTTCTTTTCTTTTTTCTTATGGAAAACATCTACAATCATATGTATTCAGAGACCAAACTGTCTCACTATTATTATAATGAACTATTAATATACTCACAGAAAGAAAAAAAAAAAAAAAATTTAAAAAAAAAATTCTCCCAAAAAAAAATTTTTTCCAAAAAAATTTTTTTTTTTCTTTCTGAAATAAAGAATACAAATTGTGTGCAACTTAATATCTGTTTTTTCATAAACGACTATGTACATGCATAGCTGTGTCTTATTATGGATAAACACAAAAATGGACTATCAATGACAAATCTCAATCCTAGCGGACAGAAACCGCTGCACTGAAAACGCACAATGTATATGTGCACGTATACTGTACAAACAAAAAACAAGTCACTCAACGATTCAAATGCTACGGGAAAGAAAACCCACCAAATTCAAAAAGATGTCTTTGCCTCAAATATGTGGAAGTTCATCAAAGCTGCAATAAGAGACTCCAGAAAAAAGGTACCAGCCAGAAAAGCCACATGTATACATATGTGACCTAGTTCTCCTATCAACATCAAGGGAAATGAGGGAAAATATAAACTCCTTCATAAAAAAACAGCCATGTCTATTCTATCATTAAAACCCAGCGGACCTGTCGCCTGTGTATTCATAATCCACCTGGATTCTCGTTTTAATAAGATTTTGTTTAAATGCCCTCCCTGCGGCGGTAAAACCACCTTCTCGATTCCTGCAAAGGAGAGAACATTAGGGTCATTTCCATGTGCATCTCTTACATGGTTAATTAAACGTGGGACTCCTTTTCCCGTTCTAATGGACTTAAAATGCTCACGAAAACGAATGTATAGCGGACGTATGGTTTTACCTATGTAGAAAAACCAACATGTGCAAAAAATCACATAGACTACATGGTATGTCTTACATGTGATCAAATCTGTTACTGTATGCGTGACCGCGCCCATGTGTAATGTACGATCAGTACGATGAAATTTACAATATGGACAATGGCCACACCTATAATTCCCTTGTGGTGTTCCTTTACTCAGCCAAGTGTCACGCTTAGTGACGATCCGATTCTTAACCAAAATATCTCTAATTCTTGTACTCCGCTTACATGAGATAAGGGGCCCTCTAGATACTATGTCGCTTAAATCCCTATCTTGTTCCAAAATATGCAAATTTTTTCTAATTGCTGCTCGTATCTGACGATCCATGGGACTATATCGAAAACAAAAGGTAAATCTCTTATCATTTTCGACTCTTTTATTTTTTAGAGGCACAACTCCTCTAACTTTATTACTGTGCTGAGATTTTACTTTTTCAAGTGTGGTGTCTAATAGAACCTTAGGATATCCCCGTTGTCTGAACCTATTATATAACTCTCTAGATTGTGTTTCTAAGCCCTCCAAGGTATTATTTAAACGGTGGACTCTCAAAAATTGGCCATATGGCAATGAATTAATGGTATGTGATGGATGGAAACTATCATAACACAATATGGAATTGGTAGCCAAAGGTTTCCTGTAAACTGACGTGCAGATTTCATTATCCTTTACTTCCAGCAAGACATCAAGAAATTCCAGCCGTGTCCCTCCAAAATTGTGTGTGAACAGCATGTTCATCTGGTTCACCTCATTTAGGTGACTGACAAACTTGTCAAAAGAATCTCTGGTGCCATCCCAGACAATGAACACGTCATCCACATACCTAAGATACAGTCTGATTATGTTGAAAAAATTGTTTGGCATTGCAGACATATTTTTCTTCCAGGGCACCCAAAAAGAGATTGGAGAATGTACATGCTGCCGGGGTACCCATCGCGGTACCCACATTTTGGCGGTACCACGTACAATCAAGAGTGCATGCATTGTGAGTAAGTATGAAATGCAAAGCTTCACAAACAAAATCCACAAAGCCCTGTTCTTTGCCTGTGGAGTTCAATATTTCTCTAATAATATCCACACCCAACTTCTGGGGAATTCGTGTATATAAGCTCTCCACATCTATGGATGCCAGCATAAAGCCGGGTTGCCAAGCAAAGTCCCGTATCACATGCAGAAAAGCATTGGTGTCCTTTATGTACGACGGGATCTCTCCCAACAAAGGGCGCAGCAACCAATCAATATACTGGGACAGGGATTCCGTGACGGATCCTATCCCAGATACGATTGGGCGTCCTGGGGGACAAGAAGCAGACTTGTGGATTTTGGGTACGTGGTACCAGTGGGGGCGCGTGGGAAACTCCGGCAGCAATTTCTCTGCCTTTTTCTCAGAAATAACATCCATCATGACATATTTCCTGAGTAACGACCTTAATTCCCTGATGTACCTGGGAGTGGGATCAGTCTTCAATAGAGTTGAGCGACTTTTGGTTTTTTATGGTCGAGTTTCGTTTCGTGAAACCCGACTTTTCCAAAAGTCGGGTCGAGCAAGATCGGCCGATTATAGGGAAAAGTCGGGGTCGTCCCGAAACACGAAACCCAATGTAAGTCAATGGGGAATAAAAGTCGGCAGTGAGAGGAGGACAGGAAACACACCTACAGTGCTCATTTGAATGCCAAAAGCATCAATTCTTCTTACTTAAGCTGGTCAACCTTAATTAACTTCATAATACAAGTTACGCACTGAAAAATGGGGGTTATTTGGCTAAAGTTGTGGGGGGGTAGGGCTGGCTCCAGGTTTTCATGTGCCCTGGGCGAAAGAGCGCCCCTTTAACACATAATACCACAACTCATCATGCTCCGATACGGCAGAGAAATAGCGGTATTGTACAATGAAAAATACTTCACTTTTTACATCTCATGACGAGGCCCATCTATTTCTCCATACAGAATCATTGGTCCCATATAATGTTTGAAACAGTATATGATGAGCTCCACATAATGCTACAGTATATGTTGGTCCCCATGGATGAAGCTCCACTGTCTTATGGGCCCAAATAATGCTCCAAACATAATGGGCCCCATTTCTAATGCTCTAGTGTATAATGGGCCCTGTAAATGCTGCTCCAGTGTCTGATGTCCACCTTTGGAATGTTCCAGTGTATGGTGGGCCCCATCTATCATTCTCCAGAGTATAGTGCTCCCCAAAAATTGCTGTCCCAACATTGAAAACAATCAAATAAGTCTCCTCGCTAGGGAATCCCTGTACTAGTCTGGACTCCTCGTCGTCCCGATCTTCCATCTCACTGCACAGTATTTCAACCTTGCAAGTGCTGTGATCCTGAGCAAGCAGGGGGGGCCCACTCGTTGCCGACGGCACTGGCACAGGGCCCCTGATAGTACGGTGGTGTGTCTGATGGCGGGTGGGCCGAACCTGCACTTTCATCTGCAGCTTCCTCTTTGTCACCGTGTAAGATGGAACTGTATATGGGAAGGGTAACCTGAGTTTCATCAGGGTCAGATTCAGGCCGGGTAGCGTGCGAGGGGAATGTAGTGGTCTGGGTCAATGTACCAGCAGATTCATCGAGCAGTGGCTGGGCATCAGTGCACTTGTGTCGCCCCCAGGAGTACGGTCGCCACAGTGGCATTACCTTCCTCCTAGGGAGTGTGATGTCATGCTTGGGAGCAACGAAGGATCTCTCTAGCAGGTTAACTGATTGGGCGGCGTTATTCCCACGAGTCATGACCCTCCAAACGGCGTTCATGAAGGCAAAGTGTTTGTTTTACGTGGGCAGTATGGTTGCAAAGCTGAACCTTAAAGGAATGTCCAGAAGGGCACCACCAGGAGTGGAGTCTACGGCGTAATTTGACTCAACACGGGCAACCTCAACCATGCCAGCTACAGAACAGATGCACACATTGCAAGTTTAATTCCGTTAACGAACGAGACTCTGTCATGCCCCGCGGTCCGAGTCTGGCTTACTAGAGGGACACGTGAGGCTCTGGCACATGAGATTGGCCAATAACTGGTGTGTCATGCCCTTACATGTCCGTGGCTGCATGTGCGCTACACTGAAAAGGCCAGCGTGTGTCGCTTACAGGTGCAGATAACCCGCTGAACAGCGTTAGTGATGGGGATCACTGATTACAATTATTACTCGCGAACGATGATTTCCCAGTAAGTGCAGGTCAACCGCAGTTCCGGAATTAGGCCTAACTGTCATTCCTGAAAAAAATGAAAAACTTACGTGTGCAAACCACAGGTGCTGTAGCTTGCTTAACAGCTCGCCAGCCGTTCTCACGCCCAGTATGGGTTACACGTGATTGCACAAAGGTGAGAAAGGGTACCGTATCCCCGGATAACATGTATGGATAGCGTACACATTCAAAAGATATGTCTATACATCAGGAGGCAGGCTCAGACGGTGTCAGGCACAGTATGGCTTGCAAGTGATTGCACAAAGGTGAGAAAGGGTACCGTATCCCCGGATAACATGTATGGATAGCGTACACATTCAAAATATATGTCTATACATCAGGAGGCAGGCTCAGACGGTGTTAGGCCCAGTATGGATTGCACGTGATTGCACAAAGGTGAGAAAGGGTACCGTATCCCCGGATAACATGTATGGATAGCGTACACATTCAAAAGATATGTCTATACATCAGGAGGCAGGCTCAGATGGTGTAAGGCCCAGTATGGCTTGCAAGTGATTGCACAAAGGTGAGAAAGGGTACCGTATCCCCGGATAACATGTATGGATAGCGTACACATTCAAAAGATATGTCTATACATCAGGAGGCAGGCTCAGACGGTGTTAGGCCCAGTATGGCTTGCACATGATTGCACAAAGGTGAGAAAAGGTACCGTATCCCCGGATAACATGTATGGATAGCGTACACATTCAAAAGATATGTCTATACATCAGGAGGCAGGCTCAGACGGTGTTAGGCCCAGTATGGCTTGCACGTGATTGCACAAAGGTGAGAAAGGGTACCGTATCCCCGGATAACATGTATGGATAGCGTACACATTCAAAATATATGTCTATACATCAGGAGGCAGGCTCAGACGGTGTTAGTCCCAGTATGGATTGCACGTGATTGCACAAAGGTGAGAAAGGGTACCGTATCCCCGGATAACATGTATGGATAGCGTACACATTCAAAAGATATGTCTATACATCAGGAGGCAGGCTCAGACGGTGTAAGGCCCAGTATGGCTTGCAAGTGATTGCACAAAGGTGAGAAAGGGTACCGTATCCCCGGATAACATGTATGGATAGCGTACACATTCAAAAGATATGTCTATACATCAGGAGGCAGGCTCAGATGGTGTAAGGCCCAGTATGGCTTGCAAGTGATTGCACAAAGGTGGGAAAGGCTACCGTATCCCCGGATAACATGTATGGATAGCGTACACATTCAAAAGATATGTCTATACATCAGGGGGCAGGCTCAGACGGTGTTAGGCCCAGTATGGCTTGCACGTGATTGCACAAAGGTGAGAAAGGGTACCGTATCCCCGGATAACATGTATGGATAGCGTACACATTCAAAAGATATGTCTATACATCACGAGGCAGGCTCAGACGGTGTTAGGCCCAGTATGGCTTGCACGTGATTGCACAAAGGTGAGAAAGAGTACCGTATCCCCGGATAATATGTATGGATAGCGTACACATTCAAAATATATGTCTATACATCAGGAGGCAGGCTCAGACAGTGTTAGGCCCAGTATGGATTGCACGTGATTGCACAAAGGTGAGAAAGGGTACCGTATCCCCGGATAACATGTATGGATAGCGTACCCATTCAAAATATATGTCAATACACCAGGAGGCAGGCTCAGACGGTGTCAGGCACAGTATGGATTTGACGGACCCAGACTACACAGCGGAGGAGCAGGGAGAGGTAAAGATTGCAAATGCTGGGGCCCTGCCCAAGCAAGGGGGGCCCACTCGTGGGCGTCGGTACTGGCACTGGGCCCCTCATAGTACGGCGGTGTGTCTGACGGCGGGTGTGCACCACCACCGTCAGAGACACTTGATTGCACTATGAGGGACCCTGTGCCAGTGCCCGCGCCCAAGAGTCAGCCTACCCACCTGTCCAGGGCAACGGCACTCGCACGGTGTCGTGCGCTAGGTGGTGACCCCGGCCATGGGGGGGGGGGGCAGCACAGTTAGGGAGTTTTAGAAAGTGGCATATGCTGATGTTGGACATTCAGCTGATGCAAAAGGCGAAATAGGTCAAGTCCCAGGAAGAGGTGGACCAAAGCAAGCCATTTTTCTGTCACCCTATGTGTCATCAGGGGAAGGTGGGACAAAATCCTTGGAAACCCATGCATGGTTCATTTTAATGAAGGTTAGATCATCCACATTTTGGGTTGACAGACGGGTCCTTTTTTCTGTCAGGATTGATCCAGCTGCACTGAAGACTCTTTCCGATAGCACACTTGCAGCTGGGCAAGCGAGCTCCTGTAAGGCATATTGTGCCAATTCAGGCCAGGTGTCCAGTTTAGCAGCCCAATAGTCAAAGGGGAATGACCTGTGTGGCAGAACATCGATATGGAAGGAAAAGTAGTTTGTAACCATAGTTGACAACTGCTGTCTCCTGTCACTTTCCATCGATGCTGTATTACCAGTTGTGTGAGCGGTACTTGAAAAATCAGTCCACAACATTGTCATGAAACCCCTGTCTCCAACGCCACTTCTGCTGTGTGCACCATGAACACCTCTGCCAAGCTGCCCCCGGCCCGTACGGCTCGTGTGAGAACCATCACCGCTGCTGTGTGCTGGGAATGCCTCAAGCAACCGATTTACCAGAGTTGCTTGTTTATTAGCCAATATTAGGTCAAGGTTCTCCTGTGGCATGATGTTTTGTAATTTGCCTTTATAGCGTGGATCCAGGATGCTGGCCAACCAGTAGTCGTCATCGTTCATCATTTTGGCAATGCGGGGGTCCCTTTTTAGGATCCGCAAGGCATAATCTGACATGTGGGCCAATGTTCCCGGTGTCAATGATGCACTGCGAGTGCTGGTTGGAGGAGCACTTTCTGGCAAATCCACATCCCTCCAGTCACGCACAAACCCTGTACCAGACCTTGCCACGCCAACATTTTCACTTGCCCCACGAGATGCATCCTCCTCCCCTAAGTAATCATCCCCATCATCATCCTCCTCCTCCTCTTCTTCCTCCAACTCGTCCAGGAGAGGTCCCTGAGCAGACAATGGCTGAATGTCATCAAGGATTCCCTCCACCTCTTCCTCCTCGTCAACATTGGCTGCAGACGCCTGCTCCTTAAGGTGCGTCAAAGTTTGCATGAGCAGACGCATAAGTGGGATGCTCATGCTTAGGATGGCGTCGTCTGCGCTTACCAGCCGTGTGCATTCCTCAAAACACTGAAGGACTTTACAGAGGTCTTTCAGCTTCGACCACTGCTCACCTGTCAACTCCATGTCTGCTCTCAAAGTGCCTGGCCGTGTATCCTCCCACAAATGCATTATGGCCTGCCTCTGCTCGCACAGCCGCTCCACCATGTGCAGGGTGGAGTTCCACCTTGTTGCAATGTCGATAATGAGGCGGTGGTTGGGAAGGTGGAGCAATCGCTGCAGCTTCTGCATACGAACGGAGTGTACAGGCGACCGGCGGATGTGCGCGCACAGTCTTCGCACCTTATGGAGCAGGGCTGTTAACTCCGGATAATTTTTGAGGAAGCACTGCACCACCAGGTTCAAGGTGTGAGCCAAGCAAGGTATGTGGCTGAGTTTTGAAAGGGCTATGGCTGCCACAAAATTACGGCCGTTATCACTAACTACCTTGCCTGTCTCAAGATGTACACTGCCCAGCCATGACTCAGTTTGTCGCTTCAAGTACTCGGCCAGCACCTCGGCGGTGTGTCTGTCGCCCAAACACATCATCTGCAACACAGCCTGCTGACGCTTTCCACTAGCTGCTCGATAGGGGGACACCTCGTGTGCAACAGTGGCAGCTGCAGATGGAGTGCTCGTACGACTGCGCTCTGTGGACGAGCTTTCGCTTCTGGAGGAGGAAGAGGAGGGTGGAACGCCTACAGCCAACTGTTTCCTATACCGTGGGCTAGGCAGCACTGTCCCACCACCACTGTCCCCTGTGGACCCTGCATCCACCACATTAACCAAGTGCGCAGTGATGGACACGTAACGGCCCTGACCATGCCGACTGGACCATGCATCAGTTGTGAGGTGCACCTTTCCACTCACTGACTGCTTGAGTGCATGGACAATACGGTCTTTCACATGATGGTGGAGGGCTGGGATGGCTTTGCGAGAGAAGAAGTGGCGACTGGGTAGGTCATAGCGTGGTACTGCATAGGCCATGAGTTCGCGGAAAGCTGCGCTTTCCACCAACCGATAGGGCATCATCTCAAACGAGATTAGTTTGGCAATGTGGGCGTTCAAACCCAGTGTACGCGGATGAGAGACTGAGTACTTTCTTGACCTACTCATAGTGTCTGGGAGGGTGAGCTGGACTTGAGAGCTGCATATGGTAGAAGTAGCGGTGGACAGGGCGGACTGAGAGAGGGTTGATGATGGTGATGGAGTTGGTGTTCTTTCTGATGGCCTAGATTCAGTATTTCGTTGATATAACAGTGGGATTCCCTGACTGCTGTGGCCTTGCAACGACACCTCAACATTTGCTGCTGTGCTAACCGGTGGGCTTACAGTGGGGGAAACAATGTAGCATTGCTGACTACCTTCTTTGTGATCAGTTGCACATGTGGCACTTGAGGTTTGGTGTTGTGTCCACGCTTGCAAGTGCATGCTGGTTAAATGTCTAAGCATGCAACTGGTATTCAAATTTTTCAGATTTTTCCCTCGGCTAAAGGTCTTTGCGCACTTCTTACAGATAACCTTGGCCTGATCATGAGGATTTTGTTCAAAAAAGTGCCACACTGCACTCTTCCTACTTTGGCAGACATTTTGCGGCCTAGCACGCTGTGATATTTTGACCCTCTGGACAAGCTGTCCAGCAACTCTTTTGATTTTTGGAACCTGTCTTTGGAGTGCTCCGGGCCTGCCAGATAACAGCTGTTGCGATGTTGATGTCTGCTGTGGATGCTCCTCATCTGAGCTATTGGAAGCAGCACCCTCTTCCCCCAATGGATGCCAATCTGGGTCAACAACTGGGTCATCCATCACCTCCTCTTCAATGTCATGTGCACCTTCCTCTGTGTCACCGTGTATGGTGGTATAGTGTGCGGGAAGGGGCACCTGAGTCTCATCAGGGTCAGAATCTGGCTCTGTACACTGCGAGGACAATGTAGTGCTCTGAGCGAATGTACCAGCAGAATCATCTATCAGCGGCTGTGCATCAGTGCACTCCATGTCAGATTCATCTTGGCCTGGGTAATTCACCATTTCACTTGATAATCCAGGCATGGTATGTGAAAACAGCTCCATGGAGTAATCAGTAGTATGGCCTGCGTCATCCTTCAATCTTGGTTGTGGTGAAGGAAACAAGGAAAGGTGTGGTTCATGAACATGAGCCTCCAATGACGACTCAGTGCTTTTACTTTTTACAACTTCAGAAGAGGAGGCGATAGAGCTGGAGGCTGAGTCAGCAATGTAAGACAAAACTTTTTCCTGATGCTCTGGCGTTAAAAGCGGTTTGCCAACTCTTAGAAAACTAAGCCTTCGAAGCCTTATGGAGCCAGACGATGACGCAGGCTCAACACCTCCTGCATTCGGTCCTATTTTGCTTTTGCCACTACCATCAGATCCACCACCAACACCATCATTACCAGCTGCCAACCCCCGCCCAATTCCACGGCCTCTTCCACCAGCCTTCCTCATTTTTGGTAGAAATGTAGACAAAATCCAACAAACTATATAGTAATGTAAAACAAGGTACAAGGTGTCTATAGGACAGGGGAGATTTAGATTTTCTGCACACACTAGTGGACACTGGACACTTTTGGATTGTGTGAGGCCCACTGAATATCAGAGCGCTATGTCACAGGCTCGATGGCACAGGTGTGAAAAAAGTGACTACAGGATAAGGGAGATTTTGAATTTCTGTGAGATTTCGAATTTCTGCAGACACTTGTGGACACTGGACACTTGGATTGTGTGAGGCCCACTGAATATCACAGCGCTATGTCACAGGCTCGATGGCTCAGGTATAAAAAAAAGTGACTACAGGATAAGGGAGATTTTGAATTTCTGTGAGATTTTGAATTTCTGCAGACACTTGTGGACACTGGACACTTGGATTGTGTGAGGCCCATTGAATATCACAGTGCTATGTCACAGGCTCGATGGCACAGGTGTGAAAAAAGTGACTACAGGATAAGGGAGATTTTGAATTTCTGCAGACACTTGTGGACACTGGACACTTGGATTGTGTGAGGCCCACTGAATATCACAGTGCTATGTCACAGGCTCGATGGCACAGGTGTGAAAAAAGTGACTACAGGATAAGGGAGATTTTGAATTTCTGCAGACACTTGTGGACACTGGACACTTGGATTGTGTGAGGCCCACTGAATATCACAGCGCTATGTCACAGGCTCGATGGCACAGGTGTGAAAAAAGTGACTACATGATAAGGGAGATTTAGATTTTCTGCAGACACTTGTGGACACTGGACACTTGGATTGTGTGAGGCCCACTGAATATCACAGCGCTATGTCACAGGCTCAATGCAGCAGGTGTGAAAAAAGTGACTACAGGATAAGGGAGATTTTGAATTTCTGCAGACACTTGTGGACACTGGACACTTGGATTGTGTGAGGCCCACTGAATATCACAGCGCTATGTCACAGGCTCGATGCAGCAGGTGTGAAAAAAGTGACTACAGGATAAGGGAGATTTTGAATTTCTGCAGACACTTGTGGACACTGGACACTTGGATTGTGTGAGGCCCACTGAATACAGTGCTATGTCACAGGCGTGAAAAAGTGACTACAGGATAAGGGAGATTTTGAATTTCTGCAGACACTTGTGGACACTGGACACTTGGATTGTGTGAGGCCCACTGAATATCACAGCGCTATGTCACAGGCTCGATGGCACAGGTGTGAAAAAAGTGACTACAGGAAAAGGGAGATTTTGAATTTCTGTGAGATTTTGAATTTCTGCAGACACTTGTGGACACTGGACACTTGGATTGTGTGAGGCCCACTGAATATCACAGTGCTATGTCACAGGCTCGATGGCACAGGTGTGAAAAAAGTGACTACAGGATAAGGGAGATTTTGAATTTCTGCAGACGCTTGTGGACACTGGACACTTGGATTGTGTGAGGCCCACTGAATATCACAGCGCTATGTCACAGGCTCGATGGCACAGGTGTGAAAAAAGTGACTACAGGATAAGGGAGATTTTGAATTTCTGCAGACACTTGTGGACACTGGACACTTGGATTGTGTGAGGCCCACTGAATATCACAGCGCTATGTCACAGGCTCGATGGCACAGGTGTGAAAAAAGTGACTACAGGATAAGGGAGATTTTGAATTTCTGCAGACACTTGTGGACACTGGACACTTGGATTGTGTGAGGCCCACTGAATATCACAGCGCTATGTCACAGGCTCGATGGCACAGGTGTGAAAAAAGTGACTACAGGATAAGGGAGATTTTGAATTTCTGCAGACACTTGTGGACACTGGACACTTTTGGATTGTGTGAGGCCCACTGAATATCACAGTGCTATGTCACAGGCTCGATGGCACAGGTGTGAAAAAAGTGACTACAGGATAAGGGAGATTTTGAATTTCTGCAGACACTTGTGGACACTGGACACTTGGATTGTGTGAGGCCCACTGAATATCACAGTGCTATGTCACAGGCTCGATGGCACAGGTGTGAAAAAAGTGACTACAGGATAAGGGAGATTTTGAATTTCTGCAGACACTTGTGGACACTGGACACTTGGATTGTGTGAGGCCCACTGAATATCACAGCGCTATGTCACAGGCTCGATGGCACAGGTGTGAAAAAAGTGACTACAGGATAAGGGAGATTTTGAATTTCTGGGAGATTTTGAATTTCTGCAGACACTTGTGGACACTGGACACTTGGATTGTGTGAGGCCCACTGAATATCACAGCGCTATGTCACAGGCTCGATGGCACAGGTGTGAAAAAAGTGACTACAGGATAAGGGAGATTTAGATTTTCTGCAGACACTTGTGGACACTGGACACTTGGATTGTGTGAGGCCCACTGAATATCACAGCGCTATGTCACAGGCTCAATGCAGCAGGTGTGAAAAAAGTGACTACAGGATAAGGGAGATTTTGAATTTCTGCAGACACTTGTGGACACTGGACACTTGGATTGTGTGAGGCCCACTGAATATCACAGCGCTATGTCACAGGCTCGATGCAGCAGGTGTGAAAAAAGTGACTACAGGATAAGGGAGATTTTGAATTTCTGCAGACACTTGTGGACACTGGACACTTGGATTGTGTGAGGCCCACTGAATACAGTGCTATGTCACAGGCTCGATGGCACAGGTGTGAAAAAGTGACTACAGGATAAAAGAGATTTTGAATTTCTGCAGACACTTGTGGACACTGGACACTTGGATTGTGTGAGGCCCACTGAATATCACAGCGCTATGTCACAGGGTCGATGGCACAGGTGTGAAAAAAGTGACTACAGGATAAGGGAGATTTTGAATTTCTGGGAGATTTTGAATTTCTGCAGACACTTGTGGACACTGGACACTTGGATTGTGTGAGGCCCACTGAATATCACAGCGCTATGTCACAGGCTCGATGGCACAGGTGTGAAAAAAGTGACTACAGGATAAGGGAGATTTAGATTTTCTGCAGACACTTGTGGACACTGGACACTTGGATTGTGTGAGGCCCACTGAATATCACAGCGCTATGTCACAGGCTCGATGGCACAGGTGTGAAAAAAGTGACTACAGGATAAGGGAGATTTAGATTTTCTGCAGACACTTGTGGACACTGGACACTTGGATTGTGTGAGGCCCACTGAATATCACAGCGCTATGTCACAGGCTCAATGCAGCAGGTGTGAAAAAAGTGACTACAGGATAAGGGAGATTTTGAATTTCTGCAGACACTTGTGGACACTGGACACTTGGATTGTGTGAGGCCCACTGAATATCACAGCGCTATGTCACAGGCTCGATGCAGCAGGTGTGAAAAAAGTGACTACAGGATAAGGGAGATTTTGAATTTCTGCAGACACTTGTGGACACTGGACACTTGGATTGTGTGAGGCCCACTGAATACAGTGCTATGTCACAGGCTCGATGGCACAGGTGTGAAAAAGTGACTACAGGATAAGGGAGATTTTGAATTTCTGCAGACACTTGTGGACACTGGACACTTGGATTGTGTGAGGCCCACTGAATATCACAGCGCTATGTCACAGGCTCGATGGCACAGGTGTGAAAAAAGTGACTACAGGAAAAGGGAGATTTTGAATTTCTGTGAGATTTTGAATTTCTGCAGACACTTGTGGACACTGGACACTTGGATTGTGTGAGGCCCACTGAATATCACAGTGCTATGTCACAGGCTCGATGGCACAGGTGTGAAAAAAGTGACTACAGGATAAGGGAGATTTTGAATTTCTGCAGACACTTGTGGACACTGGACACTTGGATTGTGTGAGGCCCACTGAATATCACAGCGCTATGTCACAGGCTCGATGGCACAGGTGTGAAAAAAGTGACTACAGGATAAGGGAGATTTTGAATTTCTGCAGACACTTGTGGACACTGGACACTTGGATTGTGTGAGGCCCACTGAATATCACAGCGCTATGTCACAGGCTCGATGGCACAGGTGTGAAAAAAGTGACTACAGGATAAGGGAGATTTTGAATTTCTGCAGACACTTGTGGACACTGGACACTTTTGGATTGTGTGAGGCCCAATGAATATCAGAGCGCTATGTCACAGGCTCGATGCAGCAGGTGTGAAAAAATTGACTACAGGATAAGGGAGATTTTGAATTTCTGCAGACACTGGACACTTTTGGATTGCGTGAGGCCCAATGAATATCAGAGCGCTATGTCACAGGCTCGATGCAGCAGGTGTGAAAAAAGTGACTACAGGATAAGGGAGATTTTGAATTTCTGCAGACACTTGTGGACACTGGACACTTTTGGATTGTGTGAGGCCCACTGAATATCAGAGCGCTATGTCACAGGCTCGATGGCACAGGTGTGAAAAAAGTGAATTGTAGAATTGGGCAGAATAGGAATCTCCCTAGAGTGTAGGTCTGTAAGAACGGAACAAGTCCTCCACAGTGACACACAGATAGCTTCACTGTGGCTGTGATAACAGCCGTTACACGGTACTGTGTGAGGAGCGTACACCGCTGTATGGTGTGAATAAATGCACGCTTAGTACCTTAGCAGGACAAAAAAAAAATTGGGATTGCTTTTAAAAAAGCAATTTGCAGAGCAGTGGGGAAACAGCAATGCAGCTGTCAGGAAGCCTTAGAAGGCAGCCTAACAACCAACACCGCTGATCCACCACAATATAGCCTCCCCTTGCACTGCACACACAGTGACTGGTGTGTTGCACAGGCAAAATCGCTAGCAGCAGAAGCAGGTTTTTTTTCTTCTTCCCTGCCTAACGCTCTCCGTACAGAATCAGCAACCTCTCCCTATGCTAAGATCGGCAGAAGTAAGATGGCGGTCGGCGTGCACGCCCTTTTATAACCCCTGTGACGCCCTCCAAAGCAAGCCAATCACTTGCATGCCCTTCTGAAAGATGGTGGCGACCCCTGCCTATGTCATCACGTTGCCCACAGTGTCCGTGGATCCTGATTGGCTGAAAAAGAGCGCTAAACAAACTTTTGAAACTCGACTTTGGCGCGTAAGTCGCCGACCTCGTGGCCGACCTCATCCTAGGGTCGGGTTTCGTTTCATGAAACCCGACTTTGCCAAAAGTCGGCGACTTTTGAAATTGTTCGACCCGTTTCGCTCAACTCTAGTCTTCAATCTGGTATACATATCCCTGGGCAACAAAACCGTGTTGCCGCCTTTATCTGAGGGTCTCACTATGGTATCAGACCATTCTCTGATCTCCACCATGGCCTTCCTTGCTTACAGACTCAGAAAGGAAGGCCATGGTGGAGATCAGAGAATGGTCTGATACCATAGTGAGACCCTCAGATAAAGGCGGCAACACGGTTTTGTTGCCCAGGGATATGTATTTTTCTGAGGCACACCGACAGCTATCTGATACAGTAACATATACCAGATTGAAGACTGATCCCACTCCCAGGTACATCAGGGAATTAAGGTCGTTACTCAGGAAATATGTCATGATGGTTGTTATTTCTGAGAAAAAGGCAGAGAAATTGCTGCCGGAGTTTCCCACGCGCCCCCACTGGTACCACGTACCCAAAATCCACAAGTCTGCTTCTTGTCCCCCAGGATGCCTAATCGTATCTGGGATAGGATCCGTCACGGAATCCCTGTCCCAGTATATTGATTGGTTGCTGCGCCCTTTGTTGGGAGAGATCCCGTCGTACATAAAGGACACCAATGCTTTTCTGCATGTGATACGGGACTTTGCTTGGAACGGGAAAAGGAGCCCCACGTTTAATTAACCATGTAAGAGATGCACATGGAAATGACCCTAATGTTCTCTCCTTTGCAGGAATCGGTGGTTTTACCGCCGCAGGGAGGGCATTTAAACAAAATCTTATTAAAACGAGAATCCAGGTGGATTATGAATACACAGGCGACAGGTCCGCTGGGTTTTAATGATAGAATAGACATGGCTGTTTTTTTATGAAGGAGTTTATATTTTCCCTCATTTCCCTTGATGTTGATAGGAGAACTAGGTCACATATGTATACATGTGGCTTTTCTGGCTGGTACCTTTTTTCTGGAGTCTCTTATTGCAGCTTTGATGAACTTCCACATATTTGAGGCAAAGACATCTTTTTGAATTTGGTGGGTTTTCTTTCCCGTAGCATTTGAATCGTTGAGTGACTTGTTTTTTGTTTGTACAGTATACGTGCACATATACATTGTGCGTTTTCAGTGCAGCGGTTTCTGTCCGCTAGGATTGAGATTTGTCATTGATAGTCCATTTTTGTGTTTATCCATAATAAGATACAGCTATGCATGTACATAGTCGTTTATGAAAAAACAGATATTAAGTTGCACACAATTTGTATTCTTTATTTCAGAAAAAAAAAAAAAAAAAAATTTTGGAAAAAAAATTTTTTGGGGAGAATTTTTTTGAAAAAATTATTATTTTTTTTTTTTCTTTCTGTGAGTATATTAATAGTTCATTATAATAATAGTGAGACAGTTTGGTCTCTGAATACATATGATTGTAGATGTTTTCCATAAGAAAAAAGAAAAGAAAAAAATAGTAGTTTTCGACATATGAAAATAACAGTAGTCTTCGATATATGAATATGCATTGTAATTTATCTCTCGATGTAACCATTTTTTCTGCTTGTGCAGTAAGTTGTATTTATGCTTTTGTATGTTGTAATGCATCTCAGCATGTTTTTAATTCACCAATGACATTTAGACAGCAGCTGTGGAGGGAGGAGGTACGGAGTGATGTGATTTGCATATGAACCCGGCACTTCCCCCCCACTGTTTGACCCGTTGAAGCGCTCGAGCAGCGCGAAACGGCCGTTGTCAGCCTTTCTTGCACTCCTTATGTCACTCCCCCGACTTGACATGTTTATGATATGTCAATAAATCAGTGAAACTTTCATCTCGATGAGTGCGACCTTTTCTCTTTGCATGGATTTACATATGTTTATGCTTGCAGCTCTGTGAGTACAACAGAGCTTGCTTTTGTGCACCAGGTGCAGTTTAACCCTGTGCACATTACCGTCCTTGTGCTCTGCCTCTTTAGCAGCGGTTTCTACATCTGCCGCACGGTGGACCCCGGGCGGCGAACACGCTTTATTTATATTTTTATTTAGCGTGTTCCGCCGACCATAACACTACTCAAGCTTTGAAGTTCTGTTTTGGGCCTTATCTCATTATCATACTAAAAGGCCTTGCTATTCAACATTGGAGCACTAAATCCTGCTTTCTTCAATATGCTTACAGGCCCTGGGGGGGTAGGAGCAGTTAACTCCTTCATCACACCTCCCTGCTTTAGAGGGCGCTAGGGGGTATCACATTCCTGTGTTCCCCCATGCGCCCTTCTGAACCCTCTCCTTGCCGGGACAACCCATCAGCGTTACCATGGTCACTGCCTCTTGTGGTGAATGGTGAAGTGATACTGCTGGAGAGCGAGGCTCCAGCGTAGTAACCTCCCATTCATCCCAGAGACTGTGTGTAACCAGCTGAGGGGGTTGTGGTCTGTTTCCACGGTGAATTGGCGTCCGTACAAGTATGGCTGCAGACACTGCAGGGCCCACACAATTGCCAGACATTCCTTCTCCATCGTGGAATAGGCCACTTCCCTCAGCAGGAGCTTCCGGCTCAGGTACAGAACGGGGAGTTCATGGCCCGTAGTGTCAACCTGGCTGAGCACAGCACCGAGGCCGAAGTCGCTGGCGTCGGTCTGCACTACGAAAGGCCGCGTGAAGTCGGCCGCCTTTAGTACAGGTGAGCTAGAAAGGGCGGTCTTGAGCGCCTGGAAAGCTGTCTCGCAGGCGACTGTCCAGTCGACTGCGACGGGCAGCCTCTTGTTGGTGAGGTCCGTCAGGGGCTTGGCCAGGGCACTATAGTGTGGAACAAACCTCCTATGTTACCCGGCAGTCCCTAAGAAGGACATCACCTGCTTCTTGGTCCTGGGAGTGGGCCAGGATGCGATGGCATCCACCTTCCCGGGCTCTGTCTTCAGAGCTCCCCCACCTACCCGGTGTCCCAGGTAGTGGACCTCACTCATACCCAGCTGGCATTTTTCCGGCTTAATGGTCAAGCCTGCTCGCTGGATCCGCCCGATCACCTGCGCCAGGACCACAGGCAAAGCCCACGCGCTGTTGGACACTTGGATCACCCCCAGCTTTAGCATCTCGTCTATCTCTTGGCGCATGTGCTGCTGCACCTCAAGAGAGACCCGATACACTGAACACCGGATTGGGGGGTGATTGCCGGTGTCCACGTCATGGACGGCTGTCTCAGTCCTTCCGGGCAGGCTGCTGAACAGCTCCCGAAAGGGGTGTAGGGTGACCCCCAGCTGGGAACGTTGGTCCTCCGAGAGCTGATGGCCAACCCTCACATCCTCGATGGATCCACCCGCCTTGGCTTGGGTGAGCAGATCCAGGAGGGTTTCTACCTCTCCTTCCTTGGGAAGGTTGCACACTGGGTGGGCACAAGCCTCCCACTCATGATTGGCCTTCATCATGTTCATGTGGAAGGCCTTCCTCCTTCCACGGGCGTGGTCCAGGGTGACCAGATAGGTGACAGCGTTGAGCTGCTGGTGCACGAGGTATGGACCCTCCCAGGCCGCCTGAATCTTGTTTTGAGGTACGGGGACCAGTACCCACACCTTTTGACCCACTTGGTAGGTCCACTCACATGCATTCTGGTCGTACCACTGCTTCTGGTCAGCCTGGGCTTGGGCCATATTGTCATGCACCAACCATGTCAAGGCCATCATTCTGTCCCGGAAGCGCACGACATACTCAATGACCGACACTCCAGGGGTGGCCAAATCCCCTTACCATGCTTCCTTCACCAGAGCAAGGGGCCCCCGTACACGTTGCCCGTACAAGAGCTCAAAGGGGGAGAACCCCGTTGAGGCCTGTGGGACCTCCCGATAGGCAAACAGCAGGTGTGGGAGATACCGCTCCCAGTCTCTCCTGTGGGAGTCGACCAACATTTTCAGCATCTGCTTAAAGGTGCCATTGAACCACTCACACAGGCCATTGGTCTGTGGGTGGTACGGGCTGGCTACCAGATGTTGCACCTGTATCTGCTTACAGAGAGACTCCATCAGCTGCGACATGAACTGGGTCCCTCGGTCGGTGAGCATTTCCTGGGGAACCCCACTCTGGAGAAAATCTCCAGTAAGGCAGTCTCCACTTTGTCGGCCCGAATGGATGACAAAGCTACCGCCTCCAGGTACCGGGTGGCATAATCCACTACCGTTAGTATGAAGCATTTCCCGGAGCGGCTAGGAGTGGACAGAAGTCCAATGAGATCCACAGCCACCCTCGAGAAAGGCTCTTCGATGATGGGCAGAGTTACCAGTGGGGCTTTGGGGCGCCACCCCACCTTCCCCACCCTCTGACAGGTGTCACACAAACGGCAGTAGGAAATCACCTCGGTCCTCATTCCCGGCCAGTAGAAATGCTGAGCTAGCCTGGCCCTGGTTTTAGTGATCCCTAGGTGTCCGGCCATGGGAATCTCGTGTGCGATCTGCAACAATTCTGCCCTGAACAGATAGGGTACCACTAACTGTCGGTCCCTGGGCCACGCCTCCGGTGAACCCTGCTGGACCATTACCCGGTACAGCCATCCCTGGTCCCAGACCACTTGCTCACGGTCGGACTCCAGAGGAGGCTGTGCCGCCTGCTCCTTGAGAGCTTTCAGGCTAGCGTCAGCTTCCAACGCTGCCTGAAATCCCTGACTCGACGTGGCAAGAATTGACAAAACTGCCACATCCTCTGTCAGCTCCCCAGGATCTGTCTCCTGGCCACTGTCTGACTCGGCAGCCGCTTGGTCGGAGGGGGGGAACCATCGGACCTCCGCGAGGCCCCTTGGGCTCCGGTGCTCCTACTCCTGGTAACAGCGGCCACGACTGCTGAGACCACAGGTAGCGCCTGCTTCCTCTCGGTCCCTGACCAAGTCGCCGGGTCAGGCAGACTTCCCTTGCTTCCTGACATCCCGGATGCGGGTAACTCCTGCCCTGGGGTCTTACCTGGTGGCTCCTCTCCCGGGATGCCCCCTCCCCCCATGGCCTGTTCCTCTTTCTGCAGAGGCCCTAGACTCAGCAGGCTGGATTCACTTAGGGGCCCCACACTGCCCATAGCAGCCCCTCCCTCCACCTCTGAGCTCTCCCCTGAAGTCTTCTCACCTGTCCTCACTGTGAGCCCTTTGTGTGTAGTGTCAGTGCATGACTTCCCATCAGGTTTCACTCCCTCCTCTACTGTTGGAGGCACATACAACACATTAACATTAGCATTCACAGTAGAGTCATGACATTCTTGGGGAGCCGGACTTGGGGGTTCAGTGGCCACATACTGAGACACTAGCCACCCCAAATCGGTCCCAAGCAACACATTGGCAGGAATATTTGGCATTACTCCCACCTCCCGCATTCCCCTCCCGGCTCCCCAGTCCAAAAACACCTTGGCGACGGGCAGCGCCGGTTCATCGCCTCCAATTCCGGAGACAGAAAGGGTTTTCCCAGGCATCAAGTCTTGAGGGGACACCACCTCAGGATGTACCAGGGTTCGTTCAGCGCCTGTGTCCCGCAGTCCCATGACCGCTGAGCGGCCGATGGTGACGGTGTTGGTAATTGTCCAGGGACCTCCCACACATAAAACAGTGGATGGTTTCTGAGACAGGGATGGGGCCTTATGGTGTTGGGGACACGCAGCCTTAAAGTGTCCTGGCTAGTTGCAATGATGACAACGTCTGGGTTCTGCTCCTGGCCTGGAGAGGGCAGCAGGGGGGTACACTCCCTGCACTCTGGGGGCTGGGGAGACAGGGGCAGGATTGGGCTTACCCCCTCTCTAGATGTTGCTGGCAGGCTTCTTTGGCTCAGACACCATGTTGTTGGCATACTCGTCTGCTAGGGCGGCTGTAGCAGAAGCCCACTTTGGTTTCTGGTCACAGAGGAACTGCTGGAGGTCCTCTGGGCAGTTCCACAAGAACTGCTCCGTGACGAACAGTTCCTGGACCTCCTGGCGGGTGGTGAGCTCTAGACCCGAGGTCCAGTGCTCCGCAGCTCTCAGCAGTGCCCGCATGTGGTTGGTCCAGGTGTCCTTTGAGCCCCGCTGCAGGCTCCGGAACTTCCTGCGGTACCACTCCAGGGTGAGGTTGTAGTGCTGGATCAGGGCCCGCTTGATGCTGTTGTATTCCTGCTCCTCCCCGGCAGGTAAGTCCCCCAAAACTTCCAGGGACTTACCCCTCAAACGGGAGGTCAGGTA
This sequence comes from Dendrobates tinctorius, assembly GCF_039654945.1. Taxonomy (NCBI): domain Eukaryota; kingdom Metazoa; phylum Chordata; class Amphibia; order Anura; family Dendrobatidae; genus Dendrobates; species Dendrobates tinctorius. Next base: position 28,392,897 of record NW_027361673.1, on the reverse strand, counting down.
CCTTGCCCACTGATCCAGGGCCAGATGGTGTTGGAGGCAGGTTCTCTCAAAGGCCAGCAGAAAGGAATCCAGGTCTCCATCCTTTTCAAGCAGGGGGAAGTCCTCTGCCCAGACCTTGGAAGCCTTGGTCCCCGGACCTTGGAAGCCTTGGTCCCCGGTGGGGCTGGAGCATCCAGCGGGAGCCCGTGCTGAGCCATCTCCAGTCGGTGCCGGCGCTCCGCAGCTTCATGGCGTTCTGCAGCCTGCAGCACACGTTCGGCATGCTCACGCTCTGCTGCCGCTTGCTCATGCTCCTCTGCTTTCTCTGCCGCCACCAGGAGTCTGTCATGGGCAGCGTCGCTACCAGCCTCGAGCTGTGCCATAGCCGCTTGGAAAAGGGTCTCCGATCTGGACAGGCTGGGGTGGGCAGGTGGTGGACAGTCTACTGCGGGACTGAGCACGGGGGTCTGGCTCCTTGGGGAGCCCTGGCTGAGCTCCCCCTCGCCTTCAATGGTATTGTCCTCCACCACCTCCTCATAGACCATAGCATTGGCCTCCCCCTTTGCCTTACTCCTGGTGCCTTCCACCATCTGGGGAACCTCTGGTTACTGACACAGCTGCAACCCTGACCTCGCACACAACTTATTATATTTGCACTCTGACCGTTTAGTGCTGGGCTGACCTTAAGACCCCAGCAGTGAAAGTTACCGTTGGAAGTCTCTAGTGATTGGGAGTAGGGGTCCCACGCACACTATTACTCTGATCCCACCGCTGCCACCAATTTGGAGGACAGGACCAGTTCCTCCCACGTCACCAATGTGACGTAACTACACAGGCACAGCTCTCCGGCGCCCCCTTTGTCTCTCAGGTCAGTAAGGGAACTGCACCTAGAGCAAATGGCTGCCGGGAGGATGTCCTGTTACCCGCTGGGTATTCTAAGATTCGTAATCAGAGTAAAAGCATCAGCCCAAGATTAATTTTATGGTTTAATTGCCTTAAGGGTGCACTAGATAATTACAGAAATATACAGTAAGCTATACAATGGAATTACAGTGGATTTGCAGTCAGAGTAAAATACAACAATAAGGGTACAAGACCTAGAGATATTAAGCTGGAGGTCAATTTACCAGGTTGTAGGTTGCATGTGGGTGCCGGGAGCTCTGCAGTCCACAGGTACAAGAATCTTAGTTGCCGGACAGACCCCAAAGCGCGGGCCGCTGCTCCCCTTGGCAGATCTGTCCCCAGTTCCTTCTTAGATCATCATCGTCTGGCTCTTCTGTGAGAGAGTGTGTGTCTCTGCCATGTGCTGCTGTTCTTAAGCATGCTGGGTCCCTCCCCCTGTGTCAGAGGGTGGGCTAATAATCTCCACCCTTTAGCTCCCTGCAGAATTTATTCCCAATATTTAAGAAAGGGGGTAACTTTCTACAGCATGATCGGATCAGGACACGAGAGGTACCAGTGAATGCGGATTGTTTTTCCTGTCGTGTGGAGAGCAAACATGGCCCCATGGGGTCACTGTGGAGGGCCAATCTCTATATCTCAGGTCCCAGAGCCCTCACCGACTCAGGAGTCACACTGCCAGATGCGCGCTTTCCTCAGGGTCATGCGCATATTTTTTAGGAGTCTATAACTCGAAAGGTGCGCTCATAATCCATGATCCTAGGATGGAGCCGGAGAGGCTGGGAGAGACAATGGATGTGTATTTCTGTGTCTAGCTGACAGGTATATTCTAATTGAGTCCCCCAGGCACCTTCCTGCCTCATGCTGATGTGGCTCCTACTCAAGCTTTGAAGTTCTGTTTTGGGCCTTATCTCATTATCATACTAAAAGGCCTTGCTATTCCACATTGGAGCACTAAATCCTGCTTTCTTCAATATGCTTACAGGCCCTGGGGGGGTAGGAGCAGTTAACTCCTTCATCACACTCGGGTTAAGAGGACCGCCGGCCTGTCCGGGCACTGTGTTCCGATTTCCGTCTGCTTTATACGGCTGTCTGAGTGCACCCTAAGCCTAATATAAGCTTGTGCTCAACTAGGTTCTTGGTACCTTCATTTCCGCATTAGCAGGTGAGCGGTATGACGCTACGTCTACAGTTAACTACCATGATGTATGCATGTTCTGCAGGTATCGTACTTGCTATCATGTATCGTGGGGGGCAGCTCACCTTCCCACATGGAAATGGACTGCGGTGGTGAGCCACTTTAACCGCTTAGAAATGTAGTCTATTTTAGTACTGGGAGAACCTTTTTTTTTATTTTTGTCATTCCTGCCTTCCGAGAACCATAACTCCTTTTTTATTTTTACGTTATGTTTACTAGATGAGCTGTTCTTTTGATGGCAACTTTTTTGGATGCATACACTAAATAGCCATTTTATTAGAAATGCCTATCCTTTCATGATTGGAGTTTCACTGTATGGAAATTAGACATGTGACCCCAGAATGCAGAATAACATTAAGTTTAGGCTGCGTTCACACGTTGCGTTTTTTTTAGCATTTTCATGGCAGATTTTTACACGCAAAATCACCACGAAAACGCAAAAAAAACCCACATCCCATTCAATCCTATGGGATTTCACAATGCTGTGCTAATGCTGCAGATTTTTCTACTGCGGAATCGCATAGCGGAAAAATCCGCAGCATGCTCATTCTTTTTGCGGAATCGCGGGGATTCCGCAAACATAGGATTGCATTGAAACGCTCACTTTACACATGTGGCTATGCCCACCATGCGTGAAGTGAGCGCTTCATGTGCGGATGGTACCCAGGGTCTGGAGGAGAGGAGACTGTCCTCCAGGCCCTGGGTACCATAATCCTGTAAAAAATAGAATAAAAATAAAAAATAGTGATATACTCACCTTCCGACGGCCCCCGATCTCCTTCCCGCCTCTCACCACACTCCCGGCATCTTCCGGTCCCAGTAATGCTTTGCGCAAATGACCGCGATGACGTTGCACTCTCGCGAGCGTGACGTCATTGCAGGTCCTTCGCGCAAAGCATTACTGGGACCAGAAGATGCCGGAGGTGCCGCAGAGCAGATCAGGGGCCATCTGAAGGTGAGAATAACAATATTTTTTATTTTTTTTTATTATTTTTTACATCCTATATTTTACTATTGATGCTGCATAGGCAGCATCAATAGTAAAAAGTTGGTCACACTTATCAAACACTATGTCAATCACCTTTCCAAGCGATGCTACAGATCGCTTGGAAAACGCTAGCATTCTGCAAGCTAATTACACTTGCAAAACTCTAGTTTTTTGCTGGAATTCCGTATGCGAATTTCCCCCGGCAAGGAGTCGTGGAATTGCCGTGGAAATTTCAGCGGAATTTCTGCACGTGTGCACATAGCCTTACTGTGACACAGTTTTATAGGAGAGTGTCTACACAACAGAATCGTAAAATTATTGAGTAGCTTAACTTTGCTCTGTTTTCTCATGCAACAGTGTTCAATCCACAATTTGGATCACAAATGGACATGACATAGTTATTTTCAGAAAAAAACAGGGACATGTGAAGAGCGCCATAGAATAAAATGTGAATGTGGAAAACACGGATAGACCATGTATGTGAAAAAGGACATCTGACTATGGCCTAATGGAAACAGAAAGACAAAACATCAGTATGCAAAACAGCACATAAAACGGATCACTGAGCCAGTGGATAACATTGCCTGATCAAATGAATCCGGATTTCTGCTGCAACATGCAGATTAGGGGGTCACAATTTAGCACAAGCAGCAAGACTTAATATAGCCTTCCTGTCAGGAGTCAACAGTTCAGGCTGGAGAGTTAGTGTAGTGGGGGACATTTTCATGGCACAACTGGCTCGTCTGGTCCCTGTTGTATAGGTGTTTGGACAGTAAGACTTTCCAAGTTCACCCTTACCTTATTTTGGCAGCTGTTTACTCCATGGCAGAAAGATACTTTTTTCAACACAATGAACCATGCCGCAAGGGTTTTATTGGATCATAGATAGTATTTTGTGTCTCTCTAGTTTTCACAATTTCCAAATTATATATATAGATAGATAGATAGATAGATAGATAGATAGACATACATATTTTATTAGCAAAAAAGAAGGCTTAAATACAACCATGTATCCATAAAATTATTCATTTTTATTAACAACTTATTAAAAAAACATTAAAATGGAAAAATACCACCGGTCCAAAAAATAGGTGGATGACCCGGAAAATATAAATTACATAGTGTTGTAACGTGGGCAATAATGCATACAGACCGTACTTAGAAATCAAACTACATAACTCTATATATAATTCTATACATTCAATGGTACAGGCTAGGTGCATAACAATCTTGAAGTCAATTGGTCTTAGATCAGGTACAATACAAGTGCACTGAGTGCTACTATACTATCAAAGATCAATATATTGCACATACCCAAATAAGCAAATATATGTAAACAAGTGGAAATCCAGTGATGTAAAAAAGTATGCACATGCACCTGATGCCATGTAGTCACACTATCAAATGGGCCAATATATTAAATACACGATGACAGTGTATATCTATTTATATAATTGCCTTGTAATGTTTTCATTTCCTGTTCTGTCCAGATGTCACCGTATCCAAGAATTCCAAGCAGAGGAAGTTCACCAACCGCCATATTGGGACACCCAAGTGATGGGTGTCTAAATATGGAAACTCCTGCTGGTACCAACCTATTGCGCGGTGCCACCAGCAGAACACCGTTGCACCACACACACACTCTATACTCTGTACGCACCACACACACACTCACGCAGCCTCTTGCGCGGTACCACCAGCGGAACACCATCGCACTGCGACTGCGCGAATTCCGCGCAGGTGCAGTGAATAATTCGGCTGATCCCGGCAGCAATTGCGCGACGTGTCTACATACAGAGGAAGCCGGTCACGTTAAAGGGGTTTTCCCATGAACGAAAGTTCATTTTAAAAATTGTCTGTTTCCGACCATGTACGGAGCATACCACATCTCCTGGGCAGGAAAGGAAGCAAAAAGACAATACTGACATTACAGCAGGGGATCACAGAGGATCCATTTTGTGAGGTAAATATTTCACTGACTGTTTTTAAACAATATTTTACCTCACAAAATGTATCCTGTGATCTCCTGCTGTAACATCAGTATTGTGTTTTGCTTCCTCCCCTGCCCAAGAGCTGTGGTATGTTCTGTACACGGTCAGATACAGGGGTGAGAGAGACAGAGCACAGGGGGAGACAGTTCAAACGGGACAGCACATGAGGGGAGAGCACAGCACAGGAAGGAGAGAGACAGCAGACAAGGGGGATAGCACATGGGGTAGACAGGTCAAAAATAGAACTACACTTACCGGTAGTTTGGTTTCTAAGACCCTCCACGACAGCACACAGGAGGTTGCCTCCCCATCCTAATTAGGGACAGGAAGCAAGATGTTAAATAGCTCTCCCCTTCCTCTAATCCCCAGTGTTTTCCAAGGACCATATAAAGTGAAATGCTTGAAATACTATTTATTCATATAAGTCACATGAACAAATTTTGTTAGGGGGGGGAATTACCCGTGCTGTCGTGGAGGGTCTTAGAAACCCAACTACCGGTAAGTGTAGTTCTATTTTCTCTAATCCCCTCCACGACAGCACACAGTAGGTATACCAAAAAAGAATGGTTTAGGGAGGGACTACAGCTTGCAGGACTTTCCTGCCAAAGGCTAGATCTCGTATTGACATAAGATCTAATCTATAATGCCTAGTGAAGGTATGGACTGAAGACCAGGTCGCAGCCTTGCAGATCTGCTCAATGGATGCATTAGCCTTTTCTGCCCAGGAGACGGAGACAGCTCTAGTGGAGTGGGCTTTCAGGGATACCGGAGGAGGTAGATCCTGATTTTTATAAGCAGCCATGATTGCTTTCTTGATCCAGTTAGCTATAGGGAGCTTTTGGACGCTTTTTTCCCTTTGTTCGGTCCGCCATACTGAACAAAAAGATTCTGATCTTTCCTCCAGAGTTTTGTCTCTTCCAAATAGACCAGGACTGCTCAGCGGACGTCCAGAGAATGGAATCCCACTTCCCTCTCATCCTTCGGGTTATCACAGAAGGAGGGCAGTATTATTTCCTGAGACCTGTGGAAGTCCGAAGACACTTTTGACACAAAGGAAGGGTCTAGCCGGAAAATTAGCCTATCGTCCAGAATTCTTAGATTCTCTGATGGACAGAGCCTGAATTTCACTCACCCTTCTCGCTGTTGTAAGGGCTACGAGTAGTGCTGTTTTCCAGGATAGTTTATCTATCTGGGTCTGGTCGATAGGTTCAAATGGAGGGTTCGTTAGACCCTTTAGTACTATATTCAGGTCCCATGCAGGGACCATGTTGGATTTATTTGGACGAATTCTGGAAGCTGCTGACTTAAACCTCTTGATCCATCTATGCTCTGCTAGGTTTTGGTCGAAGTAAGAACTCAGGGCTTATACTTGGACCTTCAAGGTACTTGGTTTTAGACCCTTGGATAAGCCGTCTTGTTGAAAATCTAAGATCTTTGCTAAGTCTGGGTTCAAGGGATCTATAGAAGTGGATCCGTACCATACTGAGAAAGTCTTCCATATTTTGGAATATATGGTGTTTGCGATTGGTTTCCTACTTTTTTGTAAGGTGGATATCACTGCATCTGAGAGGCCTCTGGCTTTCAGGATTGTCGTTTCAGAAGCCAGGCTGCCAAGCTTAAGCTGTGGGGAGCCGGGTGAAGTATGGGACCTTAATGTAGAAGGTCGCGGTCCAAAGGTAGGATCAGGGGACCCTCTGAGTTCATTAGTTTTAGGGCTCCAAACCAGCTCCTTTTTGGCCAGAGAGAGGCGATAAGGATCGTTTTGACCCCGTCTGTCCTGACCTTTTGCAGTTTTCGGTATTAGGGGAATTGGTGGAAAGGCATATGCCAGTCCCAAGTTCCACGGGTGAGCGAAGGCGTCCACCCTTGAGTGTTTCTCATTTGGACCTATGGAGAAGTACTGCTTTGTTTTGGCGTTCTCCCGGTTCGCAAATAGGTCTACCTCTGGGAGACCCCATTTTTTGGTTATGGTATGGAATACTCTGATATTGAGGCTCCAGCCTCCTGGATCTAAGTCTGTCCTGCTTAGGAAGTCTGCCTTGATGTTGTCGGATCCTTTCAGGTGGAGAGCTGAAAGGGCCTGGAGATGGCATTCTGCCCAGTCGAATATCCGTGCTGAAACGTTTTGCAGGCTTCCGTATATTGTGCTGCCCTGATAACGTAGATGGGCCATGGTGGTCATATTGTCGGAGTAAATACGGACATGGGTTCCCTGGACTGATGTTTCCGCTGCCTTTAGGGCTTCTTCTACCGCTCTCAGTTCTCTGTAAATGGAAGATTCTTTTTCCATGTCTTTGGGCCAGAGTCCTTGGAAGATTCCCTGAGGCGATATTGCTCCCTAACCGCGTTTGCTGGCGTCTGTTGTGATTGACGTCATGGGATATTGTATCCAGGGTATCCCTTTTGCTAGGTTTTCCTGGTTGAGCCACCAGTTGAGAGACAGCTTTATGTGCTGGGGTAGGGAGATTCTCGTATTGAGGGTCTCCGGGTCTTTGTTCCAGCGGGATAGGATATATCTCTGGAGTATCCTTGAGTGGGCCTGGGCCCAGGGGACCGCTTGGATGCAGGAAGTCATTGACCCTAATGTTGACATGGCAAACCTTATGGTCACTGCTTTCTGACTTTTTAGAGTTCGAACCTTTGATCTCACGTCTACCTGCTTGGTGGACGGAAGAAAAGATATTTGGTTCTGGGAATCTAGGAGGATCCTAGAAAGACCTTCCTGGTTGAGGGATTCAGGTCTGATTTTTCCCAATTTACTATCCAGCCCAGGGATGCCAGGGTCTGCAGGACTGATTGCAGGTGTTGTTTTAGAGTGGTGTTGGAGGGAGCCATGAACAGGAGGTCGTCCAGGTAAGGGACGACACATATGTCCTTTCCTCTGAAGAATGCTACCACTTCTGCCTTTATTTTTGTAAATGTTCGGGGTGCCGAAGATATGCCGAAGGGCAGGACTCTGAACTGGAAGTGGTGCACTTCTTCGTCTAGAGTGACCGCGAACCTTAGATATCGCCAATGAGATGGATGGATGGGTACGTGGTAATAGGCCTCTGGGAGATCTATGGTGGCCATGGCAAAGTCTTCTCCGATCAATGGTATCGTGGTCTTTATCGATTCCATCTTGAAGCATTGGTGCCGGACATGTTGGTTCAGCTTCTTTAGGTTGATGATGACCCGGTATTTCCCACTTGGCTTTTTTACTAAGAACAGCCAGGAGTAGTGGCCTTGACCCTGCTCCGATTCTGGAACTGGTGATATCACCGCCGATGACAGCATCTTTTGGAGTTCTGAATGCAGAACTTTTTGAAGTCTTGCCGAAGGAAGATGTATTCCTTCCAGGTTTTGAGGAGGGCTGGAGGAGAATTCTATTTTTACTCCCCATCTGAGCGAGTCCAGGATTCTTCGATCGGTGGTTATCTTCTGCCAACTCGGGAAGTAGTCTGCAATTCTGCCCCCTACCTGCTTGGCGTCATTTCTTATCTCTGTATGAGCGGGAGTCGTGAAAAATATTCCTGCCTCTTCCGCCTTTTGGGTAGCTCCATCGCCCTGTTTTTCCTTTACCCCTGTATTGAGGGGTTTGAGCTTGGGGTGGGTGATAGGGCTTTTTCTTGGGCGGTTTTAGCTCAGGAAGATTTTTCTTCTTGTCGGTCACCTTCTCTAATAGTTCGTCCAGTGCCGGACCAAATACGTATTCACCCTTGAATGGAATAGAGCATCATTTTCATAGGATATCTCCACTCCACATTTTCAGCCATAAGGCCCTCTTTTGAGAAAGAACAAGCTATTGTTCAAAACGCGTAATCTACTACTTGTTACTCATGTGAACAAACTATTTTTTGCTCTGTTTTGGACTTGTTTTTAACAATAAATTGGACTTGAATTTGCAAAGCTGGACCCTTTTTCTTTTTCCTTGGTTACTGCGTGAAGACTGCACGTGGTCCGGGCTATCCACTACACATGCCTTCAGGTGAGCTGGCTTCTTTTTCTCTTTTTGAATGACCAATGTGAGCCTGTTTATCAGGAGAGTAGATCAATATGTCATCCAAATATACCACCATAAAACGTCCACTGAAATCAGAGAACACATGATTAATGAAATTTTGGAAAACCGCCGGAGCATTGGTCAGGCCGAAAGGCATGACCAAATTTTCAAACAACCCTTCAGTAGTGAGAAAAGCGGTTTTCCACTCATCTCCGTCCCGGACTCGGATAAGGTTATACGCTCCCCGTAGATCTAACTTTGAAAACTACTTAGCTCCAGACAACTGGTTGTATAAATCAGGAATAAGTGGAAGGGGATACGTATTCCTCACAGTTATCTTATTTAACTCACAAAAATCGAGGCATGGGCGTAAACCACCGTCTTTTTTCTTTACAAAAAAGAACCCCGCCGCCACGGGAGAAACAGAAGGACGAATGTGTCCCTTACAGAGACTCTCAGAAATATATTCTTTCATTGCGGCCCGTTCTGGACCCGAAAGGTTATACAAGCGGGCTTTGGGCAATTTAGCACATGGAACCAGGTCAATGGCACAATCAAATGGGCGGTGTGGTGGTAAAACCTCAGCCTCCTTTTCGGAGAAAACGTCCGTTGTTGTGAGTTCATTTTTCCCTTCACCAGTGAGGTCTGATGAACTCCCTCTTCTAGCGAAGGAAGGTAGTGAGGCTGATTACCAAACAGCTGAGCAGGTAGATGATGACTGGGTCACAGGAACTGATGACTGGATATAAGGCAGCCGACGCCCTGCTGCCTTGCCGGTGATTTTCCTGCTGGATTCTTGGAGACCAGTCTGATTTATGCTTCTCAAAGCTAAGTTTTGCTCTGCCTTTTGTACACTTTAGTTCTGGTTTTGTTTGCCTTGTTTTTTGGAGTTCAGCCATCCCCGGCCGGGGGTGAGCTGAATTCCATTTTTGCCTCTGATCTGTTGATCTCTTGCTCTGTCTTCAGAATATACCTGAGTGCTGATATAGTCTTTTTGAAGCCTAGCGACTTCAGGGCCTGTTTTTCCTATCAGTCTGTTGGTTCATTTTTGGATAGGGTTTTTGCGGATTGCAGACAGCAGCTTTTTTATCCTGTCCTATTTAGTTAGTTTGGGCCCCATCATCTGCTCAACCTATCTTTCTATCTGTGTTAGTGTTTTTCATCTTGCTTCACAGTCATTATATGTTGGGGGCTGTCTATTGCTTTGGGGTCTGCTCTGGGGCAGTTTAGATTTCCCCTTTCTGTCTTTAGGCTAATTTAGTTCTCCGGCTGTGATCGAGAGGTCTAGGGCACCGTAGGAACCCCCCACGGCTACTGCTAGTTGTTGTGGATAGGTTCAGGGGTCTGCAATCCGATAGCTTCCAACTTCTCTGGTTTTCTGGACTTAGCTATTATTTTTGTTTTTTCCTCCTTCGGTGACTCATCCATAACAGAATCACCGGCCATACCGCAGATCCTAGGATACTCAATAGCAGGAAAGAATTGTAAAAAAAAAAAAAAAAAGTGTCAGAATTTCTTTGTGTATATTTTTTCCTCTATATCTCTGAGGCCGTAGGGGGAATTTTTTTTTCTCTCAATGGAGATGAAGCAATTGTCTGATCGTGTGGAGCAGCTCGCTGCGGAAGTGCGGGGAATTTCCGCCTATCTTACTCATTCACATGCTGCTGAACCAAAGATCCCCACTCCTGATGTGTTTTTTGGGGATCGGTCTAAATTTTTGAACTTCAAGAATAATTGTAAATTATTTTTTGCCTTGAAGCCTAACTCGTCGGGGAGCTCCACGCAGCGGGTTAAAATTGTCATCTCTTTGCTGCGCGGCGATCCCCAGGATTGGGCGTTTTCTTTGAAACCTGATGATCCCATTCTAAATAATGTGGATGCATTTTTTCAAGCCTTGGGGTTGTTGTATGATGAACCTAATGCTATTGATCAGGCTGAAAAGGCCCTGTTGGCATTGAGCCAGGGTCGGGATTCTGCAGAGTTGTACTGTCAAAAATTCCGAAAGTGGGCGGTCCTTACTACCTGGAATGATGATGCCTTGGCAGCTCTCTTTCGGAAAGGTTTGTCAGAAACCGTAAAAGATACTATGGTGGGATTTCCTGTTCCCTCTGGTCTTGACGATTCTATGTCATTAGCCATTCAGGTTGATCGGCGTTTGCGTGAACGCAAGACCGCACGAGAGGTGTTGCCACCTGTTGAACAGATGTCTGAACCTATGCAATGTGATAGAGTTTTGTCCAGGGAGCAACGTCAGGAGTTCAGAAGGCATAATAAGCTGTGTTTATTTTGTGGAGATGCCTCGCATATTATTTCTGTCTGCCCTAAACGAGAGAAAAGTTGTGCTCACACGTTTTCTGTGGGTGGTGTTCAACCTAAGTTTCTTCTGGCAATTACTCTGATCTGCTGCCTGTCCACATTTTCCGCCAAGGCTTTTGTGGAATCGGGAGCAGCTCTGAACCTGATGGACTTGGATTTGGCTAAACGTTGTGGATTTCCTATGACGCCTTTCCCTTTGAGGGGTATTGATGCGACTCCTTTGGCTAAAAATAAACCTCAGTTTTGGACCCAGGTGGTAAGGCGGGTCGCCCCAGACCATCAAGAAAATTGCAGATTTTTGGTGTTGCATAATTTGCATGATACCATTGTTCTTGGGTTTCCCTGGTTGCAAATCCATAATCCAGTTTTGGATTGGAAATCTGTGTCTGTGGTGAGTTGGGGTTGTCGGTGTGCCCTTAGTGATGCTCCTGTTTTCTCCACCTCTCCCCAGTCGCATGATGTTCCTGACTATTTGGCTGACTTTTATGATGTATTTAGTGAGAATGAGTCTGCGTCTTTGCCTCCTCATAGGAGTTATGACTGTGCAATTGAGCTGAGCCCGGGGTGTAAATTTCCCAAGGGTCGGCTTTTCAATTTATCTGTACCCGAGCACGAGGCTATGCGATCCTATATTAAGGAGTCGTTGGAGAAGGGTCATATTAGACCATCCTCTTCACCCTTAGGTGCTGGGTTTTTTTTCGTGGCTAAAAAAGATGGTTCATTAAGGCCTTGTATTGACTATCGTGCCCTCAACAAAATTACTGTTAAATATCAGTATCCGTTACCCCTGATTTCGGATCTATTCTCCAGAGTTAAAGGTGCTTGCTGGTTTACAAAGCTTGACCTCAGGGGGGTGTATAATCTTATTCACATTAAGCATGTGGATGAATGGAAGACGGCGTTTAATACTCCGGAGGGACATTTTGAGTACCTGGTGATGCCTTTTGGGCTCACTAATGCCCCTTCTGTCTTCCAATCCTTCATGAACTATATTTTCCGAGACTTTGTGGATACATTTTTGATTATCTATCTGGATGATATTTTGATCTTTTCCAAGGATTGGGACTCTCATGTGGAACATGTTCGGACTTTGTTCCGGATTTTGAGGGAGAATTCCCTGTATGTCAAGGGATCGAAATGCCTTTTTGGAGTACAGAGGATTTCATTTTTGGGATTCATTTTGTCTCCGTCAACTATTGAAATGGACCCAGCCAAGGTACAGGCCATTTATGATTGGGTTCAGCCCACTTCTTTGAAGGCCCTCCAGAAGTTTTTGGGTTTTGCTAATTTTTATCGGAAATTTATAGCTAAATTTTCTAGTATTGCCAAGCCATTGACTGATTTGACTAAGAAGGGTGCTGATGTGCTGAATTGGTGTCCGGAGGCTGTTTCTTCCTTTCAGGAGCTGAAGCGAAGATTCACTTCTGCTCCGGTTCTGCGGCAACCTGATGTCTCACTCCCGTTTCAGGTAGAGGTGGACGCCTCTGAGATTGGTGCAGGAGCTGTTTTGTCCCAAAAAGATCCTGTGACATCTAAAATGAATCCCTCTGCTTTCTTTTCCCGAAAGTTCTCCTCATCCGAACGTAACTATGATGTGGGGAATCGGGAACTGTTGGCCATGAAATGGGCATTTGAGGAGTGGAGACATTGGTTGGAGGGAGCTAAACACCAGGTCGTGGTCCTTACTGACCACAAGAATTTGATTTACCTGGAGTCGGCCAAACGCTTGAATCCTAGACAGGCTAGGTGGGCCTTGTTTTTCACACGTTTTGATTTTGTGGTCTCTTTTCTTCCTGGTACTAAGAATGTCAAGGCAGACGCCCTCTCTAGGAGTTTCTTTACTGATTCTCCTGTTGTGACCAAGCCTGCTACCATCTTAGGCGAGGGGGTAGTTCTTTCTGCCATCTCACCCGATTTGAGACGTGCTCTGGAAGAGTTTCAGGAGGACAAACCTGAGCGTTGTCCCAGTGGAAAGTTGTATGTTCCTGACCAGTGGAGGAAGAGAGTGATGTCTGAAGTTCATTGCTCTGCATTGGCTGGTCATCCAGGTATTTTTGGTACTAGAGATCTGGTGAGTCGGTCTTTTTGGTGGCCCGCCTTGTCTCGTGATGTCATGAATTTTGTGCAGTCCTGTGGGACTTGCTCCCGGTCTAAACCTTGTTCTCACTCTAGTGGGTTGTTGATGCCTTTGCCGGTGCCCAAGAGGCCATGGACCCATATTTCAATGGATTTTATCTCTGATATGCCTGTCTCTCAGAGAATGAACGTTATTAGGGTGATTTGTGACAGATTCTCTAAGATGGTCCATCTTGTACCACTCCCTAAGTTGCCATCGTCCTCTGAGTTGGTGCCCTTGTTTTTGCAACAGGCAGTTCGCTTGCACGGGATTCCTGAAAACATTGTGTCTGACAGAGGAGTTCAGTTTGTGTCTAGATTTTGGAGGACTTTCTGTTCCAAGCTGGGATTTCAGTTGTCCTTCTCCTCTGCGTTTCACCCTCAGACCAACGGGCAGACGGAGAGAACAAACCAGACTTTGGAGTCGTATTTGAGATGTTTTATTTCTGCTGATCAGGATGATTGGGTTTCATTTTTGCCCTTGGCCGAATTTGCTTTAAATAATAGAGCTAGTTCTGCCACTTTGATGTCACCTTTTTTTGTAACTTTGGGTTTCATCCTCGATTTTCTTCAGGGCAGGTGGAGCCTTCTGCCTGCCCAGGTGTTGACACTGTGGTGAAGAGAATGCACCAGATCTGGGACCAAGTGGTGGATAAGTTGTCTCTCTCCCAGGAAAAGGCCCAGCGGTTTTCCAACCGGCATAGGACCATTGGTCCCCAGTTTAAGGTGGGTGATATGGTTTGGTTGTCATCAAAAAATATCGCTATGAAGGTGGCTTCTCCTAAGTTTAAGCCTAGATTTATTGGACCTTACAAGATTTTGGAGATTATTAATCCGGTCTCTTTTTGGTTGGCTCTTCCTGTCACGTTTAAGATTCATAATGTCTTCCATAAGTCCTTATTGAAGAGGTTTGTTGAACCAGTAGTTCCTGGGGTGGCACCTCCTGACCCTGTATTGGTTGAAGGTAACATGGAGTATGAGGTAGAGAAGATACTGGATTCCCGTCTGGCTAGACGGAGACTCCAGTATTTGGTTAAGTGGAAGGGTTATGGTCAGGAGGATAATTCCTGGGTCTCTGCCTCTGATATTCATGCCGGAAGATTGGTGCGTGCCTTTCATCGGGCTCACCCTGATCGCCCTGGTGGCATGGATGAGGGTTCGGTGACCCCTCCTCAAGGGGGAGGTATTGTTGCGAGTTCATTTTTCCCTTCACCAGTGAGGTCTGATGAACTCCCTCTTCTGGCGAAGGAAGGTAGTGAGGCTGATTACCAAACAGCTGAGCAGGTAGATGATGACTGGGTCACAGGAACTGATGACTGGATATAAGGCAGCTGACGCCCTGCTGCCTTGCCGGTGATTTTCCTGCTGGATTCTTGGAGACCAGTCTGATTTCTGCTTCTCAAAGCTAAGTTTTGCTCTGCCTGTTGTACACTTTAGTTCTGGTTTTGTTTGCCTTGTTTTTTGGAGTTCAGCCATCCCCGGCCGAGGGTGAGCTGAATTCCATTTTTGCCTCTGATCTGTTGATCTCTTGCTTTGTCTTCAGAATATACCTGAGTGCTGATATAGTCTTTTTGAAGCCTAGCGACTTCAGGGCCTGTTTTTCCTATCAGTCTGTTGGTTCATTTTTGGATAGGGTTTTTGCGGATTGCAGACAGCAGCTTTTCTATCCTGTCCTATTTAGTTAGCTTGGGCCCCATCATTTGCTCAACCTATCTTTCTATCTGTGTTAGTGTTTTTCATCTTGCTTCACAGTCATTATATGTTGGGGGCTGTCTATTGCTTTGGGGTCTGCTCTGGGGCAGTTTAGATTTCCCCTTTCTGTCTTTAGGCTAATTTAGTTCTCCGGCTGTGATCGAGGGGTCTAGGGCACTGTAGGAACCCCCCATGGCTACTGCTAGTTGTTGTGGATAGGTTCAGGGGTCTGCAATCCGATAGCTTCCAACTTCTCTGGTTTTCTGGACTTAGCTATTATTTTTGTTTTTTCCTCCTTCGGTGACTCATCCATAACAGTCCATATAGTCTTTCAGGCACTCCGGAATACCTTCCAGACCCACGGACGACACAGACACCGTTAACAAGACATTTCTCAGAACAATAGGGACCCCATTTAACAATGTCTCGAGATTCCCAATTAATCACAGGATTATGTAATTGTAACCAGGGGAACCCCAACACCAGTCCCGCAGGCAGGTTGTCCATCACAAAACATGAAATGTGTTCCTGGTGTAAGGAACTCACTTTAAGGAGAAACTCTTCAGTACGAAACATAACGTTATTCTTAACCAGTGGTGTATTGTCAATGGCAACAATGTGAATAGGAGTCTCCACCTAACTGTCCCTATCTTACACCTGGCCACCAAGTCAGAGTCAATAAAGTTTAATGATGATCCGCAATCCACGAAGGCAGAAGTGGATGCAGAGACACTCCCACAACAAAGTTCCACTTGCAACATTTTTGAAAAGGCAGAAAAGGGTACCTGAGAGCCTGGGTGACCTCCACGACAATCACCCGGGCTCAGTCAATTGTTGGTCAGTGGACGGGAGAGGCAATCCTTTTTCCAATGTCCAGCATCGCCACAGTGAAAACAACATTTTCCCACGTGCCGTGGTCTCCTTTCATTCCCTTTGAGGTCGATGGTTCCCATCTCCATGGTTTCCAATGTAGGACAGGCTCCCCTTCTTTGGAATAATAACAGTGTCTCAATTTGCATCACTCCCCTCGCCCGTAGCCTGCGATCCATTTGGACGGCCTGTGTCATAGCCTCCCCCAAGGAATCAGGCGGAGGGTGGAGAGCCAAGGCGTCTTTCAGATGTTCAGACAGGCCTCTATAGAACAAACCCTGGAGGGTGGCATCATTCCAGCAGACCTCAGCAGCCCAGCGCCTGAACTCTGAACAAAACCACTTAGCTGAGTGCTTCCCCTGGCACACACTCATCACCATGTCCTCAGCCATACGCATCTGATCAGGCTCATCATAAATATGCCCCAGGGCCTCAAAAAATGCATCCACATTCATACGCTCAGGGGCTGTGGTCGAAAGGGAGAAAGCCCAAGCTTGGGGGTCTCCCCTTAACAGAGACAAAATGACCCCCACTCTCTGACCTTCATCCCCAGAAAAGTGTGGTCTCAATGAAAAAAAAGCTTACAGCCCTCCTTGAAAGCTCTGAACTTCTTTTTATCTCCAGAAAAGGTATCCGGTAACTTCACCGGAGACTCAGGAGAAACTAATGTAACATCCCGAGCCCCCGATGAGAATACCCCCTGCACAGTGTCAGCGATCAGCTGCTGAGACTGAGCCAGGACTCGTTGTTCTCCAAGGAGTTTCTGAGACATCTGAGTCAGCTGCTTTACCTGCTCAGAAAGAGTGTGCATAGGATCCATCACATACACAGAAGGGGAGCAGAGAAAAAAAAAATGGTAATGGTCAGTTATAATGTCAGGAACACCGCACTACACTTGCTCACTGAGCCAGTGCGCGTGTCCGGAGTACAGAAACAGTGCTAAAAGATACCTGTGGAGCAGGGCAGCAGAGCTGACAATGTGTGCTTCAATCTATCGGTGTCAGGATCCTGTCAGCGCCGGAAAGTAAAGATGCACAGGACCTGAGGACACTGAAGTTAGCAAGCTGGCACAGGACCTATGGTCATGTGACTGCAAGGGGGAGGGGCTTATTGTCCTGCTTTCAGAGATGACAGGACACCATACAACTCGGAGTCAGGCAAAACGGAGGTCATACACAGTACGGGCAAACGAGGCACAGGAGGGACAAACAGACGGGTGGTCAGACAAAGCCAAAGGTCATACACAAGAGGGCGACGTGGTACCAAGGGGACGAGCAGAGAGAAGTCGGGTCACAAGCAGAGAGTCATACACGAGAGGTAGCGCAGTACAAGAGGGACAGGCAGAACTCGTAACAGGGACAGAACCGGATCAAAACCAAACAAGCAAGCAAGATATCAGGCACAAGGCACACGTACGCACAAGGTCAACTAACTCAGCCGAGGGCAGGAGTATAACTGACACCTGACCTACAGTAGGTCCAGTGAGCATTAAATAGCCGCCCTCTGCCAGAGAGAGGCGGAACAATTAACCCCCAGTCTGATCAGGACGGGCCAAAGCGAAACCCGTCCTGGATCATGACAGCAATATTAAGGAAACTAGTGTATATACCCTCTAATATTATACTTTTCAAGAAAGGCATCCAGTCCCTTCTTAAATTTTAGTAGGGAATCACTCATTACATCATATGGCAGAGAGTTCCATAGTCTCAATGCTCTTACAGTAAAGAATCCGCGTCTGTGAGTATGCTTAAACCTTCTTTCCTCCAGACGTAGAGGATGCCCCCTTGCCCCCGTCACAGGTCTAAGAGTAAAAAGATCATTAGAAAGGTCTTTGTACTGTCCCCGCATATATTTATACATTGTAATAAGATCACCCCTAAGCCTTCGATTTTCCATACTAAATAACCCCAAGTGTAATAACCTGTCTTGGTATTGCAGACCCCCTAGTTCCCTAATAACCTTGGTCCCTCTTCTCTGCACCCGCTCCAGTTCAGCTATGTCTTTCTTATACACCAGAGACCAGAACTGTACACAGTATTCTAAGTGTGGTCGCACTAGTGACTTATGTAGAGGTAAAATTACTGTAAGTTCTCCTCATGAGCATCTATGCCTCTTTTAATGCACCCATTATTTTATTTGCCTTTGCAGCAGCTGCCTGACACTTGTCCTCCTCTGTATTGATTGCTCTGCAGAGTTTAGTGTCATCTGCAAATATTGAAATTCTACTCTCTGTGCCCCCTACAAGGTCATTAATAAATATGTTAAAAAGCGGGCCCAAAACTGACCCCTGTGGTACCCCACTGCTAACCGTGACCCAGTCCGAGTGTGCTCCATTAATAACCACCCTTTGTTTCCTATCCCTGAGCCAGCTCTTAACCCACCTACACATATTTTCCCCTATCCCCATTGTTCTCATTTTATGTATCAACCTTTTGTGTGGCACCGTATCAAAAGCTTTTGAAAAGTCCATGTACACCACGTCCACTGCATTCCCTTGGTCCAGTCCGGAACTTACCTCTTCATAAAAGCTTATCAGATTAGTCTGACAGGAACGGTCCCTTGTAAACCCATGTTGATATTGGGTCATGAGGTTATTCTTCTCCAGATACTCCAGTATAGTATCTCTTAGAAAGCCCTCCAGGATTTTACTCACAGTTGAGGTTAAACTTACTGGCCTATAATTTCCAAGTTGTTTTTGTCCCCTTTTTGAATATTGGCACCACATTTGCTATACGCCAGTCTTGTGGTACAGACCCTGTTATTATGGAATCCTTAAAGATTAAAAATAATGGTCTATCTACTGTATGACTGTGCTTAATTCCTGCAGTACTCGGGGGTGCATCCCATCCGGGCCCAGGGATTTGTCAATTTTAGTGATTATTAGACGCCGCCGTGCTTCCTCCTGGGTTAAGTAGGTGACATGTATGTGTGTGTGTGGCTATATATATAGCCACACACACACACATATATATATATATATATATATATATATAGCTTTGTCAGCAGAGAGAGGGGCCCAGACACATTTCTTGCACAGGGGCCCCAAGCTGTCAGTGTCCGCCCCTGGGAGTGCTGGTCCAAGTGAAGAAAAAAAATGAAGAGGGGGCAGACTATGCAATATGCTGGAACTGTAGAAAAAATACATGGACCACATCCAAAAAATATACGTTGATCTAATGCTGCTAGGCAAGATTGTACAAAACTGAACATGAGGTTCTTAGTTTAACATTCCGATCAGCATAGAATCATAGAATCATAGAATCGTAGAGTTGGAAGGGACCTCCTGGGCCATCTGGTCCAACCCCCTGCTCAAAGCAGGATTCGCTAAATCATCCCAGTCAGATGTCTGTCCAGCCTCTGTTTGACATGTGTGAAGTCCACTGCGACGTCATGGCGAAACTACTTCTGGATGAGAGAGAGTGAGAGAGATCTTCCACGGGTGCGCTCATCCCTACTCACAGAATTTAAATGTCCGGACAGACTTCCTGAGAGAAGGTATACATGGATTATTACGTTTACCAGTATACAATAGGAGAATTACCCAACATATAACTCACAGTTGCCAGCATTGTGGGATGCATTTAAGTCCCACTACCTACCCCACTCTTTCCGGGAACGCTCCTGGCCTACTTGGTGTTTACATAAACCATGATGTCTCATAATAATAATAATAACAACAATTTTTATTTTTATAGCACCAACATATTTCGCAGCACTTTACAATTTTAGAAGACACTTGTATAGGCAATAAGGAAATAATTACAGAATAAGCATAAATCAGATCTCAAAAGGAGTGAGGGCCCTGCTCGCAAGCTTACAATCTATGAGGAAATAGGGGAGACATGAAATGTAAAAGTAAAATATGCTTATATTGTACGGTACAGCCATAATACACTAAATAGGGTCTACACACAATGCTGCATGAACTGGTCACCAGCCATAATGTGAACAGTACAGGTTTAATAAATGATGTAGGGTGTGTGGACAGATGATACAGTGGTCATGATGGTGCTGAACAGTGGAGAGCTTTGTGGGTGAGAGTGATGTTTATATTGATCTCTGTATTGGATGGGTAACCAGTGCAACGACTGACACAGGGTAAAGGCATTGGTGTAACGATTGGTGAGGAATATGATCCTGGCTGAATTCAGTACAGATTGGAGGAGAGAGTTTAATAAGAGGGACACTGATTAATGGAGAGCTGCGATAGTCCAGATGAGAATGAATAAGAGAAACAGTAAGAGTTTTTGCAGAGTCTAAGGAAAGAAAAGGATGAATTCTACAGATTTTTATTATATTCTACTGATGCCTCTTAATCATACAGTGATATCTGTTGTTAGTAGCCTCCCATTGTTAAAGGGACTGGAAGTGGAGACGAAACTCTGGACTGCTGCGGCCTGTGATTGGCTGCAGCGGTCAGATGACTGTTGACAGCGTGTCATCAGATGAACATTGGCGGCTGATGGAACGGTGACGTCTCCCCTCCCTGTGAGCGGCCTGTGCTTATATTTTACCTGAATAACCGCTCTGCCATCCCATAGGTAACTGGGGTGTATGATATGACTGACATATACGCTCTCCCCATGTAGAGTCCCACAGCGCCTGCTCCTGGGTGCTGAGCTACACGGTGCAGCCTTCTCTGTGAATGGCATTCGCCATGTTCCTACAGCCATGGTCATTATCACCATCACCAGCCATTCTCTCTGGCTGTCCTTACAGCTCCCAGCCATCTGCAATACATCCGCTCTGTCTGCACACTGTTTATAGATAAAGCTATTGAGGGGAAAAAAAAAAAGCTGCTTCAAGACAGCCGGAGACACAGGCAGCCTGCTATTGGCTACTCCATAGACACGCCCACTTCCTAGGTTTGCGACGTTCGGTTTCTGTGCACCACGCCCACTGTGCCTGACGTCAGAGGAGGTAGGGGCTGCGGTGGAGTGCGGCTGCGCTCCTGCATCTGTCTTCTTAGCCTGCAGTCGCTCATAATAACAGACGCTTCATGATGTTGGTGCGCGGAGCCAGCGCCGCCGCTAGCCGTACTTACCGCAGAGCAATGGGGAAGCCGCAGGAGCAACACTAGTGACAGGACAGCCTGCCGGGAGTGAGCCCGGGCGCTACCGTAATCTTCCTAATACCACCGCTGCTCGGAGGACGTGCACTGCTCCAGCTACTCCCGCGCCTCACCCGAGTGTCCCGGCAGCCGTGTGAGCGGCCCGGCTTCCGTCCTCCTGTGGCCCCTGGATGTAAGTGAGCTGCAGCCTCCCTCTCCGCAGTCCCCCGCCTCCCTGTGCTGGCCATTCACTGTGCTGCTGTGGTGGTGGCAGCATTGCTTGTGTGTGGGGGCATCTCCATTCATATAATGCAGGCTGCCTCCATTCACAGCCGCTGTGCCAGCCTGGCCAGTCACTGCCATGTGTGCTGGCTCCTACCTGCGGGGCTGGAGCTGTCAGTGCTGCTAGGTGTGGTGACCAGCTCACACATGGAGGCCAGTGCCAGGCTCCCCTCCCAGGCTGGCATGGCTTGGGGCAGGCATTATTTCCCCTGATGACATATTTCTGTGGGGAGCGGTGCGGAGCTGATGCAAGATCTGGCCATGCTCTTATTTACTGGCATTTTTTGCTAAGAGATTATCATATATGTAACATGTATTTATCATATAAAGCTGAAATGTATTCTGTAGGCTGAGAGATTAGGGGTAATCCCATCTGGCACATGGAGAATACACTGAGGGGTGCGCTGGCTCTATTGTTACCCAGTGAGAGGTCTGGGGATGGAAGACTGATGCGACATGGCATGAGGCAGGTCACCACCCTGCGCTGTTCACATGTAGTCCCCTAGTACAATGATAAGCAGGATAGAAGGTTTGGTGTCTGTATTTGTAAATTCCAGCTGTTTGTTACACTGAGATCTGTGTCTCTGTGATGTGATGTTTCCTCCTGTGCATTCAGACTGGGCTTGTCCCCTACCATCTTATTGAGAAGTTACATTATAGCCCAGGACCTGTAGGTGATGGTGTCATGTCACTTTAGGAACTGATTTATTAACAAACATTCCTGTGAATTGTGGCATCCATGAGAAACAATTCAAATTCTTTTCCAGTGTCGTCCCAGTTGTTCAATTTTTCCTGTTTTAAAGAGAACTAAAGCTGAGAAACTGCTTGAGCTATTGACTTTTAACTGTGAAAAGCTGATGTAAAGATGCCATCCATATCTACCGATCCCTACAGACTGATATCGCCCACTCTGATCCTTTAAAAGGATGAGAATAGGAAATGCTCAGAGTCTCCCGGACCAGAGACACAGATCCGTCATATATCTGTCAACTGTATGGATCAAACTATTGGCCGTGTTACACGGATCTGTGAGTGTTCTAAACTAATTATTCTGGTGAATATAGATCTGAAATTGACACTTTTGTTTTCTATTGTTGTTAGCTTTGTAGCTGGGCTAGGGAGTTGGTATTTATTTTTTTTTTTTCTCAAGAAACTGTTTTATGTGTGGCATACAAATGTTTTGAAGTTATTGTAAGTTGCTTCATATAAAAAAAAAACCAATGAAATGGCCAATTGATTTGATTCCCATACTTATATTGTAATTTACCAAGCTAAGGCTACTTTCACACATCAGGTTTTTTCCGACAGACAGGATCTGGCTATTTTTAGAAAAACAGGATCTGGCGAAATCAGGCGCCGGATCAGTTTTTCTCTCATTGAATTGTATTAGCGCCGCATGGCCTTCTGTTTCTTCCAGCAAAAACTTTGAATCCTGCGTCTGGAAAAAACGTCTCTAGTAACGTTTTTTGTGTCTGCCGCAATGGAAGTCTATGGGCGCCGGATCCGGCCACTGGATCCGTTTTTTTAAGTCTCCGCATGCTCAGATCCAATTGGCCAGCCCCAAGGAAACAGATATAAACCTGCTAGATGGATCCGGCAGAAAAACGGATCCGTTTGTTAAGTTCTCCAAAATTTACGCCAGATCCGTTTTTTCTAAAAATAGCCGGATCCTGCCTGTCGGAAAAATCTGAGGTGTGAAAGTAGCCTAACTGGGGACTAGAGGGGTCGGATTGTTGTTGCCAGACATGTGCATTCATATTCACATATGCTAGGCACACTGTATTGGATACCTGTGTCTACCTGTCGAACCTCATTTCCAACTTTAGGATATATGAACATATAACTTCCATCTGTAAAGGGTGATGCTGTGCGACATACAATGTGTACCTGTTGTCATGGCTTCTGAAGTTCAAGATAACCTTTCTATTTCCTAATTCCTGGGTGAGATGGACACCATACAGTAGATCTAAGGAGCTGGTTGGGTCACTCCAAGAGCTATTTTGACTACAGTAATTAGCACTTTCATTGATATTAATAGAAACCAGTCCAAAACTTACAAATGCCCATTTGACAGTGGCCTATCCCAGTCATTAGTAAGTTACATCAGAAATCTGATTCCGATGTGCTTCCTGATCCAT
The DNA here is from genome assembly GCF_039654945.1 of Dendrobates tinctorius. NCBI lineage: Eukaryota > Metazoa > Chordata > Amphibia > Anura > Dendrobatidae > Dendrobates > Dendrobates tinctorius. The sequence goes on along the minus strand of NW_027361673.1, from coordinate 28,369,396 downwards.
TGAAAGATTGTAAGTAGTAGTCCCTATTTTGGGTAAGCAAAAGGATTTTTAGGCGGTAGTCACACTTCTGCATCATGGCATATTTAGGGCTGACCCATTTTAATTTTATGAGACAATATATCTGAAATATGTAAGAGAACCTGCGTGCCCCTATATAAAATTAGAGGTATTGTAAAGGCCCATTGCCAACTAGGAGAAAGGATCAAGAGTACTCGGAGCAATGTTTTCCAGTATATGTTGATGGCGAGCAATTATCTCAATCGCATGATTTCTTCCAGTTTATGACCCAGTTGTAGATTTGGGGATTGTGTATGGACACCTTAGGATAGATGTTAACTATTATTTTGTTTTCTCTTACGTAAAACTGTCTCCAAAGGCTACAGTAATCTGTTCACCCCTTCCCGCATAGTGTTGGCCGATGGACTAGCACTAGATAGCCATGATAATCACAAAACGATCTGAACGTGATGTGTAGAGACAAGTCCATGAAGCAGGATGTCATCTTAATCAGTACGTGGTGTTTTCCATGGCTTCTGCTCTTCAGAGACGGGACTATGCCACAAGTCGTCACATTAGATTTCTTGGCTGTTTATTCCTTAGAATGGTTATTTGAGGAGACGTTGCTCCTGGTTATAACACCTCTGTTTAGCCAACGCCATGCAGACAGTCTCTGATTTACTCTTCTGTACTTGAACCAACGTTAACTCATTTGACATAATGACTCGTAGCAATAGGTCCAATGACTTTATCTAGTCTACTGCTAAGTGAAAGCCATTAATAAAAAAAACAAAACACCCTAGTCAAGGAAACCTGGTTCATGCATCTCCAGTAGATGTGACATAAACGCGTCACCAGAGACTTGTAAATGATGGTGTCATGTCACTTTGTGATCTCAAAGCTAATTTACCTGACTGTGTGCTTCTTGCTGTGATTTTTCTGGTGGGTACAGTGTGCCTGGTCTGACTGGGGACTTATCTGTTGGCAGTTATTTGAGGTAGAATATATAGTATATCCTAGTGGCGGATGCAGCAGGAAAGGGCCCCTGTGTAAGAACAATAAATGGGGCCCTTTGCAGTCCAATTACTTTTAAAAATGCACAATTCCTAATGTGCTGGAGGTGGAAATGGCTTCCTTACCTCTTGGGCCCCTGTTGGCTGCACATGTTGCACCAATGTCTGCCCCTGGCAGACCCCCCCCCCCCACACACACACACACACACACACACACACACACACACACACACACACACACACACACACACACACACACCCTCCAAACTAAAAGCATTTGGCATTTCAATGCTTATTATTTTTTTTTCTCCCCTAGAGGTTATTAGGTGATCAAAATATGAATGACATGCATGATAATGGAGATAAGAGTCTGAACATAACTCAGAATTGGTAAAAAGCTGTAAAGCAAAGTACAGTAACATTCCCTCTTTTACAGGAGAGATAAATACTTATCTGAGCAAGGTTCTGGATTATATTAGGAAGGATGAAAAGGAAGAGATTGTTCTAGAAACCCCAGAGTATTTGCTGAAACAATAGTGTACTTATTATTTTTTTTTAAATTGGAACCATATATGATTGCTCAGGTGTCTGGTGTAGAAATGCCATAAAATAGTGAAAGGCCCATTACTGACCTGCTGACGTCCCCGACTACCCACGTGACAGCTGCCAGCAGAACACTGACAAGGCTATTGATTGTTTGTAGTGGTCATGTGTCTCGTTTGGAATATTATTGCTGCAGTACAGTAGGACAGACTATATGTAGTGGTGGCGCTGGTGAGCCTGCAGGTTATTAGCTGACTGTTATGTCTTTTACATATTTTGGGTCTTGACCTAATTTTTATTTCTCATCTCAGAAAATCCTCCAAAGCGCATAACTCCAGTGTGTACAGCAATATAGATAAGTATCCTGAGTTTGTAAACAAAGTCCATAAATCTTGCTGGTCTGAGATCTGTTTGTTTTTGTGCGTTACCTTTTATTTCACAGCGCTGTCATTTTCCAACCACCAAGTTTACTGTTTATTTTTTTTTTTTTTGCACAAGACTAAGACAAAAGTCACTTGTGTAATAGAAAGAAGGAGCTGGCACTGAGATGCAGACCAGGGTCTCGACATAACAATGGCTTTTATAGGCTTGCGACAGACTTATTCAGATCACAGGGTCCGTTTCTTGAGACGTTGGACAAGGGACTTTTGTCTCTGCGTCTATGTCCGCCAGCAACAATACGTTACAGGCTTGGTTGGGCAGAGAACTCTCCCTGCGTAATTTTGTGTACTCTGCTGCCAGAATACATTAAACAATGCATAGTGCAGAATATTGTTGGAGAAACAGTGGCATGTAAAATTTTGGCACCCATGGTTAAAATTACTGTTACTGTGAAAAGTTGAGCAAGTTGAAGATTATAAATGATCTCTAAAAGGCCTAAAGTTAAAGATAAGTCATTTCCTTTGTATTTTAGGGGAAAAATAGTTTCATATTTTGCATTTTTAAAATTACAAAAAGGAAAATGGGCCTATGCAAACATTTGGGTACCCTGCATGGTTAGTACCTAGTACCACCCCCCTTTTGAAAGTATCACAACTTGTAAACACTTTTTGTAGCCAGCCAAGAGTATTTCAATTCTTATTTGAGGGATTTTCCTCCATTCTTCCTTGGGAAATTCTTCCAGTTCTGTGGGATTCCTGGGTCATCTTTCAATTCTTGCTATTTTGAGGTCTAGCCACAGATTTTCAATGATGATCAGATCAGAGGACTGTGAGGGCCATTGTATAAACCTTCAGCTTATGCCTTTTGAGGTAGTGTATTGTGGATTTTGACCTGTGTTTAGGATCATTATCCAATTGTAAAAGCCATCCTCTTTTCATCTTCAGCTTTTTTACAGATGATATGTTTGCCTCAAGAATTTGAAGTTTTATTGAATCCATTCTTCCCTCTACCCGTGAAATGTTCCCTGTGCCATTGGCTGCAACACATCTCCAATGGATAATTGATCCACCCCCATACTTAATGATTGGCAAGTTGTTCTTTTCCTGAAATTCTGTGCCCATTTTTTTATTTTTTTTCTCCGCACATACATTTGATCATTTTGACCAAAGAGTTCTATTTTAACCTCATCAGTCCACAGGACTTGTTTCCAAAATGCATCAGGCTTGTTTAGATGTTTGGCATACTTCTAGCACTGAATTTTATGGTAAGGACACAGAAATGTTTCTTCTGATGAGTCTTCCATGCAGGCCATATTTGTGCAGGTGTCTCTGAACAGTAGAACAATGTACCAGAACTCCATAGTTTGCTAAATCTTTCTGAAGGCCTTTTGCAGGCAAGCTGGGGTTCTGATTTGCGTCTCTAGCAATACTACGAGCAGCTCACTGAAATTTAGCTTGGTCTTCCAGACCTTATCTTATCCTCCAATTTTCCTGTCAACTGCATTTTCTTAATTTTCCAACTGAGGAAAGAACAAAGCGTTGTCAAGTTGCTGTGTTCTTATATCGTCGTTCTGCTCTGTGGGTCTCCAACATGTTCATTTTCAGAGTGCTAGGCAGCTGCTTAGAAGAACCCATGGCTGCTGTTTTTTTGGCACAAGGTTAGAGGAGGCTGGATTTTTATAGAGTTGGGAAATTTGCATCACATGGCCTTTCCTGATGATCATGGTGAACAAGCCATTGCCCTAACAGGCTAATTAAGGTCTGAAACTTTTGGTCAAAGGTATCTGAGCACACAATACAAATCTCCAAGGGTGCCCAAAGTTTTGCTACTGACCATTTTTATTTTTGTGACTTTTTTAAAATGGGGGAAAAAAACTATAATATCTATTCTGTTATTTCTAAACACTGTTTTTTGGTGATCACTTTGTATCTCCGCTCATACTGCACCTACACACACAAATGATACACCATTTGAAAGGTAAACTTGCCCCCTTCTGCAAGAAAATAGCCAAACAAACCACATATCCATGATTTGATCACAAAATGCAGTTTAAACATAAATTTTCATAAACCTGCAGTAAGGAAAAATAACCTGCAGTGTGGCACCACAGTACCCCAACGCACACTACCACAAAGCTGCTTAGACATCACAAACATATCCAAACATTGGCCTTGGGGGCTTTCCAGCTTGCAGAACTGCTTGCCCAGCCTATTTTAGCCAAATTGGAGGATTGCACACTTCACTGCAGGTGAGGCACATATGCAAACACATTTGTAAACATGCACTGCTTTTTCGTTGATTACTTTGCCCCACCACACACGATACACCATTTCAAAGGTAAATTGTTCCCTTCAGCAAGAAAAGAGCCAAACAAACCACACATTCACAATTTTATCACTAAATACAGTTTAAACATTAATTTTCATAACTACAGAAAGACAGTGACCTGCAGGTGGCACCTCAACCGGAAAACATTTTTTGGCCTCAACTTATCAAACCGATTTATTGTATTACCAACCTACATATATAAATACCTGTCTGTTTTCATCAGCTCATGAAATACATCTACATTTGACCAGCTTGCTTTTTCTGAAATTGCCTGCACCCCCGACGACCAATGTGCGAAAATTTCACACGGGCCAAGCTAGTATGTATATATGTGTAAGGCCATGTTCACACGTTCAGTATTTGGTCAGTATTTTACAACAGTATCTATAATCCAAAACCAGGTGTGGGTGATAGAGGTGGTGACATGTTTCTATTATACATTTGCTCTGATTGTTCCACTCATGGTTTAAGCTTATAAATAATTATGTAAAATACTGACCCAAAATACTGCACGTGTGAATGCGGCCTAAATTTGTACGACTCAGAACGAGGCAAACTGTGAGTCGGCAGGTCATAAATGTGGTTACGTCATGCTGGAGCGTCGTTGGAAACTGAAGATAGCGCCAGTAACACTCTCTACACACATCAATGATTAAGAGACAAAGGAAAAACTCCAGAGTGCTCCTGTACTATGAAAAATAATAAAATGGTTCCCATGGTCAGGCCTGAGAGCTTCGCCTCTTGCCTTGGTATGGAGTAATAGTCTATAACTTGAGGCTTGTGTAAAGTTTTCTGTAATTGTTCCACTGATCATTCCCAGTGGCACGTAACTCCCCAAGCATGGTGGCACTGCTGCTTTTTATTGTTGGAAATTTCCACTCTGCCACCTGTATGAGGTGAGCCTAACCACGCGGGTAAATGCTGGACTTTTTCTTATATTTATTTTTTCTTTCTTTACACTAAACTTTCATTGCTAGGCCAAAACTTTTAAATCCTTTCCTACCTTTGAGGTACTTAATCTGGTGAAACCTGGGTGCAATGCACAAGAATTAGGTAGAATCAGGTAAATCCAAATACAAGCATATTGTAATATTACCTGCAGGACTGTGACGTCAGTAAGCCAAATCTCTGACTCCACAGCACTGGTCACTACTGAGCTTGTACATATAGTGCAGCACAGATTCATCTCCACAGCACTGCCTCACTACTGAGCATGTACATAAAGTGCAGCACAGATTCATCTCCACAGCACTGCCTCACTACTGAGCCTGTACATAAAGTGCAGCACAGAATCATCTCCACAGCACTGCCTCACTACTGAGCCTGTACATAAAGTGCAGCACAGATTCATCTCCACAGCCCTGCCTCACTACTGAGCCTATACATAAAGTGCAGCACAGATTCATCTCCACAGCCCTGCCTCACTACTGAGCATGTACATAAAGTGCAGCACTGCCTCACTACTGAGCATGTACATAAAGTGCAGCACAGATTCATCTCCACAGCACTGCCTCACTACTGAGCATGTACATAAAGTGCAGCACAGATTCATCTCCACAGCACTGCCTCACTACTGAGCCTGTACATAAAGTGCAGCACAGATTCATCTCCACAGCCCTGCCTCACTACTGAGCCTATACATAAAGTGCAGCACAGATTCATCTCCACAGCCCTGCCTCACTACTGAGCATGTACATAAAGTGCAGCACTGCCTCACTACTGAGCATGTACATAAAGTGCAGCACAGATTCATCTCTACAGCACTGTCTCACTCCTGAGCATGTACATAAAGGGCAGAACAGATTCCTCTCCACAGCACTGCCTCACTACTGAGCGTGTACATAAAGTGCAGCACAGATTCATCTCCACAGCGCTGCCTCACTACTGAGCGTGTACATAAAGCGCAGCACAGATTCATCTCCACAGCACTGCCTCACTACTGAGCGTGTACATAAAGCGCAGCACAGATTCATCTCCACAGCACTGCCTCACTACTGAGCGTGTACATAAAGCGCAGCACAATTCATCTCCACAGCACTGCCTCACTACTGAGCGTGTACATAAAGCGCAGCACAGATTCATCTCCACAGCACTGCCTCACTACTGAGCGTGTAAATAAAGAGCAGCACAGATTCATCTCCACAGCACTGCCTCACTACTGAGCATGTACATAAAGAGCAGCACAGATTCATCTCCACAGCACTGCCTCACTACTGAGCCTGTACATAAAGAGCAGCACAGATTCATCTCCACAGCACTGCCTCACTACTGAGCATGTACATAAAGAGCAGCACAGATTCATCTCCACAGCACTGCCTCACTACTGAGCATGTACATAAAGAGCAGCACAGATTCATCTCCACAGCACTGCCTCACTACTGAGCATGTACATAAAGTGCAGCACAGATTCATCTCCACAGCACTGCCTCACTACTGAGCATGTACATAAAGTGCAGCACAGATTCATCTCCACAGCACTGTCTCACTACTGAGCATGTACATAAAGGGCAGAACAGATTCCTCTCCACAGCACTGCCTCACTACTGAGCATGTACATAAAGTGCAGCACAGATTCATCTCCACAGCACTGCCTCACTACTGAGCATGTACATAAAGTGCAGCACAGATTCATCTCCACAGCACTGTCTCACTACTGAGCGTGTACATAAAGGGCAGAACAGATTCCTCTCCACAGCACTGCCTCACTACTGAGCGTGTACATAAAGTGCAGCACAGATTCATCTCCACAGCGCTGCCTCACTACTGAGCGTGTACATAAAGCGCAGCACAGATTCATCTCCACAGCACTGCCTCACTACTGAGCGTGTACATAAAGCGCAGCACAGATTCATCTCCACAGCACTGCCTCACTACTGAGCGTGTACATAAAGCGCAGCACAATTCATCTCCACAGCACTGCCTCACTACTGAGCGTGTACATAAAGCGCAGCACAGATTCATCTCCACAGCACTGCCTCACTACTGAGCGTGTAAATAAAGAGCAGCACAGATTCATCTCCACAGCACTGCCTCACTACTGAGCGTGTACATAAAGAGCAGCACAGATTCATCTCCACAGCACTGCCTCACTACTGAGCATGTACATAAAGAGCAGCACAGATTCATCTCCACAGCACTGCCTCACTACTGAGCATGTACATAAAGAGCAGCACAGATTCATCTCCACAGCACTGCCTCACTACTGAGCATGTACATAAAGTGCAGCACAGATTCATCTCCACAGCACTGCCTCACTACTGAGCATGTACATAAAGTGCAGCACAGATTCATCTCCACAGCACTGTCTCACTACTGAGCATGTACATAAAGGGCAGAACAGATTCCTCTCCACAGCACTGCCTCACTACTGAGCATGTACATAAAGTGCAGCACAGATTCATCTCCACAGCACTGCCTCACTACTGAGCATGTACATAAAGTGCAGCACAGATTCATCTCCACAGCACTGTCTCACTACTGAGCGTGTACATAAAGGGCAGAACAGATTCCTCTCCACAGCACTGCCTCACTACTGAGCGTGTACATAAAGTGCAGCACAGATTCATCTCCACAGCGCTGCCTCACTACTGAGCGTGTACATAAAGCGCAGCACAGATTCATCTCCACAGCACTGCCTCACTACTGAGCGTGTACATAAAGCGCAGCACAGATTCATCTCCACAGCACTGCCTCACTACTGAGCGTGTACATAAAGCGCAGCACAATTCATCTCCACAGCACTGCCTCACTACTGAGCGTGTACATAAAGCGCAGCACAGATTCATCTCCACAGCACTGCCTCACTACTGAGCGTGTAAATAAAGAGCAGCACAGATTCATCTCCACAGCACTGCCTCACTACTGAGCATGTACATAAAGAGCAGCACAGATTCATCTCCACAGCACTGCCTCACTACTGAGCCTGTACATAAAGAGCAGCACAGATTCATCTCCACAGCACTGCCTCACTACTGAGCATGTACATAAAGAGCAGCACAGATTCATCTCCACAGCACTGCCTCACTACTGAGCATGTACATAAAGAGCAGCACAGATTCATCTCCACAGCACTGCCTCACTACTGAGCATGTACATAAAGTGCAGCACAGATTCATCTCCACAGCAGTGCCTCACTACTGAGCATGTATATAAAGTGCAGCACAGATTCATCTCCACAGCCCTGCCTCACTACTGAGCATGTACATATAGTGCAGCACAGATTCATCTCCACAGCACTGCCTCACTACTGAGCATGTACATAAAGCGCAGCACAGATTCATCTCCACAGCACTGCCTCACTACTGAGCATGTACATAAAGAGCAGCACAGATTCATCTCCACAGCACTGCCTCACTACTGAGCATGTACATATAGTGCAGCACAGATTCATCTCCACAGCACTGCCTCACTACTGAGCATGTACAAAAAGCGCAGCACAGATTCATCTCCACAGCACTGCCTCACTACTGAGCATGTACATATAGTGCAGCACAGATTCATCTCCACAGCACTGCCTCACTACTGAGCATGTACATAAAGCGCAGCACAGATTCATCCCCACAGCACTGCCTCACTACTGAGCATGTACATAAAGAGCAGCACAGCACTGCCTCACTACTGAGCATGTACATAAAGTGCAGCACAGATTCATCTCCACAGCACTGCCTCACTACTGAGCATGTATATAAAGTGCAGCACAGATTCATCTCCACAGCCCTGCCTCACTACTGAGCATGTACATATAGTGCAGCACAGATTCATCTCCACAGCACTGCCTCACTACTGAGCATGTACATAAAGCGCAGCACAGATTCATCTCCACAGCACTGCCTCACTACTGAGTATGTACATAAAGAGCAGCACAGATTCATCTCCACAGCCCTGCCTCACTACTGAGCATGTACATATAGTGCAGCACAGATTCATCTCCACAGCACTGCCTCACTACTGAGCATGTACATATAGTGCAGCACAGATTCATCTCCACAGCACTGCCTCACTACTGAGCATGTACATAAAGCGCAGCACAGATTCATCTCCACAGCACTGCCTCACTACTGAGTATGTACATAAAGAGCAGCACAGATTCATCTCCACAGCCCTGCCTCACTACTGAGCATGTACATATAGTGCAGCACAGATTCATCTCCACAGCACTGCCTCACTACTGAGCATGTACATAAAGTGCAGCACAGATTCATCTCCACAGCACTGCCTCACTACTGAGCATGTACATAAAGCGCAGCACAGATTCATCTCCACAGCACTGCCTCACTACTGAGCATGTACATAAAGAGCAGCACAGATTCATCTCCACAGCCCTGCCTCACTACTGAGCATGTACATATAGTGCAGCACAGATTCATCTCCACAGCACTGCCTCACTACTGAGCATGTACATATAGTGCAGCACAGATTCATCTCCACAGCACTGCCTCACTACTGAGCATGTACATAAAGCGCAGCACAGATTCATCCCCACAGCACTGCCTCACTACTGAGCATGTACATAAAGAGCAGCACAGATTCATCTCCACAGCACTGCCTCACTACTGAGCATGTACATAAAGTGCAGCACAGGTTCATCTCAACTAAAAGCCGAGATCCTTAGATCAGGAACAGAGCAGACATTTATATGACATTTCATAACTTTCCCAAATTATTATGAAATAATTTACAGCACATCCTGCTACTATTGTACCAATTTATTATATATTTTCAGTCGGTCCACCAAAATGGACACCGACTCTGACTCCACAACCCTGATTACAAGGAAATAATAGAATCGTTGTCATACCCTGCATTTTTGAGCTAATTAGTATTTGATATGTCTGTATCGTGTATCCATAGAATACTTGTCTTTTTACTTACCGTAGCTTAATTTTTTTTGTAAACTGCCTTCAGTTCGTTCTCGAGATAAGATGACTTGATGGATGAACAATTTGTAGGAAGATTGATATTGTGCAATCCTAGATAGATCCACCATGATCTTCTTGATTTTTTTTTTTTTATGCGATTGAAAAAGCATTAATGTTTTAAACGGTTGAAAAAAGACAAATATGCAAGTTCATCCAAGGGTAAGGATAATTAAATTCTTTTAATCTTTCTTCATACCCTTTTATCCTTTTGTGGCTCTTCTTTGAACTTTTTCTAACTTCGTGGTATATATTGTTTTTTATGAACCATTTCCCAGAACTGATCTGATTCCAGATGATATCCCACCAGTGCTTTGTAAAGTGGTAGTATTAAGTCCCTGTCCTGTGAGCCAGTGTCTCTCTTCATACGTGACAATGTACTGGTGGCCTTAGAAGCCGCTGGGGGGGGGGGATCAGGGGACCCCATTTATCTCTTCTCTGATGTGAGATCACATCAGAGGAGAGAGAAATCAAATAGAAAGTTAGGCAACACTGGGGTCAGTAAAATCCAACCGGAATCATGTTCTCTGGGGTCTGGGGAGAAATACCGACTCTGGGGGGTGCTATACACTTACCTTTTAGCGCCGTTAGATAGCGGTGCTGAGGATTAAGTACCCATAACCGCCGCTGTTAAAAGGCATATCAGCGGTCGTTAAGGGGTTAAGTTTGAATATAAACATATGTGTGTATATATATATATATATATATATATATATATATATATATATATATATATATATATATATATATATATATATAATAATTTTTTTTTTTTTTTCGTATCGCAATCTGCATAAAAAATAAATAGAAACCTTTTGCAATTTTCACAAAGGCCACTTTGGATTTTTTTAGACCCCTAACTTCCTGTTTCAGGAAAAAACATATGTACATAGCTGCAATAAGCAGAACCCGACCCTACCGTTTGGGTGGATAGAAACATCTAATGAACTATGACTTCTCCCAGCTATGACTTGTGGCTCCTGTGTTGCCAGCTATGTATAAAGGTACCTTATATACTCGAGTATAAGCCGACCCCCTAATTTTGCCACAAAAAACTGGGAAAACTTATTGACTCGAGTATAAGCCTAGGGTGGAAAATGCAGCAGCTACTGGTAAATTTAAAAAAATAAAAATAGATACCAATAAAAGTAAAATTAAATGAGACATCAGTAAGTTAAATGTTTTTGAATATCCATATTGAATCAGGAGCCCCACATAATGCTCCATACAGTTCATGATGTGCCCCATAAGATGCTCCATACAAAATACACCCCATGTAATGCTCCATACAGTTCATGATAGCCCCATATGATGCTCCATAGAATAATATGCCCCATATGCTGCTCCATAAAGGTTATGTTCCATCGATTATGCCCCATATGATGCTCTATAGAATAGGCCCCATATGCTGCCCCCATAAGATGCTCCATAGATTATGACCCCATATGCTGCCCCCATAAGATGCTCCATAGATTATGCCCCTATATGCTGCCCCTATAAGATGCTCCATAGATTATGCCCCTATATGCTGCCCCTATAAGATGCTCCATAGATTATGACCATATATGCTGCCCCTATAAGATGCTCCATAGATTATGCCCCTATATGCTGCCCCTATAAGATGCTCCATAGATTATGCCCCTAAATGCTGCCCCTATAAGATGCTCCATAGATTATACCCCTATATGCTGCCCCCATAAGATGCTCCATAGATTATGCCCCCATGTGCTGCTGCATTTAAAAGTAAAAAAAAAATGACATACTCACCTCTCCGTCGCTGGGGCCAGGTGCCGTTGTCACTGCTGGTACTTGAGATATTCACCTGTCCCTCGGTCCATCGCTGCTTGCTGCTGTCTGGCACGTCATCTGTCAGTGATGTTCAGACTGCAGGGGGCGCGGTGCGCACTAACCACGTCACCATGCCCTCTGCTGTCTGAACGTCACTGACAGATGACGTGCCAGACAGCAGCAAGCAGCGATGGACCCCGGACAGGTGAGTATCGCTATACTTGCCTGTCCTGGCACGGTCTCTGCAGCCCCCAGCTTCTCCCGATCTCCCTTCCTGCCTTCAGCGGTCACGTGGTACCGCTCATTACACTCATGAATATGTGCATATTCATGAGTGTAATGAGCGGTACCACGTGACCGCTGAAGGCAGGAAGGGAGTTCGCGGAGAAGCTGGGGGCTGCAGAGACCGTGCCAGGATAGGTAAGTATGACCTGACACCCCCGCCCCCCCTCCCCGTATGACCCCCTGGTGTATATGACGCGAATATAAGCCAAGAGGGGGACTTTCAGCCCCCAAAAATGGGCTGAAAATCTCAGCTTATATTCGAGTATATACGGTATTACTTTTTATTGTAATCCTGCCTCTGCTGATAAGGAGACTGTTGAAAACTTTTCTTGAAAGGAAGTATGAGTCTAAACAAGCCCCAGTGATCAGTGTGAAAATTACAAGATTGCTATTTTTTTTCATTTTTTTTAATTGTGATATGGGAAAAAAAATATTGCCAGATTTGTCTTTAAAAATGCATATAACACAAACACTTGATATAAAAGATCATTTTCTGAAGATGGAATTCTTTTATGACTTTTCTTCAAGACCATCGTAATAAATGGCAGTTTTGTTAAATGAGATAGATAGTGGTTTCTTTCTATAGGTACAATCATTATTTGGAGAATGTAGTACTCTCATACTGTTGTAGTCTAGTTTTCTTGTATTTTGCTGATTTACAAACTTCTAATAGGCAACTTGTGCTAAAGAGCGCAGAGCTTGGTAGTTTAATGAATGGTAAGACTTTGTATGCAGCCTGGTCATTGAATGTGATACAAATCATCATTGATTGTCTCAGTAAATAAAAACTGTCAGGCAAAAAATTTATAGGATGACCACCAACTTAGAAAGCCAAAAAGGTTAATACATAGCAACAAGCTGTGTCTATAAATCACAGGGGCTCGGACAGAAGCAGCATTCCACATAAAGCTAACTTTATTTTCTGCAGAGTACATCAGTTTTTCCCACGTCTGCCGGATAAGCTCTGTAAGAAATACACTTAGATCTGTCCTTCCACTACACATGGCTAGCACAAACAGAAATGGAAAATCTGCGCTAATGTTCTCAGTCATCATCATGACTAGTAAGAAATGAAGATCCTTGCCTTATTTTTCCTATATATGTGTACCAAGCATGGATGCCGACTAGCAGACTGATACTGTGAAAAATGGCAATACGCTTCAGTGTAATGAAGTGGTGTCTACAACTACTTGCATTCTAGATTCTTTGTTCTATCATTTATTAACCACTTTTCTGCTGCGGAATGTGACGATATCCCATGCCCGGGTTTACAGGCCGTGACATTTCTTTGAACATGGCTGTTGAGTAGGATCAAGGATTGTAGAGGAATGGTATTTTGAAATGCTTTGGCATTTTGCCTACTCACTTTCGATCATTACATTTTTATAGGAAAAAAAAAAACACAAGGTGAGTGAGGCAACCGTGCTGTACACATTTTTCAGCTGGGCTCCTAAGTAATGCTGCTTGCAGATTGTGCAGACAGACATACATACATACTTACGCTTCTCACAAAATTAGAATATCAAGTTCTTCAATACAAAAGGTGAAACTCATATATTATAAACAGTGATCTATTTCAAGTGTTTATTTCTGTTAATGTTGATGATTATGGCTTACATCCAATGAAAACCCAAAAGTCATTATCTCAGTAAATTAGAATAATTAACAAAAAACACCTGTAAAGGTTTCTTAAGCGTTTATAAAGATCCCTTAGGGCCCCGTCACTCATAGCGACGCAACAGCGATCCCGACGATATTACCTTGTCAGGATCGCTGGTGTGTTGCTACATGATCGCTGGTGAGCTGTCAAACAGGCAGATCTCACCAGCGATCAGCACCAGTGACAGGAGGGTAACAAGCGACGCCTAGTTGCCCACTGTGTACCTTAGTTACCAGCGCACGGCACTTAGCAACCCGATGTGTACCTTGGTTACAGCTCCCTGCGCCAGCACGCTGGTAACTAAGGTACACATCGGGTTTTTAAGTGCTGCGCGCCGCTTAGAAACCTGACGTTTACCTTAGTTACCAGCGCGATGATCGTTGGTCTCCCGCCTGTCACACACAGCAATGCGTGCTGGCCAGCGGGAGACCAGCGATCAAAAAAATGTCCTGGCCATTCCAGGACGATCAGTGATAACCGGCAGGGGGGGCCGGTCGCTGGTCAGTGTCACACACAGCGATCTCACTGGTGAGATCGCTGCTGCGTCACAAAACTTGTGACTCAGCAGTGATCTCGCTAGCGAGATCGCTATGTGTGACGGGGGCTTTAGTCTGTTTCAGTAGGTTCCACAATCATGGGGAAGACTGCTGACTTGACAGATGTCCAGAAGGCAGTCATTGACACACTCCACAAGGAGGTTAAGTCACAAAAGGTCATTGCTAAAGAAGCTGGCTGTACACAGAGTGCTGTATCCAAGCATATTAATGGAAAGTTGAGTGGCAGGAAAAAGTGTGGTAGAAACAGGTGCCCAAGCAACAGGGGATAACTGCAGCCTTGAAAGGATTGCTAAGAAAAGGCCATTCAAAAATTTTGGGGAGATTCACAAGGAGCAGACTGCTGCTGGAGTCATTGCTTCAAGAGCCACCACACACAGACGTATCTAGGACATGGGCTACAAGTGTTGCATTCATTGTGTCAAGCTACTCATGAGCAATAGACAACGCTAGAAGTGTCTTACCTGGGCCAAGGAGAAAAGAACTGGACTGTTGTTCCGTGGTCCAAGGTGTTGTTTTCAGATGAAAGTAAATTTTGCATTTCATTTGGAAATCAAGGTCCCAGAGTCTGGAGGAAGAGTGGAGAGGCCACAATCCAAGCTGCTTGAGGTCTAGTGTGAAGTTTCCACAATCAGTAATGGTTTGGGGAGCCATGTCATCTGCTGGTGTAGGTCCACTGTGTTTTATCAAGACCAAAGTCAGCACAGCCCTCTCCCATGAAATTTTAGAGCACTTCATGCTTCCCTCTGCCAACAAGCTTTTTGTAGATGGAAATGTCATTCTCCAGCAGGACTTGGCACCTGTCCACACTGCCAAAAGCACCAATTCCTGGTTTAAGAACAACAGTATCATTGTGTTTGATTGGCCAGCAGACTGCCTGACCTTAAAGGGAACCTGTCACCCCCCCCCCAGGGCCTATTAAAGTAAAAGAGCCACCTTCACAGAATGCAGCCTTAGTGCTGCTGAAGGTGGCTCTTATGTTTATTATCCCTAGGAACGCTGAAATAATGAGTTTTATAAAGTTACCGCCATACCTCTAAACATAAGAGCCACCTTCACAGAATGCAGTCTTAGTGCTGCTGAAGGTGGCTCTTTTACTTTAACCCCTTCACCCCCAAGGGTGGTTTGCACGTTCATGACCAGGCCAATTTTTACAATTCTGACCACTGTACCTTTATGAGGTCATAACTCTGGAACGCTTCCATGGATCCCGGTGATTCTGACATTGTTTTCTCGTGACATATTGTACTTCATGTTAGTGGTAAAATTTCATTCAAATAACTTGCGTTTATATGTGAGAAAAACGGAAATTTGGCGAAAATTTTGAAAATTTCGCAATTTTCCAACTTCGAATTTTTATGCCCTTAAATCACAGAGATACGGCACACAAAAAACTTGATAACTAACATTTCCCACATGTTTACTTTACATCAGCACAATTTTGGAACCAAAATTTTTTTTTTGTTAGGAAGTTATAAGGGTTAAAAGTTGACCAGCGATTTCTCATTTTTACAACACCATTTTATTTTTAGGACCACATCACATTTGAAGCCACTTTGAGGGGTCTATATGATAGAAAATACCCAAAAGTGACACCATTCTAAAAACTGCACCCCTTAAGGTGCTCAAAACCACATTCAAGAAGTTTATTAACCCTTTAGGTGCGTCACAGGAATTTTTTTGAATAATTAAAAAAAAATGAACATCTAACTTTTTTTCATAAAAAAAATACTTCAGGTTCAATTTTTTTTATTTTACCAAGGGTAACAGGAGAAATTGAACTGCAAAAGTTATTGTGCAATTTGTCTTGAGTACGCAGATACCTGATATGTGGGGGGGAACGACTGTTTTGGCGCATGGCAGAGCTCAGAATGGAAGGAGCGCCGTTTGACTTTTTCAATGCAAAATTGGCTGGAATTCAGATTGGATGCCATGTCACGTTTGGAGAGTCCCTGATGTACCTAAACAGTGGAAACCCCATACAAGTGACCCCATTTTGGAAGCTAGACCCCCCCAAGGAACTTATCTAGATATGTGGTGAGAACTTTGAACCCACAAGGGCTTTACAGAAGTTTATAACGTACAGCGGTACAATTAAAAAATCATATTTTTTTCCACAAAAATTATCTTTTCACCCCAATTTTTATTTTCCCAAGGGTAACAGGACCCTAAAAGTTATTGTGCAATTTGTCCTGAGTACGCTGATACCCCACATGTGGGGGTAAACCACTATTTGGGTGCATGGCAGAGCTCGGAAGGGAAGCAGCGCCATTTGACGTTTTTGGCTGGAATTGAGATCGGACACCATGTCGCGTTTGGAAAACCCCTGATGTACCAAAACTGTGGAAACCCCCCACAAATGACACCATTTTGGAAACTAGACCCCCTGAGGAACTTATCTAGATGTGTGGTGAGAACTTTGAACCCCCATGGGCTTCACAGAAGTTTATAACATAAAGCCATACAATTAAAAAAATCATATTTTTTACACAAAAATGATCTTTTCACCCTCAAATCTTATTTTTCCAAGGGTAACAGGACCCTAAAAGTTATTGTGCAATTTGTCCTGAGTACGCTGATACCCCACATGTGGGGGTAAACCACTATTTGGGCGCATGGCAGAGCTCGGAAGGGAAGCAGCGCCATTTGACGTTTTTGGCTGGAATTGAGATCGGACACCATGTCGCGTTTGGAAAACTCCTGATGTACCAAAACTGTGGAACCCCCCCACAAATGACACCATTTTGGAAACTAGACCCCCTAAGGAACTTATCTAGATGTGTGGTGAGCACTTTGACCCCCCCCAGTGCTTCACAGAAGTTTATAACACCCGGGTGTGAAAATAAAAAATTCGTATTTTTTCCACAAACATGATCTTTTAGTCACCATTTTTTTATTTTCCCAAGGGTACCAGGAGAAATTGGACCCCAAAAGTTGTTGTCCAATTTGTCCTGAGTATGCTGATACCCCATATGTGGGAGAAAACTACTGTATGGGCACACGTCGGGGCTCGGAAGGGAAGTAGTGACGTTTTGGAATGCAGACTTTGATGGAATGGTCTGCGGGTGTCATGTTGCCTTTGGAGAGCCCCTAATGTACCTAAACAGTGGAAACCCCCACAAGTGACCCCATTTTGGAAACGAGACCCCCTAAGGGACTTATCTAGATGTGTGGTGAGCGCTTTGAACCCCCAAGGGCTTCACAGAAGTTTATAATGCCCGGGCATGAAAATAAAAAAATCGTATTTTTTCCAGAAACATGATCAATTAGTCCCCAATTTTTTCATTTTCCCAAGGGTAACAGGAGAAATTGGACCCCAAAAGTTGTTGTCCAATTTGTCCTGAGTGCGCTGACACCCCATATGTGGGAGAAAACTACTGTATGGACACACGTCGGGGCTCGGAAGGGAAGCAGTGACGTTTTGGAATGCAGACTTTGATGGAATGGTCTGCGGGTGTCATGTGCGTTTGGAGAGCCCCTGATGTACCTCGGACGTGAAAATAAAAAAATCATTTTTTTCCACAAAAATGATATTTTTGCCCCCAATTTTTTATTTTCCTAAGGGTAACAGGAGAAATTGGACCCCAAAAATTGTTTTGCAATTTGTCCTGAGTAGGCTGATACCCTACATGTGGGGGTAAAACACTGTTTGGGCGCATAGCAGAGCTTGGAAGGGAAGGAGCACCATTTGACTTTTTCAACTCAGAATTGGCTGGAATTGAGATCAGACGCCATGTTGCATTTGGAGAGCCCCTGATGTGCCCAAACAGTGGAAACCCCCAATTCTAACTCCAACCCGAACCCCAACACGCCCCTAACCCTAATCTTAGCCCTAACCCTAACCCTACCCCAACACACCCCTATACATTTTTTTTATTTTATTTTTCCCTAACTAAGGGGGTGATAACGGGGGGTTTGATTTACTATTTATGGCGGTTTTTATATTTGGCAGCTGTCACACGCTAAAAGACGCTTTTTATTGTAAAAATAGTTTTTGCATCACCACATATTGAGAGCTATAATTTTTCCGTATTTTGACCCACCGAGTCATGTGAGGTCTTATTTTTTGCGGGACGAGTTGACGTTTTTATTGGTACCATTTTCGGGCGCGTGAAATTTTTTGATCGCTTTTTATTCCGATTTTTGGGACGCAGAATGAACAAAAACCAGCGTTTCATGAATTTCTTTTGGGGGGGGGGTGCGTTTACACCGTTCCGCGTGCGGTAAAATTGATAAAGCGGTTTTATTCTTCGGGTCAGTACTAGAGTTGAGCGACTTTGGTCGGATCGGGTTTCGTGAAACCCGAATGAAACAAAATAAGTTTCAGATGAAACTCGTCCGACTAGAGCAAAAAAAGTCGGAGTTTCGTCCGACTTTTATTTCCCATTGACTTGCATTGGTGTCGGGTTTCGGATGAAACTCCGACTTTGTTTTGCTCTAGTTGGACGAGTTTCATCTGAAACTTATTTTGTTTCATTCGGGTTTCACGAAACCCGATCCGACCAAAGTCGCTCAACTCTAATCAGTACGGTTACAGCGATACCTCATTTAGGTTGTTTTTTTATGTTTTGTCGGTTTTATGCAATGAAAACTATTTTATATAAAAAATAATTATTTTTGCATCGCTTTATTCAGCGAGCTATAACTTTTTTATTTTTTCGCTGATGATGCTGTGTGGCGGCTCGTTTTTTGCGGGACAAGATGACGTTTTCAGCGGTACCATGGATATTTATATGCGTCTTTTTGATCGCGCGTTATTACACTTTTTGTTTGGCGGTATGATAAATCATTATTTTTTGCTTCGTTTTTATTTTTTAAGGGGTTCGCTAAAGGGGTTACCTAATGGGACAGTTTTATAGGGTGGGTCGTTACGGACGCGGCGATACCTAATGTGTACTTTTATTGTTTTTTTTTATTATTATTTCCAAAAAATGGATTTATTGGGGGAATATTTTTTTTTTTTTTCCTAATTTATTTGGCGATTTAATTTTTACACTTTTTTTTAATTTTTTTTTTAACTTTGCTACATAGTCCCAGGTGGGACTTCACTGTCCTGTGACAGATCGCTGATCTGTCACATCACAGATCACTGTGACAGATCAGCAATCCGTCACAGGCATTGAAGAAGACTTCCTCTTGCCTGCGCTTTGCAGGCACTGAGGAAGCCAGCTTCCTCCAGGCCCCCGAAGGCCCCCGTCACCATCTTGGATTCGGGGGCCTGGAGGAAAGGAGTCCCCCGCAGCAGCGCTGCACATTGCGCTGGCGTGGGGGGCTCAGGGAAGCATGGAGGGAGCCCCCTCCCTGCCGATGCTTCCCTTTAACCCCCGGTACACCGCGATCGTGTTTGATCGCGGTGTGCAAGGGGTTAACGTTTCGGGGGCGGTCCGTGACCGCCCCTGACACATTGTGCCGGGTGTCAGCTATGATAATCAGCTGACACCCGGCCGCGATCAGCGGCGCTCACCACGTGGGCGCAGCTGATTGCGCCGACGTACTATCCCGTCCCCGGTCATACGGGCCCGGGTACCGTGGACGGGATAGTACGTCGGATGGCAGAAAGGGGTTAATAGGCCCTGGGTGGTGACAGGTTCCCTTTAACCCCATAGAGAATCTATGGGGTATTGTCAAGAGGAAGATGAGAGACACCAGACCCAACAATGCAGACAGGCTGAAAGCTGCTATCAAAGCAACCTGGGCTTCCATAACACCTCAGCAGTGCCACAGGCTGATCGCCTCCATGCCACGCCACATTGATGTCATAGGAGCCCCGACCAAGTACTGAGTGCATTTACTGAACATACATTTCAGTAGGCCAACATTTCGATTTTAAAATAATTTTTCAAACTGGTGTTATAAAGTATTCTAATTTACTGAGATATTGACTTTTGGGTTTTCATTGACTGTAAGCCACAATCATCAACATTAACCTCTTAACGACCAGGGGTATTTTTGGTTTTGCATCTTCATTTTTCCCTCCCATTCTTTCCAGAGCCATAACTTTTATTTATCCGTCAGTATGGCCATGTGAGGGAATGTTTTTTGCAAGACGAGTTGTACTTTTGAACGACTCCATTGGTTTTACCATGTCGTGTACTACAAAACGGGAAAAAAATTCCAAGTGCGATGAAATTGGAAAAAAAATACGATCCCACGCTTGTTTTTAGCTTGGATTTTTTGCCAGGCTCACTACATGCTAAGTGACCTGCCATTATGATTCATCAGGTCATTACGAGTTCATAGACACCAAACATGTCTAGGTTCTCTTTTATCTTAGTGGTAAAAAAAAAATTCCAGTTTGTTAAAAAAATAAATAAATAAATTGCACCATCTTCTGAGACGCGTAGTGTCTCCATTTTTCGTGATCTGGGGTCGGGTGAGGGCTTATTTTTGTGCATCGAGCTGACGGTTTTTTAATGATACCACTTTTGTGCAGATATGTTCTTTTGATTGCCTGTTATTGCATTTTAATTCAATGTCACAGCCGCCAAAAAAACTTTATTCTGATGTTTTGATTTTTTTTCTCACTACGCCGTTTAGCGATCGGGTTTATCCCTTTTTTTTTTTTTTTTTTTATCGGGCAATTCCGAACGCGGCGATACCTAATATATGTATGTGTGATTTTTTTTATTTTATTTTTTTTATTTTATTTTGAATGGGGCAAAAGGGGGGTGATTTAAACTTTTTATATATATTTTTAAAATTTTTTTATTTTTTTTATTTTGGCATGCTTCAATAACCTCCATGGGAGGATGGAAGCATCCAATACTTGATTGGCTTTGGCTCTGCTACATAAAGGTGATGAGCAGATCGCCTATATGTAGCTGAATTACTTCATTGATATGAGTGCCGACCACCGGATGGCGCTCAGCAATGCGGCATCAACAACCATAGAGGTCACCTCTGATTGTTATGCCAACGCATCGCTGACCCCCGATCCTGTGACGGGGTGTCAGCAGTCCGTGTATTTCCGGCCCGATGGCCGCAAGCACTGGTTAAATGCAGCTGTCAGCGTTTGACAGCGGAGTTTAACTAGTTAATAGGCGCAGGTGGATCACGATTCCACCTGTGCCTATTGCGGGCACATGTCAGCTGTTCAAAACAGCTGACATGTCCCAGCTTTGATGCGGGTTCACTGCTGGAGCCCACAACAAAGTGGGGGAGACGTCCAATGACTGGCTATGCCCGTCTTTGGACCTTAAGGGGTTAACAGAAATAAACACTGGAAATAGATCACACTGTGATGACTCTATAATGAGTTTCACTTTTTGTATTGAAGAATTGAAATTATGGTAACTTTTTGATATTCTAATTGAGTGAGAAGCACATGTACATACGTACATTCCTGCAAGGAGCATTACTTAGATGCACAATTGAAAAAGGTGTACAGCACAGTTATTTCTGATATACGGTGTCATTGTATGATACGTGCTTTTTGTGACTTCTCTGTATGCATTTTTTTGTGTTTCTGTGCGCACACTTCTAATGGCAGTCCAGTTAGTCAGTGCTTTAGGGCATTTTCCTATTTCATCCCATGGTCAAGCTGACTAGATATAAATCTGTCCATTAATTGATCTTTCATTCACAACTTTGAGGGAATGGATTTCTCTTCTTTCTTATAGAAATTCTCTGCCTGCTCTTTGTCAAGGGTAAATGACTTCAGTGGCCTGTAGCTCTGAGCAGCTTAAAGCCCCTCTAATCCAATTGAAGGTCAGGTTAACTTGCTGAGATCTGAGCTATATATGGGTCAAGCTGTAAATGTGTGCGCCCCATTACTTTAGATACAGGTGATTTTGTGTTATGGCGCCTCGTTTGTAATTAATGCTACATATAACAAGCACGTATCACGGCAGCCTATTTTACCCTGTGCACAGATTAAAGCATTTATGTGCAGAAGTCCGTTCTACCTGGTTATCTTTAATCCGGTGATTTTAAGATGCCTTTTCCAGTGTATTGCTGGAGATGTGATGACTCTTGATAAACAAGTGGTAATAATGGCCTGAAGATAACAAATGATGGATCTGATTTGGCTTCTCGGCTATGTTAATGTAGGTGTGGTGCCTAAAGGCTTGTAATGCTTGTGTTTTCTGATAATGGTTTTGGTTTTTTTTATCATTGCGGAATATCCACATACATGTAGATAAAATAAGTCTCAACAGGGCTTTAGATGGCAACCAAAATCTAATTGGAGATTTAAAAAAAAAATTATATCATTTTTTTTTTTCAATTAGATTTTCATCAATTGTAGACAAGACTGTCCCAATGATGTAGACAGAGAGACCTTGTATCAAACCACATATCACAATAAGAGCTTTTAGATTTAGTATGAAGTAGAACTCTGAAAGCTAATGCCGTCCATGCAACAGTTTTTTATACATAGTCTATAGAGAGGGAGCTGCTTATCATGGGAGGGGGCGGAGTTGGACAGTTGCTTCACACCAGCTAGACACACCCTATTCATGCCAAAGCTATGGTTGACGATCGTTTTTGAACATATTCGCTCATTTCTGCTCCCATTGACTCCAGTGATGTTCGGCAATTGCAAATACAATATTCACTGGCGATCGTAATCCGAACCGGATATTGAAAAATTCGACCAACTCTACAAAAGACCTTCAGAAAGATTTAGCAGACTCTGGAGTTGCAGTACATTGTTCTACTATACTATGGAAGAGTCATCAGAAGAAAACTTCTGTGTCCTCACCATAAAATTCAGCATCAGAAGTATGCCAAAGAACATCTAGATAAGTCTGATTCATTTTGGAAACAAGTCCTGTGGACCGACCGATGCGGATAAGGCTACTTTCACACTAGCGTCGTGTGACGTACGTCGCGATGTGCCGTTTTGGAGAAAAAACGCATCCTGCAAAGTTGCCCG
Source organism: Dendrobates tinctorius (assembly GCF_039654945.1). Lineage (NCBI taxonomy): Eukaryota > Metazoa > Chordata > Amphibia > Anura > Dendrobatidae > Dendrobates > Dendrobates tinctorius. Next base: position 28,346,057 of record NW_027361673.1, on the reverse strand, counting down.
CAGGATGCGTTTTTTCTCCATAGACTTGCATTAGCGCCGCATTGCGACGTATGGCCACACGTCGCATCCATCGTGCGACGGATGCGTTGTTTTGGCGGGTGCGACGCACAAAAAACGTTACATGTAACTTTTTTTTTTGTGCGTCGTGTCCGCCATTTTCGACCGCGCATGCGCGGCCGAAACTCCGCTCCCTACTCCCTGGACATTACAATGGGGCAGCGGATACATTGAAAAACTGCATCCGCTGCCCCCGTTGTGCAAAGCTTTCACAATGTGCGTGGGTACGTCGCCCCGACGCATTGCGACGGGCCCGTACCGACGCAAGTGTGAAAGTAGCCTTAAATAGAACTCTTTGGCCACAATGATCAAAAGTATGTGTGGAGAAAAAAGGCACAGAATTTCAGGAAAAGAACATCTTGCCAGTCATTAAGTATGGGGGTGGATCAATCATGCTTTGGAGATGTGTTGCAGCCAATGGCACAGGGAACATTTCATGGGTAGAGGGAAGAATGGATTCAATGAAATTTCAATAAATTCTTGATGCTAACATAACATCATCTGTAAAACAAGAAAAAAAAAGCTGAAGTTGAAACGAAGATGTCTTCTATAAGTGGATAATGATCCTAAACGCATGTCAATATCTACAATAAACTACCTCAAAAGGCACAAACTGAAGGTTTTACAATGGCTCTCACAGTCCTCTGATCTGAACATGATTGAAAATCTGTGGCTAGACCTCAAAATGGCAGTGCCTGCAAGACGACCCAGGAATCTCTCAGAACTGGAAAAATTTTCCAAGGAAGAATGTATGAAAATTCCGCAAATAAGAATTGAGACTCTTGGCTGGCTAAAAAAAAGCGTTTACAAGTTGTGATACTTGCAGAAGGTGGTGCTACTAGGTACTAACCATGCAGGGTGCCCACACTTTTGCATTGGACCATTTTCTTTTTTGTCATTTTTTAAAATGTAAAAGATGACAATATATATATTTTTTTGTCTAAAATACAAAGGAAAATGTCATCTTTAGCTTTAGCCCTTTTAGAGATCATTTCATCTTGCTTAACTGTTCACAATAACAGCAATTTTGACCAATGCCCTTTTTGCTTTCATGAATTGTTGCCGTATTACATGTCTCTGTATCTGTGATGCAAGTAATATAGCAACAATTTAGGAAAGCAAAAGATCTTGAAAGTAAATGGGAATTCATCAAAGATTTTACATTAGTTTTCTACCATAAAACACCAAGGCTGCCCTAAAATTTTACATCTTTTGGCATGCTCATGCCATTTTTACAGTCTTTTGTAAAGTGGACAGAGCAGGGGTAGGTTTGGGCGAAGTCAGCGACTGACACTTCAATTCGGTTTAAAGTCCCGCAGGTCCACGTGACTGTCGGCCTTATTCACTATGCTTAATCTGTGCAGGACCCTCAGGCATGAAAAGTCATGTTATAACTTTATTTTCCCTCAGTGTTGACAAATCCTTTTAATCTTTTCTGTAGGGTATCAGTGGGGATGTGGAAATTCCATTCACATGCATTGAATTCGGATTTTGGCCCAGAATCTATAATTAAAATCTGTATGAAATTCTTAATATGTGAGTGGTCTAATCCCCTAGTGTAGCAGAAAGTTATTCCTGTATTTTCATACTGGTGATCACGTGAGACATAGAATTTTTGGAGAAATTTGTGATTAGCATCTACATTCCCACTGTAAGAGCCGGTGTTGGAGAAACATCTTATCCAGTGTCTATTACCTTTCCCATTAAACCATGAATATGGTGACTGAAAGGAGAGGGACCTTCCATGTTGTACCAGTGATCCCCAACATTATAGTTGCCCTTGTGGCCAATAATGCCCCCAAGACTATCTTCTTTCAAAATCAATCAGGGCATACTAATGACAAAGTTTAGCCTATGTTTGCATCGGATTAAAGGGGTTCTGTCAGCACAGAGTAACTCATCAATTCATGTACAGGCGCTGGGTGCTTCATGGCGGGGCCAATCATTTATATAAACCACAACCAGGAAAACCCCATCTCAATCTGAGTATTTGGCCTCGATAAAATATAGTTTGCAAAAGAGAAGACTGAGAGGAGACTTAATAGCTGTCTACAAATATCTAAAGGGCTGTCACATTGTAGAAGGATCAACTTTATTCTCATTTGCACAAGGAAAGACTAGAAGCAATGGGATGAAACTGAATGGGAGGAGACACAGATTAGATATTAGAAAAAACTTTTTGACAGTTAGAGTGATCAATGAGTGGAACAGGCTGCCACGAGAAGTGGTGAGTTCTCCTTCAATGGAAGTCTTCAAACAGAGGCTGGACAGACATCTGACTGGGATGATTTAGTGAATCCTGCTTTGAGCAGGGGGTTGGACCAGATGGCCCAGGAGGTCCCTTCCAACTCTACGATTCTATGATTCTATTTCTACTCTCCTCCCATTCCCGCTGTGTCAGGGCTCAGGTGAAGTTATGTCACGTGAGCCCTACACTGTTGTGAATTCCCTGGATTAGATTTCTGAGCTGAAGCTCCCCCTGCTCCCTCTGGTGGTTACTGGAGGTAGTGGAGCTGGCCAGATTGACAGAGGTCTGCCACCTGATGATGACAACGATTGGAGGTCTGGGGTTACTGATCGGAGTTTTTAAGTCTGCAGACTTCCTTCAATCCCTGCTGGTGATTGCTTTCCTGTGCATTCTGAGGTCTGATGTCTCCTGCCCTGATCCTGCATTTTTCAGCTAAGTGCTTGTTTGCTAATCCTTTGCATCTGATCTGTTTTTGTCTCTCTCTGCTTGTTATGCGGGTTCAGCTTGCTCCTCTGGGGGCTCTGCTGGACCACCGCTCCATATATTACAGCCTGTGTCAGTTTGTTCAGTCCCCTGTTATATTGGTCTTTTTTGCTTTGCTTCCAATTCATACCAGAGTGCTGATATAGTGGGGGCGAAGTCGTGTGACTTCAGTGTTTTTTTTTTGTACATCAGACGTGTTGGATTTTTCAGGGTTTTTGCATGATTGCAAACAGTATCTTTCCTTTCCTATCTAGTCAGTTTGGGCCCCATCATTTGCTCAGTCTATTTTTCTGCCTGCGTTTGTGTTTCATCTTGTCTCACCGACAATATATGTTTGGGGGCTATCTATTCCTTTTGGGGTCTGCTCCGGGGCAGTTTAGATTTCACCTTTTTTGCTTTAGGCTTAGTTAGCTCTCCGGCTGTGCCGAGGCGTCTAGGGCATCGTAGGTACGCTCCACGGCTACTGCTAGTTGTGTGGATAGGATCAGGGGTCTGCAATCCGCTTAGTTACCAACCTCTCTTTTTCTGGTGGCTTAGCCTGTTCCTGCCATCCTCCTCGGTGACCCATTCATAACACTACACCCAATCAGCGCTGGCGTCGGTGTCCCCGCCTTCAGACATGTAACCTCCCACTTCCTGTTAATTACGTATACGTCTGAAGGCATGGACAGTGACGCCATCACTGACTTGGCGCAGAGCTCACGTGATATCTCACGTGAGCCCCGAAAGAGCAAGTGCCGACACCCCTAGAATGGCACGGGAGGGGAGTATCAGTGTTTTTATTTTATCGGGGGCCAAACACTCAGATTGAGAAGGGGTTTGTCCTAGTAGTGGAGAACCCCCTTAACGTTAAAGTTAAACAGCCGTTTCAGAGAACTTACAGCAGAATGTCTGTTTACCTCTAGCTCCTCTTGCCTCTCCTTAGAACATTATAAAGACCAACCATCATCTCCTGTCACAGTAATGGTAAAGTCTGTCTTCACTAAATACAGATATTACACATAAATTGAGAGCAAAAGATCAATCCAAGTGTAAGAAGCAGATTTTTCTGATAAATATACAGTCATGGCTGAAAGTGTTGTCACCCTTGAAATTGTTGTAGAAAATGAAGTATTTCCCCAAGAAAATTGCTGCAATTACAAATTTGTAATACATATGTTTGTTTCCTTTTGTGTGTATTGGAACAACACAGGAAAAAATAATGGCAAATTGGACATAATTTCACGCACAGCCCCCAAAAATTTGACCAACAAAATTGTTGGCACCCTCAACTTATTTCGTTTACACACCCTTTGGAATAAATAACTGCAGTCACTCGTTTCCTAGAACCATCAACAAGCTTCTTACACCTCTCATCTGGAATTTTGGACCACTCTTCTTTTGCAAACTGCTCCATTTCTCTCATATTTGATGGGTGCCTTCTCCCAACAGGAATTTTAAGATCTCTTCACAGGTGTTCAATGGGATTTAGATCCAGACTCATTACTCTCCTCTTCAGAACTCTCCAGCAATTTGTTTCCGTCCATTTCTGGGTGTTTCTTGAAGTATGTTTGGGGTCATTGTTCTGCTGGGAGACCCATGACCTAGGACGCAAACCCAGCTTTCTGATACTGGGCGCTACATTGCGACCAAAAATCTTTTGGTAATCTTCAGATTTAATTATTCCTTGCACACAGTTAAAGCACCCAGTGTTAGAGGCAGCAAAACAACCCCAAAATATATTTGAACCTTTACCATTATTGACTGTAGGTACTGCGTTCTTTGTAGGCCTCATCCCGTGTTTTTTTTTTTTTTTTTGGTTTTTTTTTTCCATAAACAGTAGACTGATGTGCTTTACCAAAGAGCTCTGTCTTGGTCTCATCTGTCCACAAGAAGGATTCGGCTTCCTCATTTTGGCAAACTGCATTCTAGCTTTGTCTGTGTTTGCTTTGGGGTTCTCCTTGATCTTCTGCCATAGCGTTTCATTTCATTCAAATGTCGACTGATAGTTTGCGCTGACACCGATGCTTCCTGAGCCTGCAGGACAACTTGAATTTCTTTGGAACTTATTGGGGCTGCTTATCCACCATCCAGACTATCCTACGTTGCAACTGTTCATGAATTTTTCCATGTCCAGGGAGATTAGCTATAGTGCCTTGGGTTGTAAACTTCTTGATTTTGTTGTGCACTGTGGATAAAGGAACATCATCTCTGGAGATGGACTTGTTAACATTGAGATTGATGATATTTTTGGTTCTCAAGTCCTCACAGCTCTTTTCTCTTTCTGTGCTCCATTCCTAGTGTGGCGTACACAGACACACAATGCAAAGATTGAGTCAGCTTCTCCCTCTTTTATCTAGTTTTGGGTATGATTTTCATATTTCCTTTACCTGTTACTTGCCACAGGTGAGTTTGAGCATCTTTGCTTGAAACAAATTTGTTTACCCACAATTTTGAAAAAGTGCCAACAATTTTGTCTAACCCATTTTTGGGGTTTGGTGTGAAGTTGTCCAATTTTCCTGTGTGTGTGTGTTTTCTGTTCCAATACACACAAAGGCAATAAACATATGTAATTGCAATAATTTTCTGGAAAAATTTCAAGTGTGCCAACATTTTCGGCCAAGACTATATATTGCAAGGCTGCTTATTTTCACATGTACTAATAGTTTCTGAAAATAAAACATTAAAATGGTGATTTATTTTTAAACCTGAATAAGTCCTTTAGCAATGTGTTGGTACGTTTGAAACCATACACAATATATCTCCTTAATGCTGCATTCTAAACACGGACTGCCAGTGGGTCTTCCAATCCATGGTTGTCTAGTAAAGGTCAGGAGACCTGCGGGCAGTCCATGCTCGGGTCATGACATATGGATGTGTGACTGCAGCATTAGGAACATTGCATGTCCCATTATGTGGATGTGCCTTCTAAGCACAGCTGTGATTTCCCTATGGTTCTGGACTCCAAGTACATTGTGCTGGTTTCCCTCTTTGTATGTGTTCCAGCTGTTTTATCTCTGCCTCTGTTTACTTGCTGGAATGAAGGCACGCTGATGTTTATGAACAAGTTTTGGCCCTGTTTTCCCGGAAGGTCTAGCACAACGTAGTCAGTCTTGTTTTAATTTTGGATAAAAGTAAAATTATTACTATTAGGCCTTTTTTGTTAAATTGTAACCATGTTGGGATAATATTATGGCCCTCAACTTGAGTATGGATGCTGTATTTCTGCCTGTTCAATGCGGAGCCGTCTGTGCTCTTTCCCTATGTGCAGCTTAGTGATGGTATTCAGATGGTTCAGAGACAACACAAAATGGTATGTTTGGCTACTTTGTAGGGGTAAAACAGCGTATTCTTATGTTTATACATGATCAAGATTTATTTTTTGTGTGGGGATGCATTTATTCATTCATGTATATATTTTGTAGGAACTGTCCTTGTTTAGTTGTTTCTAAGGAGAATCTACTTTCGTGTCAGAGATTGGTAACTGTATGAGCTTGTAGTTCTCTGCTTCAGACACCATAGCAGAATTTACCGTTGGTGAACCTTCCTGAGGAACCTCGGAATGACCTCATTGCACAGAAAGCAGAATTAATGATCCTTTACTGATGCTATCCTTTCATAATGGTTGAAGACCAGATATCTGTCTTGGTGCTTATGGATTGTCCATCAAGTGGTCATGCAGAATTTGACCAGAAATCCATATACGGTATATAAAAAGTGGTTCTCGTGTGACTAAACTTGTAGGGAGTTTGTTTGTACAAGGTTTTTGACCAATATCTGCAAATGCCATGCTACGTAGGACTTATTGGTCTCTGTGGGGTCCTTTTGGTGTACTACTTTTGTGACACAACAGCGATCTCACCAGCGAGATTGCTGTGTGTGACAGCGATCAGCAACCGGCCCCCTGCGGGGATCGCTGCAAGAAACCTCTGGACATTTTTTTCGTCGCTGATCTCCCGCTGGACAGCACGCATCGCTGCGTGTGACAGGCGGGAGACCAGCTGTAAAATAATAATAAAAATATATATATATATATATATATATATATATATATATATATATATATATATATATATATATATATATATATATTATATATATATATATACACTCACTGACCACTTTATTAGGTACACCTGTCCAACCGTGTGTTAAGACTTAATTTCTAATCAGCCAATCACATGGCGGCAACTCAGTGCATTTAGGCATGTAGACATGGTCAAGACAATCTCCTGCAGTTCAAACCGAGCATCAGTATGGGGAAGAAAGGTGATTTGAGTGCCTTTGAACGTGGCATGATTGTTGGTGCCAGAAGGGCTGGTCTGAGAATTTCAGAAACTGCTGATCTACTGGGATTTTCACGCACAACCATCTCTAGGGTTTACAGAGAATGGTCCGAAAAAGAAAAAAAATCCAGTGAGCGGCAGTTCTGTGGCCGGAAATGCCATGTTGATGCCAGAGGTCAGAGGAGAATGGGCAGACTGGTTCGAGCTGATAGAAAGGCAACAGTGACTCAAATTGCCACCCGTTACAACCAAGGTAGGCAGAAGAGCATCTCTGAACGCACAGTGCGTCGAACTTTGAGGCAGATGGGCTACAGCAGCAGAAGACCACACTGGGTACCACTCCTCTCAGCTAAGAACAGGAAACTGAGGCTACAATTTGCACAAGCTCATCGAAATTGGACAGTAGAAGATTGGAAAAACGTTGCCTGGTCTGATGAGTCTCGATTTCTGCTGCGACATTCGGATGGTAGGGTCAGAATTTGGCGTAAACAACATGAAAGCATGGATCCATCCTGCCTTGTATCAACGGTTCAGGCTGGTGGTGGTGGTGTCATGGTGTGGGGAATTTTTTCTGGGCACTCTTTGGGCCCCTTGGTACCAATTGAGCATCGTTGCAACGCCACAGCCTACCTGAGTATTGTTGCTGACCATGTCCATCCCTTTATGACCACAATGTACCCAACATCTGATGGCTACTTTCAGCAGGATAATGCGCCATGTCATAAAGCTCGAATCATCTCAGATTGGTTTCTTGAACATGACAATGAGTTTACTGTACTCAAATGGCCTCCTCAGTCACCAGATCTCAATCCAATAGAGCATCTTTGGGATGTGGTGGAACGGGAGATTCGCATCAGGGATGTGCAGCCGACAAATCTGCGCCAACTGTGTGATGCCATCATGTCAATATGGTCCAAAATCTCTGAGGAATGCTTCCAGCACCTTGTTGAATCTCTGCCACGAAGAATTGAGGCAGTTCTGAAGGCAAAAGGGGGTCCAACCCCTTACTAGCATGGTGTACCTAATAAAGTGGCCAGTGAGTGTGTGTGTGTGTATATATATATATATATATATATATATATATATATATATATATATATATATATATATATATATATATATATATATATATATATATATATTAAAATAAAAAATATTGTTATTCTCACCTTCCGACGTCCCGCGCAGCCATCCTGCCTCTCTCCACGCTCCGGTCCCAATAATCCTTTGCGAGAATTACCGCGATGATGTCCGTTCTTATATTTTACTATTCTCACCTTCCGGCGTCCCGTGCAGTCTTCCCGCCTTTCTCCACGCTCCCGGTCCTAGTAATCCTTTGCCAAAATGACCGCGAGACTTCGCGATCCCGCGAGAACGGACATCATCGCGGTAATTCTCGCAAAGGATTATTGGGACCGGAGCGTGGAGAGAGGCAGGATGGCTGCGCGGGACGTCGGAAGGTGAGAATAACAATATTTTTTATTTTAATTCTATTTTTGACATGAATATGGCATCAGTGCTAACGAACACAGTGATGCCGGGCGCTCGGCGTCGCTGTGCTAATCGCTGGTGAAGCTGTCTGTTTGACAGCTCACCAGCGATCACATAGCGACTTACCAGCGATCTTGACACGTTGATATCGTTGTCTGGATCGCTGGTAAGTCGCTATGTGTGACTCCAGCTTTACAATTTTGTATTGGAGCAAGGTTTGAGCGTGTTCTCCCCTTGAATCGATCTGAAGCTCAAACTCATTTTGTAGATAACTACTTGCTGGCAGCATATTGTGATGTCTGAGGACTTCTCATTGAAAGCTTGTGAATGTACAGTCCACATCAATTTGTGCAGTCTACCTACAATGTAATCCTATACGGTTGCCATATGTCTTAAGGTCATCATATCTTTTGTTGCAGTTTGTTAAATATTAAAAACTGACGTAGTCATCTTTGTCCTTTTTATTTCCAATTTACTTTTGAAAGGTTTTTTTTGTATGGTGTTAGTGTTTTGTTGGTAAATGAAATCCGCACCCACTGTGCTTGTACTTTTGTATGGATCTGCTTAACCTATTCTGAATTATTCCTGAAATTTCCATATAAGTTTGAAATTTTATTTCTATATTTTTTTTTTTTTATATAATGCGAAGTCATGATAAATGTGTATATCTGTATGGTGATTATGTGTAGGCTAGGTATACACCGCGTCTGTACAGTTAGCCTCCAACGTACACAGTCGTTGCCATAGGCCTTTATCCACCTGACAAAGGCCAAAAAGTGTGTTTATTTTAGCCTCCGTCTGGCAGGTATGTGTCTGCATGTTGTTTCTTTTGCTCTGTAGGAAGGCGCCACAGACCTTTCTTTCCTATACAGAAGGCAACTGCAGAGAAATGTATATTGTTTGGTATAAATTTCTTTACAATGGGTCCCTGTGGTGGCTTGATGCTTCTGCCATACCTCCTGAGTTGTATTTACCCGACATTGGGCACAAACATAGTGTGTACCTAGCCTAATGTTGTAATTTTAGCTATAGGCTTACATTGGGTTAATTGGCAAGGCTTTCATTGACAGTGCTTGCAGTTGTAATGCTGTTTCTAGTCTATTAATGTGTGCCTTTTGTGTGTAGGAAATGTTGTGGGTCAGTGCCCAGAAAGGCTGTGGGGTTAATGGTCCTAGTGCGTCACAAAATAATGACTGTGTTCCTCAGTGCCAAATACAGACTCTTGGCCTCAGACTAATTAGATATTGACAGCCATGATGTGTTGTCACTGTGTCACAACAATTAGGAGTTTACCAGGCAAGGGTTGCCCTTAAAAGTCTGACCTTGAAGGACAAGACTCATATAGGGGTCACTGCCCCTAGATATCTCGGGGCAGCTGAACTTCACTAGCAATTTCAGTGCTCTTGCTATAGTGGGATTTTATATTGCTTTAGGGCTGAAGACGCTGTTCACATGTTCCGGCTGAGAACTGTGTGGTAAAACTGCACATTTTCATCTGTGGAAAGCCATGTGCTTCATCTGTAGTTACTGCAGATCCACACTTTATCAATACCCTAGCGCCCTATGGTAATACTTAGTCCGTCTCATCCTCAATATCGGTATTATTTCACTAACCGATGTGACCTTTTAAGCCAAAGTCACACGTTCAGTATTTGGTGTGTTTTTACCTCAGTATCTGTAAGCCATAACCAGGAGTGGGTGATAAATATAGAAGTGATAACGTGTTTCTATTCTACTTTTCCTTTGATTGTTCCATTCCTGGATTTGGCTTGGTTTTTTACCTCAGTATTTGTAAGCCAAAACCAGGAATGGAACAATCAAAGGAAAAGTAGAATAGAAACACGTCATCACTTCTATATTTATCACCCACTCCTGGTTATGGCTTACAGATACTGAGGTAAAAAACCCGCCAAATACTGAATGTGTGACCGTGGTCTTAGGGGCAGCAGAATATTTTGCAGTACCTAGTGGTTTGTCTAATACAAGTACACATTGGTTTTATTTCCCATGTTGAGAATACCCCCATGCTGCAGTCTCTACATATAGAGTGCCCACATGTGCCCAGTACCATCTTTTCAATTGGCCATTAAATGGTATCAACCATTGAGGACTCTTAATTCTAAAAATTCCACATATGTGCCATAATTCCCATAACTGTAGACCTGTGATACAAAAAAGAAGCGCTGTTTTTTTGTTTTTTAGCTTTTTTTTTTTTTTATATCTTTGCCTCAGTTATGAGCCATGTAGAAGTTGGTTTCTCTTGGTGCCTTGCTGTACTCTCGTGTCCTCTGCACCAGTTGTCCTATCTGCCTAGGGGGTTTTCTTGCAAATATCTGAGTCAACATATGACATCTGGTGTCCCTTCCCCCAATGCAAACCATTCCTCTGACATAACACCAATGTGTTGGACAAAATGTAATTGTGGTCCCTTGTAGACCAACTTTCTAAACTTTCAATCCCCAAGACTCCAGTTTCCATGTGGTGAAGGATTATTGTGGTTGCAAAGCCCCAGAATCTTACACCAGAGTGCAGCTCTCCGGTATTCAGGGTTAATGGCTGATGACAGACTTAAAACTGGCAGATTGTCAAAAGTGAAGTAGTATAGATAAAATACATCCTTCCTGCAGATCTCTGTTTATCCCTGGTTTACATAGGAGAGTTCCTTGGTTACAGTTCTCTCTGCTGCCGGCTCTAAAATGCTGTATTCCCTTATATAAGGCCTAGAAACCAACAAGTTGAGTATCAGAGAAGCTTCGTTCTGTCCAAACCTAATGTGGTAAGTCACCATGATACGATTCTTTTTGCTTGTTGCCTGTAATGTTTGGTGCAATTTATAGCCTTCGGGTTCGTTGACCCCCCCCCCCCCCCACGGGCTCTGCTTTATTTCTTATTAGTGATGAGAGAACGTGTTTGGATAAGGTGTTAACCGAATGACTTTAGCTTGCTCCAATAATATGTTTGAGTCCCCACGGCTGTTTTGTAACCCCCCTGGCATGTGTTGCGGCTGTCTAGCAGCCATCAGACATGCAGCCGTGGGGACTCAAACATATTAACTGAGCACGCCAAAGACACTCAGATAATACCTTCACTCAGTTATTATATATGCCTGCCTGCAGTTTGGAATACACCCCATTATCTTTTGGCTTTTTGTGGTTTTAGATTGTTAATGTCCAATTATTTCAGAATATAGTTGATTACGGAGAGGCTTTCATCTCCTATAGAACCCAGTGCCATTATTGTTATGACTTGGATACATTCTTGTTTCTCCATAACTTTCTTTGGTGAAATATGTAGACTGGCTCCAAATGTGGTTACTCAGTAGGTCTTATTGAAAATGATTGATCATAAACACACAGGTCACTATCACTGTAAGTGAAAAGAAATGTAAATTGTCACTTCCATATCTGAGACAGATATAGATGAGTGTGTGGATATATTGATGGATGGAAGAATATGAATACATTTCTTTGAATCTATGGATTGTAGGCTGTTCTGTGCAGCCTGTATATAAGGTTGAGAGATTTGTTGCAGAAACTGGAATGAAAGTTACTGAAAATATAGGTGTAAATTCAGGTATGTGACAAGAGACTTGGGGCAAACAAATTCATGACTAATGAAGTTAAGGTCCCGTTTCACTTAGCGACGCACCAGCGATCTCCACAACGAAACGACCTGGTAGGAATCGCTGGTGCGTCGCTAAATGATCCCTAGTAAGCTGCCAAACAGGCAGATCTCTTCAGCGACACAGCAACAATCCAGCGATCAAACACAGCGATGCATGCTGACCAGCGGGACGCCGACGACGAAAAAATGGCCCAGGACATTCCTGCACGATCAGTGATATTCAGCAGGGGGGCGGTCGCAGCTGCAGCTTGTCACATGTAGCGAGGTCGCTGTTGCGTCACAAAATCGGTGACGCATTAGCAATCTCGCCATGTGAGACGGGGCCTTTAGATTCCAGATGCTCCAGACTTGATCTCCACTTAAAATCAAAATGGTGATTTATTCATTTTATTCACCGCTCCCCATTGAAACACTTGCATGCTCAGTTGATTGTGCATGTGTATGGGAGGAAAGTTGTAAGCTAAATGAGCTTCAGGCCAGCAGCCATTAAGGTTCATCTTAGGAATGCTATAGTTTTGTGTGTCATTTTAAAATTACTTTACATGGCACCATATTCTCTGCAAATGCAAAATGTGGCAAAAAATGTAATACTGCTTGCTCTAAAACTTGGCACAACCGGTTTATTTTCTCATGGGTTGCATATGAAATCAAAAGAATTCCTAAGTAAATGATATGCCCAAATATTCCTTAAAGGGAATCTGTCTGTAGCATCAACCTTCCTAAACCATTTTTATGGGCATGCAGATAATAGATTAATTTAAATGACACCTTGATATCTGCAATCCAGTGTTTTAGGACAGAGAAATCCACATTTTTCTTAATAGGCCCCGTAAATGAGCTTTTTAGATCTATGGGCCGGACACATCTCTCCTAGAGTCATCTCCCCTGACCACCATAATCGTACTCGGCAGAATTGATCTTTGTCTCATTACAAACACATCTACAGCTCTAGCCCTCTCACAGCTGTTCTTTGCTACAACTAACACTTCTTCAGCTTCCAACTCACAGGCAGCCAGTGTGTGAGGAGAGGCAATACACAGAACTTCGTCTCATCACAAACACATCTGCTATTGTAGTTCTCTCACGGTGTGGTCAACTCTGCTGTACTGTGCCTCCCCCACACTAGCTTTGTGAGATAAAAGCTAAAGAAGTTTTAGTTGATACAGGCACAGCTCTGCAGCTGAGCTGACTGCAAAAGAGGAGAGATGCAGCTGCAAATGTGTTTGTAATCAGTCTCTGCACCACTGTAATGTTAGTCATAATCACAGCTCTGCAGTATCAGGAGAGCGGCCATTACACATCACAATGGTAATGCCCTCTTTCATTTAAAATGGGCTCTGGAGGCAAATTCTCAGGGAAATCTATGTCCTGTCCATAGATCTTAACAGCTAATTTACATATAAGAAAAACATAATTTTTTCTGGAATAAGACGTCAAATCTCAGAAATCAAGGTATCAGTTGATTCAACTTTCTATGACCTGCATGTCCCTGTAGACGGCTTAGAAGGGTTGATCCTATTAACATATTCTCTGTAAGAGCTGTACTTGACTGATTTGGTTATTTGCTAAAGGAAGTGATATATCGTCTAGTAGCAGACTATAGGAGCACCGTACGGCAGGTCTGTACCACATGGGAGATATAACCACATTATTCTCTTTCTATACTTGTCTGTTGTGTATTTTGAGCTCTCATTTGCATTTTATCAGGACACCTAAATATATACATAGCTGCTTCCTGCAAGCGGTCACAGTCTGCCCTCTCTCAGCCCAGCATTGTACAGATGCGGTGACTCTAGAAGAATGAAGTGAATGTAAAAATAGCTGTTAAGCCGGATGATACAAATTCTTAAGGCAAATTCATTTCTTTGTCGGCAGCCTGCAAACATTCCCCATTAGTTATCGGCTACTAAAGGTTCGGTTAACCCTTACAGATGGGTGGCTGCTCTCCAGGTTGCATTGATTCTATGATGATTGTGATGAAGCCTCCTTCAGTACCGTAATTTGTGTTTTATGGCACCCTCGTATTACAACATGTAGGCCAACATACTTTAATATATAGTGTGGAGAAAGGCTAAACTATTACTATTTGTCTGCGCTTGGATATTTTTATATAGAAATTCTTTTTCTCTGTTTTTAGCTCTTGTGAAGACTGGCTACATTTTAAACCTTCTCTACCTTGATGTGATTTTTTTTTTTTTTTTTTTTTTCCGTTGGGAGCAGCCAGAAAATGTTGTAGGAGGCTACGGGAGCAATGCATGGCACACAGTTTCTCCTTGGCGATGAGACCCCATGGCATGATCTGCATTTGGCATAGCATCAGTTTTTCCCCAAATGTTTCTAATGCTGCCTCCCTGCTTTCGCAGTAGACTATGCTCATCCCTGTTTTATGAATTCAGTACAGACAATCATTTTATAGTAAGCAGAACTCGAGAAGTGCATTTATGCATGTCAGATACATTAATCTGCATTACTCATACCCGGTTTTTGGCTTTCTAGGTATGAGAATCTAGACTCTTTGTCACTTATCTGCAAAGATGACACAACGCCACACATCCTATTGTCGGCGCTCATTCCCAACCCATGACAGAAGTGAACGTGTATTCATTTCTTCAATTTCTGCTTATTATAAATTTATAAAATGTAGAATACAAACACAAGAACTGCCCAAAGTAATGCTAAAATGAGATCTGCTCCTAGCACTTTATATATGTTTAGTCAGATTATGTTAGAGATATTGGAAATTTCTGGACTATGGGTAAATGCTTCATAACATAAGCAGAATTTCACTGTAGGCATAATACAGACTTTCTAGTACCAATTTGCAATTACAGTTAATGTACAGTGGCCCTATTTAAAAAAAACTACCTCTGAATTAGACAAGTGAACCACCCTTGGGCTGGGTGTCCACGACCAAGAATATTAGCATTTTGGACTTGTGTTTTTTTTGTTTTTTTTGCTGCGACCAAAACTCTGTGTTCTACATTAGAAGCACAGTGGATGGGATGTATAGAAAGCTAATGCCTACTGTGCTCCTTTTATCGCCGCATAAACTCGCCTGTAACCAGCCTTGCTAATGGTGACAGCTGAAGGCTGCAGCCCCCAGCTGTAAGTTTTGCCTGGCTGGTTCTCAAAAATACAGTGGAACCCACACCGTGTTTGGTTTATTTATTTATAGCGAAGGCGGCAGCTGATGCATACACCCATCAGCTGCTCCTGCTGTCGCTGTTATTATTGGCAGCAGGTACAGGCTGATGGGAGTAGTAGGCCCATCAGCTGCTGCCTTCTCTCGCTGTATATCAGTTGAATATGTTACTGACTTGAGGAGGCTCTGCAGCTGACCATACTCATTAGCTAGCCTCCCACATACCGGGAACACTCGGGCCAGCTGAGTACATATTTGTAAAACTCCAAACATGTACTTCTTCCGGAAGTCCATTGTAATGTTCAGAGTTTTGGGAGGAAGTCCGTGTGAAAGAGATTTTCATTTGCAAAAGTCTGAATCCCCATTGTTTTCAATGTGGTTCTGGTTCAGTTACAGTTCTTGTACCCAAACCGTACTTAAGAATAAAGTTTGGGTTGGGTACCAGAACTGAAACTTCCATGGGTCCGTTCATCCCTATTCTCTGAGAGGGCCACTGCCAACCACCTATCTCCCTGCAGAACAAAAGGACCAGGCGTTTGAATTCCATTGTTCCAATCCTTATGGCACCTGACACAAATTAACACACAGGTTACACTGCTTGTAGCTTCTCAGATGCAAAGAATTAATGGAAAATGACATAATGCAGAGTTGTTGCTGATGTTGTGTTTCATGTTTTTATTTTTATTTTACTCACTCGTATAGCGCCATTAAATCCACAGAACTTTATATACATCGCTGTCTTAATGGGGCTCACAATCTAGATTCCCTATCAGTATGTTTTTAGAAACTGGAGAACCTGGAGGAAACCCATGAAAACACGGAGAGAACATACAGACTTCTTGCAAATGTTGTCCTTGATGGGATTTATCTACAAGTCTTTTAGCAATTAAAGACTTACAATCAACAAAGAGATCCACAATTTATATATCAATGTGCCACATACAATTATATTAAACCCATCTGTTCCATAGATAGTGAATATTGAACAGAAAAAAAGCACAAATGTGAAAATAATTCTAAAAATGATTTTATTATTCCACATGGAAATATTTTTATTACATAACAAAAAATAGAAAAATGGCAAACAAAGGTAACCTCCGTGGTGGGACTCAAAAGGCTATAGGCTACTTTAAACACATCAATGTTACAAATCAGAAAACAATAGGTACTGGCCCTTTAAATACAAATGGCTAAGGGTTAATTATCCTCCTCCGTTATATTGCATCAAGCCTGACAAATGCCACAGCCATTAAATAACAAGAAAAAATGGAGCAGAAGGAGTATCATTCCCAAAAGCTAGGAGCAAGTAACCATAATATTAGATGCAATGAAAAAACTTACATGTGTGGAGCCTTATGCCACATCCCTCATCCTGATGCGCATTTCTCCCTATTCAGACAATGCCCCCTGAAGAAGAGGACGAAACGCGCGTCGGGGTGAGGGAGGTGGCATAAGGCTCCACACATGTAAGTTTTTTCATTGCATCTAATATTATGGTTACTTGCTCCTAGTTTTTGGGAATGATATTCCTTCTGCTACATTTTTTCTTGCTATTTATTGGCTATGGCATTTGTCGGGCTTGGTGCAATATAACGGAGGAGGATAATTAACCCTTAGCTATTTGCATTTAAAGGGCCAGTACCTATTGTTTTTTGATTTGTAACATTAATGTGTTTAAAGTAGCCTATAGCCTTTTGAGTCCCATCACGGAGGTTACCTTTGTTTGCCATTTTTCTTTTTTTTATGTTATAAAAAATATTTCCATGTGGAATAATAAAATCATTTTTAGAATTATTTTCACATTTGTGCTTTATGTTCAGTATTCACTATCTATGGAACAGATGGGTTTAATATAATTAAAGATTTGTAGATAAGTGGAGCTGTTACTTACCCCCTCTGACTGCAGTGCTGACTCTCTAATGCTATTGTGGCCTTTGATAGGCTGCAGCGGTGACGTCACATCAACCATGCATGTAACTGCCAAAACAGTGTCTCGCCGATGTATCGGTCAGGAGCTGCTGATGGGACGAAAGTGTTTGGCGTGCTAATCGTGTACAGCCTTCATAGTGCGTTCATCAAATACATAGTAAATATGGGGCAGCTCTCATAGGCAAACCACGCGACTGCCATACTGTCCCAAACCTGTTCTCTTGTCACTTACTAGTTCTGTATTATACATGTTTGCTGAAATCATTAGACACTCTATGTACTTTTTGTCTAAATGCCAAGACCTTTGTTGTTTTTTTGGTTGATGTCTCCAACAGGTCTGCATGTATAATAGAAATTTGTGATTTGTTGAATTGTATCTGTGACTGTCAGTGTGTATGTATACTTGTAGGGTATGTGCCCGAGATCAGGAGTTGCAGCGTCAACCCCGCAGCGGCTAGATGTTACAGCATAGCGGATGGGATTTCAAGAAATCCTGTGCCCACTGTGTCTAGAGATGCCTGCGGCTCACCCGCTGAGACAGACATGCGGTGCATCTTTCCAGACTGCAGCGTGTAAATTTCACCAATTGAATGTGGTGAATCCGCATGGTTCAGTGAACACACGCGGATGTACCTGCGTTCAATAGACGGCAGCGCTTTGGACGCAGCGAGCATGCACTGCTTCCGAAGCCCTGCTAGTTCCGGATCATGGGCACCCGGCCTTATATTACATCTAGCTGTAAAAATCTACTTCCTGCAGATACTTTTAGTGTCTCTGGACCACATTCCCAAGTACATATGCTAATTGTAGCTAATGATTACTGGCCTTTGTTCTCAGAATGTAGAACATGAATACATCATTGGAGCCTGAATTAGAAGAGCCGCTTATGTTTGGAGAACAGACACTTATTGATATGAATAAAAACTCTCCCTTTGTCTTCTGGGCTTAGTACTGATTGTACCTTCTTTTAAGATGACCAAAAGGCATCAAAGTGGCTCAATTTTTAGACATTGATAGTACAACTAGCACCCGATCCTTTTATCTTTTTATCTGGCTGCATTCTTTTAATCTAATTCTAAAACTCAATTTTCATTACATGCTCATCAGAGAACTCATTGGACTTTTTGCACATTGATGTTCATATAGAAACATTTTTTAGAAAGATATATGCACTTGTTTGAAGCGTTCTGTGTGCATCTACTTGTATCCGAATCTAAAAGGATAAACTATTGAAGTATAAAATTAACTTGTTGTGTCTTTCTTTCCAGATGTGCTTAGCGGGAGTGAAAATGCATTCCTTGCTCGCTTCGGATATTCTGTTATGAGAAGAACACCATAACAAATTATACAAATTCTGTTCCCTGGTGCAGTATGGCTGGTTTCAAGAGAGGATATGATGGGAAGATTGCCGGACTTTATGACCTGGATAAGACCTTGGGTAGAGGACATTTTGCGGTTGTCAAACTTGCACGTCATGTCTTCACTGGTGAAAAAGTAGCTGTGAAAGTCATTGACAAGACCAAATTAGACTCTCTAGCTACTGGACATCTTTTCCAAGAAGTCAGATGTATGAAACTGGTGCAACACCCTAACATAGTCCGTCTTTATGAAGTGATTGACACGCAGACCAAATTATATCTCATTTTGGAACTTGGAGATGGAGGCGATATGTACGACTACATAATGAAACACGAGGAAGGTCTCAGCGAGGATCTGGCCAAGAAATACTTTGCCCAAATAGTTCACGCAATATCTTACTGCCATAAGTTGCATGTGGTGCATAGGGACCTAAAACCTGAGAATGTTGTGTTCTTTGAAAAACAAGGACTTGTGAAACTGACTGATTTTGGCTTTAGCAACAAGTTTCAGCCTGGGAAAAAGTTGACGACAAGCTGTGGCTCGCTGGCTTATTCAGCGCCTGAGATACTGCTGGGGGATGAATACGATGCTCCCGCTGTAGGTACGTGGTGTTCTTCTTTAGATATCTACTTGATACCTGTGGAGCTATGAAATACAAGTTGCTTTTGTAGTGTCTTGCAGGTGAAATCACCTTATCAATTAACACCTTTTAATAAGTCAGAAAGGGGTTTACCTGGACCCACTGATGGACTCCCTAAAATACCAGCAGGATTCGCATGTTCGCTGGGACACAGAGCAATTCTGTTCCAATAGTTCAGCTTTCACAGGTGTAATATGAATGAAACTGAATTTGTATCATATGATTATGAAGTGGTCTTCAAGATCATGGAGTACATTCCCCACCCTTGCCCTAGGGAATAAAACCATTAGGACATTTATCTGGTGATTTTGCTCTGGTATTATTGGACAGGAACATAGAAAAGTACCAAATGATGGCATGCTATAAAATTTTCACTCCACTTTCACTTTTGTTTTAACAGTACTAGGAAAAGTGGGCACATCCTCAAATGGTGGTGCAAACTTTCATCCTCTGTTTAAGAAAGCCCAAGATATTTGGAGACACTTTATTCAAATTGGTGCATTTCACTCCACAGCACTATAGTTTTGGGCTCTTGTAGGAAATGCTAACCTTTACCCCTCTACCTGTTTAAAAATGTATTCAGGCAGTTTTTTTTTTACACCTTTGTGGCACACCAGAGATGATTAGGCTAATGTAGGAAGCATCTAGCTAGAATTCATGTATGTACTGGACATGGGAAAGGCTATAAATTTTCCCTTTGACTGGTCTTAACAAACATTTTGAAAAGACCCTTATCAGACATCTAATTCTTCTCTCAAACTCTATAGCAATATCTTCTTTAGAATAGCCAGTAATCGCCGTTCTTAGTAACGTTCTTTCCCAATCATCGGGCTGTCTAAATAGGCCAGCCATCAGCCGATGAATGAGCATAACTTTTATACATGCTTAAAAATCATTCACGGCAGCATATAGTCCCATGTAAACAGGAGATTTTATGTCAGAAATGATGATGCTGTATGGGGACAGAACAAATCTCATTAGGGACTGAGCTGTTCCCAATGCTGTTTTGACGACTTGTGTAAAGGGCGCAGTAAATGACTACTGATTTAGCTTAAGGCCCCGTCACACATAGCGACTCACCAGCGATCCCGACAACGATATCAACGTGTCCGGATCGCTGGTGAATCGCTACATGATCGCTGGTGAGCAGTCAAACAGGCAGCTTCACCAGCGATCAGCACCAGTGTCGCAGAGCGCGCGGCGTCGCTGTGTTCGTTAGTTACCAGCGCGCTGATGCAGGGAGCTGGTAACTAACGTACACATCGGGTATCCAAGGGATGCACGTCCCTTAGATACCCGATGTGTACGTTAGTTACCAGCTGATCGCTGGTCTCCCGCCTGTCACACGGAGCGATGCGTGCTGGCCAGCGGGAGACCAGTGACCAAAAAAATGTCCAGGGCTTTCCAAGAGCGATCAGCGATACTGGCAGGGGGGCCGGTCGCTGATAGGTGTCACACACAGCGATCTCGCTGGTGAGATCGCTGTTGCGTCACAAAAATTGTGACTCAACAGTGATCTCGCTAGCGAGATCGCTATGTGTGATGGGGCCTTTACATACAGCTGATTGGTGGTTGTTTAATGGTCTCGATGAGCTTGTCTAAATTGGCCATGATGGCCCATTTACGCATGCTGATCAAGAAACAATAGTTCTTGGAGTGATGGTTGTTTTCTAATTATTAGTCTGTTTTAAATAGGCCACCAATCGCCCTTCACCCTCCCAAAAAAAAAATTGTTCTCTGGAAAATGTTTTTCTTTTGTAAACATGATGTGCTGCCGAGAACATGATGATCTCTATCATTCTGTGCGCATAGTCTAAACAGGCCATTAAATGAACGCTGGTTGGCTTACATGTAGCCTTCCATATTTAACAGCCACACACAGGTTGGTTGTTTGGAGGGAAGATAAACTGTATGATCACTCGATGAACCAGTGTTTTACGGTACCGTTACACCTAGCGATGCACCAGCGATCACGACTAGCGATATGACGCGGTCAGGATCGCTGGTGCATCGCTAGGTGGTCGCTAGTGAGCTGCCACACAGGCAGATCTAACCAGCGACATCGCTGGGGACGGGGATCGCTACTTACCTGTCAGACGCGGCGATCCTGCGTCCTCCCGCCCGGCTCCACACGTCGCTCGTCGTCACAGCAGGAAGCGCAGCAGGAAGTGACCGACGAGGAATGGTCCAGGAGCTTCTCGCACGATCAGCGATAACCAGCGGGGGAGCCGGGCGGAGGTAAGTATCACATGCAGCGATATCGCTAGCAATGTCGCTGCAACGTCACAAAATCGGTGACTTTACAGCGATATTGCTAGCGATATCGCAGTGTGTAACGGGGGCTTTAGCCTTTTGGCAGCAGGCCAAGAATACTTCTGCATGCACATTCCCTAATCCTTACCCCATCTAAATGCAACTTAAATATTGTTTCAGTTTGTAGGCTGCCTATTGTGGCTGCCTAATACCTGTTCATTGAGGAACCTCTTCTGGACCACACTTTTCCTATACAATAATATAGCTGTATCTTAATATCCAGCTGCCCATACAGTGGTCTGTTTTGAAGTTGGCCTTTATAGATGTGAGAACTGATTTTACATTGGTAACATTTTTCATGATGTGCAACTGAGAAATTACCCAGGTGAATACATACAGTGCATATTTATAATTAACAAGCGATCAGATTCCAAGTCGCCATTTCCCAATATCTTCATTTTTATAAATTAAAGCCATGGTGAGTATTTATTATGCTTTGCTTATATAGTGCCATTAATTCCACAGCACTTTACAGACATCACTGTCCCCATTGGGGCTTACAATCTAGATTCCCTATTAGTATGTCTTTGGATTGTGGAAGAAAACCAGAGAACCCGGAGGAATCCCTTGCAAACACAGGGAGAACATACAAACTCCTTGCAGATGTTGTCCTTGGTGGGATTTGCACCCAGGACTCCAGCACTGCAAGGCTGCAGTGCTAACCACAGAGCCACTGTGCTGCTCATCCCAATCCCATTTTCATTTTTTTTTTCTTCTAACACTATATGGGAGTTACTTGTAAGCCACAGTGTGTCTGTCCATCATGGTAAGTTTCCCTTTCTCATAAGAATGATGTCTGTCACCGGACAAATTGCCAATCCTTTTTAATATTTCAGTACAAGAAAAAAATCTATCCAAAATGCGATTTTGTGCCACTGTGTAGGGAAGATATCGCCGTCCGTGAGCTTGGCCCCCTGCTGCTGTCCAGTGTGTAGCCTATTCCGTGTGGCACAGTTCCCAGCTAGGGGCGACTCTGGGGTGGCTTGTTTGGGCTCTGCCTTGTGACCATGCTCAGTGTACGCCCAGGAAAGCTGTCGCCATATTTCTGATGTCTGTCATTTGCTAGGCGTGCTCCTGTGGACGTACACTTTCTTACTTCTGGGAGGATAGCAGGGTTTCCTGTGCAGATGGGTGCAGCAGAAAAGCCTCCAGCTGCCGGGGTTATGGTTTTCTTTTCTGCATTTTGACATAAAGGAAACAATTTGAGCTGTGGCTCTAGATGTCAACACAGGCATAGCGTTTACCCATTGTGTCAGCCAGCTCCTAGATAATAAGGCAATCAAGTGAGTGTAAACTCTGCAGAGTTTGTTGGCTTTATGGTGTAAACACTGTATTTACTCCTCATTTCTGCATCGCTTATTAGCGCTCCCCTCCAAAAAATGTGATTGTTTTGTTGGCCCTGTGTGCAGCCGTTGGAGCGGAGCCTGGAGACTAGTACAGTACATGGATATGTGGCTGTCTGCTGTGCCACGGCTGGCTCCCAATGTGCAAGGAGTGACATCACCGGTCACCATGGCAACGGCTGCAGCATGTACCTCATTAGCAGATATCACTTGAAATGATAACGGAGCCGCTGGTCTGTTTCACGTGTATTCACATGTGCCTGCTGCTTTGCAATGGCATTTTTTTTGTTTCTTTTTTGCAAAATTGCTGCCAAAAAAACAACTCTGCAGTTTTATATAAACTGTTGTTATTTTGCAAAACTGTTCGTTCGTTTTTTGTTTTTTTTGTCAACCTTTAATAACGCAATACGCAGCCGAGTCCCCTAAACATTTTTCACAAAAATCCTCCGTATTTTGTTTGGAACTTACTGGGCTCTCTGCTCATAATCTCTAAGATGCAAAAGTTTTATTGGTGGGGTCTTCATGCTGGAGCACTGGTCCTGCAGACAAAAGGTCCAAATAGGGATTTAAATCCCTATTCATATCAATAAACAGATGGCGATAGCTCAGGATATTAATATTGCTGATGATTGGACTACACACGGTCACCCTGACAATAAACGAATAGCAAATATCAGAATCTCAGCCTAAGGCTTTGTGCCTGTAACAACCGGAGACCTTAGGGTCCTGTTTCACTTAGCGATGCACCAGCGATCCCGACAACGATACAACCTGGTAGGGATCGCTGGTGCGTCGCTAAGGCTGAGTTCACACGTGGCGTTTTTTTCGCATTTCCACGGCGGTTGTAACCGCGCGATTTTGCCGCGAAAAATAAGCATCCCATGCATTCCTATGGGATTCCGCAATGCTGTGCTAATGCTGCGGTTTTTACCGCGGCGGAATCGTTTCGCGGTAAAAAAACGCAGCATGCTCATTTAATTTTGCGGAATCGCGGCAATCCCGCACCCATAGGAATGCACTGTTCCGCTTACTTCCCGCATGTGGCTGTGCACACCATACGAAAAGTAAGCAGAACAATTGCGGATGGTACCCACGGTCCGGAGGAGAGGAGACTGTCCTCCGGGCTTTGGGTACCATATCCCTGTAAAAAATTGAATTTAAAATAAAAAATGGTGTTATTCTCACCTTCCGACGTCCCGCGCAGCCTTCCCGCCTCTCTCCACGCTCTCGTTCCGAGTAATCCTTTGCGAAAATGCCCATGATGACGTCCGTTCTCGCGGGATCGCGAAATCTCGCGGTCATTCGTGCGACGTCATTGCGAATTACCGCGAGACGTCACGATCCAGCGAGAACGTACGTCATTGCTCGCGAAGGATTACTGGGAACGAGAGCGTGGAGAGAGGCGGGAAGGCTGTGCGGGACGTCGGAAGGTAAGAATAACACCATTTTTTTATTTTTTTTTATTTTTTTTTATTTTTTACATTTTATCTTTTACTACTGATGCTGCATAGGCAGCCTCAGTAGTAAAAAGTTGGTCACACTCGTCAAACACTATGTTTGACGAGTGTGACCAACCTGTCAATCAGTTCTCCAAGCGATGCTACAGATCGCTTGGAAAACGCTAGCATTTTGCAGGCTAATTACGCTTGCAAAATGCTAGTGTTTCCGCAGGAAAATCGCGGGAATTTAAAATGCAATTTTCCCGCGGAATGGAATTCCAGAACTCTCGCGGTAATTTCCGCGAGAGTTCCGCTACGTGTGAACTTAGCCTAAATGATCGCTAGTAAGCTGCCAAACAGGCAGATCTCTTCAGCGACGCAGCAACGATCCGGCGATCAAACACAGCGATGCATGCTGACCAGCGGGACGACGAAAAGATGGCCCAGGACATTCCTGCACGATCAGAGATATCCAGCAGGGGGGCCGGTCGCTGCTGCGTGTCACATGTAGTGAGATCGCTGTTGCGTCACAAAATCTAGCTATGTGAGACAGGGCCTTTACTTCTCCCTCTCATAGATGCTATTAAAGAAAAAAAAACCTTTTCATTTGTTTTGGGGTTTTTTTCACCCTTCTGGTAGGACTAACTTAGTACCGGAAAAATAAATGATGATGCTTTAAACACCTAAAGGATGTATTTTCCCACCCCATCTCGGAGCAGCATGATGTACAGGGCCTGATTCCTGCGATATATCACTTTCTGGGCTGCCTGCTGCAGTTTTGATAAAATTACAGTTTTATCTTCTGCAAATCTATGAGTTCTCTGAATGCTGAGCCCTGTATAACCCTGCCCAGACCACTGATTGGTCGCTTTCTGTATGCACTTTGCATATGCAGAAAGTGGCCAAGCAGTGATGGAGGTGTGGTTACACAGAGATCATGAATATGAGGGACTGCATGGTTTTCTAGTTCTCTAGTGATAATCTCCTGCTGATGAAAACTGTGATTATCAAAACTATAGTTAGCAGCCCAGTAAAGACACATCACTGGAATTGAGATCTCTTCCCCTACATTATGCTACTCTCAGATTTGGTGGCAAAAACCTGGTGAGAGATTCTGTTATATGGAATGGAAACCCAGTTTGTAGATCCAGAAATGGACGCTCTCCCCTGTAATGAGTGGCTACCTTCTCATAATTCCCTCTCCTTTCTTCTCAGTCTTTATCTACATTGCATTTTGTAGATTCTGAGAGCAGATGTGAAGCATTAGGTGCTATATTTAGAATGAGAACATTAGAGGCTATCATTGAAAAAGATGCACTCCTCAAGCCTTCCATCTATGCCGATTCATTAATTTTAGATTAATCTTTTTGTTCTTACTTCGTTTTATAGCCACGGTACTATTTATACCTGCAAGACAAGTTCTGTCCTCCACTTATATGACTGATGGAAATATCCATCTACACGGCTCCACAAATTATAGACTGCAAGCTACACGATGTACGAAAATAAATGTCAGGCCGGATGATCTGAAGGGGCCACGCGCAGTGCACGGCCCACCCCGCTTCATCTAGATTCTCCCTCCCTTATTACTGCTTCTCTCGACTTTTCTCTCTTGAACTTTGATGTTTCAAGACTTCAGAAGGAACTGTGTCAATTTTCTTATCTTTGTTTTCCAATCGCGGTTTGTTCTCTCGTCTGTACTTTCAGCAAGTAAGGAATGTAAAAGGAACAATAAACAGAACGTCCGCTTTATAATAGCTTTTTCCTCCAAATTAATGGCTCGGATTATTAGATTATACGGTATTATTTCCTTCTTTTTGGCTTGTCATAAAAAAAAAAAAAAATCTGCCTTAAACTATAATAGACATTTTGAATGGTTTAATAAAAAAAACCTACTAAAAGTTGCCTTTCTGAAAGTCTATGTCCGATCCTTTAACAAGCCTTACAACATGACCTGGGAATTTAACCTCGCCAGAAAACTAATATCTCTGGTCATTTTACAAAACTCATTAAAGGACCAAACCTAGCAAAGTTAACTTTTAGGATGGCTCCTACTGCTAGGTGCCACTTTCAAGAATTTTCTTTTGCTCTGAGGGATCTAATTTGTATAATTTCCCCATACTTGGTGTGCTCCCTTAAAGAGCAACTGTAACGTTAAAAAGAAAAATGTGAAATACCTTGTAAAAACTCCTGAGGTCCCTTGACTCAGCCGCTTTTCCCCCATTTTACTGCAGAGATAGTTACATTTATTGCTTTTCCCAGCACAATGTGACATTTTTGCATGCTGAGCAACCTTCATAATTTCCTTTTCTTTTCCTTTCACCCCTCTCTCCCAGACTCTGCCAATCACAGCTTGGCAGCTGATTTAGCAGTCTATAAGCCTCAGATTGCCGATCTGTGATTGGCAGTGTCTGGTTTGGAGGGGTGAAAACAAAAAGACCCAGAGGAGACACTGAAGAAACCTGAAATGTTGTGCTCCAGAAGAAGCAAATGGGGATAGCTCTGGAATGGAGCAACACTGCGCAAAACAGAAAAAAGAGGCAGAATTGGCGGCGCTCAGGCATGTTATTGAGCTAGTGACAGAATATCTAGAAAACCGCGCAAACTAGTGACAGAAAGTAAATTACCTATTGTCATAATTCTGCAGCCCAGATATGTACTGAGATTATGTGAAAAGCCCAGACAACCCCTTTAAGGGGAGCTATTCAATAGTTGGTGCTGCGGCCTAGAAACAGAAAACCAAAACTTGACAATGAGGGACCTGTTATATCATCGGCCAAAATGACTATAATTTCACTGGGTTTCTGTCATGGTCCCTATTGGAGACTCCTATTAGAGCATCTAATGCAGATGTGAACCTAGCCTCAGACTTTGGGATACATACCAAAAAATTTAGGGTGAACTTTTTGGCCAGGATCATTAATGGACCCAAAAATGGAAGCAATAAGATCTCTTTTTATGGAAGCTGATAGTCAAAAGGTCAGTAAAGGCCCCACTATGTTGTAATATGATGTTGAGTCTGATTATGTCCATGGGAGCACTTGGCTTGGAAATCTTGAGAAACCATGGAGGAAGATAGCTTGGCAAGGTTTTACTAATGCAAACTTCATGACTGACTTTTGGGTGTTGGGGAAAGTAACTGCATGAAATTCGCACCAGGATGTACTTTTATTTCTGCTTATATGGGGATATTCATTCACATTCTTGTGAGGCTTTTTGCTGCACTCTTCTCTTGCACCCTTTTCCTTTTTTTTTTTTCTGGCTCTTGATTTTGACTGAAGAGCAGATGTCGTCTACACACAACATGGCGACATGAATGGCAGGACCCCCCTTTCACAAGGGAAAACCAGTTACTACGCCCATTCCATAAATGAGGACTACACCACAGTGTTACTGATTTGTAGCAAGTTTTAACTGTTTGAGAACTGGCGATCATCTTGTTTGCTTCATGTCCCCTTCTCTGTTCTGTACATACTTCTGAACATATTCCTCTGCATTCATTATTTTGCCTTTTTCCCATTCCTAGGTGTAACTCTATTCCTATTTTTTCCCTTGTAGACCTCTGGAATATTGTTCATGGAGCCGAGTCCTGGACGCCATGAGCAGGTCTTTAATACAGTTTTTGTCCATGTGCATTGCTGGGTCTTTCTGTCTTGTTTTGCCAGAGATGAGCTGGGCAAACACGGTTACGTCTGCAGCTGTACATGTGCTTTTGCTTCTGGATCATTATATGCGATGGGCAGTCATTGGAAATGTGCTGTGTAACTCCCTCCTTAATGGAAATGATGTGCAGCACACTGTGCACGTAAATTGTTCTGTGCCCTGTGGCTTTCTGTCCTGCTGTACAGGCTGGCATACATTTTTTTTTTTTTTTCTCCTTTCATTAACCCTGTCTGATACTATCCTACTTTGAACCAGGGGATCGTTATACACAGAATGAGCTGGTCATCACTGGATGAAATTCATCCCATATTCAAGTAATATAATTCTTTTCATTAAAGCTAAAGGGCACAAGAGATCAGGGGTTGCCAATTTTGTGACCTGGTGACAAATCAATGACCAAGCTAGAGGAGGAGGTGCGGGGCATAAATGACAAAGAGCAACTAAACTTTTAAAGTTTTCTATTTTGAGATGTGGAGCTGTGTGTATGATGGTGCCGAGTTGGCTTGACCCGTAGTACATGTAACGTAATGTCTTGTAAAGTTTGCCTGTATTGAAATCAGCACATTTACTACCATAGTTCCTGGTAAAGTGTTTAATGTGCTCATACATCTTCGATAATGCATTTTTTGGCCATCAGATTTTTTCCGTGCACATGCACACTCGAGGGTGCATGTGTTCTCGATGGAGAGAGGTGAATAGGCAGCTGCAGTGGCTTGTCATGTGTTAGAATAAAAGGATTAGGCATTATAATTTAGCATGTCCATGTCACGAGGTTCCCATACACAATAGATGGTTGACCAGTTTCCCAACAACAAGCTTGTGTGTATGTACTGTATCTTTAGCTTACATGTTATCTTTGAGCTTGGAACGCAATGCTCCTAGGATCTGCTGCAGGCATCTAATTTATTGGGCTGCTCTCCATCAATTTCTACACTTTAATGTCCGACTAAAAGAAAAAAAAAAAAAAAATATTTTAAAATTGTCTTTATAATCTAGGGTCATCTATCAATCACTCCAGCTATTCTCCCATACTCAAGCTTTTTTTTTTTTTTTTTTTTTTTTAAAGTCCGTATTGCCTTTCTTCTAATAGTTTGAGCATAGCTGAACATCGAAAAGTTTGTGGTCGTTGGACAGGAGACCTGATGTTCATCTTCTACGTGCTGACTTTCGCAGGTCTATTCTTTGGATTAGCCAGCCTCATGTGACATCACATGTCGCCGCAACAATGATGTCATGCTATGCCAGCTAATCTAAAGGAGAGTCATGGATGACGGGAGGTAGGAGGTAAACCTCCGGGCTCTCATCCAGCGACTGCGGAGTACTGATGTGGCTGATGGACCAGCTTCTGTGAATTGATTCATGCAAACTCCTAGGGGGTTATCAATTTGTCATCTTATTCTATAGATCCCAATAATATGTAGTCAATGACTTACTTTCTGTGGCTAACTCTTAATGAGATGACTGCTCATTCTGGCACAATGTATACCCCAAAGTGATCTAAATAAAGGGCCAGCTTAGTGAGTCTAGACTAAGCTGCAATACCTGATGCCTGCTATGGAGAACAGCGTGTAAAAACGAGTGTGCAAAGCAGTCGGGCTCACCAAATATAATCACATTTTTATTTACTCAACATGAACAGACAAAGACCTACATAATGAACAATTAAAAAGCCCCCCCCAAAAAATGCTCAAGCACACCACCGGATGTGTCCATATAATGACCATCACCCCTCCAATGTGCCCGCTGAGGTATCCCACAATGATACACTAAGCGGTATAAATGTAGAAAACCCTGGAGTTTTTAAGCGGGAGTCACACATAGCAATCTCGCTAGCGATATCGCTGCTGAGTCACAACTTTTGTGACACAACAGCGATCTCACCAGCGAGATCGCTGTGTGTGACAGCGATCAGCCCCCCTGCCGGTATCGCTGATCGCTGCAAGAAACCTCTGGACATATTTTTCGTCGCTGGTCTCCCGCTGGCCAACACGCATCGCTGCGTGTGACAGGTGGGAGACCAGCGATCAGCTGTAAAAAAAAATAAATAAAAAAAATAATAAAAAAAATACTCATATATGCATATATGTGTAATAGGCACCAAAATAGTAATGCGACTCAGAGCAATCAGTAACAGTAAGTATTCAAGTCTGTTTCTAATAGACCAAATAGAAGTGGGCTAGAGAAAAATGCAGGGCAGAAAATGATGACCGTCAGCCAAAAGGTGAAGCCATGCAATGATGGGACCTTTATGTGGCAGTAGTGATATGATGAGCAGGAGCCCCACATGTATCGCCACAGGATGTGGCTTCCTCAGAGGTAATGGTGGAGATATGCTAAGAGTCTGTTCTATATACACAAATTTAATAAGGTAAGGGAGCAAGGATTAGCATATGGCTGAGAGGATGAGCAATCCACAGTTCAAAGCATCTTCCGGAAATGCCAACTGCATGTGTGCTCCAATAAGACGGCAATTGCAATACAAGGATCAATTGCGCGCACCAAATTTAAAACCCCCTGAACAAAGAAGCCATGGACAACGGTTGCACTTTGGAATGGTAACAACCGGGTGCCAAGCTACACAGCGTTTAGGAGGAGGAACACCAGAGGATGCATACAATGCAAAGGTCTCTTTAAGGCACCACTCCAGTGTCTTGTTAATTTTCTTATTTTACCGCTGCAGGGGTGCTTCTAATGTGAGGTCCCTGCCCCTGTGATACTTACCTGCTGCCATCTTCACCTTTTGTGACCTAGTGGATTGCTTCAATGTTTGCTGGAGCGTGCCGGGAGGTCACTGCAATACAAGTCGAGGACCGCCTTTTTCTGGCTCTCGTAGACTGGCATTGAGAGCTTGTGATGTAACTTCTGACTTCCAGCCAGTCAGAAGTTCAGGTCACATGAAGGGACCTCGGGACCGGAGCGTCAGAGGCAGAGTGTAAGACTGCGGTCAAGGAACTTAAATTGGCACCACTACAACACTGAAAAAAGCCAAACCCCCGCTGGAGTGCTGCTTTAAATATGCTCCATTCTCATAGGTTCTTCTGTTGCTGCATGTCTTCTCAGTATTACCACTTAAGTGATGGAAGTTTAGGCTGCTTTCACATATCAGTTTTTTGCCATCAGTCACAATCCAGCGAATTTTGAAAAAAACGGATCCGGCGACTGATGCCGCTGGATCCGTTTTTTCCACATAGACTTGTATTAGCGACGGATGGCCACACGTTTCATCCATCGTTCGACGGATCCGTCAAATTCTTTGTTTGTCGGCCGGAGACAATGGACATAGGAACGTTTTTTTGTCCACGTCAAAAAACCGGACAGCGACAGATCCGTTGCTGTCCGTTTTTTTACTAGAATGTGCACCTATGGGCGACAGATCCGACACTGTCCGACAAATGATGGAATCCGGTGACTGATTCCGTTTTTTTTAACTGTGCATGCGTGGACACTGTGTGCCTGTATGGTGTGTGCGGGCTATTTATGTGGCGGGTCTGTGCAGGGGTATGCGGGTCTGATTGGGGGTGTGCGGGGGGCCTGCGTGTGTGTGGTTGTGTGTGTGTGTGTGTGTGTGTGTGTGTGTGTGTGTGTGTATGCAGGCATCGTCTGATGGGACTAAAAGTCCCATCGGGCTATACCTGCTACACTGACAGTGATTGACACATTAGCCAATGATGGGACAGTAGTAGTCCCATCATCCGGCTAATGTGTTGAATGTAAAAAAAAAAAACACACATATATAGTTCATACTCGCCATATTCTGCTAATCCCCGAAGCCCTCACTTACCTCCAAAAAATTGAAATAATTAACCAACAATATACTCTGTGTCCGACGTAATCCAATTAATACGATTGTCTCACAACGATCTCCCATGGAGAGCTGTCACATCAGCTGATGCGACCGCACTCCAGGGGCTCCAGTGATACAATGACGGAGATTATCCTCTGCATTATATCACTCCGCCGCCGACAGGTCACCTGAGTTCACCTGTCACTTTGCGGCACTACAGCATGGAATTTTCTCATGCTGTAGTGCCGTAAAGCGAGAGACTTATCTCCAATGACACATTGCCGGAGGGTTATCTCCAGTCAGTGTCATCGGAGGCCTATAGAGCGGTTTGTGACAGCTCTATAGGGGAGATCATCGTGGGACAATCGTTATTAATGGCACAGGGAGTATAATTGGAGTATTAATTGGAGTATTAATCGGACAGGGAGTATATTGTTTCTTTTTTTTTTTTTTTTGCAGGATGGCTTCGACTGGATAGGCGTAAAATAAAAAGTTTGAATAAATGTGTCATGTTTTATTTCCTTAAAATACTTCATTCTTATGTTTTATTTTTGTTTGTTTTTTTATTTAACATTTTTATTAATGGATAGGCGTCTTATTGACGCATCTCCATTATTAACCGGGCTTAATGTCACCTTACAATAGCAAGGTGACATTAACTCCTTATTACCCCATATGCCACCGCTACACGGCAGTGGAAAGAGGGGCTAAGTGCCAGAATTGGCGCACCTTAGAAATGCGCCATTTCTGGGGCAGCTGTGGGCTGGTATTTGTAGCTGGGGGGGGGCGCCATATTCATGGCCCCTTCTTAGCTATCTAGAGATATATCTATGGATTGATCTGTCAATCTGTCTGTGGGTGTGGGAGTTTTTAAAAATGGTATAAGAAATGGAAAATGAAGCCAGCTCACCAGAAAATGAAAGCAGAAACTCGGAGCTCCGTGTAGACTCACTTCCTCCAGTTTTTAAAAATGGATCACTCAAATGGATGAAAAAACGGATGCAACGGAACCGTTTTTTTTTTTTGTTTGTTTTTTTTTTTTACGGCTTCGGCTAGTGGATCCGGCGAAGAACCGGAACTATCGCATCAGTTTTTCATAATCTGCGAGATCTGACGGATTGTGACTGACGCCAAAAAACTGATATGTGAAAGCAGCCTTAGAGGTTACTTATTTTTCTTTTACAATGCTGTACTGTATCTAGAAGATTTCATTCCCTGCCCATTGAAGCTTATGATCTAATTTTAGTGACTGGGATCCTAGGAGACAGCGACTTGTCCAAATAGCAGAGATACATTAATAAGCAAGAAAATGGCCATTATTTTCTTTTCCAGTGGAAACATTTTAATTTTAGAACAGTATTTCTGCTGAAAACTTCTTTCCAGCCTTCCAGAATATCATGAGACTCTTGGTTTGCTGATGTGTAGTAATGAGAATATAATCCTGTGATAAACTCCACATGAGTAACATGTATACTGCATTGTTAATCTCCACCCACGCTCAGGCCTTAGATCTCAACCGTGTAAATAATGATATTTGGGGGGGTACGCCGTACCCTCAGGGGTCTCACAGCAGATGGAATCCTGGGAAGTGCTGAGGGCCGTGTGCTCTCTGGTAAAGCATGAGTTTTCCTAATTCTTTTGTTACTTATGCGCATAGTTTGTACTTGTAGACACTGGCCTCTTCCTGGCCCATAGGAGCTGACTTGTGGCACAGAGATTATCTTCTTGGTACTCCTTTAGTGGGTCTCTGTGCCCTAATATGCCACCCTCTCTGAGTAGCGTATTAGATATTCAGGTCCAAACTCCTAATCTAATGGCAGCAAAAAACAAATGCCGTGATGTTTGGCTAATAGGAGAGCACATCACTTGTGAGAGAGGAGACCTCCCTAATATAAATAGCTCCAACATATTCCGTAGCACTTTACAGCTAAGCAGGGACATGTATAGACAATATAACAGTATCACATATTACAATGGGAAGAGCCAGATCCCTGCACACAATCTACAAGGAATGAAGACATCGGCCGCATTCACTGTGACCTGTAGAATTAGGAGAATTGGTCACAATCTGTACAACTTTCTCCAGCTTAAAAAAATGACCAGTTTAATTATGGACTGGGTAAAAAGACGCTTTTACATGCTATATTAGATGAAGAGACCAGCCCCTTCTGGAATAGAGGTGGTACACAAGTAGGACACCAAATCTGTCATCCATATCGTAAGGAATTTGGCCCACTGCTTGGTGTATTCAACAAAAGCATTTATTGAGCTGTGATTCTGTGCTGACAGAGTCCCTTTTAAGAGGAATTTGTTGTACCTTTGTTACACCTCTTCACTTTTTTCTTTTTTTTTTTTTTTTAAGGGGGGATGGCAAAACTTTCTTAATCATACAAGAACTTTTCATCAGTATACCGACCATTGTCTACTTTGTCCGCGTGCCCATTTGTACCAACAAGATGGCATCTGTGTATATGTAATATAGAGTTTTGTGAAAGTATTAACCCCCTTGGCATTTTTCGGTTTTGCTACCTCACAAACTGGAATTTCATTTTTTTTTTTTTTTTTTGTTTGCATCAGCTCATGTAAAGAACATTTCTACAACTGTGAACATTTGGGTTTCTTTTCATTATGTAGAAAACCACAAATGGGACAAAATAACTGAAAATTTCAGTGTGCATAACTATTAACCCCCCCCTAAAGTCTATACTTTGCTGAGTCTCCTTTTGCAGCAGTTACAGTTGCAAGTTGCTTTGAATAAGTCTCTGAGGTTTCCATTTCTTGCCACTGGGATTTTTGCCCATTACTCAAGGCAAAACTGCTCCATGTTCTACACCACATGATGCTGCCATCACCCTGTTTCACTGTGAGAATGGTGTTCTTGGGGTGATGAGCTGTATTGGTTAGGCACCAGACCTGGCGTTTACCTCGGTGGCCAAAAAGTTCAATTTTGGTCTCAATTGACCACAGCACCTTCCTCCATACACATTTGGGAAGTTTCCCATATGTCTTTTGGCAAACTCAGTACGAGCTATACAATTTTTGCCTGTAAGTTAAAGGCTTTTTTTTTTTTTTTCTGGCCACTCTTCCATAAAGGCCACCTCTATGAACTCTGTCTTATTGTGGTGTGGTCATATGAACAGATACTACAGTCTCTGCTTAGAAACTCTGCAGCTCCTTCAGGGTTACATTTGGTCTCTGTGCAGCCTCTGTTTATTGCCCTCCTTGCCAATGCTGAGAGTTTTGGGGAGCAGCCATCCCTTGGCAGGCTTGTTGTGGTACCATGTTTTTTCCATTTGATAATGGATTTGATGGTGCTCCGGGGGATCATCACAGATTGGGATTTTTTTTTTTTTTTATAATCCAATCCTGACGTGTTTGGAGATCCCCTTGATCTGCATGGTGGCCTTTCAGTAAAGGTGTGTATATACTGATAGAAATGTGACACTTAGATTGCACACAGGTGGACTTCCTTTCACTAAGCATGTGACTTAGGCTAGTTTCACACTAGCGTTTATTCGACGCAGCGCACGGCGCCGCTAAGCCCCGCCCCCTGCCAGCTCCCTGCCCGCCCCATCCGGTCATCGCCGCCTACTATCGCACATGGACGCTTGCGATCTGCGCACCCTATCTTTAGCATAGGGTGCGCTGGCCGTGCGCTAGTAGGATTTTGGCGTGCGCTGCGCACTTTTGAAGGTGCGCCAGTGTGCGCCGAACGCAGCATGTTGCATTTCGGCGCACCTTCAAAAATGCGCAGCGCACGCCAAAATCCTACTAGCGCACGGCCAGCGCACGATCTGCTCACCCTATGCTAAATAAAGATGGGGAGCACAGATCGCAAGCATCCATGTGCGATAGTAGGCGGCGATGACCGGATGGGGCCGGCAGGGGGCGGGGCTTATCGGCGCCGTGCGCTGCATCGAATAAACGCTAGTGTGAAACTAGCCTAATTAA
The DNA here is from genome assembly GCF_039654945.1 of Dendrobates tinctorius. Taxonomy (NCBI): domain Eukaryota; kingdom Metazoa; phylum Chordata; class Amphibia; order Anura; family Dendrobatidae; genus Dendrobates; species Dendrobates tinctorius. The sequence goes on along the minus strand of NW_027361673.1, from coordinate 28,310,326 downwards.
GGACATTTCTTGCATCAAAAATTTTTAGGGGTTTCATATCAAAATATGTGAATACATATGCACATGCCAATTTTTAGTTGTTTGGTCCCATAGATTTAATTTGTCTATATTTTTCTCACTTCACTAATTTAGAGTATTTAGTGCTGATGCATCACACTCAAGTCGGATTACAAAAATATTTAAACAGGTTGTATTGTTATAAAATAGGTAAAATGATAAGGGAAGTGAATACTGGCACCTTTTGAAATTTGTTCCAGAAAATGTTTTGCAATTACACATGTTTTGTTATACACATTTATTTGCTTTGTGTGTATTGGAAAAACACAAAAAAGAGTAAATAAAAATTGGACATAATTTCACACAAACTCAAAAATGGGCCAGACAAAATTGTTGGCACTTTTCCAAAATTGTTTGTAAAAAAAAAAAAAAAAAAAAAAAACAAAAAAAAAACTTTGTTTCAAGCATGTGATGCTCGTTCAAACTCGCCTGTGGTAAGTAACAGGTGTGGGCAATGTGAAAATCACACCTGAAACATGATAAAAAGGGGAGAAGTTGGCTCAATCTTTACATTGTGTGGAAAAATATCAACAATTTCAAGATTACATGTCCATCTCCAGAGATCTTGATGTTGATTTGTCCACAGTGTGCAACATAATGAAGTTTACAACCCATAGCACTGTAGCTAATCTCCATGGACATGGACGGCGGAGAAACTGATGAAAAGTTGCAACGCAGGATAGTGCGGATGGTGTATAAGCAGCCCCAATCAAGTTCCAAAGAAGCTCAAGCTGTTCTGTAAGGCTCAGGGAGCATCAGTGTCAGCGCAAACTATCCGTCAACATTTGAATGAAATTAAATGCTATGGCAGGGAGACTCAAGAGAACCCTACTGCTCACACAGACATAAAAAAGCTAAACTACAGTTTGCCAAAATGTACGCAAGTAAGCCAAAAATCCTCCTGGGAAAGTGTCTTGTGGGGGAAAAACACCGTGCCTACAGTCAAATATGGTGTATATTCAAAAATGTTTTGCTGCCTTTGGCAGTGTGTGGCTTGACTGTGCAAGACATCATGAAATCTGAAGATTGCAAAAGGATTTTGTATTACTGTGAAGCACCCAGTGTCAAATTTAGGTTTGCTTCCTAGGTCATGTCTTCCTTCAGGACAATGACCCCAAACATACTTCAAGAAGCACCCTGAAATGGATGGAAACAAATCGCTGGACAGTTCTGAAGTGGCAAAATGAGTCCGGATATAAATCCCTTTGAACACCTGTGGAGAGATCTTAAAATGGCTGTTGGGAGAAGGCACTTTCAAATATGAGAGACCTGGAGCAGTTTGCCAAAGAAGAATGGTCCAAAATTCCAGTTGAGACGTGTAAGAAGCTTGTTGATGGGTTTAGAAATTTATAGATTGCAGTTATTTATTCCAAAGGGTGTACAACCAATTAAGTTGAGGGTGCCAGCAATTTTGTCTGGGCCACTTTTGGGATTTTGTGTGAAATTGTCCAATTTACCTTTTTTTTTCCCTCTTCCTTTTTTTGGTATGATTCCAATAAACACAAAGGAAATAAACAAATGTGAATATCAATACGTGTAAATGCAATAGTTTTCTGGGAAAAATACTTAAATTTCTGGTACAATTTCAAAGATGGTAACACTTTTAGGTGTGTGTATGTTATATATTTTTTTTTTATAATAGATCAAAAGCCGGAGCATCAACAGTGTAAGGTGGGTGTAAAGCGTCCCTGACAAAGACCGAACCAACCAGATAAGAAGCAAAGAATGGTGGCAGAACACCAAACAATTTGGCAAAAAAAAAAAATGGATTATTAGCCTGTAGAGTTGGGTGAACCCTGACAGAAATGTTTTGACTTTCGTACCGGATAGTCTCTGTTTGGACTTGAACAACAAACACGGACTTTCTGCTGAAGTCCAGTGTTCAGGATAAGCCCGTGGTGACTGAGAGAGACTGCTTAGATTGTTGGTTGGTGGGTTGTTTTTTTTTTTTTCTTTTTCACCAGACAAAAACCACATGTGAATAGTCTCCTAGGCTAGAATGGGTACATATTCTAACTCTGGGAAATGCAGATGGTACATGTATGTGTGAAAACTGACATCTGAATGAGGCCTGAAACCATTTTGTTTTAGTTTTTGAGCTTTACATGCTGACCAGCTACATTTTTCTTTTCTTTTTTGCCTTTGTAAATATTATAAGAGGGAAAATTGCTGTATGCTTTATCATTAATTTACATAATAATAAAAAAAAAATGTATTTGCTGCTTAAGATGCGTTGCTGCCCAGGCGCCATCGTTGTGTAATCTCCTCATTGTGCATTCTGCACTGCTGTTCCGGCGCTAGGACTGAATCCTGCGATTCATTATAAATGAAAAACATGCTGTTCCATTCAGACATACAAGAAAATTCTTGGAAATGCCACACACATTTAAGGAAATTGGAGTCAGACTTGTATTGTAGTGTGAATGAATCTGAAGAGTAGTAAAATGAACTGCTAGGCCTACGGTAAATGCCAAATGTTGGACACAGTTTAAGGGCCCCATGTTGCCTTTTAGCTCATTTGTGAGCCTCTGTCGCCTTCAGAATTACAATTACCGTGTACGCCATTATTTGTGCTATGTCTGTACCACGGGCGGCTTTTGGGTATGTGCGTAAATGCATTACAACATACTGTTTATGATGATGTTACACCACATGTTGTGCTGACTTACAAGATGTGTATATAAGAAAGTGGAACTTCCTCTTTACATTGCTCCTTCGATGTCCCTTAAGATAACAAAAACAGATATTTCTTATTTTTCTTGTCATATAAAGTCAATCTTTGTAATGTCTCCTAGTTTTTATAATATGACGACTTGATATATTTTCATGACTACTTGGCCATGCCATAACCTGTTTTACAACACTCTTCCCACTACAAGTTAAAAATGCATTTATGGCACAAATAACTAATATTGTTCTGAATCTCTAACTCTGTATCTTGCCATACGCTTTTTGAGTGGGCGGCTTGTCTTTATCATGACTCTACCAGCACTATAGGTGCTGAAACATATTTTCTTTCACTTTCCAGTATGCATTGCTTCAGCCAGGGACCAAACTAAAAGCCAGTCTTTCTCTTCATACTTTGGGTTTGTACATAAGGATCACATCACTTGTTTTTCCCTACACTAGGAAAAGTGTATTATGCTGACATAGATCCTGTGTACCTGTTTTTGGGTTGACATTCTTAACTTCAGAGACCCTAAAAAGCCACAGTACATAATTATGATTAATATAGTCTTGCTCACATTTTGTCATGTTCCCCTTTTGCAAAGTAATCCATCAAGGTGACCTTCTGTGACCTATGGAAGCCTAATGCCCCTCGCTTTCTCCGTAAACTATTAGTGCTGAGTAACCTTGGAAGATCAGGGTCTGTTATGGGGGTCATACTATTTGAAGTCTTCTCAACTGCCATCTTTGGTTGGGTAAAACAGTTTCTATGGTTTCTTATTGTCAGAGGGATTCCTTTATTTTAGAAAAAAAAAAGTGTTTACTAATCTGCCTTGATCCTGGGCGACCAATAGACCATGAAAGTTGTGATTTGTGTATTTTGAGACTAGTTGTAGGGCTGATATTAAGGCATAGTTTGGTATTGTAAAGGCTCATGTGTGGTTTTTGTCCTGTTCTCATTTTAGATATTTGGAGTCTGGGTGTCATCCTGTTCATGCTTGTGTGTGGGACGCCTCCATTCCAAGAAGCCAATGACAGTGAAACTCTGACGATGATCATGGACTGTAAATATACTGTACCCAAGCATGTGTCCAAAGGGTGTAAAGAGTAAGTGTTGATTTTTCTTTTTGGGGAACTTCTGTTTTTTTCCATATCATATGAAGTACCAGATTAATAAAAAACTAGCTTCCAGGAGCAGTAGTCATCTATAATATCAGCCCTACTGAGACGATCTGGGAAAGGGATCACACCCTACCTACCATTATGGCCCATTATTCTGGTATCAGAATGTTACATATTACTTTGTACTATACTTCTTAGCTGGTCCTCCAACAATGGATGTTTAAGGCTAGGTTCACATTAGCGTTTGAGTCCGCAGTGTATCATCCGCAAACGCATGTTTACGCAGCGCTTTTTTATGCGCATCATCTTACGCATGATGGAAAAAAAGCATGTGTTTGTATGCGGTTTTGCATGCGTTTGCATTTATGCGCATGCGTTCGATATGACACCAGACAACAATGGGTGTGTCTCATGGGATTTCTATTTACATTTTGAGCAATGCATGCGTATCAAACGCAGGCGTATGCATAGACAGTAATGCGTTGTTGTTTTTTTTTTTTTTACGTACTTATCTGCATGTGCATGCCTGCACATATATGACGCCTCAAAAATGCAACATGTTGCGTTCGCCGGACTCTGCCGCACACTGTGAAGCGACGCATGCGTACGCATCCGCAAGCAAACGCATGCCCCTGCGTACACCATGTTAAAGATATGTACACATGACGCATGCAGGTCTATGCGGATCAAACGCTGTGCACAGGTAAGCAAATGTGAAACCAGCCTTACAAAAGCCTGTAGTAGTTGGATATAATGGGACATTGCCTTCATGGATTTTTGAAGATTGCTTTGGCTAAAGAAAACATTTTAAGGAGTCACTAATACTAATGCAGTCAATTCTTTTACATTTTAGCAGCCAAGTAATAAGTCTCAATAGAGAGTAATGGTTACATTGGCTACCTTAGTGTTTTTTAAATTATTTTTATTAGTGCAAACTGCTAACTGCATTAAAGTAGACCTACTCGTTAAATTTCAGGTTGATCTCTGACAGGTCCATATCTCTGGTCCATAAGACTCAGAGCTAGTCCTATTCCTTCCAAATTTCATGAGTTTTTAACTGATGCAATAGGAACCAATTTTATAATAAAACAAAAAAAGGTGTCTTCCTTTCACTGGGAAAAAAAAGGGAAGGAAAAAAAGAACTGATGCAACTAGGATGACACCTAAGATAAAAATGTGTTCCTTTTCTCTCGGATGGTAACACACTCAGGTGTGTGAATGTAGCCTAATATAGAAGATTGGTATACCGCTTGGATATGTACGTATGTGTTTTCTGTCTGTTCACTTTACCATAACTGCGCTTCGTCACTTCTATTCCCAGCCTGATCACACGGATGCTCCAGAGAGATCCTAAAAGAAGAGCATCTCTAGAGGAAATTGAAAACCATCCTTGGCTGCAAGGAGTTGATCCATCACCTGCGACAAAATACAACATTCCTCTAGTGTCCTATAAAAACCTCTCCGAGGAGGAACACAATAGCATTATACAGAGGATGGTCTTGGGTGACATAGCTGATCGAGATGCCATTGTGGAGTAAGTGCTTTCTACCCATTTCCCACCAATGTTTTATTATTGAGCTGAATTTTGAACATGTTTTGTTTTACACAGCACAGATAACTCAGTTTTTTAATTTGTATGGGTCTTGCATGGAAAATGGCTTGATACCTTGTTTTGTTTTTATAATTTCAGTGCCTTGGAAACCAATAAATACAACCACATTACGGCCACATACTTCTTGTTGGCTGAGAGAATTTTGCGTGAGAAGCAAGAAAAGGAGATTCAAACACGGTCTGCCAGTCCTAGTAACATCAAGGCCCAATTTAGGTACTGATCTATGTATCAAAATAAATTGATGGTGTGTCCTTAGGTAGCTCGTAAATATTAGATCAGAGGGTCCAATTCCCAGCACCCCTTCAAATACGTTATTTAAAAAGTCTTTAGTACAAGTGTCACTTCATGAGAATTGTGACTACTAAATACAGAACTAAACCAAAGAAATGAGCCAGGGCATATAGGTATACATGCACTGTGTATGAGTATGTTCACTGTGGCCATTTAACAGACAAGACCCAATATAAAACAAAATGAGCATATACCCTACAGCAAATGAGGAAACTAGTAGTATTACAAATCAGAGTACTTAACACAATTTTCATTAAAAAAGTGTCAAAGCCATCCCACTGCGACAAGGTGTACTGATTCAGGAGAGTCCTATCCTCTAGTATTTAAAACCTCACCTTGTGTCAGCCGACCTACAATATAGATGGTTGTAGAGCAAGACCGGGGCCTGACTTTTCAGACACCGTTCCCATGGGAAGTTATATCGATGATGCGAAACTGTACCTAGAAAACATTGAAGTAGACCCCTTTTTAAACATCTGATCTGCAGGGCTACGAGGAGTTAGACCTCCATTGATGAAATAGTAAAGCACCATCCTTGGGAGAGACAATAATACAGGATTGATCTACCCATTCCCTATTTCAACTTGAACTAATCAAGTTTTTGCTGCGAAATCATTCATTGTATCCCATTAAAATAAGTTATTAATCTAGTCTCCAGTTCTTCTACATGCAATGTGTGCAGCACAAACTTGGATACCATAATTAGGCTGTCTTGCCAGGAATTAGAATATTGCTGCCTAGATGACTGCATTACATTTACCAATATTGGATGACCACACACATTAGATTTTTCTTGATGGATCCATCTATTTAGCTTGGTTTGCTTGCATGCTAATATCTGTAGTGGTTGGATGATGATTCTCTCATACGTACCAATGGTTTAACGAAGATCAGTTGGATTTCCACTTGTATCTTATTCTACAAAGTGGTGATGGTGTTTTTTTTTTTTTTTTCTTCCAGCTTATAGCTTGTGTCTATGAACAACTTAAAGGGTTGTCACTATGTGAAAAAAATGCTACTTAAAAACCGTATTTCCCCTTGTAAAATGGAAAATATGCTATATTCCGTTCTGTACCAGTGCGGGGTCTCCAGTTTTGAGCTGCTGTGCTCCTACTACCTTCAGACGAACCTCAGGTGTTCGAAGGAATTGAGAGCGCAGCAGCCCATTAGTGATTGCTGATTGGCATAACCATTCTATACGAGCCTCTAGAGACCCTGGAACCAGACGCAAGTATGGAGTAATTTTATTATACGAGGGGTAATATTTTTAGAAAGGGGGTTGCCCAGTTAGTGGACAACCCCTTTAATGGCTATGGTTACTTTTATATTTGAGGAACTACATGTTAATAAATAGTACTTAAGTTGATGTGGAAATATACTGGATATTCATATAAGGGAACCACTTTGTAAAGTTAATAATAATAGGTCTCATTTGCCCAGAGGAAAAAGTAACTGTTCATTAGTGATGAGCGAACGTACTCGGATTAGATGTTATCCAACCATGCTCAGATGCTAAGAGTGTCTTCAGCATACTCGAATTAGTTAGGTCCATATATATTTGGACAGAGACAACATTTTTCTAATTTTGGTTCTACAGTCATGGCCAAAAGTTTAGAGAATGACACAAATATTATATTTTCACATGATCTGCTGCCCTCTGGTTTTTATGTGTGTTTGTCAGATTTTTTTGTCACATACAGAAATATAATTGCAATCATATTATGAGCAACAAAAGGTTATATTGACAGAATGAGTTAATGCAGCAAGTCAATATTTGCAGTGTTGACCCTTCTTCTTCAGGACCTCAGCAATTCTCCCTGGCATGCTCTCAATCAACTTCTGGATCAAATCCTGACTGATAGCAGTCCATTCTTGCAAAATCAATGCTTTTTATTTTGTCTGAATTTGAAGGTTTTTGTTTGTCCACCCGTCTCTTGATTGACCACAAGTTCTCAATGGGATTAAGATCTGGGGAGTTTCCAGGCCATGGTCCCAAAATCTGTTTTGTTCCCTGAGCCATTTAGTTATCATCTTTGCTTTATGGCAAGGTGCTCCATCATGTTGAAAAAGGCATTGTTGATCGCCAAACTGCTCTTGGACGGTTGGGAGAAGTTGTTCTTGGAGGACATTCTGGTACCATTCTTTATTCATGGCTGTGTTTTTAGGCAAGACTGAGAGAGAGCCCATTCCCTTGGCTGAGAAGCCACCCCACACATGAATGGTTTCAGGATGCTTGACAGTTGGCATGAGACAAGACTGGTGGTAGCGCTCACCTGGTCTTCTCCGAATAAGCCATTTTCCAGATGTCCCAAACAATCGAAAAGGGGATTCATCAGAGAAAATGACTTTACCCCAGTCCTCAGCAGTCCACTCCCTGTACTTCTTGCAGAATATCAGTCTGTCCATGATGTTTTTTCTGGAGAGAAGTGGCTTCATTGATGCCCTCCTTGAGACCAGGCCTTGCTCCAAGAGTCTCCGCCTCACAGTGCATGCAGATGCACTCACACCTGCCTGCTGCCATTCCTGAACAAGCTCTGCACTGCTGGTAGCCCGATCCCGCAGCTGAAACACTTTTAAGAGACGGTCCTGGCGCTTGCTGGTCTGTCTTGGGCGCCCTGGAGCCTTTTTGGCAACAAGGGAACCTCTCTCCTTGAAGTTCTTGATGATGCGATAGATTGTTGACTGAGGTGCAATCTTTCTAGCTGCGATACTCTTCCCTGTTAGGCCATTTTTGTGCAGTGCAATGATGACTGGACGTGTTTCTTTAGAGATAACCATGGTTAACAGAAGAGAAACAATGATGCCAAGCACCAGCCTCCTTTTAAAGTGTCCAGTGGTGTCATTCTTACTTAATCATGACAGATTGATCTCCAGCCTTGTCCTCATCAACACCCACACCTGTGTTAATGGAGCAATCACTGAAACGATGTTAGCTGGTCCTTTTAAGGCAGGGCTGCAATGATGTTGAAATGTGTTTTGGGGGATAAAGTTAATTTTCTAGGCAAATATTGACTTTGCAAGTAATTGCTGTTAAGCTGATCACTCTTTATAACATTCTGGAGTATATGCAAATTGCCATTAGAAAAAATGAAGCAGTAGACTTTGTAAAAATTAATATTTGTGTCATTCTCTAAACTTTTGGCCATGACTGTAGACATTACCACAATGAATTATTAAAAAAAAAAAAAAAATTCAGATGCAGTTGAAGTTCAGACTTTCAGTTTTCATTTGAGGGTATCCACATTAAAATTGGATGAAGGGTTTAGGTGTTTCAGCTCCTTAACATGTTGTACCCTGTTTTTAAAAGGGACCAAAAGTAATTGGACAGATTAAATAATTGCAAATAAAATATTAATTTCTAGTACTTGGTTGAAAACCCTTTGTTGGCAATGACTGCCTGAAGTCTTGAACTCATGGACATCACCAGACGCTGTGTTTCCTCCTTTTTGATGCTCTGCCAGGCCTTCACTGTGGTGGTTTTCAGTTGCTGTTTGTTTGTGGGCCTTTCTGTCTGAAGTTTAGTCTAACAAGTGAAATGCATGCTCAATTGGGTTGCGATCAGGTGACTGACTTGGCCATTCAAGAATATTTCACTTCTTTGCTTTAATAAACTCCTGGGTTGCTTTGGCTTTGTTTTGGGTCATTGTCCATCTGTAGTATGAAACGACGACCAATCAGTTTGGCTGCATTTTGCTGGATCTGAGCACACGGTATGGCTCTGAATACCTCAGAATTCTTTCGGCTGCTTCTGTCCAGTGTCACATGAATAAACACTAGTGACCCAGTGCCACTGGCAGCCATGCATGCCCAAGCCATCACACTGCCTCCGCCGTGTTTTACAGATGATGTGGTATGCTTTGGATCATGAGCTGTACCACACCTTCGCCATACTTTTCTCTTTCCATCATTCTGGTAGAGGTTGATCTTGGTTTCATCTGTCCAAAGAATGTTCTTCCAGAACTGTGCTGGCTTTTTTAGATTTTTTTTAGCAAAGTCCAGTCTAGCCTTTCATTTGAGGGTATCCACATTAAAATTGGATGAAGGGTTTAGGAGTTTCAGCTCATTAACATGTGCCACCCTGTTTTTAAAGGGACCAAAAGTAATTGGACAATTTCATGGACAGGTGTGGGCAATCCCTTCGTTATGTCACTCTCAATTAAGCAGATAAAAGGCCTGGAGTTGGTTTGAGGTGTGGTGCTTGCATTTGGAAGGTTTTGCTGTGAAGGAAACATGCGGGCAAAGGAGCTCTCCATGCAGGTGAAACAAGCCATCCCTAAGCTGCAAAAACAGAAAAAACCCATCCGAGAAATTGCTGCAACATTAGGAGTGGCAAAATCTGCAGTTTGGTACATCCTAAGAAAGAAAGCAAGCACTGGTGAATTCATCAATGCAAAAAGACCTGGGCGCCCACGGAAGACAACAGTGGTGGATGATCGCAGAATAGTCTCCATGGTGAAGAGAAACCCCTTCACAACAGCCAACCAAGTGAACAACACTCTCCAGGAGGTAGGCGTATCAATATCCAAATCTACCATAAAGAGAAGACTGCATGAAAGTAAATAGAGGGTTCACTGCACAGTGCAAGCCATTCATAAGCATCAAGAATCAAAAGGCTAGACTGGACTTTGCTAAAAAAAAAAAAAAAAAAAAAAACATCTAAAAAAGCCAGCACAGTTCTGGAAGAACATTCCTTGGACAGATGAAACCAAGATCAACCTCTACCAGAATGATGGAAAGAGAAAAGTATGGCGAAGGCGTGGTACAGCTCATGATCCAAAGCATACCACATCATCTGTAAAACATGGCAGAGGCAGTGTGATGGCTTGGGCATGCATGGCTGCCAGTGGCACTGGGTCACTAGTGTTTATTCATGTGACACAGGACAGAAGCAGCCGAATGAATTCTGAGGTATTCAGAGCCAAACTGTGTGCTCAGATCCAGCCAAATGCAGCCAAACTGATTGGTCGTCGTTTCATACTACAGATGGACAATGACCCAAAACATAAAGCCAAAGCAACCTAGGAGTTTATTAAAGCAGAGAAGTGGAATATTCTTGAATGGCCAAGTCAGTCACCTGATCTGAACCCAATTGAGCATGCATTTCACTTGTTAAAGACTAAACTTCAGACAGGCCCACAAACAAACAGCAACTGAAAACCACTGCAGTGAAGGCCTGGCAGAGCATCAAAAAGGAGGAAACACAGCGTCTGGTGATGTCCATGAGTTCAAGACTTCAGGCAGTCATTGCCAACAAAGGGTTTTCAACCAAGTACTAGAAATGATCATTTTATTTACAATTATTTATTCTGTCCAATTACTTTCGGTCCCTTTTTAAAAACAGGGTGGCACATGTTAAGGAGCTGAAACTCCTAAACCCTTCATCCAATTTTAATGTGGATACCGTCAAATGAAAGCTGAAAGTCTGAACTTCAAGTGCATCTGAATGGTTTTGTTTAAAATTCATTGTGGTAATGTCTAGAACCAAAATTAGAAAAATTTTGTCTCTGTCCAAATATATATGGACCTAACTGTAAGTTCCGGCCTGGACCAAGGGAATGCAGTGGACGTGGTGTACATGGACTTTTCAAAAGCTTTTGATACGGTGCCACACAAAAGGTTTATACATAAAATGAGAACAATGGGGATAGGGGAAAATATGTGTGAGTGGGTTAAGAGCTGGCTCAGAGATATGAAACAAAGGGTGGTTATTAATGGCGCACACTCGGACTGGGTCACGGTAAGCAGTGGGGTACGACAGGGGTCAGTAACTGCATCTGAATTGTTTTGTTTAAAATTCATTGTGGTAATGTCTAGAACCAAAATTAGAAGGATGTTGTCTCTGTCCAAATATATATGGACCTAACTGTATATGTTCGAGTCCCGGCAGCTGCATGTCTCGCAGCTGTTAAACAGCTGAAACACATGCAGGTATTATCTAACACTCATGTGAGACAGAGCGGGGACCCGAACATATTATTTGCGCATGCTGAAGACATTCTGTTAGCATGGTCCGATAACGCCTTATTCGAGCATGTTCACTCATCACTACTGTTATTGAATTGGTTAAAAATGGTTAAAAAAAAAAAAAAAAAAATGAACTGTAAAACTGAATATCATAGAATCGTAGAGTTGAAGGGACCTCCTGGGCCATCTGGTCCAACCCCCTGCTCAAAGCAGGATTCGCTAAATCATCCCAGTCAGATGTCTGTCCAGCCTCTGTTTGAAGACTTCCATTGAAGGAGACCTCACCACTTCTCGTGGCAGCTTGTTCCACTCCTTGATCACTCTAACTGTCAAAAAGTTTTATTCTAATATCTAATCTGTCTCCTCCCATTCAGTTTCATCCCATTGTTTCTAGTCTTTCCTTGTGCAAATGAGAACAAAGTTGATCCTTCTACAATGTGACAGTCCTTTAAATATTTGTAGACAGCTATTAAGTCTCCTCTCAGTCTTCTCTTTTGTACATAATCTAGCAGGTGTAGTTTAACATTTGAAAATTGATATATTTTTTCACTCTTTATTGAGAAATTGTTTCTTAACTGTCAGTACAAAACGTCCAAAGATATTTAGAAACTACTTTGCTATAAGCCTCCAAAGCAGGGCTGTGGAGTCGGTAAGCCAAACCTGCGACTCCGGCTCCTCAATTTCCCTTACACCGACTCCACGACTCCGACTCCCACATATATTGCTTATATTTAAGTGAAAAATTTATTGTAGTACAATGTGAACATCAGACATTTAATCATTTCTATGATCCAATAATCAAGATATTTAGATAGAACATAATATCTATTTATTGGAATACAACTTTAGAACACAAAAAACTGTAATAAATTGTAAATATGTAATACACTGTATTCATGTACATGTATACGGTACAGACCAAAGTTTGGACACACCTTCTCATTCAAAGAGTTTTCTTTATTTTCATGACTATGAAAATTGTAGATTCATTCTGAAGGCATCAAAACAATGAATTAACACATGTGGAATTATATAATTAAAGTGTGAAACAACTGAAAATATCTTATATTCTAGATTCTTCAAAGTAGCCACCTTTTGCTTTGGTTACTGCTTTGCACACTCTTGGCATTCTCTTGATGAGCTTCAAGTGGTAGTCACCAGAAATCGTCTTCCAACAGTCTTGAAGGAGTTCCCAGAGTTGCTTAGCACTTGTTGGCCATTTTGCCTTCACTCTGCGGTCCAGCTCACCCCAAACCATCTCGATTGGGTTCAGTTCTGGTGACTGTGGAGGCCAGGTCATCTGGCGTAGCCTGGAGCTTTGTTTGAGGCCATTGTCCTGTTGAAAAATAAATGATGGTCCAACTAAACACTAACCGGATGGAATAGCATGCCGCTGCAAGATGCTGTGGTAGCCATGCTGGTTCAGTATGCCTTCAATTTTGAATAAATCCCCAACAGTGTCACCAGCAAAGCACCCCCACACCATCACACCACCTCCTCCATGCTTCACGGTGGGAACCAGGCATGTAGAGTCCATCCGTTCATCTTTTCTGCGTCGCACAAAGACATGGTGGTTGGAACCAAAGATCTCAAATTTGGACTCCTCAGACCAAAGCACAGATTTCCACTGGTCTAATGTCCATTCCTTGTGTTCTCTAGCCCAAACAAGTCTCTTCTGCTTGTTGCCTGTCCTAAGCAGTGGTTTCCTAGCAGCTATTTTACCCTGAAGGCCTTCTGCACGAAGTCTCCTCTTAACAGTTGTTGTAGAGATGTTTCTGCTGCTAGAACTCTGTGAGGCATTGACCTGGTCTCTAATCTGAGCTGCTGTTAACCTCCGATTTCTGAGACTGGTGACTAGGATGAACTTATCCTCCGCAGCAGAGGTGACTCTTGGTCTTCCTTTCCTGGGCGGTCCTCATGTGAGCCAGTTTCTTTGTAACTCTTAATGGTTTTTGCCAATGCACTTGGGGACACTTTCAAAGTTTTCCCAATTTTTCGGACTGACTAACCTTCATTTCTTAAAGTAATGATGGCCACTCATTTTTCTTTACTTGGCTGCTTTTTTTCTTGCCATAATACAAATTCTAACAGTCTATTCAGTAGGACTATCAGCTGTGTATCCACCAGACTTCTGCACAACACAACTGATGGTCCCAACCCCAATTATAAGGAAAGAAATCCCACTTATTAAACCTGACAGGGCACACCTGTGAAGTGAAAACCATTTCCGGTGACTACCTCTTGAAGCTCATCAAGAGAATGCCAAGAGTGTGCAAAGCAGTAATCAAAGCAAAAGGTGGCTACTTTGAAGAACCTAGAATATAAGACATACAGTATTTTCAGTTGTTTCACACTTTTTTTTGTTAATTATATAATTCCACATGTGTTAATTCATAGTTTTGATGCCTTCAGAGTGAATCTACAATTTTCATCGTCATGAAAATAAAGAAAACACTTTGATTGAGAAGGTGTGTCCAAACTTTTGGTCTGTACTGTGTGTGTGTGTGTGTGTGTGTGTGTATATATATATATATATATATATATATATATATATATATATATATACACACACACACTATGACTTATCTCGTCTAAGATAAAGCCTAGATCCTCAGGCTACATTCACACTATGGGCGTAGCCAGGATCAAACCTGGGGGGGGGGTGCAGAATCTCATCTGTTCCGCAGAATTTCATACTGCACACCTCAGCTGCTGCAGAACCTCATACTTCACACCCCTACACTTGAAAAGCCTGCACCTTAAGAAGATGTGGTGATGAATGCAGTCTATTTATTCCAACTATCAGTTGATGTTACTGAAGACGAGCAATGCCTGTCTTGGGCGTCCTTTTGGGCAGCTATGAGGTGTACCTGACTGGTGCTAAAAAAAAAAAAAAGAGTGTTAGTGCTATCCGGCTTTCATTCTTTTTGGTACAGATATGATATGGATAGACAGATATGGATATATAGAGCAGATTTCTATTCTGCTTTTGCTATTGAAAACATTATCTGTGAGCTCAAAAACCTTTCAGGTGATGCGTTTTTTTTCAAAAGCTGATCTGCTTTTGCAACAGAAAAACGTATCCTCAAAAAATGCAGGAAAAACGCTGTGTGTGAATGTAGCCTTAGATCAGGAATAGAACAGTCATTTATAGGACATTTCATAACTTTCCCAAATTCCTATGAAAAAATATTCAGCATATTCTGCATTGAACTACTGTACCCAATTTATTATATATTTTAGGAGTCTGAGTCGGTCCATTTTATTCCGACTCCACCAAAATGAGCACTGACTCCGACTCCACAGCCCTGCTCCAAAGGATGGCGCTACAGCTGCTGTCGCATTCCACTGATCCCTCTTGGCTAGCATAGAGGGGAGCAGACTGCATATAGACTGTGGGTCACTGTAATGATTGCACCCCACACTAACTGGTGTTTTTCCTCCATTTAAATCCATTTGCTATACAACGCAATGTTAATAATAAAAAAAAAAAAATCAGAAAAAAAATGGAAAATGAGCATAATGAGGTGAACTGACACAAACCGCTCCTTTCACCATTGAAATCAATAGGCTGTAACTGATCAGTTATGTTCTCTGTTTTTTTCACTTTGAACACAGGAGAGAATATAATGGAAAGCCACTAATGTTTTTTGCCCATTTCGATCAATGAGTAGACTGCTCTAGTTGCTACTGAAAGGCAGGCAGGTTGTTTGGAGCTACATTTATATTATTTTTTCTGTGTAATTGTCTACAATTTTGAGTAACCTTTTGTTCTAACTAACGCACTCAATGATAATGTTTGACTGGAGATTTTTACTGCTTAAGTTGTAGTTTTATTTCTCTTCAGTGTTTGCACTGGATCTTCACATCTGCGTCTGCTTACCAGCGCGGCGGTGCTTATTTGTATCGTAGCAACTGGAAGGGGCAGAGACTGGCCGGGCTCTTGGGATTGCTCCTATTGTGTCCATTAAATGAGAACTGTAATCAAGTAAAGTCAAATATAAATCTGCCACAAATGGCACACAAGGTCTTGCACGTGTCTAATGGCAGAAAAAAAGCACTAAATGCATTTGCTGGGCTGATAATTTACTTATATAATGCTGCATTATGCCAATTTGTTCCAGGTCTAATTGGCAAAATAATATCTGCACCCCGGCAAACCTAATCCATTTGTGTTCACACACTAGGTGGCAAGAATTTACAGACTATTCATTGTAACTTAATGTTCTCACTTTTTGTTTATGTAGTGTGTTTTTATTAACTCTGATTTTATTTTTCAGACAATCATGGCCCACAAAGATTGATGTTCCACAAGACTTGGATGATGATCTGACGGCCTCTCCATTAGCCCATGTGTCTGGTCCACCAACACCAGCACGCAGCGCAGAAAATGTACTGAACGGTCATAGAAATAAAGGCCTTGTTGAACCACTGAAAAAGGAGGATGTACCAGATTTTTCAAGCCCAGCAACTTCAGGAGTGCCTCCTGTGGCCATGAATCCATCAACAAGTGGTAGGAAATGTCTCTTCAGAGTTGAAGAAGACGAGGAGGAAGACGAAGAAGAGAAAAAGCCTATCCCACTTTCAACCCAAGTTGTTTTACGACGCAAGCCCTCTGTTACAAATCGACTAACGTCTAGGAAGAGTGCCCCTGTGCTCAACCAGATCTTTGAAGAAGGAGAGTCTGATGATGAGTTTGATATGGATGAAAACCTTCCTCCAAAGCTTAGTAGATTAAAAATGAACATAGCATCTCCTGGTACTGTGCATAAAAGATACCACAGAAGGAAAAGCCAAGGACGAGGATCGAGCTGCAGCAGCTCTGAAACAAGTGACGATGACTCTGAGAGCAGGAGGCGACTGGATAAAGATAGTGGCTTCACCTATTCTTGGCACAGAAGAGACAGCAGTGAAGGTCCACCGGGAAATCAGGGTGATGGGGGAGGACAAGGTAAACCAAGCAATGGAAGTACAGGTGTTGACAAAACAAGTCCAAGTGATAGCAAAGGAGGTGGCAGTCCATCCAATACTTCTGGCGGGAACACCAACAATTCCTCCGGGAACAGCCGTAACTGCTCTGGTTCTGGAAACTCAATGCAGCAGTCCACAAGAAGTGCAGGAGAACTTGTAGAAAGCCTGAAACTCATGGGTTTGTGTTTAAGTTCCCAACTCCATAATGGGGCCAAGTATATAATTGACCCTCAAAATAATCTGTCATTCTCAAGTGTCAAAGTGCAGGAGAAGTCCAGCTGGAAGATGTGCATTAGCTCCAATGGCACTGCCACTAAAAGCGCATCTACTGGGAGTATAAAATTCTTCTCTGACCAAATGTCAGACACTGCTAATGAACTAAAACTTCTGAAGAGTAAGAACTTTAAGAACAATGTTTTACAGCTACCTCTTTGTGAAAAAACAATATCTGTGAATATCCAGCGGAATCCCAAGGAGAGTCTACTATGTACCGCTAGTCAGGCCAGCTGTTGCCATGTAATTTAACAGTCGCTTGATGTACCTAGCAGTGTGGCACCATTTTTCACAGCTGTGGACATTTACTGTTTTTGTCTATACCATTTTGTCGTCTTATGTATATAGATTTTTTTTTTTTTTTTTAAGTGGGCTTTGTGGGCAGTTATTTATTACGGTTTTATGTTTTTGCCAGGTAGATCAGCAGCACGTTGTATTTCCATGCAGGCTGCCCGCTGACACTTTTTCGGTAGCTCATCTTGAATATTTTTACTGTGTAAATTTCAATTGTTTTAACGAAAACAAAACGAAATCACTTTGAGTGACCTTCAAACATACATTGTAAGGAGCACTTACAAATCTCATTTTCAGCACTTAAGCTAAGGAGACCTTTTTTTTAGATTTCCTTATTTTTCGCATAATTCCAGTCCTTTAGTATTGTGATTGTGACGTACTATTTTGTGTGTCTGAGAGAGAACCAAAGCAATAATGTTTCATGGTAGAATCCTCCTCTGGGGTGGTTTCATATATTCCAAGGCTTGCACTGAAATATAGTTTCCCAATATGTCAGGTCCCTCTTTTTGTCTTGCGAATATTAGAATCTACTTTGAACTAGCCTTGAAAATTAAGTAGTGTCCCCAAAAAATTACTCCAACTTTCACCTTTTTAGTTTTTCACAAATGAAGACCTTCCGGATTTCTTCCCTCCTGTCTAGTGAGCCTCATTAGTAAAGGTTTAAGAGACCATGTATGTATGTACTCAATTCAGCTAAGGGCCACATGCACACGTGCAGTATTTTCAGTACTAACGGAGTTTTTTTACCCCAGTATTTGTAAGCCAAAACCAGGAGTGGAACAGTCAGAGGAAAAGCATAATAGAAACATTTGCACCACTTCTATATTTTTCACCCACTCCTGGTTTTGGCTTGCAAATAATGGGGTAAAAAACTCAAATACTCAATGTGCGCATGTGGCCACACTGTTGTATCACAGGAGTAATCACTATTTGTGGTGGTTGACATCGCCAGGTCGGGCCGCATGGCTTTGTAAGGATTGTGTACTATAACGTCTCTAAGTACCGGTAAAACAAATACATATTAATGAAATAAGAGCAAAAACTTAATTATTATACAAATGATTTTTTTCTGTATTGTATGATTTTTTTTTTTTTTTTTATCTAATTCTAATGTATCTACTGTAATCAAACATGCCTAATGTCTGCTACAATGGCTCCTAGTCTGGCGTAACCCCCTAACACCGATGAATCTATTTGGCAGTGTAAGTCACCGAAAATCTAGTGACTGTTTTTTGTGGGAATATCAAATCTTTTGGAAACTTCACTGTCCACCATTTAAGAGTAAATGATTCAGCACAGAATTTTGAACACTGTATTAAACTTTGCTCTGGTTTCTAATACAAAACCATATTTACAACCTAATTTTGGACCTATTTAAAATCAAAAATGTCCTGGCGTTCAAGAGTGGACATAATGCACTTTTCCACCATAAGCTTTTTGACACTCGTTTGCTTGCTGTGGAATAAAGGCATTGTCTCATCGGAGTTGGTCCCTTTCAGGATGATGATGGCCACAGGTTTTGGTCTTGGTAACCGAGGCATACGTATTCCTTGTAAAGGACGCTGCAGACAAAATGTAATATTACAAGACAGATAAATGGCCATCTCAAATCAGAACAGATGCCTATTCTGGTTGATAGAAGGGGTCATATGAAGAAAACATCACTCTATGATGTGCACATGCCCTATAGGGCACATAGAAAGGGATTGTCTTCATGATTCAACCCTTTTAACAAATATTTTCCCTTTGCACTAGTTTTTGATCCACTTGCATTATTAAAGATTTTTTTCCAACATTTTCCCGAATAAGCTGAGTTAGATTTTTAATGAGCCTGTACTAAGGCTGAATTCACACGGCCGACGTTCACAGCGTGAATATGGGCATCGATGTCTGCACCCATTGTGGGTCTGCTGTCGTAAACTCAACTGTTTCCTAGGCATATTATTAGGTTCTTGCGTTCTGTTTAGGAGACTCTCGGTCGGTCCATACATCACAGTACGTGCTCAGGCTGTAAATGCTGAAGGTGTGAAACAGCCTAAACGTGCACTGTTGGCCCTGTTCACACACTGACTTGATGCTGTTTTCTCCAATTAAATCCAGAGACCTCTGCAACCCTTGCATTTGAAAGGGGTTTATGTGCAATGAAAACAATTCTGTGCAGATTTTTGTCAGCGCAGCAGAGAAAAATCCACAGTTCTAATAAGTGGTAGCATGCTACCTACCGTATATACTCGAGCATAAGTCGAGGCACCTAATTTTGCCACGAAAAACTGGGTAAGCTTATTGACTCGAGTATAAGCCGGGTTATGCATTGTCCCCTCATCCCTGTCCTGGTATGTGGATCCTCCCACATTCTGTCCTCGTATGTGGGTCCCCGTCCTGTGCTGGTATGTGCCCCCCCCCCCCCCCCCAATCCTGTCCTGGTATGTGCCCCCCCCCCCAATCCTGTCCTGGTATGTGCCCCCCCCAATCCTGTCCTGGTATGTGGCTCCACCCCCCAGTCTTGTCCTGGTATGTGGGTGTGGGTCCCTGTCCTGTCCTGGTATGTGCCCCCCAATCCTGTCTTGGTATGTGGATGTGGGTCCCCGTCCTGTCTTGGTATGTGGGTGTGGGTCCCCGTCCTGTCTTGGTATGTGGGTGTGGGTCCCCGTCCTGTCCTGGTATGTGGGTGTGGGTCTCCGTCCTGTCCTGGTATGTGCCCCCAATCCTGTCCTGGTATGTGGCTCCACCCCCAATCCTGTCCTGGTATGTGGGTGTGGGTCCCCGTCCTGTCCTGGTATGTGCCCCCCAATCCTGTCCTGGTATGTGGGTGTGGGTCCCTGTCCTGTCTTGGTATGTGGGTGTGGGTCCCTGTCCCGTCTTTGTATGTGGCTCCTGTCCTGTACCTTATTGAGCGGTACCACGTGACCGCTCTGCACAGGAACAAGCTGCCAGCCCCGGGACAAGGAAGATGCAGGGATGGATCCAGCGACGCCAGGAGGATGAGTATGATGTCTTCTGTTAGGCCTCTTTCACACTTCAGTCTTTTAGAATCAGTCACAATCCGTCAAAGTGTTGAAAAAAACGGATCCTGTGCAGATTGTAAAAAACTGATGCACCGGATCAATTTTAAAGGGACAGAATTAGAGAGATTTTATGTGCCAGAAAGGCTGTGGGGGTAATATTGTTCCGGGCATGTTCAATTAGAAAAAACTGAATCCAGCGACGGATTCTGTCTTTTGCCGGACAGCGACGGATCCTGCGCCTTCAGGCTTCCATTATAGCCAAAGACGGACGGCGCTGGATCCGTCGCTGTCCGGCTTTTCGACGTACACAAAAAACGTTACTTTGTTGTCTCCGACTGACAAAGAATTTATTATGGATCCGTCAAATGACGGATGAAACGGACGGCCATCCGTCACAATCTGTCGCTAATACAAGTCTATGAGAAAAAAATGGATCCAGCGGGCAAATTTGCTGGATCCGTTTTTTTCACAAAACGACGGATTTTGACTGACGCCAAAAGTCTGAGGTGTGAAAGAGGCCTTAGCCGGCGGCTGCAGCTGTCACTGTGCCACAGCTGCTGGCTCCTGTCTCTCCCCCCTCCCCTGCCAGCAATGAGTCGTGTATAAGCTGAGAGGGGAGCTTTCAGCACAAAAAAGTGCTAAAAATCTCGGCTTATACACGAGTATATATGGTACTTTAGATTGAAACGCCTCAGATTATCCCTATTGAATTACAATCCGGCTTATCCTTGTTGGAGATCTGTTCCACAAATGGCAAATTCACTGGAGACATCCGAGGGTCAGCATTGGAGTGTTGCTGTGGAAATATACATTAGATTTTAAGTTGATGTGTGAACATGGCCTTACTGGTAATATGCAGCTAGATTTTGGCAAATGCTGTAGAACTTTTTTTTGCATTGGAGATATATAGATTATATAGATATATAGATTATATATATATATATATATATATATATATATATATATATATATATATATATATATATATATATATATATATCCACTAAATGGCTGCCTTTATCGTGTCTTGTTTAGATAGTATAAATTCAAGAACTAAAATAATAAGCGTTGTCTCCCCAGTGGAATGAACATAAGATCTACAAATATGATATACTACTAGAATAGTGAATAAAATATATCTTATAAATTTGTTAAATATATGAAAGGGAAGAGAAGGGAAAATTCGAACAGGTGGAAAAATGTACAGGGAGGATGCAGGGCAAAAATATGCACTAATAAAACCGCAGCATAATCATATCCATGATCCAAGGGGGTGAACACAATAACAGATGCCAAATCAATGACTGTCTATTCACAAATCCATATATAGATATTTAATTGTATTAAAGGAATATATATGTCTGCAGTGAATCAAGTAAGCCGGATCTGTATGGATAAAAATCAAGGTGTGTAAAGCCCCCGTTACACACTGCGATATCGCTAGCAATATGGCTGTAAGGTCACCGATTTTGTGACGTTGCAGCGATATTGCTAGTGATATCGCTGTGTCTGATACTTACCTCCGACCGGATCCCCCGCTGGTCGCGCGAGAAGCTTCTGGACCATTCCTCGTCGGTCACTTCCTGCGGCGCTTCCTGCTGTGATGACGAGCGACGCGTGGAGCCGGGCGGGAGGACACAGGATCGCCGCGTCTGACAGGTAAGTAGCAATCCCCGTCCCCTGCGATGTCGCTGGTGAGATCTGCCTGTGTGGCAGCTCACTAGCGAACACCTAGCGATGCACCAGCGATCCTGACCGCGTCATATCGCTGGTCGGGATCGCTGGTGCATTGCTAGGTGTAACGGTACCCTAAGGTAAGTGTGCAAATGTTACCAGCAATAGACAGTCAGCTGCTGAATAAGTGTGTGTATGTATGTGTGTGTGTATATATGTATATATATATATGTGTGTGTATATATGTATATATATGAGTGTGTGTGTGTATGTATGTATATATATATATATATATATATATATATATATATATATATATATATATATATATATATATATATATATATATATATATATATATATTAGAGAGCGAAATGGTTCGCTAATAGAATCTGACTCCATGGAAGAGGAAAACCATACTAATAAATGGTTGCCAGGATTCAGTCACCTTAAGTAACAAAAATATATAGCTAGTAAAATTCCTATGTATATAAAGTGCATAAGTCGGTAAACGGCAGAATACTGACCAACACAAGGAGCCCCGAACCAGCCTGCACCTGTCCTGACGTGCGCTTTGTGGGGTTTGATCCCCCTCGTCACTTGATTAGTGATTTATCTGCATATTTTTGCCCCGCACTCTCCCTGTACGTTTTTCCACCTGTTTGAATTTTCCCTTGTTTTCCCTTTCATATATTAACAAATTCATGATTCTAGTTGTGTATCATATTTGTAGGTCTTATGTTTGTGTCTTGTTTAGAGTCCACTTTGAGGAGTGCAAAAAAGTTGTTTCTTTTTTATAAAGAATGGTAAGCTGACTGCATTGTGTAAGAGAATAGACCGAGCTGGTTTAATACATTGGTCCCTGTGCTCCGTGAACAGACAACCAAAGACCTGGAACATGGACAGGAATTATGTAGTCAAACACTGGTCTTTACATCTCTCCTGAGTCCGTCATGAATCTTTCACTCCTTACCTACTAAGCTGACACGTGTACAGATAGTATCAGCCGTCTAGCTTCATGACCAAACGGATAGACACATTTTAGCTTGCTTATTTATTTATTACCCTGTAACATGGTAAAGCCATAGAAAAGGTTTGGCTGAGGAGCCCTAAAGCCCGGATACGTTGTAAATGAATAGAGATATATCATTATAGAAATTGATAAATTTTACTGTAATGTATAAAACGGCCATATTTTTTTTTGTTCCTAAAGGGCATTGGCAATAACTTATTTTGCAGCTGACTTTCCAAGCTTTGTAAATATGTTATATTATTTTTATGTGCGGCCTTGGAATGGCACTTTCTAACTCTCCCTCCCCATGCATCTGCTGTTTCCAACTGTTTATATATACATATGTATATACGGTGCTGACTTCTGAATGGCTGTGTCGACAGATAATGCTGCATATAGATGTATTATAATAACCCTATTAGATATGTATGGTTGAAACCCGGGGTGTACAGCAGTTAATCTGTTTCTAAACTTGTTCACAAGTGAGTGTGTGCATGTGACGTCCGTCATGTTTCCTTGGTCTCTAAATGGGAAGGAGAAATTAAGCACTACATTGCGATAATATCGGACCAAACTATTAGCGTGCGCTCAACCTTTCTTGTACCCTCGATTGTCTTCAGAAGTTGCATATAGTTACATTAGTGTACAAATTAAATATTGTGAAAATCAATAAAGTCTTGTATTTTTCCTGTATATGTATATGATGTAACTGGCAACAATATGTAGCTGAAGATCTAAAAACCTGTGTAGGTGTAAGGCTGTAGCACTAAAATGAAGTTGTGTTCAGTATCAGTGTGTCTTATACCTATGGTGAAAGCAAATCAACCAACGATGTGTACAAGGGTCAATAGAGTAGCGTAGGAACGCTTAACTTTACCTGTGTTAGGTCAATCCTTTTATTTGCAGACGAGAGCAAATAAATAAAGAAGCTGTGGAACAAAGGAATTTTTATCTCCCTTTTGTTTTCCTCTTCCGTTCTTGCACCAAAAAATCGTGGTTGAATGTTAGTGTGATCTACTACAGGCTGTGACTCCTACTACTTTATATAGTTTGTATGCATAAGCCTGCATTATATTTTGTATTGCATTGATGGAAGGCCACTGCTCTGCTGTATTATAGCATTCATCAAGGTAGGTCACCGCGGCGGTCAATAATTGCGATGTGGCACTACGGTAACACATCACCGCTGCAGGGATCCGTCAGCGTAAAAGGGGGTGATGGAGAATTAGCTGGGAAAACTTGTAATTGATCTGCTGTAATGTCTTCATATCAATGAGTGAAAGCTGTTCTTTGGTTCCAGGCTTCAATCCTATAGCTGGTGCACTAGTTTGTATAAAGGTAAGGTGGCACCTATAATCTCGTGTTATGTAAATGTTCCTACCGTTACATGCTTATCTGGGTGAATATATCAACACCTCTTCGGGAAACCAATGCAGTACATGCAGTGGGGAAAATGAGCATTTCATACACTACTGATTTTTTGCAAGTTTTCCTACCTGCTAAGAATGGAGAGGTCTCATTTTTTTAGTATGTACATTTCAACTGAGAGAGACCGAATCTAAAAATAACAACCAGAAAATCACATGTATGATTGTTTTAAATATGTCATGCAATAAAATTTAATTTTTATTATTTGATCACCTACCAACCAGAAAGAACTGTCTCACAGATTAGTATTTTTTTTTTTTTGTTTTGTTTTTTAAAGCCCTCCTACTCTGCCCTCATTACTTGTCTTAATTGCACCTGTTTGAACTAATTACCTCTATAAAAGAAACCTGTCCACACAATTACACTCCAACCTCTTTACCATGGCCAAGACTAAAGAGCTGTCTAAGGACACCACCAACAAAATAGTAGGCCTGCACAAAGCTGGGATGGGCTACAGGCCAATAGGCAAACAGCTTGGTGAGATGGCAATAACTGTTGGCACAATTATTAGAAAGCGGAAGAAACACAAGGACTGTCAATTTTCCTCGATCTGGAGCTCCATGCAAGATGTCACCTAGTGGGTAAGGATGATTCTGAGAGAGGTCAGGAATCAGCCAGGAACTACACAGGAGGACCTGGTCAATAACCTGTTTGTTACACACTACGCCATCATGGATTAAAATCCTGCAGGGCATGCAAGGTCCCCCTGCTCACCAGCAGCACGTTTTAAGATAGCCAATGACCATCTGGATGATCCAAAGGAGGCATGGGATGAAGGTCATGTGGTCAGATGAGACCAAAATAGAACTTTTTGGTAACAACTCCACTTGTCGTGTTTAGAGAAGAATGAGTACAACACCAAGAACACTGTCCCAACCGTGAAGCATGGTGGGAAAATATACTTTGGGGGTGCTGCACTGCATTGAAGGAAAGATGGATGGGGGTCATGTATTGCAAGATTTTGGCAAACAACCTGCTTCCCTTAGTAAGAGCATTGAAGATGGGTCGTGGGTCCAGCATGACAATGACCTGAAACACAGCTAAGGCAACGAAGGAGTGGCTCTGGAAGAAGCATTTCAGGGTCCTGGAGTGGCCTAGCCAGTCTCCAGACCTGAACCCAATAGAAAATCTTTGGAGGGAGCTGAAACTCAATGTTGCCCAGCAAATGCTCCGAGACATGAAAGATCTGGAGAAGATCTGTGGAAAGTTGTTCAAGAACTACAGGAAATGTCTGATCTCTGTAATTGCATAGAAAGGTTTCTATACCAAATATTAAGTTCTGGTTTTCTAATGTATCAAGTACTGATTTCATTCAATAAAATGCAATTTAATTATTTAAATAATCATACAGTATGATTTTTTTTTTTGTATTTTTAGATTTTGGTTTCTCACAGTTGACGTGTACCTACAATAAAAATTGCAGACATCTCCATTCTTTGTAGGTGGGAAAACTTGCAAAATCGGCAGTGTATCAAATACTTATTTTCCCTACTGTAAATAGATTACTGAACAGTAACAGTTGTCTTCCACTTTGAAACATTTTCTGTGCCCATGGTGGGAAGAAAAAAATACTTTTCCAACTTTGGTATGGGGAAGGGGACATCAAAATCAGCAGCCGCTCAGCTCCCGTTGCTTTCACAGTGAAAGAATCCGGCTGACAAATTGTGAAGGCTTCAGCTGCAGTTATTGATGGCAGAAGACCGGCGGATAGGCATTTCCATTTCAGTAGGTGACTCTTTTCAGGTAATATATAATGTATACAAGATGCATTCTAATCAAAGTGGTTATAAGAATCCTAGCAGATGAGCATGTATCCTGATAGAGTATATGTGACGACATTACCCATTATGAGTTTGAGAACAGTACCAAAAGCTTTCTACATTACTCATGTATAGTTTAGTATTAATGCTGTCTGCTACAATATGCATAACAAAAAAAGCAGACCACTAAATTCAATATTACTAACAGCAGAAGAATGGCGGTAACTGCTTCGTTCTATAGTTGAAATCACTGATCTGCTCCATCGGTGCTAGTTGTCCATCAAAACCATTGCAGTGATAGGCGGGAGGGTTGAGAAATAGCATCTTGTACACAGTTGTGGATCTTGTGCCACCAGCTGGAGATTAAAGGTGATAATGCACATTTTTCTATATCGCTAGATATAGAGACTGTGACAGTTCTACTGTAGTGGTGTGACCAAGACATCATGGGCTGACATCTGACAGCAGACAAGGCCGCTCCTCACATAGGGACTTTAAGAGACTCTTAACAGCACAGAATGACCATTCAATCTTAAAGGGAATCTGTCACCTGGTTTTGGCGGGCTATTTAAATGAGGTCTGTCCGGTCCGATGGGCGGTGTTTCGGATATTTGCCACCTCCCCATCCTTGGCCGCCGTCCGCAGTTTTTTTTTCATGAATAGGAGTAGGTGGCTGCCGTCGCGTGCGCTAAGCATTCTTGGCTAGCGCACGTGCAGTATGCTTTGCCCAACTGCGGGCAAAGCTGAAAAGCCTTACTGCGCATGCGCTGGTTAACTAGGCCCCAGAACACAGCAAAATACTTCCGGGGCTTAGTTAACCGGCGCATGCGCAGACAGGCTTTTCAGCTTTGCCTGCAGTTGGGCAAAGCATACTGCGCGTGCGTGAGCCAAGAATGCTTAGCGCATGCGCGAAAGATGGCGGACATCTATTCCTATTCATGATAAATCTGCGGACGGCGGCCAAGGATGGGGAGGCGGCAAAGATCCGAAACACCGCCCATCAGACCGGACAGACCTCAGTTAAATAGCCCGCCAAAACCAGGTGACAGATTCCCTTTAAATACCAAAGCACGGTGCTTCATTTCAGGGTCATTTTTTTTAAAATGCGTCTTCCCACCTTGTTTTTCCCTTCCACCCATCCCCCTCTTCTTTGATTGACAGCTCTGGTTTCACAGAGGCAGAGAAGAGTGGGAAGGTGCCCATAAATGATTGGCCCCACCATGAAGCACCGAGCGCCTGCAGTTGGAACAGTTATTCTGTGCTGACAAAGTCCCTTTAACAGCTGCTTCCACCAGTTCCCTGCGTCACTTGTGCACGTCTTTTCCACTACACAACTACTACACTGATTAAGTGCTCACCATGTCATCGGGGGAACGATAATTTGAAACATTTTTCCAGATCCCTTGCACCCAAGTGTACATTTATTCCATCTTGTCATTTCCTTGCGAGAGTGAATTACTGCCTCAGAGACAGGAGTGCAAATTCACGCACTTCCTCATTAGAAATGTGTCCCTATAAACAGACTAAATGTCAGAGAGAGAGAGATCTATCCATTAGAATTTCAAGGTTTCATCGTTTTATTTGGTGGGGAGTTAAGAGTTTGTCAGCGGCTCTCTCCCAAAGAAAACACAGGAACGTTCAGCCAACTATTCTGGGATATGGCCATGCAGTAAGAATAGTTTTGTTTTTTTTTGTGGTTTTTTTTTAAGTCAATGATGCACTACCAAGTGTCTCTGAGTGGCAAAAGTATATGAACCTTTTGCTTTAAGTATATGGACAGATGTCTTTGTGCAGCTAAACATTTTCGTTAACTGTTGAAGTCCTGCATTTATCCCTAGAAAACCGCTTCAACTCTGTTTTGCTGGTGGGTTTTCTCCCATGAACTCCTCACTTTAGGTCTTTTCACAACATTTTGATAGAATTGAGGTAAGGACTTTGCCCTGGCCATTCCAAAACTTTATTCTTCTTTAACCATAACATGTGTTCTTTGGGTCGTTGTACTGCTGCATGACATACGTTTTCTTGAGGATCAGCTCATGGACAGATATTTGGACATTTTACTTCAGAATTATACCAGCCAATTCTATTTTTACTTCTATAAGGGCAAGCTGTCTTGACCCAGATTTAGCAAAACGGGCCCAAACCATGATACTACTGCCACCTTGTTTAACAGATGGGGTGTGGTATTTATACTGTAAAGCCCCCGTTACACACTGTGATATCGCTAGCAATATCACTGTAAAGTCACCGATTTTGTGACGTTGCAGCGATATTGCTAGCGATATCGCTACACGTGATACCTCCTACCGGCTCCCCCGCTGGTTATCGCTGATCGCGCGAGAAGCTCCTGGACCATTCCTCATCGGTCACTTCCTGCGGCGCTTCCTACTGTGACGACGAGCGACGCTTGGAGCCGGGCGGGAGGACGCAGGATCGCCACGTCTGACAGGTAAGTAGCGATCCACGTCCCCAGCGATGTCGCTGGTGAGATCTGCCTGTGTGGCAGCTCACTAGCGACCACCTAGCGATGCACCAGCGATCCTGACCGCATCATATCGCTGGTCGAGATCGCTGGTGCATCGCTAGGTGTAACGGTACCCTAAGGTTAAGTTCTTACAACGAAGTTTTGATTCTGCAAATTTTTACTGTGCAAAAAATGTCTCATTGTTCTAGCACAGTGACTAGGATTTATAGAAGGCTCACGCCCACTGTTTTTTTTTTTTTTTTTCCCATTTCTTTACTGCACAGAGTAAACTGACCTATGGTGAGTATTTAAAACCTGCAACTGGTCAGTTTCTCTTACAAGTATGCAGATTTTCCCCATAGAATTGCATTGGTTCTGGAAAATTTGCAAGTATATGCAAAAAACGCATGTAATCTGCACATGATTATCAATAAAATTGTGTTAAAGCTGATTAGCAGTCTCAAAAACACAGCAGCTTTATATAAGAGACATGGATTTCTCTGGAATAAGACATTAGATCACAGATATCAAGGCATCATTTGATTCCGCTCCTGTGACCTGCATTCCCAAATAGATGGCTTAGGAGGATTGATAATTATTCATTGTGTTAGACATTAGGTAGCACTGGAAAAAATCTGAAACGAGAATTCATGTAAATGGTCCAATACATGAAGAGTGGGCAGCTTCCTCTCTCGAAAGAATGAACCTAACATTAAAGAAAGCCCTGTCAAGGTTATCTTGTTGCTGTCTTGGCTTTGTACTTGATATTTACTTTAGCAGAACTGTCTGTTCTCCAGGGGATGAGAGTACAGAAGATCACAAATTCACAAAACTGTTTCTTGTTACAGTTGTGTCAAATCAAACACACGTTATGAAGGTTATGGAGAACTCTTGGGGTACAACCAGTTACAATGTCCTCTGGCACCCTCTTTGGCTATGTTCACATGTCTAGCAGTTATTTCCATTTTTGGATCAGTTTTGAGATGATAAAAATGAAAATAAAATGATCCAGTACAGAATCCATTCAGCTGAATGGGAACGAAAATGCCCTAAAATGTCTTGAGTTTGACTGCTATACATCTGCAAACTGAGTCTGTATGACTTTGTCCAGTCATAAAATAAACAGATACAACCTGGATCTAACATTGAAGTCTAGGGGAAACAAATTATAAGAGATGGTCATCTGTGATGCCATCCGATAAAAGATCCACTTTGTAAGCATAACGCATACTAGAGGTGTTAAATAGAGCAAAACTAGACACAAAGCAAAAACAGATTGCATCCATGTTTGCTCCATTTGTGGTGGATCCAGGTTTCTTTTTTAAGACTGGATCTGCAACAACATGACATGTGAACAGAGCCTCTTAAAGTGGTAATTTGCTCTACCTGGTGATATTTGGTGGATTTTTGACTTTTGAAGCTTTTCCTAATAGTCTTTGTCAGAAAAACACAATTATAGTTTCTGACACAAGAATGTGCTGTGTTTGATTAGCAGACCTCCCAAATATAACAGGTAACGATGGAAACTAAGCAAACTTCCGTACATTAATTTTAACCTTCATGGGCATCTGTAACCATAGGAATAATTATTCATAACGTGTGAAATAGTAGAAGCAGCATGGGTTTCAGCTTTCACTAAATTCCATTCTGCCAAGGGCCCAAATTTTCTCATTTTACACTGTAAAGATATTATTGGAATATTTGTTTTCATCAATTCACAATCTATATATACAAATATTAAATACTCGTAAAACTAAATGCAAATACATTGCTTTAGATTGTGTTTTGATCACTATTTTATGGTCAGAAGCTCTTTATATTGACTACCTTCTCCTAGGTATAACATCAATGGTATGGTGAAGGTTTGTGTAAGCGTTTCACCTTTCTTACTTTAGGTTTCTCTAATGATAATAAATATCAATGTCTTAGTGATCTAAGTGTACTTTTTTTTTTTTTTTTTTGGAAACTTGGTGTGATAGTTGTTACATGGTGATTTAACATTCATGGGACCAACTAAAACATACCACATATGTGATTTTTGCCTCAAAACTACCTTTAACAAAAACAAAGAAAATTTGCTAGCATTGCATATGACGTCTTTTTCAGATGGGTTTTGCCTGTAATCCACCTGAAAAAGCACCAAAAAAAAATAGTGTACAGCAATGTGAAAATGACATTGACGTGCACACGTTCTATCTTGTGTCACTTCTTTTAACCACTTCAAGGTTCTAAAACCTTAAAGTTTAAAGAAGGAACACGAACATTCTCATACTAGAAAGTACAGAGCAAAGGCGCCGATAGCGAAGCTGCCACAAAAACAACAGTATCAAATAAAGGGATATTTGTGGATGGTTTCCGTGCTGCTAGAGGAAATTGAGACATACAGGTGAATCTTACAAAATTAGAATATCATTAAGTTAATTTATTTGAGCTCTTCAATACAAAAAGTGAAACTCATATTATATAGTCATTATAGTGATTACAAACAGAGTGATCTATTTCAAGTGTTTATTTCTGTTCATGTTGATGATTATGGCTTACAGCCAATGAAAACCCCAAAGTCATTATCTCAGTAAATTAGAATTCTTTTGTAACACCACTTTGAAAAATGATTTTAAAGGGAATCTGTCACCCCTTTTTTGAGATATCATATAATGATATCATTCAATTGTGTCACATAAGGATTCTCTTAGTACTTTTGCTTCCCCCTGACCCCGCACCTTTCATGCATAAATACCTTTTTATATCGGTTCAGATGTATGTAAACTGCCACGGTCCAGTCCGATGGGCGGGGCTTATTCACCTGCTCCCCCCCTCCCTGTCTTGCTCTACACAAAAAGAAATGCGTAGAGCAAGACGGGGAGGGGGGGAGCAGGTGAATAAGCCCCGCCCAGCGGACCGGACAGCGGCAGTTTACATACATCTGAACCGATATAAAAAGGTATTTATGCATGAAAGGTGCGGGGTCAGGGGGAAGCAAAAGTACTAAGAGAATCCTTATGTGACACACAATTGAATGATATCATTATATGATATCTCAAAAAAGGGGTGACAGATTCCCTTTAAATGTTAGCCTATTTAAATGTATGCTCAGTAAAAGCACTAATACTCAATCGGGGCTCCTTTTGCATTAATTACTGCATCAATGCGGCGTGGCATGGAGGCAATAAACCTGTGGCACTGCTGAGGTGTTATGGAAGCCCAGGTTGCTTTGATAGCAGCATTCAGCTTGTCTGCAATATTGGGTCTGTTGTCTCTCATCTTCCTCTTGACAATGTCCCATAGGCAAGTTTGCAGGCCAATCAAGCACAGTGATACTGTTGTTTTTAAACCAGGTAGTGGTACTTTTGGCAGTGTGGACAGGTGCCAAGTCCTGCTGGAGAATGAAATGTCCGTCTCCAAAAACCTTGTCGGGAAGAGAGAAGCAAGAAGTGCTCTAAAATTTCCTGGTAGATGGCTGTGCTGACTTTGGTCTGGATAAAACACAGTATACCTATACAGCGTCGGACTGGAACACCTTGGGCCCACCAGAGAAAATCATTCTTGGGGCCCACTATGTAGCTGCATAGAGTTAAATACCAGACCACCAATTATGCGGTAAAACACGCTAATATCCAGGTATAATATAAGGTTGTACATGTCTTAATTATGTAGCAGGAGTTGGGGTAGCCCCTCATAGAATATAAAGCAGCCCCCTCACATAATATAATGCAGCCTCCTCATAGAATATAATGCAGCCATCTCATAGAATATAATACTGCCCCCCTCATAGGGTATAATACTGCCCCCCTCATAGGGAATAATGCACCCCCTCATAGGGTATAATACTGCCCCCCTCATAGGGTATAATAATGCACCCCCTCATAGGGAATAATGCTATATAGATATATAGTTAGTTAGATAGATATAGATAGAAAGATAGATGTAGAAATAGATAGATATAGAGATAGATAGTAGATAATGGATAGAAAGTAGATAATGGATAGATATAGATAGAAAGATTGATAGAGATAGATATAAAGATAGATATAGAAAGAAAGATAGATAAATAGATATAGAGATAGATAGATAGATATAGAGATAGATATATAGATAGAGATAGATAATAGATATATACAGATATAATAATAATAATAATAATAATATAGACATATATAGATGGATATAGAGATAAATATATAGATAGATGGCTATAAATAAAAATAGATAGAGATATATATATATAGAGATAGATAGATATAGAGATAATATAGAGATAGATAGATATAGAGACAGATAGATATAGAGATAATAGCTAGATATAGAGATATGTATAGAGATAGATAGATATAGAGTTAGAAAGATAGATATAGAGAGAGATATAGAGATAGCTAGATAGATATATATAGATAATAGAGATAATAGATAGATATAATAGATAGATATAGAGATAGATGGATAGATCAATAGATAGATAAAGAGAGAGAGATATAGATAGATAATGAGATATAGAGATAGATATAGAGATATAGTGTTAGATAGAAAGATAGATATAGAGATAGATATGGATATAGAGATAACAGATAGATATAGAGATAGATAGATATAGAGATAATATATAGATAGATAGATATAGAGATAATATATAGATAGCTATAGAGAGAGATATAGAGATAGATATAGAGAGAAACAGATATAGATATAGAGATAGATAGGTAGATAGATATAGAGATAATAGATAGAGATAGATAGATATAAAGATAGAGACAGAGAGAGCGGTAGATAGATAGAGAGAGAGATAGATATAGAGAGAGATAGATACAGAGATCGATAAATAGATAGAGAGATAGATAGATAGATAAAGATAGATAATAAATATAGAGATAACAGATAGATATAGAGATAGAAAGATATAGAGATAGGTAGATATAGATAATAGAGATAGCTATAGCTAGATAGATAGACATAATAGATAGATATAGAGATAGATAGATAGATGTAGAGATAGAAAGATAGATAGAGATAGAGCGATAGATAGAGATAGATATAGATAATAGAGATAAATAGATAAAGATAGATAGATATACAGAGAGATAGAGATAAATAGATAGATATAGAGAGAGATATAGAGAGAAATAGATATAGAGATAATAGATATATATAGAGATAGAGAGAGATAGATACAGAGAAAAGATATAGAGATAAATAGATAGAGAAAGATAGATAGAAAGATAGATATAGAAATAGAGCGATAGATAGATATACAGAGAGATATAGAGATAGATAGAGATATATAGATAGATATAGAGAGAAATAGAGATAGATAGATATATAGATATAGATATAAAGATAGATATAGAGATAGATATAGAGATAGAGCGATAGATAGCGAGAGATATAGATATAGAGATAGATACAGAGAAAAGATATAGAGATAGATAACGGATAGATAGATAGGTATAGAGATAGATAGATATAGATATTAGATAGAGATATATATAGATAAAGATAGATAGATATAGATGGTAGCTAGATAGATATAGATGGTAGCTAGATAGATAATAGATATAGAGATAGAGTAAGATAGATATAGAGATAGATAGACATAATAGATAGATATAGAGATAGATAGACATAATAGATAGATATAGAGATAGAAAGAGATATAAAGATAGAGCGATAGATAGAGATAGATATAGATAATAGATAGAGATAGATATAGAAAATAGATAGAGATAGAAAGATAGATAGATATGAGAGAGATATATAGAGATAGATAGAGAGAGCGAGAGAGATATAAAAAAAACAAACAAAACACAATACTCACCTCTCCTCCTCGCTCCCACGCTGATCCCGGCTTCAGTGTCAGGAGCTGCCCCCTCTGCCAGACACACAGCGGGTGCGCGATGTAGTGACGTCATCGCGCACTGGCTGTGAGCCAGGAGCAGAGAGGACTGAGGGCGGCGCCGGCCCTGATGCAGAGCGGCTTACTGGGCTGGGGGCGGGGCCTCTGGGGGTGGAGACCTGAAATGAGATTCACTGCTTCGCAGTGAATATTCATTTCTCTTTAGCAGCGGGGACAGGGGCTCCTGCCTCCTGACACCCGCTGCTGCTCCGCTGGCAGGGGCCCCCATAGCAGCTGCATGGTGTGCGACACACCACTGGCTGGGGGCCCCTGGAGCAGCGGGGGCCCTAGGCAACTGTTGGCCCTGTATGCCAGTAGGTGCCAGGGCCCACCAGATGCCAGGGCCCACCGGAGAATCCTCCGGTGGGCCAGTCCGACGCTGTACCTATACCACAAGATGACATGGCTCCCCAAACTATCACTGATTTTAGAAACTTCACACTAGACCTCAAGCAGCTTGGATTGTGTGCATCTCCACTCTTCCTCCAGACTCTGGGACCTTGATTTCCAAGGTCTAGTGTGAAGTATCCACAGCTACTGTGTCCTCACCCATTCCTTGTAGATTGTGAGCCCTCATGGGCAGAGTCCTCTTGTACCAACCGGTGACTCGTTTTGTTCAAGATTATTGTATTTTCTTTTGTTATACAGCTCTGGCAAAAATTGAGACCACTGCAAAATTTTAATTGTCTAATTTTTCTCTTTATAGTTATATTTTTGAGTAAAATGTAAATTGCTCTTTCCTATAAACTGCTGACAACATGTCTTCAAATTTGCAAGCACTAAA
Source organism: Dendrobates tinctorius (assembly GCF_039654945.1). Lineage (NCBI taxonomy): Eukaryota > Metazoa > Chordata > Amphibia > Anura > Dendrobatidae > Dendrobates > Dendrobates tinctorius. The sequence continues at coordinate 28,275,064 of NW_027361673.1, read as the reverse complement.
TTTTGTATTTATTTTCAGAAAATGAGAAATGGTCAAAATAAAAAAAATGCAGTGCTTGCAGACCTCAAATAATGCTAAGAAAACAAGTTCATAATCATTTAGAAACAATACTACTAATGTTTTAACTCAGGAAGAGTTCAGAAATCAATATTTTGTGGAATAACCAGGATTTTTAATCACAGCTTTCATGCGTCTTGGCAGGCTTTCCACCAGTCTTTCACACTGCTTTTGGGTGACCTTATGCCATTCCTGGTACAAACATTTAACCAGTTCTTTGATGGCTTGTGACTATCCATCTTCATCTTGATTACATTCCTGAGGTTTTCAATGGGGTTCAGGTCTGGAGATTGGGCTAGCCATGACAGGGATTTGATGTGATGGTCCTTCATCCACACATTGATTGACGTAGCTGTGTGGCATAGCACATTGTCCTGCTGGAAAAAACAATCAGAGTTGGGGAACATTGCCTGAGCTGAAGGAATCAATTTTTTCCAGAATAACCTTGTATGCGGCTTGATTCATACATCCTTCGCAAAGAATAATCTGCCCAATTCCTGCCTTGCAGACGTATCCCCAGATCACCACCGATCCTCCACTAAATTTCACAGTGGGTGCAAGACACTGGGGCTTGTACGCCTCTCCACGTCTCCGTCTAACCATTAGACGACCTGGTGTTGGGCAAAGCTGAAAATTAGACACATCAGAAAAGATTACCTTACTCCAGTCCTCTATGGTCCAATCCTTATGGTCTTTGGCAAACTTCAGCCAGACTCTCCTTTGCTTCTCATTGATGAAAGGCTTTTTTTTTTCTAGTTTTACATGACTTAAGCCCTGCCTCTAGGAGCCTGATACGAACAGTTCTGGCCATGCACTTCACCTAGCTGCCATTTGCCATTCCTTTTATAGGTCACTTGATATCATCCTGCGGTTGCTGAGTGACATTCGAATAAGATGACAGTGATCCCGGTCAGTGGAGAGTCGTTTTCACCCTCTGTCGGTCTGTAGCTTTGTTGTCCCCAATATCTGCTGCTTGACCTTGTTGTAATGGAGCGCCGTCTTAGAAATTTTAAGGAAGGAGGAAACATGACGCTCACTGTATCCCTCAGCTAGTCAAGCCAGAATTGAGCCTTTCTTTTCCTCACGTAAGACTTTTCTTTTCAACTCCTTTTGCATGGTTAAAAGTTATTTTTTCATTCCTATTACTTTTGGGATATTACTAACACTTGTTTTGCCATCCAGCTGTCTTATTGCAAGAGGATTGTGAACGCAGCAGCAGGGTTTTTTTTTTATACTTTCCTTCGTTAAATAAGATTTTGGTTCAGGTGATCACCTAATCAGAAGCATATTAAGTAGAATGAGGTGTACTCTGGTTGGAATTCAACTGCCACTGGAATGGAATGGCTGTCAGACATGTAGAGAAGCTGATTTTTATAAAACTGCAGTGGTCTCTTATTTTTTGCCAGAGCTGTATATACCCCTTTTCACATGTAAAGCGTCATGGAATAAATGACACTATAATAAATAATAATAAGTGACATAAATGAACATCTTGAGCACACAACAGGTCAGAGTTGTGCAGAGTCATGGTGCTCGTCTTTCTTTTGTCGTTGCATTGCCTGCCTGAGACCAAGATGAAAAGGTTTTTGTTTGTCTCCTTCCTCCAACATTGTGGAAATCAGAGGGAATAGTGAAATCCTGCTTGGAGCGTCCCCCCCTTCCTTCAGCAGCAGATGTAGGCATTGTCTTGTATTGTACTGCTAGGAAGAACGCAGATGTCCAACTCAGCAGATTTGCTCTCCAGGAAATGACAACTGGCCAGAAGCAATCATTCCTAGCTCTTGTGAAGCACACTTGGGGAATTAATAAAGTTCTGCAGTCTGGTAACCATATTTAAGTGTTAACTATTTTATTTATGTGAATTACCTATATGGCTTTTATCACAAGATGAAAAATAAACAGCACGTCACATAAATTAGATATATTTACCTGCCACGCAAAAGGAAAATTCTGCTCATGCACCCTACAGTCATACTGCTCCGCACAACTCTTGAGTAGAGAACCGTAATATGGCATCCACTGGGGCCTTACCGTACCCCTATAAACCTCTGATTTTATACAGAGGCATTATAAGATTTTCAAGTCGAATTCAGTATAAGTCAAATATACGGTCAATGCGACATGCTCCAATAAATGCTATATTACAGATGAGTATCTCCATAACGGAAAGTTGTACGCATGCCCCATGCAGTGACACACACAGAGCCCAAGCCACACAGTCTTCACGTGTGATGCTTTACAGGCTCTATGCACATTTGCTTAAAGTCTTACTTTACTATTACATTAAATGGCCAGCATTTGTCAGCACTCCAGTCTGAGCTTACACCTATGGTAACTGTTTTTTTAATGCTAACATCTTTCCTCTTTTTTTAAGGCTGTTAATGAAGTGTTGTAGTAGTCATGTCACTAATAACGCAAACACATTTAAAGGATTTCATTTTTCACTAAATTTGTATTACTCCAATGCATTTAGAAGAGTTTGTGTATACAGCTCCTGTGCTGGCCTATACGTTTTTATAGTTACAGACAACAAATAAATGTAGTGTGTAGTCAGACACTTTGTTAAAGAGTCATAAGACTTGTTTCATCTGCCTCTTGTTCAGGATCACCTATGCACAAAAGATTTAAACATTGCTTCTTATTATAAAATAGTAGTGGAAGCAAAGCGTTCCAAAAGATAAAACCACAAAACTGCAGGACCTCTATATTATAAACTGTAAGGGAAAGTAAAGGCCTGGTCTGGGAAACGGGGAGACGAGGGTGTGAGATTGAGAAGGCTCCCACACATAATAAACTAATATCGGCTGATCCCACTGATAAGGACAGGTTCAGTCAATGCTCTAACATGTCAGCAGCTGGCCAACTGATAGTCGGGATAGATGTCAATCCCGCATGACTGACGATCGTATTTTGTTCTTGGAGATAAGATAACGTGTCAGCTGGCAACTTTGTCATAGAGAACACAGGAGCACTCGGCCGAATGAGAGCTCCTGTGCATGGGAAAGTCATCTGAGATGACTTCGGCTGAAGAATTGTTTGGTCAAAAGCCATTTAATGTGTTTGACGAGCTGTAGGATATCTTTAGTAGGTAGAGGAGCCATTAAAGTCCACTCAACTTCTATCAGTTCACATAGGGTTCAGTGTTGGCCCCACTATAATAAGCACACACGTTGGTGGAAATGACTTATAATACACAAGCATAAATGTTTACCAAAAGCATAAATCCATATCTGATATACTTTTGGTTTAATGAAACTGAAAATATTATCCAGAGTAACAGCACATTTATGGAACATTTTCTAGTGATTTCTTGATAAGAGATTAATAACTCATGAAATAATCACCTTCCAATACAAAAATAATGTATAAAATATTAATCTAGTTCATCTTTGGTAAATTGAATACGAAGTCAATAGTCTTACAATGTAACACAACAAGAGACTTAGATTCTCCTTTTTCCGATCATGTAGTATGATCTCATGATTTCTTATTGGATCTAATTTATTTTTATGTAATTTGTCTCATTTTTGTAGTTTGGCATCTTTAAGAGTGAAACTAAATTTGACAAAGAGTGCAAATTACTATTCTTTCATCTGCAAAGTCTTCTATATAAATCTTTATTTTTAGTCAATACAAGGATTCTGTTATTATAGTGTAGCAAATCACTTTGGAAAACATTAAAAACTTCAACTGACCCTGCCAGTTCCTGTACAGACTAGAGATCCTGACCCCACAGTCCCTAGTGGTTCCTGTGTGAGCCGAGATGGCCCCAACCACAGACTAGACTATGGCAACTCAAACCTATGCTGCTTGAAAGGCCGTCGAGCACTTCGCATTCCTCCTGATAAACTGGAGGGCATAGCAGAGTGTAAATTACCTACAGATTGGAAAGTGTGCTGAAATAGACAAAGATCCCAGAATGAGTAAAAAAAAACATGAAATACAAAATAAAGAATTAAGAATGTACTGTTAGAAAATATGCTGCATACTTCCTGAAAAGATAGGTGAAGGGTAAACAACATAAACATCAAAGAGATATATACTAGCTGGTCTTCCAAAGACTGCCTTAAACTACAACAATATGGTAGGACATCCAAATGAGACTATCAGTAGCAGGAAATACCAGCAGGGTGAAAGTAAGCCACACATGACAGGTGATTGGGTAAACACATGAATAAATTAAAACACCTGTTCTAAAAAGACTAAAGCAAGGACAATAAAAACTAAACACCTGAAGAGAAGGTATATTGCTATGGTTCGGCGGACAGAGAAGCCTATGACAGAGCACAGGCTCAAGGGTTTGAACCCAGATGTCAGGCAGATACTATCAAAGAGAAGTAAAAGTATTTTCTTTATGCTTTGCCTTCCTTTGAAATCCACTATTTTACTGTTGTCAAAAACCTGCTCCAAATTACACTTGGTCAACTTTTATTAGCTGTTCACAAGTCTTTTTCAGTGACAGTTTTACCCAGTGTTTTACAATTTATTATATAATTATACATTTTATTTCCTCTGCCCAAGTGCATGACCTTACATTAATCTTCATTTAAACTGCCATTTCTCAGCCCAAACCTCCAGTTTATATAAATCCATCTGTGACATTAAATTATCCTCTTTTGCGTTGATTACTTTGCAGAGTTTAGTATCATCTGTAAATACTGAAAATCTATTCTGTATGTCTTCTTCAAGGTCATTAATAAATATGTTCAAAAGAAAAGGACCCAATACTGACCCCCTGTGGTACCCCACTGCGACCCAACTGAGTGTGTCCCATTAATAACCACCCTGTTTCCTATCACTGAGCCAGTTGTTAACCCAGATACATACATATATATTTTCCCCTAGTCCCATTACTCTCATTTTATGTATCAACTTTTGGTGTGGCACCATATCAAATGTTTTTGAAAAATGATAATTATATACAGTTAATTTGATTTTCCTGAATCCCATGACAGCAATTGAGAGAGTAGGATCCGCCTCAATCACTGTACAGAAAGCCAAGAGCACAAAATAAAAAGGCAACGCCCATTTCCTCCATCAATGTGGTTTCCAAGAAGTCAAGTAGGAGTTACCCAAATTAAAATTATTCTTATTAATTATACATTCACTCAAGCCCATTCTTCATTGTGAGAAGAGAATATTGAGAACCACCACCAACCATAAGCCAGAGGGAGGGAAAATTAGGGGTGCTGTCATGGGTCAAACAATCAGTAGATTTGGTTTCCAGTACCATCTCTATGCTGATGACACCCAATTATACGCTTCTTCTCCTGACATCACGCCAGCCTTTCTAGAAAACACCAGCGATTGTCTAAACGCTGTGTCTAACATCATGTCCTCACTATAACTGAAACTGAACCTGTCAAAGACTGAACTCCTTGTGTTTCCTCCCTCTACTAATGTACCTATACCCGACATTGCCATTTTTGTGTGTGGTTCCACTATTACTTCCCAGCAACATGCCCGCTTTCTTGGGGTCATACTTGACTCCGAGCTTTCCTTTGCCCCCCACATTCGATCACTGGCTCGCTCTTGTCATCTGCACCTCAAAAACATTTCTAGAATTCGACCTTTTCTTACTTTTGACTCTGCAAAAACTCTTACTGTTTCCCTTATTCATTCTCGTCTCGACTATTGTAACTCTCTTCTAATCGGTCTCCCTCTTATCAAACTCTCCCCCCTCCAATCTGTCATGAATGCTGCAGCCAGGATCATATTCCTCACCAATCGTTACACCGATGCCTCTACCTTGTGCCAGTCATTACACTGACTACCCATCCACTCCAGAATTCAGTATAAACTTATTACCCTCACCCAGAAAGCACTCCATGGCTCAACACCACCCTACATCTCCTCCCTTGTTTCAGTATACCACCCTACCCGCGCCCTCCGTTCTGCTGATGACCTGAGGTTAGCATACTCAATAATCAGAACCTCCCACTCCCGTCTCCAAGACTTTACACGTGCTGTGCCAATTCTTTGGAATGCACTTCCCAGGTCAATACGATTAGTCCCCAATCCCCACAATTTTAAGCATGCCCTGAAAATGCATTTATTCAGATTGGCCTATCGCCTCAACACATTAACCTAATCTATCCCTGTGTGGCACAGCCAAAAGTTTTACCATAACCAGGTTCCCCGCACCATGTTCCCACATGCTTTATGCATCCATTAGCCCTCTGTGTCTTCTGTACTGTTAAGTGTGTAACATTATGGCTGGTCCATACAATCAGGGCAACTGCAACCACCCACCTTTCGTGTCTACCTCTTTCCTCATAGATTGTAAGCTTGCGAGCAAGGCCCTCATTCCTCTTGGTATTTGTTATAATCTATGTGATTATTGTTATGCTGTAATGTCTATTGTCTGTACAAATCCCCTCTGAAATGTAAAGTGCTGCGGAATATGTCGGCGCTATAGAAATAAAAATTTATTATTATTATGGGTTTCAGGAAAATTAAATTACCGGTAAGTAATCATCAGTTACACCCCCTCACCCATGAACGCGCCTGAGCGTTGATCTTATGCCTGAAGAAAGATTCCAAGAATATCCCAGTTGAACGGATAGTGCTTCAGGAAGGAGGACTGTGAAAGTTTTAGATATCATTCAATCAAGATAATCTCTCTATTGATTTGGAGCTCCAACAAAAAGCGCCAACAAGAGTAATAAAGGAATTCTTTTACTGTTTACAACAACTTTTTATTTTTTTTCCCAAGAGAGGGTCTATATTTAAAGACTTCACATATATGTATGGTTGGTTATCTTCCTCAGCATTAATTACATATTCTGTACTTTATTAAATCACCTAACCAACAAGTGCAGTATATAGGAACTGGTACTAAGACTTAGCATGCCTTAACTGGACTTAAGGTGGTTTTATTCAGCCACATCCATGTTACACCTCCAACTAGGAGGGTAAACTGAACTGTAGATGTTTATAAATTTAAATGCTTAGCAGTCTAACTTATGACACCAGACTGAGGGGGATCAACTGGATTTATACTGGTTTTGTTCAGCTTAGCCATGCATAAGCTACAAATCTCACTAAAAGGATAGCCTGGAATCCACTTAAATTCCAGTCCAAGTTATGACTTCAGACTCCAAAGAGTAACTGGACTTTCAATGATTTAAGTTGGCCAACTCCAACATGATAACTTGGGCGTAGATATTTTTCAACTAAAAGTCGACCAGTCCATTTTGAGTCTCCCAACAATGGACTTACAACAGTTTCATTCTGATTATCGCCATCATTTACACCTAACCAAGGGGACAACTGGGACTTAGATGATAAATACGGACCGGACCAGTTCAGTATCTTATCCAAGTGTGAGGGACTGACTGGAAATTGTCAGGAACACCGCACTGCACTTGCTCACTGAGCTAGTGCATGTGTCCTGAGTAAGAGAAACTGTGCTCTAAGATACCTGTGGAGCGGGCAGCAGCAGCAGAGAAGATGCGTGCTTCAAACCAGCAGGACTTCAAGCAAGTGACTGCTGGGGGTGTGGCCTAAACTCCAGAGAGCTAGGGGCTGCAGGAGAACTCCTAGAAGGGTAACTACAGGATGAAGTTACCAAGGGGCATAGACAGGGACATAAACCACATCAGGCCGGGATCAAAGCACGAGACAGCACGACAGTACCACAAAGGATTAGACAGGATAGTCAGGACGTAGCCAAGGAGTCAGAAACCAGAGAAACAAATATAAAGTACAGAATCAACAGGCAAAATCACAACGGGGGACAGAACCGGGTCAGAACCATATAAGCAAGTTAGAAGACAATCAACAGATACACAGGGGTCAACACACTCGGCCAAAGGCAAAAGTATAACTGACGGGGATTGGAGTTTCCCAGGGCTATAAGAAGCTCTCCCTGAACCAAAGAGAGGCCACAATAATTAACCCCAGACATGCAGGTCAAAGCCTGCACTGGGCTCAAGACATTAACCCCTGACCTGCAGGTCAAAACCTGCACTGGGATCATGACAGAAATCTGTTGGACTCCCCAGCTACCTTAAGGACTGTATTTTATTAAGGCCCATCCTTGTTGCTTAATAGAATCACCACAGACTGACGGCATCAATCGGAAGCCATCCTTACCAATATCAGCAGTATTGCTAGTAAAGGGTAGTGAAGCTTTGAGACAGTAGTAAAAACAAACCTACAAGCCCCAAGATGGCTGGCTAATCAGGCAAGCGCCAAGACCACCAAAATTGTACATACTAATGTCATACTCCATCAAAGGCCTCATCAAGACATGCCATGAGGCAGTGACAGAGAAAGAAAATCCTAGACCTATGGTGGCAGGCTATTCCACAGCTATGAAGCGGCCCGTAAACCCTCAGGCAGGTCAAACACGAGACATGAGCTGGCATGGCATACGAGGCCATTCCCCAGGCAACCAGCTTCACACACATGACATAAGTCCGAGTCGACAGGTCTAACACACATGATCTGAGGCCAGACAAAAATGTTCTTTTAGCCTCAAATTTTCACAAGGGTAACAGGAGAAAAAGGACCAAAAATTTGTTCTGCAGTTTCGCCTGAGTATTTTTTTTAGGGACCACATCACATTTGAAATGGCTTTGGTGGGCCTAGATGACAGAAAATATTCAAAAGTTATATCTTTCTAAAAACTGCACCCTTCAAAGTCCTAAAAACAACATTCAAGAAATATATTAACCCTGCAGGTGCTTCACATGAACTAAAGCAATGTGGAAGAAAAAAAAACATTTAACTTTTTACACAAAAATTTAACTTTAGCCCCAAATTTTTGATTTTCACAAGGTTAACAGGAGAAATTGCACAACAATTTTGGGGGTCCATTTTCTCCTGAGTACACAGATACCCCATATGTGTACGAAAACTACTGCACCATTTGACTTTTCTAACGCAAAAATGGCTAGAATCGAGTGCGGATGACATGTCCCACTTGGAGAGCCCCTGATGTGCCTAAACAGTGAAACTCTCTAGGGGTGTGGTGATCATAATGACACCACAGGTGTATTACAGAATTTTATACCATTGGCAGTAAAGAAAAAATAGTTACATGGAAATGGGGAAAAATGGCACCAAAATGTGTTCCACAATTTCTGCTAAATGTAAAAATACGCCATATGTGGCTGTACAGTACTACTTAGCCACACAGCGAGAGATGGGAGGGACAGAGTGCTATTTGCCTCCTGGAGTGCAGATTTTCCTAGAAAAATTTGCAGGCAGACTCCATATTCAAAGCCTCTAAGTGCTAGAAGAGCTGAATCCCCCCCTCAATTGACCTCATTTTGGAAATTATACTCCTTTGGGAATATATCTTCAGGTGTTGTGATGATTTTGACTCCATAGGTGTGTTCCACAAACAGGCAGCAGTGGATGTTGCCTAGTGAAAATGGCAAAATTGCCTTGAAGGTATGTCTGATATATGTAGCTTTTTCCCTTTGTTTGTGCTGCCATATTTATAAATTTTGTTTTCACTTCTCTGCTAATTTTCAGATCACCTCTATCTCATTTCATACAGATTACACTTGGTCACTGCCACTACAGGTAATATAGACAGTATCTTATTTTCCACTTTATCACATCTCCTTGGTGGTTTTCCTTATACCCCCCCTTGTTTCCATCTCCACACTCCTTATTCCCATCTCACTTTTGACAGCCTTTATCTTATGACCTTTCAGCTACCTGATGCTCTCCTGACCTTCCTTTTTTCTTTTCCTTTCTTCCATTTTATTCAGTGCTTCACTTAATTGTATGTATATTTCTCTCCCTGATTGATTTATAATGTGATTTTTACTAGCCTGTCCTATATTGGAACCTTTGAGTTCCTTGTAATCATGTTTTTTTCTGTACACTGCCACATTTTGACCATTTATGTGATATATTGTTTATGCTTTGTTTAGATAATCCTTGATGAAGGCCAAAGAGGCCGAAATGTTAGGATGTTTATGTTCATTCCACAGGTTGCCTGCTTTATTAAATTGAATCACATACTGCAAGTTTACATAGTGTGCCAAACATTTTTTTTACTTGAAAATTGCAAACTGCCATTGTAGTGGCCAGTATGTGGTAGTCACCAGTACGTGGTAGTGCCTTGCTCATGCTTCTGGAGACACGCACCCATAAATTAGGCGGGCTCTAATCTCTACAGAAATGCCAAAAATGTGAATGCTAAAGTTAGATTAGGCACACTGGGGCTGGCTCAGAAGGGAGAGGGGCATTTGGATTTGGGAACGCAGAATTTGCTGGATTTCTTTTGGGGGGTCAAAGAGCTAGATCCTTTATGCTACCAGTAACGTGGAAGCCCCCTATATTTCCATTAACAGATGATGGACATGAGTGGGGACTTTTTGTGTGGATTGAGATGAAGCTTTTATTGGGAACATTTTACAAAACACTTGGAATCACATTTATCCAGCGCCCTACGCTGAGCGCTTACTTTATGCTACCAGTAACGTGGAAGCACCCTATATTTCCGTTAAGAGATGATGGATATAAGTGGGGACTTGCTTTTTTTGTGGATGGAGATGAAGCTTTTGTTGGGAACATTTTACATAACGTTTGGAATCACATTTATCCGGCACTCTATGCTGAGCACTAACTTTGTGGCTTCCATCTAAATCTCCAAGTAACGTGATTCAGATGAAACCCCGGAGGGATCCATTCACTATAATGACACAGCAGAGTTACTCTGGACTCCGTCTGGCCTCTGTTCTGCGGTGTCCTTTTTTCAGAAGTGAACAAAAGTGTGGTCGACCGCGCATTTATGCAATCCTTAAAAAACAGACACCGGTCAGACAGCGTCCACAGTGCCTCCATCTGCCTCATTATAGGGCATCTTCCCCTGGGGGTTTCATCTGAATCACGTATTTCAGAGATATACGCAGAAATCCTATGTAAGCGCTCAGCGCAGAATAAATGTGAGCCGAGCCTTACTGCCATCTTTGACAGACAAAATGAAAAAAATCAGTAATAGCTCAAGAATTGGATCAATTTATTTTTTATGCCGTTCCTAGTACAGTATAAATGATTAGCCGACTTTATTCAGGTTGTTGCAATTACAGCGATACCAGATTTATATCGGGTTTTTATGTTTGGCTGCTGTCACACACTAAAAGATGCTTCATATTGTGTGAGGTAGCGCTGCCATTTAAGTAGGGGATCACTCACTTGGCAGCCACAAAATCAGATCCGGCACAGGTTTTCCATAAACCAGTATAGTCCATGCGGTTTATTAAACATCATAAACCATGACCAGCAATATATAAACGGCATAGCGTCCATGACAGAACTTCACTTTGTTAGCAATGTCCAATATGCAGGCTTTTCAGCCTCACAGTTATATCTCACCCCTTCAGGGTTCTCTCATGGCTGCTTCTCCATACTGCAGACATTCATTCCCTCCAGGGAACTCTCAGGCACTTGCAGCCATTACTCACAGCATCCACACGTGCTGGCAGGCAGGAAGCCCCATCTCAGCGGGACCTACCACACTGGATCAACCGGGTCCAAACATTCACTACCTGTGACCTATCCTGGCCACATTATATGGTTCATAGCCACGCCCACCGGGTCACATGACTCTGACCTCATCACAGGTCCTTCAAGCATTTACACACTCTTTCCAACAGTGCTTTAAACACACCCCCTGGGTGGGTTTGTAGGTAACCAGGCCCGCCCATCTCTCTAGTTACCTGGAGACTTCTCCCTTACACATTGAAACAACACCTCAGCAATATCATTGCTGAACAACACATAAGTCTCCATCCCAAAGCCACCCACTTTGGGATACATAATGGCCATTCCGTATTCTGCCATTCATCCTTTCTCCTGGGACATCCACACAGCGCCCCCTAGCAGACTCAGTGGTTACTACACCACAATTTAAAATACTAGTTTTTGCATCACTATTAGAGTTGAGCGAAACGGGTCAAATTCAAAAATAGCCGACTTTAGCTAAAGTCGGGTTTCGCCGATGGAAACCCGACCATAGCGTGAGGTCAGTCATGAGGTCGCCGATCAGAGTGCCAAAGTCGCGTTTCAAATAATGCTTCCAGCGCCTTTTCTCAGCCAATGATGGAGGACGCACACTGTGGGCAATGCGATGACATGGGCAGCGGCTACTACCATCTTAGAGAAGGGCATTGAAGTGATTGGCTGGCTTTGTGTGGCATCACAGTGGGTATAAAAGGCTGTGACCGCCGACTGCCATCTTACTTCTGCTGATCTTAGAACAGGGAGAGGTGCTGCTGCTGATTCTGAACAGGGAGAGTGTTAGGCAGGGAAGAAGAAGAAAAAAAAACTGCTTCTGCTGATAGCGCTTTTCACTGTACAGTTAGTGTGCAGTGAAAGGGGAGGATTTTTGTTGTGTGCAGCAGCGCTGGTGGTGATTAGGCTGCCTTTTAAGGCTACCTGCCAGCTGCATTGCTGTGTGCACACTGCTGTTCAAGCTGCTTTTTTCAAAGCACTCCAACTTTTATTATTTTGTCCTGGTGAGTTACTGAGCGTTCATTTTTTCACACACCGTATAGTGGTGTACGCTCCTAACGCACTACCGTGTACCGGCTGGTATCACGGACAAATAGAAGCTATCTGGGTATGACTCTTGATGAACAAGCCGAGGAGTTTTTTCCCTTTTTTCCAGACCTACACCTTAGAGAGCTGTCCGTTTTTCAAACAGTTTTGTATATCTGCTGTTTGATTATGGTCAAAACTAGACAGACAGCATGTGTCAGTCCCTATACAAATAGACGGAGATTGAAAATTTTCCATACAGACACCATATAGCGGTGTATGCTCCTCTCACACTACCGTGTACCACCTTGTATCCCGGACAAATAGAAGCTGTGTGTGACTCTGGGAAAAAAAAAAGCCGAGGAGTTTTTCCACTTTTCCAGACCTACACCTTAGAGTGCTGTCCGCTTTTCAAACAGTTTTGTATATCTGCTGTTTGATTACGGTCAAAACTAGACAGAGACAGCGCGTGTCAGTCCCTATACAAATAGACGGAGATTGACAATTTTCCATACACACCCCGTATAGAGCTCTCCGATTCTCAAACAGTATTGTATATCTGTCGTTCGCATTACAGTCACATCTATACAGAGTCAGCGTGTATGTGTGTGTGACACTCCGTAAATACATATACGGAGATTGTTAGTTACACAAAAAACGCATACAGCTGTACACTTCTGAAACAGTTCCGTATATCTGCTTGTTGGATTACGGTCGAATACATACTGTGGGAGCGTCTGTGACTAACAAAATATATACGTAGATTTAATTTTTTTAATACACCTTACACAGCTGGACGCTCCTCATACAGTACTATCTCTCTGCTGGTATTTTTTGTACATTTTCCCAAACATGAGGAAGTATGGTGGAAGAGGCCACGGATGTGGGCAGGGGGGCACAGCTGGTACTGATGGTGGTGGTGCATTGGCTAGTTCTGGCAAAAGCACAATAGCAGCTACAGCAGGAGGTGTTGAGCCTGCATCATCATCTGGCCCAAGAAGGCCAGTAAGGTTGCCTTTTCTTGGAGTAGGAAAACAGCTTTTAAAGCTGGAGCATCAGGAACAGGTTTTGGCGTACATTGCCGAAACAGCCACCAGCTCTATTGCCTCCTCTTCTGAACGTTCGAAACCTGCAAGCACGGAGTCGTCAGTGCAGGGTTCTGGTCAGGAAAAACACCTTTCCTTGTGTCCTTCACCCCCACCAAAAGTTAAGGATGCGGCAGCCCACACTTCAGATTACTCTATGGAGCTCTTTTCACATACCATGCAAGGGTTATCCAGTCAAATCCAGAATTCCCCAGTCCAAGATGAATCTGACATGGAGTGCACTGATGCACAGCCACTGCTAGATGATTCTGCTGGTACATCGACCCAGAGCACTACATTGCCCTTGCAGTCTATTGAGCCAGAATCTGACCCTGATGAAACTCAGGTGCCCCTTCCCGCATACTATACCACCTTACACGGTGACACAGAGGAAGGTAAAGAGGAAGGTGCAGATGACTTTGAAGAGGAGGTGATGGATGACTCAGTTCTTGACCCGGATTGGCATCCATTGGGGGAGGAGGGTGGCGCTGGGAATAGTTCAGATAAGGAGAAGGACCCACAGCAGGCATTGACATCGCAGCAGCGGTTATCTGCAAGGCCCGTAGCTGTCCAAAAACGTGGAACAAAAACTAAAAGAGTTGCAGGACAGCTTGGCCAGACGGTCAACTTAGCACAGCGTGCAAGGCCAGAAAATGTATACCATAGTAGGAAGAGTGCAGGGTGGCACTTCTTTGTCCAAAATCCTACTGATGAGGCAAAGGTTACCTGTAAGAAGTGCGGAAGGACCTTTAGCCGAGGTAAACTCAGAAATTTGAATACCAGTTGCATGCTTAGACATTTAATCAACATGCACTTGCAAGCGTGGACGGACTACAAAACCTCAGGTAGCACATGTGCACCTGCTCTGACTGAAGGTAGCCAGCAACGCTCCATCGCTTCCCCCACTGTAAGACCACCGACACCGTTAAGCACACCACCAGCACTAAATGTGGAGGTGTCGTCGCAAGGCCAAAGCACTCAGGGAATCACAATGGTTTTGCAACACAACACTGAATCTAGGCCATCACCACCAATACCATCACCAACCCCCTCTCACTCCGTCCGGTCCACCGCTACTTCCCCCATATGCAGCTCTCCAGTCCAGCTCACCCTACCAGACACTGAGTAGGACAAGAAAGTACTCATCCTCTCATCCGCGTACACTTTGTTTGAATGCCTACATTGCCAATCTAATCTCATTAGAGATGATGCCCTAACGTTTGGTTGAAAGCAAAGCTTTCCACGACGTCATGGCCTACGCTGTCCCACGCTATGACCTACCCAGTCAGCACCACTTTTCTCGAAAAGCCATCCCTGCCCTCCATCGGCATGTGAAAGACCGCATTGTCCATGCACTAAAACAGTCAGTGAGTGGAAAGGTGCACCTCACAACAGATGCATGGACCAGTAGGCATGGCCAGGGCAGTTACGTGTCCATCACTGCGCACTGGGTTAATGTGGTGGATGCAGGCTCCACTGGGGACAGCGGCGGTGGAACAGTGCTGCCTAGCCCACAGTATAGGAAATAGTTGGCTGTAGGCTTTCAATCCTCCTCCTTCTCCTCTATCAGTGAAAGCTCTTCCAAAGAGCGCAGTCGCATGAGCACTCCATCCGCAGCTGCCAGTGTTGCACACAAGGTGTCCCACTATCGAATAGCTAGTGGTAAGCGTCAGCAGGCTGTGTTAAAGATGATGTCTTTGGGTGACAATAGACACACTGCGGAGGTACTGACCGACTACTTGCAGCGACAAACTGAGTCATGGCTGGGTAGTCTACATCTTGAGGCAGGCAAGGTAGTCAGTGATAACGGCCGTAATTTTGTGGCAGCCATAGCCCGTGCAAAACTCACACACATACCTTGCCTGGCTCACACTTTGAACCTGGTGGTGCAGTGCTTCCTCAATAATTATCTGGAGTTAACATCCCTGCTCCATAAGGTGCGAAGACTGTGCTCGCACATCCGTCGCTCAAATGTCCACTCCACTCGTATGCAGAAGCTGCAGCGATTGCTCCACCTCCCCAAGCACTGCCTAATCATAGATGTTGCAACAAGGTGGAACTCCACCCTGCACATGGTTGAGAGGCTGTGCGAACACAGGCAGGCTGTAATGCATTTGTGGGAGGATACACGGGCAGGCAGTTTGAGGGAAGACATGGAATTATCGGGTGTGCAGTGGTCAAAGCTGAAAGACCTCTGTAAAGTCCTTCAGTGTTTTGAGGAATGCACACGGCTGGTAAGCGCAGACGACGCCATCATAAGCATGAGCATCCCACTTATGCGTCTGCTCATGCAAAGTTTGACGCACATTAAGGATCAGGCATCAGCAGCGTAGGAGGGAAGCCTTGATGACAGTCAGCCATTGTCTGGTCAGGGAACTGTGCTGGACGAGGTGGAGGAAGAGGAGGGGGATGATTATTTTGGGCAGGAGGATGCTTCTCAAGGGGCAACAGAAAATGTTGGTATTCCAAGGTCAGGTACAGTGTTTGTGTGTGACTGTAGGGATGTGGATTTGCCAGAAAGTGCTCCTTCACCCACCACTGGCAGTGCATCATTGACACCTGGAACATTGGCCCACATGTGCGATTAAGCCTTGCGGATCCTAAGAAGGGACCCCCGCATTTCCAAAATGATGAGGGAAGACGACTACTGGCTGGCCAGCATCCTCAATCCACGCTACAAAGGCAAATTACACAACATCATGCCACAGGAGAACCTAGAGATAATATTGGCTAACAAACAAGCAACTCTGGTAAACCATTTGTTGATTCTTTCCCAGAACACAGCAGCGGTGCTGGTTCTCCCATGAGCCGTAGTGGGCACAATGGAAGAAGTGTTCATGGTGCACACAGCCGAAGTGGCGTTGGAGACAGGGGTTTAATGACCATGTTGTGGAATGATTCCTCAAGTACCGCTCACACGACTGCTAATACTGCATCGATTAAATGTGACAGGAGACAGCAGTTGTCATCTATGGTTACAAACTACTTCTCCTCCCATATCGATGTTCTCCCTCACAGGTCATTCCCCTTTGACTATTGGGCCTCTAAACTGGACGCCTGGCCTGAATTGGCACAATATGCCTTACAGGAGCTCGCTTGCCCTGCTGTTGGTGTTATCTGAAAGATTCTTCAGTGCTGCTGGATCAATCCTGACTGAAAAAAGGACCCGTCTGTTTACCCAAAATGTTGATGATCTAACCTTCATTAAAATGAACCATGCATGGGTTTCAAACGATTTTGTCCCACCTTCCCCTGATGACACATAGGTTGCAAGAAAACTGCCTCGCTTTTGTCCTCCTCTTCCTCAGACTTGCCCAATTCTGCCATTTGCAGCAGCTGAATGTCCAGCCAACACATCAACATATGCCATTGTTTTAACCTACCTAAGTGGGCTGCCCACCCCCTCCCCCAACAGCTGGGGTCAAGACCTGGCGCACCCGGGCAAGTGCCGTTGCTCTGAACAGGTGGATGGGCCCACAGATGGCCGACGGCACTGGCACATGGCCCCTCATAGTACAATGCAGTGTCTCTGACGGTGGGGGGGCCCACTCGCCATCAGACACACCAGCGTACTGAGGGGCCCTGTGCCAGTACCGTCAACCACGAGTGTGCCCCCCCTGCTTGGTCATGGCCACAGCACTTGCAAGTTGCAATACTTACCTCTCCCTGCTCCACCGCTGTGTAGTCTGGGCAGTTAAATCCTTTACAGGGACGGCCACTAGAAATTTGGTGTATTGATCGATGATGGTTAAGATGTAGCTATGCCCTGTCCTGCTGGCCTCTACCTTCAGATGATCAATGGCTACCATTTGCAATGGACGTCAACTTACAAGCAGATGCAGTGGTGCTTTATGATCACCTTTCAGTTGTGATAGTCACAGACGTGTGACATTTCTGCCACCATTTTTCAATGTCTCCTCTCATGCCAATCCAATAGAATCAGAATTGCAACCTCCAAGTAGCGATGAGGGTCAGGCACCGCCTACTTGACTCTTTAGAAAAGACTTCAATAATAGAAAATCAAATAATAGAGGAATTTAAACTTCAGATTTTGCCACATACAGCATTAACCATGGGGCTAGGAAGAGGAAATTGTCCATAAAGAGAGGAAAAAGTTACCTTGAGGTAGACTTCTTTGAACTAATGGTACTTAGCAGTCCAGGTCCTGTGCATGGAAGATCCAAATGGAGCGGCAGCGATAATAATAATAAAATCCAAAGTATTGCCACCAAGTTAGGAGGAGGGTGGTTTAGTGCTGTAGGTTGCGGACGCTCGTCCCGGCCGGAGACGTGCGTCCTCTCTGCCTCTGCAGTGCGCCCTCCTGGGCTTGAAGCGGTAGCGGCGCACGCCGAGAAAAGCTAACAAGGTCCGCAGGACCTTGTGTGACGTCACAGTCACGTGATCGCTCACGTGACTAGCTATGGAGAGCGGTGAAGCTCAAAAACATCCGACGCGTTTCTGAATCAGCGGATTCCTTCCTCAGGGATGAGGAAGGAATCCGCTGATTCAGAAACGCGTCGGATGTTTTTGAGCTTCACCGCTCTCCATAGCTAGTCACGTGAGCGATCACGTGACTGTGACGTCACACAAGGTCCTGCGGACCTTGTTAGCTTTTCTCGGCGTGCGCCGCTACCGCTTCAAGCCCAGGAGGGCGCACTGCAGAGAGGACGCACGTCTCCGGCCGGGACGAGCGTCCGCAACCTACAGCACTAAACCACCCTCCTCCTAACTTGGTGGCAATACTTTGGATTTTATTATTATTATCGCTGCCGCTCCATTTGGATCTTCCATGCACAGGACCTGGACTGCTAAGTACCATTAGTTCAAAGAAGTCTACCTCAAGGTAACTTTTTCCTCTCTTTATGGACAATTTCCTCTTCCTAGCCCCATGGTTAATGCTGTATGTGGCAAAATCTGAAGTTTAAATTCCTCTATTATTTGATTTTCTATTATTGAAGTCTTTTCTAAAGAGTCAAGTAGGCGGTGCCTGACCCTCATCGCTACTTGGAGGTTGCAATTCAGGTTGGCTACTTAGTTTTCTATAATTATTTATAGAGTGAGTTTAGTTTATTTAAAAGTCTATCTCTGAGCGCATATATTAAAACGTTTAATTATTTATTTATTTGGAGGAATTTTGTGGTATTATCCTAATATTTTGCAGCTGAGTAGACTATAGCGCTAGCGCTGTGGCTGAGACATCCATAATCCAATAGAATCGCCTACGGTCTGTGGCTTCTGTCTTTTGCACTCCAAAATGACCAGACACATCATGATAGGCAGTGAGCACCATGTCTACATCTCTCCCTGTGATCACAATTTGATGGAGACGAGTAACGGTGATGTGATCCACGCTAAAGCGATAAAGCAATCCTTTCTTCTCAAAGAACCGTTTTCACTGTCTCCACAGACACAGTAATTGAGGGTCTGCATCGCCTCTGCAACATCTACCGGGAGGTTTTCCCGCCATGAGTAATTCCCAAATTTCTGCTAACACTCGACTTTCCGTCTGTACTTGTATCCATGTAGTTTACAGTAGCGGAGAGTCTGGACTGGCTTACTGAGATTGAAATATATACGAATATTTAAAAGTACCACAACACTGTATACTGTTGTACGCTTCGGCTACCTTTCCCTTTTACTACTTGTTAAATTCTGGTATAATACATACTGAGCCTGTGAGTGTCTGACTTCGGAAGTATAGACGGAAATTTACAATTACCCCTAGACTGGATACACCTGATATGTGCTGATACAGTACCTTTGTTCAAAATTTTGTATTATGGTATCTTCCATAGTGAGGGAGCGTGTGTGGTTTACGCCTTCTATATATGTGGTGAATCGGAGATACCAATTTTTACCCTATACTCGATACAGCTTGTATCTTGTTATACAGTACCTTTGTTCGACATTTAGTATTACGGTCAAATCCATACTGAGTAAGCGTCTGAGACTGACTACGGGACTATGTATATGAAGATTGTACCCTATAATATATATAATTGCTATCTTGTTATCCAGTACCTTTTTTTACAACATTTTTTATTGTGGTCAAACCCAAACTGAGTGAGCGTCTGAGGGTGACTCCGGAAATATATACCGAGATTTCAAATTTGGCAACACTGTATACAGCTGTACGCTTGTGTTACATTACCCATTTACAGCTTTTCATATTCTTGTGTAATCCATACTGGGCCTGAGAGCGTTTGTGTCTGCCTCCTGAAATGTATACGGAGATTCAGAATGTTTATACTATACTATATATACCCTGTATCTGGTGATACTGTACCCCTTTTCACCTTTTTATTTTATTGGGTAATCCATACTGAGCCTGTGAGCGTCTGTGTATGACTCATGAAATATATACGGAGATTTACTGTTATCCCTAGACTGTATAGAGCTGTACGCTTCTGATACAGTATGTTACGCTGCTGGTGACGGGAGCAAGAGTGGACCCACGGGACCGTGATGCCGAACTCTCCCCGAGCGAGCGCTCCAAGTGGACCAACCCCTATACAGGGACCGTTAGGGAGCAGGCTCAGAGCGTTCAAGTGCCACAGAAGCCAGGACCAGGGGTTGGCTCAAGAGGAAGAGCAGATGATGAGGAGCGGTGGGGGATCCGGCGGGGTGTCCGGGATAACCAGAGTCCGGGGGAGGAGAGAGTAGGAGACGGGACGTGGAGGACAGCGGGAGCCTGGAGGAGACAGGGGTGAAGGCGAACTGCAAAAGGAAAGGAGACAGAGGAACCACGGGAACCAGGAAAGCGAGCTGAAGCAAGCGGCTAGCGGAAGCGAGCAAGGCCTAGACACAGCGAGAAACTAACTCAATAGTCAGGCGGCTCCACTAAGGGAGGGCGGCCTGAAATACCTGTTGGTAGCCTTCGATTGGTCAGGAGG
Source organism: Dendrobates tinctorius (assembly GCF_039654945.1). Lineage (NCBI taxonomy): Eukaryota > Metazoa > Chordata > Amphibia > Anura > Dendrobatidae > Dendrobates > Dendrobates tinctorius. Next base: position 28,254,525 of record NW_027361673.1, on the reverse strand, counting down.
AGCGTCCGGGTCAGGTCACGCTAGCAGGCGGCAGTACAGCAGGGACGCGCAGTCTGGCTCTCCGGCGCATGCGCAGAGGTACAGAGCGCGCGGCCGGCGGGAAAGGAGGAGCGCGCCGGGAAGCTGCCTGCCGGAAAGCAAGAGGACCGGAGGCGCGCGCCGGAGCAGTGAGTGGAGGAACCCGGGCCGGAGGCGGTGAGTACAGAAGCGGCAGCGGGGCCAGCCGTGGAACAAGGAGCGGTGCTGACAGTACCCCCTCTCTTACAACCCCCCACTGTGTCTGGATAAAAACCTCTCAAGAATGCGTGGGGCTGTGATGTTCTCCTGCGGCTCCCAAGATCTCTCCTCGGGACCGAAACCCTTCCAATCGATTAGAAAAAATGTTTTACCCCTAACCCTTTTCGAGGCCAAAATTTCTCTCACCTGGACATCATCAGAACTGAAAGGTAGAGGAGAAGAGTTCGGGGCAGGGTGAAATCGATTCAAGACAACTGGCTTAAGGAGAGAGACGTGGAAGGTGTTGGGAACTCGGAGCGAGGCAAGCAACTCCAACTTGTAGGACTAGGACACGTTGTTAATGCGTTTGAGAATCTTGAAAGGCCCAATGTAGCGAGGTCCCAGTTTGTAGGAGGGGAGCTTCAACCTAATATACTTGGCCGAAAGCCAAACTTGTTGGCCCGGGAGATAAGTCGGAGAATCCAAACGTCTTTTGTCAGCGTGTCTCTTCATGCGCTCCCCGGACTTTTTGAGAGCTTCTTTAGTCTCGGACCAGATCTTGGAGAATTCTATGGTCAGAGAATCCGCTGCAGGCACACCGGAGGTAGCGGATATAGGTAGAGGAATACCAGGATGCATCCCAAACACCACAAAAAATGGAGACTTGGCCGAGGACTCGCTGGAATGATTATTGTAGGAGAATTCTGCCCAGGGAAGGAGATGGACCCAGTTATCTTGATGAGCATTAGAGAACAGCCGTAAAAATGATGCTAGCACCTGATTAACACGTTCCACTTGACCGTTGGTACGCGGAGGAAAAGTCCAATCTCACCTCCAGAAGTCTACGTAAGGCTCTCCAATATCGAGAGGTGAATTGTACACCACGATCAGAGACAATATGCTGTGGGAAGCCATGAAGGCGCAAGACATGCTGGATAAAAATCTTCGCCTACTCTGGAGCGGAAGGCAGCGCTGGAAGAGGAATAAAATGGGCCTTGGAGAAGCGATCGACTGCTACCAGGATAGTTGTACATCCGGACGAGTTAGGCAAATCCGTGATGAAATCCAAAGCTATATGTTGCCATGGAATCGAGGGGATCGGCAGAGGAAGCAGAAGTCCGGAGGGTGGCCGTCTAGGAACCTTGACCTTGGCACAAAAGGGACAAGAAGCCGTGAAGTCAGTCACATCCTGGCGAAGTGATGGCCACCAGTAAAAACAAGCAATGAGATCCAGTGTCTTTTTGACTCCGACATGTCCCGAAACTTTCGAGGAATGTCCCCAATGCAGCACCTCTTTTCTGTCTGACTCAGGAACGTAGGTCTTGCCTGGAGGAGGAGTAGTCAGTCTGACAGGGGCCACCGTCATGATCTTGGCTGGATCGATAATGTGAGTCAGTTCCTCCACCAAATCAGGAGACTGCAGAGACTGGGACAATGCATCTGCCTTGATGTTTTTAGGCCCGGGACGGAAACGCAGCTCAAAATCGAACCAGCCAAAGAAGAGAGACCATCTGGCTTGCCGGGGATTAAGTCTCTGGGCTGACTGGAGGTAAGCCAGGTTTTTATGGTCGGTAAAGGTGGTAAACGGGTGGACCGACCCCTCAAGAAGATAGCGCCACTCCTCCAGTGCCAACTTTTTGGCCAGCAACTCGCAATCCCCGATGGAGTAATTACACTCTGCAGGAGAGAAGGCCTTTGAAAAGAACCCGCAGGTAAACAGTCGGCCGGACGGGGACCTCTGAGAGAGCACTGCACCAGCTCCCGTGGAAGAGGCATCTACCTCCAGAATGAATGGTTTGTTAGCCTCGGGTCGATGTAAAACAGGTGCTGTCGCAAAGGCTTGTTTCAAACAGGAAAAGGCCTCTTCAGCCTCCGGAGGCCAGACCGAGGAGTTGACGCCCTTGCGAGTGAGGCTGGAAATGGGTTTGATGACTGATGAAAAATGTGGCACAAATTGACGATAGTAATTGGCGAAGCTGAGGAACCGTTGAATCGCCTTGACCCCCACCCGGCGGGGCCATTGAAGAATTACCGACAGTTTTTCAGGATCCATTTCCAGCCCAGAATCCGAAACAATGTAGCCCAAGAAGGGCAAGGAAGACTGCTCAAAGAGACACTTTTCAAGCTTCGCGTAGAGGCGATTCTCCCGCAGGCGCTGCAGTACCAGATGAACACTCTTCCTGTGGGACGCCAGTTCCGGGGAAAAAATAAGGATGTCGTCTAGATACACTACCACGCAGGAGTATAGCAGGTCTCGGAAGATATAATTGACGAACTCCTGAAACACCGCGGGAGCGTTGCAGAGGCCGAAGGGCATAACAAGATATTCATAATGCCTGTCCCGGGTGTTAAAGGCAGTTTTCCATTCGTCACCGGGGTGAATGTGGATGAGATTATAGGCTCCACGTAGGTCCAACTACAAGAAGACGCGGGCTCCACTTAGCCGGTCGAAGAGTTCAGGGATGAGAGGCAAGGGATACTTATTCTTTACAGTAATGTCGTTCAGTCCCCGGAAGTCAATGCAAGGGCGGTGCGAACCGTCTTTCTTTTTCACGAAGAAGAACCCGGCACCGGCAGAAGACTTTTGCATGAAACCTCTGGCTAAATTCTCACAAATGTACTCGGACATGGCCGTAGTCTCAGCTGGGGACAAGGGATAAATTCGCCCACTGGGCGGAGTGGTCCCGGGTCGCAGATCAATAGGACAATCATACGGGCGATGCGGGGGTAGTGTCTCTGCCTCCTTCTTATCAAACATGTCAGAAAACGACCAATATGTGGCAGGTAAGCCCACAGGACCCGAGGAAACTGGAGGGGAAGTGGCAGGACTGACAGGCCCCAGGCACCTCTCTTGGCAAGGATGCCCCCAGCGGAGGACTTCACCGGAACGCCAATCCAGGACGGATTCATGTGTCCTAAGCCAGGGGAGACCAAGCAGCAGAGCATGGGATAGGTTGGGTAGAACATAGAATGCGATCCACTGCAGGTGCAAGGCCCCGATTTGCAGACGCACCTCTTCCGTAACCAAGGACACGGATTCTTGTAGAGGTCTCCCATCTACAGAGGCGATAACACGTGGAGTCTTCAGAGTAATCACGGGAATCTGGTACTTCACCTCCTTCAACCTAATGAGTCCACATAGGCCACCTCCGAGCCACGTCTGTGACCAAAAACCAGCTGAACAGAAAGGGTAAGAGGATGAGAGGAGTGAGACACACCTAGGACAGCCTCTCTTACCTGGCCTAGGTGGAGGAGTTTCCCGGCCTCTCAGGGCAGGAACGCAGGAAGTGGGACGCGCTGCGACAATACAGGCACAAACCCTCCGTCAATCTCTCCCTCCGGCGCTGTTCTGCCAACTTGACCGGATCCACCTGCATCGGCTCTGGCGCCGGACTGGAGGACGACCCAAGAGGACGTGGACTGGATGGCCTGTGAAGAGATGGTCTAAGCGGTCTCCTTTCTCCAGCAGCCTCACGGGCACGTTCTTGGAACTGGAGGTCGATTCGTGTGGCCAAAGAAATAAGATCCTCCAAGGTGGTCGGGGTATCTCGCCCCGCCAGTTTGTCCTTAATTTTGCTAGAGAGACCACGCCAGAAGGCCCCAACCAAAGCCTCATTATTCCACCCCAACTCAGAGGCCAAGGTACGGAACCAGATGGCGTATTGTCCGACCGTAAGAGTACCCTGAGTGAGGCAGAAAAGGGACTCTGTTGCGGAAGCCAACCGTCCGGGCTCGTCAAAAACTTTGCGGAAAGTGTCCGTGAAGGTCTGGACACTAGACAATGGGATCGTCCCGCTCCCACAGAGGGTTCACCCAGGAGAGCGCCTCTCCCTCCAAGTGGGACACAATGAAGGCTACCTTAGCCTGGTCAGTGGGGTAGGAGTTCAAAATGCAACCAGCACTGATTCAGGAAGCCCCTGCACAACTTTGGGTTGCCGCCATACCGAGGCGGTTTACCAAGCCTAGGGGACGGGGCAGGTACAGGGTCTGGACTGCGAGACGGGTCTCGTGCAGAAGCCGACTGAAGGGAAAGCAGCCGATCGTCGACCGAAGCCATATAAGAGAGAATATGTTGAACCAGCTCCTGCTGAAGGCTGGCCAATTGGCCATCATCCAGGATCAGCAGACTGCAAGGCCGACAGGCAGGCGGGAATCCATAGTCTTCATAAAAGACATTATACGGGTCTGGTTCTCCCGTAGGAACACTAACTCTTTTTGGGCGGTGGATATGGCGGGGTCCATGGCCTGACTATTCTGTTACGCTGCTGGTGACGGGAGCAAGAGTGGACCCACTGGACTGATGCCGAACCCTCCCCGAGCGAGCGCACCAAGTGGACCGACCCCTATACAGGGACCGTTAGGGAGCAGGCTCAGGGAGTTCAAGCGCCACGGCAGCCAGGACCAGGGGTCGGCTCAAGAGGAAAAGCAGATGATGAGGAGCGGTGGGGGATCCGGCGGGGTGTCTGGGATAACCAGAGTCCGGGGGAGGAGAGAGTCAGAGACGGGACGGTGGAGGACAGCTGGATCCTGGTGGAGACAGGTGTGAAGGCGAACTGCAAAAGGAAAGGAGACACAGAGGGTTAGCAGCGGCACAGACAGAGGAACCACGGGAACTAGGAGAACGAGCTGAAGCAAGCGGCTAGCGGAAGCGAGCAGGGCCTAGACACAGCGAGAAACTAACTCGATAGTCAGGCGCCTCCACTAAGGGAGGGCGGCCTGAAATACCTGGTGGTAGCCTCCGATTGGTCAGGAGGAGCGTCCGGGTCAGGTCACGCTGGCAGGCGGCAGTACAGCAGGGACACGCAGTCTGGCTCTCTGGCGCATGCGCAGAGGTACAGTGCGCGCGGCCGAGGGGAGAGGAGCGCGCCGGGAAGCCGCCTGCCGGAAAGCAAGAGGACCGGAAGCGCGCGCCGGAGCAGTGAGAGTGGAGGAACCTGGGCCGGAGGCGGTGAGTACAGAAGCGGCAGCGGGGCCAGCTGTAGAACAAGGAGTGGCAGCGGGGCCAGCTGTGGAACAAGGAGCTGTGCTTACACAGTACCATATATCTGTTGGTATTTTGGGTCAATTTTCTAAAACATGAGGAAGTATGGTGGAAGAGGACGTGGACGTGGGCATGGGGGGCCACCTGGTACTGATGGTGATGGTGGTGCATCTGCTGGTAGTGCCAAAGACAATAGCGGCTAATGCAGGTGTTGAGCCTGCATCATGGTGTAGCTCTGGAAGGCCTGTAAGGCTCTGCTTTCTGGGAGTAGGTAGACTGCTTTTAAATCCGGAGCATCAGGAACTGTTTTTGGCTTATATTGCTGAAACAGCCTCCAGCTCTATCGCCTCCTCTACTGAAAGTTGAAAAAATGCAAGCACTGATTCGTAAGTGCAAGCTTCTGGTCAGGAGCAACCACTTTCCTTGTGTCCTTCACCCACACCAAAAGTGAAAGATGCGGCAGCACACACTTCAGATTACTCCATGGAGCTCTTTTCACATACCATGCCTGGGTTAATTAAAAATGGGGCCCACCATATACTGGAGCATTCAAAATGGGGGACATCTGACACTGGAGCATCATCCACGAGGCCCATCATATACTGGAGCATTCTAAATGGGGCAGATCAGACACTGGAGCAGCATCTATGGGGCACATGATACACTGGCGCATTAGAAATGGGGCCCATTATATATGGAGCAATATTAGGGCCCATAAGACACTGGAGCATCATCCATGAGGCCCATCATATACTGGAGCATTCCAAATGGGGGACATCAGACACTGGAGCAGCATTTATGGGGCCCATTAGACACTGGAGCATTAGAAATGGAGCACATTATATATGGATCATTATTAGGGCCCATCATACACTGGAGCATCATCCATGAGGCCCATCATATACTGGAGCATTCCAAATGGGGCAGATCAGACACTGGAGCAGCATCTATGGGGCACATGATACACTGGAGAATTAGAAATGGGGCCCATTATATATGGAGCATTATTAGGGCCCATAAGACACTGGAGCATCATCCATGAGGCCCAACATATACTGGAGCATCCCAGATTGGGGACATCAGACACTGGAGCAGCATTTACGGGGCCCATTATACACTGGAGCATTAGAAATGGAGCCCATTATATGTGGAGCATTATTTGGGCCCATAACACACTGGAGCATCTTCCATGGGGACCATCATATACTGTAGCATTATGTGGAGCTCATCATATACTGTATGGAACATATGTGGCCAATTATTCTGTATGGAGAAATATATGGGGCTCATTATTCTGTATAGCGCACAATGTGGTGGCCATAATACTGTATGGAGTAATATATTGTCCTTTTTTTGAGCTATTGTACAATTTAAAATAGATCAGTCATGTCATGTAAGCAGTGAAGTATTTGTCATTGTACTATATCTATATTTTTGTTCCGTATCGGAGCATCATGAGTTGTGGTATGTGTTAAAGGGGCGAACTGACACTCTTTGGCCCAGGGCACACGAAAACCTGGAGCCAGCCCTACCCCCCCCACAACTTTAGCCAAATAACCCCGTTTTCAATGCGTAACTATTATTTATGAAGTAAATTAAGGTTGACAAGCTTCAGTAATAAGAATTGATGTTTTTGGCATTGAAATGGGCACTGTAGGTGTGTTTACTGTCCTCCACTCCCTGCCGACTTTGCTTCCCCATTGACTTGCATTGGGTTTCGTGTTTCGTGTTTCAGTCGGCCTCCGACTTTTTTACCTATAGTTGGCCGATTTCATTCGACCCAACTTTTGACAAAGTCTGGTTTCATGAAACACGACTTGACCCTAAAAAAGGCAAAGTCGCTCATCTCTAATCGCTATACTTTAAGAGCTATAATTTTTCCATATTTTGGCTGACAGTCATGTGAGGGCTTGTTTTTTGCAGGACGAGTTGATGTTTTTATTGCTAACATTTTTTGTTAGATTAAATTTTTTGAATGTTTTCTCTTCCGATTTTTGGGAGGTAGAATGAACAAAAACCAGCAATTCATGATTTTTTTTCCTTTTTTTATGCCGTTCCGCATGTTGTAAAACTGGTAAGGCAGCTTTATTCTTCAGGTCAATACGATTTCAGCGATACCTCATTTATATTTTTTTATGTTTTGGCGCTTTTACACATAATTTTTTATTCTGATATAACTTTATTTTCCCACTGAAGGAGCTGTACGGGGGCTCGCTTTTTGAGGGACAAGATGACGTTTTCAGCAATACAATTTTTATTTACATTTGTCTTTTTGATCATGTTTGATTCCACTTTTTCTTCAGTTGCATGATGATAAAAAAATCGTTTTTTGCCTTTTTTTTTTTACAGTGTTCACTGAAGGGGTTAACTAGTTGGACAGTTTTATAGGTCGTGTCGTTCCTGACTTGGCGATACCAAATGCGTGTACTTTTTTTTTTCATAAAAATATTTATTTATATGTAATTTTTTTTTTAATTTTGTGATATATTTTTTAAATTATTCCCTCTATGGGACTTTCACTTTTTTATTTTTTTACTTTGATTGTTTCATATCACTTATGCACGAGCATTGCTTTGTATACTGTTAGTGCTGCACTGGCACACAAGCTTGATACACCATGCTCTGAGCATGGTGACCTGGGTATCATTATCTGCACTCCTGTGCGAAGGCATTCACCATGACATATACATGACGATATACTGCAAATGTCAGGAAGGGGTTAAAGCACCAGTCCAGCTCTTTTTTTAATGATTTTTTTTTATTGTATCAATAGTGCATGTTCCTGGCCACCTGTAAAACTCTTACCAGCATCTGCCTTCTTCTGTTCTCCGTGTCACTCTGGTTGATTTTCGATAATTTATGACCTGACGGATTGCATCAGTGTTTGTGGGTGAGCCGGAAGTCACTTATCAATGTAAATCTATGAAAGCCAGAAGGAGGCCAGGATTTGGCTCTCATAGGCTTACACTGACAGGTTTTCCCCATTACCTGGGGTCACAAGCTGCGGTCACAAAATGGTGGAATGAGACTGGTAAGAATAAGGCCAGGTTCACATAGCGTTAATGCAGTCAGTTCAATGCATAGTGTTGATGGACTGCATTAATGCTACTCTATTTTCTGATCGCGTTAAGCGATCACGCTAGCGCAGATACTCCATCTGCGCTAGCAGTCACAGACCTCCGAACGCTGCAGACTGTGTCCGGGGGTCCGTCGCAGAATAACGGCACATCGCTAACGCATGCCGATTATGACATGCGTTAGCGATGCGCTACATTATTGCCGTCTATGGGGGTGGTAACGCATCCGTTGCATAGCGTTAATACCGCTATGTAACGGATGCGTTAAACGCAGCCTCCCTAACGCAATGTGGACCCAGCCTAATACTAGGAGTCGTGAACATGCGTTTGTGTTGCCATTCTGGCATTGAAATAAAAAAAAAAATAGTGCTGGAGTGATGCTTTAAGAAACTTCTTTTCTCACTTCAGAAATACATTACAAAACATTTATAACTCACAAAAATTAGTCATCTATCTAATGTGTTTAGTGCATGAGATAATAGATTTTATTAACCTATCAAGTCACTGAGCTGCAGTTTTAGCATGTTTATAATAATGGTGTAATATCCGGTGATGACAAATCAAATGTCTCAAATGCCATGTATGACATTTACCAACTCTACAAGCTGGGGCACTGTATAAAGCGATAACTGCAGGACTAAGCACAGCGGTTAGAAGAAAGCTGCAGTAATGCACTATAATAACCGGTGTCTGCAAAAAAGAAAATATAGGCTGCGGTCTGGAACGGCATCTTTATTCTGCTGATTGTTCAGGCAGGGTCTACATTAGGCCCCCTTCACGCATCTGTTTTTTGTGTCCTCATGCGGTCCATTTCAATGGTGGTGCACACATCAGGTTTTTCACAGGGACCGTGTGTCTGTGTGAAAAACCCGCAGACGTCAGTTTTTTTTATCAACAGCACAGACAAAATACGTGTTGCACACGTGCACTCTGATGACGTACCGGCATCTGGGAAGAAGCGGTAGAGTTTGTGCTGTTCCTAGGTGTCAGCTGCTGAAGGCAGTACTCATTGTCAATTGGTGTCTCTGAGATCAGTGCGACCAGGTGACAATGATGAGAGTTGTATTCAGAACCTACTGTCACTCCTGTGTAAAATAAACAATTAAATTAAAAAAGAGCTTGACTCCAGTGCAATTTTCATAACTGGAAGAGTAAAAGCCCATGGCTGGGGGCTGATGTTAATATTTAGGGGAAAGGGACAATATCCCAAAAGGTTATTCGGCTATTAAATGCTCACAGCTGTTTCCTGAGCCTTTCCTTGTGAATTTACGGGAAGATCCTAGAAAAAAAAAACGACGCAGGGGTCCCCCTATAAATTTAAACCAGCAAAGGCTAAACAGACAGCTGTGGGTTGATATTAATAATCCAAAACGGGACAAAGATATTGACCCCCCTCACTACCAACATCAGACCTCAGCCAACCAAGAAATGGGGCATCCATAAGATGCGCCAAATCTGGTACCAAGCCTTGCTCATCTCACTTGCCCTATAGCGCAATAGGGTTGATGTCACCTTTGCATTGTCAGGTGACATCAAGCCCAGGGGTTAGTAATGGAGAGGTGCCTATAAGACAACCCCATTACTAACCCTATAGAAAGTAGTGAAGTATTTTGTTTGGTAATAAGGAGTCTACTTCAGTTCAGTTTTTTTGGTTTTTCTTCAGCATTTTTGTATTCAGTACAAATAGGGTGTGGCCTCCTTTCTACTGAGCTGTGTACTTTACTTATAGTCCCTCTGAAGCTGGGTGTCCGTTTGGGCCCCAGAGACTCTGCCACTATTCACACTAGGTAGGTTTTAACCATTAGTGTAGTTACTGTCTCAAATGGGTACACCTGCCGTGGTGGGACAGCTTTATACTTTTTTGATCAAAATAGTGTTTACCAAGTACCCTATGTTATTTAATGCACTTGCTTTTTTACTTATTTATTTTCATTAGGGTATATACACACATTGTTTTTCCTTTGGTTTTGCTTGCTTTTATGGCCAGTGTGAACATGCTTTTACATCATGCATGTCATTCAAGTCTACTTCAGTTCAGTTTTTTTGGTTTTTCTTTGGTAATAAGGATGAAAAGGGCTAGTACAAGCTTATAGGTCCGTGAAAAACACTTGTAGCACACGGATGGCATCCTTGTGTTGTATCTATGTAACATTGCAAAGTATAGGAGGAGCATTGTAATTTATTTATTCATCCGTGAGAAACGCTAATGCCACCCTGATGGTAAAAACGCATACACTGATCCAAAACACTGACATTGGTACAATGTTATCACCCAGACTTGTAAATGAGGAAAAAAAAAAATAGGCAGCTGCTTTCTGAAGTGAGGGTGTAAGGTGAGGAATAGGAAGTATTGATGAACGCAAGTGTTGTTACTCGAGTTTGCGTAGGGTTCGCCGGTATGCACTGTGTATAGTGAGTGCTCAAGTGACATGTTCATGTCCCGCATGTTTCACAGCTGTTCGACAGCCACAACAACAAGCACTTTTGCTCATCACTAATAAGGAAAGATAAAAAAAAGAGGCTTTTTAAAACAGTAATCAGTAACAAGGTAGACAATAACCTCCTGTTAATGAAGGGAAAAAGCCTCAAAGAACAACGATCCACTGTACAGAATCCAGTTATTACTGGAGTTAGGCTGATAAAACAATGTACGAGCTGTACACTTGTGTGATGTTTTCATAGAAGTGAGAACAAAGACTTGTTTTTCTTAAACTCAAGGTGTATGTACACTGAAAGATTATTGTGAAGGGCTTTCCTAGAAAAGCTCGATTCATGATAATCCTGCAGTGCAGATGTACAGGCTGCTGATCTTCCGATGAACAAGTGAAACGCTCATTTGTTGGGTGAAATTATTTTTTTCAGCTTGCATAAAAACCATCATTCTCAGCTGTGCATTGTCCTGTATGAAGAGATCCGTGCAGGCATCAATAGGAGCCTTTGCGCTCTGAATAATCTATTACGGATCATTCCGTCTGCATTGTTTAGTGCAGTTTGTCTATTAAAACAGGCTGATAAATGACCAATCAGAAAAAATGTACCAGTTTGCGGATGTTTGGTGCTGCCAAATAGGTTCATGTTGACAGATTCTTTGAGTTTACAACTATGGTACTTAATTATATAGTCTGTAAGAGCAAAGTATGTAAAGCTTTGGTAAATTATTTTATGTAGCTTCAAAGTTGAGTAAAACACTTACAGGACCCTGGTCAATTAGCCACGTCAGTAGTCCATAGCATCTGGATCTGAGCCCTGCCAACTTCCCCTTACCTGCTGGCATCTACAGCGACACTTCTGATTAGAAGGATCAGCGCAATATCATCTTTGTGGCATGTTGCATGAATGATGTCAGGCCCAATCTAGTAATCAGAAGAGGTCCTTTGGATGCCACTAGGTAGTGGAAGATTCACAGGGCTCTGGACCGGCCACCACGGACTACAAATGTGGCTTTTGGACCAGGGTCCTGCAAATCTTTTCGCTTAACTCTAGCATCTTCCTAAAAATACCTTGTGGTGATCATTCTGGTTCTAAACAAAGTTGTATTAATTGTGCTTAGTCATCTCTATTACAGAAGTACTCTGCACAGCACCACCAGCACTTCCTCTAGACCCCTGCAAGAGGCATCAGAAGCTATCCGCAGTTGAGTGAAGTGTGGTCTGAAAGCAAAAAATGTCTTCAGAAATGGATGTAAAAGTTCTCAATGGATGTAAAAGTACTTAGACAACCCCTTCTGGATCCATGTTTTATCCCAATAAAATAATAGCACTTATATTCACCTCCAGTTCCTGCTTCTCCGGGGCTTGTGAGACATTATCCAATCAGTACTCTCTTATCTTATAGAAGTAATTGACATCTGGAGGAAGTGAAAGGGTAGCCGCAGCAATCACTTCCTGTGCATGTCTTCATTCATCTCAAGGAGGGGAGAAGGGGAGAGTGAAACCATCGCTGATTCAATGCAGTGATCACGTGACATAACAAAGGAAAAGCCAGGGTTATCTGAGTAGTTGACAACCCATTTAAACTGCCAGCAAATTTTCACAATTTATCAGAGTGGATCTAATATTGTGCTTTAACATGACAGTGGTTATTTTTAAGGTGTTTAGTAAACTATAGGTTCGTAAGAAAACAAAATTGAGTTTTAACATTCTGCACAGAAGTTGTCAAAACAACGCCCCCTCTCTGCCATCACTCAATGCTTTGCTGCTATTATCTGAAGCTTCTTCTGCTCATGCCCTGTGTTCATGCCGTATATAATACTGGCAATAGTGTGAGCTCATTTCATCCTTTAAACCTTAATCACCTTGGATATTACAGGTACGTCATAGGTCGCCTTCTTCCCACATCTTTCCCTGCACATGACAGCTGATAAAATGCAATAACGGGCGATCGAAACAATATATTTACCCCAAAAAGGTATCAATAAAAACAACAGGTCGGCATGCAAAAGATACGCCCACACCCAGCCCCAGATCACGAAAATGAAAAAGCTATGGGTCTTGGAAAATAGCAAAAAAAAAATTGTTTCTTACTTGTACTGTCTAGGAAAATGATAATGGCAGGTCAGTACACTATATGGTAAAATCAATGTTGTCTTGACAGAAAAATAAAAATGTTATGGCTCTGGGAAGAATAGGAGCAAAAAACAAAAACAGAAAATCGCAAGGTGGTGAAGGGGTTAATTTCTTCCTTGCATTTGGACCATAAAGTAGAAGGAACCTCTACTTTATATATTAGTATTATGTACACAGTGAATGTAGGGGGTGGACAGAACAAATGGTTTGTGAGGCGCAAGTTCAGCCATTAGCTACAGAGTAGAAAATATTGTCAGAGAAGGGGCGCCATTCTGTGCGAAGTAACAAACAGCCAATTAATGATGTCTTGTGATGTAAAAGAAAGTATATTTGTGAGCCGAATTTGTGGAATCAGAGTAACGCAATTAACTGGGTTGTCCAGGCAAATAGAAAGGTCCCCTGGAGTTTGGCGCTCTTAAAATAAACCATTAGATACTCACCTTCTGGTGCCCACGCTACGTTGTCTGCATTGACACAAAACGAGACCGGAGCAGGAACGCAGCTCCTGTGATTGGATGCAGCGGTCAGAAAAAGACAAGTCACCTGACTGCTGCAACCAATCACAGGTCACGCCGGTCCTGCTTCTGGGGGAACGCTGATGTTTCTTATTTCTGATCAGACTACAGAGCAGCCTGCGCTGGATCCGGCTTAAAGCTGATAGGTAAGTATCACTTAGTTATTTATTTTTTTTATAGCTCAATACCCCTTGGGAACTTTTCTTTTTGCTGGCAAACCCCAATAGTTTTGTGATTTTAAATGTATTTAGTAAATATGTATATATACGTTTTACTCATTGTAATATTTTCTCTCAGGTTTCACTTTATGTGTATTGTAAGCAGCGTCGCTTTCGCCAGTGAATTTAGTTACACAGTGACCCAAGCAAGTTAAGTAAATGTCCTTTATTGTCCAAATGCTGCACATATGCAATCGCAGCCGGGAATAGCTGTAAGGTCCCCTGGTGCTACCGTGTTCATCCACATCGCTGGATCTGGCCTGTGTTAGCTTCACACACCCAGACATATAACCACAGCACCTTCAGCTCTGCTGCATGTGAAACCAAACACAAAACACACACTTAACCCTTTACTGCAGGTTTAAATGAAAACCGTGTTCATGGGCCACTAGTAAGATCCGGACTGGAGGGAGAGATCCATCCCACTACCATTCTACAGATCTCCAAACTTAAAAGCCCGAGACAGGTTTTCCTAAACTGACTTGGTCAAATAAATTGCGGCATTTATATTCTGCATGTTAACGCCAGCCATGGCTGTGATTACAATGCACTCCAGTCCTTCACTATGGTTCTAAGCACATTCTGGGGGACACAACGACCCTCACATATGATTCCGCTCACTGTCTCACAATATACACAGTGCTCTAGTTAGAGTTGGTGATGTAAACCTTATAAAGTACATACTGCAAATCTAATAAAGAGATTAAGTGCTGGATTCTACATCCCATTATATTTTGGAAAATGAACACTATTTTATCCTGATAAGCCAAACGGCAGCATGTGTGATATCCAGGGTCCAGTCTTGGCCACGCACAGAACTGTAGAGCTGAGGATTTGACATATTACACATGATACAAGGACACATGCTGGTGGGTTCTGATATTTATTTGCATGCATTAATAAGGAACCGTCACATAGAAGTGTTAATGCTGACCATAGACCATAAGGAAAGTCTTGTTTCACAGGTTACTGCTTATCACATAAAACTCCTGAGTTACAAGAATTATTCAATACAAAATGAAAAATAAAACACAAAAGAGAAGAGTTCCTTTAAATACATCCAGTCTGGCATCCAACTGTAGGTCGGGCTCTGAGCCATCTATAAGAAGAATAATTTATCTTTCTTTGTACCATTCAGGTTATTGTTATGTGGGAAAACCTGAGAATAGCAAATCAATGTTACAGTGAAAGGTAATAAGGATTAGCCAGTAATAGTGCTACCCTAGCCGATAGGTGATATCTGGTACTGCAACACATCTCTATTTACATGAATAGAAATTACTTGAAAATGTGATAATTTCTGGAAACAAGGAAACCATTTTCTCATCTTGGACAATCCATTTGATGTAAAATGCTAAAAGACTAAATTCCTCACATCCACCTTCCAATTTGTAGAATACTAGGTTAATTATCACAATATACACACATTCCAACAATGTCTGTGCGGCCCCATAAGTATCTGTCGGCTCCATACATTTACTTATGAGTCAGTAATTATTCACTAGGGAGTTCTGCATAATAGCTAATAAATCTGATTTTTTTTATTGATGTTGGGCGATCAGTGGGCGAAATCCATACAGGTCATTATTCAGTAACGACGGCCAGATCCAGCTAGTGACAATCAGGCACCACTTGGTTTCTGGCTTATATTCAAACAAATGACTACTTGATGCCCTTGTTACATAGGTAGATGCCCACACTGCCGAACAGTGGATCACTATACAAGTAATTTAGCTTTCTTTAGGTGGCGTATGGCAATCAAAGTGTTAAGCAGCATATAAATTATATTAAGGGACCACCCAAAAAACCCTTCTGCAATGGAGTAAAGCTAATATTCCTCATGACTAAACATACTATAAACACTGTTTTACATATACCATATATATATATTTTCCTGTTCTTCAGGCAAATTTACCTTTTTTTATCCTATTTGTTCAGAAATATTGCTTTGAAAAAAACAAAACATAACCTTGTTCTATTCTACATAATGCAATATCTACCTGGCATCTCCGGTAACACATACAAGTGTCAGGTTACACACAGCTCAATACTTATAGTGTTACCCCCACTAGTTTTAGCAGTAGTCAGTATCTTATATCTGTGAAATACTTACCCTTAGTGGGATTTGTGGTAGAGAACATGAATCTGCACCTAGTCAATGGCACCCTAAAAAAGGGCAGCAAAAAGTGGTGTCACACATTCAAGTTTAAAGGGAATCTGTCACCAAGTTTTCCCATTATAAACTAAAGTGATCACCTGTATCTGCTCTATTACTGTAGTCTCAAATGGTATCCAAGCCCTGGACTTCCTCTGCATGTGCCAAACAATACCTTATACACTTTTGGCATAAGGAGCGGTCCGGTTCACAAGGCGCCTTTTTTCTATTCTCAGCGCCTCCTCTATGTGCAGAATCGCCGTTTTCTTGGCTTGATTGATGTGGATGATGTGACCTAATTCATCCACAGATCGCCGCGAATCTTGTACCAACTAAGGGCAGAACAAAGTCCTGTGCTGCCCATGTGCCAGCACTGACTTTTACTTCAGGACTTTGCTCTGCCCTTAGTAGGGTAGAACATAGAGGTCTGCACTATAACAGCGCAGGTACAAGATTCGCGGCGATAATTGTGAATGATGCAGGACACACCATCCACATCAATCAAGACAGGAGGTCACTGATGCTGCACATAGAGGAGGCACCGAGAAAAGAAAAAAAAGATGCCTATTGGATCAGACCACACCGCACCGTATGCTAGACGTATACACGGTATTTTTTGGCATATGCAGGGAGAGTTCATGGTTTAGATACAGGTCAATGGACTGCAGTAATAGAGCAGATACAGGTGCTGGCTTTAGTTAATAATGGGAAAACCTGATGACAGATTCCATTTAATGGGGAAATTTCCCCAAAAGTGATGTTCTGCCATGTCACATATGTACAGTATGTCAGAAGACCACATCAGCGGAGTCGGTGAGGACAGACCTCCAACACTTTACAGAGCAAATCTCAGACACAGCGAATTGTCATTCAAATCTGTGGAGTAAAGTCATAGTGGTTCAGACATGGTCAACCAATGTGATCTCCTGAACAGGTCTGCGATAAGTCAGCAAAAATATTTTTCTTGAATTTATAAAATTCTCTTTATGGGATCCCTGACCTTTTAACAAACTTCTCACGTACTATGGTGATATATTAGAATTTTAAATCAGCGGTGGTCATACCATCCAAGCCTCTGCCAATAAAAACTTCTGCCATGTCACTATGAGGTTAGTGGAATTCAGAAGTACCATTTAAAGGTTACAGAATTGACATTATGCTGAACCGTCTGTTATGAAGCATAATAATAAAGTATACATTGATTTGTTGTGATCCTCGTCATACATAGAAAATGACATATGAATGTATAAAACCAAAAATAAAGTTGTTAAAGGGCATAACAACTTTGTCCCAAAGACAGCGCACACCGGTCACTGGACCCAAGCTACCATACCAGCCAAAGCCCGGTGACCGGCTGTTTGTGGAGTAGTAGGGTTGATTTTAGCTAATCATGGACAATCATTTTAACTTCATCATATGTTGTGATACTCTAGGTCCATTGGGAAGATAAAGCAACTGGTCCCGGGCTACTGAAAACAACAAGTCTATGTGCATGTTGTCCTAAATATGGTTTACTAAGTTTTATGGTGATTTGCCACTTATACGATGATTTACTAAAGATATAACATTATTAGTAAGTAATTTCCAAACATAACAAATTGCCCAAAGAAAGATTATAATAAATGCAGAAATAAACAGGTTTTAGGACAAGATTGACTCTTCCATCACATATTCGTCATTTACGAGGACAGCGCGATGTAATGTGTGCATGGTTATGTCTGTAGACTAGGAGAAATCTTTATGACACAGAATACTGTATGTCAACCGTCTTGGGTCCAGATGGAAGTATGTCACGTCATCACGTCCAAGTTTTCATGAATACTCTTGATCCTTCACCAAGTGAGATATGCAGCAACCAGGGCATGAAGCTAAAGTATATATTATCATTCGACCCACACATGCCAGCACCAGATCTAATGCAGGAGACACAATACACTAAATGAAACACTTCAACCTGAGAAGCCAAGGGAGGTGCTTTGGTAAACTGAAAGACTGAAAGATAGTCATTGCAGGACACTTTTAAGTGCAAATACTTTTGTACAATGTGTCTACGTTGGTTCTTCACGAGTCTATTGCATCTTCAGTGAGGGAGTCGAAAGACAGTTTCATTTGCTGGAAAACAAAGAAAAGCAGCAGTTAGAAAAAAGAGTGGATGCCATAAGTATAGCAAATTCTTTAAAGGAGTCGGTGATTCCCAAGAGTGAAGGTGAACTACTTAGACCTTCATATATGGCTCCAACCCCATAGAAAAATCATACAGGTGCTGATGATGTGGAATGCCCCCGATCTATCTCCCCAAACCTGCCCACACCGACACTGCAGAGGCCGAGTGCCTTCATACACAGTGCCAGTAGGGCCAGAGTTTTCATCGCCTCTCCTGTGTATCATTGCACACAGCAGCATACGGCCACTGTCAGTAAAAGAGGGAGATGAAAGCATGCGTTCACCGACACTGCACGTTCTCATCCCTCTCCTGTTAGCATCGGCCAAGGTTGCTTTGTAATCCTGTGTGTAGTGAATGGCGACTATACTCAGGAAAGCAGATGAGCCCGTGTGTAGGGCTGGGGAGTTAGATCAAACGGCGATACAAAATGAGAGCTGCCACTCACCAATAGGTAAGGGGCAGAGTATTGTAATTAAGAGGGCAGAACAGTGCAACTTTATGAGACTCAAAATAGTTTATTTCATTGGTTTCATTTCAAGCTTGTGAATGTGACAAGAGAAAACCCAACATGACTTGCACTCACTTCAGGAAAATAATCTGAAAAATAAGAAATGCTTGTGAATTTTACATCCAGATTTTGGGGTAAAAGATCTGCAGTGAGATACAATGCTAGCAATGTGGATAACATTTTTGTAAAATTTTCAGGCCAGAAATTTACCGGCTTTGCAGATTTTTGAATTGGCTTCATGTCAATTTTGCGTGGATATTTACTACAGACTTTCCATATAAATATAAATGGGTTGTCTTAAATCCGCAATCGAAATAACATACAAGATATCAAACTGTACACCCTTCCGTACAAGATCACTGTGCTGCACTTTATGTACATGCTCAGTAGTGAGGCAGTGCTGTGGAGATGAATCTGTGCTGCACATTATGTACATGCTCAGTAGTGAGGCAGTGCTGTGGGGATGAATCTGTGCTGCACTTTATGTACAGGCTCAGTAGTGAGGCAGTGCTGTGGAGATGAATCTGTGCTGCACTTTATGTACAGGCTCAGTAGTGAGGCAGTGCTGTGGAGATGAATCTGTGCTGCTCTTTATGTACAGGCTCAGTAGTGAGGCAGTGCTGTGGAGATGAATCTGTGCTGCACTTTATGTACATGCTCAGTAGTGAGGCAGTGCTGTGGAGATGAATCTGTGCTGCACTTTATGTACATGCTCAGTAGTGAGGCAGTGCTGTGGAGATGAATCTCTGCTGCACTTTATGTACATGCTCAGTAGTGAGGCAGTGCTGTGGAGAGGAATCTGTGCTGCACTTTATGTACAGGCTCAGTAGTGAGGCAGTGCTGTGGAGATGAATCTGTGCTACACTTCATGTACATGCTCAGTAGTGAGGCAGTGCTGTGGAGATGAATCTCTGCTGCACTTTATGTACAGGCTCAGTAGTGAGGCAGTGCTGTGGAGATGAATCTGTGCTGCACTTTATGTACAGGCTCAGTAGTGAGGCAGTGCTGTGGAGATGAATCTGTGCTGCACTTTATGTACATGCCCAGTAGTGAGGCAGTGCTGTGGAGATGAATCTGTGCTGCACTTTTTGTACATGCTCAGTAGTGAGGCAGTGCTGTGGAGATGAATCTGTGCTGCACTTTATGTACATGCTCAGTAGTGAGGCAGCGCTGTGGAGATGAATCTATGCTGCTCTTTATGTACAGGCTCAGTAGTGAGGCAGTGCTGTTGAAATGAATCTGTGCTGCACTTTATGTACAGGCTCAGTAGTGAGGCAGTGCTGTGGAGATGAATCTGTGCTGCACTTTATGTACATGCTCAGTTGTGAGGCAGTGCTGTGGAGATGAATCTGTGCTGCACTTTATGTACATGCTCAGTAGTGAGGCAGTGCTGTGGAGATGAATCTGTGCTGCACTTTATGTACAGGCTCAGTAGTGAGGCAGTGCTGTGGAGATGAATCTGTGCTGCACTTTATGTACATGCTCAGTAGTGAGGCAGTGCTGTGGAGATGAATCTGTGCTGCACTTTATGTACAGGCTCAGTAGTGAGGCAGTGCTGTGGAGATGAATCTGTGCTGCACTTTATGTACATGCTCAGTAGTGAGGCAGTGCTGTGGGGATGAATCTGTGCTGCTCTTTATGTACATGCTCAGTAGTGAGGCAGTGCTGTGGAGATGAATATGTGCTGCACTTTATGTACAGGCTCATTAGTGAGGCAGTGCTGTGGAGATGAATCTGTGCTGCACTTTATGCACATGCTCAGTAGTGAGGCAGTGATGTGGGGATGAATCTGTGCTGCACTTTATGTACAGGCTCAGTAGTGAGGCAGTGCTGTGGAGATGAATCTGTGCTGCACTTTATGTACATGCTCAGTAGTGAGGCAGTGCTGTGGGGATGAATCTGTGCTGCTCTTTATGTACATGCTCAGTAGTGAGGCAGTGCTGTGGAGATGAATCTGTGCTGCACTTTATGTACAGGCTCAGTAGTGAGGCAGTGCTGTGGAGATGAATCTGTGCTGCACTTTATGTACATGCTCAGTAGTGACCAGGGCTGTGGAGTCAAAATCGTAGAGATTGAGGAGTCGGAGGTTTGGCTTACCAACTCCACAGCTCTGGTTACTACTGTAACATTTGTTTGTTGTAGCATTATCGGATGTGACTTCACTTTGCAGGTTGTGTTGGCTTAGCTGCAGTAATCTATATACCACATGAAGTCAAGGACTCCGCACTGTTTATGTTTAACTAACAAAACTATGGACAAGTTCTGGTCAGCACATGCCAAGTTATTCATTTTCCACAACTGAAACAACCCGAGGTCACCCTGGGCTCCTCTCTACTCACAATGTGCTGAATAGTAAATTATAGATACGTGCATGTAACATGTATAAAAGCACATACAGTCCTTTTCTGCACAGCGGCTTCATAAAGCTGTCCATACACAGCCGACTGCCCCAGCTATCCCTGGCAGATGATATAAGCTGCAGCTAGAGGTGTTTATGTCAGCGATTAGATTCCATCTTGCCATTAAGAAAAAAGTGACGGTGGGCTGAGGTCTTGCACACAGGTAATAGGCATGGCCATTCAAAGTGTACAGGTATTAACATCCCATAAAATCACAACAAACATTAAACTTTAAAAAAACAAAACAAAACATGTAGTTGCTAACAGAGGCAGCTACCTGTCTGTTGTACCTGCCGCTGATCTTTGACCGCTCCTGCCAGAGATTCAGCTACTCCCTCTGTCAAGATAGCAGAAGTTTCTCTTCCTGTTGACAGGGCAGGACTACTTGCGTTATACTGATTGACAGCTGGCTTACCCCAACTAGGCACCCAAAGCAGTCTGTCAATCAGCATTACACCAGTAGTCCCACCCTATCAACAGGAAGAGAAACCGATGTTCTGCTGACAGGGAGCAGCTGAATCTCTGGCAGGAATGATCAATGACCAGCAGTGGGTACAACCAAAAGGTAGTTGCCTCTGTTAGCAACTACATAACTTCATTTCTAAAGTCCTAGATGGACCTCACTAGGTACAAATAGTAACAATGCACTGTCACCATGGCCATTGCTATTTATGTTCTTACTAGATGCTGGCCCGATTCTAATGCATCGGGTATTCTAGAATCAATCACTCTCCGCGCCGCAGAGAGAGGTCTCTCTGCTCCGCAGATCTCCCGACGGAGGCGTGCGTCGTTCGAATGCGCTAATTGGTCGCGGCCGGGCGCGACCAATCAACGCAGCGAGATTTCCATTACAGACAGAATAATACGATTATATAGTAGATAACCATCATTATCAGTTGTGATCTAAAAAAAGAGTATGGCTCCATGTCACACATGCATATATGTAAAAATGTGTTAAAGAATATAAACTGAATGAGAAAGCAGCACCCATGTCCATTACAAATCTTGTTACAGTCTATGAGTCCTTTTACAAAGGCAGAAAACTGCCCTTAACAAGAGATGAATGTTGATTTAGCAAGTCAACTGGTATTTGTTTACTTTGTGCGCTTCAAAAGTCGGGATGGTCTTGTATGAATGATCATTCGTGCAATCAGTCATCGTTTTTCCTCCTCTTACAGTTTTTAACTCAAAGGCAGATGCCTTGTGTTTCTTCCATTTTCTAATAATTGAGCCAACAGTTGGTTGCCTTCTCACCACGCTGCTTGCCTATTGTCTGTAGAAAATCCCAGCTTTGTGTAGGTCTACAGTTTTGTCCCTGGTGTCATTCGACAGCTCTTTGTCTTGGTCATGGTGGTGGAGAGGTTGGAGTGTGATTGATTGTATGGTTAGGTGTCTTTTATACAGGTAACAAGTTCTAACAGGTGCAATTAATACAGCTAATTAGTGCAGAGTAGGAGGCATTCTTAGGCCGGGTGCACAAGATCCATGAGTAGAAGTGCTTTGGACGCAGAGAATGTCCGCTGTGTCCAAAGCGCTGCCGTCTACTGAACACCGGTGAACTCACCAGTGCTCATTGAACTGGGCGGCTTCATCGCGTTCAATACATTGTTTCGGTGAAATTTACATGCTGCTGTCTGGAAAGACGCTTCACATGTCCGTCTCCGCAGGTTATCCGCAGGCATCTGTGGAAGCACAGTTGACATGGGATTTCCCATCCACTATACTGTAACATCTGGCTGCTGCGGGTTTGACGGTGCACAAGTACGCAGTGTCCAACCTGCAGCAATTAATGATTGTGTGCACATAACCTGAAAGATAAACTTACGGGTCTGTGAGAGCCAGAATTCCTGCTGGTTGGTAGGTTACTAAATACTTATTTCATGCAATAAAATGCAATTTAATTATGTAAAAATCATACAATGTGATTTTCTGGGTTTTTTTTTTTTTTTGCTTTTAGACTCTCTCTCACAGTTGAAGTGTACCTATGGTAAATATTACAGACCTCTCCATTCTTTGTAGGTGGGAAAACTTGCAAAATTGGCAGTATATCAAATACTTATTTTCCCCACTATATAAATCAGGATAGGGCTCAGGATAAGAGACATATATACCAGGATGGGGGGGGCTGTCCAAATCTTGCACCGGGGCCCATCAGACTCTAGTTACGCCACTGCTTAAAAACCCCTTTAAAATCTAACATATTTAAGATAGACCTTCATATAGAATCTATGACTTGTTCTTACTAACACAAAAATACATAATCCTTTGTATAATTGTCTGGTTGAAAATTCTCTTCCAATACAAATATTTGTGTGGATTTTATCTCTAGAACAAGGGCACGACTATCAAAATACAGAGCAGAGGCTGCAGAAAGTAGGAGGGTGAGGCTGGAAGCACCTGATTACAGAAATAGAAGCAATGACGTGCTAAACAGCAGTCTAGGTTCACATTAATTGTACTGATTCTCATGCAGGAATTTCCGGAGACTGTGTTCATTGTGCTAGACTTGTCCTCTATGGGAAACTCGTTTTCTGCTATCTCCTTCCTTTTTGGTGCTTTGAAGTTTCCTGCATCCTTTCAACACCAGACACGATGTACCCACACATTGAGTACTGAAGGCAACAGTAAAAGTTTGCACGGAAAGATAACACATCAGAAAGATAATGTGACCAAAACTCATTATTTTTTTTACTCATTAGGAACTTTTTGCCAGTTTTTCTGAGAGAGTTCCTCAATATCCCTGAAAGTATTTTAGCAGCTTGGTACCTCGTTCCTGACCTTTCAGGGGTCAGAAGCTTTTGATGTCTGTTATTGGCCCCACATAAATTCTGTCACCACCACCAATATCCAGACCAAGTCATATATTATGGTCAAACACTTGTTTTATATACAGCACCAACATATTCAGCAGTATTTGGATTGTGAGCCCCAATATTGACAGTAGAGTTGAGTGAATATGCTCAGAATTGATTGCCGAATTTGAATATGCCATATTGGTACCCTAATTGTGCCGAATTTATGTTTAATGATTGGTTCCAAACATATTTGGTCATTTCTACTCCTATTAACTCCAATATGACAAAAAAGACACATCACTCCGAAAAATAGATGAGGGGTGCTCAGAGAAGGATACCAGTCCCAATGTAATATGGAGGAAAAAATCCGGCACTCACAAATGCAGAAAAATAGAAGATTCTTTTTATTCACAGCTTAGTAATCCACACGGTGTACATTCAATATGTGGTTACGTTTCGGTCACTATTATGGACTTTCTTCAGACACTGAAACAA
The DNA here is from genome assembly GCF_039654945.1 of Dendrobates tinctorius. Taxonomy (NCBI): domain Eukaryota; kingdom Metazoa; phylum Chordata; class Amphibia; order Anura; family Dendrobatidae; genus Dendrobates; species Dendrobates tinctorius. Next base: position 28,230,437 of record NW_027361673.1, on the reverse strand, counting down.
TCCTGCTAAAGTTCAAGACAGACCCAGTGCGTCATAGTAGCGTGGACAAATATAATTAAGCTGCTCATGTGGAGCTGTGAAGAAAGCCGCGCTGGAGAAGGAAAGCGCTGTCAGGTATATGCTATCATGCTGATGAGAAATTTGCTCAACTCGTAATTGACAGCGATGACAATGTCAGGAATATGATGGAGCCATATAAGTAAGCATAATAAAATAAATTGTTACCATTACATCAGCTTCTCTTCCTGATGAAGTACACAACCTAATTTCTCTAACACAACCAGAAATACTTAAAATGTTTTGCTTTTCTTTTTTTTTTTTTCTTTACACGTGTTTGAAAGCACTGAAGGGATAGTGGACCATTTATTATTGCTTATTAAAACACTGGGCAAAACTGTCACTGAAAAAGACCTGGGTGTATGGGTGGACGACAAACTCACATTTAGTGGCCAGTGTCAGGCAGCTGCTGCAAAGGCAAATAAAATAATGGGATGCATTAAAAGAGGCATAGATGCTCATAAGGAGAACATAATGTTACCTCTATACAAGTCACTAGTGCGACCACACTTAGGCTAAGTGCACACGTAGCAGAAAATTTCTGCTCAAAAACCTGACTCCCTTCCCAGAAACCGCGCCTTTTTTGTCTTCGCGTTTTCGTCGCAGTTTTTGCGCGGTCTTGATGCTTTTTTCCGGCGCGTTTTCAAAACGCATTAAACTAGCCAGAAACGCGGAAAAATCCGCTAAATTAATGAGCATGATGCGTTTTTTACCGCGGTGCGTTTTCTCACGGTAAAAAATGCATCAATATGCACAAAATGCAGAAATTAATGGGAAGCTTATTTTTAGCGATTTTATAGCGGTTTTATTGGCAAAACCGCTAAAAAAACGCTGTGTGTGAACACAGCCTTAGAATACTGCGTACAGTTCTGGTCTCCTGTGTATAAGACAGACATAGCTGAACTGGAGCGGCTGCAGAGAAAAGCGACCAAGGTTATTGGGAACTGGGGGGGTCTGCAATACCAGGACAGGTTATTACACTTGGGGTTATTTAGTTTGGAAAATCGAAGGCTTAGGGGTGATCTTATTACAATGTATAAATATATGCGGGGACAGTACAAAGACCTTTCTAATGATCTTTTTACTCTTAGACCTGTGACGGGGACAAGGGGGCATCCTCTACGTCTGGAGGAAAGAAGGTTTAAGCATACTCACAGACGCGGATTCTTTACTGTAAGAGCAGTGAGACTATGGAACTCTCTGCCATATGATGTTGTAATGAGTGATTCCCTACTAAAATTTAAGAAGGGATTGGATGCCTTTCTTGAAAAGTATAATATTACCGGGTATATACACTAGTTTGCTTAATATTGCGTTGATCCAGGGAGCTAGTCTGATTGCCGTATGTGGAGTCGGGAAGGAATTTTTTTCCCCAATGTGAATGCCAAGAGTGTGCAAAGCAGTAATCAAAGCAAAAGGTGGCTACTTTGAAGAACCTAGAATATAAGACATATTTTCAGTTGTTTCACACTTTTTTGTTAATTATATAACTCCACGTGTGTTAATTCATAGTTTTGATGCCTTCAGAGTGAATCTACAATTTTCATAGTCATGAAAATAAAGAAAACTCTTTGAATGAGAAGTTGTGTCCAAACTTTTGGTCTGTACTGTAGATGGACTTAAAGTCTCCCTTCGACCTTAATAACTATGTTACTATGAATTGCACAAATTTTTATTTTAAAAAGGTGCAAAAAAGTTTAATGACCCAAAAAAGATAAGCATCTTTGAATCTAAACTAATTCATCAAATACTGCACCTATTACAATGTATTTGGCATAAATCTGTCAGCGTGAAATGAAAATTATTTAAATAAATCAAATAATGAATTGGGCCTAAGTCTGCCAAGTTTTTGTGATTATCTGAAAAGAAAAGAAAAAAAAGCACAAACGAAGTTTGTTCGAACTCTGCACCATTACATTTTATGGCTTTATTGAGTTTCTGTTTGTAGCCCATTTTTAACCCCTTAATGACCGGAGCTTTTTCCGGTTTTGCGTTTTCGTTTTTCGCTCCCCTTCTTCCCAGAGCCACAACTTTTTTATTTTTCCGTCAATATGGCCATGTGAGGGCTTATTTGTTGTACTTTTGAACGACATCATTGGTTTTAAAATGTCATGTACTCGACAAAAACTGGAAAAAAAATTCCAAGTGCGGTGAAATTGCAAAAGAAAGTGCAATCCCACACTTGTTTTTTGTTTGGCTTCTTTGATAGGTTCACTAAATGCTAAAACTTACCTGCCACTTTGATTCTCTAGGTCATTACGATTTCATAGACACCAAATATGTCTAGGTTCTTTTTTATCTAAGTGGTGAAAAAAAATCCAAAGTTTGATAAAAAAAAAAAATTGCGCCATTTTCTGATACCCGTAGCGTCTCCATTTTTCGTGATTTCGGGTTGGGCTAGGGCTTATTTTTGCGCACCGAGCTGATGTTTTTAATGATGCCAGTTTTGTGCAGAGCCAGATACTTTTTTTTTGGTCGCCCGTTATTGCATTTTAATGCAATGTTGCGGCGACCAAAAAAAGTAATTCTTGCGGTTCTAATTTTTCTCGCTATGCCATTCAGCGATCAGGTTAATCCTTTTTTTATTGATAGATCAGGCGATTCTGAACACGGCGATACCTAATATGGGTTTGTGTAATATTTTTAATTGTTTTATTTTGAATGGGGCGAAACGGGGGTGATTTAAACTTATTTTTTTCACATTTTTAAAAACATTTTTAAACTTTAGGCATGCTTTAATAGTCTCCCTGGGAGACTAGAAGCTGCCATAGCTTGATCGGCTCTGCTACATAGAGGCAATGCTCAGATTGCCTCTATGTAGTAGAATGACAGCATTGCTATGAGCGCCGACCACAGAGTGGCGCTCATAGCAATCCGGCATCAACAACCATAACAATCTCAAGGAGACCTCTGGCTGTTATGCCAAAGCACCGATGACCCCTGATCTCGTGATGGGGGTCAGTGGTGCGCGTATTTCCGGCCAATGACCGGAAGTGAGCGTTAAATGCCGCAGTCAGCGGTTGACAGCAGCATTTAACTAGTTAATAGGCACGAGTGGATCGCGATTCCACTCACACTTATTGCAGGCACATGTAAGTTGTTCAAAGCAGCTGACATGTCCCGGATTTGATGCCGGCTCAACGCCGGAGTCCTCATCAAAGCGGGGGTACTGCCATTGGAAGTACTATAACATCCAATGGCAGTAAGGGGTTAAGAGATTTAAAGGGAACCTCTGGCAGATAAATGCAGTGTGAACAGGGCCTCACTCAATCGGCAAAACGTTATGGATTTTAGAATATGAAAACCTGCAGAATTTGACCCAAGCCACTGAGCCAAAGGTAAACCGATTATACTAGTTATAGTCAAATATACAATTATTAAACCTATAAAGAAAGACTGTACAGGTGCTTCTCACAAAATTAGATCATCATCAAAAAGTTAATTTATTTCAGTTCTTCAATACAAAAAGTGAAACTCATAATACACAGAGTCACTACAGAGTGATCCATTTCAAGTGTTTATTTCTGTTAACTTCTTAACCCCCGGAGCGTTTTTCAGTTTTGCCTGTTTTGCTCCCCTTTTTCTCAGAGCCATAACTTTTTTATTTTTATGTCGATATGGCCATATGAGGGCTTATTGTTTGCAGGACGAGTTGTTACTTTTGAACGACACCATTGGTTTTACCATATCGTGCACTCAAAAATGGGAAAAGCATTCCAAGTGTGGTGAAATTGCAAAAAAAAGTGCAATCCCACACTTGTTTTTTGCTTGGCTTTTTTTTGCTAGGTTCACTAAATGCTAAAACTGACCTGCCATTATGATTCTCCAGGTCATTAAGAGTTCACAGACACCAAATATGTCTAGGCTATTTTTTATCTAAGTTGTGAAAAAAAAAATCCAAACTATGTGAAAAAAAAAAAAATTGCGCCATATTCCGATACCCGTAGCGTGTCTATTTTTCGTGATCTGGGGTTGGGTGAGGGTTTATTTTTTGCGTGTTGACCTGATATTTTTTTTGGTGCAGATACGATCTTTTGATCACCTGTTATTGCATTTTTATGCAATGCAGTGACCAAAAAACGTAATTCTGGCGTTTTTACTTTTTTTCTCACTACGCCGTATACCAATCAGGTTAATCCTTTTTTTTATTGATAGATCAGGCGATTCTGAAAGAGGCAATACCAAATATGTGTATATTTTATTGCTTTATTTTGAATGGGGCAAAAAGGGGGTGATTTGAACTTTTATATATTTTTTATATTTTTAAAAACTTTTTTTTTGGCATGCTTTAATAGTCTCCATGGGAGACTAGAAGCTGCCATAACCCGATCGGCTCTGCCACATAAAGGCCATGATCAGATTGCCTCTATATAGCAGAATTATTCACTTGCTGTGAGCGCCGACCACCGGGTTGGTGCTCACAGCAAGCCGGCACTGACAACCATAGAGGTCTCCAGGAGGCCTCTAGCTGTCATGCCAACGAATCGGTGACCCGCGATCACGTGAAGTGTGAGTTAAATGCCGCTGCCAGCGTTTGACAGCGGCATTTAACTAGCTAATAGCCGTGGGTGGATCGCGATTTCACCCGCAGCTATTGCGGGCACTTGTCAGCTGTTCAAAACAGCTAACATGTGCAGGGAAAGATATGGGCTCACCGTCGGAGCCCACATCAAAGGGAGGGAGTCCGACATCGGCATACTATTACGCCCGATGTCGGAAAGGGATTAATGTTGATTATTATGGCTTACAGCCAATGAAAACCCAAATGTCATTATCTCAGTAATTTTGAATACTTTATAACACCAGCTTGAAAAATTATTTTAAAATCCGAAATGTTGGCCTACTGAAATGTATGTTCAGTAAATGCGGTCAATACATGGTCGGGGCTCCTTCTGAATCAATTACCGCATCAATGTGGCGTGGCATGGAGGTGATCTGAGGTGTTATGGAAGCCCAGGTTGCTTTGATAGCAGCCTTCAGCTCGTCTGCATTGCTGGGTCTGGTGTCTCTCATCCTCCTCTTGACAATACCCCACAGATTCTCTATGGGGTTAAGGCCAGGCGAGTTTCCTGGCTAATCAAGCATAGTGATACTGTTGTTTTTAAACCAGGTATTGGTACTTTTGGCAGTGTGGACAGGTGCAAAGTCCTGCTGGAAAATGAAATTTCCATCTCCAAGAAGCTTGTCGGCAGAGGGAAGCATGAAGTGCTCTAAAATGTCCTGGTAGAAGGCTGTGCTGAATTTGGTCTTGATAAAATACAGTGGACCTACACCAGCAGATGGCATGGCTCCCCAGACCATCACTGATTGTGGAAACTTCACACTAGACCTCAAGCAGTTTGGATTGTGTGCCTCACCATTCTTCCTCCAGACTCTGGGACCTTGATTTCCAAATGAAATGCAAAATTTACTTTCATCTGAAAGCAACACCTTGAACCACTGAGCAACAGTCCAGTTCTCTTTCTCCTTGGCCTAGGTAAGATGCTTCTGGCGTTGTCTATTGGTCATGAGTGGCTTGACATAAGGAATGCGACACTTGTAGCCCATGTCCGTGATACGTCTGTGTGTGGTGGCTCTTGAAGCAATGACTCCACTAGCAGTCCACTCATTGTGGCTCTCCCCCAATATTGAATGGCCTTTTCTTAACAATCCTTTCAAGGCTGCGGTTATCCTGACTGCTTGTGTACCATTTTGTACCACACTTTTTCCTTCCACTCAACTTTCCATTAATATGCTTGGATACAGCACTCTGTGAGCAGCCATCTTCTTTAGCAATGACCTTTTGTGGCTTACCCTCCTTGTGTAGTGTGTCAATGACTGCCTAGTCTTCCCCATGACTGTGGAGCCTACTGAAACAGACTAAGGGACATTTTAATCACTTACGAAGCCTTTGTAGGTGTTTTTGATAATTATTCTAATTTGCTGGGATAATGACTTTTGGGTTTTCATTGGCTGTAAGCCATAATCATCAACAGTAACTGAAACAAACACTTGAAATAAATCACTCTGTAATGACTCTATATAATATACTAGCTGAAGAGGCTGGCGCTGCCCGGGCATAGTAACTAACTACGGTTAGTTATAGCAAATTATAATTATTATATCTATATATATAAAGCTGAGTGTATAGCCCCGCCCACTCCGCATAACCACATTCACTATAATATCCCACATCATCCCATCAGCCAGTGCTACCGGACTACTACCTCTAAAATTCCACATCATCCCGTCAGCCAGATCCACCGGACAACTACCACTAATATCCCACATCATCCTGTCACATCCGCCGGGCTACTATCCCTAATATCCCACATCATCCTGTCAGCCAGAGCACCGGACAACTACCACTAATATCCCACATCATCCCATCACAGCGGCCGAACTACTACCCCTAATATCCCACATCATCCCATCAGAGCCACTGGACTACTACCCCTAATATCCCACATCATCCCATCAGCCAGAGCCACCGGACTACTACCCCTAATATCCCGCATCATCCTGTCAGCCAGAGCCACCGGACTACTCCCCCTAATATCCCATATCATCCCGTCAGCCACAGCCACAGGACGACTACCCCTAATATCCCACATCATCCCGTCAGCCTGGGGTCAGAAACAGAGCGCTGAGTGGAACGGTCCTAACTTCCACACCGGGGATTCCTTTAAGAGAGGCCTGGCGTCAGAACCAGAGTGACTTCCATACCAATGATCCCTTTAATACAACCCTGGGGTCAGAATCAAAGTGCTGAGGGATTTGCCCTAACTTCCATACAAGAGATCCTTTTAAGAAAGGCCTGGGGTCAGTATCAAAACGCTGAGTGGATTTGCCCTAACTTGCATACCATTGATCCACAGGAGGGGGGATTCATTTCTGTCATGTGATCTGTGCTCCTTTCTGGGGGGGCAGACAATGGCTGGGAGCTTATGTTCCTGGGGATGCTAGATTTCTCCCACTATGTGAGTGTCTGCTGAGGTGTTGTCAAGTGGGAAAACTTGCTCATAGCAACCATCACAGCTCAGCTACTTTTAACCAGCTCTGATGAAATGAGAGATGCTTAGTGATTGGTTACAAGGAAAACTGTTGATCATAGCAACCAATCATAGCGGAGCTTCTTTTGAACTGCTCTGGTGAAATGAAAGATGCTTCATCATTGGTTGGTGATACACACATACATACATTCATTTTTATATATAGAGATGAGTTCCACCTTTTGTAATTGAAGAACTGAAATAAATTAACTTTTTGATGATATTCTAATTTTGTGAGAAGCGCCTGTACATACCATAAACAATTAAAAGACATAACTTTATCATTAACATATAAAAGCATTTAAAACATGTAGGTGGAGACAGTCTTATGAAGCTCAATAAATAAGTGGTTATTTTTACATTAATCCAATGATTCAAAACAATATCTAAAAAAAGCTCCAAAATGCAGCTACTGATATAGTGTTAGAATATGGCAACACAAAATTGTTTACAATCTTATTTTTTACAAGTAGCAACCCGAAAAAATGAAAAAAAAAAAAAAAAAAAAGGAAAAATAGATGAGGCGGCAAAGAGTTATATATATGCAAATATACAATTTTTGACTACCTGATTGTATATTACTATCTGGTGAAATGTGGCAAGAAAATGTATCTGAGATGATTTGCATTTAGTAAATTCTTTTCTATTTATCCTTTTTTGTATTCTTTTTTTCTCATTGCTCATTTCTATGCATGTAATGTATTAATAATAACGATATGAAGGAACATATATGTACAGGGATTATTTGTCTACATTGCCTATATCTATGTTTCCACAGCGGCAGACAATAATTACTATCAGCTATCAAAGGACAAACATGAGTCGACTGCGGCTGCTTGTTAAATAAAAAATTACATGAAACCCTATTGACGTTTTAAAGATAGGAGAAGATACGAGCCTCCAGGATGAAAACCACCAGCCGCAATCTGATCTTCTTGAATCACATTTGATAAATCAATGCTCAGGTATCTCCACATTGCCAATTAACTTCATTGGATACATGCTCCATAGTGTGGCTTCAGTGTAAGCCAGCTGCTGGAGAGAAGGCAGGAAATCGATAGCTGTGCTTTCAGGCCATGTCATTGATTACATTTTCTACTATTCAGCAGACTTTGGCATTAAAAGGAACTTAAAAACATTAGCGTTCAACTTCTTTACAGGGCGCAATAACAAACAAGAGCAGAATGGCAGCACCACGCCAAACGTCAAGGTTTTAGCGCTTTAAAGATATAAGGCTGGATTCAGAATGCCAATATAGGTAAGCGATGCTCTGGCCCACAGTCACCAAAGAGATACATGGATTTACTGTACAAAAGGGCCTAAAGCGAGTGATTCAAGACTCCTCCGTGACTATTTCATGAAATGACAGCAATCAATGTATTCTTCCGGTTTTTTTTTTTAATAGCCAAACAACACAATTTCTTGAGAGAAGTTTTGCCTACTGGCAATACAAATCCATATATGTAATATGTTGCCCTTACATTGGGTGGAATAGATCATGGACTACTGGCTATGTTGTCAACATCACCATAATGTCCTGATCTTCAGCACATTTCTAAATCTTCCATAGAAGTTTATGGAGAGCAGTACATGTGCACTCATATTTCCATTCAGAGACGGGGTCCTTTTCTCGAGATAGGTGTCTCAGAGGTACGACCTTAATCTACGAGAAATTTACAGTATATTCTGCAGATATGTCACAAATGGCTGAAATGGGAATAACCCATTAAGGAAAAGCTTCTAAACGCTCCCTATCCCTAAGTGTAGCCCACCCTTACACTATTTAGCTCTCCAACTCATAATTGAAGCCAGGGACTAGGAACTCCTAATATTTTAGCCTCTACTGATACATTCTGAATAGACATGCTCAGCTTGGTAAATGTGCCACGGATAACATTGTAGAAGTGGTTGATGGCGTATTGCATACATACTTATGTTCTATGCTTCACTCGCTGTTAATGGTTCTATGTTTAGCATGATACTTATCTTAGAAGACTCCTGTGTTTGATTTAGTTTCCTTGGAGGCCATAAAAGCATATCTAAGGCCATGTCCATGTTTAAGACGGCCTGCAGTAAATCATCCAAGTGCACTGCAGGAGACCTCCACAACTCTGAGCGAATACGGGGCAGTGACCTCCAATACACGCCGCAGTACAGCAAACAATCGGCATTGTATGTGCTCATACATATTTCATGTTTCCATCCACTGTGTCACAGATACCAAATGAGAAATCTAGGCAAGCTGACGCATTATAGTTTGATTGCACAGTTAAGACTCTGCTAAGTATATATGTAATTGCATATCTTCTTTTGATTGACAATACGCTAATGGAAATGTATACATTATAAACAGAAATATCACGGACAGTGAACATTGACTCGAATTGTGAAAACATGAAAAAAAGAAGGCCTGTTTCACATGTCTGACATTCATGACCAGATAATGAACTGAGATGCCCAGTCTGACAACGAATTTCCTGACCCAAACTCAGTAGCCACATAAGCATACACAAGGCTGTTGAGATAGGGCTAGGAGACCCATGGTTGGTCCGGAAATTGTAATCCATACTGAGACCAACAATATTGGAAGAGTAAAAACGGCCTAACTCACACATCATACCATCAAATTTCTACATTTGATGGTATTTCCTCGGGTTCTTTTCTTTGATTTTGCTGTAGTTTCTTGTACTTTGTTAAAAAAGGAGCGTGGCACCCCCTTATTGAGGTAGGCATTTTATCTGTATAGCTTCCCAGGAGCAGGTGTCTGAACAGTTGGTCTTGGGTCCTGCTCTGCCCCATCTATTTGAGGTTGGTTAACATAATAAGTTGAGATATTAATACTAAAAGATAGGACCATCCCAATTAACGAAACCCCTTGTCACAGTGGGATGGCTTTTACAATTTTTTGATCAAAGCAGTGTTAACTAAGTACCCCATATTATTTACATGTACTATTACTCTTTACTTACTACAGGGTATGTGCTCATTTTGTTTTTATCTTGGGTTTTGTCTGTTACATGGCCACAGTGTGAACGTGCTCCAACACAGTGCACGAATTCCAACTTGCGTTCCAGTTCATTTCTTTGGTTTTGCATTAGTTAATTTTTTTAAATGAAAAGGAAAAAATGTCTAACTTTCAACAGATCTGTGTTCTTTTACAAGTAAAACATATATATATATATATATATATATATATATATATATATATATATATAAGAGCTTTCCAGATCATTGCATTCTTGTTTTCTTTACATTATACACAGGTTCCCAACTTTTTGGGGATTGTGGTTGTAGGATAATCCCTCAATGTGTACAAGTCTCTGGAGCATCACTGCACCTTCTCCGTGCAAGTAATTGGTGTTCCTGAGGTTGGACCCTCAATTCTTTAACTTCTCCGAAAGGTAGGTACAAGTGTTTTCCATTTTAAGTAGTATAGTGCCACAACGACTTTGAAGGTAATGAGCTGTGATTGTGATATTTGTATTAGATTCTATTAATACATATGCACAAAGATTAATGGTCTGAACAGCTTGACCACTGTCTTCAGCTGAACCACTGTTACAGATCCGTTCTAGCGTATTCAAAAGGATTTTATCTGGTCATGTTTACTGACTAATCTGTATGGAAAACCTCCGGATAGAACCCACAAGTCCAACATTACTGTGCATTTTGCAGACACAATCTCTTACTAAGATTAATTAGAGAAGCAACAGTTTGAGGAACAGATTCCTGAGAAAACCTCCTGAGATCTATCTACTGCATATATTTAGCTTTCCCTGACCTTCATTTCTATTGGCGTGTGTACAGCGTTTCTTAGATGACTGGTTTATATACAGCAATATCACTTAAAGGGTTTCTTACAACTACAGTTCATGTTCCCAATGTCCCCTATAGTGACCATCAGTGCAAATGTCAGAGCCTTCATCTCCAGAAATGTGGCCGGGGGATTTAAGGGAATGCTGAGAACAGCATTGCCTGGGAAAACGATTTACCCTTATGTTGTTAGACCCATGGCACTGTTGTAGTTATTAGTTTATCAGCAAGGCAAGGTCTCCCCTGCGAACTCAGTTCTTGTGAGCAGCGAAGAGGAAGAACATCTTAAGAGGGAACCAGTGGGATATTGGAACAATCTGCACAGAAAATAGAAGGCTAAATACACTGGAGTCCATGTAAATGCCTCATATCAAAGGGATTAAATAAAATCATCACATCATAAAAATATCTAGAACGAAAAACCCAACTTCATTATTGCTTATCACACATCAGAAGCCGATATGTAAGGTCAAACTAATGAGATTAAGATGTCCTACACAGCTATGCTGCAGCGATTAATAGGTTTTCCATACCTTTTTCGAAACTGGCCCAAGTAAAGAGATTGTTATTAAAAAATGAAAGAAGTGTTACTTAGGTCTCAATCAGGCATCTCATTTTCAAGTATCAATCCTATCCGTGGTTTTCACAAATAGCACTGATATCTGTGTAGTTCATGGAGCCTTTCATATACCCATGATTTTTTGTAGACAGTGTGATCCGCGAAAAATCACAGAGACATGCCTGATTTTGATCCTAGGGCAGATTAAAACGGCAAGGCAAGTCTATGGGTCTGAGAAAAAAATCGGACCGCACTCGGATAACATGCGAATATGGTCAAATTGTCACGTAATGCCACATAGGAGAAGTTGGAGAAACTATTTTTTCTCCATGTATGGAAAAAAACAGGTGACAATTGAACCACACTCTGATCAAAATAATCATCTGAATGAAGCCTTACCTATCAGTATCCCAACTGCACTGGGACTGAAAGTGATAATGTCCCACCTTTACAGTCTCCTGTCTGCTGGTGCTACTGATTGACTACATGGTCAACTGACTAATTGATGGGACAATGACACTTCTAGCAGGATGATGGTGAAGCCCCATCGATCACCTGAGAATAAGTGATAAATGTTGTGGATAAGAGGCTATTACCACTTAATAAACATTTTAAATACATCTAAAATGAGAAAAGAAGCAACTTTGTAAATAGTCTTCAGTGAAGAAAAATTACTATTATGTTGGGGCGCAGGGCTCCACACCTAACAGAGCTCCTCATCATTACTATGTAAGTTTGCATTCTAAACTCTTATATTTGAATTATATGTTAACCACTAGGGAATGTATTGCAGTAGATACATGGGTATACTAACTACAGTGGTTGAAAAAAGTATTGAACACGTCATCAATTTTCTAAATAAATATATTTCTTAAGGTGCTATTGACATAAAATTCTCATCAGATGTTGGTAACAGCCCATCCAATACACACATGCAAAAAATTCAAACCATAGATGTCCATAAATTCTGTAAATTGTCTCTTCAGAGAGGAAGAGGACTAGAACTCTAGTGCCACCTATTGGAAGTAGCAATCCTAAAAGTCAATGTCGACCCTTTAACGAGCCTTGTCACATGACTTAGGATAAAAGCCAAACCAGAATCTCAATTTGCAGACACTGTGTTTCGGGGTACTGCCCCACATCAGTGCAAAGTGTGAGATCTGGTTTGGCTGTGTGAGAGGCGTCTGACCGATATCCAAGAAGTATTGTTTCTCCTTGCGGAGATTGACATGCTAAGCATGCCGAGATGAGGAGACTTAAAGCCGCAATGCTCCTCTGGGAAATATGCAAATTGTCTCTTCAGAGAGGAAGAGGACTAGAACTATAGTGCCACCTATTGGAAGTAGCAGTCCTAAAAGTCAATGTGTAATAATGAGAAATAACACAGGGAAAAAGTATTGAACCTAGTGGTTTATGGTGAAATAAGACTCTTTCCACTTCCAAATTATGGCTCCAAGAGTGCTCAATGGAACCTTCAAGTAGTTTAGAAATTCTTCTGTAACCAATGTCATTGGTATGTTTTGCAACAATAAGGTTGCGAATGTCTTGAGACAGCTCACTTTTTTACCCATCATGGAATGTTTCTTGTGTGACACCTTGGTAATGAGAAACCTTTTTATAGGCCATCTGTTGAACCAGCTAATATTACTTTTCACTAAGTGTCAGGAGTGCTTTCTAATTACTGATAGATTCCATCAGGTGTCATGACTTTCCATAGCTTTTTGCACCTCTCTTTCTTCATGTGTTCAATACTTTTTCCCTGTGTCATTTCTCATTATTACACATAACTTAATTTATGGATATCTGTGGTTGATTTATTAGCCTGTTTGGATTGGAAGGGTTGTTACTGACATCTGGTGAGAATTTCATGTCAATAGCACCTTTAGAAATATATTTACTTAGAAATTTGGTGAAGTGTTAAATTTTTATTTCACACGCTGTACATACGGTTTATTTAACAAAGTTCATGTATTTGTGAGATATTTTGCAGCACCATTTTTCTTTTGACTTTTTTCACTGTATTATGTTTACAGTTCTGTTGTAGAGCTGTGTTTCCACATCTTAATCCTGCCGTTCATACTCCGTTCTCGCTTTCCCCTACTTCCTAAGGCCTCCATAGACATTAGACTAACATCGCCAAACCCAGAGATAGCTATAGATTTGCACAAAAGTCTGGAACGTATGTGGGCCCTGGATCGTTGATTGTCGGAGAAGATAAGGATCGAGCATGTCTGATATTGAACTGCCAATCATTTTGATCTCTGAGAGATAAGTCGCTGCCTGACTACTTTGGCAGTGGCACTCTCATAGGAAGCACAGGAGCGAATTGGCAAGCAAGAATTCAATGTATGGAAGTCAAATAAGATAGCTGCTAGCCGAATGATTGGTTAAACCAATGTTCGTCCAACAGGCATCTAAAGTGTATGGGGACTTTAGTGCTATACATTCTGTAAGTCACCAGTAAATAAGGCAGAGGTATAAGGGTTGATGTCTTTATTATCTGACTATGCAGGTTTTGCTTGTAATCTGGAGACATATAGGGAGCTGTACACACACAACTTTTTTTTAAGTTACTATATTTTAGAAGTTTTGGAGCAATAAAACAATGGCAGCTAGCATGTACAAGTGTAATAAATATATGTGTGTGACATATCTGTATTTCGTCAAATGAAGGAATACAGTGAAGGGTGGTGTAGGCCAGACTTTGGTTACACAAGTCACATAGGAATATTTCATTAGGTACTAACCACAAGTCATTTAATATGTATCTGTTATATTATCTGCTATTGTTATGACAGTTGAAAGTGTCACCAGGAAACTGGAAAGCCTATTTTGTTCTGTTATAGCGCTCACTGACCGTCACAGAGTCTGGAACCCCAGAGGCCAATACAGAGTTCTGTAGACGTCATCTGTCACTTTTTCTGCTCGCATCAGGAAACTACAGATGTGAACACATGGGGAACAAAAAGGATTTCCTCCTATGTAGCTAACACTAAAGATACAACAAATGAGAATAAATAACACTTCCTTATTAGATAATTAATACAGATATGTTGCACTATTTTTAATTGACATATTATAGGGGTTTTCCAAGATTCTAGAAAATTTTGCCAGAGATGGAAGATAGCAGAAAATAATAAAAGAACCTAGAAATTTACACCACTCCAAGACAATGATTGGCCGCAGCAGTCACATGGGTTAACAATGTTATGGCTGCAGCCAGGTGAACAAAGACCAATGGCACGCATGAGACTGGCGGTCCATTAAGCAGGGCATGAGACTGGCGGTCCATAAAGCAGGGCATGAGACTGGCGGTCCATTAAGCAGGGCATGAGACTGGCGGTCCATAAAGCAGGGCATAAGACTGGCGGTCCATTAAGCAGGGCATGAGACTGGAGCTCCATTAAGCAGGTATGTTTGTAGTATCTCAGAAAACCTCTAAGTAAAACAAAAAGTACTCTGTTTTAATTTCATGGTTTTTTTTGTTTTATATACCCACAGCTACATGGAGGCTCTGAGTGTATACTGAATAACGAAGACTTCCTATCGAGGTCACAAGTGCCAACCATAAACCATTGTAGCTTATATGATGATGTATGGCTGACCCAGTGATAGATCGGTCAGCAGTTTATCTCGCCGAGTACCAAAGGATCGGCAGTCTGAAATCAGACATAGCGGATCCTTAATTCCCCTGAGATGATGTGATGGAGGACTCCATACACATTAGTTTATATACCGAACCCGCCGATATTGGCGAGTTTGGCGGACGTTGGTTTAATGTGGGTTGGTGACTTTAGGCTACCCTCTGTGCGCTATATACATTGGAATCAGCAAATGTCTTTAATTCATTACAAATTTCCTAAAACATTTCAGTATAGATAAGCTGCCCTTACATTTAGGATGAAATATTTTACATATTGTTACATCAGAGCCTTAAAAGGGTATCTAAAATATCAAAAACAGCAATACTCACCTAGCCTTGCCATGAGTGATCAGGCACTAACCCTCCTGTGGTGTTCCCGTTCTTGGTCAACATGCCCATGACCACTGCTTCCAATCGGTGGCTGCAGGGATCACGTGCCATATTATTGGTTACCTAGCTCCCACCACTGAGCAGTGATGACAGACATTCAGCACGTGATTGCTACATCCACTTATTTGCTTCAGTGGTCACACAACGGCCACATGATAACAAGGACCCAGAGCGCCGGAGGAGGGTTAAGGCTGAACTGTTGGCTGGAAGTGTAGGCGAGTATGGTTACTTTTCAAACTTAACAGTACGGACCGCTGTTTAAGAAAAAAAATCCTATCACTGGACAGCCCCTTTAACGTCCTTGTGCTTTTATTTTTTTCTTAACAACTAAGTAACAGGATCCTGACAGCAGCGGCGTACAGCCTCCGCTGAGCAGGGACTCACCTGCACTGTAGGGACCCCTGGGGGCCAGAAAGTATAGGTGCACAGGACCTTAGTGATGAAGTTTAGCAAGCCGGCACAGGACCTACGGTCATGTGACTGCAAGGGGGCGGGGCTTAGCATCCTGCTTTCACAGAAGACAGCAAACTCAGAGTCAGGCAAAACAGAGGTCGTTCACAGTACGGACAGCGAGGTACAGAAGGGGTAAACAGACGGGATGTCAGACGAAGCCAAAGGTCATACACAAGAGGCCGGTGGACACCGCATCTGGAGGCACGTTTGCCCCTCTCCTATATACTGACAAGCTCATTACCTGAGAGAGATTCTCCTCAATGCTTAAAGCACCATCGTCCTTTCTGATAGATGCCTATAAGCTCTACACAATCTATATACCACACATAACTGAAGAAGGTCACATTGACCGAAACGTCTTTTTCGTGTACTACAATAAACCGCCTTGCAAATACCTTTAAGTTGAGTGCTAGGATTATATTTGATACACAAGAGGGCGACGCGGTACCAAGGGGACGAGCAGAGAGAAGTCGGGTCACAAGCAGAGAGTCATACACGAGAGGTAGCGCAGTACAAGAGGGACAGGCAGAACTCGTAACAGGGACAGAACCGAATCAAAAACCAAACAAGCAAGCAAGATATCAGGCACAAGGCACACGTACACACAAGGTCAACTAACTCAGCCGAGGGCCGGAGTATAACTGACACCGGACCTAGGTCCAGTGAGCATTAAATAGCCGCCCTCTGCCAGGGAGAGGCGGAATAATTAACCCCCAATCAGACCAGGACGGGCCAAAGCGAAACCCCGTCCAGGATCATGACAGTACCCTCCTCTCAATGGGGGGCCACTGGACCCCCAGGTCTCTCAGGGTACTTGGTGTGAAAGGCCCGGACCAACCGATCTGCATGAACCGATCGAGCAGGAAGCCATGAGCGTTCTTCAGGACCGTAGCCTTTCCAATGTATCAGATATTGAAGGGCACGACGGACCAACCTGGAGTCGACAATTCGTTCCACCTCGTACTCCGACTGCCCGTGTACCAAAATCGGTGTTGGGGAAGCTGATGATCCCTCCCCAGCGGACCTCACAGGTTTCAAAAGGGCCTTATGAAAAACATTTGGGATCCGCAGAGATGGCGGGAGACGCAACCGAAAAGCCACCGGGTTAACTACCTCGGTAATTTCATAAGGACCGATAAACTTGGGACCAAGCTTCGCAGAGGGGACCTTGAGTCTTATATTCTTGGTGGACAACCATACCTTATCCCCAATCTGCAATACCGGTCCCGCGGATCGTTTTTTGTCCGCAAAAAATTTAAACTTGTCCTGGGCCTTCGTAATATTACTCTGGACCTCTCGCCATACCTCCCCCAACCACTGGATCGTCTCATCTGCCCCAGGACACCCAGAATTCAAACGGGAAAATTCTCCAAAATGAGGATGAAACCCATAATTGCAAAAAAAAGGAGATGTACCCGTAGACTGGTTAACATGGTTGTTAAATGCAAACTCAGCCACCGGTAACACAGAACACCAATCATCTTGTCGGTCTGGAGTCAAGCAACGCAGAATTTGCTGCAGAGACTGATTGGTCCGCTCGGTCTGCCCATTAGTCTCTGGATGATAAGCGGATGAAAAGGACAGACCAATACCCAACCTTTTACAAAAAGCCCTCCAAAATCTGGAAACAAATTGCACTCCTCTATCAGACACCACATTCAAGGGTACCCCATGCAACCGCACCACATGCTCAACAAACAATCTGGACAATGTTTCCGCATTAGGTAGAGCTGCCAAAGGTACAAAATGTGCCTGCTTACTAAACCTGTCCACCACAACCCAGACGACGGTATTACCCTTGGAGGGGGGAAGGTTGGTGATGAAATCCATGGACAAATGCGTCCATGGTCTCTCAGGAATTGGCAGTGGTACCAATTCCCCGGCCGGACGGTTATGGGGGTTTTTTGCACGGGCACAAACATCACAAGCAGACACATATTCCCCAACATCAGAGGCTAAAGCAGACCATCAGAATACTCTAGCAATGGCCTTCCGGGTAGCCGAGATCCCTGGATGTCCACCCAGAACTGAGTCATGGAACTCCCGGAGGACCTTAAGGCGAAGCTGAGCTGGCACAAAAAGTTTGTCCACCGGCTTAGCCAGCGGTGCAAGAGACTGGGGTTCCCGAATCTCTCGTTCCAACATATTCGAAATACCTGCCACCACCCCAGGCTGAAGAATGGAGGATGGAGGTTCCGGGGGGGACACCGGATCTAGACTGCGTGACAAGGCATCTGCTCTGACATTTTTAGATCCTGGCCGAAAAGTGATCGAGAAGTTGAATCGGGAAAAAAAAAAGTGACCATCTAGCCTGTCTAGGAGTCAACCTTTTAGCTGACTCAATATAAGCTAGGTTTTTGTGGTCCGTAATTACGGTTATAGGATGGACAGCCCCCTCCAAAAAATGCCTCCATTCTTCAAAGGCCAACTTAATGGCCAGAAGTTCTCGATTTCCCACATCATAGTTTCTCTCCGCAGGAGAGAATTTCTTTGAGAAAAAGGCTCAAGGTCTTAAATTGGTCATAGTGGCGGGTCCTTGGGACAATACTGCCCCCACCCCCACCTCTGAGGCATCTACCTCAACAATAAATGGTTCAGACAGGTCCGGCTGAACAAGAACCGGGGCCGACATGAAACATGTTTTCAAAAACTGAAATGCCGCTACCGCTGCGGTTGACCAATTCTTGATATCGGCCCCCTTTTGAGTCATGTCTGTGAGGGGTTTAACCACCTGTGAGAACCCCTTTATGAATTTGCGATAGTAATTGGCAAATCCTAGGAAACGCTGCAGAGCCTTCAAATCACAAGGTTGAACCCACTCGACAATGGCCTGCACCTTATTAGGATCCATGCGATACCCTTCAGCAGACACGATGAACCCCAGAAACGACAGTTCCTGAACAAAAAACAAACATTTTTCTAGTTTATAAAAGAGCCAGTTCTCCCGGAGCTTTTGGAGAACTGCCCGAACATGACCAATGTGAGTCTGTTTATCAGGAGAATAGATCAATACGTCATCCAAATATACCACCAAAAAAGTCCAATAAAATCAGAGAACACGTGATTTATGAAGTTTTGGAAGACCGCTGGGGCATTCGTCAAGCGTGAAAGGCATGACCAGATTTTCAAACAACCCTTCAGTCGTGAGAAAAGCGGTTTTCCATTCATCTCCGTCTCAGACTCGGATAAGGTTATACGCTCCCCGTAGATCTAATTTCGAAAACCACTTCGCTCCGGACAATTGGTTGTATAAATCAGGAATAAGTGGAAGGGGAAACGTATTCCTCACAGTTATCTTATTTAACTCACGAAAATCGAGGCATGGGCGTAAACCACCGTCTTTTTTCCTTACAAAAAAGAACCCCGCCGCGACAGGAGAAACAGAAGGACGAATGTGTCCCTTACGGAGGCTCTCGGAAATATACTCCTTCATCGCAGCCCATTCTGGACCCGAAAGGTTATACAAGCGGGCCTTGGGCAATTTAGCACCTGGAACCAGGTCAATGGCACAATCAAATGGGCGGTGTGGTGGTAAAACCTCAGCCTCTTTTTCGGAGAAAACGTCTGTATAGTCTATCAGGCACTCCGGAATACCTTCCAGACCCACGGACGACACAGACACAGTATCAAGACATTTCTCAGAACAATAAGGACCCCATTTAACAATGTCCCGACATTCCCAATTAATTACAGGATTATGCAATTGTAACCAGGGGAACCCCAACACCAGTCCCGCCGGCAGGTTGTCCATCACAAAACATGAAATACGTTCCTGGTGCAAGGAACTCACTTTAAGGAGAAACTCTTCAGTACGAAACATAACGTTATTTTTTACCAGTGGTGTTTTGTCAATGGCCACAAGGTGAATAGGAGTCTCCAACTTAACTGTCCCTAACTTACACCTGGACACCAAGTCAGAGTCAATAAAGTGCAATGACGATCCGCAATCCACGAAGGCAGAAGTGGATGTGGAGACACTCCCCTCCCACAACAAAGTTCCACCTGCAACAACATTTTAGAGAAGGCAGAAAAAGGTACCCGACAGCCTGGGTGACCTCCACGACAATCACCCGGGCTCAGTCGCTTGGTTAGTGGACGGGAGGGGCACACCTTTCTCCAATGTCCAGAATCGCCACAGTGAAAACAGTCTTTTCCCACGCACCGTGGTCTCCTTTCATTTTCCTTGAGATCGATAGTTCCCATCTCCGCGATCTCCAAAATAGGACTGGGTCCCCTTCCTTGGGAGAATAACGGTCTTTCACTTTGCATCACTCCCCTTGCCCGTAGCCGGCGATCCATTCGGACGGCCTGTGTCATAGCCTCCTCCAGGGAATCAGGCGGAGAGCCAAGGCATCTTTCAGATATTCAGACAGGCCTCTACGGAACAAACCCCGAAGGGCGGCATCATTCCAACAGACCTCTGCTGCCCAGTGTCTGAATTCTGTACAAAACCACTCGGCTGAGTGCTTTCCCTGGCACACTCTCATCACCATGTCCTCAGCCATACGCATGCGATCAGGCTCATCATAAATATGCCCCAGGGCCTTAAAAAATGCATCCACAGTCATACGCTCAGGGGCCGTGGTCGGAAGGGAGAAAGCCCAAGCTTGGGGGGCTCCCCTTAATAGAGACATAATGACCCTCACTCTCTGACTTTCATCCCCAGAAGAGTGTGGTCTTAATGAAAAAAAAAAAGCTTAC
This sequence comes from Dendrobates tinctorius, assembly GCF_039654945.1. Lineage (NCBI taxonomy): Eukaryota > Metazoa > Chordata > Amphibia > Anura > Dendrobatidae > Dendrobates > Dendrobates tinctorius. The sequence continues at coordinate 28,209,790 of NW_027361673.1, read as the reverse complement.
AGCCCTCCTTGAAAACTCTGAACTCTTTTATTTCCAGAAAAGGTATCTGGTAACTTCACTGGAGACTCAGGGGAAACTAATGTAATATCCCGAGCCCCCGATGAAAAAGCCCCCTGCACAGTGTCAGCGATCAGCTGCTGAGACTGAGCCAGGACTCGTTGTTCTCCAATGAGTTTCTGAGACATCTGGGTTAGGTGTTTAACCTGCTCAGAAAGAGCGTGCATAGGATCCATCACACACACAGTTGAATGGAAGCAGAGGGAAAAAAATGGTATCGGTCAGTTATAATATCAGGATCCTGACAGCGCCGGCGTACAGCCTCCGCTGAGCAGGGACTCACCCGCACTGTAGGGACCCCTGGGGACCAGAATAGCCAGAAAGTATAGGTGCACAGGACCTTAGTGATGAAGTTTAGCAAGCCGGCACGGGACCTACGGTCATGTGACTGCAAGGGGGTGGGGCTTAGCGTCCTGCTTTTACAGAAGACAGCAAACTCAGAATCAGGCAAAACGGAGGTCGCTTACTGTACGGACAGGGAGGTACAGAAGGGGTAAACAGACGGGAGGTCAGACGAAGCCAAAGGTCATACACAAGAGGGCGACGTGGTACCAAGGGGACGAGCAGAGAGAAGTCGGGTCACAAGCAGAGAGTCATACACGAGAGGTAGTGCAGTACAAGAGGGACAGGCAGAACTCGTAACAGGGACAGAACCGAATCAAAAACCAAACAAGCAAGATATCAGGCACAAGGCACACGTACGCACAAGGTCAACTAACTCAGCCGAGGGCAGGAGTATAACTGACACCGGACCTAGGTCCAGTGAGCATTAAATAGCCGCCCTCTGCCAGGGAGAGGCGGAATAATTAACCCCCAATCAGACCAGGACGGGCCAAAGCGAAACCCCGTCCTGGATCATGACAGTACCCTCCTCTCAATGGGGGGCCACTGGACCCCCAGGTCTCTCAGGGTACTTGGTGTGAAAGGCCCGGACCAACCGATCTGCATGAACCGATCGAGCAGGAAGCCATGAGCGTTCTTCAGGACCGTAGCCTTTCCAATGTATCAGATATTGAAGGGCACGACGGACCAACCTGGAGTCGACAATTCGTTCCACCTCGTACTCCGACTGCCCGTGCACCAAAATCGGTGTTGGGGAAGCTGATGATCCCTCCCCAGCGGACCTCACAGGTTTCAAAAGGGCCTTATGAAAAACATTTGGGATCCGCAGAGATGGCGGGAGACGCAACCGAAAAGCCACTGGGTTAACTACCTCGGTAATTTCATAAGGACCGATAAACTTGGGACCAAGCTTCGTACACACAAGGTCAACTAACTCAGCCGAGGGCCGGAGTATAACTGACACCGGACCTAGGTCCAGTGAGCATTAAATAGCCGCCCTCTGTCAGGGAGAGGCGGAATAATTAACCCCCAATCAGACCAGGACGGGCCAAAGCGAAACCCCGTCCTGGATCATGACACTAAGCAGCTATGGTAAGTTGAAACGGCCAGTTCAGCAAAAAGCGATGTGTCTGACTTAAGAATGTATTGATTTACACAACACATCACATTATTCTCCAATAGTATGCTTTTTTTTCCCACTTTTGGACCAATTTAAGAACACAATCCACAAAGGGCAGTGAGCGCAATCTGTGTTTTTCTTAACACTTTACAAAATAGAGGAATAAATATTAAGACCCAAAGGTCTAAATGTTTATATAATATATACAAACAATATTGCTATTGAAGGTGTGATATTAAATATTATTGAAGAATGAAATGCCAGATAAATGTAGTTTTTACTACCGGTCACAATAAATAATAAATCACAGTGCCTTCTATCGTACAGAACTATTATCCTTACTCAACAGAGAAGGGATATAATAAAGCAAAGCATTCTATTCCAAGAGTATCTTATATCACTTCACAAGTCTGTCATCGCCATCATCAGCTCTTCGAGGTTTAGAGAATGAATATGGCACATTACATCATTATATGGGAGTACTAAAGATATTAATGATAAATTCAGACTGTAAACTTTTATAACCCTGAGGCCTCACTATTACATATACCGCTATGTGTAAATAATTAATCATTATTTCTCTTAGATTTCCCCAAAATATTGTTAAATATTAAAAGAATATCACTTAGTTTACTGGGTTGCTGGGTGCAGCAGAGCTATCAACCAGAACTCAACCCTGTAAGAGGATATGAAAATGGAACCATACAATGCAAGGTAAAAAAAAATAAAAAAAAAAAAAATATATATATATATATATATATATATATATATATATATATATATATATATATATATATATATTTTTTAAAAGCTGATGTCTACACAAGAACACATTCTCCACAGTAGGATTATTGAATGCCTCAAATAATGGATGTGAACATGCAGAACAATAAAAAGATATGGTCACAAAAAAATTATAGAAGGCTCTTTATTCATTAAAGAGAACCTGTCAACTAATTCATGATGCCTAAACCACTGGCAGCAAGATTCAGACATTAGCTCCACTATTGCACTTGAGTATGTTTCACTCTGATCAGACGGAACATTTCAGAGAAAGCAAGCTTTGATACAGAGGATGGGGATGACGACTATACGAAGAGGCAGGTTCCCATCACCTTCGACATGTCCAGCTCCTCTAGATTGAGCCACGTTAACCACTGAAAAGACAAAAAAAACACCGCCAAAATTGCATCTTTTCCTGACATATATGTTCCCATAGGCCACCACAATGAAATACTGTGTGATGTGCGTTTTTTGTTTCTTTTATTTTACATAGGTTCATATGGTGGATGGATGCCTAGCCATCTATCTTGAAGAGACAAATGCTGGAAAGGATAAAAAGTGCAAATAGGGTCTTATCTGGGTTAAAAAAGTAATAAAAGCATGCACAGAGGTGCTCACCTGGTGTGGTTGTGTGCACACAACCATTAGTAAAGTTAAAGGCTGCTGCAGACCCACAGTGGAAAAATTGGAAGAAACAAAACTGGAAGTAATGGGTTATTCTGCGCTGCCGTGGAGAAAGAATGAGGGATGCAGCGCCAAGTTTAGACGGTTTAATCATCAACGCGTTTCAAAGTTTTACAATTTCTTCGACGATGCACTGGCCCACATACAAAATGTTCCCTTATTTATGTAAACTCTGTACTGCCATTGTTCCCTACAGCAGCTCACATAAACTGCCACTAGTTTTCCTGTCTGAAAGTTTTTATAAATTAGGGCAGTTTATAGAAATTAAGTTCATATCACTAATACAATTCACATTAGCAGAGCGGAGGTCAGAAATGATAATAATCCGCCCCATAACTGGGCTACAGCTACTGGAATATACTGGTGAGATGAAAATGTTGAGTGTTTGTGACTCTGCAGGACCCAGTACTTTGCTGCAGCTGCCGCCACGCTACATTGTATACATCTGCACCGACTGTAACAATGGCGATTAATGCCGGCTTTTCTGGGACATCCTTTTCTGGAACACTATTGGCTTTGAACTTGATTCAAAGAGGATTTTCACCTTTCAGTAAAACTTACATCTGCCAATCACCACATCGGCATTGCTTTCTCTCCAGTATATATAGGGCTATTTACAGATCACAGGGCGCTGGATGCACAGCTTTGATCACAGCTCCGAGCTCCTGACCTCTGCTTTACAGCCCACAGACCTCTGCTTTACAGCCTTGAAAGGAAGCTGAGCTTTATGTAAATGAGGTTTATGAGCTCAATCACTTTTGAACTTACCTCAAGTTAAGTATAAATATACGGTATACATACATATTATATATACCGTATACACATACATAACACACCTCCGGAGGCCTTTAAACCTGATTTTGACGATAGATTTTAGTCTAGCGCTTGTGTAGATAATAATATTTCTTCTATGAATACAAATAAACTCCTATCTACTGGCTATACACATGTCCTAGAGATGAATTTGGTAACACATTATAAGGAATTTCTTGTTACTAGTGATGAGCATCAGTGCTCATTACTCAAGTTTGTCGTGGGTGCTTGGGTATGCACCAAGTATCACGGATGCTCAAGTGACATGTTCGAGTCCATGCAGCCTCATGTTTTGCGCTTGTTATCCACAAAACAAGTGGGGATTACCTGACAAACATGCGGCCGTGAAACATGCGGCCATGGGGAAGTGAACATGTCACTTGAGCACCCTCTATACAGGTTGCATACCCGAGAACCCACAAAAAACTCGAGTAACAAGTACTGGCGCTCATCACTACTTGCTATCACTGAACGCTTTCCACATTCAAGAAATATGGCTCCAAATGCTTCCATACATATAAAATAAACACATCAGTTATCCAGGTTCCACAGTTCCCCACCCCTGCTCCAGTTCCTGTTTACAGGCTGCAATTGTCACACCTCCAACGTACAAGACAGCTTCAGCCAATCACTTAGCTCAGCGTCTCTGCAGATGTAGCCAACACTAGGCCTTGAAATCAGCGATTGACTGCAGCGCTTATTTGAACTGTAATTATGACATCATCACTGCAGCCAGTTAAAAGAGACCGAAGCAGCATCAAAAGTTAACTGGATGTGGAGAAAGTAAGTACCTGTAGTGTTTGTTATTTCATATGTATACAAGCATTTAGAGACATATTTTTGGTAGGTGGAAAAACCCTTTAAGTGATAACATGAAAGTCTTAACACATGATAACAAATTCATCTGTAAAAGCTACAGTGGCGTATAAAAGTTTGGGCACACCTGGGCAAAAGTACTGTAATTTTTAAGCAAGTTGAAAATTAAATTATCTCAAGAAAGCCTTAAGATAAAGATAACACACTCCCTTTGTATTTTAGGCCAAAAAAATATGTATGTATGTGTGTGTATATATATATATATATATATATATATATATATATATATATAAAAAATAGGAACAGCACAAAATACCTTAGAGCAGTGCATGCTTCTCCAGACACCTCAATGTCCTTAGATAATAGCAAAAAAAAAAGAAAAAGCAGCACCAAAATAGTAGTGGTGTGAACTGTTTAATAGCCTAGTGGTGTGGCGACATTTCGGATATGGCAATATCTGAGAAAGGATCGCCATATCCGAAACGTCGCCACGCTACTAGGCTATTAAACAGTTCACACCACTACTATTTTGGTGCTGCTTTTTCTTTGCTATCTATCTATCTATCTATCTATCTAAGCTGCAGATGTGAAGACACAAAAGCTCCTCACAACGCATGGAGGTCTCCACCCTAGTCTAGCACTCAAAGATTGTGAGGGTGGTCAAGGCTTGATAAGTATCCAAGCCACTATCACGGATGAAACAAGGAGTATCCAGGAATAATCAGAAAAATGGCATCAAGATGAGATGCTGAGAGAAAGCCTAAAGGTACTGTCACACTTAGCGATGTACCAGCGATCCTGACCAGCGATATGACGCGGTCAGGATCGCTGGTACATCGCTAAGTGGTCGCTAGTGAGCTGCCACACAGGCAGATCTCACTAGCGACATCGCTGGGGACGGGGGTCGCTACTTACCTGTCACACCAGGCGATCCTGCGTCCTCCCGCCCGGCTCCACGCGTCGCTCGTCCTCACAGCAGGAAGCGCCACAGGAAGCTGACGACGAGAAACAGTCCTGAACGTTCTCGCGCGATCAGCGATAACCAGCGGGGAAGCGGTCGGAGGTAAGTATCAGACACAGATATCGCTAGCAATATCGCTATAACGTCACTAGTTATAGTGATATTGCTAGCGATATCTCTTAGTGTGACATGCCCTTAAGGCCTCTTTCACACTTCCGTTTTTGACCATCAGTCAAAATCCGCCAGTTTTAGAAAAAAATGGATCTGTTTTTTTCCCCATTGAGTTGCATTACCGGCGGATATTGACGGATGGCCATCCGTTGGATCCGTTTTTTTGCGGATGCGCCAAAATGTTTGCGTCCGCCTGCATGCCTGGACGGACCCTGCAACTTTTTTTTGCTGTAGGATCCGCATTTTACAGTGCGCATGCCCGGAGAAAGGAAGTCAGCCGGGGATTTAACCCTGAAATCCTTTCTGGTGGTGGAAAAAAGTCAGTCTCTCTCTCTCTCCTCTTCCCAGACTGCGGTTCCTTTAAAATTGTGCATTCAACGGATCCGTCAAAAAAACGGTCCGGTGGCATCCGTTTGCATCAGTTACAAACGGATCCGCTTTCCGCCATTTTAGCGGATTTTAACTGACAACAAAAAACAGAAGTGTGAAAGAGGCCTAAGGCAGCAACAACTGATCTGGAAGGAAGAACAGGAACATTAAGCGCCATGGCAAGACAAGCCGCTGCATGGGATGTACCATCGACATATAATGGAGGTGACTAACATGGAGAAATCCTACCAATGTCTGGAGAAAGCTGGACTCCGAGACAGCACAGAGGCACTAATCATAGCGCCATAAGAGCAAGCACTAAGTACCAGATCCATAGAACCAGGAATAAACCACCCAACACAAGACCCAAGGTGCAGACTATGCAAAGAAACCTCAGAAACCCACTACTTGGTTGTGGCGTTTGGTATATGCTGTTCCCGCTTGCATTTTGCATCCTGCCACTATGTGCTAGCCAGCATCTTAGAAGAACCCATGGCTGCTGTTTTATTTTGGCACAAGGTTAGAAGAGGCTGGGTTTTTATAAAGCTGGGAAATTTGCATCACCTGGCCTTTCCTAACGATGATAGTGAACAAGCCATAACCATACCAGGCTAATTAAGGTCTGAAACCTTATTCAAAGTTATCTGGGCAAATTAATCTACAAGGGTGGCCAAACTTTTGCATTGGCCCATTTTCCTTCTTGTAATTTTTAAAATTTTAAAATATTATAATACCCCCCCTTCAAAATACTGAAGGAAACATGTCATCTCTATCTTTAGGCCTTTTAGAGATCATTTCATCTCCAACTTGCTTAACTGTTCACGATAACAGTAATTTTGACCAGGGGTGCTCAAACTTTGACATGCCATTGTACATCCTTTAAGTAACATTCCTCTTTAGACCCCCTGTCAGAGGCCTGTCTTCTAGTCAAATAAAATCTCCTGCTTTGTACTGGGGTGGAGCAAATGGAGCTGTCTGGTTTGACTTCTTATCTTATGTTATGTGGCAAGGTTAATTAAAGGGACAAAAATGACTTAGGGTGCCGTTACACTTAGCGATGCACCAGCGATCCCGACAACGATATGGATCGCTGGTGCATTGCTAAGTGGTCGCTAGTGAGCTGCCACTCAGGCAGATCTCACCAGCGACATAGCAGCGGTCGAGGGTCGCTACTTACCTGTCAGACGCGGCGATCCTGACGTCCTCCCGTCCGCGTCCACGCGTCGCTTGTCGACGCCACAGGAAGCCCAGCAGGAAGCGCCCGACGAGAAATGGTCCAGGACGTTCTCGCGCGATCAGCGATAACCAGCGGGGAGTCGGTCGAACGTAAGTATCACATGTAGTGATATCGCTAGCAATATCGCTGCTACGTCACAAAACCAGTGACGTTACAGCGATACTGCTAGCGATATCGCTATGTGTAACGGGCCCTTTAGGGACCCTTCACACACAGCGATCTCGCTAGCGAGATCGCTGATTTTGTGACACGCCAGCGAGATCGCTGTGTGTGACGGGGATCAGCGACCGCCCCCCCTGCCGGTTATCGCTGATCGTGCTCGAGCGGCCTGGGCCGTTTTTCGATCGCTAGTCTCCTGCTGCCCAGCATGCATCGCTGTGTGTGGCAGCGAGAGACCAGCGATCAGCGACGCTGGTTTCTAATGCAAACGTCGGGTATCCAGGAGTTGCGGCTCCTGGATACCCGCTGTTTACCTTGGAAACCAGCGTACACGCTGGTCTCCAAGGTAAACAGCGGGTATCCAGGAGTCGCGCGGCTCCTGGATACCCGATGTTTACATTACAAACCAGCGTCCATCGTCGCTGGTCCTGATCGCTGGGGCTGTCTATGTGACAGCTCACCAGCGATCAGCCTAACGATGTCCCAGCGATCCCATCCATGTCGGATCGTTGGTGGGATCGCTGGGACATCGTTATGTGTGACGGGAGCTTTAGGATTGCTTAATCCAATAGGTGACCCTACAGTTTAAGGGGTACTTTACACTAAGTGAGATTGCTAGCGAGATCGCTGATGCATCACCGATTTTGTGACGCGCCAGCGATCTCGCTGTGTGTGGCACGCATCAGCGACCCCCCCCCGCCGGGTATCGCTGATCGTGCAGGAATGTCCTGGGCCATTTTTTGATCGTTGGTCGCGTGTGGCAGTGGGAGACCAACGATCAGCGATCTCCCAGTGCTGTAAGCAGACGCTGGGAGCTGGTATCCAAGGTAAATAGCGGGTAACTAGGCGCGCGCGTGGCTTAGTTACCCGCTGTGCACCCAGCGTGCTCTCGCTGGGAGCTGGTATCCAAGGTAAACAGAGGGTAACTAAGCGCCTGGATTGATGGTGAGTCTGCCTGTTTGACAGCTCACCAGCGATCATGTAGCGACGCACCAGCGTTCCTGACCAGGTCGTATCGTTGTCGGGATCGCTGGTGCGTCGTTTAGTGTAACGGGACCCTAAAGGCCCCGTCACACACAGCGATCTCGCTAGCAAGATTGCTGATTTTGTGACGCCACAGCGATCTCGCCAGCAAGATCGCTGTGTGTGACGGGGATCAGCGACCGGCCCCCCTGCTGGGTATCGCTGATCGTGCTCGATCGGCCTGGGCCATTTTTCGATCGCTGGTCTCCCGCTGGCCAGCACGCATCGCTGCATGTGGCAGCGAGAGACCAGCGATCAGCTATGCTGGACGCTGGTTTCTAATGTAAACAGCGGGTATCCAGGAGCCGCGGCTCCTGGATACCCGCTGTTTACATTAGAAACCAGCATCGCTGGTCCTGATCAATGGAGGGGCTGTCTTGTGACAGCTCACCAGCGATCAGCCTAACGATATCCCATCATGTCGGATCGTTGGTGGGATCGCTGGGACATCGTTATGTGTAACGGGGCCTTAAGACCTCTTTCTCTCTGAAGATGCTATTTACATATTCAAAGGGGTTGTCCAGGACTTTAACATTGATAACTTATCCTTAGGATACAGTGGCTTGTGAACGTATTCACCCCATTAGCTTTTTACCTATTTTGTTACCTTAAACCTGTGTTTAAATATTTTCGGAACCTGATTTGTATGTGATGCATCAGCACTATATAGTCTAAGTTGGTGATGTGAAGTGAGAAAAATTTAAGCAAAAATGAAATTTATGGGATAAAATAAATAAAATTGGCATGTGCATATGTATTCGACCCTTTTGCTATGAAGCCCCCGAAAATGTCTGGTGCAAACAATTACCTTCATAAGTCGCAAGCTTAGTGAAAGGAAGTCCACCTGTGCACAATCTAAGCGTCATATGGTCTGTCAGTATACACGCACCATTACTGAAAGGCCACAGAGGCTGCAACACTATTATAAAAGAGGCACCACTATCCGAACAACACCATGAAGACCAAGGAGATCTCCAAACAAGTCAGGGACAAAGTTGTTGAGAAGTACAAGACAGGGTTGGGTTATAGAAAAAAACCCAATTTCAGATGATGCCCTGGAGCACCATCAATTATCATCATATGGAAAGAACTTGGTACCACAACAAACCTGCCAAGAGAGGGACGACCACAATAACCAGTATACTCCAAAGAGGTGGCTTTTATGGAAGAGTGTGTTTTTTCTCAAGTACAAAAAGTAATGGGACGATGGATGATGTGAAGTGCAGGGATATTCTTGAGCAAAACCTGTCAGTGATTTGTGACTGGGACGGACTTTCACCTTCCAACAAGTCAATGACGCCAAGCATACTGCTAAGGCAACACTCGAGTGGTTTAAGGGGAAACGTGTAAATGTTTTGTGGTGGCCTAGTCAAAGCCCAGATCTTAATCCAACAGAGAATCTGTGGTCAGACTTGATGATTGCTGGTCAAAAGAGGAAACCATCTAACTTGAAAGAGCTGGAGCAGTTTTGCCTTGAGGAATGGACAAATATCCCAGAGGCACGATAACAAAAGCTCATTGAGACTTATCCAAAGCGACTTGTAGCTGTAATTGCTGCAAAAGGAGGCTCTTCAAAGTACTGACTTGCGGGTGGGGGAGTGGGGGTTTTATAGTTATGTACACTAACGATTTCAGTTATTTTGTCATACTTGTTGTTTGCTTAACAATAAAAAGAAAACCAAATGTTTACAGTTGGAGGCATGTTATTTTCATGAACTGATGCAAACCTTCAAAAAACAACCTGTAAAATTCCACGTTGTGAGGTAGCAAAACGCGAAAAATGCCAAGGGGGTGAATACTTACGCAAGTCACTATAGGTCATCAATGTCTGATTGGCGAAGTACTGGATGTCGCATCCTCATCAGTCGTTCCTGGTGCTTCCCGGAATTGCTCTGTTGCGGAACTACACAGCAGAGCTCTGTCAATGGAATAGTGGCTGTGACCAGGCAGTTCAGTTCTGCCCCCTATAGATTCATATAGAGTGCAGATATGTGTGTATTTCTACTTCGCAATTGAGCATATCTGGGAGGCACAGCTGATCTGCCTGAGTTCTGGGTGTCGCACCCCCACCAATCAGACAATGATGACCAATTCACCAATTCTAAAAATAAGTCCCAGAAAACTATGTTAGGGTGTGTAACACGCACACGTTGCGGATTCTGCTGCGGACCCACAGCGGATTTGGCCCTGCGGATCCACAGCAGTGTTTGCTGTGGTGTACAGTACCTTTATTTTCAATGGAAAACAAAAACTGCAGTGCACATGCTGCGGATTTTTCCGCGCGGATTTGCTGCGGTTTCAAATTCGCAGCAAGTGACTTCTTTGTGCGGAATCCGCAGTGGTTTCCTGATCCACTCAGAAGGCCATTTCTACAAGTGATGCATAAAAAATAAAAGCCAAAGAAATACCTGAGAAATGCAGCTTTCCTACATCTGTACATCAATAACAGATACAGAATCATATTTCTAAATCTGACAGTGTGATGCAATTAATGAGGCACTCCTCCTCCCATCAAAGCTTATATCCTCTTAATATATTGCAGACATCATATATCACTGTGTACTTACAATTGCTCATTTTGCCTTTATACCCAGTTGATTCTTCTCTTTTCTCAGCTCTATGTAGAATTAGGAAGTCTCTTTTCCCTGCAGTTATCATTCCACTCTTCAATTCCTGACCCAATTGCTCCCTCCTCCCCCTGCCAGGGACTTTTGCAGTGACTGATGACTCATACAGGAAAACTTGACCTCCTGTTTCTACATAGAGCTTTGGATTCAGCTTGTCAGTTATTAATTACATGATGTCATAGACCTAATCAAAAAGAGAAGAATTAGCTGGGTAGAAAGGCAAAATGAGCAATTTTAAGTACACAGTGCCATATAATATGGTGACTGCAATATATTAGGAAGATAAAAACTTGATGGGAGTGTTTCTTTAATGATTTTATGGATCTAACTTCCTACTTCATGTGGTCAAAGCAAAAAAACAACACTTGACCTTTTATCAAAGTATTTAAGGTTCATGGACCTTTAATACTATTCAGCCCTTATTTAAATCTGTATCAAGAAGAAACAAACAACCATAGGGTCATTTACAGGAGCCTGTGGGTCTCATCAGCTGAGGCTTAGTAGTCCTTGGGTTGCCATACCATTAATCGACACCTTAAGATCAGGTGGGTGGATTTTGCCAATGAAAGAAAGAGGAAGCCCCCTGTCTTTGTTAACAATCTAGCTGCTGCTGTCACTACTATCAGCAGCATCTAAGGGGGTCAATAACCACAATTGGTGCTAGCAACAGTCACGGCTGATGCAGCAGGGTGTCATCTGTAGCATACAGATGACACTCGCTCTATCCTGACACGTAAGAGGGCACTTTACAGTTATTTCTCAGTGCCATAAAAAAGGCATGTCGGCGGTCACTAAGGAAATAAGACTGGATATTCACATCCAAAAAACCTATTATACAGCACATTGATGTGTCATAATTACAGCTCTGGCAAAAATTAAGAGACCACTTCCAAACGTTCAGTTTGTCTGATTTTTCTCTTTATAGGTATATTTTTGAGTAAAATGTAAATTGTTCTTTTAACCCCTTCCCGACCCATGATGCCTACGTAGGCGTCATGAAAAGTCGTGCCCAAACGACCCATGATGCCCCCGTAGGCGTCATGCTATAAATAGAGCTCCTGCGGGTCGGGTGACCGGGGTCAATGAAAGGTCACCTGACCCGCACACAAAGGACCCTTTATGCTTCACCACGGGGGGGGGGTGGCTTAGCCCCCACGTGGCTACGATCCCTCTGATTGGCTGATGAAAGTGAAACAGCCAATCAGAGCGATAGTAATATTTCATCAATGAAATTTGATGAAATATTACAATCCAGCCATGGCCGATGCTGCAGTAGCATCCGACATGGCTGGAGACACTAATTTAACCCCCCCCACACCGGCTGGCGGGGGCGATCGGCCTCCGCCACGGACTGACAGCAGCGATGGGCCGCTGCTGTCACGATCTGTCCCCCCTCCCCTTCCCTCCGATCCCGCAGTCCGATCCCCCCTGACCCTCCCCGGTACCTGTCATGTCCCGCTCCGGCTCCCGGTGTCCCGCCGTCCCTCCTGCATGGGTGCCGCAATCTTCGAAAATGGCGGGCGCATGCGCAGTACGATTGTAATATTTCACCAATTAAATTTGGTGAAATATTACAATCAGTCCATGGCCGATGCTGCAATAGCATCGGCCATGGCTGGAGACATCAATCAGACCCCTCACCCACCGACTGATGGCGCCGATCAGCTGCCGCCACCGACTGACGGCAGCGATCGGACGCCGCAGTCATCATCAGGTCCCCTCCCCCTTCCCTCTGCTCCCCCCAGCCTTCCGACCCCCCCCACCGGCCCCGGTACCTCCTGTCCCTCTGGCCATCCCGGTGTCCTGCGTCATGGGTGCCGCCATCTTGGAAAATGGCGGGCGCATGCGCAGTGCGCCGGCTGCAGATTCATTCATTTATTTTGATCACTGTGAGAAACTCTCACAGTGATCAAAATAAAAGTAAATAAACCCCCCTGTATCACCCCCATAGGTAGGGACATAAAATAAAGAAAATATTTTTATTTTTTCATTAGGGTGGGTTGGAATGAGGGTTAGGGCTGGAATGAGGGTTAGGGCTGGAATGAGGGTTAGGGCTGAAATTAGGGTTAGGGTTGGAATTAGGGTTAGGGTTGTGATTAGGGTTGGAATTAGGGTTAAGATTAGGGTTAGGGTTGGTTTGGGATTAGGGTTAGGCTTGTAGTTAGGGTTAGAGTTGGGATTAGGGTTAGGGGTGTGGTTAGGGTTATGATTAGGGTTGGGATTAGGGTTAGGGGAGTGTTGGGGTTAGGGTTGGAGTTAGAATTGAGGGGTTTCCACTGTTTAGGCACATCAGGGGGTCTCCAAACGCGACACGGCACCACCATTTATTTCAGCCAATTTTGCGTTTAAAAAGTCAAACACTGCTCCCCCCATTCCAAGCCCCGACGTGTGCCCAAACAGTGGTTTACCCCCACATATGAGGTATCAGCGTACTCAGGAAAAATTGCACAACAACTTTTGGGGTCTAATTTCTCCTGTTAACCTTGGGAAAATAAAAAATTGGGGGCTAAAATAATTATTTTTGTGGAAAAAAAATGATTTTTTTATTTTCATGGCTCTGCGTTATAAACTTCTGTGAAGCACTTGGGGGTTCGAAGTGCTCACCAGACATCTAGATAAGTTCCTTGAGGGGGCTAGTTTCCAAAATTGGGTCACTTGTGGGGGGTTTCTACTGTTTAGGCACATCAGGAGCTCTGCAAACGTAACATGACGCCTGCAGACCATTCCATGAAGTCGGCATTTTAAAACGTCACTACTTCCCTTCCGAGCCCCGACGTGTGCCCAAACAGTGGTTCCCCCCCACATATGGGGTACCAGCGTACTCAGGACAAACTGGACAACAACTTTAGGAGTCCAATTTCTCCTGTTACCATTGTGAAAATAAAAATTAGCGGGCTAAAAAATCATTTTTTGAGGAAAAAAAATATTTTTATTTTCACTGCGCTGCGTTATAAACTTCTGTGAAGCACCTGAGGGTTCAAAGTGCTCACTATGCATCTAGATAAGTTCCTTGGGGGGGTCTAGTTTCCAAAATGGGGGCATTTGTGGGGGAGCTCCAATGTTTAGGCACACAGGGGCTCTCCAAACACGACATGGTGTCCGCTAACGATTGGAGCTAATTTTTCATTCAAAAAGTCAAATGGCGCTCCTTTCCTTCTGAGCCCTGCCGTGCGCCCAAACAGTGGTTTACCCCCACATATGGGGTACCAGCATACTCAGGACAAACTGGACAACAACTTTTGGGGTCCAATTTCTCCTGTTAGCCTTGTCAAAATAAAAAATAGCGTGCTAAAATATCATTTTTGAGGGAAAAAAATATTTTTTTATTTTCTCTGCTCTGCGTTATAATCTTCTGTGAAGCACTTGGGGGTTCAAAGTGCTCATCACACATCTAGATAAGTTCCTTCAGGGGTCTAGTTTCCAAAATGGGGTCACTTGTGGGGGAGCTCCAATGTTTAGGCACACAGGGGCTCTCCAAACGCGACACGGTGTCCGCTAACGATTGGAGCTACCGTATATACTCGAGTATAAGTCGATCCGAGTATAAGTCGACCCCCCTAATTTTGCCACAAAAAACTGGGAGAACTTATTGACTCGAGTATAAGTCTAGGGTGGGAAATGCTCCATAGATTATTCCCCCATATGCTGCCCCCACAAGAAGCTCCATAGATTGTTCCCTTATATGCTGCCCCCATAAATAGCTCCATAGATTGTTCCCTCATATGGTGTCCTCAGAAGAAGCTCCATAGATTATTCCCCCATATGCTGCCCCCAAAAGAAGCTCCATAGATTGTTCCCTCATATGCTGCCCCCACAAGAAGCTCCATATTGTTCCCCCATATGCTGCCCCCATAAGAAGCTCCTTAGATTATTCCCCCATGTGCTGCTGCTGCTGCATGTAAAAATAAAAAAAATGACATACTCACCTCTCCGTCGCTGGGTGTCAGATTCTCACCTGTCCTGCGTCCATGGCTGCTCACCGCTATCTGCACGTCATCAGTCAGTGACGTTCAGACTGCAGGGGGCGCGGCGCGCACTAACCACGTCACCGCGCCCTCTGCTGTCTGAAGTCACTGACCGATGACAGACAGCAGCAAGCAGCCATGGACGCAGGACAGGTGAGTATCGCTGTACTTACCCGTCCTGACGCTGTCTTGAGCCCCCAGCTTCTCCGCGCTCTCTCTTCCTGCCTTCAGCGGTCACGTGGTGCCGCTCATTAAAACTCATCAATATGCGCATATTGATGAGTTTTAATGAGCGGCACTACGTGACCGCTGAAGGCAGGAAGAGAGAGCGCGGAGTAGCTGGGGGCTCAAGACAGCGTCAGGACGGGTAAGTATGACCTGACACATCCGCCCCCTCCGACCCCCTTTGTATATGACTCGAATATAAGTCGAGAGGGGGACTTTCAGCCCAATTTTTTGGGCTGAAAATCTCGACTTATATTCGAGTATATACGGTAATTTTCCATTCAAAAAGTCAAATTGCGCTCCTTCCCTTCCGGGCCCTGCCGTGCATCCAAACAGTGGTTTATGACCAGATGAGGTATCGGTGCACACAGGAGGAATTGCCCAACAAATTTTTTGATCCATTTTACCCTGTTGCCCATGTGAAAATGAAAAAACGGAGTCTAAAAGAAAATTTTTGTGAAAAAAAAGTACTTTTTTTTTTAAGGATAAATTTGTGAAGCACCTGGGGGTTCAAAGTACTCACTATGCACCTAGATAAGTTCCCTGGAGGGTCTAGTTTCCAAAATGGGCTCACTTGTGGGGGAGCTCCAATGTTTAGGCACACAGGGACTCTCCAAACGCGACATGGCAACGCTAAATATTCCAGCATATTTTCCATTCAAAAAGTCAAATGGCGCTCCTTCCCTTCTGAGCCCTGCCGTGCGCCCAAACAGTGGCTTATGACCACATATGAGGTATCGGTGTACTCAGGAGAAATTTCCCAACAAATTTTAGGATCCATTTTACCCTGTTGCCCATGTGAAAATGAAAAACCTAAGGCTAAAACAAAATTTTTGTGAAAAAAAAAGTACTTTTTTTTTTCTACGGATCAATTTGTGAAGCACCTGGGGGTTCAAAGTGCTCATTATGCATCTAGATAAGTTCCTTGGAGGGTCTAGTTTCCAAAATGGGGTCACTTGTGGGGGAGCTCCAATGTTTAGGCACACAGGGACTCTCCAAACGCGACATGGCAACGCTAAATATTCCAGCATATTTTCCATTCAAAAAGTCAAATGGCGCTCCTTCCCTTCTGAGCCCTGCCGTGCGCCCAAACAGTGGTTTATGACCACATATGAGGTATCGGTGTACTCAGGAGAAATTTCCCAACAAATTTTAGGATCCATTTTACCCTGTTGCCCATGTGAAAATGAAAAACCTAAGGCTAAAACAAAATTTTTGTGAAAAAGAAAGTACTTTTTTTTTTCTACGGATCAATTTGTGAAGCACCTGGGGGTTCAAAGTGCTCATTATGCATCTAGATAAGTTCCTTGGAGGGTCTAGTTTCCAAAATGGGGTCACTTGTGGGGGAGCTCCAATGTTTAGGCACACAGGGACTTTCCAAACGCGACATGGCAACCGATAAATATTCCAGCATATTTTCCATTCAAAAAGTCAAATGGCGCTCCTTCCCTTCTGAGCCCTGCCGTATGCCCAAACAGTGGTTTATGACCACATATGAGGTATCGGTGTACTCAGAAGAAATTGCCCAACAAATTTTAGGATCCATTTTATCCTGTTGCCCATGTGAAAATGAAAAAAATGATGCTAAAAGAAAATTTTTGTTGGAAAAATTAAAATGTCCATTTTTTCCTTCCATGTTGCTTTAGTCCCTGTGAAGTACCTGAAGGGTTAATAATCTTCTTGAATGTAGTTTTGAGTAGCTTGAGGGGTGCAGTTTTTAGAATGGTGTCACTTTTGGGTATTTTCTGCCATATAGACCCCTCAAAGTGACTTCAAATGTGAGGTGGTCCCTAAAAAAAATGGTTTTGTAAATTTTGTTGTAAAAATGAGAAATCGCTGGTCAACTTTTAACCCTTATAACTTCCTAACAAAAAAAAAATTTGTTTCCAAAATTGTGCTGATGTAAAGTAGACATGTTATTTATTAACTATTTTGTGTCACATAACTCTCTGGTTTAACAGAATAATTTGAAAATTGTGAGATTTTCAAAATTTTTGCCAAATTTCCATTTTTTTCACAAATAAACGCAAAAATTATCGACCTTAATTTACCACTAACATGAAGCCCAATATGTCACGAAAAAACAATCTCAGAATCGCTCAGATGCGTTCCTGATTTCTTACCTCATAAAGGGACACTGGTCAGAAATGCAAAAAATGGCCAGGTCATTAAGGTCAAAATAGGCTGGGTCATGAAGGGGTTAATCTATAAACTTATGACAACGTCTCCGAATTTCCAAGGAATACATTTTGTATTTTTTTTCTGATAAAGAAAAATGGTCAAAACTAAAAAAAACAAACAAAAAATCCCAGTGCTTTCAGACCTCAAATAATTCTAAGAAAGCAAGTTCATAATCATTTAGAAACAACAATACTAATGTTTTAACTCAGGAAGAGTTCAGAAATCAATATTTTGTGGAATAACCATGATTTTTAATCACAGCTTTCATACGTCTTGTCATGCTTGCCACCAGTCTTTCACAATGCTTCTGGCGCAAAAATGTAAGCAGTACTTCTTTGTTTGATGGCTTATGACTTTCTATCATCCTCTTGATTACATTCCAGAGGTTTTCAATGGGGTTCCGGTCTGGAGAATGTGCTGCCCATGACAGGGTTATGATGTGGTGGTCTCTTAATTTTTGTCAGAGCTGTATGTAATAGTATAGTGATTAAACCAAACTATGCAACATTAACATTATTCACAGTAATGTGCTATTTGCCTTTCCCTTTTGATGGTATATGCATTATTTAACAAAATAACTAAAACGAGGAAGCACAGAAAATTAAAATTTAGGGAATAAAAAAAGGAAACACTGCAATTCTAAAAACCAATGCCCACTGCCTTCCACGTGGGTGTCTGTTCTGACGGCTTTTTTAGATTTTGTTCTTTATTTACAAGGCATACAAAGCCTCCTGTGTTATTGATGTAAGGAGATAGTGCTATGCAGATAAAGAGATTTCAGAAATAACTATTTAAGTCAGAGAACTCAAAGCTGATGCAATGGGAGGCGAGCAGCATACAAAGTACCGCTGCAGGAGAAAATATCTGTGGACTTTCCATACACCAGAAGCAAAGCTATTTTCAAAATATTATAAATTATTTCATTTCAATATGAAACAAATTTACGTAAAAATAACAGACAAGATTATGCAGCATGCTGGTTTGATAAAATGGTGATTAAAACATCATTAGTGAGCACGAAAATAATGTACTATTTCCAATATTGTGTCGTGAAACGAATCACAGGGTGAAGGTTTTTTAATGCCTCTTCCTCCATAAGCAAGGCAGGCATCTCAAATGGACTTTCACCAACATTCAAACTTAACCCCTTTACAACCAATGACGGACATAGAGCATCATGAGCGGGTGTCAGTTCTGGCATCATGACATGCTGTGTTTGTCATAACTTTAAACTGTCACTGCGTGACATGCAGTGACCGTTCAGTGCCGACAGATGTCAGTGAGAGCTGAGCGGTACGGTGCGGTATGGAGACCCATGCCAGCGGCCCCCGCACCCAGGGTGCTATAATCAGTCAGTCAATCTGACTGACCGATCACAGCATGATCGCGCAGGAGGTGCTGAAATATCAGTGCTGCTAGTGGCCGAGCTTCTGCACTAAAGGCCCCTTTACATGTAGCGATGCACCAGCGATCCAGACAACGATACGACCCAGTCAGGATCGCTGGTGCATCGCTAAATGGTCGCTAGTGAGCTGCCACAAAAATCTCACAGGGAAATCTCACAGCGATGTAGCGATGCAGCAGCGGTCGTTACTTACCTTTCACACGTCGCTCGTCAGCGTCAGCAGGAAGCCCAGCAGGAAGCGCCCGACGAGAAATGGAGCTGCGCGATCAGCGACAGACAGCGGGGGAGCCGGTCAGAGGTAAGTATCACACATAGCGATATCGCTGCTGCGTCACAAAATCAGTGACGCTTTAGCGATATCGCTAGAAACATCGCTATGTGTAAAGGCCCCTTAACAGCCAGGGATGGTGCCAGCACTGCTACTGGCTGTTTATCCACCTAAATACTGTTATCAAGAGTGATCGCAACAATTAAGAGGCAGGGAGAGAAATAGCCCATCGTTCCCATGGTGACTCGAGCTAAGTCACCATGCTACGGCAAGCATCTTAGACCATGCTCAGAGCATGGTCTAAGATGCTTCTGTATAAGTATAATGCGCTGCAGTACATTATACCTGCGAACAAAGTAAAAAAGTGAAAGTCCCATAGAGGGACTAAGTAAAAAAGTAAAACAAATTGTAGAAATATTTTTTTTACAAAATAATAAAAATAATTCCAATAAATACACAATTTTATATTTAAAAAAATAAACACATATTTGGCATCGCTGTGTCCAGAATGACCCGATCTATAAAACTGTCACACTAATTAACCCCTTTACTGAACGTCGTATAGAAAAAAAAAGGCAAATTTTGTCTTTTCATCAAACCACGTCATCTTTCCTGCAAAAAACAAGCCGCCATAGAGCTCCATCAGCGGAAAAATTAAAAAAGCTATCACTCTCAGAACAAAGCGATGCAAAAATATTTTCTTTTTCTATAAAATGGTTTTTATTGCATCAGGCTACTTTCACACTTGCGTTTTTTTGTGCTGCGTGCGCAGTGCAAACGTGCATAAAAAACGCATCATGCGGTTTTAATGTGTTTCCTTGTTTTCTGCGCATAGTTTTTAAAAAAAAACGCATGAAACACTGACGTGCGCATAGTCATGCGCACGTCAGCGTTCCCATTGACTTTAATGTGTTTGGGTGAATTCCATGCGCATCGCGTGCGCATGCGTTTTTTGAGACAGGTCGGACGCACCAAAAATGCAACAGGTTGCATTTTGTGTGCCTGGGCGCACACTGCAAAAAAACGCATGAGCATAAAAACGCGTACAAACGCATGACAATGCGCACCCATGTTAAATATAGGGAAAAAACGCATGCGCATGTATGCGCAAAAACGCAGCGCAAATAAAATGCAAGTGTGAAACCAGCCTAAAAGCGCCAAAACTTAATAAATGACTTAAATGTGGTATTGTTGTAATTGCACTGACTCAAAGAATAAAACTGCCTTATCAATTTTACCACATGTGAACCGTCATGAAAAAACTTCCCCCAAAAAATTGCTGGTTTTCGTACCTCCCAATAATCGGAATAGAAAGTGATAAAAAAAAAAGTCATGTGCCCAAAAACGGTACCAATAAAAACGTCAACTCATTCCTCAAAAAAGAAGCCCCCACATGACTGTCAGCAGAAATATGGAAAAATAAGGGTCTTTTAATGATAGACAGCAGCCAAACATAAAAACAATATACCGTAAATCTAGTATCGCTGTAATCGCACCGACCCGAACAATAGTCATCTAATCACTTACTGTATACTGCATGAGAAACAGCATAAAAAATAAATAAAATAAAATCTTGACCTGCTACAGATTTGATCATTATGCCTCCCAAAGATTGCAGTATGGCAGGGCTCAAATTTATCCTGCGCTCTACGTTGAGCGCAAACACTTTAACCGCAGGTAGCCGACATGTAACGCTCCTAGGCAGTCCCCAGTATTGCAGCTGCTGACAGGACTACAGATTCAGGACTGACCACGCAAGGACCAGGGACTTCGAATTCAAGACTGGCCACGCAAGGACCAGCGACTAAGGTTTCAGGACTGACTAAGCAAGGACCAGAGACTTCGGGATCAGGACACTGGCCACACCAGAACCAGGGGACCTAACAACTCACTAGTTGCACCACTAAAACACTATTGAAACTTGTTGCTTTGGCACCTCCCTAAAATTTTAACTGCACAAAGAATGTATTTTCAAGTACATGTGCTAAGAATATACAAGTAATATTAAGTTAAAAAAGATAGAAATAAGAATCTTGGAAGACCTCAGCCTTTTTTATTGGAAATATTAAAATGTTGTTTTTTTTCTCTTATAACAGACTGTTGTATTCACTCCTACAATCATGACATTGCAGGGACTCGCTTAATTGGCAGACGTACAAGACTATAAATGTCCAGTTTATAATTTAGAGAATGCCCCTAAACACTGGCCATGTAGTAACAGGCATGAGAGTGCCCAGAAAGGAATTTTCACAGAGGGTGCTTATAAACCATTAGTCTTCAAGGAGAAATGTTTCCTAAACACAGCAAGATTTTCCACTGGGTTAACAGACTGCCTGGATAACATCCACATGGAGCTCGATTTGCATAAGATACAATTTTACCACCCTCTTTAGCTTCCAAAAAATAACTAGAAAAAGAACTCCATTTCTTTGTGCTAGCAACAGCAGTAAGCGATTCAGCGTCTCATAAATATATGAGTGAAAATAGGTAACTAACACTATGTTATCACTTGTTTTACTGTCTGCAGCAAGTCTCCAAGGCAAGGTAATAACATACTGTACAATGAATTGTTTCATATTCTGCACAATCATACCTATTATTTCAATCAGATTATTTTACAATTAAATAGCAGTATTAGGATAGTAAATTACATCAGGTTTCCATCTAATCTGTAAGAAAAGAGTAAAAGTCACGAAACAACCAGAAGGAAGCCAACTTGGTCATCCAACCTATCCCCTCCTTAGGCTATTGACGAAGCACGGATAATCATGAATATTAATCACAAAGACACGCAATTAAAAACCTAATCATCACATATTTGGACTTAACCATTTGGGTCAATATTTAATTTTAATAAACCCCACGATCACCAGGGACGATCATCCCACTTCTAGATGAATAAAATGGAAAAGTGTGTTGTTTTATGTTAAAGAAAAGACTTTATTCTGGCTGTGTGTTTATTTACCATATAACTATATGATTAGTAATGGAGAGGTGTCTTATAGACGCCTCTCCATTACTAAGCCGTGAGCTTGATGTCACCTTACAATACAAATGTGACATCAACCCCACAAATATAAAGCCCACTTGCCACCACTACAGGGCAAGTGGGAAGAGCTGGGCAAAGAGCCAGAATTATTGCATCTAACATATGCGCCTTTTCTGGTCCCTTACCAGCCTGAGAATACCAGCCCTCAGCTGTCTGCTTTAGCAAGGCTGGTTGTCAAAAATGGGGGATACCCACGCCATTTCTTAAATTATTTATTTAAATAATTAAAAAATATGGCATGGGGATCCCTCTATTCTTGATAACCAACCTTGCTCAAGTTTACAGTTTTGCTCTCACTGTTATTAGCGGGAACAGGCGTTGGCTGTGAACAGTATACTGTCCCATCAGCCGACTCCAATGACCAGAGGTAAACTTTATACCCCCAATGACAGCTGTGGGCTCACGCTGTCATTTGATAGACTGGGAACTGAGGCTGTCTGACCGGTGGTGATGATTTCACCGCCGAACAGAAGCGGTGTTTACCGCGATGTCATCCATAGACAGCGCAACAAACACCCAATGTTCAGGCATCCAAAACCCAACAGTAACATGGACTTCCTTGTGAAGTCCATGTTCTGTGTCCAGTACAGACACCGAAACATTACTGCTGGAGTTCGCCCATCTCTATAAAATACACAAGACCACACGCTCAATCAATCACCTCTCCCCCATGGCCAAGATGAAAGAGCTGTCTAAGGACACCAGGGACAAAATTGTAGACCTGCACAAGGCTGGGATGAGCTACAGGACAACAGGCAAGCAGATTGTTGAGAAGGCTGGGACCACAGTCTCAAACATTAACATTAGTAACAGATTACGCCATCATGGATTAATATCCTGCAAGGCACGTAAGGTCCCCCTGGCTCATGCCAGCACATTTCCAGGCCCGTTTGAAGTTTGCCAATGACTATCTGGATGATCCAGAGGAGGCATGGGAGAAGGTCATGTGGGCGGATGAGACCAAAATAGAACTTTTTGGTATCAACTCCACTCACCATGTTTGGAGTAAGAAGAAGGATGAGTACAACCCCCAAGAACACTGTCCCAAACGTTAAGCATGGTGGGGGAACATCATACATTGGGGGTGCTTTTCTGCAAAGTGCAAAGGATGACTGCACCACATTGAATGGAGGCTGAATAGGGTCATGAATAGCGAGTTTGGAAAACAACCTCCTTCCCTCAGTAAGAGCAATGAATATGGTTCGTGGCTAGGTCTTGCAGCATGACGATGACCCAAAACACACAACCGTGGCTTCGTAAGAAGCATTTCAAGGTACTGGAGTGGCCTAGCCAGTCTCCAGACCTGAACCCAATAGAAAATCTTTGGAGGGAGCTGAATCAATGTTGCCCAGCAACAGCCCTGAAACCTGAAAGATCTGGAGAACATCTGTATGGAAGAGTGGGCCAAAATCCCTGCTGCAGTGTGTGTAAACTTGGTCAAGAACTAAAAGAAATTTCTGTCATCTGCAATTGCAAACAAAGGTTTCTGGACTAAATATTAAGTTCTGTTTTTCTACTGAATCAAATACTTATTTCATGCAATAAAATTAATTTCCGTATATACTCGCGTATAAGCCGAGATTTTCAGCCCATTTTTTGGGGCTGAAAGTCCCCCTCTCGGCTTATACGCGAGTCATATACCGGGGGGTCAGCGGAGGTTGGGGGAGATCATACTTCCCCCCCTGGTGCGTCTCTGCAGCCCCCCTGCTTCTCCCACACCTTCCTTCAGTGGTCACGTGTTACCGTCCATTAAAGTCATGAATATGTGCATATTCATGAATTTAATGAGCGGTACCACATGACCGCTGAAGGAAGAGCTGCCGGAAGGCGGAGACGCAGGGGTTGCAGAGACCGCGCCAGGAGGGGATAAGTATATGCGATATTCACCTGTCCCCGGTCCATCGCTGCGCGCTGCTCTGTCCTCCGAGTCCTCTGTCAGTGACGTTCAGGCAGCAGAGGGCGTGATGACGTAGATAGTGACGATGAGAGGTGATTATATCATTTTTCTCTTATTTGCAGCAGCAGCGGCAGCATATGGGGCAAAATCTATGGAGAATTTTATGGGGCAGCGTATGGGGGCATAATCTATGGAGCATTTTATGGGGCCATAATCTTTATGGAGCAGCATATGGGGCATATTATTCTATGGAGCATCTTATGGGGCTATTATTAACCTTTGAGCAGCATTATATGGGGTGTATTTTGTATGGAGCATCTTATGGGGCAATCATGAACTGTATGGAGCATTATATGGGGCTCCTGACTCAATATGGATATTCAAAAACATTTAACCTAGTGATGTCTCAATTAATTTTACTTTTATTGGTATCTATTTTTATTTTTGAAATTCACCAGTAGCTGCTGCATTTTCCACCCTAGGCTTATACGTGAGTCAATAAGTTTTTACAGTTCTTCGTGGCAAAATTTGGTGGGGGCGGGGGGGGTCGGCTTATACTCGGGTCTGCTTATACACGAGTATATATGGTATGTTAAAATCGTACAATGTGTTTACTTTTTTTAAGATATTGTCACTCACAGTTGAAGTGTACCTACAATAAAAATTACAGATTTCTCCATTCTTTGTAGGTGGGAAAACTTGAAAAATCTTCAGTGTATCAAATACTTATTTTCCCCACTGTATGTACTGTATAAATGATTATAGTGTGAATATTTAATGGAAAATAACTTGAAGTAAAGAAATGGTTTAAAAGTCCTTAGGGTATAACCTTAAAAACAGCTCTTATATTTATAACACATTATGTCTAGACCTTATCTTGTTTTATTAGGAAATACCTGTAATACCAACAACAGGTTTGGACAAGCTACTTATGTCAGACATTTACAAACCTGGCTCAGAATATTTAGTAGTACAAATCAAGCTATAAATTATATCTACATACAGTAACACCCCTGGTCAAAATTACTATTATTGTGAACAATTAAGCATGTTGAAGATGAAATGATCTCTAAAAGCCCTAAAATTAAAGATGACACATTTCCTTTGCATTTTTAGGTAAAACAAAATATTTTCATGCTTACATTTTAAAAAGGAAAATGGGCCAATGCAAAAGTTTGGGCACCCTTCATTGTTAGTATCTAGTAGCACCCCCTTTTGAAAGTATCACAGCATGGAAACGCTTTTTGCAGAAACCAAGTCTTTCAATTCTTCTTTGAGGGATTTTCATCCATTGTTCTGTGAGATTCCTGGGTCGTCTTGCATGCACTGCTATTTTGAGGTATAGCCACAGACTTTCAATGATATTCAGATCAGAGGACTGTGAGGGCCATTGTAAAATCTTCAGCTTGTGCTTTTTTAGGTAGTCTATTGTGGATTTTGATGTGTGTTTAAGATCATTAACCATTTGTAGAAGCCATCCTCTTTTCAACAGATGGTGTTACATCAAGAATTTGTTGAAATTTAATTGAATCCACTCTTCTCTCTACCAGTGAAATGTTCCCCGTGCCATTGGCTGCAGCACAACCCCAAAGAATGATTGATCCACCTCAATTCTTAATGACCACAACCTGGGGTAGAGATATGGTGAACAGCCTCCCACCCACTCTGCAGATGTTCACAAAAACCTAGCCCTTAATATGGTTTATAAACTCCTCTCAGCACTCAGAATACTGGAGCATTTTTCCAGGTTCATATTTATGAGGCTAAAATCCTAAGTGGCTCCATTATTTTACCAATGACCTTCTCACATCTGGAAGGGTGTGGCTAAGGCCTCTTTGACACTTCAGTTTTTTGCATCAGTTCAAATCCGCCAAAAAGCGGATCCGTTCTCAACTGATGTGAACGGATGGCACAGGATCCGTTTTCAGAGGGATCCTGAAAATGAGGAAATTTAAAGGAACCGCTGGCCGGGAAGAGGAGAGAGAGAATTTTTTTTTTTTTGTCCGGCACCCAGAAAGAATTTCGGGTTAAATGAGTGTCTGGAGGATCCGCAAGAGAAAAAAACGTTGCAAGCTCCGTTTTGAAATCTTTGAGGATGGTGACGGACAGCAACTTTTGGCAGATCCGCAAAAAAAACGGATGCAACGGACGGCAATCCGTCACAATCCGCCAATAATGGAAGTCAATGGGGAAAAAAACGGATCCTCAAAGGAAAATTGAGGATCCGTTTTTTTCAAAACCTGGCGGATTGTGACTGATTGTAAAAAACTGAAGTGTGAAAGAGGCCTAAGCGGCTACCTGGCTTTTGCTAGAGCTCCTGATGGTGGAGTTAGGCTTCAGCTGCAGGTAGCTGTCAGGTACTTCTCCAAGGACAAACCCAGATACTGCAGCAGCTGACCCCAAGGGTCAGGATCACAGCCACAGACAGACTGAGTCACTAGCAGGACAGGGTTCGAAATCACTGGAAGACTAGATGCCGAGACTTGTTCAGACAACAATGATTCTGAACAAGTCACACTGGTATTAGTTCAGACAATGTGGCTCCTGGAACAACAGATGGTACGGACACTGGTGCTGGTTCAGGTACGGCCAGAGTGGTTGCAGGCTCATGTACCGCTGGAGCAGTTTCTGGTTCAAGTACCGTCAGAGCGGTTTCAGGTTCAGGTACCACCAGAGCAGTTTCAGGTTCAGATACTGCTGGAGCGGTTTCAAGTTCAGACAACAAGGGTAACAGGAACAGGTTCTGATTTACACACCATAGTTAACTAGAATGGGGACAGGGACCTGGCAACAGACTAGGTGTACCACCACTAACCAAAGGGGAAGCGCTGCTCAAGAACCTGCCTACAAGGGAGGGTGCCTTAAATACCTGATGCCTCCCAGCTATTGGCTGGAAACTTTTCAAGAGTGCACGTGCTGCCCCTTTGAGAAGAAGGGAACTAGAGTGCACTAAGTGTACCGCAGGAAGACCTGCACGACATGCGCAAAATCAGGGGGGCAGGAAGTCACAGCAGAGGAAGAACACACCGCAGAGTGGCCAAGGCGGTATGTCGACATGGTCCCTCTCCTTCCCGGCAGGGACGCCGGCATTGGCGGTAAAGATTTTCTATAGATTTTGGTTTATTTTCAATACGCTGGCCAAATTTTCATTAATGTAAGAAGGTAACAGTCAGCAAATATATTTTCTAGTAATAATCCCCTATCAGTGTGTGATTAGAGTTTGTGTAACACAGACTGAAAGAGAGATCGAAGGTTATGCTCAGTTTTTAGAAATGGAAAAATCTGATATGGTTTTCAAGAGATCAGAATCCATATGGGTTATTTTTTCAGTTTTGAGGAGTCATTTGAAGCTTCATTCTTTCTATGCATTTTCTGCAGCTTTTTGACATCAGTGTCCACAGGGAATTCATATCTGTGATATGACATGTCATTTTTTTCTGCTGTGAGGTTGAGAGGTCTACAAAAACTCATTAGAAAATAACTTTTTTGCAGACTTTTGATTGCGCAGTGCTTAGTTTGAAGATGATTCCATCTCAGGATCCACTTCAAAGAGACACAATCTTTCTTTTTATTCAGCCAAGCATTTTTCAAAAAATCCTCACAATTCTGAACATGAAAGTGGTTCCACAATGTGTGTATATTTATACTAGCTGAAGAGCCCGTCGTTGCCTGGGCATAGTAACCAACTGTGGTTAGTTATAACAAATTATAATGATTATATTGCACATAAAAACATTTCACAACATATATTCAACACTACAGATTTGCAACACAAATTAACTAAACGATTATCCAAGTATTGATAGTATTTTATTTTCAACTCATTCAAGATTTTCGGTTTTTCTTTTCGGTGCAAAGATGATCAGATTTTTGGCAGTTCCAACTCTTGAACAGACCACGTAAAGTTGACCATGAGAAAAGCATGAAGATTGCAAATCGATC
This sequence comes from Dendrobates tinctorius, assembly GCF_039654945.1. Lineage (NCBI taxonomy): Eukaryota > Metazoa > Chordata > Amphibia > Anura > Dendrobatidae > Dendrobates > Dendrobates tinctorius. The sequence goes on along the minus strand of NW_027361673.1, from coordinate 28,181,696 downwards.
CCTACTACTCAGGACTGTCCCTGAGCATTGTTAATGGACGTTGTAAATAGCAGTTGAACTGGAAACTGGAGGCGTTTAAAATAAAAAAACAAATCAGATGGAATGAGTGGAATTCTTGGAATGAAAATGTCCTCTCCTTGGGCACATCCTGTTTCTGAGCTGTGTATCTAACCCTATCCTGTGTGATAATGTCTGCTAAGGTGTGTACCTAGTCATAATAATAATAAATAATCTTTATTTTTATATAGCGCTAACATATTCCGCAGCGCTTTACAGTTTGCACACATTATCATACTGTCCCCGATGGGGCTCACAATCTAAATTCCCTATCAGTATGTCTTTGGAATGTGGGAGGAAACCGGAGTACCCGGAGGAAACCCACGCAAACACGGGGAGAACATACAAACTCCTTGCAGATGTTGTCCTTGGTGGGATTCGAACCCAGGACCCCAGCGCTGCAAGGCTGCAGCGCTAACCACTGAGCCACCGTCCTCTCCTGTGTGATACTTTCTGCTGAGCTGTGTATCTAATCCTATCATGTGTTACCGACTAATCAGCCGTGTATCTAATCCTATCCTGTGTGATACTGACTGCTGAGCAGTGTATCTAATCCTATCCGGTGTGCTACCGCCTGCTGAGCCGTGTATCTAAAGGTACTGTCACACTTAGCGATGCACCAGCGATCCCGACCAGCGATATGACCCGGTCAGGATCGCTGGTGCATCGCTAAGTGGTCGCTAGTGAGCTGCCACACAGGCAGATCTCACCAGCGACATAGCAGGGGTCGGGGGTCGTTACTTACCTGTCAGACGAGGCGATCCTGACGTCCTCCCGCCCGCGTCCACACGTTGCTCGTCGGCGCCACAGGAAGCCCAGCAGGAAGCAGATGACGAGAAATGGTCCAGGACGTTCTCGCGCGATCAGCGATAACCAGCGGGGGAGCCGGTCGGAGGTAAGTATCATAACGATATCGCTAACAATATCACTATAACGTCACAAAACCAGTGACGTTATAGCGATATTGCTAGCGATTTCGCTTAGTGTGACAGGCCCTTAACACTATCCTGTGTGCTACTGACTGCTGAGCCGTGTACCTAATCCTATCATGTGTGTTACTGACTTCTCAGCCGTGTATCTAATCCTATCCTGTGTGATACTGACTGCTGAGCCGTGTATCTAACCCTATCCTGTGTGATACTGACTGCTGAGCCGTGTATCTAATCCTATTCTGTGTGATACTATCTGCTGAGCCGTGTATCTAATACTATTCTGTGTGACACTGTGTGCTGAGCTGTGTAGCTAATCCAATCCTGTGTGATACTGTATGCTGAGCCGTGTATCTAATCCTATCCTGTGTGATACTGACTGCTGAGCCATGTGTCTAATCCTCTCCTGTGTGATACTGACTGCTGAGCTGTGTATCTAAACCTATCCTGTGTGATACTGACTGCTGAGCCATGTGTCTAATCCTCTCCTGTGTGATACTGAATGCTGAGCTGTGTATCTAATCCTATCATGCGTGATACTGACTGCTGAGCAGTGTATTTAATCCTATCCTGTGTGATACTGGGCTCCCCCTGCAGTCTGTGTCAGAGGGTGGTCTGTGTTGGCACGGTAATAAATTGTGTTATTTCCAGCTTTACAGAAGGATGATAACACCATAGAAATGATAAGAATAATAGGCCAAATTGTTTGGTGAATTGGAACGCGCAGGGTTAAAATTTCGCCTCACAACATAGCCTATGACGCTCTCGGGGTCCAGTTGTGTGACTGTGCAAAATTTTGTGGCTGTAGCTGCGACGGTGCAGATGCCAATCCCGGACATACATACACTTTTTCCCCATTATGTACCTAGGGGTAAAATTGTTTGGTGAATTGGAAAGCGCGGGGTTAAAATTTCACCTCACAACATAGACTATGACGCTCTCGGGGTCCAGACGTGTGACTGTGCAAAAATTTGTGGCTGTAGCTGCGACGGTGCAGATGCCAATCCCGGCCATACACACATACATACAAACATACACACACATTCAGCTTTATATATTTTATATATACAGTTGTGGCCAAAAGTATTGACACCCCTGCAATTCTGTCAGATAATACTCAGTTTCTTCCTGAAAATGATTGCAAACACAAATTCTTTGGTATTATTATCTTCATTTAATTTGTCTTAAATGAAAAAACACAAAAAGAATTGTCCTAAAGCCAAATTGGATATAATTCCATACCAACCATAAAAAAGAGGATGGACAAAAGTATTGGCACTGTTCGAAAAATCATATGATGCTTCTCTAATTTGTGTAATTAACAGCACCTATAACTTACCTGTGGCACCTAACAGGTGTTGGCAATAACTAAATCACACTTGCAGCCAGTTGACATGGATTAAAGTTGACTCAACCTCTGTCCTGTGTCCTTGTGTGTACCACATTGGGCATGGAGAAAAGAAAGAAGACCAAAGAACTGTCTGAGGACTTGAGAAACCAAATTGTGAGGAAGCATAAGCAATCTCAAGGCTACAAGTCCATCTCCAAAGACCTGAATGTTCCTGTGTCTACCGTGCGCAGTGTCATCAAGAAGTTTAAAGCCCATGGCACTGTGGCTAACCTCCCTAGATGTGGATGGAAAAGAAAAATTGACAAGAGATTTCAACGCAAGATTGTGCGGATGTTGGATAAAGAACCTCGACTAACATCCAAACAAGTTCAAGCTGCCCTGCAGTCCGAGGGTACAACAGTGTCAATCCGTACTATCCGTCGGCGTCTGAATGAAAAGGGACTGTATGGTAGGAGACCCAGGAAGACCCCACTTCTTACCCCGAGACATAAAAAAGCCAGGCTGGAGTTTGCCAAAACTTACCTGAAAAAGCCTAAAACGTTTTGGAAGAATGTTCTCTGGTCAGATGAGACAAAAGTAGAGCTTTTTGGGCAAAGGCATCAACATAGAGTTTACAGGAGAAAAAAAGAGGCATTCAAAGAAAAGAACACGGTCCCTACAGTCAAACATGGCGGAGGTTCCCTAATGTTTTGGGGTTGCTTTGCTGCCTCTGGCACTGGACTGCTTGACCGTGTGCATGGCATTATGAAGTCTGAAGACTACCAACAAATTTTGCAGCATAATGTAGGGCCCAGTGTGAGAAAGGTGGGTCTCCCTCAGAGGTCATGGGTCTTCCAGCAGGACAATGACCCAAAACACACTTCAAAAAGCACTAGAAAATGGTTTGAGAGAAAGCACTGGAGACTTCTAGGGTGGCCAGCAATGAGTCGGGACCTGAATCCCATAGAACACCAGTGGAGAGATCTAAAAATGGCAGTTTGGAGAAGGCACCCTGTTATGAGCTCATTTTCTGCTCCACCAGTTGAGAGTTCCCCTTCCGTTCTCGCTCTGGTGGTGACGGGAGGTGGTGAGGTTGGTTTGAGTGGTAGTGATCTGCCACCTGGTAAGAAAGATAGTGATTGGATTTCTGGAGTATCAGACTGGATATAAGACAGCCGACGCCCTATCCTGTTGCTGGTGATTCAGTCTGCTTCTCAGGTCTAGGACTCAGTTCTGTTCCAGTCTTCTAAAGATAAGTTTGTTTTTTGCTAATGTTCACACTTGCTCTTGTTGGTCTTTTCAGTTTTTGTGTGGTCATCCAGCCCGGCTGGGCTGTGCTGAATTTCCACTCTTATTTGCCAAATTGCCTTTTTTTTGTCCCTTGTTAGATTGGCCTCTTTTTGCTCTGTCTCAGAATATTTCAGAGTGCTGATATAGTGGGAGAAGCCTAGTCACTTCAGGGTTAATTTTGCTATCAGTTGTGTTGGACATTTTGTAGGGTTTTTTGGCAGACTGCAGACAGTGTCTTTCCTTTCCTGTCTTTTCTAGTTAGTCTGGCCCCATCGTTTGCTCAGCCTATTTTCCTGCCTTTGTTTGTGTTTTCATCTTTTTTCACCGTCAATACATGTGGGGGGCTGTCTCTCCTTTGGGGTCTGCTCTGGGGCAGTTAGTTTTCCCCTTTTCCTGCTTTAGGCTTATTTAGTTTCTCCGGTTGTGACGAGGCATCTAGGACCACCGTAGGAACGCTCCACGCCTGCTGCTAGTTGCGTGTTAGGATCAGGGGTCTGCATAGTTACCCACCTCTTTGTTTTCTGAGACTTAGCTTGTGTTGTTTTTTATTTTCCTCCTCGGCTACCCGTTCATAACAGAATCACCAGCCATACCGCAGATTCTAGGGTACTCAAAAGCAGGGAAAGAAAAAAAAAAAAAAAAGTGTCAGAATTTTTTTTTTTTATACATGCATTTTTTCCTCTTTTTCTCTGGGCCCATAGGAGGATTTTTTCCTTAATGGAGATTAAGCAATTGTCTGATCGTGTGGAGCAGCTCGCTGCTGAAGTGCAGGGAATTTCCGCCTATCTCGCTCAATCACTCCTGATGTGTTTTCTGGGGATCGGTCTAAATTTTTGAATTTTAAGAATAATTGTAAATTATTTCTTGCCTTGAAGCCTAACTCGTCGCAAAGTTCTGCTCAGCAGGTTAAAATTGTAATCTCCTTGCTGCGCGGCGATCCCCAGGATTAGGCGTTTTCTCTGACACCTGAAAATCCTATTCTGACTAATGTGGATGCATTTTTTCAGGCCTTGGGGTTGTTGTATGATGAACCTAATTCCGTTGATCAAGCTGAGAGAACCCTGTTGGCATTAAACAAGGGTCAGGCTCCTGCAGAGTTATATTGTCAAAAATTCCAAAAGTGGGCGTTCCTTACTACATGGAATAGTGCATTGCCAGCTCTCTTTCGGAAAGGTTTATCAGAGACCGTAAAAGATGTTATGGTGGGATTTCCTGTTCCCTCTGGTCTGGATGGCTCTATGGCCTTAGCCATTCAAGTTGATCGGCGTTTACGTGAATGTAAAAATACACGGGAGGCGCTGCCACCTTTTGAACAAATGTCTGAACCTATGCAATGTGATGGGGTTTTGTCTAGGGCGCAACGTTGGGAGTTTAGAAGGCGTAATAAGCTGTGTTTTTTCTGTGGAGACGCCTCTCATACTATTTCTGTCTGCCCTAAATGAGAGAAACGTTTTGCACACACATTTGCTGTGGGCAGTATACAACCTAAGATCCTTTTGGCAATCACTCTGATCTGCTGCTTGTCCACATTTTCCACTAAGGCTTTTATGGATTCAGGAGCAGCTCTGAATCTGATGAATTTGGACTTTGCTAAACGTTGTGGTTTGTCCATGATGCCTCTGCAGACGCCTATTCCTTTGAGGGGTATTGATGCCACTCCGTTGGCGGAGAATAAACCTAAGTTTTGGACCCAGGTGATAATGCGAGTTGCCCCTGACCACCAGGAAAATTGTAAATTTTTGGTGCTGCATAATTTGCATGACACTATTGTTCTGGGGTTCCCCTGGTTGCAAACTCATAACCCAGTTTTGGATTGGAAATCTGTGTCTGTGGTGAGTTGGGGTTGTCAGTGTGTTCTTAGGGACGCTCCTGTTTTCTCCACCTCTCCTCAGTCTCATGATGTTCCTGATTATGTCTGAATTCTCTGATGCATTTAGTGAGAGTAAGTCTGCGTATTTGCCCCCTCATAGGAGTTATGACTGTGCAATTGAGTTGATGCCTGGGTGTAAATTTCCCAAGGGTCGGCTTTTTAACTTATCTGTACCCGAACATGATGCTATACGATCCTATATTAAGGAGTCGTTGGAGAAGGGTCATATTATACCATCCTCGTCACCTTTAGGTGCTGGGTTTTTTTTTGTGGGCAAGAAGGTTCTTTAAGACCGTGTATTGATTATCGTTCCCTTAACAAGATGACGGTTAAATATCAGTACCCGTTACCTCTGATGTCTGATTTATTCTCCAGAGTTAAGAGTGCCTGCTGGTTTACTAAGCTCTCAGGGGGGCGTATAATCTTATTCGCATCAAGCACGGGGATGAATGGAAGACGGCGTTTAATACTCCGGAGGGACATTTTGAGTACCTGATGATGCCTTTTGGGCTCTCCAATGCCCCTTCTGTCTTCCAGTCCTTTATGAATGATATTTTCCGAGACTTCGTGGATAAGTTTTTGATCATCTATCTGGATATTTTGATCTTTTCTAATGATTGGGATTCCCATGTGGAACATGTCCGGACTGTGTTTCGGATTTTGAGGGAGAATTCCCTGTTTGTTAAGGGATCGAAATGTCTCTTTGGTGTACAGAGGATTTCATTTTTGGGATTTATCTTATCTCCATCGACTACTGAAATGGACCCGGCCAAGGTACAGGCCATTTATGATTGGGTTCAGCCTACTTCTTTGAAGGCTCTTCAGAAGTTTTGGGGTTTTGCTAATTTCTATCGTAAATTTATATGTAATTTTTCTAGTATTGTCAAACCACTGACTGATTTGACCAAGAAGGGAGCTGATGTGCTGTATTGGTCTCCTGAGGCTGTCTCAGCATTTCAGGAGCTTAAGCGGAGGTTTACTTCAGCTCCAGTTTTACGGCAACCTGATGTATCACTTCCATTTCAAGTGGAGAGAAAAGTAAGTTAATGTGTATGCACAATGTAAGTGCATATTAACACATGACCATTAATCAGAGAAAACAAAAAACACAAATATCCTGAACTAAAAAGTAAAAAATATACTGCAAATAATGCATAAAGATAATAATAATAATAATAAAGGTATTTAGTAAACATAATTTTGATCAAAATAATGTACAAACCATCCCGCCACGTCACGGCAACCCTTGTGGGACAGTCCCTACTCTAGTATTTAAAACCTTTTCACTTGCCAAGTGGCGTGAATGTGAATAAGGGTCGAGCGGCTGAACCACTAGTAACAGCTTAGGCCAGACTGGATGGCTTTCCCAGCTCAGAAAGAGGGCGGTCACACCCATATATGCACTGAATGCACAATGAAATGAATAAAAAACAAATCTGAACTGAGAAAAGTAAGTTAATGTGTATGCACAATGTAAGTGCATATTAACACATGACCATTAATCAGAGAAAACAAAAAACACAAATATCCTGAACTAAAAAGTAAAAAATATACTGCAAATAATGCATAAAGGTAATAATAATAATAAGGGTATTTAGTAAACATAATTTTGATCAAAATAATGTACAAGCCGTCCCGCCACATCACGGCAACCCGCAGTATATTTTTTACTTTTTAGTTCAGGATATTTGTGTTTTTCATTTCAAGTGGAGGTAGATGCTTCTGAGATTGATGCAGGAGCTGTTTTGTTCTAAAAAGATCCCGTGACTTCTAAGATGAATCCCTGTGCCTTTTCTCGAAAGTTCTCCCCATCTGAACGCAACTATGACGTAGGGAATCGGGAATTGTTGGCCATGAAATGGGCATTTGAGGAGTGGAGACAATGGTTGGAGGGAGCTAGACATCAATTTGTGGTCCTCACCGATCACAATAATCTGACTTATCTGGAGTCGGCTAAACGCTTGAATCCTATACAGGCTAGATGGGCCTTGTTTTTCATGCGTTTTAATTTTGTGGTCTCTTTTCTTCCGGGCACTAACAATGTTAAGGCAGACGCCCTTTCTAGGAGTTTCTTTGCTGATTCTCTTAATGTGACCGAGCCTACTACTATCCTAGGTGAGGGGGAAGTTCTTTCTGCCATTTCGCCCGATTTGAGACACGCCCTGGAGGAATTTCAGGAGGATAAACCTGAGCGTTGCCCTATGGGAAGATTGTATGTTCCTGACCAGTGGAGAAAGAGAGTGATGTCTTAAGTCCATTGCTCCGCATTGGCTGGTCATCCAGGTTTTTTTTGGTACCAGAGACTTGGTGAGTCAGTCGTTTTGGTGGCCTGCCTTATCTCGTGATGTCAGGAATTTTGTACAGTCCTGTGGGACTTGTTCTCGGTCTAAACCCTGTTCTCGTTCTAGTGGGTTGCTGATGCCCCTGCCAGTGCCCAAGAGGCCATGGACCCATATCTCAATGGATTTTATTTCTGATCTTCCTGTCTCTCAGAGAATGACTGTTAGGCTAGTTTCACACTTGCTTTTTTTTGCAGCGCGTTTTTCCCGCAAAAAAACGCATTGAAAAAACGCATACATAAGCATACAAATGCTGCGTTTTTTTCAAGCATTTTTATGAGCATGCATGAAAAAAACGCAGCGTTTTTATGCGTTTGTATGCGTTTTTAGTGCGTTTTTACCGCGTTTGCGTTTTTTTCCAACATTTTTAGGTGGCCCCTCACACTACCCAAACCATGACTTTACTAACCCTAACCCTGACCCTAACCCTGACCCTAACCCTGACCCTAACCCTTAACCAAATCATACTTAACCCTAACCCAAACCCTAAACCCTAACTAACCCTAACCCTGACCCTAACCCTAACCCTGACCCTAACCCTGACCCTAACCCTTAACAAAACCATACTTAACCCTAACCCTGACCCTAACCCTGACCCTAACCCTGACCCTAACCCTTAACAAAACCATACTTAACCCTAATCCTGACCCTAACCCTGACCCTAATCCTTAACAAAACCATACTTAACCCTAACCCTGACCCTGACCCTGACCCTAACCCTGACCCTAACCCTTAACAAAACCATACTTAACCCTAATCCTGACCCTAACCCTGACCCTAATCCTTAACAAAACCATACTTAACCCTAACCCTGACCCTAACCCTGACCCCAACCCTAACCCTAACCCTGACCCTGACCCTAACCCTGACCCTAACCCTTAACAAAACCATACTTAACCCTAATCCTGACCCTAACCCTAACCCTTAACCAAACCATACTTAACCCTAACCCTGACCCAAACCCTAACCCTGACCCTAACCCTAACCCTAAACCCCCTTAACTAACCCTAACTCTAACCCAAACCCCTAAATTCCATGGTTAAAAAAAAAAACGCATATGCAAAAAAACGCATACATGAGCATGCCAGTGCGCACATATGCGCATCCATAGGCTATAATGGCCATTTTTAGCGCAAAACGTGCGCATATGTGCGCATGCGCTTTTTTGCAGGGCCAAAAAATGCAACATGCTGCGTCTGGAAAATACCAACGCACACCCCAAAAAAACGCAGCGCATGAAAATCGCATACATGCGCTTACAAGCGCGCAGGTATGCGCACCCATGTTAAATATAGGGGAAAAACGCATGCGCAGGTATGCGTTTTTTTCCAGCGCTAAAAAACGCAAATGTGAAACCAGCCTTATATGGGTAATTTGTGATAGATTTTCAAAGATGGTCCATCTTGTACCACTCCCAAAGTTGCCATCTTCCGCTGAGTTGGTACCCTTGTTTTTACAACAGGTGGTTCGGTTACACGGGATTCCTGAGAACATTGTGTCCGATAGAGGGGTCCAGTTTGTTTCCAGATTTTGGAAAGCCTTTTGTTCCAATCTGGGAATTCAGTTATCCTTCTCCTCCGCGTTTCATCCCCAGACCAATGGGCAGACTGAGAGAACAAACCAGACCTTGGAGTCTTATTTAAGATGTTTTATATCTGCTGATCAAGATGATTGGGTCTCATTTTTGTCCTTGGCCGAATTTGCGCTGAACAATACAGCTAGTTCTGCCACCTTGATGTCACCCTTTTTCTGTAATTTTGGGTTTCATCCTCGATTCTCTTCAGGGCAAGTAGAATCTTCGTCCTGCCCAGGTGTGGACACTGTGGTTGTGAGAATGCAGCAGATATGGGACCAAGTGGTGGATAAATTGTCTCTCTCTCAGGAAAAGGCCCTGCGTTTTTCCACCCGGCATAGGACCATTGGTCCCCGGTTTAGAGTGGGTGATATGGTTTAGTTGTCGTCTAAGAATATTCCTATGAAGGTTGCATCTCCAAAATTTAAGCCAAGATTTATTGGACCTTATAGGATTTTGGAGATTCTTAATCCTGTTTCTTTTTGATTGGCTCTTCCAGTTACGTTCAAAATCCATAACGTATTTCACAAATCACTGTTTAAGAGGTTTGTTGAGCCAGTAGTTCCTGTGGCGGCACCTCCTGACCCTGTGTTGGTTAAAGGCAATATGGAATATGAAGTAGAGAAAATATTGGATTCTCGTTTGGTTCGACAGAGACTCCAGTATTTGGTCAAATGGAAGGGTTATGGCCAGGAGGATAATTCTTGGGTCTCTGCCTCTGATATTCATGCCAATAAATTGGTTCGTGCTTTTCACCGGGCCCATCGTGATCGGCCTGGTGGCATGGATGAGGGTTCGGTGACCTCTCCTCAAGGGGGGGTACTGTTATGAGCTCATTTTCTGCTCCACCAGTTGTGAGTTCCCCTTCCGTTCTCGCTCTGGTGGTGACGGGAGGTGGTGAGGTTGGTTTGAGTGGTAGTGATCTGCCACCTGGTGAGGAAGATAGTGATTGGATTTCTGGAGTATCAGACTGGATATAAGACAACTGATGCCCTATCCTGTTGCTGGTGATTCAGTCTGCTTCTCAGGTCTAGGACTCAGCTCTGTTCCAGTCTTCTAAAGATAAGTTTGTTTTTTGCTAATGTTCACACTTGCTCTTGTTGGTCTTTTCAGTTTTTTGTGTGGTCAGCCAGCCCGGCTGGGCTGCGCTGAATTTCCACTCTTATTTGCCAAATTGCCTTTTTTTGTCCCTTATTAGGGACAAAATATACACACACATATATATACACACACACACACGCACCCTAAACATTTATCCAAAAAAGGAGAAATTCATAAAGCATAGCCATATAAATACACTAAGGAGGAAGAACTTTGAATAGACTATATATAGAAAAATAATCTTTATTTAGCATACAGTGTTAAAAACATCTATGCATTCATTAAAAAAGTGAGAAACCACAGGAAAAAAAAATAAATGGGGAGTATAACTAGATAATAGTATATATGGTACACAGTGGTAAAGTTGTATGTAGGGTAATGACTACAGTGACCCAATCGGAAAATTTAGAAGCGCAAGATGATTACACAATTAGTACATAAACCTTTTTATGTGCCTACATAAAGTGCATATATTTCAATTGTGCAACAGCATAAAAAAATAAAGTATAAGGTTGTGCGCACACGCTGCGAATTCTGCTGAGGTTCCGCAGCGGATTTGGCCGCTGCGGACTCGCAGCAGTTTTTGCTGCGGTGTACAGTACGTTTATTCCCTATGGGAATTGAAAACCGCAGTGCCGATGGTGCGGATTTTTTCGCGCGGTTTTTCTGCGGTTTTGAATCCGCAGAAAGAATTGGCATGTTAATTCTTTCTGCGGATTCCGCTGTGGTTTGCCATCTCCTCCATTGAGGAGATGAAAAACCGCAGGGCCAAACTACAGAGCAATCCGCAGGTCTTTTGACCTGCGGTTTCACCTGCGGATTTTACAAAATCTGCGCGGATTAATCTGCACCCCAATCCGCAGCGTGTGCACATACCCTAAGTCTGCAGGCATGAGTAAGTTTTCTGATTGGGTCACTGTAGTCATTACCTTACACACATCTTTTCCATGCATACACTATTATCCAGGTATATTCACCAATTGTTTTTCGTGGTTTCTTACTGTTTTTTTTATAGATTCATAGATGTTTTTAACACTCTGTATGCTAAAAAATTAATTAATTTTATATATAGTCTTTGTTCAAAGCTTTTTCTTCTGGTTGAATTTAATAAATATGAATAGGAAATAGTCTTCCTAGCATTTTTTAAAGATTTTTCAAGGTTCTTTTTGAGACAACATACTCATAAAACATTTTAAAACTTACTGAGCACATACCCTGAGTAAGTTTCCTATTGAAATCTAACGGAAAACATGTCTTACGTACATATAGAGCCATTTCTTTTTCACATTCTGTTTCAATGTGAAGAAAAAAATCAACATGATAATTCTTGAGGTGTTTCTACTTCGGGGGAAAAAAGGTCCAAATTTGACCACCATCAACAGAAGCAAAAAATATCTAAACATCTGAAAAAACAGCCCCCCCCCCCAAAAAAAAAAAAAAAACTAATTTTTTTTGCAGACCTTTGAGCCAGAAAAATCCAAGTTAAAAAAATACCATACACCATTAGGACGGACTTAAAAGACAAAATGTAACAAAAGAAATGCTTGATAGACTTTTTTTTTGATGCCACCGTTTGTGCATGGTAATATATGTGCACAATAACAAAGAAACAAGAGTAATACAGTATACATTAGCATTTGCACTTTAGCCACTGCTTTGTAGGTTTAATAAAGTCCAGCTAAGTCATCTAATATTAATACATTCACTGTGAATATGCAAAGAAATAGGTTTCCCAGAGGCTACATGTTCTACAAAACACATGCAAAAATGGAAAAATTCACAGAAGTGGAAAGACCACCATTTCTGTACCTCTCTGCGGTCTACAAGCATTTTGCAAAACAGCAAATGTCCTACATGATAATTATGAAATAATAAATTGCAATTTCACAGTTGAGAACACAAAAGGTCACTGATTGCCAGAAGTCCAAATTCAAATCCTCTTCACATTCTTCACAAGCATCCAGGTTTTACATATCCAGACAATTATATGGCAAATTTTTCAAAGAAAGTCTCCAGCTGGGTGATTTTTGGATGAGTTACAGCTCAATTTGCAATGCTACTTACTCTGCCATCTGTATTTTTCACACAAAACATAAGAAGCTACTGCAGCAGCTATGGAGACAGATGACATCTCTTCACTGCTATACAATCAATGCACAAGACACAGAGATGTGGGTATACAGTCCGGAGTGCTGCTGTACCCGGATGATCCCGACAGATGTTCTCAATAGGATGTCAGGACAGTAAATAGACAACAGACACCATTCCCGGTCACTGACCTAGTATTCCACTCATGGAATGTGACCTCCGCATGTAGAAAGTGCCAGCTGATTACAAAACAATCACGAAAATAGCTTAGGAATCGGAAATGACAGACTGAACTGCAACTTCACATATCACAGCTGACTACATACAAATAGCGTGATTAACATTTTTGTGTACAGATATCAGAATTTACGCTTATTTCCAGCCTTTCATATCTGTAAATGCATTTTGATTATAGAAGGCAATGCAATAAAGGACTCCATATATAAAAGTTGTCAGAAATTACTGACTTCGGGGAATGTGAGTTAAGTTGATAGTCTAATGTATGGGTGTCTCCTGACTCTACCAACAGATGATGTCCAGGGAGAGAAGAGCTGGCCGGTTGAATTTCCAAGGCAGACCCTTTTGTTTGGTGGCGAGGTAAGCTTCTGGTAACGGTTCCCCTACAGAGAACATAGGAAAGCACGGCTGACTCTTCCTGTCTATGGGTAATCAGGAGAGCGATTTTTCGACCAACAGCTGTTTAATGTTTATGTGGGCGATAAATTCCCATTTAGGCAAGCCAATTAACAGGAACGAGCATTTGTACGCGTGCTTGCAATCAATTGACAAATGACCAAAATGGTAGTTTTTTAAATATATCTTTCCAGAAATGCTGGAGTGTTTCCCAGAGGACTATAGACAGGATCTGATTCATGCTGCACACGCTTTGGGCAGCAGGTAACAGATGACAAGTTCCGGTAACTGTAATATATAATGTTTATTCCTAAATCTGTATCTGTCTTTTTTATAAGTATTTTAATACTATAGAAGTGTGGTGGATGGGTAATGTGGTTTTTTCCTGTTGAAGAAATCTATGACTAATAAAACCGCAATTTTCAACACATCGACTCCTGGATCTCCTTTTTCATCATATGGTGTCTTCGGCAGCGCAGTTAAAGATCTGTCCGCTATGGTTTTTCCTTCCATTGCTTGTATCCTGGATCTGCAGCAGCCGTGCTACTGAGCTATCTTTGGTGTTGTGGCACACAACCCTGCCAGGTGAGCACATCCCGACACCTATTGTTCTCCTATCCTATATCCGGGTATCACCCTGTTTTGCATTATTTTCTTCCAGTTTTCTCCTATTGGTGGATGGGTATGTCACTTTAAATGGAGACATGCCGCACTGTTTGATTGGACCTACAAGATGTGTGCAACCAACATCGTGTATATGTAGAAGGGGGCATGTCCCTGAAAAGTCATAGATAGGCTGTATGTGGGTACACACTGAACCTGCTACTAACAGCGCCTCCATTTGGATCTTATGGATAAGTGCTGCAATGACATGAGCACTCAAAGTGAATATTCATTGTAAATTACTCTTGACGCTAAAGCTGGCATTTTTTGGAATGATATACAATACAGCTGTTTAGTTCTACAGTATATTTAGAAGGTATAGATTGCAGAAAGTGAACATTAGTGTGAGGGCATTTTTCAACTATCGCTTGCATGAGGCCTAAAGGCTGGGCTGTTTTTTTTTCGGGAATTATTTCCTTCTACGTTGGGTTGAATAAATTCCTATTCTGGTACCAAATGAGATTAATATAACACAAATATAAAGTTTCGTTCAGGTCCCAACTACTATTTTTATCATAAAAACCACCAATTACTTGCACTTATTGCAAATAAGCTTTTGTGGGTGGCAACGGTGTTGCATGAGAATAGCGCTGAAGAGGATATAAATTGTGGACAGTGCCCCAATATAGCCCGAGGACCAGCTGTTGAATGATCAGCGCTAGTGAATTTAGCAACTGTGTTGCATCAGGGACGCGCTTGTCACTGGTCCAGGGGGTAGAGGGGAGTTGAGAGCCATTGTGTGTCATCCACAAAAGCGCGGGTATTCTATTCATTATCCCACATCACTCAGGGAAGGTGTACTCACCAGCTAATTACCCCACAGTGCCCTTCCAGTATGTATCATTAATTGTCGGATGCCCTATCAATCGATTCGATGATTCTGTCATATCCAGTATTACAGAATATCCATCTAGGACAACTGACCCATCAGTGTATGGGCTCTTTCTTAAAGATCCTTGTTTAGAAACCATCTATGAAAACTGTATTCTGATCAAGGTCCATTGTGGGACGGAAAACGTTCAAGTTTTTGTTTTTTGGATGCACATAAAATAAAGGATCTGTTTAAATCTCCTCACGGATTGAGTGCCAAGCTGTTTGCAAATTCTATATTTTTGATTGGATACCAGACTTGGGCACCTTCTTCTCGCAAAAATCTGAGTGCCGGGTTTCACTTATATTATTACCAACCAATATTCATGATATTCCCACCAATGACGAATCGACTCAAATGAGAGCCATTGTGGCAAATTATTCTTTGAGCTTTCAAGTCTTTTATGTTATTTCTCTTCCAATTTTAAGAGTTATTAAAATAGCCCAAGAATATTTTACTGTAATTTAAAAATAGAAAAAAAAAGCAGAAAAATCATACTACTCTAGTTTCTATGGTTAAGCTCATTTGCAGTGTGTGTTGGGCAATACTAAGAAGTACAAGAAATATAAGAGAAGATGACAAATCCTGGAAGTTAATGTGTCAATCAGAAAAGAAAGTATTAATTTTACAGACCTCAGGTTTGAGTTATAACTCGTAGAATATCCGTGGCTGCGCTCGCGGAAAAAAAATGTTAAATTGTTGGTTATGGTAGCTAAAGTAAAATTTTCAGTGTCACCCTGAAATTGACATTTTCAGAGTGCTACAGTAAATTTATTTTTCCACTTTAAATTTTTATTATTTTGGCATTTTACTAATTTGTCATAACATTGATGTGAACAACAACTTTTTTTTTATTTCAACATTTTTATTGATTTTACATATTCAATACATATTATGTAGTATAAACTATTACAACTATTTTTTGAACTATTTTTTTTCTTTTATCAAAAATGAAAATTTATGCACCTTACACAAATATCTAAAACACTTACACCCAATTAACAACATAGTGCACCCCTTCCTCCAGTGTAATCTGTAAATAGTTCATGGGCAAAAGAGTAAAATTGGTTTACAGTTAAACAACTATCTATTGTAGTGGTTTTTGGTAAATAATGTTTCTGGTTTTACCTTCAGGTGCACATATGAAAAGATTTTTGGGGTTACCCACTCTTAGAGCAAGCAACGTACAACTGTCCATGTAAAAAACAAAAAACACAGGCTCTCCAAATTAATGCCGGCTACTTTAAGTGATTGACATGCGTGTGTGGTCCGCATGTGGTATTTATGGGGTGGTGTTGTGGTATTTGTGGGGTGGTGTTTGTGCCTGGTATTTGTGTGGTGTTGTGCTTGTGGGTTGGTGTATGTGTGCTGTCTGTGTGCTGTTTGGATGATGTTCGTGAAATGTTTGCGTGCTGTGTGTGGTGGGTGGTGCGGCCCCTTTCGCAGCGACTCTTTGGCGCCATCGCTATAATCCGTCTCTGTCAGTCACAACTGTTGTTTTCCCCCTCAGCACTTTTACTTTCACCTTCACATTTCTCCATTATATTTATAGGGTCTAACTTCTGGGGCCCCAATCTCATGACGGGGGGGACGCGAGCGAGATTTAATGTGGGCAGTGTTCTGCTCCTGAGGGTGGAGAGGGGGCGTGCCAAATTTCACTCAAATCAGGCAAGAACTGTGGATTTGTATAGAGTGGGCTACTACAGATTATACATTTCCCCATTATATGTAAAGAGCCTAACTTCGGGTGCCCCAATCTCATGACGGGGGGACACTAGCGAGATGTAACTGCCCAGTATTCTGGTCCTGTGGGTGGAGAGGGGGCATGCCAAATTTCACCCAAATCGGGTGAGAACTGTGGATCTGTATAGAGCAGGCTAATACAGATTGTGAGTTTTATATATATAGATGCAAATCTGTAGGTAGAACCAGGGTTACCGTGTTAATTATTTACTTTATTGTGATTTTATTTGTTTTGTGATAAATAAATCATAAGGATTACTAGTAATATATGTCTATAGGTGAATATATGAATTCAACCCATGCATTTACTGTCATTATGAAGTGCCCACCAATCAATGTCCCATTGTAAGTAATTGTCTTGACATCTTTACTTCCCGTATCAGCATGTGACAATTGCTGCATATGAAAGGGGAATTTACGACTTGCCCATTTTAATAGCTAATCCAACCCCCTTGTTGGTCTATGACTCATCAATGATTACAAAGGTAGTTGGCTGGGCAACTGAAATAAGCTAGTTAGTTAGCCCCCTTCACACCTAGTACTGTTACAGTGGGGAAAAAATGTATTTAGTCAGCCACCAATTGGGCAAGTTCTCCCACTTAAAAAGATGAGAGAAGCCTGTAATTGGCATTGCAGGTAGACCACAGTTATGAGAGTCAAAATGAGAAAACATATCCAGAAAATTACCTTATCTGATTTGGCAATATTTATATTGCAAATTATGGTGGAAAATAAGAATTTGGTCATTAACAAAAGTTCATCTCAATATTTTGTTATATATACTTTGCAGAGGTCAAACGTTTTCTTTAAGTCTTCACAAGGTTGGCACACACTGTTGGTGGTATGTTGGCCCATTCCTCCATGCAGATCTCCTCTAGAGCAGTAATGTTTTGGGCCTGTCGCTGGGCAACACGGACTTTCAAATCCCTCCAAAGGTTTTCTATGGGGTTGAGATCTGGAGACTGGCTAGGCCACTATAGGACCTTCATATGCTTCTTTCGAAGCCACTCCTTTGTTGCCCTGGCGGTGTGCTTGGGATCACTATCATGCTGAAAGACCCATCCACGTTTCATTTTCAATGCCCTTGCTGATGGAAGGAGGTTTTCTCTCAAAATCTCACGATACATGGCGCCATTCATTCTTTCATGTACACGGATCAGTTGTCCTGGCCCCTTTGCAGAGAAACAGCCCCAAAGCATGATGTTGCCACCCCCATGCTTCACAGTAGGTACGGTGTTCTTTGGATGCAATTCAGCATTCTATCTCCCCGAAACACGAGTTTTGTTTCTACAAAACAGTTTTACTTTGGTTTCATCAGACCATATGACATTCTCCCAATACTCTTCTGAATAATCCAAATGATCTCTAGTAAACTTTAGATGGGCCCAGACATGCACTATCTTAAGCAGGGGGACACGTCTGGCACTGCAGCATCTGAGTCCCTGGCGGCGTAGTGTGTTAATGATGGTAACCTTTGTTATGGTGGTCCCAGTTCTAAGCAGGTCAATCACTAGGTCCCCCATGTGGTTGAGATTTTTGCTCACAGTTCTTGTGATAATTTTGACCCCACGGGTTGAGATCCTGCATGGAGTCCCAGATCGAGGGAGATTATCAGTGGTTTTGTATGGCTTCCATTTTCTTATTATTGCTACCACAGTTGATTTCATCAGACGAAGCTGCTTACCTATTGCAGATTCAGTCTTCTCAGCCTGGTGCAGGGCCACAGTTTTGTTTCTGGTGTCCTTTGCCAGCTCTTTGATCTTCACCATAGTGGAGTTTGGAGTGTGACTGTTTGAGGTTGTAGACAGGTGTCATTTATACATAGGTGTCATTTGCGTGAGCTGTTCAATAAAAGACCTAACAGTACTGCAAGCAATCAATTATATATAATATAATAGCAGCTTCTATTTTCTCAAACACAATATAAATGGATGAGATGCATCCTCTATAAAGTCTGTTTGGTTTCTGGTACTAAACAGGCTTGGACTGTCAATCTACCTCACCGGGCAGATTCCCGGTAGGCTGCTCCGCCCACCACTGCTTCATTGAACATTCTGCAGATGATTATGTGCAGAGCTGAACATTAGCTCCACCTTCTCTTTAGCGTGTATTGGTGATACGGCTGCCACAGAGGGAGATGGTGGACTAGAACTCATTTACAAATTGGTGGCAGCAACAAATCTCAAACATTTTTTGACAAGTCCTTGACTAGCGTTGTGTAGCACCCACTCTTCTTTTAACAGCAGGCTGTAAGCTTTTCTGGTATTAGAGTTGTACTGATAACCAGTACTTTAAGGAGACTTCTTTTGTCTGAAGTTAGGATGCTTCATTATTAAACTAAGTCAGTAGTGAACTGGGGAAAAGGCTACAAGGGATATTGTCCAGTGTTTCAGCGCTAGCATAGTTTAATGAGCCATGCTACAAGTGATTGACAGGTATTTCCCTATGTACACACATTGGAGAGACCTGTCAATCAACTAAAGTGGTGTGGAAAGTAGCTGGCCTGGGAAGAGCCCCAGCGGCTCTTCACACTATGTTTTCTCTGAAAAGTCAGAGTGTTTCAGATAAGTACCCACCTTGCTCTAATTGTCCAGCCAGGCTCTGATTCATACTGCCTATTGTTTGGACAGCATGAATTGCGTGACAGGTTCCTTTCAATGCAAAATTTGCTGAAGCACGGCTGCTGATGCGCTATCATTCTGGCATATGGGGGTGGTCAGCCCTATTGTATGTGGTCCTGTGGAGATTGTGTGCAGGTCTGCTTTTTAGCTCCAGTTCGGTCCTGGTAATAACACTGTAAAAGTAGAATTGTAATTTGCTGGTCTTGAAAGTACATAGTTTATCACCAGAGTTTTACCTAGAAACGTTAAATAAAAGCGAAGGTTCTTCTAAAAACACAATCATAGCTAATGACAGTATTACACTCCTCTGGAGTCAGATCATCTTTGGCTGTTGCAACATCAGTGTAAAGTGTTTGATTGTTGCAGTGATTTTACTTTAAAGGTGCTGTTAGAGAGGATAATGAGGGCAATGCCATCCCTTTGTGTGTCCAATTCCTCCAAAGACAGAAAATAAATGCACAAGCAGAAAACTATAAATCTGTGCGAGTTACAAAAAAACAAAAACCCAAAAACAAAAGAGGCCGAAAAAATGAAGCTAACTGCAGCTTGTTAGAGTGATAAACTCGAAAACATTGACTATTTAGAGAACTGGAGCTCTCCGGAGATCAGGCAGGAGAATACCTAACCATGGCAACCAACCAAATCAGCTTTCTGGCACATTCTCAGTAAGTGTTAAGAAGCAAATTTAATTCAGAGCACATAACCAAGAAAGGGGCTCTAGAGATCCATAACTGGAGCACACAAATTACACTTATTGTGTGGCCGGATGTTTCACACAAGCTGCATTATGTGCATTGAGATGGATAATTTATAGCCCATAAATATGTTTGCAAAAATACAGCAAGCTTTGTCAAAGTCAAATGAATATGGAAGTAAGGACTAAGGGGTACTTCACACACAGCGAGATCGCTAGTGAGATCGCTGATGAGTCACCGATTTTGTGACGCGCCAGCGATCTCGCTGTGTGTGGCAGGGCATCAGCGACCGCCCCCCCCCCCGTCGGGTATCGCTGATCGTGCAGGAATGTTCTGGGCCATTGTTTGATCGTTGGTCTCCCGCTGACCAGCACGCATCGCTGCGTGTGGCAGCGGGAGACCAACGATCAGCGAGCTCCCAGCGCTGTAAGCAGATGCTGGGAGCTGGTATCCAAGGTAAACAGCGGGTAACTAAGCGCCACATGCTTAGTTACTCGCCGTTTACCCTGGATACCAGCTCCCAGCACGAGCACGCTGGTATCCAAGGTACACAACGGGTAACTAAGCACGTGCGACACTTAGTTACACGCTGTTTACCTTGGAAACCAGCATCCTCGCTTGTCCTGATCGCTGGTGAGTCTGCCTGTTTGACAGCTCATCAGCGATCATGTAGCGATGCACCAGCGATCCTGACCAGGTCGTATCGTTGTCGGGATCGCTGGTGCGTTGTTTAGTGTAACGGGACCCTAACATTCCAGCTCAGTCCCGTCCAGTCCTAAAAATTATTTCCAATAATCTTCTTGTTGACAGGAAATCTGTCAGCAGGATCAACCCTCCTAAGCCATCTATATGGGCATCTAGGTCATTTGAAGCTGAATAACATTATACCTTGATTTCTGCGATCTGATGTCTTGTTCCACATTTTTCTTAAATGTAAATTACCTATTGGGATGATTTTGTCGGGAAGATAACTGCCTCCAGAGATTATTTTTCATGACGCGGGAGTTACTAGTGTGAGAAAAAGTACCTAACACAGAACAGAAGAAATGGAATTTTTCTTCTTGCAAACATGTTTTTTGCTTCCCTCTCAGCTCTGCTGTATTGTAACAATATTAGAGCCCTGCCTGCCTGTGAGCTGGAGCTGAGATGCAGATGTGTCAGATATAATCACACACAGCTCTGCAGTGAGATCAGAGAGCGAGCATTACACATCACCCTCTTAACTACTCTTCATGTCTAATAAGCTCTGGAGGCAGAGTTATCTTCCAAACAGCGTCCTCCCCAGAGCATGAAAGAGGTCATTTATATAAAGTGATAAAAAAGGACTTATCGACAACAAGGCATCTGACATGAGGCACACAGGTAGGACTTACTTCAGCAGTCTATAACCTGTATACCCATATTAATAGTTTAGATAGGTCAAATGTGGTGACACATTCCCTTTAAACACTGTAAGAAAATAGGCACCCTCATACTGTTGATCTGTAGTTGATGACCGAGTATGTTCCTGAAGGTCAAGTCTTTTTCATGTTCTTCCATATGAACGTAAAAAGTTACTGCAATTTGGAGGGGCACATTATTCTGATAATAATGCCACTATCATTAAAAAATACAGTTGCACGAAGTGTTGTATTTCATCTGAAACATTAAGTAGGTAGTGTTTTCTTTCCATAGTATAGTATGGTGTCATTTTTTCCCTAGTTAAGGAAAGTACATTTACTTGTCCGTCCATGTGATGTAAAAAAAATCTTGTTCAGTAGACCTGAACATTGTTTCTATGGCTCCATTTGTGATGCCCACAGTAGATGCTTCCGACCATGGACAGGTGTCAGGATGGGCATTGCGACAGGGCTGCTGGTCTGCAGAAAGATGTGCTGCACTGTGTGTTGTAAGACATTTCTATCATAGTTGGCAATAGCTTATCTGCTGGATCAAACCAAACCACGTGCATCAATGAGAGTTGGGCTCCAAAAATTGTTTTGGGTGGTCTACACGCTGTCCTTCCTTAAAAAATAAAGAATATATTTCTGACACACGCATTGTTCCTTTGCTACTTGACAGTGCCGTATGCCACGTCTCTTCAAAACAACCAAAGAAATCCAGCAAATAGCGTAGAACATTTTTAAATATTTAGGCTTCATTTAAAGATTCATTAAAATCCATCCTCGAAGAAGTGTTCACAAAGTATACCCATATTTTCTTAGCTCTAAATCATAGGGTACAAGTGAACAAACTACATAAAACAGTAGAGCAAGCTACGTTACTTGAAATATCTGGATACCTTGGATCCAACAATCTGAAGATAAGAGATTGATTCCTGGGCCAAACTGATAAGCAGATTGGCATGTCTCCTTCCTTACAGGTTAGGAGCTTGGAGGAATACTTTGCCTTTTCTCCTCGTCTTCCCACTTCTCTCTCTTTCATCACTATATTCTCCCTCTTTCTTCCTGTTGTTTGGGGGTATTAAATATTGCTGTTGATTGCTTTCTGCATATTCCCTGAATATTAGGAGAGGAGGAGGTAGATGTGAAGGAAATTGTTACCGAGAGGGAGAATTTAACATGTCTCTCCATCAACTCATTGCTGACAATTTAACCCTTCTATATATTATCATTCAAACCTTGCATGTTATCCTCATGGTGGAAAACATATTAATGAGGTATGGACCCACGTCTCCCCTACCTGGTGATATAACATTAAACACACCGTATGTGGCACTCAGGTAGTGGGTGGTGAGGTGCTTGAGTAGGGCTCCAAAAATGCATTTTCTGATAGCGACTTTGTCACCATACTGCATCGCTGACCGCTTACAACCACACAGCTAGCACAGTCCGCTTTACATTCATGAATGGTATACATTCACTACACATCCCAGCAACACAGCAAATTTCTAATGAAGTTCAATAAATGGCCGAAACGTCATATTAAGCTGTCTGTGATTGTTAATAAATCCACAATTCTTGCATTGCATCCTATTATTGAGTGCAGTTTTATTGCTAGTGATATAACATTGTCATACAGGATTATATGACTTATTTTTCTTATTTTACTTCTTTTAGTTTCAATATTGTGTGTTGTATATTGAGGAGTTTTGTCCTCTTCTCATTTTTGTCTACTTTCCTATGAGGTTTGAACAATAACTTTGAAACTATACAAAAGCAGTTCCAAACAATACACACAAGACCCTAAACTGTGTGATCCTCAGTACTGGTATATCAAAAACACATACAACATTCTGTTATATAGTAATAGTTGTATTTGTGCAGAAAAAAAATAGTAACAGGAACATGAATGATTTACAAGGACAGATTGCTAACTTACATTTTAATCAGTCAGAGAGGCGTAGCTTCGTTCACTGCTCAGTATATAGAGGGTGGAGGCTGTAACTATGCCCTGGCACTGACTGACAGCTGGCTCAGCAGTTTATCAGTATACTGACAGGTAACTGAAGCCACTCTGGCCCACCCCAATGACTGAAATCCTGAGGCTGCTGGAAGGATTAACATTAATTTCCTTCCGGCATCGGGGGCATTTTGTGCGGCGGCCGCACGGATTCAGAATACTATTACCCTGTAGACTAACTTTATATCTGCACGTTATCAGTATTTTTTGGCATTATAGGTACCCTGCATATTAGAAAACACCCTACAGGTCCTGTCATAGCATTTTAGTGTTGATTCATCAAAGCTGTCGTAGTGCACGCTCGCACTCTGTCAAGTCTTGATGGAGTAGAAGCGGTATACCACCACTTAATGAATTCTGTGCCTCTTTTGAGTGCTGTGCGCCGTGCCAGAACAGGGACTAGAGTAGCATTTCTTTGGTTAAAAAATGCCACCCCTTTTCATGAATCATATGGGTGGGCAGGACAACGCACGATCTCGCCCCAACTTCGCCCATATAGGCAGAGCTAATCCAAAGTGACGTGAAAACACCAAAACATATAGATTCTTTTTTTGCGCAACTGAGAGCTGTGCAAAAAATGTACAATAATAAAAATAACTTGGCACTCAACTGAATGATCCTTTGCACATGAAGTTTTTTATTTTTTATATATTTTTTATGCAGTCCTAGAGAGACGTTTCGCCCAACAATTGGCCTTCGTCAGTCTGCTGCTTTAAGAAATAGATCTATTTTGTGCCTTCTATGATGATTAGGGAAATATACTGATATATGAATATACAGTATATGCAAAAAGTCCTCTACTGTGCCTTATAGTGTGAGCCCAAACATGCTAATATCTACAGCACTCTAAAATGGGATACATATATTCCCTTTTTGCATATATATTCATGTACCAGTATATTTCCCTAATCATCATAGGAGGCACAAAATAGATCTATTTCTTAAAGCAGCAGACTGACGAAGGCCGATTGTGGGCCGAAACGTCTCTCTAGGACTGCATAAAAAATATATAAAAAATAAAAAACTTCATGTGCAAAATATCATTCAGTTGAGTGCCAAGTTATTTTTATTATTCACTTTGGTCTGGGTAACCTACTTGTGCACCTTGTGGTGGTACCACGCTATACTTGACACAGTGCAAAAAATGTACGACATGAGAAGCCTTTGCACCATTTTTTGTGGCATAAAAGAAAAGCTTTGATGATCCGGTCAGTTTGGCAAAGTTGCTTATAATCGTATGCTTCCCTGTTTTCCTTGCTTCCACTGCTGACACAATGCAGACTGTATAAGATAATCGATGTTATCCAGATCAATGGTTTATTGGATAACACTGTAACTCCATTCCTTCACAAGCTTGGTTGACTAAAATTGAATCAACCCAACCTGTTTACAACTTTGTAGTATCTAATGCAAAGTAGCCATAAAATGGCCCAAAGTTTAAATTAGAAGTCAGTCCTCTCTAGGAAAACTGACAACTAAAGTCAACTCCTTGCGGAAATCAGGTTTGCGGTGCATATTGTATGTAGGTTATAAGCTCAGGTGAAGAATTTAGTAACTTTCATACTATTTGTAGATGGCAAAGATAACCTTCCAAGGTGCGGAACGGTGGAGTTAAATTCCTTACACAATCTTCTAGTCTAGTTTCACTGCCATCATTACAAGAATGTTTCATTGCAACTTACACACATACAGAGATTGTAAAATAGTCATAAAATGTTATCTGAATGGGCAAAACTAAAAAGATGCAAGAAAGAACAAGCAAAAAATATTTCAAATTCAGAAGACGATTTTGCCCTTGGAGCGTTCAGCAGTTTATTACTAATGTTAGTGCAATAGATTGGCTTACCTGTAAACCACAGCCGCTACGCTACATAAATCACATAACATGTTATCACCATACAAAATGCTGCAGGGCTAACTGACGGCAAACACACAGACAGGGGAGCAAAATCCGTGCTGCACCTCTCCCGGCCCAGCAGCTGTGCGGGTAATATAGGGATTTAAAACCAAATACAATAAATCTTTATCTAGTAAATACAAATAAACACAGGGAAGAACGATCATCCATCACACCATATGGCATTGGTTACAAAAAACACTCCATTTTTATTATTATTACTTTTACGCTCGTGTTAACTGAAATGACTGCATAGACAGAGACTGTATCATGATAGATGGCATGTATCTTTTATTTCTCAGGCAGTAATGATATTCAGCAGCTTGCAACAATTAGGCTGGTTTCACATTTGCGCTTTTTTTCGCGGTAATTTAGCGCTAAATAGCGCATGCGTTTTTTTTCCTATACTTTGCATGGGATGCGCTTATGTGCGATTACATGCGTTTGTACGCGTTTTACCGCGCATGCGTTTTTTTGCGGTATGCGCTCGGGCGCACAAAATGCAACTTGTTGCATTTTTTGTGCGTCCGATTTGCCTCAAAAAAACGCATGCGCGCGCAATGCGTTTTTTTACAGCAAGACACCCAATATAAGTCTATGGGTGCGCATATGTGCGCATTGGCATGCTTATGTATGCGTTTTTTTGCACATGCGTTTTTTTTTTGTTAACCATGGAATTTACGGGTTTGGGTTAGAGTTATGGTTAGTTAAGGGGGTTTAGGGTTAGGGTCAGGGTTAGGGTCAGGGTTAAGTATGGTTTGGTTAAGGGTTAGGGTCAGGGTTAGGATTAGGGTTAAGTATGGTTTGGTTAAGGGTTAGGGTCAGGGTTAGGGTTAAGTATGGTTTGGTTAAGGGTTAGGGTTAGGGTCAGGGTTAAGTATGGTTTGGTTAAGGGTTAGGGTCAGGGTTAGGGTTAAGTATGGTTTGGTTAAGGGTTAGGGTCAGGGTTAGGGTCAGGGTTAAGTATGGTTTGGTTAAGGGTTAGGGTCAGGGTTAGGGTTAAGTATGGTTTGGTTAAGGGTTAGGGTTAGGGTCAGGGTTAGGGTCAGGGTTAGGGTTAAGTATGGTTTGGTTAAGGGTTAGGGTCAGGGTTAGGGTCAGGGTTAGGGTTAAGTATGGTTTGGTTAAGGGTTAGGGTCAGGGTTAGGGTCAGGGTTAGAGTCAGGGTTAGGGTTAAGTATGGTTTGATTAAGGGTTAGGGTCAGGGTTAGGGTTAGGGTCAGGGTTAAGTATGGTTTGGTTAAGGGTTAGGGTTAGGGTCAGGGTTAAGTATGGTTTGGTTAAGGGTTAGGGTCAGGGTTAGGGTTAAGTATGGTTTGGTTAAGGGTTAGGGTTAGGGTTAGTAAGGTCATGGTTTGGGTTAGTGTGAGGGGCCACCTAATGTTGGAAAAAACCGCAAACGCGGTAAAAACGCACTAAAAACGCATACAAACGCATAAAAACGCTGCGTTTTTTTTCATGCATGCTCATAAAAATGCTTGAAAAAAACGCAGCAGTTGTATGCTTTTGTATGCGTTTTTCAATGCGTTTTTTTGCGGGAAAAACGCGCTGCAAAAAAAAGCAAGTGTGAAACAGGCCTTACTATGGTATGAAGATAATCATACATGATGAGGCATTTTTACTGGAGCAGATGATTGGCTCGATCATTGTTCAAGGGGAACATCCCCGGTGCTCATTTTTTGGTGATTACTTTAATGCAGGTCTAAAAATTATCGTTTTACAGCCGAACATCTCCTGTGTAGATAGGGGAGGTACTGCTGATAGGACGTACACACCTGATGAACCACATTATGTACAGGGGTGTGTTTTGTTTTTGTCTTTCTATGTGTAATTTTAAATGATTTTATCCATTGTGTGTGCATACATGTTTTATTTCGATTTTTCCCTCCTTGCCTTCCAAGAGCCACCCTTTATTTTTCTGTTGCCTTAGCCCAGTGTTCCCTAACTCCAGTCCTCAAGAGCCACCAACAGGTCAGGTTTTAAGGAATTCCTTAGTATTGCCCAGGTGGTGGAATTATTGCCTGTGCAGGTGAGCAAATCTCACCTGTGCAATTTTAAGGGAAATGCTGAAAACATGACCTGTTGGTGGCTCTTGAGGACTGAAGTTGGGGAACACTGCCCCTTAGCCTATGAGTGCTTGTCAGGTGAATTCAATTTACGGTACTATTTAAAGGCCGGAACAACTCAACTACCTTTTTTTCCCCTTAAACGGGTATTCCCATCTCCAAGATCCTATTCCAATATGTAGTAGGTTAGGGTTAAGCTATGTCGCTTACCCCATGTGCAGGCATTGCAGTACCTTAGGTATCCATGGTTATGACCACTCACACAGTAAGTTATTAGTGGTCGTAACCATGGATACCTAAGCTGCTGAAATGCACTGCACATGGGGTAAGCGACATAGCGAGTCAGAAGAACCACACTACATTTCTAATTGGAGGTATTTGCTAATATTATTATTACATCTACCACATATTGGGATAGGATCTTGGAGACGGGAATACCCCTTTAAGGGTAGTAATAGAAGTTCTAGATTCCTTTGTTGTGCAAGATTCTGTACTTTTTAGTCATCCTAGATCTAAATTCATGGTCACCATTTGAAATGTCTGCAAATAATCTAAGAGCATAGCCATAGACTGCACTTACACACTTACAGTATGTTTTGCAATTTTGCTCCCAAAAATCATATTGTGATAAAAAAAAAATTCACAAATGTTAGAAAACTGTCCCATGTCAATTTATAACAAGGCTGGATTCTTTTGGGCCAAAGGCAGAAGGGAATGCAAAAAAGGAGACATATCCAGCGTTAGAAAAGTTTTGCCCATGCAATGGAAAAAAAAAAAGTTAGTTTAACCTTCGTCACGCTGCATAATTTTAAAACGTTAACAGGCTGCAGAGGTACAATTGTACCTTCATATATACCTCCACTGTGGGAAGACTTTCTCCTTTACTTGGTTTCAGAAACTAAAGTTCATTCAGCTACAAATGTTATGCTGATATCTATTGGACAGTGTTGTTACTGCTCACTTATGTTGCTGTCAATTAAGTTGATTAAAACTGGGAGTGGCTTCTACTTCTCTTCCTGCCTCCCTCCTCTCAGTAGCCATTTTGCTGTTCATCTCATTGCTGTGAGCACACACATTTCTAGGCTTGTGAAGTCTTCAATTTCTTGGATACGAAGGTAGGAAAGTCTCACAGCATCTAACAGCCAGTTATACCTTGATTCGCCTTATGTGGGGACAGAACAGTCAGAAATTGTCTTTGAGCCTGGACTTGGCTTACATATATTTTGTATGAAACTTATCACTATAGGTATGATTTTTATACGAAAAATGGACAATAATTAGTATCTACATATTGTTTTACGATGTTTTACTTATATTCAGCACAAAATAAAGATGGTGGCTCTGTTACAATTTTCCTATTGGTCGAAAAAACAGTCGAAGATGGAATGAAAATTCTGAAACCGTATACGGTTTACATAATATATAAATGACATTTATAAATAGTTATCACTAGAAATAATTTACTTTTTTATCTGCACTTTAGAATCGAGTTTCATTCTACGTGCCATGTGTTACTGAACTAAATTACGAAGCCAAAATTCATCTACCAAGTCATCATGAGCTATAGTGATGCTGGATCTAGTTTCCGCCATAATCCAAGAAAACGTGTTTGCAGGTTAGTGTCATTTTGTGAAAAGCCAATAATGTAGTATTGTGTAGTATTTCGGAAAATTATTTATTTTTCATTTTTTCATATTTACAGATTTACGTCTGACGAAATAATGCGAATGCTAGAAGAATCTGATTCTGAGCATGAGGAAGAACCATATGTTGCATCTGATGATGAAAACTATGTACCACAAGTGGATGTTACTGAAGAAGATTCAGACATTGAACAAGAAATGGTCATAGAGCAGGAAAAAGAATACGACTCAGACGAAAGTGTTGAGGATGAGTCTGTGCCTCAAAGTGCAGGCGACATTTGGACTGCTAAGGATAAAACTCAATGGTGTAGTGATCCACTGCCAAATGCACAAACAAAATCTCGTAATGTCCTACGACAAAGAGGTGGCCCTGCAGCAATCAGCAACCTGTATATAGCAAAAGAGTTATTCAAGTCAATCATGACTCCCGACATGTGTGACATCATATTACGAGAAACGAATCGAAAGGCCAAGAGAGTTTGTGATGCTTACAACAACGAACTGGTACAACGTTTTCCTGATTCTTCTGAACGGCCACCACAAAAAACATTCAAGCAATTTACTGAAACTGAACTCCATGCATTTTTGGGCATACTGATTGCTGCTGGTGTGCACAGAGACAACAAAGAGAATCTGGAGGAAATGTGGAATGTTGATGATCTGCCTCTTATATGTGCAGCCATGTCTCGTGACCGCTTCAAGATGATACTCAGATTTATCAGATTTGACAACGAAAATACACGTGCAGAACGTGTGCAAACAGATAAAGCTGCACCAATACGGGACATCTGGACAATGCTGAACAGAAATCTGAAGAGAGCCTACAAGCCATATAATTGTATTACCGTCGACGAGCAATGATTTCCATTTAGAGGCCATACTAAATTTACCCAGTATATACCTTCAAAACCAGCTAAATATGGCATAAAGATTTTCTGGGCTTGTGACTTGTCAGACGCCTACCCATTACAAGGTCAGCTCTACACTGGGAAACCAACTGATGGTCCTCGACAAGTAAACATTGGTGAACGAACAGTATTGGACCTAGTGAGCTCGTATAAAGGCTCTGGAAGAAATGTCACCACCGATAACTTCTTTACAACCATGGAACTAGCTAAGGTATTGAACTCCTGGAACATGAAACTAGTTGGTACAGTGATAAAAAACAAAAGGTTCCTACCTAGCAACATGCAGCCTGCCAAAGAAAGGCCTGTAAACTCGACAAATTTTGCCAACAATCATGATGCAACAGTCTGTTCATATGTACCAAAGAAGAACAAATCAGTCGTGCTTCTATCATCTATGCACATGACGGGAGAAGTTGAAGAGACACTAGCAGCCAAGCCAGAGATAATAAAATACTACAACAAAACAAAAGGCGGAGTTGATATTATGGATAAAATGTTGGGAGAGTACACTGTGAAACGATGAACATTACGTTGGCCTCTGGCATTTTTCTACAATATGATTGACGTCACTGGGTTTGCATCCTACATCATCTACAGAGAACACAATCCAAGCTTCAGGACAAAGGATCAACGAAGAAAGTTCCTGAAAGATCTCGCAAATCAGCTGTGTATGCCTGCAATTGAAGACCGTAGTACAAACCGAATGATGATGAGAAACCATTTTCTTCGAGGTGCAGTAGAAATGGTGCTTGGACGATGCATTCTGGTAGCATCGCAAGCAGCAGCTGGCCCTCAAATACCTCATGGTAGTCGTGGACCCTCCCCTGTTGTTGGTAGTTGCTATGTCTGCCGAGACCTGAGGCGAAAACAACGTAAGACTAGAAAGTCTTGTGTGGTTTGTGTGAAACCCATTTGCGATGAACACTCGGTAGCAAAGACAACATGCATTACTTGTGAAGAAAATCAATAAAAAAAGTTTCTTACATTTTCTTTTATAATGTAAATGAACAGTTTTTTTTTCTTGTTTATAATAATAAAATAGCATTATCATTAAAAAAAATATTATTCTTTTTTCCTTGCATTATCTTCATTCAAAATATATGAGGGTACATTTGTACCTATACAGCTTGTTATGGATGCAAAAATATCTCGACCCCTTATCTCGGAAGGGGGTGGAGATATTTTAATGAAATTTGGCCAATATATTCTGGACCAAAACTGCAGAGATATCACGAAATTTCAGCCCTCTACGGCTTTTCGAAAAAAAGTTATTGCAATTTTAAAACGGAATAGGTACAATTGTACCTACTCAGCTGGACAAAGGTTAAAGGGTTTGTCCAGCTTGGAAGAATTATTTTTAAAAGTAGCTCAGAACTGTGTAAACAAGCAAAAAAACAAACAAACCCAAACCCATACAGTCCCATTCTGAAGCTGCCTGGTTCCCCACCTGGTGTCTCATTCCAGCTGCTGTGATTTCATCCCAACACAGGGACATGTTACCACTGCACCCGATCACTGGCTGCAGCAGTGAATGGCACAACGTACACTTACGGGAAGCCTCAGAACTACTGTGGACTGATGAGGACATTGCACATCTTTTTTGTACAGTATTCTGAGCTGTTTCTAATGAAGACTTTCTTCACAGAACTACCACTTTAATACCGTAATATCTGCACACAGAAATCCTAAAAAAAACAGCCTGATTTTAGAGATCCCTAATAGTGCGCAAAGTTACTTAATACTGTTTTATTCCGGCCAACAGGGAAGAGTTTGAGAAATCACAGCTGAGCAGGAAATGTCTACAACTGGACATTCTATAATTAGTAAGAAAAAAATGTAGCACCAGCATAATGCCACAGCATTTTACAATTAGGGAGATAAAGCGGCAGAGTAACAAAACTAATAAAGAAGACAAAAAGAATCATTCCCTGCCAATCACAGCCAACAATCTAAATGGATAATTATCAGCAGAGCCGCTATTTATTCAATGTGTATTGTCCCTCTCTAAATACACTCAACATTGAGATTTCAACACCAAGAAGTAAAAATCACAGCAGCAACAGACATGTTAATGATCTGCAAATGATGAAAAAAATTGAATCAGAAGTTATAAAACTTATTGATAGTTTAGAGTATAGGCACCACACACAGAAATCCCCATACTTACACACAATGGGTGCTATTATCGAGTTTATTTACATCTGAGGAATGTTCTGACACACTGATTGCATTTGGGAACGTGAATCATCAAGATCCGCTGCTGGCAGCTCACTTTGCAATTGCCAAACAATGATGTCCCAAATGTGCTCAATGGGAGACAAGTCCGGAGATGCTGTAGGCTCAGGTAGCACTTTAAAGCCAGACAGGCTCCTCCTAAGACACTATGGAGAAATAGCCATACCACTGGTTCTACAATTGATCCCAAAGCATCAAATACTGTCTACACAAACTATCTGAACACATTTGCATGACATTGGGCAAAGTGCCAGGCATCCAGATACAGATGTTTCATTGACTTCACACCACAGCCATCAAAGGCTATCAAGGTGCAGAGCCAGATGGTAATGGAGGCTGGAATAGAGGTCTGTCATATACTTCACAACTTAGCCTTCTTGATGTCGCAATTTCAATGATGAGGAGTGTAGCTGCCACTGTTCTGTACTAACTTCAAGGCACAGCTTGTTACCGAGGACATCATGAGCTGTACTTTCTTCACAGATGTTCACTTACAACAGCAACACAAAGTTATATTTATGTAACTTATTTGACAGTATTTTATTTTTTTTTTGCATTTTAAAAACTTTGCGTCATTAAATACTAGATAACAAGATGGTGAGAATACACAGAGAGGACTACATGTAGAATACTGAGTAAGAGGAATTGAACTGTGCAGCAAGGTCAATATACAAATATTTCCATGGACAAATTGTTAAACATTTTCTTTGGAAATGAGAGAACATTGGTGGATTAGTTCATCTGTTTTCAACAAGAAAGCTAAATAAAAATACTCTCTCAAATGTGCTCTGCATGTATTCACCCTGAGGAAATTCATACTTTTCACACAAATGAAGTTTCAGTAAATAACTACACGCGCTTTGAATTCTACAGTTTTACATATCAAGACTATTATAGTAAAGGAAATAATTATTTCATCCCTTATTGATTTTGTAAGTTTGCCCACTGACAAAGACATGAACAGTCTATAATTTTAAGGGTAGGTTAATTTTAACATTGAGAGATAGAATATCAAAAATAAAAGCCAAAAAATCACATTGTATAAATTATATAAATTTGTTTGCATTTTGCAGTGAGAAATAAGTATTTGATCCCCTACCAACCATTAAGAGTTCTGGCTCCTACAGACCAGTTAGACGCTCCTAATCAATTTGTTACCTGCATTAAAAACATTTGTCTTATATAGTCACCTTTATAAAATACCCCTGCAATTAATTAGTCGGACTCTAACCTCTACAAAATGGGCAAGACCAAAGAGCTTTATAAGGATGTCAGGGACAAGATCATAGACCAGCACAAAGCTGGAATGGGCTACAAAACCATAAGTAAGATGCTGGGTGAGAAGGAGACAACTGTTGGTGTAATAGTAAGAAAATGGAAGAAATACAAAATGACTGTCAATTGACAATGATCTATGGCACCATGCAAAATCTCACCTTGTGGGGTATCCTTGATCATGAGGAAGGTGAGAGATCAGTCTAAAACTACTTGGGGGTAAACTTGTTAATGATCTCAAGGCAGCTGGGACCACAGTCACCAAGAAAACCATTGGTACCATATTACGCTGTAAAAATTTAAAATCCTGCAGTGGCCGCAAGGTCCCCCTGCTCAAGAAGGCACATGTGCAGGCCCATCTGAACTTTGCCGATGAACACCTGGATGATTCTGTGAGTGATTGGGAGAAAGTGCTGTGGTCAAATAATACAAAAATTGAGTTGTTTGACATTAACGCAACTTGCCGTGTTTGAAGGAAGAGAAATGCTGCCTGTGACCCAGAGAACACCGCCCCCACTGTCAAGCATGGAGGTGGAAACATTGTGTTTTGGGGGTCATTCTCTGCTAAGGACACAGGACTACTTCACCCCATCAATGGGAGAATGGATGGAGTCATGTACCATAAAATCCTGAGTGACAACCTCCTTCTGTCCGCCAGGACATTAAAAATGGGTCTTGGCCAAGGCAAGAAAGGAGTGGCTCAAAAAGTAGCACATTAAGGTCATGGAGTGACCTAGTCAGTCTCCACACCTTAACCCATTAGAAAAGTTATGGAGGGAGTTGAAGCTCCGAGTTCCCAAGTGACAGCCTCAAAATCTTAATGATTTACAGATGATCTGCAAAGAGGAGTGGACCAAAATTCCTCCTGACGTGCGCAATCATCAACTACAAAAAACGTCTGACTGCTGTGCTTGCCAACGAGGGTTCTGCCACCAAGCATTAAGTCTTGTTTGCCAGAGGGATCAAATACTTATTTCTCACTGCAAAATGCAAATAATTTTATATAATTTATACAATGTGATTTTCTAGATTTTATTTTTGCTATTCTATATCTCAATGTTAAAATTAACTTACCCTTAAAATTATAAACTGTTCATGTCTTTGTCAGTGGGTAAACTTACAAAATCAGAAAGGGATCAAATAGTTATTTTCTTCACTATATATCAAGACTACAGTCATATGTTAAAGTTTGGGCACCCCTATTAATGTTAACCTTTTTTCTTTATAACAATTTTGGTTTTTGCAACAGCTATTTCAGTTTCATATATCTAATAACTGATGGACTCAGTTATATTTCTGGATTCAAATGAGGCTTATTGTACTAACAGAAAATGTGCAATCTGCATTTTAACAAAATATGACCGGTGCAAAAGTATGGGCACCTCAACATAAAAGTGACATTAATATTTCGTAGATCCTCTGTCACGTCGCCGTCAGACTTGGGGCCTGCTGTTCCGGTCGCGGCCACTAGGAGGCGCCGGACCGTCACTTTGTCGTCAGACTCAGGGACGGCTGTTCCTGCCTTGGCCACTGGGAGGGGCCGTGGTTCCGTCACATCAGACTCAGGGCCTACTGTCCCGACTTTAGCCTCTAGGAGGCGCCGGTCTGTCACGTTGCCTTTAAATTCGGGGCCTGCTGTTCCGGTCGCGGTCACTAGGAGGCGCCATGGCTCGCCCGTGAGTTATGGTGCTGACAGAGTAAGGGCACCTGCACAGGCATCTGGTGGGCGCAGGCTCCGCCCCTCTGTCAGTCATCAGCAGGTTACTGCATCATCATCTGGCCTGGTCCTGGGGGCGGTACTGATGACATCATCAGTCCAGGAACCTGTGAGGGGTGACCTGATTCCTCAAATACCTTGGGACTGGTCTTGCAAGCCGCCGGATATATTCTTGGTTCCCCTGTGCGCTATTTGGTGATTGACTATTGTTTGACTCTGACCTCAGCCTGGATTTCTGACCCCTCTATTGCCTGACGATTTTGTACTTCTTCTATTCTCCCGGTTTGTGACCTTGGCCTGGATATCCTGACTCTGCTACTGCCTGCTGTTTTTGTACCTCTGCTGTTTCCCTGGTTAAGACTCGTATTCCTGACTACGCTTTTGGTCCCGTTTTTTGACCCCTCTCTGACGACCGTCCTGCTCTGGCCGCTGCTCATATTCAGACAGCTACCTCCTGGGCTCTGTTGTAAATCCAGATCCCTGTATAGGGGTAAAGGGTATCAGTGTTTCTCGGGGTGTTGTCTGGCTGCAGCCCAGAACCGCAGACGGATGTCACATTATATCCGGCCATAAAATAAAACTGCTTCTTATGTATATTCCTAACATATGTAAAGGCAGTTTCCCTGAACTTTTTTTTTTTTCTTTCTCCTGACTGAGCTGATTGTTGGCCTGAACACCTGTTGCATTGCACAGCCTGGAAGATCACTCTCATTCTCCTGCACAAGCATGCTGCAGTCTGGAGTCCTCAGGGAGAGAGCTGCACGTCAGAGATCCATGCTCCTGGGACGTCGGCCTCTGGGCAACTACTTTGGCTATGGTTGTCCAGAGGCTCAGGTATTGCCCGCAGATGCGGCGAAAGTTTTATTACCTATCTCAGTTTTATTTGGTCAGAAAACTCTCTGTTTAAACGCGTATGTGGATAGTGGGTCTGAAGGAAATTTTATGGATTCTTTGACTGCTAGGTATCTGGGTGTACCATTACTAAAACTTAACGCCCCTATTAAAACCACGGCTATTAATGGCACGTCTATTATTCAGGAGGGGGTTAAGTTTGTTACTGCCAAAGTTGCTATGTCTGTGGGAGCCTTACACACGGAGCTTGTGTCATTTTTTGTGATGGACAAATTTATCCTCTGCAGTTATTCTGGGTATGCCATGGCTACGCCAGCATAATCCTGTCATCGACTGGCACTTGGGTGACGTTGTACGCTGGAGTCCACAGTGTCAGGAAAATTGCATATCCCTAGCAGTTAACCAAGTTAAGGTTAAACCCCCCTGCATACCGTTTGCCTTCAGAGATTTTGAGGATGTCTTTTCTATTGCAGAATCTGAAAAGCTACCCCCTCACAGAAAGTATGATTGCCCCATAGACCTGATTCCGGATGCCCGTCTCCCTAAGGGAAGAATATTTAATCTCTCAGGTCCAGAGCGTCAGGCTATGAACGAGTACATAGCAGATAGCTTAAAAAAAGGGTTTATTAGACCGTCGATTTCGCCAGTTGGAGCTGGCTTCTTCTTTGTAGAAAAGAAAGATGGTGGTCTCAGACCCTGCATTGATTACCGGGAATTGAATGCAATCACCATAAAGTACCAGTATCCGCTTCCACTCATCCCTGATCTTTTTAATCAGTTAATGGGAGCCCGTTGGTTTACTAATCTTGACCTCCGGGGGGCATATAATCCAGTCCGCATAAGAAACGGTGATGAGTGGAAAACGGCCTTTAATACACCCCTTGGCCACTTTGAGTACCTGGTAATGCCGTTCGGTCTCAGTAATGCACCTGCCGTGTTCCAGCACTTTGTAAATGACATTTTCAGGGACATTTGTGGGGTGTATGTCGTCGTGTATTTAGATGACATTTTGATTTACTCTGCTGACCCTATGACACATGCTCAGCACGTTCGCTCTGTACTGCAGAGACTGCGAGAACACTCCCTGTTTGCTAAACTGGAGAAATGTGTTTTTTTTGCAGAGGAGGTACAATTTTTAGGATACATGGTTTCAAGCAAAGGCTTCCGTATGGATCCTGCCAAGGTCCAGCCTATTAAGGCTTGGGTGCAACCCAAATCGCTAAAAGCGCTGCAGCGATTTTTGGGGTTTGCAAACTATTACCGAAAATTCATCAGGGGTTTCTCCGAAATTGCTAAACCACTCACGGATTTGACCCGAAAAGGGGCAGACGTGACCAATTGGAACCCTGAGGCAATTCAGGCTTTTGCTACGTTAAAAGAGTGCTTTGTAGCCAACCCAGTTTTGGTTCAGCCTGATCTGGACTGCCCGTTTATTGTAGAGGTGGATGCCTCTAAGGTCGGAGTGGGAGCAGTGCTGTCGCAAGGCACTGCATCACTCACTCAGCTTCGCCCATGTGCCTTTTTCTCCAGCAAATTCTCTGCCACTGAGAAAAATTACGATATAGGTAATCGGGAATTATTGGCGATCAAATGGGCCTTCGAGGAATGGCGCCACTTCCTCGAAGGCGCCAAACATAAGATCACTGTGATTACAGATCACAAGAATCTGACTTACCTGGAGTCAGCTAAAAGATTAAATCCTAGACAAGCGAGGTGGGCCTTGTTCTTCTCTAGGTTTGATTTTTTAATCACCTTTCGTCCTGGTACTAAAAATGTGAGGGCTGATGCTCTCTCTCGAAGCTTCTGCCCCTCACAGGCTGAGGACTCGGAGCCAGTTCCAATACTGGCCAATGGGATTGTTGTGTCGGCCGTGTCTTTGGACCTTCTGGAGGAAATCCGTAGATCCCCAGAACTAGCCCCTGATTCGACACCCCCCCAGAAGTTGTTTGTTCCAGCGCCATTTCGCCTACAAGTTCTGAAGGAGTCGCACGACTCTGTCCTGGCAGGCCATCCTGGTGTCAATAATACCGTCAGAATTGTGACTAGGAATTTTTGGTGGCCAATGGTAGTTAAGGACTGTAAGGATTATGTACTAGCAGACGGATGTCACATCCTCCTTTTGCAAAAATAACAGCCTCTAGTCGCTTCCTGTACCTATTAATGAGTTCCTGGATCCTGGATGAAGGTATTTGTGACCATTCCTGTTTACAAAACAATTCCAGTTCAGTTAAGTTTGATGGTCGCCGAACATGGACAGCCCGCTTCAAATCATCCCACAGATGTTCAATGATATTCAGGTCTGGGGACTGGGATGGCCATTCCAGAACATTGTAATTGTTCCTCTGCATGAATGCCTGAGTAGATTTGGAGTGGTGTTTTGGATCATTGTCTTGCTGAAATATCCATCCCCTGCATAACTTCAACTTCGTCACTCATTCTTGCACATTATTGTCAGGAATCTGCTGATACTGAGTTGAATCCATGCGACCCTCAACTTTAACAAGATTCCCGGTGCCGGCATTGGCCACACAGCCCCAAAGCATGATTGAACCTCCACCAAATTTTACTGTGGGTAGCAAGTGTTTTTCTTGGAATGCTGTGTTTTTTAGCCTCATGCATAACACCTTTTTGTATGACCAAACAACTCAATCTTTGCTTCATCAGTCCACAGGACCTTCTTCCAAAATGTAACTGGCTTGTCCAAATGTGCTTTTGCATACCTCAGGCGACTCTGTTTGTGGCGTGCTTGCAGAAATGGCTTCTTTCGCATCACTCTCCCATACAGCTTCTCCTTGTGCAAAGTGCGCTGTATTGTTGACCGATGCACAGTGACACCATCTGCAGCAAGATGATGCTGCAGGTCTTTGGAGGTGGTCTGTGGATTGTCCTTGACTGTTCTCACCATTCTTCTTCTCCGCCTTTCTGATATTTTTCTTGGCCTGCCACTTCTGGGCTTAACAAGAACTGTACCTGTGTTCTTCCATTTCCTTACTATGTTCCTCACAGTGGAAACTGACAGGTTAGATCTCTGAGACAACTTTTTGTATCCTTCCCCTGAAAAGCTATGTTGAATAATCTTTGTTTTCAGATCATTTGAGAGTTGTTTTGAGGAGCCCATGATGCCACTCTTCATAGGAGAATCAAATAGGAGAACTACTTGCAAGTGGCCACCTTAAATACCTTTTCTCATGATTTGATACACCTGGCTATGAAGTTCAAAGCTCAATGAGGTTACAAAACCAATTTAGTGCTTCAGGAAGTCAGTAAAAAGTAGTTAGGAGTGTTCAAATCAAGAAAATGATAAGGGTGCCCATACTTTTGCACCAGTCAAATTTTGTTTAAATGCAGATTGCACATTTTCTGTTAGTACAATAAATCTCATTTGAATCCAGAAATATAACTGAGTCCATCAGTTATTAGATATATGAAACTGAAATAGCTGTTGCAAAAATGTTTTCACTGGGGCGTGTACTTTTCCCAGCAGAATGCTGACCAATCATAAGCAGGCAGCAACATACTAAAGAAAGAACACCCCCCCACCACAGCTTAAGAGCATGGGGGAGGCAAGACTTCCCTTCTTCCACAGGTAAATTTACTATCAACTGCAGCAGAGAGGACAGGGTTGCCTCCACCGCACTCCCGAGTCAGAGGCCACCTCAGCACATGAAGTGCAGACTACACTGATAATACTAGCACTGCATTATCTGTGCAGCCTCCATGGTGTAGTGTAGCAGTGTCCACACTGTGCAGTGATGAGGCAGTGACCAAGCAAAGTTCAAAGCAAAACGTATTTAATGTCCAACTCACAGAAATAAACAGCACACAATATCTTCTGGTTCGCAGGTTGGAAACAAGAGTATCCACATCTGCACAGCCATGTCTCCATTACAGTACCACTAGACAGAGTCCTGTTTGGCGCTCAAGTCAATCCAGTCTCTAATGACCCCATCACACATAGCGACGCACCAGCGATCCTGACGATATGACCTTGTCAGGATCGCTGGGGTGTCGCTACATGATCGCTGGTGAGCTGCCAAACAGGCAGCTTCACCAGCGATCAGCACCAGCGACACGGGGGTAACAAGCGACGCACGTCGCTTAGTTACCCACTGTGTACATTAGTTACCAGCACGCTGGTGCAGAGAGCTGGTAACCAAGGTACACATCGGGTTTCTAAGCGGCGCGTGGCACTTAGAAACCCAATGTGTAACTTGGTTACCAGCTCCCTGCACCAGCACGCTGGTAACTAAGGTACACATCGGGTTTCTAAGCGCTGTGTGCCGCTTAGAAACCCTGTGTTTACCTTAGTTACCAGCGCCAGATCGCTGGTCTCCCACCTGTCACACGCAGCGATGCGTGCTGGCCAGCGGGAGACCAGCAATCAAAAAAATGTCCTTGCCATTCCAGGACGATCAGCGATACCCGGCAGGGGGGCCGGTCGCTGGTCAGTGTCACACACAGCGATCTCACTGGTGAGATCGCTGTTGCATCACAAAACTTGTGACTCAGCAGCGATCTCGCTAGCGAGATCGCTATGTGTGACAGGGGCTTAAGTTTATTTGAACCCTGGTTAGGCAGTCAGAGGTGAATCAACAGAGTTAAGGTCCTGGAGATCAGGTCACCTTGTCACAGGTTGATGGCTTATACATTTTTGATAAAAAGTGTTAACTGGGTAATTCATATTTATATGCACGTAGCAATAATGGAATTTAAATATCAATTAACTGAAGTATTGTTACCTAGTGTTTGCAAATATGGGACCCCAAGACAGATGTGGCTAACTGCAGTGAGATGCACATCTAGCAGACATTAGTGGTGTGTCCTATAGAGAAGCCAGAAACGCATAATATGGAAATACCCCTTTAAACCGGTTTAGCCAATTCTAGAACCCTTAAGAATACGGAAAATGAAGGAACCATAGCATTGTTTTAAGTGCCATTCCTCTTTCATAGAAGTAATTTGCCTGAGCATGGAACTGCCATTAAGCCTAATAACTTAGGGTTAAAAACACATTACAGCCAGTTTCACGTATTCAGCATTCACAGTCCGGCCACACGATTCCTGATTCTATCTCCACAAACTTGTTGGCGTATATGCGGTTCTCGAGTTTGAGTCAGAAGACCCCCAGCTAGTCCAGATACTGCAGTCTGTACTCAAACTGTGATTGTCAGACGTGTCAAATCGGGAGGGAGTGAAGCACTATGCCGGGTGACGTATATTTGATATATTGATCATTTCTATGATTGAACAGGTTTACTAAATGTATATATTGTGAAGCATTCCGCCACTTTATTTGTATTCAAATTCTTCCCACTAGTGGATGCCTTATTCTGTAGAAATGATTTTGAACAAAAAAAATGTTTTATATAGAGAAACAGCCGACAACTTTATTACAAGAGGTTATATCAGTGGATACATGAGAATGGATTTCAGTATAATAAAAAAAGTACCAAGTGATACTTTAACCCCGATAACAGCCAATGAACATATATAAAGTACCATATTTACATAGGAAAAAAAGGGTCAATAAAAAAAAAAAAAAAAGACGAAAAGTCCTATTAATAACCACATTTCCTTCCCAACTTTCATGTCCCTTGGGTGTAAAATTTAAAACATATCCAACTGTGACAATGCAAGATGACATGAGAATCGTACATTTGGATCTACAGACACAATGTGTGAGATGATATCTACCGCTATTTTGGTTCCACTCATTAAATATTTCCTTTATATTTCATGTTACCAAGTGCTGTGAAAGTGAAAAAGTGAGAGCGCGAACAGGAACTATGCAGCTGGTTCAAAATGTAGAAAAGAACACAGCCACTTCAAATGTCTTTATCCCAGCATGATTTCTACACAATTTTCCATATATTCTCTGCCCTCTGTCTGAACCAGACGTCTGACTACAACCAAATATAGACGCGGTGCCGAAGCATTCCCAGCGATCACACATCATCAAACAAGTGGTGCCGGAGTGAAAGCATAAATTTACTGTTCATACATCAAAGGAGAAGCGTGTACATTAAAAGATCAATATAGGAGAGAGGTGCATCTATTAAGGATATAAAACCCCAGTGTACCTTCAGCTCCTTAGGCAGAGGTTCTTAAAGTGTTTGATGTCATAAGAATTAAAATATGTCGGCTCAATTTTCAGGTTCCAGAGTATATCAGAAATGCATACAGTAAATATACTGTGAGCCTGCAACAGAGAACATACTGGAGGAGATGTTTATTTCACCCAGATTTCTAAGATGGGCGAGATAAAAGGGAATCCAGAAAAACTGCATTTCCGAAGCAATTAAGCAAAACTAGTTTGTTGAGTTATTCGATAAGTTTTTATGTTGGACCTGGCTTTTTATGGAAAGATGGTTAGGTTGGTAGCGGAACCGGCGGATTCTTCTCCCTCCATTATGGGATTTGTGTAGGGTCCGAAAGCACTTCAAGACTGCTCTGGATACAGACTGGGTCACAGGAGCCTGCTGTGGAAAGCATGGCCCACTGAATCTTATCTAGTGTAGAAGGAGACCCTAGGAGCACTATGCAAGGTGTGAAGCAAGGAGTGCAGTGACTATACTATGTCATACTTGCCAACTGTCCCCATTTCCTGGGTTGTATGGACTGAAAGCAATGG
The DNA here is from genome assembly GCF_039654945.1 of Dendrobates tinctorius. Taxonomy (NCBI): domain Eukaryota; kingdom Metazoa; phylum Chordata; class Amphibia; order Anura; family Dendrobatidae; genus Dendrobates; species Dendrobates tinctorius. Next base: position 28,139,267 of record NW_027361673.1, on the reverse strand, counting down.
TGTTATGTAGATCCCATCCAAAAATAAGCGCTCTGGGGGAAGGATGGAGTTGGGAGTGCAACTGAAACATCCCCAAATATATTGGCAACTATATTACATTACTGGCCATTTTATTGTGTATCTGTTTATATTTAGAGCCCAAATGGGATGTTGACTTCAATCAATCAAATTTATTATCGCCAAGTACATATTACATATATACAAGGAATTCTTTGTGGCAAAGAGGCAACATAATATATAACAGATACAACAAGTAACATCTAACAAGACAGATACAGTATATAGTCTACACATGACGATTTAATTGTTGAACAGAGAGTGGATAGAAGCTGTTCATATGGCGGTTGGTACTGCATTTGGGGACTCTGAAGCGACGTCCTGAAGGGAGTAGTTGGAATGAGGAGTGTCCCGGGTGAGAGGGATCGGATGAAATTTTCAATGCGTGGGATCGAATACTCTTATCATAAAGATCCTGGATTTTAGGCAGGGGGGAGCCTATAATTATAGTGGTTTGAAAAAAACACTATATTGTAATCCGAACGCTGCTAACTTCTTCTTCTTATTCAGTTGATTTCCCCAATTAATGCGGCCCGAACCGCTACACGCACAGACTCCGTTGAGGTGTCGTTTCGAAGCCAGCGTCCATGAGAGGTGTGCTAAGTATTTTTCGTGTCGATCGGATTTGTAGTTTTTGCGCAATTTTCGTTTGAAAAATTGTTTTCCCGTCATTGCAATGCACTGTCTCCAATGCTTTTCAATGGGAAATGGCAAAACGTGCCCTGAGGCGATTGAAATGGCAGTTGAGCTCATTGATATGCGCAGGCACACCCAGTTACTATGCCAACGCCTACGAACGTCACATGACGCCCCCAGAACAGGGCTTCTGCCACATAATATCAGCTCTTAAAGCGAAACCCACAGCACTAATGCAAATCTAGCTTCATCACATGACACATGCCCGAGGGAGAATGTCCGCCAAAGTTAATTTAGAAGAAGCCCAGTGAGCCAAACTAACTCTTAAAGGGCCGACGCGCCTAAGTGATTGTTAAAGGGCCGGCGCACCGAAATGAGTCTTAAAGGGACGACACGCCAAATCGAAAGCTGAGTGACCCCAGGCTCCAAATCGGAGGCTGAGCCACCCCGGCCTCCAAATCGGAGGCTGATCGACCCCGGCCTCCAAATCGGAGGCTGAGCCACCCCGGCCTCCAAATCGGAGGCTGATCGACCCCGGCCTCCAAATTGGACCCTGAGGAGCCCAGCTCACCAAATCGGACCCTGAGGGCCCCGCCCACCAAATTGAACTCTGAGGGTCCCTGCTCACCAAATCGGACCCTGAGGGGCCTCGCCCACCAAATCGGATTCTGAAAGGCCCCAACCACAAAATCGGACCCTGAGGGGCCCCGCTCACCAATTCGGACTCTGAGGGGCCCCGCCCACCAATTCGGACTCTGAGGGGCCCCGCCCACCAAATCGGACTCTGAGGGGCCCCGCCCACCAAATCGGACCCTGAGGGGCCCCGCTCACCAAATCGGACCCTGAGGGGCCCCGCTCACCAAATTGAACTCTGAGGGGCCCCGCCCACCAAATCGGATTCTGAAAGGCCCCAACCACAAAATCGGACCATGAAGGGCCCCGGACACAAAATCGGACCCTGAGGGGCCCCACCCATAAAATCGGACCCTGAGGGGCCCCAACCACAAAATGGAACCCAGAGTGGCCCAGCCCACCAAATCGGACCCTGAGGGGCCCCAACCACAAAATCGGACCCTGAGGGGCCCCGGCCACCAAATCGGACCCTGAGGGGCCCCACCCACCAAATCGGACCCTGAGGGGCCCCGCCCACCAAATCGGACCCTGAGGGGCCCCGCCGACCAAATCAGACCCTGAGAGGTCCCGGCCACAAAATCAGACCCTGAGGGGCCCCACCCACAAAATCGGACCCTGAGGGGCCCCGCCCACCAAATCGGACCCTGAGGGGCCTCGCTCACCAAATCAGACCCTGAGGGCCCCCGCTCACCAAATCGGACCCTGAGGGGCCCCGCCCACCAAATCGGATTCTGAAAGGCCCCAAACACAAAATCGGACCCTGAGGGGCCCCGGACACAAAATCGGACCCTGAGGGGGCCCGGACAAAAAATCGGACCTTGAGGGGCTCCACCCACAAAATCAGACCCTGAGGGGCCCCAACCACAAAATCGGACCCTGAGGGGCCCCGCTCACCAAATTGAATTCTGAGGGGCCCCGCCCACCAAATCGGATTCTGAAAGGCCCCAACCACAAAATCGGACCATGAGGGGCCCCGGACACAAAATCGGACCCTGAGGGGCCCCACTCATAAAATCAGACACAGAGTGGCCCCAACCACAAAATCGAACCCAGAGTGGCCCAGCCCACCAAATCGGACCCTTAGGGGCCCCAACCACAAAATCGGACCCTGAGGGGCCCCGGCCACAAAATCGGACCCTGAGGGGCCCCGGCCACAAAATCGGACCCTGAGGGGCCTCACCCACCAAATCGGACCCTGAGTTGCCCCGCCCGCCAAATTGGACCGAGGGGCCCCGCCCACCAAATTGGACTGAGGGGCCCCGCACACCAAATCGGACTCTGAGAGATCCCGCCCACCAAATCGGACCCTTAGGGGCCCCACCCACCAAATCGGACCCTGAGGGGCCCCGCCCACCAAATCGGACTCTGAGGGGCCCCGCCCACCAAATCAGACCCTGAGGGGCCCCAACCACAAAATCGGACCCTGAGGGGCCCCAACCACAAAATCGGACCCTGAGGGGCCCCGCTCACCAAATCGGACCCTTAGGGGCCCCACCCACCAAATCGGACCCTGAGGGGCCCCGCCCACCAAATCGGACTCTGAGAGATCCCGCCCACCAAATCAGACCCTGAGGGGCCCCAACCACAAAATCGGACCCTGAGGGGCCCCGCTCACCAAATCGGACCCTGAGGGGCCCTACTCACCAAATTGAACTCGGAGGGGCCCGCTCACCAAATCGGACCCTGAGCGGCCCCCGCCCACCAAATCGGATTCTGAAAGGCCCCAACCACAAAATCGGACCCTGAGGGGCCCCGCTCACCAAATCGGACCCTTAGGGGCCCCGCCCACCAAATTAGATTCTGAAAGGCACCAACCACAAAATCGGACCCTGAGGGGCCCCGGACACAAAATCGGACCCTGAGGGGCTCCACCCACAAAATCGGACCCTGAGGGGCCCCAACCACCAAATCTGACCCTGAGGGGCCCCGCCCACCAAATCTGACCCTGAGGGGCCCCGCTGACCAAATCGGACCCTGAGGGGTCCCACTGACCAAATTGAACTCTGAGGGGCCCTGCCCACCAAATCGGACCCTGAGGGGCCCCACCCACCAAATCGGACCCTGAGGGGCCCCGCCCACCAAATCAGATTCTGAAGGGCCCCAACCACAAAATCAGACCCTGAGAGGCCCCACCCACAAAATCGGACCCTGAGGGGCCCCGCCCACCAAATCGGACCCTGAGGGGCCTTGCTCACCAAATCAGACCCTGAGGGCCCCCGCTCACCAAATCGGACCATGAGGGGCCCCACCCACCAAATCGGATTCTGAAAGGCCCCAAACACAAAATCGGACCCTGAGGGGCTCCACCCACAAAATCGGACCCTGAGGGGCCCCAACCACAAAATCGGGCATTGAGGGGTCCCGCCCACCAAATCGGACCCTGAGGGGCCCCGCCAACCAAATCAGACCCTGAGGGGCCCCACTGACCAAATCGGACCCTGAGGGGCCCCGCTCACCAAATCGGACCGAGTGGCCCCGCTAACCAAATCGGACCCTGAGTGGCCCCGCCCACCAAATCGGACCCTGAGTGATCCCGCCCACCAAATCGGACCCTGAGTGGCCCCGCCCACCAAATCGGACCCTGAGTGGCCCCGCCCACCAAATCGGACCCTGAGTGGCCCCGCCCACCAAATCGGATTCTGAAGGGCCCCAACCACAAAATCGGACCCTGAGGGGCCCCGCCCACCAAATCGGATTCTGAAGGGCCCCAACCACAAAATCGGACCCTGAGGGGCCCCACCCACAAAATCAGACCCTGAGGGGCCCCGCCCACCAAATCGGACCCTGAGGGGCCCCGGCCACAAAATCGGACCCTGAGGGCCCCGGCCACAAAATCGGACCCTGAGGGCCCCCCCACCAAATTGGACCCAGAGTGGACCCGCCCACCAAATCAGACCCAGGGGGCCCCACCCTCAAAATCGGACCCTGAGGGGCCCTGCCCACCAACTCGGATCCTGAGTGGCCCCGCCCACCAAATCGGACCGAGTGGCCCCGCCCACCAAATCGGACCCTGAGTGGCCCCGCCCACCAAATCGGATTCTGAAGGGCCCCAACCACAAAATCGGACCCTTAGGGGCCCCGCCCACCAATTCGGACTCTGAGGGGCCCCGCCCACCAATTCGGACTCTGAGGGGCCCCGCCCACCAATTCGGACTCTGAGGGGCCCCGCCCACCAAATCGGACTCTGAGGGGCCCCGCCCACCAAATCGGACCCTGAGGGGCCCCGCTCACCAAATCGGACCCTGAGGGGCCCCGCTCACCAAATTGAACTCTGAGGGGCCCCGCCCACCAAATCGGATTCTGAAAGGCCCCAACCACAAAATCGGACCATGAAGGGCCCCGGACACAAAATCGGACCCTGAGGGGCCCCGCCCGCCAAATCGGATTCTGAAGGGCCCCAACCACAAAATCGGACCCTGAGGGGCCCCACCCACAAAATCAGACCCTGAGGGGCCCCGCCCACCAAATCGGACCCTGAGGGGCCACGGCCACAAAATCGGACCCTGAGGGCCCCCCACCAAATTGGACCCAGAGTGGACCCGCCCACCAAATCAGACCCAGGGGGCCCCACCCTCAAAATCGGACCCTGAGGGGCCCTGTCCACCAACTCGGATCCTGAGTGGCCCCGCCCACCAAATCGGACCGAGTGGCCCCGCCCACCAAATCGGACCCTGAGTGGCCCCGCCCACCAAATCGGATTCTGAAGGGCCCCAACCACAAAATCGGACCCTTAGGGGCCCCGCCCACCAATTCGGACTCTGAGGGGCCCCGCCCACCAATTTGGACTCTGAGGGGCCCCGCCCACCAATTTGGACTCTGAGGGGCCCCGCCCACCAAATCAGACCCTGAGGGGCCCCGCTCACCAATTCGGACCCTGAGGGGCCCCACCCATAAAATCGGACCCTGAGGTGCCCCAACCACAAAATCGAACCCAGAGTGGCCCAGCCCACCAAATCGGACCCTGAGGGGCCCCAACCACAAAATCGGACCCTGAGGGGCCCCGGCCACCAAATCGGACCCTGAGGGGCCCCACCCACCAAATCGGACCCTGAGTGATCCCGCCCACCAAATCGGACCCTGAGTGGCCCCGCCCACCAAATCGGACCCTGAGTGGCCCCGCCCACCAAATCGGACCCTGAGTGGCCCCGCCCACCAAATCGGATTCTGAAGGGCCCCAACCACAAAATCTGACCCTGAGGGGCCCCGCCCACCAAATCGGATTCTGAAGGGCCCCAACCACAAAATCGGACCCTGAGGGGCCCCACCCACAAAATCAGACCCTGAGGGGCCCCGCCCACCAAATCGGACCCTGAGGGGCCCCGGCCACAAAATCGGACCCTGAGGGCCCCCCCACCAAATTGGACCCAGAGTGGACCCGCCCACCAAATCAGACCCAGGGGGCCCCACCCTCAAAATCGGACCCTGAGGGGCCCTGCCCACCAACTCGGATCCTGAGTGGCCCCGCCCACCAAATCGGACCGAGTGGCCCCGCCCACCAAATCGGACCCTGAGTGGCCCCGCCCACCAAATCGGATTCTGAAGGGCCCCAACCACAAAATCGGACCCTTAGGGGCCCCGCCCACCAATTCGGACTCTGAGGGGCCCCGCCCACCAATTCGGACTCTGAGGGGCCCCGCCCACCAATTCGGACTCTGAGGGGCCCCGCCCACCAAATCGGACCCTGAGGGGCCCCGGCCACAAAATCGGACCCTGAGGGCCCCGGCCACAAAATCGGACCCTGAGGGCCCCCCCACCAAATTGGACCCAGAGTGGACCCGCCCACCAAATCAGACCCAGGGGGCCCCACCCTCAAAATCGGACCCTGAGGGGCCCTGCCCACCAACTCGGATCCTGAGTGGCCCCGCCCACCAAATCGGACCGAGTGGCCCCGCCCACCAAATCGGACCCTGAGTGGCCCCGCCCACCAAATCGGATTCTGAAGGGCCCCAACCACAAAATCGGACCCTTAGGGGCCCCGCCCACCAATTCGGACTCTGAGGGGCCCCGCCCACCAATTCGGACTCTGAGGGGCCCCGCCCACCAATTTGGACTCTGAGGGGCCCCGCCCACCAAATCGGACTCTGAGGGGCCCCGCCCACCAAATCGGACCCTGAGGGGCCCCGCTCACCAAATCGGACCCTGAGGGGCCCCGCTCACCAAATTGAACTCTGAGGGGCCCCGCCCACCAAATCGGATTCTGAAAGGCCCCAACCACAAAATCGGACCATGAAGGGCCCCGGACACAAAATCGGACCCTGAGGGGCCCCGCCCACCAAATCGGATTCTGAAGGGCCCCAACCACAAAATCGGACCCTGAGGGGCCCCGCCCACCAAATCGGACCCTGAGGGGCCACAGCCACAAAATCGGACCCTGAGGGCCCCCCACCAAATTGGACCCAGAGTGGACCCGCCCACCAAATCAGACCCAGGGGGCCCCACCCTCAAAATCGGACCCTGAGGGGCCCTGTCCACCAAATCGGACCGAGTGGCCGCGCCCACCAAATCGGATTCTGAAGGGCCCCAACCACAAAATCGGACCATTAGGGGCCCCGCCCACCAATTCGGACTCTGAGGGGCCCCGCCCACCAATTCGGACTCTGAGGGGCCCCGCCCACCAAATCAGACCCTGAGGGGCCCCGCTCACCAAATCGGACCCTGAGGGGCCCCGCCCACCAAATCGGATTCTGAAAGGCCCCAACCACAAAATCGGACCATGAAGGGCCCCGGACACAAAATCGGACCCTGAGGGGCCCCACCCATAAAATCGGACCCTGAGGGGCCCCAACCACAAAATCGAACCCAGAGTGGCCCAGCCCACCAAATCGGACCCTGAGGGGCCCCACCCACCAAATCGGACCCTGAGTGATCCCGCCCACCAAATCGGACCCTGAGTGGCCCCGCCCACCAAATCGGACCCTGAGTGGCCCCGCCCACCAAATCGGACCCTGAGTGGCCCCGCCCACCAAATCGGATTCTGAAGGGCCCCAACCACAAAATCGGACCCTGAGGGGCCCCGCCCACCAAATCGGATTCTGAAGGGCCCCAACCACAAAATCGGACCCTGAGGGGCCCCACCCACAAAATCAGACCCTGAGGGGCCCCGCCCACCAAATCGGACCCTGAGGGGCCCCGGCCACAAAATCGGACCCTGAGGGCCCCCCCACCAAATTGGACCCAGAGTGGACCCGCCCACCAAATCAGACCCAGGGGGCCCCACCCTCAAAATCGGACCCTGAGGGGCCCTGCCCACCAACTCGGATCCTGAGTGGCCCCGCCCACCAAATCGGACCGAGTGGCCCCGCCCACCAAATCGGACCCTGAGTGGCCCCGCCCACCAAATCGGATTCTGAAGGGCCCCAACCACAAAATCGGACCCTTAGGGGCCCCGCCCACCAATTCGGACTCTGAGGGGCCCCGCCCACCAATTCGGACTCTGAGGGGCCCCGCCCACCAATTCGGACTCTGAGGGGCCCCGCCCACCAAATCGGACCCTGAGGGGCCCCGCTCACCAAATCGGACCCTGAGGGGCCCCGCTCACCAAATTGAACTCTGAGGGGCCCTGCCCACCAAATCGGATTCTGAAAGGCCCCAACCACAAAATCGGACCATGAAGGGCCCCGGACACAAAATCGGACCCTGAGGGGCCCCACCCATAAAATCGGACCCTGAGGGGCCCCAACCACAAAATCGAACCCAGAGTGGCCCAGCCCACCAAATCGGACCCTGAGGGGCCCCAACCACAAAATCGGACCCTGAGGGGCCCCGGCCACCAAATCGGACCCTGAGGGGCCCCACCCACCAAATCGGACCCTGAGGGGCCCCACCCACCAAATCGGACCCTGAGGGGCCCCGCCCACCAAATCAGACCCTGAGAGGTCCCGGCCACAAAATCAGACCCTGAGGGGCCCCACCCACAAAATCGGACCCTGAGGGGCCCCGCCCACAAAATCGGACCCTGAGGGGCCCTGCCCACAAAATCGGACCCTGAGGGGCCTCGCTCACCAAATCAGACCCTGAGGGCCCCCGCTCACCCAATCGGACCCTGAGGGGCCCCGCCCACCAAATCGGATTCTGAAAGGCCCCAAACACAAAATCGGACCCTGAGGGGTCCCGGACACAAAATCGGACCCTGAGGGGCCCCGGACACAAAATCGGACCCTGAGGGGCCCCGGACACAAAATCGGACCCTGAGGGGGCCCGGACAAAAAAATCGGACCTTGAGGGGCTCCACCCACAAAATCAGACCCTGAGGGGCCCCAACCACAAAATCGGACATTGAGGGGTCCCGCCCACCAAATCGGACCCTGAGGGGCCCCGCTCACCAAATTGATTTCTGAGGGGCCCCGACCACCAAATCGGATTCTGAAAGGCCCCAACCACAAAATCGGACCATGAGGGGCCCCGGACACAAAATCGGACCCAGAGTGGCCCCAACCACAAAATCAAACCCAGAGTGGCCCAGCCCACCAAATCGGACCCTTAGGGGCCCCAACCACAAAATCGGACCCTGAGGGGCCCCGGCCACAAAATCGGACCCTGAGGGGCCTCGGCCACAAAATCGGACCCTGAGGGGCCTCGGCCACAAAATCGGACCCTGAGGGGCCTCACCCACCAAATCGGACCCTGAGTTGCCCCGCCCGCCAAATTGGACCGAGGGGCCCCGCACACCAAATCGGACTCTGAGAGATCCCGTCCACCAAATCGGACCCTTAGGGGCCCCACCCACCAAATCGGACCCTGAGGGGCCCCGCCCACCAAATCGGACTCTGAGGGGCCCCGCCCACCAAATCAGACCCTGAGGGGCCCCAACCACAAAATCGGACCCTGAGGGGCCCCGCTCACCAAATCGGACCCTTAGGGGCCCCACCCACCAAATCGGACCCTGAGGGGCCCCGCCCACCAAATCGGACTCTGAGAGATCCCGCCCACCAAATCAGACCCTGAGGGGCCCCAACCACAAAATCGGACCCTGAGGGGCCCCGCTCACCAAATCGGACCCTGAGGGGCCCTACTCACCAAATTGAACTCGGAGGGGCCCCGCTCACCAAATCGGACCCTGAGCGGCCCCGCCCACCAAATCGGATTCTGAAAGGCCCCAACCACAAAATCGGACCCTGAGGGGCCCCGCTCACCAAATCGGACCCTTAGGGGCCCCGCCCACCAAATTAGATTCTGAAAAGCACCAACCACAAAATCGGACCCTGAGGGGCCCCGGACACAAAATCGGACCCTGAGGGGCTCCATCCACAAAATCGGACCCTGAGGGGCCCCAACCACCAAATCTGACCCTGAGGGGCCCCGCTGACCAAATCGGACCCTGAGGGGTCCCACTGACCAAATTGAACTCTGAGGGGCCCTGCCCACCAAATCGGACCCTGAGGGGCCCCACCCACCAAATCGGACCCTGAGGGGCCCCGCCCACCAAATCAGATTCTGAAGGGCCCCAACCACAAAATCAGACCCTGAGAGGCCCCACCCACAAAATCGGACCCTGAGGGGCCCCACCCACCAAATCGGACCCTGAGTGGCCCCGCCCACCAAATCGGATTCTGAAGGGCCCCAACCACAAAATCGGACCCTGAGGGGCCCCACCCACAAAATCAGACCCTGAGGGGCCCCGCCCACCAAATCGGACCCTGAGGGGCCCCGCCCACCAAATCGGACCCTGAGGGCCCCCCACCAAATTGGACCCAGAGTGGACCCGCCCACCAAATCAGACCCAGGGGCTCCACCCTCAAAATCGGACCCTGAGGGGCCCTGCCCACCAAATCGGACCCTGAGTGGCCCCGCCCACCAAATCGGACCGAGTGGCCCCGCCCACCAAATCGGACCGAGTGGCCCCGCCCACCAAATCGGACCCTGAGTGGCCCCGCCCACCAAATCAGATTCTGAAGGGCCCCAACCACAAAATCGGACCCTGAGGGGCCCCACCCACAAAATCAGACACTGAGGGGCCCCACCCACCAAATTGGACCCTGAGGGGCCCCGGCCACAAAATCAGCCCCCGACGCGCCAAAGTGATTCTTAAAGAGCCGGCGCACCAAAATAAGTCTTAAAGGGCCGGCGCGCCAAATCGAAAGCTGAGTGACCCAAGGCTCCAAATCGGAGGCTGATAGACCCTGGCTTACAAAAAGGAGGCTGAGCCACCCTGGCATCTAAATTGGACCCAGAGTGGCCCCGCCCACCAAATCAGACCCAGAGTGGCCCCGCCCACCAAATCAGACCCAGAGTGGCCCCGCCCACCAAATTGGACCCTGAGGGGCCCCACCCACAAAATCAGACCCTGTGGGGCCCCACCCACAAAATCAGACCCTGAGGGGCCCCAGCCACAAAATCGGACCTGGAGGGGCCCCGGCCACAAAATCAGACCCTGAGGGGCCCCGCCCACCAAATTGGACCCTGAGGGACTCCGCCCACCTAATCGGACCCTGAGGGAACTCGTCCACCAAATCGGACCCTGAGGGTCCCCACCCATCAAATCAGACCCTAAGGGACCCCACCCACCAAATCGGACCCTGAGGGGCCCCGCCCACCAAATCGGACCCTGAAGGCCCCCCACCAAATTGGACCCAGAGTGGCCCTGCCCACCAAATCAGACCCAGGGGGCCTCACCCACAAAATTGGACCCTAAGGGGCCCCACCCACAAGATCGGACCGAGAGGCCCCGGCCACAAAATCTGACCCTGAGGGATCCTGTCCACCATTTCAAGCCCTGAGGAGCCCAGGCCACCGAATCGGCTCCTGAAGGGCCCCACCCACGAAATCAGACCCTGAGGGGCCCCACCCACCAAATCGGACACTGTGGGGCACCGCCAACTAAATTGTACCCAGAGTGGTCCCGCCCACCAAATTGGACCCAGATTGGTCCCGCCCACCAAATCGGACCCAAAGTGGTCCTGCCCACCAAATTGGACCCAGAGGGGCTCCGCCCACAAAATCAGACCCTGAGGGACCCCACCCACAAAATCGGACCCTGAGGGGCCCCTGCCACAAAATCAGACCCTGAGGGGCCCCAACAAAATTGGACCCTGAGGGGCCTCGGCCACAAAATCGGACCCTGATGGGACCCAGTCACAAAATCGGACCCTCATGGGCCCCGGCCACAAAATCGGACCCTGAGGGGCCCCGCCCACCAAGTCAGACCCTGAGGGGCCCCGCCCACCAAATCGGACCCAGAGTAGCTCCGCCCAACAAAACGGACCCAGAGTGGCCCCACCCACCAAATCGGACCCAGAGTGGCCCCACCCACAAAAATCGGACCCTGAGGGGCCCCGCTCACCAAATCGGACCCTGAGGGGCCCCACCCACCATATCGGACCCTGAGGGGCCCCGGCCACAAAATCGGACCCTGAGGGGCCCCACCCACCAAATCGGACCCTGAGGGGCCCCGGCCACAAAATCGGACCCTGAGGGGCCCCACCCACAAAATCGGACCCTGAGGGGCCCCGGCCACAAGATTGGACCCTGAGGGGCCCCAACCACCAAATCAGACCCTGAGGGGCCCCGGCCACAAAATCGGACCCTGAGGGGCCCCACCCACCAAATCAGCCCGAGGGGACCCGGCCACCAAATCGGACCCTGAGGGGCCCCACCCACCAAATCGGACCCTGAGGTGCCCCGGCCACAAAATCGGACCCTGAGGGGCCCCACCCACAAAATCGGGCCCTGAGGGCCCCACCCACAAAATCGGACCCTGAGGCCAAAGTGGCCCCTGAGAGGCACCCACAGTTAAAACGGATCCTGAGTTGAAAGTCTTGCAGGTGCAGCAGGCAAGTCTCTCTTAAAGGGGCAGCCCGGGCAGCATTTCAAACCACTATCTGTACTTCCTTCAGGAAATACACATCTAGTATTATTATTACTATTCAGTTGATTTCCGCAATTAATGCGGCCCGAACCGCTACACGCACAGACTCCGTTGAGGTGTCGTTTCGAAGCCAGCGTCCACGAGTGGTGTGCTAAGTATTTTTCGTGATGATCGGATTTGTAGTTTTTGCGCAATTTGCGTTTGAAAAAACATTTTCCTGTCATTGGAATGCATTGTCTCAATGCATTACAATGGAAAAATGTTGCCATAGGGAAAACATGGGGCAGTCGTGAGGTGGCAGTTAAGCTCATTGATATGCGCAGGCACACCCAGTTACTATGCCAATGCCTACGAAGTTTACATGACCCCAGCAGGACACAGTTTCTGCCAGATAATATCAGCTCTTAAAGCGAAACCCAAAGCACAAATGCAAATCTAGCTTCATCACATGATGCATGCCCCTAAAAGATAATGTGCGCCAAAGTGGATTTAGAAGCCCAATGCGCCAAACTGGCTCTTAAAGGGCCGACGCGCCTAAGTGATTCTTAAAGGGCCGGCGCACCAAAATGAGTCTTAAAGGGCCAGCGCGCCAAATCGAAAGCTGAGTGACCCCAGGTTCCAAATCGGAGGCTGAGCCACCCCAGCCTCCAAATCGGAGGCTGATCGACCCTGGCCTACAAATCGGAGGCTGAGCCACCCTGGCTTTCAAATCGGACGCAGAGTGGCCCCGCCCACCAAATCGGACCCAGAGTGGCCTCGCCCGCCAAATCGGATCCTGAGGGGCCCCACCCACCAAATCAAATCCTGAGGGGCCCCACAGGCCAAAGTGGCCCCTGAGAGGCACCCACAGTTAAAACGGATCCTAAGTTTAAAGTCTTGCAGGGGCAGCAGGCAAGTCTCTCTTAAAGGGGCAGCCCGGGCACCATTTCAAACCACTATCTGTACTTCCTTCAGGAAATACACATCTAGTTCTTCTTATTATTCAGTTGATTTCCGCAATTAATGCGGCCCGAACCGCTACACGCACAGACTCCGTTGAGGTGTCGTTTCGAAGCCAGCATCCATGAGAGGTGTGCTAAGTATTTTTCGTGTCGATCGGATTTGTAGTTTTTGCGCAATTTGTGTTTGAAAATTTTTTTCCCGTCATTGGAATGCACTGTCTCCAATGCTTTTCAATGGGAAGCTTAAAACATGCCCTGAGGCGATTGAAATGGCAGTTGAGCTCATTGATATGCGCAGGCACACCCAGTTACTATGCCAACGCCTACGAACATCACATGACGCCCCCAGGAGAGAGCTTCTGCCACATAATATCAGCTCTTAAAGCAAAACCCACAGCACAAATGCAAATCTAGCTTCATCACATGACGCATGCCCCTGAGAGAGAATGTGCGCCAAAGTGGATTTAGAAGCCCAGTGAGCCACCCTGGCTCTTAAAGGGCCGACGCGCCAAAGTGAGTCCTAAAGGGCCGGCGCGCCAAATCGAAAGCTGAGTGACCCAAGGCTCCAAATCGGAGGCTGATAGACCCTGGCCTACAAAAAGGAGGCTGATCCACCCTGGCATCCAAATTGGACCCAGAGTGGCCCCGACCACCAAATCGGACCCAGAGTGGCCCCACCCACCAAGTCAGACCCAGAGTGACCCCGCCCACCAAATTGGACCCTGAGGGGCCCCACCCACAAAATCGGACCCTAAGGGGCCCCACCCACAAAATCGGACCCTGAGGGGCCCCAGCCACAAAATCGGACCCTGAAGGGATCCGGCCACAAAATCAGACCCTGAGGGGCCCCGGCCACAACATCGGACCCTGAGGGGGCCCACTCACAAAATCGGACCCTGAGGGGCCTCACCCACAAAATCGGACCCTGAGGGGCCCCACCCACAAAATCGGACCCTGAGGGGCCCCAGCCACAAAATCAGACCCTGAGGGGCCCCAGCCACAAAATCAGACCCTGAGGGGCCCCAGCCACAAAATTGGACCCTGAGGGGCACCACCCACAAAATTGGACCCTGAGGGGCCCCACCCACAAATCCGGACCCTGAGGGGCCCCGGCCACAAAATCGGACCCTGAGAGACCCCGGCCACAAAATCAGACCCTGAGGGGCCCTGGTCACAAAATCGGACCCTGAGGGGCCCCACCCACAAAATCAGACCCTGAGGGACCCCAGCCACAAAATCAGACCCTGAGGGGCCCCAGCCACAAAATCGGACCCTGAGGGGCCCCGCCCACAAAATTGGAGCCTGAGGGGCCCCGCCCACCAAATTGGACCCTGAGGGGCCCCACCCTCAAAATCGGACCCTGAGGGACCCTGGCCACAAAATGGAACCCTGAGGGGCCCCGGCCACAAAATCGGACCCTGAGGGGCACCGGCCACAAAATCGGACCCTGAGGGGCCCCGGCCACAAAATCGGACACTGAGGGGCCCCACCCACCAAATCGGACCCTGAGGGGCATCGCTCACAAAATCGGACCCTGAGGGGCCTCGCTCACAAAATCGGACCCTGAGGGGCCCCACCCACCAAATCGGACCCAGAGGGGCCCCACCAAAAAAATCGGTACCAGAGGGGCTTCACCCACCAAATCGGACCCAGAGTGGCCCCGCCCACCAAATCGAACCCTGAGGGGCCCCACTCACCAAATCAGTCTCTTAGGGGTCCAGCCCACCAAATCGGAGCCTGAGGGGCCCCGCTCACCAAATTGGACCCTGTGGGGCCCCGCTCACCAAATCGGACCCTGAGGGGCGCCGCTCACCAAATCGGACCCTGAGGGGTCCAGCCCACCGAATCGGACCCTGTGGGGCCCCACCCACAAAATTGAGCCCTGAGGGGCCCCGCTCACCAAATCGGACCCAGAGGGGCCTCATCCACCAAATCAGACCCTGAAGGGCCCCGGCCACCAATTCAAGCCCCGAGGAGCCAAGGCCACCGAATTGGATCCTGAGGGGCCCCACAGGCCAAAGTGGCCCCTGAAGGCCCCCTGCCACAAAATCAGACCCTGCCCACCAAATCGGACCCTGAAAGGCCCTGCCCACCAAAACGGACCCTGAGGGGCCCCGCTCACCAAATCAGACCCTGAGGGGCCCCGCTCACCAAATCGGACCCTGAGGGGCCCCGCTCACCAAATCGGACCCTGAGGGGCCGCGCTCACCAAATCGGACCCTGAGGGGCCCTGCTCACCAAATCAGACCCTGAGGGGCCACGCTCACCAAATTGAACTCTGAGGGGGCCCCGCTCACCAAATTGGACCCTGAGTGTCCCCACCCACCAAATCGGACCCTGAGGGGCCCCACCCACAAAATCGGAACCTGAGGGGCCCCGGCCACAAAATCGGACCCTGAGGGGCCCCACCCACATAATCGGACTGAGGGATTCCGGCCACAAAATCGGACCCTGAGGGGCCCCTGCCACAAAATCGGACCCTGAGGGGCCCCACCCACAAAATCGGACCCTGAGGCCAAAGTGGCCCCTGAGAGGCACCCACAGTTAAACCGGATCCTGAGTTGGAAGTCTTGCAGGGGCAGCAGGCAAGTCTCTCTTAAAGGGGTATCCCGGGCACCATTTCAAACCACTATCTGTACTTCCTTCAGGAAATACACATCTAGTATTACAATTATAATGCGCCAATCACAAGTTATTCAGTTGATTTCCGCAATTAATGCGGCCCGAACCGCTACACGCACAGACTCCGTTGAGGTGTCATTTCGAAGCCAGCGTCCACGAGAGGTGTGCTAAGTATTTTTTGTGTCGATCGGATTTGTAGTTTTTGTGCAATTTGCTTTTGAAATTTTTTTTTCCCGTCATTGGAATGCACTGTCTCAATGCATTTGAATGGGAAATGGCAAAACGTGCCCTGAGGCGATTGGAATGGCAGTTAAGCTCATTGATATGCGCAGGCAGACCCAGTTACTATGCCAACGCCTACGGACGTCACATGACGCCCCCAGGACAGAGCTTCTGCCACATAATATCAGCTCTTAAAGCGAAACCCACAGCACAAATGCAAATCTAGCTTCATCACATGATACATGCCCCTGAGAGAGAATGTCCGCCAAAGTTGATTTAGAAGCCCAGTGAGCCAAACTAGCTCTTAAAGGGCTGACGCGCCAAAGTGATTGTTAAAGGGTCGGGCACCGAAATGAGTCTTAAAGGGCCGACACGCCAAATCGAAAGCTGAGTGACCCCAGGCTCCAAATCGGAGGCTGAGCCACCCCGGCCTCAAAATCGGAGCCTGAGCGACCCCGGCCTCAAAATCGGAGGCTGAGCGACCCCGGCCTCCAAATCAGAGGCTGATCGACCCCGGCCTCCAAATCGGAGGCTGATCGACCCCGGCCTCCAAATCGGAGGCTGAGCCACCCCGGCCTCCAAATCGGAGGCTGAGCCACCCCGGCCCCCAAATCGGAGGCTGAGCCACCCCGGCCCCCAAATCGGAGGCTGAGCCACCCCGACCTCCAAATCGGAGGCTGATCGACCCCGGCCTCCAAATCGAAGGCTGATCGACCTCGGCCTCCAAATCGAAGGCTGATCGACCCCGGCTCCAAATCGGAGGCTGAGCCACCCCGGCCTCCAGATCGGAGGCTGATTGACCCCTGACACAAAATCAGACCCTGAGGGGCCCCAACAAAATCGGACCCTGAGGGGCCTCGGCCACAAAATCGGACCCTGAGGGGCCCCCCGCCACAAAATCGGACCCTGAGGGGCCCCAACCACAAAATCAGACCCTGAGGGGCCCCGGACACAAAATCGGACCCTGAGGGGACCCAGCCAGAAAATCGGACCCTGAGGGGCCCAACCCACAAAATCGGACCCTGAAGGGCCCCGGCCAGAAAATCGGACCCTGAGGGGCCCCACCCACAAAATCGGACCCTGAGGGGCCCCGCCCACCAAATCGGACCCTGAGGGGCCCCGCCCACCAAATCGGGCCCTGAGTAGCCCCGCCCACCAAATCGGACCCAGAGTGGCACCACCCACCAAATCGGACCCTGAGTGGCCCCACCCACAAAATCGGACCCTGAGGCGCCCCGGCCACAAAATCGGACCCCGAGTTGCCCCAACCACAAAATCAGACCCTGAGAGGTACCAACCACAAAATCGGACCCTGAGGGGCCCCGGACACAAAATCGGACCCTGAGTGGCCCAACCCACAAAATCGGACCCTGAGGGGCCCAACCCACAAAAACGGACCCTGAGGGGCCCCAACCACAAAATCGGACCCTGAGGGGCCCCACTCACAATATCGGACCCTGAGGGGCCCCACTCACAAAATCGGACCCTGAGGGGCCACACCCACAAAATCTGACCGAGGGGCCACACCCACAAAATAGGAGCCTGAGGGATCCCGGCCAACAGTTCAAGCCCTGAGGAGCCCAGGCCAAGGAATCAGATCCTGAGGAGCCCCACCCACCAAATCAGACCCTGGGGCCAAAGTGGCCCCTGAGAGGCACTCACAGTTAAAACGGATCCTGAGTTGAAAGTCTTGCAGGGGCAGCAGGCAAGTCTCTCTTAAAGGGGCAGCCGGGTACCATTTCAAACCACTATCTGTACTTCCTTCAGGAAATACACATCAAGTTCTCTCTGCTGTTCTGAAAGTCCTTTGTAAGCGGAGTTTGTCATGCGCAGTGGCTCCCCCATACCAGACTATCAGAGAGGAACAAATCACAGATCTGATGACAGCATTAAAGAATAAGATCAGCAGATTCTTAGACAAACCATATCTTTTCTGCTGACGCAGGAAGAACATCCTCTGTTGTGCTTTTCTTATAACAGCATCCACGTTTTTCCCCCATTTAAGATCATGAGAGATGATAACACCAAGGAATTTGGTCTCTGTGACCCTAAGAACCACTTCGTCATGGATGTAGATTGGAAGTATCTCATGTTGATCTTTCCTAAAATCCACAACCATCTCAGCAGTTTTTTTAGTGTTGAGTACAAGATTACTGGCTTTACACCTGTCACAATGTGAACTTCAATGTGGTTTATGCTCTATATTGTTTGTTTTTGGGGCTAAAATAAAGCCAAGTTGGACTTCATATCTGAACTGAATCTAGAATTTCCATCACTCATTTTCTGTATAAAAAAAACTTTTGTTCTTTATTACTTGATTTGAAAATACACAGTGTGATAAAAAATTACAGACATACCAAGTGGTTCTTGCTCATGGTATAAAATACTACACAATGGGAAACCAGCATCATCTAAAACACCCAGGAGAATTTGCACTCATGTGCATTGATCAATTTATTGTTACAGGTAGGCTGTCCAGATTGAATACATCAATCTGTAGAGGGGCGATATACGAAATTTGAGATTGCAATTCATCTGAATTTATCAGGTATACTAATAAAGAGAAATTAAAATAATGAGAAATTAAAATTCATAAGACATCGCCGGAGAGGGGACATCTGGAGCAAGTTCAGAGAAAAGCGACCAGAATGGTGACCGGTCTGCAAACCCTGTCCTATGAGGAACGGTTACAGGATTTGGGAATGTTTAGCTTGCAAAAGAGAAGACTGAGAGGAGACTTAATAGCGGTCTTCAAATATCTCAAGGGTTGTCACATTGTAGAAGGATCATCTTTATTCTCATTTGCACAAGGAAAGACTAGAAGCAATGGGATGAAACTGAATGGGATGAGACACAGATTGGATATTAGAAAAAACTTTTTGACAGTTAGAGTGATCAATGAGTTGAACAGGCTGCCACGAGAAGTGGTGAGTAGAGTTGAGCGACTTTGGTCGGATCGGGATTCATGAAACAAAATTTGTTTCAGATGAAACTGGTCCGACTAGGGCAAAAAAAGTCGGAGTTTCGTCCGAAACACGACCCCAATGCAAGTCAATGGGTAATAAAAGTCAGCATTGAGCGGATGACATTCATCCACTCAATGCCGACTTTTATTCCCCACTGACTTGCATTGGGGTCGGGTTTCGGACGAAACTCCGACTTTTTTTGCCCTAGTCGGACCAGTTTCATCTGAAACAAATTTTGTTTCATGAAACCCAATCCGACCAAAGTCGCTCAACTCTAGTGGTGAGTTCTCCTTCAATGGAAGTCTTCAAACAGAGGCTGGACAGACATCTGTCTGGGATGATTTAGCGAATCCTGCTTTGAGCAGGGGGTTGGACCAGATGGCCCAGGAGGTCCCTTCCAACTCTACGATTCTATGATTCACCCTCACATTGAACCTTTGGGATAAATTGTAGCTGGGAAAGAGATAAACTAATTATAACTAGGGAAGTGAGAGAGATAAAGATGACACTTCCATCTCCATTGAAGTAGTGGCCTCATGCAGACTTCTAGCAATGCGATTTGCTGAGAAGAAGACACCAAGTCTGATATTTGGTTACGCAGAGGCGGGGAAGTAAGCTTCCAAACCAAAGAGCTTCCTCTGATCAAAGTACTGAATGTAGACCAGCTGGAGCCAGTGGCTAGCGATGAATATTGGGGTTTGCATTGATCCGATATTTATGGAAGATATATTTCCAGAGTCACAGCGAAGGGACATACATGATGCATTCACTCACATCATAAGGCCTGCATAACCCCTCCAACCTAATATTGTCCGATGGATGGTGCTATCCATGCAATGTTTCAGCTGTATAGCTAGATAAAATTGTATTAAGAAACATGACGTCAATATCTACCACCTAGGACCTCCAGGGGCGAAGATATCCCAAAAGTTAGGGATCCCATAAAATTCTAACAGACCTAGCACATCCCTCAACCAACCCCCATATAAGCTCACCAAGCAGAGGAATGAGGGTGTAACCTTGATCTAATAAAAAGCACAATTGGTCATTCTTGGGCTTTTTTGGGCTGAAAAACCCTCTCGGCTTATACACGAGTCATATGCCAAAAAGTTGAAAGGGGGAGCGAGAGACATCAATACTCACCCTCCTGGCTTGAAGGGAGATGCAGATGCCGGGACTGAGATGTAGCAGAGCCTAATATGCAGACGCCAAGAGGGTGAGTAGCACTGAGGGAGGGTGAGCCATGCCATATTCACCTGTCCCCATTCCACCCCCGCGCTCAGTCTTCTGGGCCCTCTCGCTGTGACTTCAGGTCAGAGGGCACGATGACATGTTTAGTGCGCGCCCTCTGCCTGAACAGTCACTGCAGAGACCCGGTGATGCTGAGGAACAGCTGGCTGCGACAATAGGTAAGTATGTCATTTTTTTTAATCGCAGCAGCAGCATTAAATGGGGCATATATTAATATGGAGCATGTTATGGGGCCACCATTAACCTTTGCGCAGCATTATATGGGGCATATATTAATATGGAGCAGATTATGGGGCCACCATTTTACTTTTATTAATATCTATTTTTATTTTTGAAATTTACCAGTAGCTGCTGCATTTCCCACCCTCGGCTTATACTCGAGTCAATAAGTTTTCCCAGTTTTTTGTGGCGAAATTAAGGGCCTCGGCTTATACTCGGGTTGGTTTATACTCGAGTATAAACGGTATGTGTTATTTTGTACTATCTTTATTGTCTGTACAAGTCCCTTCTAAAATTGTCAAGTGATGCGGAACATGTTGGCGCTATAAAAATAAAAATGATTATTATTATCAAGTGCTTTGCGGCACCAGGAAATAGCTTCAGGGTCTCTCATATGACGGATAATATATGTGACGCTAAGTAGCCAGACGGCCAAAGATTTGTTATACTGTGATACGATTTATTTTGCTGTGCATAAAGAAAATGTAGTTGGTTGGCTGATTTGAACCTAATTCATTTGGTTGGAGTGAAAGTCCTTTGCGTGCTCGGCTCTCCTCAGAGAGGCAATACTGGCACATAGAGAGTACACTCTTTGGAGAGCCGAACAAAGAAGATGGGAAAAACACTCAATTGAGTCCTTCTGTCCCTTCATTTTGGCCATCATAGGGGTCCTAACACAAAGATTATCACTGATCAATACTTTTCACATATATCATCTATAACATCAAAAGGATTAAATGGGTCAACATGGCTATTTTTCATAGCAAGACTAGCTCTGCAACCTATGCTGGTCTTGCCATAAATATGCTGAACAGCTTTGAAGGAACCCCAAAACACAGATGTAGAATCATAGAATGGTAGAATTGGAAGGGACCTCCTGGGTCATCGGGTCCAACCCCCCTGCTCAAAGCAGGATTCAATAAACCATCTCAGACAGATGTCTGGGATGTGAAAAGATCCTTTAAAGATCATCATGACCTGACATTTACATAACCCACAATGTAAAAATTATTTTTTCTTAGCCAGACCAGGCCTCAAGAATTTCATATACCTTTTAGACAAAGATATTATAGACAGTTTTACAAGCCACTATGTTAAAAAAGGGAACCTGGTCACATACAATAATATCTGTAAAGTGCTGTGGAATTAATGGTGCTATATAAATGAGTAAAAACAATAAATTTAAATAAATTGAGGATAACTATTGGGGACGTACCTAATACCTGCACCCTGGAAGACCTGGTCTGGCCTTTCACAAAAAGAGGACAGCTGAACAATAAATGGCAGGTTATAGTTTGAGGCGCCGGTAGTTATAGATTTTCCACTGAGGATCAATATTTAATTTGACTGCTGATTATATATTAAAAAAATATTTAGCCAATCAGAGAAAACAGACAATGCTCCATTGTTTAAAGTCTCTACTCAGTTGTTACACCTTTTGCACTTTATAGTCCAGGAATCTAGATGTCCCAACATATGAGTCAGGCTATAAACACGGTGTGTGATCCTCTGACGTATACTAAGAAGCGGAGATCTGAATAGACTGCGGAATGAATGGAGATACTGAAGCTGTAATACATATGCATATGCAGTACTCTTGAGAAATTCAGGGAGACGTGAATCAACTAAAATATCTTGTAGGTCACTTGTGAACAGCATTAAGCATTCTTCAGTAATCTGTAATCGTAACCCTCAGCAGTCATCATTTTCCTCCTGCTTCACAGTTTTGTTATTTTAATATCTCAGTTATTTTAATACTCTGGAGTTCATCTACCACAATGGAAATTTAATAGCAAGCAAATCTAGTGAAAGCCAAGTCACTGAAATGGATGTAATATTCGTGTTGTGCGTTTATGCACATGTGATATAATTACAGAATTGTTTCTCCAGCTGCAAGCTTGGCCTCAATAGCGAGCTGCCCCCTAGTTGTTGGTGAGAAGATGAGGGAGTAGTTTTGACAGAATATCGGCTGCACAGGCCTTGTGACTGAATCCGCATTTCTTGCATAGCAACAAAACAGACTTCTTTAGTGCCTTTAATATTTTATTTTAAGACAATATGGGTTGTTTTTTTTTCAAAATTTTACTATGGGCTGCAACTAGAATGGAGCACAAATATTTTCAGGACCCTGATCCAGCTGCAAGGTTGGGAGTCTGTAGATGTCACTCAGATCCTTGCAAGCCTCCAACAACCTGCCAGCATCTTCTGATTAGAAGGCCCCATACATGGTGGCACAACGCACAGAGTCTACTAATCAGATAAAGCGCCCGGGATGCTAGAAGGTAGGAAGAGGTTCTCAGGTCTCTGGCGCGGTGGCCACGGACTACCAAAGTGGCTCCTTGACCAAGGTCCTGCAAATCTTTTGCTTAACTCTTAAGGTCATGTCACACTAAGAGATATCGCTAGCAATATCGCTATAACTAGTGACGTTATAGCGATATTGCTAGCGATATCTCTGTGTCTGATACTTACCTATGACCGGCTCCCCCGCTGGTTATCGCTAATCGCGCGAGAACGTTCAGGACTGTTTCTCGTCGTCAGCTTCCTGCGGCGCTTCCTGCTGTGACGACAAGCGACGCGTGCAGCCGGGCGGGAGGACGCAGGATCGCCTGGTGTGACAGGTAAATAGCGACCCCCGTCCCCAGCGATGTCGCTAGTGAGATCTGCCTGTGTGGCAGCTCACTAGCGACCACTTAGCGATGTACCAGCGATCCTGACCGCGTCATATCGCTGGTCGGGATCGCTGGTACATCGCTAAGTGTGACAGTACCTTTACTCTAACCAATTGTGAGACCCACATATTATCATTTTCTGGCTAGTGAGGCCCAAGCAGAAAAAGACTGAGAAGTGTTCTTTAGTAATACATGGCATTTATATATAGAACTCTGTGTCCTTGAAATATTAAACTCGCTTCCTAGTGTAAAATCATTCCCCACTGTAACCGTGCCAAACACACAAACAATTCCATGATACAGCATGCCAGCCTGTGACTGCCCTTTTAAATGCGATCCAGAATGTGTGGGAAGAATTCCTGTGCAATGGAAACAGCAATAAACACGCCAGCTAATGTGAATATTCATCTTGTGCTTCATTTTATTTGATAGCTCTTTCGTTTTTTAGCAATATAGAATCTTACTTGACTACTACTGAAAGCCACCATTTGGCTTTCTCTACATAAAAAGTATTGTCCAGGAATCCCTTATTCATGATATACATGAAGTATTTCTGCAGGAGCCTGTAAATCTTTGCAACATAATATTTTTGATGATCCCTCGGAAATACTTTTCACAAAGAGAAAAGACAGGTACAAAAGACCTGCTGAGCTTCTTAAATTTGAACAATATAAATATTTATTTAATAATAAACATTAAAGCCCAGACTAAAAAAACAAAAACATTTAAAGGGAATCTGTCACCCTATTTTTCACCTATGAGCTGCCGGCACCGCCATCAAGGGCTTATTCTTGTTCCTTGTTCTTTGCCAATGTGAGAGGGGCATATGCCTCGTCAGCCCTACCGCCCCTTGGAAGATCGGATCACAACCTAGTGCACCTCCAACCCGTGTACAAGCCACTTGTACAGAGAGAACCTGCTGTCACTCGCACAGTGAGGATATGGACTGAGGAGAGTGATGATGCTCTGAGAGACTGCTTTGAAACAACCACTTGGGAAGTGCTGCAAGATTCCTATGGTGATGACATGGATGGTCTCACACACTGTATAACGGACTACATTCATTTCTGTGTAGACAACACGGTACCCACAAAAGTAGTGAGGTACTTCTCTAACAACAAACCATGGATCAGCCCCGGAATAAAGGGTCTTCTCAAAGAGAAGAAGTTGGCCTTCAGATCAGGTGACAAGGGCAGGCTGAGAGAGGTTCAGAAGGATCTGAAGTATCTAATCAGGCAGGGAAAGGCTAATTATAAGAGAAAGATTGAACTGAAATTGTCACAGAAAAGGATTCATGAAGTCTGGGAGGGTCTAAAGTCTATATCTGGGCATAGACAGACTGTCTCCAGGATGGTTGTAAATAAAGAGGAGCTTAATGAACTTAATCTATTCTTTAACAGATTTAATCACACACTGGCTGCTCCTGCCCCTGCATACCATTCACACCTCTCTGCTACAATAACCTTACCCCCTGCTGCAACTTGTCAACTGAGCCAGGGTCTGTTCTTCACAAGTACCCAGGTTGCAAAAGAACTGAATAAGATCAAAGTTTTGAAGGCTGCAGGTCCTGACGGCATCAGTGCAAGGCTAATCAAAACCTGCGGGCACCAGCTGAGTGAGATCATTACATATCTGTTCAATATGAGCCTGAGAATGGGTATAGTACCACAACTGTGGAAATTATCGTGTGTGGTACCAGTTCCGAAGAAACCTTATCCGAAAGACCTTAATGACTATAGACCTGTAGCATTGACATCACACCTGATGAAGGTATTAGAGAGATTGGTTCTCACACGTCTCCGTCCTCTAGTGAGCTCGGATATGGACCCTCTCCAGTTTGCCTACAGGCCGGGCATTGGTGTGGATGATAGGACTCTCTCTCACCTGGAGAAACCTGGGAACACTGTGAGAATAATGTTCTTCGATTTCTCTAGTGCTTTTAACACCATACAGCCAGGTCTACTGAGAGACAAGCTGGGCCTTGTTGGTGTGGACCTCCAACTCTCCACCTGGATCCTTAACTACCTCACGAACCGACCTCAGTTTGTAAAAGTTCGGGAAAGTGTGTCAGACACAGTGATCTGCAATACAGGGGCACCTCAAGGTACAGTTCTTGCCCCTTTTCTCTTCACACTGTACACTGCAGATTTTAGGTGCAACTCATCTAGCTGCTACTTGCAGAAGTATTCTGATGACTCTGCAATAGTAGGCCTCATCACAGGAGGAGATGAAAGAGAGTACAGAGATACTAACCAAGCATATGTGGAGTGGTGTCAGAGGAACCACCTTAGGATTAATTCCGGGAAGACCAAGGAATTGGTGGTGGCCTTTCGCAAGGGCAAAAATCCACCAGTAGTGGTGAACATTCAGGGAAATGACATTGAGATAGTCGACACCTATAAGTACCTTGGTGTGATCCTCAATAATAAGCTTGACTGGGCCCATCACTTGGATGCAGTGTACAGGAAGGGCCAAAGCAGGCTTTATCTGCTCAGAAGGCTGAGAGCCTTCGGAGTTAGGGGGGCACTCCTTGCATCCTTCTTCAACTCTGTTGTGGCATCAGTCATCTTCTTTGGTGTGGCGTGCTGGGGTAGTGGCATATCAACCAGGGACAGGAATAGGCTGGACAAACTGATTAGAAGGGCCAGCTCTGTCCTGGGATGCCCCCTTGACCCAGTTCAGGAAGTAGGCGACAGGAGGATACTGGCCAAGGTGAGCTACATGGTGCAGAATGATTCCCATCCCATGCATGTGACTGTGACAAAGATGTGCAGTACTGTCAGTGACCGGCTACTTCATCCTAAATGTGAGAGGGAGCGCTATCGAAAGTCCTTCCTTCCTGCTGCAGTTAGGCTGTATAACCAGCACTGTCCAAAATGGAGAACGACCCAAACAGAGAACTGATAGATCCAAAGTTGTGACAGTCCGGTTACATTTTTTTTTTTTTTTTTTATGTATATGTACCTACCTACTGTCAATGTAATGCCTTTATGCATCTGTATCTGTACTTGTTCCTGCCTTGCTGCTGTAATGCTCTGAATTTCCCCATGGTGGGACGATTAAAGGATTATCTTATCTTATCTACAGCATTCTGTAATGCTGTAGATAAGCCCCCGATGTAACCTGAAAGATAAGAAGAAAAAGTTAGGTTATACTCACCCTGGCGTCTGGTCCGGTCCGGCGCCTCCCATCTTCTAGAGATGCTGTCCTCCTTCTTACTTCTGCCGCGGCTCTGGCGCAGGCGTACTTTATCTGCCCTCTTGAGGGCAGAGTAAAGTACTGCAGTGCGCAGGCGCCGGACCTCTCTGACCTTTCCTGGCGCCTGTGCACTGCAGTACTCTGCTCTGCCCTCAGTAGGGCAGATAAAGTACGCCTGCGCAGGAGTCGCGGCAGAAGTAAGGAGGAGGACGGCATCGTATGAAGATGGGAGGTGCTGGACCGGGACACCCACCGCACCCGCCCCCCGGTGAGTATAATCTAACTTGTTTTTCTTCTCTTTCAGGTTACATCGGGGGCTTATCTACAGCATTACAGAATGCTGTAGATAAGCCCCTGATGGAGGTGCCGGCAGCTGATAAGGCTAAAATGGGGTGACAGATTCCCTTTAAAATTTCAACATTGCAGCGGAATCTGTTTCCTAGGCCAAAAATTGGCACTGGGATACAACCCAAACAGGCATGAAAACCAAATAAGTGTGGTGATTAGCCAAGATATGAATGGACAATACCCCTCAAGTGATATCAAGTAGTATTCAGTAAGAAAAGGTGCAATGCACATATACAGGCAGTAAATAGTGTAGTATATAAAGTATATAACAGAAAATAAGCAACAGATATGTACAATAAAGTGCCACATGCATAGTCACAGGTAAAAAGGCTCATAGAAAAAGCATCTTATCTTATCGGAAAGAG
Source organism: Dendrobates tinctorius (assembly GCF_039654945.1). NCBI lineage: Eukaryota > Metazoa > Chordata > Amphibia > Anura > Dendrobatidae > Dendrobates > Dendrobates tinctorius. The sequence continues at coordinate 28,112,333 of NW_027361673.1, read as the reverse complement.
GATCCCACGCGTTTCGCCACAGGAGGTGGCTTTCTCTGGAGTAAGGCTAGTGCTTTATATACCCAAAAAATATAAAAAAAAATAAAAGTCAGTAAATTACCTGATCTGCATTAGTCTGCAATACTTCATTTCCCCTCTGGAGAGCTGTAAAGGAATGCATCCCTTGCTGATGGATTACTTCAGAGTACTACCAATCAGAGTGGAGCAGAATGATTCTGCAATGGTCTGGCTTCCAATGCATGGCATGCCAAGGAATTCTTCACTTCTGTGCCGGTATCCATGCTTTGGCTTCCTGTCTAGCCATTCAGAGTCATGGTGTATTGTCAAGGGACCTAAAAGCACCAGAGTTGCATAGAATGCCAGGTACAGAAACGAAGGCTGCGCTGGTTCAGCAGTCAAGGACAACCGGATGTCATCTTCTTGCTCAACTCTACTGCTGGTCATTGAGGGTTCCAATACTACTAGTTCTATTCTGCTTCTATACAACTTCCTTTTAAAATCTGGAAATCCTCCAATTCTGTATTTATTGATTTATATTACTACAGTTCAATGTGCTATATTATTCTGTTTCCTGCCGACCCCAAAAACCTAAATAAAATTCACATTTATGGCTTTAAAAATTGAATTTTTTATTAAAGGATCAGTAAATACTAGGTACAGGATTATACACAGTAATTCATTTCACAATGGTAAATCTAAAAAGAAAAAACATAAATCAGTTCCCATTCAATACCAGCACTTAATATAATGAATATTTAGCTAAAATGACTACACTGCAAAAGTTTGGAAGGATGGGCAATTTCAGATCACTGCCTTCTCTAATTTGGAAGCTTACACTTGGCGGTCTTATCTTGTACGACGGCTTTTATGCAACTCAGAGTCATTATGTAACTGATATTTACAGTCTTGGCCACAATCCCTTGGGCATTTAGGCTTTAAACTGCTCTGTCAGATCCTTCCTCCGAACCTGGAATTTTATAAATAATTTTTCAAACCATCGCCCACATTACTGCTCAAGACCAGTTATCCAGCAAAGCATTAACTGTACCAGAAAAGGGGTCTTACACCCGCATCTGACCCTCATGAACCCATGCAACTATAAGGCTATGTGCACACGTTCGGAAATGCTGCGGAAATTTCCGCAACATTTCCGCAACTCATGCTGCGGTAAAACGCATGCAGTATTCCTATGCATTTTCCCGATAAACACAAGCGTTTTTCAAGCGTATTTAGCTTGCAGAACGCTTGCACTTTCCAGCATCAATAGTAAAAGATAGGATGTTAAAAATATGGTTATTCTCAACTTCCGACAGCCCCCTATCTCCTCAGCGACGCTCCCGGCATCTTCCGGTCCCAGTGATGCTTTGTGCGAAGGACCTTTGTGACGTTACGCTCGTGAGACCGCGATGTCATTTCAGGTGATTCGCGCAATGCATCCCTGGGACCGGAAGATGCTGACAGCGTGGTGAGAGGTGGAAGGACTCGGGGGGGCCGCCACAAGGTAAGTATATCCCAATTTTTTATTTTAATTCTATTTTTTACAGAATTATGGTACCCAGGGCCTGGAGGAGAGTCTCCGCCTCCAGACCCTACGTACCATCCGCACATGAAGTGCTCATTTTACGCATGGTAGGCATAGCCACATACGTAAAGTGAGCATTTCAATGCAATCCTAAGGGTGCAGAATCGCCGCAATTCCGCACAAAGAATGAACATAATGCGTATTTTTCCGCTATGCGATTCCGCAGCGGAAAAATCCGCATTAGCACAGCAATGCGGAATCCCATAGGATTGCATGGGATGCGTTTTTGCAGCGGAAAAACGCTGCAAAAACGCTAAAAAAACAACATCCTTAGTCCTCTGCTAACTTTTCTTTTAAATTACAGCTGAACAATCTATATACATAATTGCCTTAAATTGTCTGTCATCCTCTTCCGTCTGGATGTCCCCGAATCCCACAATTTACTGCGCCGCACCGGAAGTACGCCAACCACCATTTTGGTACACCCAAGTGATGCCGCTTGGATCATTACGCAGCTGTGATCCTGATTGCCGCTGGGATCCCAGCTGCCACCATCCAGGACGCAGCTGCGATCCCGAACACCACTGTTATCCGGGCCGCTGCTTGGATCCCAGCTGCCGCTCGGATCCAGGCTACCGCTGTAATCCCAACTGCTGCTGGGATCCCGGCTGCTGCTTGGATCCAGGCCACCGCTATGATCACGAGGTTGTGAAAGGGGTGTAACGAGGGGGTATAAAGAGAGGGGTGTAATGAAGGGGGTATAATGAGAGGTTGTAATGAGAGGGTGTAATGAGAGGGGAGCCGCTGCAGGACCCCTGCCAGGACCCACTGCCTGACTACACGCGCCGGATCCTGCCGCTGCCTGCCCACCCACTTCCGTGCAGTCACAGCCGGCAGGAAAGACTGCGGCTTGAGGCCTGTGCTGGAGATTGGGTGTGGCCACCTTCTGGTGGCGCCGCACACCATCTCCAGCACAGGCTGCAAAACACCATCTTTCCTGCAGGTTGTGACTGCACGGAGGTGGGTGGACCGCCACCCCCAGCGCCACAAAGCTGCCCCCATCGTGATGTTACTGCCCTCCCGATGCGATAGCATCAGGCACACATCTAGTAGTACAATAAACACGGACTTGTACTGGATATAAATGAAGAGACATCTATGACATCCAGGAAAAAAGACAGTATCTACATAAACATGTAAGGTAATATTTTACTATAAAAACAGTCTGTGGATTTCTCAACCAGAGAAGGTTGTCGTAGGTCATTGAAATAGTTTAACTCTTTCGTGCCAGAGCCTGTTTTCAACTTCCTGACCAGGCCAATTCTTACAATTCTAACCAGTGTCACCTTATGAGTTAATACCTCTGGAACACTTCCACATATTCCACTGATTCTGAGAATGTTTTTTTCCTGACACATTGTACTTTATGTCAGTGCCAAATTTAGGTCACTATTTTTTGCGTTCATTTGTGAAAATATTGTAATTTTTGGCGAAAATTCTGCAATTTTCAAATTTTAATCTTTATGCCCTTAAACCAAAGATAAATAACATTTCCCACATGTTTCCTTTCATTTTCAAAACCATTTTTTTGGGGACCACATCAGATTTGAAGTGACTTTGAGGGGCCTATGCAACAGAAAATACTCAAAAGTGACACCATTATAAAAACTGCACCCCTCAAAGTGCTCAAAACCACATTCAAGAAATGTATGAACCCTTCAGGTGCGTCACAGGAACTGAGGCAATGTGGAAGGAAAAAATGAAAATGTAACTTTTGCTAACAAAAATGTTACTTTAGCCCACGTTTGTGTATCTCGCATTATCGACACTCACTTTGAACCCTCCACTTTCCCTCCCCATCCCATTAAGTCTAACTTAGTTGTGGTATAAAGTAATTGTTTTTCTACACATATTCTAAGCGAAGATTTTGTAGTCAAGGATACCGTATGACCTTAAGTGCCTTTTTTTTCTATGTATTTCCCCCTGCGAGGTGATCCTTGTACTTTAAAATGACTGTATCATGTTAAATGATGCTTTCATTTCAATAAAACTGTTGAAACTAAAAATGTTACTTTAGCACCAAATTTTACATTTTCGCCAGGGTAACAGGAGAAAATTGACTATACAATTTGTTGTGCAATTTCTTCTGAGTACACCAATACCATATACACTACTCACAAAAAAATTAGAGATATTTTGCTTTCGAGTGAAATTTCAAGATGACCCCCTATAACGCACTGAAATTTTTTCAGGTGAATTTAATGTGACCTTCTCTAAACTTCTGAATACACATGTCCAACTGTTCAATGTTTCAGTGATTTTTGCACAACTTGCTGTTCTCTAACAAGGAACTTTAAACCCTTTACCCCCAAGGGTGGTTTGCACGTTCATGACTGGGCCAATTTTTACAATTCTGACCACTGTCCCTTTATGAGGTAATAACTCTGGAACGCTTCCATGGATCCCGGTGATTCTGACATTGTTTTCTCGTGACATATTGTACTTCATGTTAGTGGTAAAATTTCATTGATATAACTTGCGTTTATTTGTGAAAAAAAATGGAAATTTGGTGAAAATTTCGCAATTTTCCAACTTTGAATTTTTATGCCCTTAAATCAGAGAGATATGGCACACAAAAAAACTTAATAAATAACATTTCCCATATGTTTACTTTACATCAGCACAATTTGGGAACCAACATTTTTTTTTGCTAGGAAGTTATAAGGGTTAAAAGTTGACCAGCGATTTCTCATTTTTACAACTCCATTTTATTTTTAGGGACCACATCACATTTGATGTCGCTTTGAGGGGTCTCATGATAGAAAATACCCAAAAGTGACACTATTCTAAAAACGGCACCCCTCAAGGTGCTCAAAACCACATTGAAGAAGTTTACTAACCCTTCAGGTGCTTCACAGGAATTTTTTGAATGTTTAAAAAAAATGAACATTTATCTTTTTTTCCACCAAAAAATTATTTCAGGCCCGATTTTTTTGATTTTACCAAGGGTAAGAGGAGAAATTGGACTGCAAAAGTTAATGTGCAATTTGTCCTGAGTACGCTGATACCTGATATGTGGGGGGAATGTGGGGGGGAACCAGTGTTTCGGCGCATGGTAGAGCTCAGAAGGGAAGGAGCGCCATTTGACTTTTTCAACGCAAAATTGGTTGGAATTCAGATCGGACGCCATGTCACGTTTGGAGAGCCCCTGATGTGCCTAAACTGTGGAAACCGCCCACAAGTGACCCCATTTTGGAAACTAGACCCTCCAAGGAACTTATCTAGATATGTGGTGAGAACTTTAAACCCCCCAGGGGCTTCACAGAAGTTTATAACGTACAGCCGTAAAATTAAAAAATAATTTTTTCCACAAAAATGATCTTTACACTCCCAATTTTTATTATCCCAAGGGTAACAGGAGAAATTGGACCCCCAAAGTTGTTGTCCAATTTGTCCTGAGTAAGCTGATATCCCATATGTGGGAGAAAACTACTGTATGGGCATACTTCGGGGCTCAGAAGGGAAGTAGTGATGTTTTGGAATGCAGACTTTGAAGGAATGGTCTGCGGGTGTCATGTTGCCTTTGGAGAGCCCCTGATGTGCCTAAACTGTGGAAACCCCCCACAAGTGACCCCATTTTGGAAACTAGACCCCCAAGGAACTTATCTAGATGTGTGGTGAGCACTTTGAACCCCCAAGCGCTTCACAGAAGTTTATAACACAGAAGTTTACAACACCCGGGCGTGAAAATAAAAAAAATCATTTTTTCCACAAACATGATCTTAGTCCCCAATTTTTTTATTTTCCCAAGTGTAACAGGAGAAATTGGACCCCAAAAGTTGTTGTGCAATTTGTCCTGAGTAGACTGATACCCCATATGTGGGGGTAAACCACTGTTTGGGCGCATGGCAGAGCTTGGAAGGGAAGGAGTACCGTTTGACTTTTTCAACGCAGAATTGGCTGGAATTGAGATTAAACACCATGTTGCATTTGGAGAGTACCTGATGTGCCTAAACAGTGGAAACCCCCCAATTCTAACTACAACCCTAAGCCCAACACACCCCTAACCCTAATCTCAGCCCTAACGGGAAAATGGAAATAGATACTTTTTTAATTTTATTATTTTTCCCTAACTAAAGGGGTGATAAAGGGGGGTTTGATTACTGCAGGCACTGAGGAAGACGCCTCCCTGCAGGCCCCCACGGCCATCTTGGATCTGGGGCCTGCAGAGGAGACCCTCGGACAGCGCAGCAGCGCTGTTTCGGGAGTCTCAGGGAAGCATGGAAGGAGCCCCCTCCCTGACGATGCTTCCCTAGTACCCCCATACACTGCGATCATGTTTGATTGCAGTGTGCCAGGAGTTAACGTGCCGGGGGCGGTCTGTGACATCTGATGTCAGAAAAGGTTAATAGCAAAATTCACAACAGGTGTTTGATCTATGAATCGCCTAATAAATTTCAGAGTTAAATTAGAATTGGTATTAAACAGTCCTCCTCATACTGTTCACATTTTGACATCATGAGACCAAGAAAACACCTAACAATTGATCACCAGTACCTCGTCGTTGCAAGGTTTAAAGCAGGATTTTCTCAGACAGAAGTGGCCACTGAGTTTAGAGTGCTACAGAGTAGCATAAGCAGGTTGCATCAGAGATACACAGAGACAGGAAAAGTCACAGAAAGGCAGAGAAGTGGACGTCCTTTGGCCACTTCATTGTGAACAATGCCCTTCATAACCAGATGATGAATGCCACACAACTTCAGGCACATTTAAGAGAGGTGAGAGGCACTCAAGTATCACATAAGACCATTTGAAACAATTTACATCAGCGTGGTCTGCATGCATATGACCTGTAAGGGTACCTGACCACAGCCTGAGGCACAAGTGTAATCTAAACTAAACAAGGGACAAGTGGGCCTCAGCACTGTTTACTGTTGAAAGTTGATTCAAGCTGAGCAGAAATGATGGTCGGCAATGATGTTGGAGACGTCAAGGAGAGCACTATGCATCAGCCACTGTTGTCCCCAGACGAGTCTTGGGTGGTGGTGTTACAGTGTGGGCAGGTGTGTCTAGTCACTGCAGAACTGCCCTACACTTTGTGAATGGTACAAGCCCCTACTACCTGAATATCATCATTAATCCAGTCATTGTACCTCTGCATGAATGACACAGGCCTAATTTCATCTTCATGGTCGATAATTCTCCAGCTCATCGAGGTCACATCATCAGGGAACGGCTGTTGGAGACTGGGGTACCTCAAATGGAGTGGCCTGCACTTTCTCAAGACTTGAATCCCATAGAAAAGATATGGAATCAGCTGAGTCACCCCAGAACCTCAATGACCTGAGGGCCACCGTTCAAGAAAAGTAGGATGCCATGCCTCATGCAGACAATAAACTGAATTGTGAACAGCATGAGATGTCATTGTCAGGCTGTAACTGATTCTAAAGGCCACATGACAAGTTATTGAGACATTGAGATTTTTTATGGGTTATACCCATCACTGTTGGCTTTTGTTTGACAAAATATCACTGTAGGGTGTCCTTTTTACGTTTTACATAAATTTCAACTGAAAGCCAAATATCCCTAAATTTTTGTGAGTAGTGTACGTGCTGGAAAAATACTGTTTAGACCCAAATAATGGCTGGGGATGAAAGGAGCGCCATTTGACTTTTGGAACGCAAAAATGGCTTGAATAGATAGCAGACGTCATGTCGTGTTTGCAGAGCCCCTGCAGAGTACCCTATGGAACAGGTTTCCACCATTATATGGTCACTATAATAGTATAACGGTATTATTTGGTCACTATTTAGAATGAACACATAGTCATGGTGTGGCGGTACTATTTCTTCCTTGTACAGTAGTATTATTAGCACTGGTATACAGCGTATTGTTCAGTAACAGTATGATATTATCATTGATGAAAAAACATATCTTTATAGGTAGGGGTAAAAACATATAGGGGGGGGGGGGGTAAAACATATCTTTATAGATCTGGAAACACCAGTGGGGCCCACAATAAACTTGTGGTTGGGTCTAATATTTGCCCTGTGGCATACTGGCCCTGATGGGAGTTTTGCTTTCCTCTCCTGGTTATAGAGGCACCTTTTGAGCAAATTGCTATGGATCTGGTAGGGACAATAGTGAAATCAGCCCATGGCCACCAACATATATTGGTCGTAGTGGGTTATGTAACTTGTAACCTGGAAGCGATTCTGCTCAGTCATACCTCAGCAAAACTTATTGCTAGGGAGCTGTTTGCCATGTTCTGTCCCCTTGGACTACCAAAGGAGATCCTTACGGATCAGGGGACTCCTTTTATGTCCAAGGTCACTAAAGAATTATGTAAACAGCTCCATATAAAACAGTTGTTGTGCACGTCAATCTATCATCCACAGACCCATGGTCTAGAAGAAAGATTAAATATGGTCCTAAAATCTATGTTAAAAAAGGTGGAAGCTAAAGATGAGAAGGACTGGGATAAGTTGTTGCCGTATCTAATGTTCACTATCGGGGAGGTATCGCAGTCCTCCACTGGGTTATCTCCCTTTCAACTATTACATGGTAGACATCCCAGGGGTCTGTTGGACATAGCTAAAGAAACATGGGAACAGGAACCCACCCCTTATAAAAACATTATAGAACATGTGGCTAGTATGCAGGACCGCATTACATCCATAATGCCTATTGTCAAGGAACATGTCCTATATGCCCAGGCAGCTCAGAGCCGAGGTTACAAAAGAAAGGCCACTGTTAAGTCCTTTAAACAAGGGGATAGAGTGTCCGTTCTGTTATCCACCACAGAAAGTAAGTTCTTGGCCTGTTGGCAAGGCCTTATGAAGTCCGAGAGAAAATTGGGGAAGTGAACTATCAGCCTGGGAAGAGGAAACCTGAGCAAATTTACCAAGTCAATCTATTAAAGGCATGGAAAGACTGTCTGGTTACAGGGCTGGCCCCAGTCACTTCTCCTATGGTCTCTCAGACACAGGCCCAGGAAGAGATGGCAAACGAGGTAAAGATTAGCGATAGTATCACGAAACAGCAGCGACAGGAGGCTAGGAAATTAGTGCATATACAGACATATTTTCAGAACTGCCCGGTCGGACATCTGTGATAATGTTATGCCCTGTCACCGAGCCTCTGGTAAGGGTGCGAATGAAACGATACCGTGTGCCACAGGCCCGGATTTAGCCATCTTGGAAAAGGTAAAAAAAAAAAAAAAAAAAAAAAAAAAAAAAGAAGTTCCAATTAGGTGTCATTGAGTAGTCTAGGAGTGAGTCGACTTGTTCCATTGTACCGATTTCAAAGTCAGACGGATCGTTACGGTTCTGTAAAGATTTTCGGAAATTGAATGGATGAGCTGATTGATGAGACTGGGACAGGCCCAGTACTTCATGACACTCAATCTAACCAAGGGTAACAGGTAGGTGCCTCTGACAGTCGGCCAAGAAAAAGACCGCCTTCGTGACCCCAGAAGGTCTCTATCACTATGAAGTCTTGTCTTCTGGGTTACAAGGGGACCAGGATCCATTTCAGAGGCTGATGGGGATATAGTGTTAAGGGGGTTTTACACATAGCGATATCGCTAGCGATATCGCTATAACGTCACCAATTTTGTGACGTTATAGCGATATCGCTAGCAATATCGCTATGTGTGATACTTACCTCCGACCGGCTCCCCCGCTTTCCATCGCTGATCGCACGAGAATGTCCGGCTCCATTTCTCGTCGTCAGCTTCCTGCTGGGCTTCCTGCTATGACGATGAGCGACGCGTGGAGGCAGGCGGGAGGACGTCAGGATCGCTGTGTGTGAAAGGTGAGTATCGTGCTCTGCGTCGCTGGTGCATCGCTGTGAGGTCTGCCTGTGTGACAGCTCACTAGCCATCATTTAGCGATGCACCAGTGATCCCGACCGGGTCGGATCGCTGGTGCATCGCTAAATGTAAAGGGGCCTTTAGAGCCCCATCAGAAGTATGCATCTGCATATTTAGATGATATCATCTATAGTTACAACTGGCATACTCATGCGATTTTGAGGAAGGTTTTGAGGAAGTCAGATATTTGGGATACATGACTGGTCGGGGGAATTATCAAACCCCAAATAAATAAAATCAAAGCCATTCAAAGCTAGCCCCAGTCTTTCACTACGAAACAGGTGAGAGAGAGCTCCTTGGTATCACTGAATATTATAGATGGTTCAAACCTAATTTTGCTTGGAGATCGGCTCCGCTAGCCGATCTATTAAAGGTTGTGGTCTGATGGAATCCTCAGGCGGAGGACGCCTTCCAGTCCATGAAGTTGGCGCTATGCGGACAGCCCGTCCTTCTCAAACCCAACTTTAAAAACGGGTTTATGGTACAAATGGACGCCTCTGATGTGGGACCAGTAGCAATTCTGTCGCAAAAAGTGAACGAGCAAGAACATCTGGTTACTTACTTGAGCAGGAAACTTACCCTGGCAGAGAAAAATTATATCCTAGTGGAGAAGAAGTGCTTGGCCATTACATGGGCCTTGGAGTCCCTACGCTATTATTTACTGGGGTGACATTTCCTACTGGTTACAGACCACTCACCCCTGGTCTGGAAGTTAAATGCTCAGGTCACTAGATGGTTTTTGTCTTTAAAATATTTCAGTTCTTCAGTTGAACATCAAGCTGGGAATTCGCAAGGGAATGTGGATCCTGTATGGTGACATGTGGATCCTGTATGGTGACAGGTGTTCAACTCCACAAGTTTGAAAGCGGGGGATATGTGAGACAGTGAGGGGAATCATGTGCAAGGACCGTTATGTATCCCCTATGATGCGCATAGATGCATACTGAACCCTCTGGAGTGCATTGCAATCACAGCTACAGCTGTGGTTACAATGCAAATTAAAAGTAAGTGTGGACTTGGTCAGACTATTTGTTAGGGTCAGATTTAGAAAAACCTGACATGGGCTGTTATTTTTGGAGAGGTATATAGGATTGGTAGTGGGGTGGACCTCACCATCCATTCTAGGGCTTACAAGTGGCCCATGGCCACGGTTTTCATTTATACCTACAGTAAAAGTTTGGGTGTAAAGGCTGAACACAGGCCAGAGAAGGCAATGCAACTGATGCACCCACAATTGACACGGTGTTGCAGTCGCCCACGGCAACAAGTTTGTATAGGATGATCCGGCTGTGATCCGGAGGATAACGTATGCCTTTTACTTTGTGAGTTGTGAAAATAAAGACTTTTAAGTTTGACTTACCTGGGTTACTGCCTCTTTATCGCACTGTGTGAACATCGCTGCATTACAAAGTGAATAAAAAGTGCAGTGCAGATGTGCACCCAACTCTCTATTCAGCCTCCAAATGGACGTGGTGGTAACCTCATAATAAGTGACCCCAATGTTGCAAATAGATGGCATTCCCAGAAGTGGGACCCGCATCTATTGATTATTTAGAGCATATCCTAAGGATATGCCATAATGTTAGATGGAAATACCTGTATAAGTTTTAGTCAACTTTGAGTTTTGGCACTTTAAGACTGGAGATCAATTTTGATTGTTAGGGTTTATGAAGAAAAATTATTCCTCTGGCAACAAAAATATGTTGGAGTATTAATAACTGGTAATAAAAGGCAGCCCAATCAGTCATCAATTAGCAAAGGACTCTCAGCCATGTCTGCACAGAATATGTATAGATTCCTCATGTTAATTGTTTGTTTCCTACAGGTAGTCATATTTTCATTCACATAGCAATGCAATGTCTAATACACCTGGAAATCAAATTAAATATAAACATGTATATGGAATTTGAAGGGCAACATGTTCTCATCTGATACAGCTACACAATATGAAATAATTCAATATATAGTAGCAAGATCCTTATTCTGCCTCAAGAACATCCAGAATCTAACAACAGTATACTTGACAAGAAAGCTGGGGTTTGACTTACATACTTTTATTTTCAAGCTACAAACAAAGTTAAGATTTAGAATGGTGACATATTGCCCATGGCATTGAAAGAGGAGTGCAAAATATTTACCATGACCTTAAATTTTACTGTAGACTCCAATTTTAAGACAAAAATAAAGCAAGGTCAAAATCATTAGGAAAATTGTTTATATTGTTTGTTTCTTCTTTGTTAAAAAAGAAAAGGAGTCGGTGTTGAATTGCAAGGACATCAAACCTTCAATATTAAAGCGAACCTGTCAGCAAGATTTTGCTAAATAAACTCCAGGCATTGTCATGTTGCCGCTGTTATACTGATGAAAATGATACCTAGGGTGAAGAAATCCGTCTTGTGATTCTTGTGTAATCAGTGTTAGGGTACGTACCCACGATTAGGAATAGTGTTGCGTTCAAAACACTGCATTGTACAGTACAAGCACAGTAGACGGGATTTATAGAAATCTCATGCGCACTGTGCTTCTATTTGACTCTGCGTAAAGTCACCCGCGGGTTTATGAGCCACAGCAACTCAATCTCTGCTGCGGAGGCCAACGTCTCTACAACAGAGATTTCCACAATAGAATGTATTAAATGTGGTAAATCCGCACAGTTCAGTGAAGACATGTAGATTCACCTGCGTGATTATAACGCAGCGATAATACTCTGCATCCAAAGCGCTGCTACCTCCTGATCATGGGAACGTAGCCTTTGAAGTTTTCAGATAATGAGATGCCTGTGCTCTGGGGTGGGAATGTAGGCAGAGTCTTATCTTCCTGCTCTAAAAGGAGCTTTAACACATAGCGATATCGCTAGCAATATCGCTAAAGCATCACCGATTTTGTGATGCAGCAGCGATATTGATAGGGATATCGCTACATGTGATACCTACCACCGACCGGCTCCCCCGCTGGTTATCGGTGATCGCGCGGATGCGGGTGGAGGATGTCATCATCGCCGCGTCTGAAAGGTAAGTAACGTCCGCTGCTGCGTCGCTACATCGCTAGTGAGATCTGCCTGTTTGGCAGCTAACTAGCGACCATTTAGCGATGCACCAGCGATCCTGACCGTGGTCGGGATCGCTGGTGCATCGCTAAATGTAAAAGGGCCTTTAGACATAGAAACCAAGGGCAGATGTGCCCACAGGTCACCCCAAAGAACAAACATGTTCCTGATCATAGAGAGAGAGACAGCCAGCCAGAGTCAGTCAGCAAGAGACAGTGAGAGAGACAGCCAGTGAGAAAGCCAGCCAGACCAGAGAGAGAGCCACAGACAGCCAGCGACAGTCAGCGAGTAAGCCAGTGAGAGACAGCCAGCCAAAGAGAGACAGCCAAATAGAGAGCCAGTCAGCCAGAGATACATCCAGCCAGAGAGATACAGCCAGAGAGACAGCCAGCCAGAGACAGCCAGTCAGAGAGAGACAGCCAGCGACAGCCAGTGAGAGAGAGCCAGCCAGAGAGAGACAACAAGCTAGAGAGAAACAGCCAGCCAGAGAGACAGCCATCTAAAGAGAGACGGCCAAAGAGAAACAGCCAGAGACAGACAGCCAAATAGACAGCCAGTGAGAGACAGCCAGAAAGAGACAGTCAGCAAGAGAGACAGGCAGCCAGCCAGTGAGAGAAAAACAGCCAGTGAGAGATAGCCAGACAGAGAGACAGCCAGCCAGAGAAAGACAGCCAGTCACAGAGAGACAGCCAGTGAGAAAGAGACCAGTAGAAGCCCAGGAAAGCGAGAAACGATCGTTGTCCAGCACATGTGCTCCTTCCCTCTCTGCAGACAGTTTTAAGTATGTGTTTCTGAATAAAGACATTGGATTTTAAAGGACCGGTGAGTGCCACTACGCATTCTTCCTATATACATGTTTGCATCCTATTTTGTGACCTCCCGATGCCTGCAGGCTTGATTGCGGAGTCCAAAATTTGGTTTAAAGACAAGTTCACACACACATAGGTTGAAGGTGCTAACTTTCTCCTTGCTTATGTTTTCGAAACGTGTATTTATTTTTTGATTTGTTTAATTTTGAATGGGGCAATTTGAACACTATATTTTTACATTTTTTTTACTTTTTTTTCTACTTTTTATTTGCTTCAATAGTCTCCTTAGGGAGACTTGAGGCTGGGATCATCGGATCGCTTGTGCTACAAACAGCAGGGCTTCAGCTGGTATACATGCATCACATAGGAGACACTGGGGCTAGTATACATTCATCACATAGGAGATAATGGGGCTGGTATACATGCATCACATAGGAGACACTGGGGCTGGTATACATTCATCACATAGGAGACACTGGGCTGGTATACATGCATCACATAGGAGACAATGAGGCTGGTATACATTCATCACATAGGAGACACTGGGGCTGGTATACATGCATCACATAGGAGACACTGGGGCTGGTATACATTCATCACATAAGAGACACTGGGGCTGATACATTCATCACATAGGAGACACTGGAGCTGGTATACATGCATCACATAGGAGACACTGGGCAGAAAAGGATTTTTAAATTGATTATTTTCCAATATTTTGTCTGAGTCAAATCCTCAAAAGCAACTTAATTTGTTATTTTCAGTTACTAGCTATCTGTGCTATTCATTTGATATACACACAGGTGAACTATTTCCTAACTGTAAAGTAATGTCCTTTTATCCACTGGAAGTTAATAATGAAGGTTCCTACTAAATGCAAGCAAGCTGAAATCTTGAAAGATGCAATAAATTGATACAGAAAGCACATTTGAGAATTGTATATAACATTTTTCTTCCCAAAACTGAATTACGTCTTTCAATAAGCATCACAAAATAGTGAGTAAAAATTCCCATAGCTTTAACAACCTGTACAATAAGGTACAGTAGGGAGATTTATTAAGACCACTCTCAATACAAAGCATGCTAGTGTAGGATGCATCTGATTTATTAAGGTAATAAATCAGATGCATCCGCAATGCAATCTGTCAGCAAATTTTGTGTACTCCAATCTGAGAGCAGCATGATACAGGGACAGATAGCCTGATTCTAGCGATGTACCACCTACTGGACTGCTTAGTGTAGTTTGAATAGAATCCCTGTTTCCTCTGTTGTAAATGTAGCAGTGATCAGAATGATGAGCTGTGTACATCCCCACCCACACCCGAGTGGCAGCTTCCTGTGTACACTCTACATTGTCAACAAGCTGCCAATCAGTGGTAGGGGCGGGGTTACACAGATTATCACTGCAGGACTAGGTCTCACGTGCAGGCAAGTCAGGCTAATCTCCTGACAAATGCTGATTGTATTGAAACTACAGCACACAGCCTAATAAAAAACACAGCCCTGGAATCAGCTTCTCTGCCCCTACATTATGCTGAAAATGATTGGACACCCTCTTTCTGATTTCACCTATCAACACTTATAAAATAACTCACAACTGTGTTCACTAAACACCGGCCATGTTAAAATAAATCCCATACAAAAAATAATGCACCCCTCCCCTTATAGCACTGACTAATATGTACCAAACCATAATAGAAAACTATTATATAACAGGATATGCTCAGCCCACAGCTCCCAGGGATCAGACCTTTAAATTTGATTTAATGTGATCTGGTTTTACTCCCAGCATCCAGATGAGTCATATTGCAATTCTCAAGGGGGCCGCTTAACTACTTTTAATTTAATTTCCAGGATCTGGGCCAGAAGATTGGGAAGTAAAGAGATACCAACGTACTCATCAGACAGCAGAGGACATAATATTGTCTTGCTTTAACAGTGTAAAGACAAACCACAATTTTAATACAAGGAAAATAAACCGAATTTGCAGTTTTTGGAGACTCATCTAGTGTCCTGTGCAAATAGCAGCAGTGATTCTTCATGTTACTGATTCACTAGACCTGTGTAAGGAAAGCATGGCAGCACCAAGCACGGTCTGCTGATAATACGATCACTCACGACTGCAGCAGTCTTACATAACCGGCCACAACACTCTACCTGACTGTTCTCTAAGGTGAGGCATTAATTCGGTCTCGTCTTCCCACATTGTCCCTCTCAGCCAGCCAATGTACATAATAAATATGCAGGGAAGAACAAAGGCAGGGGCCAAGTACAGCATCTACCGAACCACAGGGAAAAATACACCGCTCCCAAATCATCAGTGTTCGCATTCTTAAATCTAGAAAGCGCTCGCTACGCCTGGGTGTACCTGTGTGCGAGATAGCACCATTGGCTATTTGTTTAATGGATAAGATGGAACTCGAATTTAGCATAAACTTAAAGGACGAGGCAAAGGATAATGCAAGTAAATAAGAAAGCATGTAGGTAGAAACAAAAATAACGCAATAGAAGGCAAGCTTGCGAAAGTGCAGATTGAATAAGCATTGTAATATAGTATTTAGCATCACTGAGGCTATGAGTTTATATCCATGTACACACAATGGATCTGTAGTGCAACAAAGTACAGTACGATCTATATATACTGGATTTCGCGGATTATAAAATGCATTGGATTATAAGACACCTCAAATTTTGGGGTGGAAAATAGTAAAAAAAAAAACCTTTTTAGTAATAAAATGGAAAGCCTTATAATCTGATTTAAAGGTAGCTTACCTGGGGAGGGGGGGCAGCGGAGATGAAGCAAGAGCCAGGGTCACTGCTTCAGGAGGTCGACGGTGGCAGCAGTGGGGCGATGCTGCAGGCCCCGCCCTCTCTGAAGATGTCAGTGCCAGTGAGTGGTGGTCCACTCTGCCATACAAATCCTTGTGGTGGGCTTCTGGAAAATGACCGCCGGAGGCAGGTGTCAATCTGCGCATGTGTCGCCTCCAGAAGCCATTTTTCCAAAGCCCACCGCAGGGATATGGACAGGAGAGGGAACCTCCGCTCACTGCCGACTTCTTCTCAGAGGATGAAGTTGGCAGCATCGCCCCACTCCTGACGAATTTCTGAAGCTGTGATCCCGCTCCACTGACGTCGCCCCTCAGGTAAAATACCGTACCTTTCGGTTATAAGACCCAAATTTTTTTCCTCCCAAATTGGAGTAAAAAAGTGTGTCTTATAACCTGAAAAATATTGTATATATGAAAAAAAAATATAATCTACACGTAGAGGAAAAATAGAAAAACAGAGTCTGTGCTATATTATAAAAGTAGTAAATCTTATTTCACACATTAAAAGAAACATAGAAAGTCATAAATATGCAAAAAACACTGTGAGAAAGAACTGATCAAAAGTATAGATGAGCAGAGACAATTAGGAAAAATATATGAACATCATAAAGTGACCTTTTCACCCTAGATCATACCCTGCTGCCACACTAAAACATGTAGGGTATGAAGTAAGTATCACATGTTATAGTAAACTCCACTAAACGAAAAAGGACCCAAAAGTGGAAAAATCCCAATGGTGAGATATATGGATTTAATGCTTATAGCATATTTCCCAGTTTCAAGCTGCTAAAGTAGAACACCCCGAACCGGTGTATATAATTACACTGGTCCTATATAGTTATCAGGGCAAGACAAAACATGGAGATCCATAGTAGTGTAGATGGAGGCCCTGTCTAGAGATGGTACTGAGATAAATAGATAACAAGTGGCATGTTTCAATAGTTACCCGTCATGTTTAAGTGGTAGGCGCAGGAGACCCGGTCCCAGACGTACGTTTCGGTAAAGATTTCCTTCCAATGAAGGAGTAGAACAATCTCAAGGAGGATCACAAGGAAATGTGACTTAATTATGAGTGTCTGAGCAAAGGGTCTGAATACTTATGACCATGTGATATTTCAGTTTTTCTTTTTTTAATAAATTTGCCAAAACTTCTCCATTTCTGATTTGCTTCAGTGAAGATGGGGTGCAGAGTGTACATTAATGAAAAAAAAATGAACTTTTTTGAATTTACCAAATGGCTGCAATGAAACAAAGAGTGAACATTTTAAAGGGGTCTGAATACTTTCCGTACCCAATGTATGCCTGAAACCTCCTAGAAAACAGTTACCTGTTGGAGGTGGAGAACGGTTGTGGAAGGATGTGGCTTAGGAAAGTTAGCATGGCTATTACCAAAAGTTCCCGACGCAATGCTTTGCCAGCCCAACATGGGCCCCCTTCCTAGATGTTGCTGTTCTGCCATTAAACTTCAAAGTAAGTATACCAGCTTCCTTGGTGTCTAAGATCTACGCAATACCTTATGTAGTTTGTATTGTGAAATCTTTTGAGAAAATCACTTTTCTTTGGCTTCACAATATCATTCTAGAAACAGATAAAAAATTCTAAGAGCGTCATTCTGCCTGGCCATACATGCGGCTTACATATGTCCGTTCTTGGGGTTGAATACTTTTTAAATTACTCCTCTCCTGGGTCATAAGTGATGTGACTATTATGACAACCCCTTTTATATTAAACCTGCTCTCAGGACCTGTAGGAACAATCTTTTGTGACTCTCACTGGATTAAACAACTTTCTAAATAAAAACATACTTTATCTGTATATAGGGACTCCACTCCGGGCTGCAAACTGAAAAGCAAATATAAGATGCAGGCTCCAGAGGAAGCAAATGGAAATTACTTGTCTTCAACACCATAACAAAGCACTTCCGAAACGGTAGAAGTAATTTCCATAATTAAAGATTTTTTTGTCTCTTGCCTAGCTTACATTCAGGGACATTATTCACTTACCTGTTTCTGTTTGAGGGCTTCCATGGACTCAAATTCCAGTCTGGCTAATTTTATCTGGATGTCGTACGGTTTGTTGGGAATCACAAATGCCAAGATAAACTTCAGAGCTAACAGAGCGTGCTGTCAAATTAAATAGGAAAAAGAATAATGTTAGCCGAAAGCTAGAAGACAAACAAAGGCAGACTATCGTCCCAAAGTGATTTCTCAAGCTCCACTACTTGTGTTCCCTGGAAGACTAGCTAGGCTCCTATTCTTGTTTTCTGGCATCATAAGACAATTACAGTAGCTTTGCCAAACATGTTCCTTTGTTATCAGAGGTCCGTCTCAATGTATTTGGTTTCTGGTTTAGTTCATTTTTGGCTCCCCTTTTATTATCCCTATGCAATTAATGTGCAGAACTGTACTCTATCGCGGCACAATAAACTCCATATCCTGAACCATCTTTCCTTTTATTTGCTGGAATAGAGATGGATCCCTGAAGTAATCTAGCAGTGGCCTTCATTAGATAACAATATGTGCATAACAGAGCATGTATTAAAAAGAACAACATAAAGGGGACCTGTCACATTGTCTGCACTCATGGTGTTAAAGGAAATCTGTCAGTAGGAATAATCCTCCTTAGCCATCTATATGGGCATGTAGGTCATAGGAAGCTGAATGTAATGATACCACGACATCTACAATCTGATGTCTTATTCCACAGAAATTCACTTTTTCCTTAATATGTAAATGAGCTGCTAAGATATATGGGCGAGACACTGATCTCCCTGAGAATCTGCCTTTTTTTTACATAAAAAGTGGTGTTACCAATATGAGACATGTAATGACTGACAGTCCGCTCTTCTGATCTACATGGACCACACTGGTAACACCCCCTTTCACTTAAAATAATCTCTGGAGGCGGAGTCTCAAACAATTTCCTCATGTGCAGGCATTGCAGGACCTTAGGTATCCATGGTTACGTCCACTGATGATATGACAGTTAGTTAGTTGCTAGTGGTCATAACCATGGATACCTAAGGTCCTGCAATGCCTGCACATGAGGAAAGAGACATAGTGAATCAGAAAAACTATACTACATTTCAAATTGGAGGTATTTGCTAATATTATTATTACACCTACTGCAAAATGGGGATAGGATCTTGGAGATAGTCAAATTTTATTTAAAGGGGCATTCCTAACTCATCAATTTCAGTGAATGTGGCCACCTATCTAATGTGTATGGAGGTCTCCAAACAAAAAGAATACACGTTAAAAATCAATATATCCTAGTGTAGGACTTTGGCATGGGCTTGAAGTGACTGTACACTACAATATTATGCTTTACAAATGTGCTCATTGCCCACCAAACACTGTTGTCCCCCTCATCCTTCACAGCAGGAGCCACAGATTGGTTGATGCCTTGATGTTTTGTCTGAGTCAGAAAAGAGAGTTAAGGCATGTTCATATATAGCTTTTTGTCTGCACAGAAAATGCAGACAATGGCCAGAAAACTGCTATGGAAATGAAGAGCAGTGATATGTGTGATTTAATGCATTTTCTTGGTGTTAACAGATTTTGACATCAATGGGGAAAAACTGCAGTAAAATGCTGAAAGAATTGCGTTTTTTTTCCACAAAAACTCACAACAGGTCAAAAGACGCAAGGAAAAAAAAGTACCTTGTAAAAGAGATTTTAAAAATCTCATTCATTTTCTCTGTTAGGCCATGTTGTCACAATGAGTTTCTGGTCTGCGCGTTTTCAAAAAAAAAAAAAATGCAAGTAACCCATTTTACTTAAAGGGAATCTGTCACCTTTTTTTCGACTATGAGCTGCCTGCACCGACATCAGGGGCTTATCTACAGCATTCTGTAATGCTGTAGATAAGCCCCTGATGTAACCTGAAATAGAAGAAAAAGGAGTGAGATTATACTAACCCTGGCGTCCGGTCTTGGTCCGATGGGCGTCGCGGTCCGGTCCGGTGCCTCCCATCTTCATATGACGCCGTCCTCTTCTTTCCTTCCTGTCGTGACTCTGGCGCAAGCGCACTGCTCTGCCCTGTTGAGGGCAGAGCAGAATACCGCAGTGCGCAGGCGCCGGACCTCAACATGGCAGAGCAGTGCGCCTGCGCAGGACCCACGGCAGGAAGGAAAGAAGAGGACGGCATCGTATGAAGATGGGAGGCGCCGGACCGCAACACCCATCGGACCAAGACCGGACCGCCCCCCCGGTGAGTATAATCTAACTCCTTTTTTTTCTCTTTAAGGTTACATCGGGGGCTTATCTACAGCATTACACAATGCTGTAGATAAGCCCCTGTTGTCGGTGCAGGCAGCTCATAGTCGAAAAAAAGGGTGACAGATTCCTTTTAAAAGGCGCAAAAAATATGCAACATAAAGAAAAAAAATCACCAAAAAATCATCATGGGAGTCTAGACTTACTGTAAAATACCACATTTTTTTCCTAGAAGAAAAAAAAAGCATGGAAAAAGATGCATAAAAATGCTGTGTATGAACAAGGCTTTGGGAGAAAGTTTCTTCAGATTCCAATTCACTGCTGCAGCGAACATGGTCATCATGGAGGAGAGGAGGGTTTATTTACTTTTACAACCACCATAAGCCCATTTGTAAAAGGACAATATATATAGAAGTATAAAAAAAGCTGCCCGTACACATACCACAGCTTTTGTCGCACACCTATTTCTTCCTAGTGCAAGGGGTTGGAGGTTTTACCCCTTTAAAGCCCCCATGTTGTTGCTAAATATGTATATGTATTTATACTGTTTTTGAGTAATATCGTGCTTAATGTGTATATTTCATGTTGCTGTATTATCCTTGTATTATATAGTGTTTTATTGCTGCACCATGTACATGATAGGGACACTGCAGTCTGTGACTGGGCCACTAGATGGGGCACTGAATCCACTACTTGGTAGATATAGCTGTAGTACACAAAAGAGTTAACCGTAGGAGGGGTTAGCTGGGGAATAAGTCAGGAAGATCTTCCTATAGTAGTGAGTCAGGGCCCTGACCCCTTAGTGCTCGAGTGGGCTATATGCCTGAGCTGCCTAACTACCCCGTAATATTAAAGCGAATACCCAACCATTCAGGGGTTACATAGAGAAGAACCAGCAGTAGAGAGGAAAAGAAAAAAGTATAGGAAGATTGAAGGTCACCGTAAAAGTGTACGGGCAGGTCACTCCAGAATGTGGTGGATAGCTACGTGGGCTGAATTTCTGATGTCCGGGGCGAAATGGACAGGAGAGCGCTTCACCGTGGTGATGCTTTACAGGGAGGATACTGATGAGCCGTTTGTGACGCTCCGTCCCACAGAAACACTTAGTGACGCAAGGAACAATGAAGGGAAAGATGAAGTAATATGCCGTCTTTACTGTGATGGAAATGCTGGGAACTACGTGGATGTGCTGTGTACTGAAGTAAATAAATTTGTTCTGTTCGGTTAAGAGTTGCCCTGGACTGTGTCTCTAATCATTGGGATCCAGGATAAGCTTCAATTCAGCGCAGCAAAGAAGACGCTGACAGCACTGTGAGTGCTGATTGTACCAAGCCAGGGTATACAATGCTCGAGATACTCAGCCACTACTACTGCCCTGGCCGACCTTTACATTATTTCTCTAAGCTCATGCATGCTCGCTGTTATGTTCTGCTCACAGACACCTCCAACAGTAGCTCATCTTCCACATTAACAAATTGCAGAGTTGGGTCACCAACATGACGCAGTCCTGCTGCTCATCAAATAAAGCTCAGTTCACACATGTGGCTACTATGATTTAATGGCAGTATCCTAAGTCATTCATTGATCTTCTATTAGCCAAGAAAAAAGGGGATTATGGTGGAGGAGTGGTGTTGTGTTAAAATTATTTACAGAAAAACCCACAAACTGTTTATTCCTCCTAAAGTGGTATATCATGTAAATAGAACCAAAATGTAGAATATTGATGGTCTACGGTTATCATAAAGTAGTGCAAGGGGAGACTACAGCAATGACATCCTGGATATTACATTTAGGCTATGTTCACACGTTGCGTTTTTGCTGCATTTTTTAATGCAAATTTTAAGCAGTACCAGCAAAGTCTATGGGATTTCACAAATCTGATGCACACACTTTTTTTTCCTGACCAATTTGAAAAACTGCTGCGTTTTTGCAAACTGCAGCATGTCACTTCTTTCACCGTTTTTGCACCCATAGAAAGTAAAGGGTAAATGCATAAACGCAGCAAAAATGCACTTTTAAAAAATCACTATTGTTTTTTTAAATCCCTAAATCTGTTTAAGGCCTCCTTCACACGCCCCAATGTCATCAGTGTTTTTCATCCTTGTGTCCGTTTTTACCATCAGTGTTTTTCCAGGATAAAGAAATAAATTACAAAGCTTATCCTATACTTTGTACTGGTAAACACGTACAGCACCTGGATTGTACACTGACGCCATCTGTGTGCTGTACGTGTTATTCATGGACCCATAGACTTTTATTGACCCTTGCCATCCTTGCTGCCGGAAAAAATACGGACATGTCTGGGTGTTTTGCAGTGACGCAGGCTCTGTGGAAAAACACGGACATGTGCCAAGCAGCATAGGTTATAATGGGCATTTGTGATATCCATGAGATAAAAATGAATACCACACATACTGGAAACACGGACATGTGAAGGAGGCCTAAATAGTGTACACAAGTGGTCAAAATTGTTGGTACTCCTCGTTTAATGACAGAAAAACCCACAATGGTCACAGAAATAACTTGAATCTGACAAAAGTAATAATAAATCCAAAATCTATGATAACGAACAAACGAAAGTCAGACATTGCTTTTCAACCATGCTTCCACAGAATTTTAAAAAAATAAAACTCATGAAATGAGACAGAAATGATGCTACCCCTAAAAATAATGTGACAAAAGGGACATATTAATTCAAGGTGAGTCCACTAATTAGCATCACAGGTGTCTACAATCTTGGAATCAGTTAGTGGGCCTGTATAGAGGGCTACAGATACTCAGTGTGCTGTTTGGTGACATGGTGTGTACCACACTCAACATGGACCAGAGGAAGCGAAGGAAAGAGTTGTCTCAGGAGATTAGAAAGAAAATTATAGACAAACATGTTAAAGGTAAAAGTTATAAGGCCATCTCCAAGCAGCTTGATGTTCCTGTGACTATAGTTGCACATATTATTCAGAAATTTAAGCTCCATGGGACCGTAGCCAACCTCCCTGGATGTGACTGCAGGAGAAAATTTATGACAAATCAAAGAGACGGATAATACGAATGGTAACAAGAGAGCCCAGAAAAACTACTAAACAGATTAAAGGTGAACTTCAAGCTCAAGGAACATCAGTGTCAGAACGCACCATCCGTCATTGTATGAGCCAAAGTGGACGACCAAGGAAGACACCATTGTTGAAAAAAAAAATAAATAATAAAAAAGCCATACTGGAATTTGCCAAACTACATGATGAAAAGCCACAAAGCTTCTGGGAGAATGTCCTATGGACAGATGAGACAAAAATAGAACTTTCTGGCACGGCACATCAGCTCTATGTTCACAGATGGAAAAATGAAGCATATCAAAAAAAGAACACTGTCCCTACTGTGAAGCATGGAGGAGGCACTGTTATGTTCTGGGGCTGCTTTGCTGCATCTGGCACAGGGTGTCTAGAATCTGTGCAGGGTACAATGAAAACTCAAGACTATCAAGGGATTCTAGAGAGAAATGTGCTGCCCAGTGTCAGAAAGCTTGGTCTCAGTCACAAGTCATGGGTCTTGCAATAGGATAATGACCCAAAACACACAGATAAAAACACCCAAGAATGGCTAAGAGGAAAACATTGGACTATCCTGAAGTGGCCTTCTATGAGCCATGACCTAAATCATATCGAGCATCTTTGGAAAGAGCTGAAACATGCTGTCTGGAAAAGGCAACCTTCAAACACGAGACAACTGGAGCAGTTTGCTCTTGAGGAGTGGGCCAAAATACCTGTCGAGAGGTGCAAAACTCTCACTGACAGGAATCGTTTCATTGCAGTGATTGCCTCAAAAGGTTGTGCAACAAAATATTAAGTTAAGGGTACCATCTTTTCCGTCCAGGCCTAGTTCATAAGTTGTATTTTTTTTTTAATTCTGTGGAGGCATGGTTGAAAAGCAATGTCTGACTTTCACTTGCTCATTTTCATAGATTTTTGATTTATTATTACTTTTGCCAGATTCAAGTTATTTCTGTGACCATTGTGGATTTTTCTGTCATTAAATAAGGGATAACAACAATTTTGACCACGTGTTTAAGTGTGTTAATTTACTCACCGATCACCTTCATTTCTGGTTTCCAGAGCTGCTCCTATCCTCTTTTGAGTCACTTGATGGCGATTCCGACTCTCTGAATCACACTGCGCTGTGTGTGCGGGATGGAAGTTGCTTTTACAAGGTAAGTCTTATGGCGCCTTGTTCTGACTCTCCATAGACTTATATTGTGAAAGTGACTACTGGGTCACACAGAATGCAGCGTGATCCAGAGTGTCGAAATCACCATCACATGAAAAATAAAAGTGCTTCTTTAAAAAAGTTTCTCCTTAGAAATGTTTATGCCTATACATCCATAGACCCATCTTTCTGGTGTATATACATACATAATTTAATTATAATGTATGATGGTCCCAGCAGCAGGACCTTCCTTTCCTCCTAACTTCTTCATTCCCTTACGGTTGACACATTTCCCTTGTTATTACATACTTTGCTAATGTTTTATGTATTTTTGGGTTTTTTTGTATCAAAAGAAGAAAAATTATACATGCACATGCACAGATACGATGTATACATTTATGGTTATCATCGACTATAGTTGATGAGCTATATTCACACGGCTCGTAGGACTTATATATATGGACACTACACTGACAGGCACAGCAAACCATCTTGCCACAGCTTGCATTAATGTGCCATCCTGGATGAGCTGCCCTACCTGAGCCACTTGTGTGGGTTGTAGAGTCCGTCTCATGCTACCACGAGTGTGAAAGTACAACTAACATTCAAAATTGACCAAAACATCTACCAGAAAGCATTGGTACTGAGATGTGGTCTGTGGTCCCCACCTGCAGAACCACTCCTTTATTGAAGGTTTCTTGATAATTGACAATAATTTCCATCTGTTGCCTATTCCATTTGCATAACAGCATGTGAAATTGATTGTCAATTAGTGTTGCTTCCCTAAGTGGACAGTTTGATTTCACAAAAGTTTGATTTACTTGGAGTTAGATTCTGTTGTTTAAAGGGCATGTCACACTTAAGGCCCTTTTACATTTAGCGATGCACCAGCGATCCAACCAGCGATACGACCCGGTCAGGATCGCTGGTGCATCGCTAAATGATCGCTAGTGAGCTTTCATACAGAAAGATCTCACAGCGATGCAGCAGCGACGCAGCGCACGATACTTACCATTCACACACAGCGATCCTGACGTCCTCCCGCCCGCCTCCACGCGTCGCTGGACGTCACAGCAGGAAGTCTCAGCAGGAAGCGCCCGACGAGAAATGGAGCCGGACATTCTCACGCGATCAGCGATGAGCAGCGGGGGAGCCGGTCGCTGGTAAGTATCAAACATAGCGATATCGCTAGCAATATCGCTATAACGTCACAAAACCAGTGACGTTTTAGCGATATTGCTAGCGATATTGCTTAGTGTAAAACCCCCTTAAGAGATATCGCTAGCAATATCGCTATAACTAGTGACGTTATAGCGATATTGCTAGCGATATCGCTGTGTCTGATACTTACCTACGACCGGCTCCCCCGCTGGTTATCGCTGATCGCGCGAGAACGTCCAGGACCGTTTCTCGTCGTCAGCTTCCTGCGGCGCTTCCTGTGGAGAGGCGAGCGACGCGTGGAGCCGGGCGGGAGGACGCAGGATCGCCTAGTGTGACAGGTAAGTAG
The DNA here is from genome assembly GCF_039654945.1 of Dendrobates tinctorius. Lineage (NCBI taxonomy): Eukaryota > Metazoa > Chordata > Amphibia > Anura > Dendrobatidae > Dendrobates > Dendrobates tinctorius. The sequence goes on along the minus strand of NW_027361673.1, from coordinate 28,086,334 downwards.
CGACCCCCGTCCCCAGCGATGTCGCTGGTGAGATCTGCCTGTGTGGCAGCTCACTAGCGACCACTTAGCGATGTAACAGCGATCCTGACCACGACATATCGCTGGTCGGGATTGCTGGTACATCGCTAAGTGTGACAGTACCTTAAGTGTTCCCTTTATTTTTTTGAGCAGTCTCTCGCTCTCTCTCTCTATATATATATATATATAAAATATATACAGACTGCTCAAAAAAATAAATGGCACACTTAGTCACACTTCTGTGAAATCAACACTGATTGTGATTCAATTTCTCCTGCTGTTGTGCAAATGGAATAAACAACAGGCAGAAATGATAGGAAGGTCACTAACATCCATGTGTCTGCTCAGTAAGAGTGTCCAGGGTTCCCTTTATTTTTCTGAGCAGTATATAGAGATAGAGAGAGAGCTCAGCAGCTGTATTCGATAATGATCATAAATGATGTATCAGGAAATCTGAAAAAGGGATGTAGATTATTATACACTACTTGCGTCCAACCAAATGTACTTCACATTGTTAACTTGACGAATATTCTGGTTTGACCTGTCATTTTATAATGAGCCTATATCCCACTGAATGGCCTCTTAAGTACAGCCTAGAAAGCCATGGCCACCTGTGACTTCACATAAAGCCATGATGAAACAATGTAGATATGAGAGAGGAGTGCTCGGCTTCACAGACAATACCGTCACAAAGGGTACGCTTTCATTTCAATTGTTTTTCTTTTTGAGCAGTTACTTTGCTGATTATAGATATCAGTTAATACCACAGAATTATCTCAGCTGAAGAACATTAATGGCAGAGGACAAGCCGCTCCTATGGAGCTAAATGCTGGTTTTCGTCAACACTTGAGAGATTTCTTTTTTTTCCTTTCCGGTGACAGAAAAAGCTAACATAAAGGCGACCCCCCCTCCCCCCAAAAAAAAGGGTTACAAGGTGCTAGCAGATAAAAAATTTGTCTTTAAAATGTGGAACCGGATATAAATAGATATAAAAAAAAGCCATTGTATAAATGTTGGTTATCTGAAAACTGCAAATAGAAAGTGGAATTATCTCTGTTAAATGAAGTGTTTCCAGGAAAACCAACACCAAGTTTCTGAAAGATAAATCTTTTCTATTTCCCAGGTTTCAGTATCTAAAATATATTCACCATTTTCAGTGCACAGCTAGATACGCAGGACACAAGGCAGGTACATGATGTTCTTCACGTGTGGTCCTTTACCAAGCAGTGGCTACAATGAAGTGTAGCTGTGACTCTAGCATTCAACATATTGTGTTTTGACGCTACTGAGTACCTAATCCCAAGTGCATCAAGCAGGGACAACTAAAAGCTGTCTGTCTGTCCTAGCTAAACATGGAGAATACAGTAGTATCCATACTGCTGTTTTAACAAAGAAAAAAAAAACAGGAAATACAGTGACAATAAAAACTTTAGGGAAAACTGTCTTACATTTGACATGGTCAATTAAAAAAAGTACAATAAATGTGAGCAGGATTTCATCAAACTATTTATATGCCCATGTAGCTCTTTCAAAGACAAGTCGAGCAATACCTTGCAAGGCCAGTCTGCTCCTCCGTTACTGAGAAATCACTGATTGATTTGATGTGCAAATCAGGCTTAAAGGGAATCTGTCACCTACCCTTTGGCGGGCGATGAAAACGAGGTCGGTCCAGTCCGATGGGCGGTGTTCCCGATGTGTGCCGTGTCCCCATCCTTGCCCGCCGTCCGCAGGTTATTGCTGAATTGGAGTAGGTGTACGCCATTTTTTGCGCGTGCGCTAAGCATTTATAGCTAGTGCACGCGCAGTATGCTTTGCCCAACTGCGGGCAAAGCCGAAAAGCCGGACTGCGCATGCGCCGGTTAACTAAGCCCCGGAACACAGCAAGATACTTCATATATATGTTTTTTTTTTTAAAATGATCTTATAGATTCCTAAGCACATTGTGAAAGAAAAAACTGCTGTGTTTACCACTGTCACAAAATCTTTCAATTCTGACAATCTAAGCCTTTTAATGGTGTACTAAATTGCAGTAAAATTGAAAAAAAAATGTGAATGTAATTCTGTCTTCACACAGCATTTTCCACTGCCAGAGGCAAAACTTGTCATCGCTGTGACATGCCACCAAGGCAGAAAGCATGGCTCTACACTTCTAAGGTCAACATTTGATTAACAAGCAGGAGAACCCCGCATTGTGAAAAGAATCGAATAACTGGAAACCTTCTGGCGCACAGGCGGAGGCTGCTGCAGACAAAGCTGGCTTCTCGATATAACGCAAAAAGATTTTGTTCGAGGGTATTACCATCAAAATGCCTGTTTCTCTCAGTGGAGCCCTGTGGGGTGACTGAATATTTCAGAAATTGTAATTTATGATATCATGTGTTTACTGTAAAGAAAGGCTGAGCATTCATTTCTCAGAACAATCCTTGCAGTCATTTAAAACACGCCTCATCTGCTGCAGAATCTCTTACTGAACGGGAATGTGAGCTGCATGGCAGTAACCCCTTCACCACCATGGGTGTTTCCATTTTTGAGCATCTGTTTTTTGCTCTCATTCCCAGAGCCATAACTTTTTTTTCCTCCATCAATATGGCCATGTGAGGGATTGTTTTTTGCGGGAAGAGTGGTACTTTTAAACGAGACCATTGATTTTGCCATACAGTGTACTGGAAAGCGGGAAAAAAATTCAAAGGCTGTGGGCTTCAGGAAAATGGCCGTTGGGATTGAGATCTCAGCGGCCCTCGGCTTCAGGAAAATGGCCGCTAGAGGCTAAGAGTACGCGGATTGAGACTCGGTGGCCCTCGGCTTCAGGAAAATGGCCGCCAAGAAACCAATGATGCACTTGGCTCTGCTCACCGTTGACACCAGGCCGCAGCATCGCCACATTTCTGCAGCCGGCTCCCTGAGGAAGGGATCCTGCTCTAAGCAACGCACTCTGCTCTGCCTCACCGCCAACACCGGACCCGCAGCATCGCACCGCTGAGATACCCCGGGACTGCAACACTGCTCCATTTCTGCTGCTGCCGGATTCCTGAAGAAGGGACCATGCCTGATGTGACCCCGCTCTACCACCACCGGCCCTCAGATGAGATACCTTAAATTTGGAAGATAAGACGGACCCCCATAAATAAAAATCTTTTATGTGCTATTTTCCACCCCAAAATTTGGGGTGCGTCTTATGGTCCGGTGTGTCTTATAGACTGAAAAATACAGTACGTCACACAAAATCATTAATAAATAACATTTCCTACATGACAACCTCACATCAGCACCATTTTTTAAACATTATTTTTTTCTATTGGGAAGTTAGAAGGGTTAAAAGTTGACTAGCGATTTCCGATTTTTCCAACAAAATTTACAAAACCATTTTTTTTTAGGGATCACATTACATTTGAAGTAACTTTGGGGGGCCTATGTGACAGAAAATACCTAAAAGTAACACCATTCTAAAAACTGCATCTCTGAAGTTGCTCAAAACCAGACTCATGAAGTTTGTTAACCCTTCAGGTGCTTCACAGGAATTAATGGAATGTGGAAGGAAATAAATGAACATTTAACTTCTCACAAAAAAATTATTTTAGTCTCCATTTTTTTATTTTCATAAGGGTAACAGGAGAAAATGGACAACAAAATTTGTTGTGCACTTTGTCCTGAGAATGCCAATATTCCATAGGTGGGGAAAAACTAATGTTTGGGTGCACAGCGGGGCTCAGAAGGGAATGAGCGCCATTTGAGTTTTTGAATGCAAGATTTGCTGGAATAATTAGCGGACACCATGTCACGTTTGGGGTGTCCCTGATGTGCCTAAACAGTGTAAACCCCTCACAAGTGACCACATTTTGGAAACTAGACACCTTAGGGAATTTAGATGTGTGGTTTGCACCTTGAAGCCTCAGGAGTGTCACTGAAGTTTATAACATTGATCGATGAAAATAAAAAAAAACAAAAACTAATTTTTCCCACAAAAATGTTCATTTAAACCCAAATTTTGTATTTTCACAATGGTAACAGGAGAAATTGCAATATACAATTTGTTGTACAATTTCTCCTGAGTACATGATACCCTATATGTGGACGAAAATGTTTGTTCGTACTGCAGTGCTCGGAAGGGAAGAGCACCATATGACTTTTGGAGGACAACAGTGTCTGGAATAATAGGTGTATGTCATATCACGTTTCGAAATCCCCCACAAGTGGAAATCCCCCACAAGTGACCCCAATTTGGAAACTATATCCATCAAGGAATGTATCTAAATGTGTGTTGAGCACCATGAACCCCCAGGTGCTTCACAGAAGTCTATAATGTAGAGCCGTGAAAATAAAAATAAAAAAATACACATTTAGCCTCCTTTTTTTATTTTCACAAGGTTAATAGGAGAAAATGAACATCGAACTTGTTATGCAATTTCTCCTGAGTACGCCAATACCCCATATATTGGGGAAATCTATTGTTTGGGCGCACGTCATGGCTCAGAAAGGAAAGAGTGATGTTTTGGAACGCAGACTTTGAGGAAATGATCTGTGAGTGTCATGTTGTGTTTGGAGAGCTCCTGATGTGCTTTAAAAGTGGAAATCCCCCAAAAGGGACCCCATTTTGGAAACTAGACCCCTCAAGGAATCTAGATGTTTGGTGAGCACCTTGAACCAACAGGTGCTTCACAGAAGTTTACAACATTGCAACATTTGTTGTGCAATTTCTCCTGAGCATACTGATAGCTCATATGTTGGGGAAAACCACTGTTTGGGCGCACGGTAGAACTTGGAAGGAAAGGAGCACCAATTGACTTTTTAATGCAAAATTTGCTGGAGCAAATAGCAAACACCATGTCGTGTAAATAAACACACACAAAAGAAAAATAAATTTTCCCCACAAAAATGCTTTTTAGCTTCAAATTTTACATTTTCATAAGGGTAACAGGAGATTTTGCAGCATACATATTCTTGTGCAACTTCTCATGAGTACGATTATACCCCAACATGAGGGAGAAAACGACTGGGCGTACAGCAGGGCTTGGAAGGGAAGGAGCGTCACTTGACTTTTTGAATGTAAAATTTCCTGGAATCATTAGCGGATGCCATGTCTCATTTGGAGAGCCCCTTATGTGCCTGAACAGTAGAAACCCCCCCACAAGTGACACCATTTTGGAAACTAGACCCCTCAAAGAATGTATTTAGATGTGTGGTGAGCACATTGAACCCCCAGGTGCTTCACAGAACTTTAGAACATTGAGCCATGAAAATAAAAATCACATTTTCCCCACAACAATGTTATTTTAGCCTCAATTGTTTTATTTTCACAAGTGTAACAGGAGAAATTGCACCATGCAATTTGTTGTGCAAAATCTCCTGAGTATGCCGATACCCCATAGGTGGGGGAAAACTACTTTTGAGAGACAGTGCAAAGCTCAGAAGGGAAGAAGAGCCATATTACAGTTCAGATTTTGCTGGACTGGTTTGAAGGTGCCATATCACTTTGACAGAGCCACAGAGGTGCCAAAACAGCAAACTCCCCATAAGTAACACCATTTTACAAATTACACCTCCCAATGAACTCCTCTAGGCATGCAGTGATCATATTGACACCGCTGGTTTTGCACAATATTATACCATTTGACAGGAAAGAAAAAATAATTTCATTTTTACCACCAAAATTTAGTTTTAGCCCCATATTTCACATTTTCCCACAATTTGTTCTAAATGTACAAATACCCCATATGTGGCTGTACAGTACTGCTTAGCCATACGGCAAGAATCAGGAGGGATTGAGCGCTATTTGCCTCATGGAGCGCAGATTTCCCTAGAATAGTTTGCAGCCTAAGCACCTAAGTGACAAAAGAGCAGAATTCCCCCTCAAGTTACCCCATTTTAGAAATTATACTCCTTTGGAAATTTACTGTATCTACAGTTGTAGTGCTGATTTTGACTCTATGGGGGCTTTCCACAAACAAGCAGCAGTGGATGTTGATAAGCCAAAATTGCAAACTGCCATTGTAGTCCCCAGTACGTTGCAGTGACCAGTATGATGTAGTGCCCAGCTCATGATTCTGAAGACACGCACCCATAATTTAGCAGGGCTTTCATCGTGACAGAAACATATAGGTGCTAAATGTGGTTTAGGCACACTGAGGCTGAGAAAGGTGGGGGGCATTTGGAAATGCAGAATTTGCAGGATTTATTTTGGGGGTGAGGAGCCATAGCGCTTTTACTTTCTGCTACTAGTATTGTGAAAGTCCTCTAAATTTCTGTTAACAGATAATGGACTTGAGTGGGGTCTTGCTTTTTTTGTGGATTTAGTTGAAGCTTATATTGGGAATATTTTACATAACGTTTGGGATCACATTTATCCTGCGCTCTATGCTGAGTACTTATTTTGGGGTTTCCATCTAAATCTCGTCCTGACGTGATTCAGATGAAACCCCCAAGAGATCTATTCACTATAATGAAGCAGCAGAGTTACTCAGGACCCAGTCTGGCCACTGTTCAGCCTCATCCATCTTTTCAAAAGTGCACAAAACTGTGGCTGACCACAATTTTATGAACGCCTAAAAAGACGGACACCTCTGGATCACAAGTCAGATGGCGTCCACAGTGCCTCCATCTTCCTCATTATAGGGAATCTTCCACCAAGAGTTCCATGTGAATCACGCATTTCAGAGATTTACATGGAAACCCTGGTATAAGTGCTCAGTAGGGTGACCGCAAAAAATCGATGTCGGAATTTTGTCCGTCTGGACCCCACAAAACGATTCCCCTTTCCAGATATTGAGATAGCCAAAATTTGAGCTCGATCAAACGACGTTAACCCGTGCCGCTCGTCGCTCAAAGTTTGAAAAAATCCAAATTGAGGTATTTTAAGATTTAGGTATTTTGCATAGTCTGTTAGACTATAAAGAATGTGACAACAACATTGCAGAAATAGCCCTGACCAAATTTTCGAACCATTTGTGGTATTTGAATGCAGAGTTGGTGGGATTATCGTTTTTTGATCCCACCATTACAGACAATGAAAAGTTGTTAATGGCTAATAAATTGCTCAGTAGCACAGATGAACCATCAGAGCACGCTAGGGTTGTAAATCCAAAAGTTAGGAAAGAAAAATTAAAAGAGGTAGGAAGTAACCGACTTTAACGACCTTCTGACAAAAGATGAAGAACAAAAGCAATATGTCCTGCAAGTTGTAAGCAAATGCTGAGCATTATATTCTGACGTTTCAAAAACTACTTTAACAAAAGCTCTAGAATAGATTAGATAACTATGTAAAATGATCAACTCATGTAGGTTAGCGTGCTCTGATGACATGAAGGTCAGTATAGAAGACTGATATAACCTTGAAAGTCACTTCAACTGCAGTCATAAAAACCATGAGCACAGACCCAGGAAAGAAAGACCAAAAATAACCTCAGCTGCAGAGGATAAGTTCATTAGTTATTAGTTATCAGCCTCACAAACCACCAATTGACAGCACCTCAGATCACAGCTCTCATAAATGATGCACAAACATCAAGCAGCAGACACATCTCAACATCAACTGTCCATATGAGACTGCAGAAGCAGGCCTTTATGATCAAGTAGCTGCAAAAAAGCCACTACTGAGGACTGCCACTAAAAAGAGATTGCGGTTTAAACTTTTATGATTGATAAATGTTACTTCTGACAGCTTGTCACATGTAGCCAGAAATCTCTTGTGAAAGCAAAGATGTTTTGGGTGACAAGTCTGACATTTTATATTTAAGGACTAAGGGTCGCATTTCCTCTCAACATGACTATGTGCTTTAGAGTTGATACAGTACACCACATAAGATATAGAATATCCCTATGTATGCCATTCTGAGCGGCACTGCAGAAGTCAGCAGTCCACATGTAACTCCCTAAATAATGATCATCTGCATTTGGCAGAAGAATGCTTGTATGACTGAGCATAATAACAATGTCAACTAATTGATCAGTATCATTCAGCTTTACAGGCTTTTGTGGTTAACCAAATGCCATCACACTTTAAAGGGTAACTATCATGTTACTCAAGATTTAAAAAAATGTCTCCAGTCTTAAAAGGAACCGGTTACCACTTTTTTGGCCTTCTAGGTAAAAAAAATCACTTCATTGAGTGTCAGCTATGCGTTCCACAACTAAGTTCTGAAACCCCCTGACTCCCCATGTATTACCCATAAAAACCTTTTTTGTTTGTCCCGCGCTGTATGCTAATCTGTTCGGTCCAGTCCTATGGGCGTTGCCTATGTTCCGTCACTCCACCCCTCCTCGGCTTGCTGTACACATATTTTGCGTGTGCGCAATGAAATGTGACCTAGCGGGTGCGCAGTATGCTTTGCTCAACTGAGGGCAAAGCCGAAAATCTGTAGTGCACATGCGCTGGCATACGCAGTTGTTTCTTATGTTCCAGAAGTATTTCGCGGCCATGCGCACTACTGATTTTTGGCTTTGCCCTCAGTTGGGCAAAGCATACTGCGCACACGCAAGGTCACATTTCAATGAGTACGCACGAAATATGTACGCAATCTGCGATCTTCACAGTGAAGAATGAGTACAGCAAGCAGAGGAAGGGTGGAGTGACAGAACAAAGGCAACGCCCATCGGCCCAGACTGAACAGATTGATCATTTAGTGGCCCCGAACTCTAGATTAAAATGGTTCTCTGGAACAAATCTAGCCACATTGGTCAGGAAGTCATGGTGTTTCATCACTAAATGCCAGCAGTTACTATCAAGGACATACGCCTTTAAAATTCTGCACTCTGACAATTTGCATTCTGAGAGGTGTAAGTTTCATTTCACACACTGTTCTTTATTCAGATGGATTAAAAATGTAACACTGTAATATAGAAAGTTAACCAAACTGTGAGAAATAAGCATATATCAATAAGGCAGTGTTTGCATCATGTAATTCAAAGAGGCTGTGCACAGTCAATCTATGTGACTGCAGACTTGTAAATCCCCACACAGCTCGCGCACTGTGAGGATTCTCCGTTATCAGTGCCGGGAGTGGGTGGTCAAATGGCCATAGGTATGCGATATCCATGCTCCTGGCCACAACCCCACTACAGTAGACTGTTTCCGGAGTGCTCTATGCAAGTGTATCACGCAAGGACGGAAAAAGTCTAGTGGGGCTCTAGCCAAGAGAATGGTTATTGCATACTTGTAGCCACATGATCGCTGTTCTCAGCGCAGATACCCAAGAATCCTCACAGCAAGCAGTGCGCACAGTGTGAGCATTCACAAGTCTGTGGTCACATAGAATGACCGGACAACCACTTTTAGGCGGGGGAAAAAAGTGATATTCACCTCCTGGGCCAGGGCCGCTCCTCTGAAGTGAGTCTTGTATCTTCCCATGGTCTTCTGGCATCAACATCCAGTAGGGGCATCACAAAAGCACTGCAGCCGATCAGTGGCTGGTGATACCTTGTAGCGATCATATTTTATCCAACAGGAAAAATACCAGGAGACCAATGGAGAATACAGGGAAGTGATGTTGATCAGTAAAATTACTTTTAGTTGTCCAATAGTGAACAACCCTTTAAGTTTAGCTTTGAACAGGAAAGCTTCTTGCTAAACATTGACATAGCCTTCCATTACCAGGTAGAGGCCATAGGAGAGGTCCATCTGGCTAGTATACATCGGCAAATAAATTACAAACAAAAAGAAAACACTATTCAATCCTGAAGAGTCCAATAAAAAAAGACACTTCCGGAATGTTTCCAGCAGAAAAAGTATAACATTGAATTCAGCTCTCTGATATAATACAGCCTGGTTCAGCGACTGCTCATTTCGACACCTAAGCCAGCCCCCCTTTTCTGCCACATCAAATGGTGAGACATAAGCTAATAAAATGAACAGTCAGCCAGTCCCCTTCACATACAGGACTGATGACATGCTGATGCAGCATATTCACTCCTGTGTTCCGAAGTAGAGCTGCCAAACCCAAGGCCGGAGAAGAAAAGTGAAGTATTCGGCACCAGTGATAATAAAAATGTGTAAGTAAGCTATTTTCAAAACTTGACCACCCCTTTAAATATGCAAAATGTCAGCAGAAAGTTATTAAAGGGAATCTCTCAGCAGGTTTTTTTGCTATGTAATCTGAAGACAGCATGCTGTAGGGGTTAATACACAGATTTCAGTGATGCCTCTCATCAATATTCGTGGTTTTGTTTGCTTACAATGATTATTTTATCACCAGGAGCTGCTTATTGTTGGCCTAGAGCAGCATGTGGCTCATGGTCCGACATGCCCCCTCTCCTGTGATAAGCACCTCACTGTCTATGGACATTGCACATGCAGAGCCTGGTGTGGGCGGGGTTAGGTTTCTCAGCTCTGCTCCATGCTAACTCTAAAAGCTCTGATTGTGTGAGAATGGCTGCACCCAGTAATCTAAGTGATACATCGTTGGATTCAGCTTCTCTTTGCCTACATTATTCTGCTTTCAGATTATGTAGCAAAAAACTGCCGACAGATTCCCTTTAACTGAGATATGTTAAACATTTGCCTCTGCTGATAATAACATTTACACATGCAGAATGAACGCGGGAATCTTGCAGATTGGCACATAGTTCTCGGGCATGACAAATTATTAAATGACTTTTGGTTCCCCCCCGATGTGCCATGAATGAACCTAATTGAATGACGAAAAAATGATTGATATCATTGCAGTGTATTAGAGCTGACAAGACATGAAAGTCTAATATTCTAAGTGCCTACTGGCAAGAAAGCAGAAATCTGGAAGAAGTTAATAAAGCAGAGCGGCCAAGAGTCCAGTTCTAGACTTAAGACTGGAACTATTTTAATTCGCTGTAAAAGCAACTTTATAGCAGAAACGACATATCAATACGTTATCTCTCATCATAACTCATGCATGCAGTCTGTTGCTGCCCTCGAGCTTATATACAATACATATTGCTATTTGCAATGATTGTCTTCTATTTCCCAAATTATGTCCTTATGGTTCACAACCTCCAGGGCAACTATTGCAATTCCATAAGCAAATACCTCTTAGTTTAATTGGTACTTACAAATATAATGGTTTGCAAAGAATATTCAAGGAAAGATTAGTTTATAAAAGGGACACAGGCTAAGAAAAATCTATAAAAAAAGGAAAATTAATATTCAAATTTATAAAAGATGGTACTCGCAGCTTAAAAGGGATGTGTCTTTTCTGTTAATTCAATATACACATTCTTAAAGAGTTTTCTGTTTACACGTCTAATTATCAGAAAGGACCCAAGACAATAAAAGTGTCTCTCTACTGAGAGTGTTCAGCTCAAGCCAATGGGAAAACTTGTCAATAAGTATTACATTACCTGTAGCGCCACCACAGGAAAAACTAAGCATTACAATGTCCATTCAAATGAAATGGTTTCCTTTAGAAAGGAGAACTAGAGAAAATTAGAGAGAGCAAGAAAGTGTGAGAGAGAGACATTCTTGGTAACCACTTGTCATGATCCAGGACGGGGTTTTGTCTTTGGCCCGTCCTGGTCAGACAGGGGTTAATTGTTTCTGCCTCTCTCTGGCAGAGGGCGGCTATTTAGTGGCCACTCGTCGTAGGTCCGGTGTCAGTTATACTCCTGCCCTCGGCTGAGTTAGATGACCTCTTGCGTACGTGTGCCTTGTGCCTGATAACTTGCTGCTTGTTTGGTTTTGATCCGGTTCTGTCCGTTACGAGTTCTGCCTGTCCCTCTTGTACAGCGCTATCCTCTCTGTGTATGACTCTCTGCCTGTCACTTGACTATTCTCTGCTCGTCCCTCTGGTACCGTGCCGCCCTCTCCGTGTATGAACTCTGCTTGCCTGACCTGCGTTTCCCTCTCCACTACTACAGTAAGTATATTACATCATCTGCAGCAGTAGGGCGCTAAGCCCCGCCCCCTGCAGTCACATGATCATAGGTCCTTGTACTCCTTACTACTTTCAGTGTCGCAGGTCCTGTCTGCTTGAACTTTCACTGCAGTATCGGACCCCGGGCCCTCCCGTAGTGTGAGTAAGTCACCCTGCTCAGCCGTGGCAGTTTGCCGACGCTGACAGGATCCTGACACCACTCTCAACTCTGGCCAAGAAATCAGTTTCTGAATATAGAGTTCTCTAATATATTAAAGTTGCATTTTACGAACTAGACAACCCCTTTAAAGGAAATGGACAACTCAGATCATTTTTTTCCCCTTAAATGTATGTATTCGGAGTCAAAAATCATTTTTGCAGTTGGGTGTCATAATGTCGCACTGTTTGCCTTCTAAAGCTTTTGTGTTGCAAGGTCTATTGTTGGCATCAGGAATGAGGCATCTTAGACATCATTGGTGAGATCATTTTCACATCTGTCTTTTAATCTACTTTTGAGGGGTTGCAAAATTTTCCAAATTTTACATTTTCTTTCACAAATAAACGCAAATCATATCGAAGAAATGTTATCTCTATCATCATTCATAAGGCTACTTTCACACTTGCTTTTTTTGCGCTGCGTGCGCAGCGCAAACGCGCATAAAAACGCATCATGCGCTTTTTAATGCGTTTTCGCCGCATGGTTTTTGCAAAAAAAGCATGCTTTTTTGCGCTGACGTGCGCATGACCATGCGAACGTCAGCGCTCCCATAGACTTTAATGGGTTTTGGGTGAATTTTGTGCGCATTGCGTGTGCATGCGTTTTTTTGAGACAGATCGGACGCACAAAAAATGCAACAGGATGCATTTTGTGCGCCTGGGCGCACACTACAAAAAAACGCATGCGCATACAAACGCGTACATATGCATTACTATGCACACCCATGTTAAGTATAGGAAAAAAAAAGCATGCGCATTTATACACAAACGCAGCGCAAAAAAACGCAAGTGTGAAGGTAGCCTCAGTCATGAAAAAACAATCTAAGAATCAGTGGGATCTGTTGAATTGTGCCAGAGATATTACCTCATAAAGTGACAGTAGTCAAAATTGTAAAAATTGGCCTGGTCGTTAACGTTGAAAGCACCTTGGAGGTTTAGGAGTTAAAGGGATCCTGTCATGTAAAATAACATGCAGATATGGGGTTAATCTCTGTAGGTCAACAGAATTCTGACACCGTCCGTCAACCGCCCTGAGAGCACCGCTGCCTCTTCCCTCCAGCAGCATTCAGCTTCCAGTTATAAGGGTGGCAGTGACATGGTATCAGTCACCACTCAGTGTATAGAGAGCAGCGGCGGCTGTAACCGTGTCCCTGGCACTGGCTGACTTCAGGATCAGTATTATAGCCTGTCAGTCAGTGCCAGGAGCGTGGTTCCAACCACCGCTCGCTATACATTGAGTGGTGACTGATTCCAAGTTGGTGTCACTCCTCTGACTGGAAGCCGAACGCTGCCTGGGGGAATGAGGGGTTCTCAGGGTGGTATCTGCACAGTGTTAGAATGCTATTAACCTGTAAATTAACCCCATATCTGAAGGATAGTAGTAGCGTTATTTTACATGACAGATTCCCTTAAAGGTTTACATTAACAAATGCCGGATGAAAGGATACCTAGACACTCCATGCTCTCTGCACACTTTGCAATTACTCCTTTCATAGCTGCAACCTCTGGATTTACGTTCATAAAAGCATATCTCTCTTGTCTATTGCTGTAATACTACAGCACTAACACATGTAGGAACTCCCATACAGTCAGATATCCAAGGCCTCTCCTTCACACACAGTTCTCTACCTTTTATGTCAGCTCTCCAATTTTTGAGGGCCTCCCCAATATGCTGTAGTCACAGGGTGAGAAGAAATAACAGACTTGTGGAGAACAAAAAATGGAACATGTAGTAAAGCATTAAAACCCCATATCGGATGACAAAATTAATCTACACCCCAGGCCAAACCTCAACAATAAACCCCAACCTAAACGAGACCCCAAAATGTATCCAGACATGGCGGCCCTGATCATGCAGCCAATCAAAGGTCACCAATGACCCACACAATTTGTTAAAAGCAAGCAACCCTTTGCCATAATGATTTTTTTGTCATATTTGAAATGAATGGAATATTATAAGACTCACTTAGGAGGAAGACACCGAGAATTTAGTCGTTAAAAAATAAAACATGAACATCTGATTTATAAAACAGAAGAACACATGATTAAATCACGGCACAGCAGCTAGCTGAGCTTTTAGTGTCCTTTCAGACATCTTGAAAATTAATATGTTGATATAGTAGATCACAGTAGGGTCGGGGTGTTATTGCAATATCTCCATGCTATAAATCATAGATAGCCGCCACAAGGAGTTGACACGTCGTCAATGGGCCATTAGTTTTAACAATCCCACTTTTACGCAGTTTATTGCAGATTTGGTTTTATTATTCACAAAACAAAGACTTCTTCCATTAAGGAGAACACAGTTAATTCAGTCTGCTCCTTCAATCAGCATGCAAAGAAAAATGAATCCCTAATGTATAACTGATAGAAGCAAATTAAATGAGTGCTGGGTTTTCTTAACACAAAATGATGCATTCATTTACATCTTATGAAAGACAAAATTCTGTTTTCCCCTTTGAAGAAATTTGTGTTTTATTTAATGTGTTGATTCCTAATTTTGTTCCATTCCAGTGATTTCCTATGAAAGTATGGCAGGGTCACAACCTTTCTCAAGCATAAAAGAACTAATCTGTATGATGGATTTGTACACAGTCACTAGCAGCATTAAGAGTGAATTTCATTATGAGCTAACTTCAAGGAAACCTGCCAAGTTGAACTTGTTGTCTGAGCAAAAGAGGAAGGAATGGAGTAAATTATTTTGTGGGAAAAGATTCATTAGAACTATTCATTTCAATCTGTTTATTCGAACTTAGGAGTCCAGTGGGTGGCTCCTATGCACTGACAGCCTTCTTTGTATACGCTTGTATATGCTAACAGCTGTCAATCAATGGTTAGAACGCCCACTGGACCTGAAGTCTTGAATCATCAGGTATTTGAAGGAGTAGATCAAAAGTTCTACTAAATCTTTTCCCTGAAAAACAATATAAAAATCAGAAAATACTCCTGAAACTGGATGTTCTTCGCCACTGATTCCCTTTTGGATACAAACCAAAATATTCCCTTGATGTACAAAAATAATAACTATAAGATTATAAAATAGCCCTGTATGAAATATGACAGAAATTAAAATTATTTACGCTTTTGCTTATATAGATCTATTATATTCCGCAGCGCTTTGCATACATTATCATCGCTGTTCCCAATGGGGCTCACAATTTAAATTCTCTATCAGTATGTCTTTGGACTAAAGGTATGCTCATAATGGCGCTGTTCTGCTGATTTACTAGATACATTAGGGAAAATAAGTATTTGATACAATGCCGGTTTTGCGAGTTTCCCCACCTACAAAGAATGTAGAGGTTTGTAATTTTTATCATAGGTACACTTCAACTGTGAGAGATAGAGTGTAAAAATAAAAACCCAAAAATCACATTGTAGGATTTTTACATAATTAAATTGCTTATTATTGCATGAAATAAGTATTCAAACAGGTAATGAGCGCAGAGTAGGAAGGCTTCTTAACCCCTTCACGACCTTTGACGCCACATAGGCGTCATGAAAAGTCATGCCAAAACGACCCATGACGCCTATGTGGTGTCATGACTTTAAAGCCCCCCTGCGGGTCGGGTGACCGGGGTCACTGAAAGGTCACCTGACCCGCACACAGAGGACACCTTAGCGTGTGGCTTAGCCCCCACGTGCCTACGATCGCTCTGATTAGCTGTTAAAAGTGAAACTGCCAATCAGAGCGATTGTAATATTTCATCAATGAAATTTGATGAAATATTACAAATCCAGCCATGGCCGATGCTGAAATAGCATCGGCCATGGCTGGAGACACTGAACCGACCCCCCCTAACTGACTGACAGCACTGATCAGCCGCCGCCACCATCTGACGGTGCCGATCGGCAGCCGCTGTCAAAATCTGCCCCCCGCCTTCCCTCCGGTCCCCCCGCCCTCCGATCACCCCCTTTCACCCTCCACGAGGTCTCCGAACTCCCTATGGCCGTCCCGCCATCCCGGATCATGGGCGCCGCCATCTTGGAAAATGGCGGGCGCATGCGCAGTGCGCCCGCCGGGAATCTGTAACGCTGCAGATTCATTCATATATTTTGATCACTGTCACAGTGATCAAAATAAATAGAAAAGTAAATCACCACCCCCCTTATCACCCCCATAGGTAGGGACGTATAAAAAAATAAAGAAAATATTTTTATTTTTCCTTAAGTTTAGGGTTAGGGCTAGGGTTAGAATTAGGGTTAGGGCCGGAATTAGGGTTAGGGCCGGAATTAGGGTTGGGATTAAGGTTAGGGTTGGAATTAGGATTGGGATTACGGTTAGGCTTGTGGTTAGGGTTAGAGTTGGGATTAGGGTTAGGGGTGTGTTGGGGTTAGGGTTGGAGATAGAATTGAGGGGTTTCCACTATTTAGGCACATTGATTCCATCCAATTTTGCGTTCAAAAAGTTAAAAAGTGCTCCCTCCAATTCGAGCCCCGATGTGCGCCCAAACAGTGGTTTACCCCCACATATGGGGTATCAGCGTACTCAGTAAAAATTGCACAACAACTTTGGGGGTCTAATTTCTCCTGGTACCCTTGGGAAAATAAAAAATTGGGGGCTAAATAATTATTTTTGTGGATAAAAAATTATTTTTTATTTTCACGGCTCTGAGTTATAAACTTCTGTGAAGCACTTGGGGGTTCAAAGTGCGCACCACACATCTGTGGTCTAGTTTCCAAAATGGAGTCACTTGTGAGGGGTTTCCACTGTTTAGGTACATCAGGGGCTCTGCAAATGTAACATGACACCCGCAGACCATTCCATCAAGTCGGCATTTCAAAGCGTCACTACTTCCCTTCCGAGCCCCAACGTGTGCCCAAACAGTGGTCCCCCCCACATATTGGGTACCAGCGTACTCAGGAGAAACTGGACAACAACTTTTGTGGTCCAAATTTATCCTGTTACCCTTGTGAAAATAAAAAATAGTGGGCTAAAAATCATTTTTTGAGGAAAAAATTTTTTTTTTTATTTTCACGGCTCTGCTTTATAAACTTCTATGAAGCACTTCGGGGTTCAAAGTGCTCACCACACCTCTTAAATTAGTTCCTTGGGTGGTCTAATTTCCAAAATGGGGTCACTTGTGGGGGGTTTCCACTGTTTAGGTACATCAGGGGCTCTGCAAACATAATATGACACCCGCGGACCATTCCATCAAGTCGGCATTTCAAAACGTCACTACTTCCCTTCCGAGCCCCAACGTGTGCCCAAACAGTGGTCCCCCCGACATATGGGGTACCAGCGTACTCAAAACAAGCTGGACAACAACTTTTGGGGTCCAAAATTATCCTGTTACCCTTGTGAAAATAAAAAATAGTGGGCTAAAAATCATTTTTTGATGAAAAAAAATTTTTTTTATTTTCACGGCTCTGCATTATAAACTTCTGTGAAGCACAAGGGGGTTCAAAGTGCTCATTATGCATCTAGATAAGTTCCTTAGGGGGTCTAGTTTCCAAAATGGGGTCATTTGTGGGGAGCTCCAAAGTTTAGGCACACAGGGGCTCTCCAAACACGACATAATCTCCGCTAACAATAGGAGCTAATTTTCCATTCAAAAAGTCAAATGACGCTCCTTCCTTTCTGTGCCCTGCCGTGCGCCCAAACAGTGGTTCCCCCCACATATGGGGTACCAGCGTACTCAAGATAAACTGGACAGCAACTTTTGTGGTCCAATTTATCCTGTTACCATTGTGAAAATAAAAAATAGCGGGCTAAAAATGATTTTATATTTTCACTGCTCTGCTTTATAAACTTCTGTGAAGCACGTGGGGGTTCAAAATGCTCACAACACATCTAGGTAAGTTCCTTCGGGGGTCTAGTTTCCAAAATGGGGTCACTTATGGGGGAGTTCCAATGTTTAGGCACACAGGGGCTCTCCAAACGCGACATGGTGTCCGCTAACGATTGGAGCTAATTTTCCAATCAAAAACTCAAATGGCGCTCCTTCCCTTTCAGGCCCTGCTGTGCGCCCAAACAGTGGTTTATGACCACATATGAGGTATCGGTGTGCTCAGAAATTGCCCAACAAATTTTAGGATCCATTTTATCCTGTTGCCCATGTGAAAATGAAAAAACTGAGGCTAAATAAAATTTATGTGAAAAAAAAGTACTTTTTTTTACGGATCAATTTGTGAAGCACTTGGGGGTTAAAAGTGCTCACTATGCATCTAGGTAAGTTCCTTGGGGGGGTCTAGTTTCCAAAATGTGGTCACTTGTGGGGGAGCTCCAATGTTTAGGCGCACAGTGGGTCTCCAAACGCGACATGGCAACCGCTAAATATTCAAGCATATTTTCCATTCAAAAAGTCAAATGGCGCGCCTTCCCTTCTGAGTCCTGCCGTGCGTCCAAACAGTAGTTTATGACCACATATGAGGTATCGGTGTACTCAGGAGAAATTGCCCAACAAAATTTACGATCCGTTTTATCCTAATGCCCATGTGAAAATGATAAAATTGATGCTAAAAGAAAATTTATGTTGGAAAAATTAAAATGTCCATTTTTTTCCTCCACGTTGCTTTAGTTCCTGTGAAGCACCAGAAGGGTTAATAATCTTCTTCAATGTAGTTTTGAGTAGTTTGAGGGGTGCAGTTTTTAGAATGGTGTCACTTTTGGGTATTTTCTGCCATATAGACCCCTCAAAGTGACTTCAAATGTGAGGTGGTCCCTAAAAAAAATGGTTTTGTAAAATGTTATTTATTAACTATTTTGTGTCAGATAGCTCTCTGGTTTAACAGAATAAAAATTCAAAATTTGAAAATTGCTAAATTTTCACAATTTTCGCCAAATTTTTATTTTTTTCACAAATAAACGCAAAAATTATCGACCTAAATTTACCACTAACATGAAGCCCAATATGTCACAAAAAACAATCTCGGAATCGCTAGGATGCGTTGAAGCGTTCCGGAGTTATTACCTCATAAAGGGACACTGGTCAGAATTGCAAAAAATGGCCAGGTCATTAAGGTCAAAATAGGCTGGGTCATGAAGGGGTTAAAGAAAAACTAACAGGTCTGTGAGAGGCAGAATTATTGCTGGCTGATAAATGATCAAATACTTATTTCATGCAATAATACGCAATTTAATTATGTAAAAATCATACAATGTGATTTTTGGGTTTTTATTTTTAGAATCTGTCTCTCACCGTTGAAGTGTACGTACGATAAAAATTACAGACCTCTCCATTCTTTGTAGGTGGAAAGACTTCGGTAGCGAATCAAACACTTATTTTGCCCACTGTATCTTCAGTGTAGAAAACTGAAGCCCGTTTTTTCTTAAATCGTCATTAGAAGTTTTAGATTCCTAAACGCTTCATGCATTGGAGCAGGCCTGTGAGGCGGGACTGTGGGTAGGTCTTCGGCTTTGCCATGGCCCCTCTGCAACCACCTGGTATCTTTATCTTCTTCCTCATTTAAATTTTGAGCTGTTGCTGTCCTAGCACCAGACTGATCTGTTGGCAGACTTCAGAAAAAATGGCACCACCCCTAGAGACATTTTTCTAAAGACCGCCAGGGGTCGATGTGCACACGCACTACCATTTTCCTGAAGCCTGCCATCAGATCAATCTGCGCAAGCGCCACACACAGCTGGGACGTGCCAGCGCAAAGTTTAAATGAGAAAGATGATAAACACATCATAGGCTGTGGAGGGGTCGTAGCAGAGCTGAAGACCCTACCCACAGTCCCGCACTAATGCATGAAAAGGTTAGGAATCCAAAACTTCTAATGAGGATTTAAGAATAACCAGGCTACAGGTTTCTACACTGAATCTATTAAATCAGTATGACAGCGCCATTATGCACATACCTTTAGTTTATCATGGATGTTATTGTTGAAAGGTTCTCTTTAAGTTATAAAGGATCTAGAGCGCAAGCAGTTAACACACATGTAGCTCTGTATATAAATGAGCACTGCTAAATCAGGACTGCTTACATTTTCATCTTCTTGCATGTGAATAACTCAAAGCAATAGATTTGTCATTTTGATTTTAAGCAGTCCCTGGGGATTGAAGTGCTACACCTCTGAATTACTAATAGGTAAAGTTTTCAAGAGTAAAAAAAAATCCAAGGACTTTTGGAACAAAATTGTAGTTCCGGAAATACTTCAATAAGGAAGAAAACATGAAAGTCACTCTGAAATCTCTAAGAGGTGGCACCTGGGTTCTATAAGGTGGCACCTGGGCCTGTAAAGACATTTCTACAAAAAGATGAGATGTTACAATTCTGTGCACAACCCTATGTTTATGGAGATATATACTTCTGTTGCGGCTCAGATTTCTGCAATAAAAAGAGTCCAATTTTTACAGGCAAAGTTGTCTGTCGGTAATTTGTATATTAAATGTTGCGCAACAAAATTACTGATAAAGTTCTGGAGGGGAGATATGTTTCACTACGCCTAATGGTGCCAGTGATATAAAACCCAGAGTTTTTCCTCCAGCACATCAAGTGCTGTCATGGGTTAAGTCATTTGCATAATGGGCTGGCTTTTATGTGGACATCCATAGAGCTGGTGGGAGAAGGTCCACAGTATCTCCACCTGCAGATCTTCCAAAGGCAGCAGTGTTCAGTGTCTTTAGATGGAGAACTCCAGGAAAGTGTTGGTGCCTGTGTTAAGGTATGTTTCCACACTCAGGAAACGCTGCGGATTGGACGCTGCGTACAGTCGCAGTGTCCAATCCGCAGCGTCCACATGTTACAGCATAGTGGAGGGGATTTTATGAAATCCCATCTCCACTATGCGTGCAGGAACGCCGCGCGTACAAAAAGGGGGCAGCGCTTTGGGCGGAGCTGCATCCAAAGCACTGCCGTTTCCTGAACGTGGAAACATACTCTTAAAGGACCTGAACCGCGGACATTGCTAACTCTGATCGTGAGGAGACAGACTGTTCTTGTTTTGCTGTTTTGCCCAGAGAGCCCATATTTATTTTTCCAGCTTGGATTATGCTGCATTTAATAAACCAAGCACATTCTTAAAGAGACAGTGTTTTGTTTCTACCTCTGTGTCCAGACGAGTGAGCATCTACAGTTGATACATTGTTTTTCTTCACTCTTTCTGACCCCACGCCAGTGTCTTTTTTCCCCTAGCACAGCGTTTTTAGTGTATCTATGCACCAGCATTCTAACAAACTGACATTGGAGGAAAAATATGAAGCCTGCCAGATTATAAGCATACGGTGGCTTCTGTGCCCTCAGTGATCCAAACCAGCTAAGTACTCGGATAACCGCTTCTCAATCCCTATGTTTCCTCAAGTAAAATATTAATACTTAAGGGTCACTCACACGAGCGTATAATACTGACGGAGTGCAATGCGAGAAAGCATCATATTGCACTTTGACCAATGTTTGCAAATGAGTCCCTGCTCATCTGCAAGTTTTTCCTTAGCTCCAAGTGGACTGAGAAAAAAAATTACAGTATACTCCAATTGGATGCGAGATTCGGATCACACTCGCCAATGAAAGTCAATGGGTGGAAGAAAAAAAATCGGACGGCACTTTCAAAAATCTAATATATATATATTTGGGTCGCTATTTCTAAGACCTATAAACCTGTTTATTTTTCCGTCGATGGAGCTGTGTGAACGATTCGTTTTGCAACCTGGTTTATTGATACCATTTTGGGGTTCTAAGACATTTTGCTTTCCATTTTCTTTCTGGGGGAGGGGGCAGGGTAAGTGCGGCTACCAAATAATGGCAATTCTGGTAATTTTTTTTTCTTTTCAGTGCTTATCATACGGTTTAAAGTGAGAGAGCAACCTCAGCTTTGACTTCCTCTGGATGTCAATTACGTCCGAAGGAGGAGACAGTGAAGCGGTCGCTAGGATCACGTGACATTGCTATGCCCCGGGAAAGTCAGGGCCGACGCCACTGGACCAGCATTGACACTGACAGTGAGTAGTTATTATTTTATGTGGGGTGGGGTGATTGAGAAGGGATTGCTGAGTAATGGACAAACTCATAGAATCATAGAATCGTAGAGTTGGAAGAGACATCCTGGGCCATCTGGCCCAACCCTCTGCTCAAAGCAGGATTCGCTAAATCATCCCAGTCAGATGTCTGTCCAGCCTCTGTTTGAAGACTTCCATTGAAGGAGAACTCACCACTTCTCGTGGCAGCTTGTTCCACTCATTGTTCACTCTGTCAAAAAGTTTTTTCTAATATCTTATCTGTGTCTCCTCCCATTCAGTTTCATCCCATTGCTTCTAGTCTTTCCTTGTGCAAATGAGAATAAAGTTGATCCTTCTACAATGTGACAGCCCTTTAGATATTTGTAGACAGCTATTAAGTCTCCTCTCAGTCTTCTCTTTTGCAAACTAAACAATCCCAAATCCTGCAACCTTTCCTCATAAGACAGGGTTTGCAGACCGGCCACCATTCTGGTTGCTCTTTTCTGAACTTGCTCCAGTTTGTTGAAGTCTTTTTTAAAATGTGGTGCCCAAAACTGGACACAATATTCCAGATGAGGTCTGACCAAAGAGGAGTAGAGGGAAATAATGACTTCACGTGATCTAGACTATATGCTTCTGTTAATACATCCTAGAATTGCATTTGCCTTTTTTGCTGCTGCATCACACTGTTGACTCATATTCAGTCTGTGATCTATTAGTATACCCAAGTCTTTTTCACATGTGCTGTTGCTTAGGCCTATTCCTCCCATTCTGTATATGCTTTTTTCATTTTTATTGCCCAGATGTAGTACTTTGCATTTTTCCCTGTTAAAAACCATTCTGTTAGTTGCTGCCCACTGCTCCAGTTTATTTATATCATTTTGAATCCTCTCTCTCTCTTCTCTAGTATTAGCTATCCCTCCTAGCTTTGTGTCATCAGCAAATTTAATCAGTTTACCCTCAATTCCTTCATCTAAATCGTTGATAAAGATGTTGAACAATACAGGGCCCAGGACAGAGCCCTGTGGTACCCCACTTGAGACATTCTTCCAACTGGATGTGCAGCCATTTACGACCACTCTTTGGGTCCGATCACTAAGCCAGTTATGAATCCACCTAACAGTTGCCTTGTCCATTCCATACTTAGTCATTTTTTCAATAAGGATTGTATGAGATACTTTGTCAAATGCTTTGCTGAAGTCAAGATATACTATATCTACAGCATTTCCTTGATCCACCCAATCAGTGATTCCGTCATAGAAGGAAATTAAGTTAGTCTGACATGACTTATTAGTTACAAACCCATGCTGACTCTGTTTAATCACTTCATTCTTATCCAGGTACTGACATACATGTTGTTTAATAATTTGTTCAAAGATCTTTCCTGGTATAGAAGTCAGACTCACCGGCCTATAGTTGCCTGGGTCCACCTTCTTCCCCTTTTTGAAGATAGGAACAACATTTGCTCTTCTCCAGTCTTCTGGGACTTCCTTTAAGAAAGGAACTAATGCTTGGCTGTGTGAGCTGGTAAGAGAGATCTGTTGTCACGTAACACTGGTTTTTGTGACGATATCGCTATGTGTGATCAGCTCCCCCGCTGGTTATCGCTGATCGCGCAAGAACGTCCTGAGCCGTTTCTCGTCGTCAGCTTCCTGCTGTGACGACGAGCGACGCATAGACGCGGGCGGGAGGACGTCAGGATCGCCTCGTCTGACAGGTAAGTAGCGACCCCCGACCCCTGCGATGTCGCTGGTGAGATCTGCCTGTGTGGCAGCTCACTAGTGATCACTTAGCGATGTACCAGCGATCCTGACCGCGTCATATCGCTGGTCGGGATCGCTGGTACATCGCTAAGTGTGACAGTACCTTTACACAGTATGTTAAATAGTATATCAGCTTGCAAGACTATATTCTTGACCCACCAGACATAAACACTTAAATCCACAAGCCAATATACAGATGAAAAAACAAACTCCCCCTTGGCTTGCAAAAAAACACAGTCGTCTGGGTAATTAAGATATAATCTAGTTTCTTCACAACTGGTCTTACATTTTCCAATATTTTTCATTTACTAAAAAACCTAAGATATTCATAGTTGATTAGGTGAGCGATCGGCTGTGCTCTACAACAGGACCAGACCTCTATAAAAAGACAGTTTTGTTGTGAGTTCTTCTCACTAAGAATCCTTGTAAATTCTTAGACATCCGCGGTCCACTGTACATGGTGCCATAGCTATTTCTACACAAATATAGAAGGGATAGTCAAGGGGTCCTTGGAAACAGCTGACAGCTTCCTACCATTTATATATGTTTTATCACAATGTCACACAGCAATCTACATTGTTGAGGAAGACTCAGTATAATTATTAGACCCATTTTAAAGCTGTCAGGCTTTAAGCAAGAAAGGTCTTATTTATACCCTCAAGCTCAATTACTGCAGTGTTAGCAAGCAGTGCTCAGCAATCTGTCAATTTCATAATGGGATTGAAGGCAGAAACAATAATGATTATCTGCACTCTGCTTAACAATGTCAGGAAGGCAGAAATGGGATTGAGCCAGACATGTCGAGCTGATGTTATCATTAATCCTTACACTAAATCTGAAGATCTGGAATTTAAATGTTTTACTTCTTAATGAAATCTCACATATTTTGCAGCAGTGGTTACTTGCTAGTTAATTATTATTTATAAATGCAAAAAATGTATCTTATGTAGATTGGAGACCAACCAGATGCTGCATAGGAAGTGCAACAATATACGGAGGCCATCCAAATAATGGATGGGCAGGCCAGAAGCAGGAGCCACTCTGAATGGCACGAATTTGTAAAGTGAAGTAAAGACATGGCTGTGATGTCGCTTTAATACTGATTAAACTGATACTTTTGATGAAGAAATCCGCTTTGTTTTTCTTCTTAAATCAGCATTTTAGGCTTTCTGCCACTTAGATTTCGGTGCACAGGGTCTTCCCCTCCTCGTCTGTGATTTTCCAGCCCCACTACTGCCTCCAGTCTGGGAATGACCAAACTCATCTGTTAAAAATCTCAGCAGGCCAGAGGCAGGCATATTGGCCAACGCAAGATGTATGGAGAGAGAAAGAATGCTAATATGATCGTCATACCACTTTATTCCCTTTTCACACAAGCAGTTTCTTGCAACAATTTTAGGACCCAAATAAGTGATTTAACCAACCAAAAAACAAGTGTTTTGCTTGTTCTTCAGTTGATTGGTGGCATGTGTGCATGGATCAATGACCGAAAATGAGAGGTGCTACAATCTTATAAATGCCCCTGTAAAAGGCCCTTAAAAGGAATCTTTCACCTAATTTTCGGCCTATCAGCTGCAGCCACAGCCATCATGGGCTTATCTACAGAACAGCGGGGGACATAGGTGAGTACTGTTTTTTTTTTTTCTTTTTAACTCCGGGTCCTATTGGGGACCTGTGCTGCAAAATGGGGACGTTTACCTGCCTACTAGGAACCTGTGCTACCTACTGGGGACCTGTACCTGCCTATTGGGGACCTGTATCTGCCTATTGGGGACCTGTATCTGCCTATTGGGGACCTGTATCTGCCTATTGGGGACCTGTACCTGCCTATTGGGGACCTGTGCTACCTATTGGAGATCTGTATCTGCCTATTGGGGACCTGTGCTGCCTATTGGTGACCTGTACCTGCCTACTGGGTACCTATGCTACCTACTGGGGACCTGTACCTGCCTATTGGGGACCTGTGCTGCCTATTGGGGACCTGTACCTTCCTATTGGGGACCTGTGCAACCTACTGGGGACCTGTACCTGCCTATTGGGGACCTGTTCCTGCCTATTGGGGACCTGTGCTACCTGTTGGGGACCTGTACCTGCCTATTGGGGACCTGTACCTGCCTATTGGGGACCTGTGCTGCCTATTGGGGACCTGTACCTGCCTATTGGGGACCTGTACCTGCCTATTGGGGACCTGTGATACCTTTTGAGGACCTGTGCTACCTGTTGGGGACATTTTCCTGCCTATTGGGGACCTGTGCTGCCTATTGGGGACATTTATCTGCTTATTAGGGATCTGTGCTGCCTATTGGGGACCTGTTCCTGCCTATTGGGGACCTGTGCTGCCTATTGGGGACCTGTGCTGCCTATTGGGGACATTTACCTGCCTATTAGGGACCTGTGCTGCCTATTGGGGACATTTACCTGACTATTGGGGACCTGTGCTGCCTATTGGGGACATTTACCTGCCTATTAGGGACCTGTGCTGCCTATTGGGGACCTGTGCTACCTATTGGGGACATTTACCTGCTTATTAGGGACCTGTGCTGCCTATTGGGGACCTGTACCTGCCTATTGGGGACCTGTGCTGCCTATTGGGGACCTGTACCTGTCTATTGGGGACCTGTACCTGCCTATTGGGGACCTGTACCTGCCTATTGGGGACCTGTACCTGCCTATTGGGGACCTGTGCTACCTTTTGAGGACCTGTGCTACCTGTTGGGGACATTTTCCTGCCTATTGGGGACCTGTGCTGCCTATTGGGGACATTTATCTGCTTATTAGGGATCTCTGCTGCCTATTGGGGACCTGTTCCTGCCTATTGGGGACCTGTTCCTGCCTATTGGGGACCTGTGCTGCCTATTGGGGACATTTACCTGCCTATTGGGGACCTGTGCTGCCTATTGGGGACATTTACCTGCCTATTGGGGACCTGTTCCTGCCTATTGGGGACCTGTGCTGCCTATTGGGGACATTTACCTGCCTATTGGGGACCTGTGCTGCCTATTGGGGACATTTACCTGCCTATTGGGGGCCTGTGCTGCCTATTGGGGACATTTACCTGCCTATTAGGGGCCTGTGCTGCCTATTGGGGACATTTACCTGCTTATTGGGGACCTGTGCTGCCTATTGGGGACCTGTACCTGCCTATTGGGGACATTTACCTGCCTATTAGGGACCTGTGCTGCCTATTGGGGACCTGTGCTACCTATTGGGGACCTGTGCTGCTTACTGGGGACATTTACCTGCCTTTTAGGGACCAATGCTGCCTCTTGGGGATTCTTGCACCACACTAGTCTGAACCTGAGGTAAAAGTGGAGTTCCACCAATATGGGCACTGGTGAGGCTGCATTGATGGGCACTGATCAGGCTGCTTTGATGGGCACTGATCAGGCTGCATTGATGGGCAGTGCAGTCTGTATGTCTCTGTATAGGCAATTTTACTGCTGGTATATTGTTTTTGTAGCGCTGTATATATGTTGGTATTTTACTAATAGCAATTTTGAATCCCTAGGAAACAATGATATCAAGAAAGGGAAAAAATTGACTCGAAGTGTAGGATATTCGAAGAACCCAAAAGAATCGGTAAGTTTGATGATTTAACTTTACTTCTTCATTTTTAATATTGTATTTGTTCCTATTTTGTTTTATGATTTCTAAATAAGATATGTGCAGTGTGCATATGAATTTGGTGCTAATTTTTTTTAAACTATATTCCGGCCCACCAATGGTCCGAGAGACCGTGATCTGGCCCCCTGTTTAAAAAGTTTGAGGACCCCTGCTGTAGATAAACCCCCGATGAAACTTGAAAGATAAAAACATGTTAGATTATACTCACCAGGGGGCGGTGTGTGTCGCGGTCCGGCGCCTCCCATCTTCATACGATGACGTCCTCTCCTCCTTGCTTCTCCCTTGGCTCCTGCGTATGCGTACTTTCTCTGCTCTGTTGAGGGCAGAGTAAATTACTGCAGTGCGTAGGTGCCGGGAAAGGTCAGAGAGCTCCGGCGCCTGCGCACTGCAGTACTCTACTCTGCCCTCAATAGGGCAGAGAAAGTGCACCTGCGCAGGAGCCGAGGGAGAAGCAAGGAGGAGGACATCATCGTATGAAGATGGGAGGCGCCGGACCGGACGGCGACACCCATCGGACCGGACCGGACCGAACGCCGGGGTGAGTATAATCTAACTTTTTTCTTATCTTTCAAGTTACATTGGGGGTTTATCTACACATTACAGAATGCTGTAGATAAGCCCCTGATGGCTGTGGCCGCAGCTGATAGACCAAAAATGGGGTGACAGATTCCCTTTAAAGGGATATTGTAAAGCTATTAAATTGCTTTAATTAATTAGAAGGCATGAAAATAAGCAAATTTGCAACTGACTTTCTATCTGCTGTCATTCTCCTACTTTGAGAGCTTTTATCTGTTAAGGTACATTCCCACGGTCAGTAAACTTTAATAATCTTAATCTGGTCCATTTGTGTTTACTCTCAATCATCCATGATTGAATTAATCGGATCACTACCCCACGCCTTGGTCACATCTAATAATTTCCCAGCCATATCTCCAGTATAGTATTTATACATCCTGTTTGATATAATAATTTTTCTATTTCACTCCAATATTCATTGTTTTTCAATTGCTGAATTTGTTTCCGTTTTCTTGAATCAGGTTCTCATTAAATAAGGATCATATCTTACGGTGTAAGACACTTCCTTTTCTAGTAAATATAAGAGCTCTGCTTTTTCCCTCAGAAATGATCTTTCACTGGAACACAAATTTATATTTCTCTCAATACAACAATGGATCTACTAGGTGTCCATTTTGTTCTCCTCATATTGGCCAAGCATTCAATGAATAAGTGAAAATTTTTTTTTATTCTTTTAGAGGTATATTGGGAAATTACATGACAAGTGGATAGCTCCAGAGAAACCCCAAACAGGGGAATGATCAGAGATCGTCATATTATAAATCTTAAAAGATTAAATTCTATCTTTGTAGTTACTGGAAACATGAACATAATCCAATTTGGATGGCATTCTATGTGGGTTGGAAAAGTTGCTATATTTGGCATGAGGAGTATTTGAGAATTTTTTTTTACTAATTTTTGCCCTTAAAGACGTGGCACTTTTCGAAAAATGTGTGGGACTCAGATGGCATGGTCAACCATTGCATAACGGATTAACTAAACTGTACGCCATAAAGCTGGGGTAAATTGTAGTTGAACTATAGATCATATTGGAATCATTTTAATTGAGTCTGACAAGCAATAAGTCAAAAAAATGCACTAAAATTTGAGTGCACACTTCTGGCACAAAGTAAGCCAACTCGTACTGTAGGTGGTGTAGGCGAGCAAAAACAGATGTAAATTGCATGTTCAAATAAACATAAAAGCCTAAAAAAGAGAAACTATTCATTATCAGCTTTAAACATGGCCCTATGGATAGACATATCAGAGCAGCCTTACACAGGAATTGGCACATCCTTGAAAAGGACAAGGACTTAGCAGACATAGTGTCTAGAGGCCCTTTAAGGCCCTTTTACATTTAGCGATGCACCAGCGATCCGACCAGCGATCTGACCCGTCAGGATCGCTGGTGCATCGCTAAATGATCGCTAGTGAGCTTTCATACAGAAAGATCTCACAGCGATGCAGCAGCGACGCAGCGCACGATACTCACCTTTCACACACAGCGATCCAGATGTCCTCCCGCCCGCCTCCACGCGTCGCTCGTCTCACACAGCAGGAAGCCCAGCAGGAAGCTGACGACGAGAAATGGAGCTGCCCGATCTTGCGCGACCAGTGATGAGCAGCGGGGGAGCCGGTCGGAGGTAAGTATCACACATAGCGATATCGCTAGCGATATCGCTATAACGTCACAAAACCGGTGACGTTTTAGCGTATTGCTAGCGATATCGCTATGTGTAAAAACCCCCTTTAGTGTCATGCTGGAGAACAACTAATCTGAAGAACATATTAGTCCACAATCGCCTTAGGACAGAAACAACAAAAAATTGTCTCACAGTTGACAAACCGGTAGGTAAATATAAATAATCTAATCTTTTGTTTTTATATAGCGCTAACATATTCCGCAGTGCTTTACAGTTTGCACATATTATCATGCGGACACTGTGCGTTTTGCACATTACATCTATCCTGAAAATGTCTGCAAACAGGAGATGTTTTACATGAGGTACCCGATTTTATTACTTGCCGAACTAATTATGTAGTCTATGTTATATTTTGTCCCTTTAGCTTTTTTTTATATAAGCAAAACCATCCAGTCTCCAATTTTCCGTTTTAGAGAACATCATAGATCTATAGAAACCGGAAAGCGTTCACCTCGCCTGATTAATCATATGAGGGAGCACCATGATGGCACTGCTAATCCATTGTGATTTGCAGGAATTGAAAAGGTCAGCTTACCAGCCCAGGGAGGTGATCTCCATAAAATACTCCTTACGGGAGGCCAGGTGGATCCTGCGCACCCGAGCATAGAGTGCCGCGGGATTCAACGACAAATGTGATATGTCAGTGTTTCTATGAGTATGTAAGTAGTACATCTATTCACTTTTTAATTGTTGTAGTTACTATGTAACATTGTTTTCATTTGTAGCCTAATGGAGGTGTGTTCATGTTAATAGTCTGAGGGGAGGGATGGGGTGTATCCCTCTTTACCTGTAAAAGTTTGATGTCACTTCCTGCACACCATAGGACCCGTTGAAGCGCAGGAGGCACAAAACGGCTGTCGTCTACTGTGCATCTCCTGAGTACCTTCCTGCTGGCATGTTTTAACCAGGTGAACCAATAAAGAAAGTTTTGACAAAGGACCAGTGAGTGCCATTATTTTTCTTCTATGGACATAAAACTGGAGCAATTTTACAGTTTGCAATGACTAAGAAATATACATTATTGATCAATCTGTCCAAGTGTGTCTGCCCTTCATATAGAAAACCCTAGAGAAGTCTGGGTCACCATTATCACTATATAATTTACACTTGTGCTCTGAGCTTAATTTTGCTGTTCTAAAAGATAAAAAGCTAAATTTAGGCTAAATAACCAAAGAAAGTGCAAAAGTTTCACATCTAATCAGTAAAGGTGCAAGAAATATTTGCTTTATAGCACTATCTGGAGCAGACTGGAAAGAGAGAGATAGTTACAATAACACGCAGTTTTCCATTATCATCCTCATCACATGCATCATGACTGTCAAAGTGCACCTGTCAAAGCAATGAAATCCTCGATGGGAATTAATCTGGTCTCCGACATAACCCATGAATCAAAAGAGACAACGCCGGAATCAGCTCAGAAGGTGAACCACAGAGGATCATCCACAGGCTGAAAAGAGAAGGGTTTATAGTGAAATATACAACAAAAAGCAGAACGTAGAAGTTTTCTGAAACACCTTATTTTAATGTATTTTCCAAAAGATCCATGATGCCAACCCAGCACAGCAAAATGAGAAAGTAAGCAGAAACCTGATTTTTCAAATGTATAGGAAACTGGTCACGTCCAGAAACGCTATTTACAAGCAGATATAGGGTTAATCTGCAGGGAAAAAACATTAAGTTACTGTGAATTCGGTTTACTGGAGAAGCGGCTACAGGGAGAAAATAAAGCTCTATTCTCCCTGCTCACTTCCAGTTACCAGGGCAGTGCAGGAAGTGGTTACATCCATGGCTCAGTATACTGTGAGTGCAGCTGTAATTATTCCCCGGCATTCTGATTGACAGCCTAGTGAGCAGTGACTTACGCCGCACACTGCACTTTTCTATATCGTAAAGTAAAGGGGTTCCTAGGGATCGTCAGGAGTGTAGGGACACTGACTCAGGGGAGTGCAGGAGGTCTCCACATCCCCGTTCCCTATTGCAGGAACCTCCATTGTAACGGTTACCCCGGTGTTTCCCTTAACTGTTTAAATTCGCCCTGCTGGAGGCGGTGTATCCAGGTTCACGGGTGTTATAGAAATTCGCCCTGCTGGAGGCGGTGTATCCAGTCACTCGTGACATCACACTTTACGGCTAGATAACGACCCTAAGCATACCTCCAAATCGTCGAAAGGATGGCTTCATCAGAAGAAGATCAAAGTTTTGGAATGGCTCAGCCAGAGCCCAGACCTGAATCGTATTGAAAATCCATTGGTTGACCTAAAGAGGGGGCTTTACACAGGAGATACCCTCGAAATCTGGTACATTTTGGGCATTATTTAAAGGAGTAGTGGACAAAGATTGCCAATTCTAGATGGGCCATGCTTATAGACTCCTACCCAAAAAGACTAAATGTTGTGATAAATTCAACACCCCGAAACAGCTGTCTGTGGATGGATACCTGGCCTTGGTATTTCCCTTGTCATATCCTGTAAACTCGTAAAAGAGCTGGATATTGATTTAAAGGGCCACTTAATATGGTGGTAATGGTGGTTTCCGAAAGGAGGCACTCCTTGGCTGGGTCCTTCCCTGGAGGAAGATCTGGCTAGTCCTGTGTTTGAGACTCTTAAATGAGGCTCCACGGACTTTATTTGCATATTTGTATTTCCCAGGGAGCAATGCACCTAGGATTTCACTGTGATTGAGCGCCTTTGCCGGCTGCCGCAGTGTTTTCTTTGATTGGTCTCCCTGAGGTCAGTGATTGTTTCGTGATGTTGGTCTACTAGGCATTGCTCCCACCTAGCCAGAATCCTACTCCACACTGATGAGGGGCAACACCCCGAAACAGCTGTCTGTGGATGGATACCTGGCCTTGGTATTTCCCTTGTCATATCTGTAAACTTGTAAAGAGCTGGATATTGACTTAAAGGGCCACTTAATATGGTGGTAATGGTGGTTTCCGAAAGGAGCCACTCCTTGACTGGGTCCTTCCCTGGGGGAAGATCTGGCTAGTCCCGTATTTGAGACTCTTAAATGAGGCTCCACGGACTTTATTTGCATATTTGTATTTCCCAGGGAGCAATGCACCTAGGATTTCACTGATTGAGCGCCTTTGCCTGCTGCCGCAGTGTTTTCTTTGACTGGTCTCCCTGAGGTCAGTGCTTGTTTCGTGATAAATTCAAATAGTACTTCAACAAGGTAATAGTTTAAGCGTATACATATTTATGCAACCACATTACTTTAGTTATTTTTTGATTTCAGTTTATTTTTCAGTTTAATTTTACAGATTATGAGTAACAATAAAAGGTTGGAAATGTTCTGAAATGATGGTATGATTTCTTTTTTACATGACAAAAACCTAGTATTGTAACAGGGTTGTGGAGACTTTTTATAGCCACTGTATGTGAAGAGGAAAAAAAATGTAGATCTATACAGAGCTTCTATCAAAGTTATAGTTATAATGTTTTACGATTGATTTAGCTTATGCTTAAGGCCATGTGCCCACGTTGCAGAAATGCTGCGGAAATCTCTGCAGTATTTCTGCCACGCATTGCCGTGAGTAAAACGCAAGCGGAATTCCCATGCATTTTCCCGCAAAACACAAGCGTTTTTAGCTTGCAGAATTCTTGCGCTTTTCAAGCGATTTGAAGCATTGCTTGGAAAGGTGATTGACAGGTTGGTCACACTTGTCAAGCATAGTGCTTGACAAGTGTGACAAACTTTTTACTGTTGATGCTGCCTATGCGGCATCAATAGTAAAAGGTAGAATGTTAAAAAAAAAAAAAAAGAAAATATGGTTATTCTCACCTTCCGACAGCCCCCGATCACCTAAGCGGCGCTCCCGGTACATTCCGCTCCCAGGGATGTATTGCGAGAATCACCCCAGATGACGTCACGTTAGCAAGACCACGACGTCATCTGGGGTGATTCGCGCAATGCATCCCTTGGACCAGAAGATGCTGCCTGAGAGGCGGGAAGGACTCCAGGGGCCGCCAGAAGGTGAGTATATCACCATTTTTTATATTTATTCTATTTTTTACAGGAATATGGTACCCAGAGCATGGAGGAAAGTCTCCTCTAGACCCTGGGTACAATCCGCACATGATGCGCTCACTTTACGCATGGTGGGCATAGCCACATGCGTAAAGCGAGCGTTTCAATGCAATCCTATGGCGGCGGAATCACCGCGATTCCGCAGGAATAATGGACATGCTGCAGATTTTACTACTATGCGATTCCGCAGCGGAAAAATCCGCAGCATGGGCACAGCATCTGCGGAATCCCATAGGATTGCATGGGATGTGTTTTAATAGCGTTTTTAAGCGTTTCCGCTGCGGAAAAAAAGCGGCAAAAACGCTTAAAAAACACAACATGTGCACATACCCTAAAGCATACGGTACCTGTCAGATTAAACATAACCTGTAGAAAAGCATAGTATTGCTGCCCTCGTCCCCCACAACAAGTTATAACTGCTTTTGGTGCAAGAACCAAATTTGTGCACAAATATAATTTCCCCAAGAAATGTCCCGATTCTCAAGCTCTGTAACTAGTCATGCACTCTTTCTGAGCCAGCGGTTATTCTTTATTAGCATTCTGTCAGCACTATAGGTATTGGAACTTACATTCCTAGCATGTGTTATCACTAGTGATGAGTGAGTATACTCGTTGCTCGGGTATTCTCCGAGTATACTGGCGTGCTCGGAGATTTAGTTTTTGTCGAAGCAGCTGCATGATTTGTGGCTGCTAAACAGCCTGAATACATGTGTGGAATTCCCTAACAAACAGGCATTCCTCACATGTATTCAGGCTGTCCAGCAGCCACAAATCATGCAGCTGCGTTGACACAAACTAAATCTCCGAGCACACCAAAATACTCGGACACCAGAGCATGCTCGGGGAGACCCGAGCAACGAGTATACGCGCTCATCACTAGTTATTACCAAAGGCTTGCCTACTCTAAAATGAAAGCTTACCTCTTTTGTTATGCCTGTGCTGTTTGTCAGACAGGAGAATAGGAGCAGAGAGACAAAGACCCATCCCTAGTTCCTGTTATTCCTCTCAGCTGCTTGGAGGTGGATGCAACGCAACATCTGGCAAGGGTCAGCCAGTTAACTAGAAGAAAGAAACTACAGTGACCAGTTAGAGTAATTTAATGGAGTCTTTAAGATGTTCTCTAATACTAATAAATTAGGGTATATCTTGGAAAACGTCAAAAAGCTATGGTCCTTCATTAAGTGTTTTAGATGCTTTGGTAAGAGCTCAAGCAAACCCCTGTTTCTGTGTAATTATCCAACAAGCCTAAATGATAACAACATTTAAACTAAAAAATGTTTTAAAGGACTAAAAGTAGCCTTTTTTTACATAATATATGATGTGATACCTTTGATATTTAAGGCCTTAGTTGACCATCTGATGTCAATTGGGTGTGGCTAATAATACCAAATAGACTAATAATAGTTATATATTTACTTACCTAATTTCTATAGCTTTCGCTAAGAAAATTGAGCACCAATGCAGATGCTAATCTCACTTTATTAGAACGCTACATGGAGCTATTTATCTGTTATTCTACTTGAAAATATCTGCAGAAATTGTCAAACTGTCACTTTATAATTTCCCACTGTCAGCACGGATTTGAGACACACTGGGTGATGGTAACATCGATTTGTCAATTTATTTATACATTCACATTTTGTTTTCATCCTAGGTGCTGTCTGTTAATAGCCACAGTGTGGATGTGCACCTACACGTTACACTTATATCAACGTGTGTTCACGCTCACTTCTTTGGTTTTACTTTAGTTT
Organism: Dendrobates tinctorius; assembly: GCF_039654945.1. Lineage (NCBI taxonomy): Eukaryota > Metazoa > Chordata > Amphibia > Anura > Dendrobatidae > Dendrobates > Dendrobates tinctorius. The sequence continues at coordinate 28,050,982 of NW_027361673.1, read as the reverse complement.
TTTTGTACTTTGTCCATACAGGGGTGTGGCTCCCCCTTTTGTCGGCTAGGCCTTATATATATATATATATATATATTTATTTCCAGGGGCAGGTGTTTAAACAGTCAGGTTTGTGTCCTGATCTGCCTTTCTCTATTTTGAGGCTTTCTGGCACATAGCGATGTGAACTACAAAAGGAAGGGAATATTATGATTGGGTACATCTTGTTGCAGTGGGATGGCTTTTACGCCCTTTTGATCAAAATAGTGTCAACTAAGTACCCAATGTTATTTACAATGTTATTTGCTCATATTGTTTTTATCACACATTTACATAAGGAGTAGAAAAACGACATTTCCAGGAAGAACAACAGAAGAATGACAATGAACTGCGTATAGACAATAGGCTCCATAATTTTTATTAGATGTAGTTACTAAAACAAGTCAAGAGACCGGACAGTTCCTCATTGAAACAAAGAGTTTAAATATAAAGGACTTCCATGCAGTGTCAGACTGGGGTGCCAAGGGACCCAATTTTCAGCTACATGCAAATGTGACATTATCCTCAATCACAAATGTATATAACAATGAACTGTGTAGATTGTTAAATGAATAAGATGCCGCCTTTGTCTGTACATAGCGAATAAAGTATGTTGTACCAAATACTGCTCAAATAAAGAGGGTGGTGGCCCACCGGAGGATTCTCCAGTTCTCCTGTGGGCCAGTCCAAGCTTGTATCCAATGATAAATGTGACAGCTATAACTAAATACTTTTTATGTGTAATATATCTTTAAAAAGAGATGCACTAAAATGATCACAACCTTCTACAGAGGAGGAGCGCAGTTTTAGCTGCAGCTAACAAGGTCAGGATTGATTACATCTGCAAACAGTGTTGTAGCTTGGACAGGACATTAGATAAAACTGCATGGTCCTATCAAGTAGGAAACAGGGACAGAAAATAGAGAGGGCGGCAGGAGCCTACAAACTGGTAGCTCAAGGTCAGAGTAATACTTCTAAAAGCCGAGGCGTATTCCTACAAAGTAATGTTGTTTAGTTCAGCAGACTGCAGGATCCGAACCCACAGCGAGACCTGAGCAACGTTGTCTCATTCATGTAATGTGACAGCCAGTAAAAAGATGCTTCAGATAAACTATGTATCAGGAATACACAAGCAGCAGGAAGAATGCTGATGATTCCCGACCACACAAGTATAAAGAACTGCAGTGATTTCCACATGAGCTCAAAAAGAAAAAAAAAAAACATGCATTCAACAGCAGCAATAGGAGAGCCTAGAAAAACTGGAATAAATCACAATATACCCCCTACAGTAAAATGTCAGGGATACAGTACACATATACTATTACTAATTGGCCTTATATGGGTTATGAGAAAACAGATGTTGTTTGTCAAAGCCAATGCTGCAACGAATTACCCCACAAATATCAAAATACCTTCCAGATGCTTCATTATCAACAAAAGATATTGTCCAGCTTGGCAGCACGGTGGCTCAGTGGTTAGCGCTGCAGCCTTGCAGCGCTGGAGTCCTGGGTTCAAATCCCACCAAGGACAACATCTGCATGGAGTTTGTATGTTCTCCCCGTGTTTGCGTGGGTTTCCTCCGGGCGCTCCGGTTTCCTCCCACACTCCAAAGACATACTGATAGGGAATTTAGATTGTGAGCCCCATGAGGGACAGTGATGAAAATATGTGCAAAAACTGTAAAGCGCTGCGGAATATGTTAGCGCTATATAAAAATAAAGATTATTATTTATTATTATTATTAGCTTGTACTAAAAAGATCTGGGATCTCGCAGGTTTAGTTTGGCTGGGTTCACAAAGCGTATTCCCCTCCGGTCAGTGGCTCTGTCAGGGTTTATGTCCAAATCACCGCTATACCCCCCATAAAATGATTGGATTTGGTCATTTGTGCCTACGGGGCCGTAGACTATAAAGATGCATTATTGGAGGCGGGTAACAGGACGCGGTCTACTACCTTGTGGTGCCCGCCCCAACTAGGCCTATATGGCCAAAACTGATGCACAACAGAGCACACAGTGGCTCCGTCTGCATCATTATAGTCAATTATCATTATCTAACAACATAAGGTGGCAGAAATCCATTTCTACAGCTCATCTACTGCAATGATGTATACAATCACAGTCAGCGTTTATGAGCAGCACGGTGGCTTAGTAGCACTGGGGTCCTGGGCTCAAGTCCCACCAAGGACAACATTTACAAGGAGTTTGTATGTTCTCCCTGTGATTACGTGAGTTTCCTCCAGGTTCTTCAGTTTCCTCACACACTCCAAAGACATACAGATAGGGAAATCTAGATTGTGAGCCCCAATGGGGACAGTGCTTAAAATATCTGTAAAGCGCTGCAGAATATGATGGCGCTATATCAGTAAGCATAAGAGGTTTCACAAATGCTATTCTGAAAAAAAAAGCCAAATCAGTGTGGGGGTATAAAATGTTAGGTTCCTGCTGTACGATTGTGTAAAACATTTACAGTTTTAGGTTTTATTGAAGAGGTCAACTTTAAAATGTCTGAAATTGTTCACTCAAGTCAGGAAGCTTCTCCCTTTAAAGGGAATCTGTCACCTATTTTTTTGCATATAAGATGCGGCCACCGTCATCAGGGGCTTATCTACAGCATTCTGTAATGCTGTAGATAAGCCCCCGATGTAACCTGAAAGATAAGAAAAACGAGTTATATTATACTCACCCGGGGGGAGGTCTGGTCCGGGGCCTCCCATCTTCTAGTGATGACATCCTCTTCTTTGCTTCCCGTCGCGGCTCCAGCGCAGGCGTACTGCTCTGCCCTGTTGAGGGCAGAGCAGAGTACTGCAGTGCACAGGTGCCTGGAAAGGTCAGAGAGGTCCGTACGCCTGCGCCGAAGCCGCGACAGGAAGCAAAGAAGAGGACGTCATCGGACCGCAGCACCCATCGGACCCAGACCGGACCACCCCTGGGTGAGTATAATATAACTTGTTTTTCTTATCTTTCAGGTTACATCAGGGTCTTATCTACAGCATTACAGAATGCTTTAGATAAGCCCCTGATGGCCACATCTTATATGCGAAAAAATAGGCGACAGATTCCCTTTAACAACTGAATGTAGTATCAAGACAGAGATAAAAATGTGCAGTCCTGGACACCATCTGGCTGGTATGCACATGTAAACCAAAATTACCAGCTCACATAGGGGTTTATGTTTGGAGAGGAAGATGCTGTCTCAATGTAAGTCTAGGGAGACTGGGACTCAAACTTAGGCCCCCTTCACAACAAGTACGATTTTTGTGTCTGTATGTAGTCTGTTTTTTTAAGGACCGCAAATAGGGACATTCGCACACCCATTGTATTCAATGGTGGTGTGCACAAGTCAGGCTTTTCACACGGATCGTATTAAAAACCCGCAGACATGTCAGTTTTTTATGCGCATCACAGACAAAATGAGTGCTGTACAAGTGCACAATGATGACACACGGATGACATCCATGTATTATCAGCGTGACGCATATCAGCAGTACAAAATCTGTACAGTTCACACTGTTCCCAGTTGCTGAAAGCAGCTGTGATCATTTTCACTTCGTCTCCCAGAGATCAATGATGGGAGTTGTATTCGGCACCCGTTTTGTACATCATGTGAATAAAATAAAAAAAATTGGCGTGGGCTCCAACGTAAATTTGATAACCAGCAGAGGGAAAGCCCATTGCTGGGGGCTGATGCTACTAATCTGTGAAAGGGGACAATATCCCATAATGTTCCCAGGCTATTGCTAACAGTTGTTTGCTTAGCCTTTGCTGGTCAGATTAAGGGGCACCACAGAAAAAAATGAAGTAGGAACTCCCCATAGATTCTAACCAGCAAAGGCTAAACCGATCTTAATAGCCTGGGAAGGGGCCAGGGCTATTGTCCCCCCCTCCCAGGCTACCAACATCAGCCCTCAGAAATTGCACATCCATAAGATGCACCAAATCTGGCGCTTAGCCTCGCTCTTCCCATTTGCCCTGGTGCGGTGGCAAGTGAGGTAATAGGGTTAGGGTTCATGTCAGCTTCGTATTGTTATCTGACATCAAGCCCAGTGGTTAGTAATGGAGAGGAGTCTATAAGACGCCCCCATTACTAACCACAGTCATATTGTAAAAAATACACAGCAAGAATAAAATCCTTCAGTTGAAATAAAACAATCCCCACCCCTCATTTTCCCATTTATTACTGTAAAAATGAAAATAATAAAAAAAAACATATTCCTCACTTGTCCGACGACAATCCATTTGTCCCACGAAGGAATCCAGCACTGCTACATCTGGATTACATGGCTGAGCAGTGGCATGATGCGACAACTGAGCCATGAATCCAGGATACACTGAGCTGAGCTTGGGACGCAGCATCAGTGATGAGCGGTAACATTATAGAGGTTACCATTGGTCACTGCCAGCTGTTCAATGTGAGCCTGCCGATGAACTGCGGTTACCTTCATAATGCCACGGCTAGCACAGTGAGAAAATGATCACGGTGCTAGCGATGATCTCATTGAAGTCACCGCAGTTCATCGGGCCACTCACAATGAGCTGCCTCTGGGAATCGCAGCTTCAGTGACCTGCAGTAACATCAATGACGTCACCGCAGGTCAATGAAGCTGCTCTCTGATGCTCAGCTCAGTGTCTCCTGGATGTCGCACAGAACGGTCGCATCAAGCCACCGTTCAGTCTGGCATCCAGATGATGCAGAGATGGATTACAATGTGTGACAAATGAATTATCATTGAACAAATGAGGAATATGGTGTTTTGTTCTTTTTAATTTTACACTAATAGGAAAAAGAGGGTGGGGTGTGTTTATTTCAAATAAAGGAGTCTGTGTCTTTCTTTCAATTAAAAGACTATTCTTGCTGTGTATTTTTTATAATATGACTATAGGGTTAGTAATGGGGGTGTCTTATAGATATCTCTCCATTACTAACCCCTGGGCTTGATGTCAGCGGCCATAAAACCGCTGACATCAACACCAACCCCATTACCCCACTTGCCACCGCACCAGGGCAAGTGGTAAGAACGAGGCTAAGCACAAGACTTGCCAATTTTATTGATGCACCATTACTGGGGCCACTGAGTGCAGACATTATTAGCCTGGTAGAGGGGCCAATATCCATGGCCCTTCCCTGGCTAATAATATCAGCCCACAGCTGTCTGTTTAGCCTTTGCTGGTTAGAATTTATAGGAGGACCCTACATCACATATATCACATTGTACCTAAAAAGAAAGGACATATTACCTAAAAATCAGCCTGTGTTCCTTGTGATTGGGCAAAGCATGTATAGGAGAGTTCAGAGTTCATGTCTAATTAACCTGGAGAAGGCAGCAGCACCATATGAATTTGTCTTCCATTGGTGCTATGCACCATTGTCACAACTTGAGAATAGTGGTGTCCATCAAAAGGAAAATTACATTCTTCATTAACTGTGCATAACAAGAACTCTGTTTTTCTTTTACGCACCACTAGAGAGTTTTCATTTTTAGTGCTGGAGTGGCGTTTCTAATTTAAAGTCCATGTCCCCGGTCTTATACGCAGACTCCAGTGCCTTAACCTTTTTTTCAGCACCGCTCTGGTCCTGTGCACTGACTGACAGCCGGCCCTAAAGAAGAGTCACTGTCAGTCAGGGCTGGGGGATCGGTTACAGCCGCTGCTCTCTATACACAAAGCAGTGACTGAATCCGTGCCAGCGCCACCCCTGTGACTGAAAGCAGAACACTGTAGGGAGAATAAAGTTCATGTTCTTCCTGCAGCGTTTGGGTGAGGGTGCTGGGCAGGATAGTAACGCTATTAACCTGCAGATTAACCCCATATCTGCAGGTCAATAGTGCTTTTCTGGTGATAAGTTCCCTTTAAGGATGTAATCAATGTCTATATATAATGGAAACGTAATCAATTCTGTACTGTATGGAGCAAATAATGCTGATTCTCCAGTAAATTTTCCTCACTTCAACTTTGAGCGCGGTGGTATTTCCTTGGAACACTGACTGAGATGGATTTCCCTACCATTGGAGCAACTATACTTAGCCAAGAGTGCCAACGATATTTACTGATGTAGTATCAGAAGTGAAACTTGTCCCTCAAATAACAACGCCTTATGCTTCTGTCTCAATCTATTAATAAAAACACCATAATTTGCTCCAGTGCTAAAGTTATCGCTCCCAACATCCCAATACAGATGCCGGTCTGGTTGACCTTGCACTTCTGGTCAATGGTACCTGTCAGATACTTGTGGGGACGACTTATTTCTTGGGAGAGCAAAATGATGGGGTACTGAAATTCAAGAATATCGCTTCCTGGGAGACCACTAAACATATTAGGTTGTTGATCGATCTCGATGAAATCTGCAGGTAAAGTTGACTTATCCAATGAGCACAGGGCCTTTTACAAGCTATACTAGTAATTCAATCATAGCTTACATCAGTCAAATTCAAACTAAATTTGCTCAAAATAGCTTAAAATTAATTCCAAAACTCATTTACTATTTTTCTAAAGGAATGATTATATACATTGCTAATATCCTCAATCATGTATCCACTTCTACTTTGAATTTTCATTATCTGCAATACAATTTAATTTCCTTTCCTAAATGAAGGAGCTTTCCTGCCAAATTAAGGTCACACTGGTACAACTTGCTATTAAATCTATAAGCTTTTAAGCTAAATCAACGCGATAGACAAAGAATATCAATAACGGAAAAAAAGTCACATGTATCATGGGTAAAAAAAATTGTTTCAGAAATTATTTTTGTTCAATTAATTCCACTTGTTCGTTAGTTAAACTTAAAATCTGAGAAGATAAATACATGTTCCATAAAATAATATGTAAAAGGCTGAACCTGAAACAATAGACACCATGGTATATGGATAAATATGTGCAACTAGTCAGAATAAAAAGTCATATTAGGGCATATAGATGTCATAAAAGAGGTAGCCCCTTTCTATGAGCCAGAACAGAGAACTCGTGCATTACACAAATGTCTTCTCTTAGCAATAACGGCTGATTGAAAGTGATTAAAGGAGCTAGATCCACAGCGATCAGTTGATCGTCACAACTAATTTGACATCTTTGCATCTATACCACATATTTACAAAAGGTCGATCCACCAGCAGCCACCTTTTCGGTTAACTTCTACTCAGCGGAAAACAGTTGCACTACTAAAATATTATTTATTTATATAGCACCATTGGTTCCATGGTGCTGTACATGAGAAGGGGTTACGTACAAATTACAGATATCACTTACAGTAAACAAACTAACAATGACAGACTGATACAGAGGGGAGAGGACCCTGCCCTTTCGGGCTTATATGCTACAGGATGGTGGGGAAGGAGACAGTAGGTTGAGGGGTTGCAGCAGTTTCTTTGTTGGTTGAGGCGATATCTCCAGTAGTGGTGAGGGGGCAGCGGGGTCATTGCAGGCTGTAGGCTTTCTTGAAGAGGTGGGTTTTCAGGTTCCGTCTGAAGGATCCGAATGTGGTTCATAGTTGGACGTGTTGGGGCAAAGAATTCCAGAGGATGGGGGCTATTCGGGAGAAGTCTTGGAGGCGGTTGGGTGAGGAGCGAATAAGTGAGGAGAGAAGGAGGTCTTGGGAGGACCGGAGATTATGTGCGGGAAGGTATCAGGAGATTAGTTCAGAGACATATGGGGGAGACAGGTTATAGCTGGCCTTGTAGGTCAGTATTAGTAATTAGTAAATTAGTAATTAGTAAAATATCATGCATGAGACTCAAGCCACTGTCTTTCCTTAACCTACTGCTAATATAACTGAATGTATCATTGCTACCAATGATACTTTACCCAAATCTGCAATCTTTAAACTGGTATAACCATTATTATTGCCCATTTTAAAAAAAACACTCCAGTAAACTTTTTTTTTGTTTGCGGCATAGGTATTTAATTGAATGAAACCTGAAAGCTGATACATGCTGCTCGATCCATGGGCAGCCTATATCAGACACTAGTTGTATTATTTCAGCCACATATGTTAAACTCTTTTATGCAGCGTTTTAGAGAAAGGCATAGTTTAAAAGTCACCAAGACACAGAAGAGACTTGTTGGACAGGCGGGTTCCCGGCAGGTTCTCCCCACTGCTCCCCTTAAGTGATAGGTCTCTCCCCACACACACACACAGGGAGAGACATGTCAGTCACTGGCCGTGGGCGTGGAGAAGTTGCTGTGGACCCGCCTGTCTGACTAGTCTCTGGTGAAGCTCGGTCCCCTGCAGCTTTTAAACTATATATTGCTTTGAAACACTGCACATACCTGGGTAAAATCATGCAGCTAGTGCCTGATGCATGCTGAACGTGGATGGGGCCGCATGCATCAGCTGTCAGATTCCCATTACAGTAATGGAGAGGTTCCTGTTCCAGTTGATGTGCCATGTCTGGGGTGTGTGTCATATGAATTCCCTCTTCCTCTTTGACATTGTTTCTCTTAGATCCCGATATCGCGGATTGCCAGGCGAGCCCGCAGTGACTGTGAGGTCATCAATAAAGGATTGTGGGGTTCCAACACTGAGCACCTTACCCTCACCAATCAGATGTCTTTACATCTGTCCATGGCCAGAGCTGAACAGTACTGTGTAGTGGCTGCTATCAGGTATTGCAGTACAGCGCCTACTGAAGTGACCTATTGAGCTCACTGATCTGATATTTCTAGGAATAATCAATACATTAAACCTGGAAACCTGCTTTAAAGCTTTTCTGCATCATGGTTTATATCAGGTTTAATATCAAGTTTGCTGCATCTGTGATTCCCTCCAATGGGTGGCACTTGAGAGATGGCTTTTTTCCCTCTCAAAAGACAACTTATTGTCCCAAGATTAAAAAAAAGTAACAAGAATTTTTGCATAGCCCAAGACAAATAATGAAGCTTCACCATGTTCTAGCAGGTGAGGTTGCAATGGAAATAGATTTAGAAACCTGAGCTGAACAATAGTTCACAATTCAATATCCTTCTTGAACCTTTTTAACTATTTGATGCAAGGACCCTGCATGCACCAACTCAAACCTCAGCTTGGACCCTCTTTAATTAGCTGGGAAGAAAGAGTGATGGGAGTAGGAATTTGTCCCGCACAGTTTTATTTCCATTCCTGCGCTGTGAAGAGAATTATAACTCCGTACCCACACGGTACCTTGGCATGGATGGCACTGTGCACGGAAAAATTCAGAAGTAGCCGCAGTACTCCACAGAATAGTGGTCGAGCACAGCATGTAATCACTTTCCAAACCCATTAATTCCTGTCAAACCTGAATCTTTACGTTGCCGCTTGCTTAACTCTTTTAACTCCCATCAAACACATGAATTTTTAGATTTTGCCAGAAGCTTGGCATGAAACAAAGAAATGGGTCAATCCATAAAATAAACAGTTTGAATCTGCCAATAAGCATGGTTTCATTCCTGAATATTAAATACTACATTTCATCCGCTCAGACATTGTACAATGTCCAGGAACTGAGATGTGCGCATCTCACTCACATGGAAACAGTCTCCATCAGAAGCCAGAAGAAATAAAACCATTGTGCTGTGATACAAACGCTTGCCAGAATATCATTTAGTCATGGAAACGAGCAAACATATGGCCACTACAATCGTCTGTCCCTTTTTCATAATTAGTCCTGTCCCTCTAAAAGGCTATTCCATTTAGTCTGTTGTGTTTTCAGTTCCGCCAGCGAATGGGTCTCCTAGCACCTCTCGGCACTATTAGCCTCGGCGAGGTGCATCTGCCTGACAGATGCTGGACTCAGAGTAGTTCTGGTAATGCACTGGGAGGACTCAATTCTTTCATCTTGACAGAATTTATTTATTCCCTTGGTGCAGAAGACGTTCTCTTGTCAGCATTTAGCTCATTATCGTAGGTTGATGTACAGCAGGGCACACTGTTTAGACTGGCATATCCAGAGGAGCAGCACTAGGTAGCTGAGCCAAAGAGGACCTCGGGATATTTTCCTTCCATGCAAACTACTGATGCGAAGGAAGCCTACATACTGAAGGCAACGTCAAATAAACCAGCAGTCACTTTCACTGCTTCAGGCACTAAAATTTAGGATGCCAGTACCACCATGCCCGGGAAATTGTGGCATGAAATACTTAACAGGTTTAAAGGGTTGTCTGATGGCTGGATGCTTTCATAATAACACATGCAGGCATATTAACCTTCTGTCGCCCCTGAGGACCCAGCACAGATCACTTTGGTGACCTGAACCAGCTCCGGAAAGGATAACTGCGCATCCGGATGTCACATGACACCTCCCACCTGTTACTGACTGCAGTGGTCAGGTGACTAGAGCAGCACATCATTGGATGTTACTCTGATGATGCGTTATTCTAGTCAGTTTACTGCTGCAGCCAATCAGCGGGTTCATCAGTATGGTGAAATCTAAAGACGGCACAGTCATTGCTTCTGGAGCTGGCACAGACCGCTGGCAGCCTGGCACAGCATCCGCAAGTGTGACAGAAGGAGCATATGCCTCAGTTTGAAAAAAGGTTTTGAGCTTTTCAAAATAATAATGTCTAACAAGACCTTTAAAGATATAACGTGTTTGTATACCTTTTGTTTCCTATTTATGGGTATATGTGAAATGCCATTATGATTTATAATAAATAGAAGCCATGCTATAGGCTTAGTGCACACTAGCATCATTGCTTCCTTTATTACTAAAAGCCATGGTTATTTTTTATTGATTCAAATATCTCACTGTCGGTCCAAAATGCAAAAGAAACCATATATAGGGGAAATATGGCAGTTATTAATTTTAAACAAACCATGTTTCAAAAGAAACCTTCATCAAAGTATATTTACTTAAAGGGAACCAGTTGTCTTAAAAAGGCTGTCCATTCTGAGGGAAAGATGATATGGAGCAGGGTGAGCTAAGAAGATTAACGGGAATCTGTCACCTCATTTTTGGGCTATAAGATGCGGCCACCGCCATCAGGGGCTTATCTACAGCATTCTGTAATGCTGTAGATAAGCCCCCGATGGAACCTGAAAGAAAAATGAGTTAGATTATACTCACCGGGGGGTGCGGTCTGGTGCGGTGGGTGTCGTGGTCCGGTGCCTCCCATCTTCTAGCGATGACGTCCTCCATCTTACTTCTGCCACGGCTCCTGCGTACTATATTCTGCCCTGTTGAGGGCAAAGTACTGCAGTGCGGAGGCGCCAGATCTCTCTGACCTTTCCCGGCTCCAGCGCACTGCAGTACTCTGCTTGCTGTGCCCTCAATAGTGCAGATATAGTATGCCCGCACAGGAGCCGCAGCAGAAGTAAGGAGGAGGACGTCATCGCTAGAAGATGGGAGGCGCCGGACCGGGCCGCGACACCCATCTGACCGGACCCCCGGGTGAGTATAATCTAAGGGTACCTTTACACTTAGTGATGCACCAGCGATCCCGACAATGATATGGATCGCTGGTGCATCGCTAAGTGGTCGCTAGTGAGCTGCCACAAAGGCAGATCTCACCAGCGACATAGCAGGGGTCGGGGGTCGCTACTGACCTGTCAGACGCGGCGATCCTGACGTCCTCCCGCCCGCGTCCACGCGTCGCTCGTCGGCGCCACAGGAAGCCCAGCAGGAAGCGCCCGACGAGAAATGGTCCAGGACGTTCTCGCGCGACCAGCGATGAGCAGCGGGGGAGCCGGTCGGAGGTAAGTATCAGAAATAGCGATATCACTAGCAATATCGCTGCTACGTCACAAAATCGGTGACGTTACAGCGATATTGCTAGCGATATCGCTATGTGTAACGGGGCTTAACTCTTTTTTCTTATCTTTCAGGTTACATCGGGGGCTTATCTACAGCATTACAGAATGCTGTAGATAAGCCCCTGATGACGGTGGTCACATCTCATAGCCAAAAAATGAGGTGACAGATTCCCTTTAAAGTATAGTTTTATAAAAAAAAATGCTGTATGGTCACCCAATGACTGGCAGCCAATCACTGTATAAGAGGGAATACACAAATAGCTGCTTGATTAGAACCGCCCAATGGACTCCTAAGCCCAAAATGGACAAGGATTTAAAAAGATGCAATACAAAGTACACAGACTCTTTTCCTACAAAAATATTAATCTGTTCAGGTCTTTCTGTTCTATAACAACCTGCCGTCATCTCAAGCACATTGTTTATTGTGATAGGTGCCTTTAAAAGTTCTTGACTTCTAGGAAGTAAAATCCATACAACAGGCACTAAAGATAAAAAAATATTGTTTTACTACATTTCATGAGTTCAGGTTAAGTTATTACAGATATGAAAATGAACTCGTTGATCGTTTCCGTAGATAACCAGCACAATTGTGACTAAACCCCTGTACCATAATATAGACCAAGGGGTTTCAAACTTGGCTGAGTATATGGGCCGCATATCGAAAAAATGTGAATGGGGGGGGGGCACAATCTTTGAAGGACAAAGTGACATTTTTAAAGAAACCATTTTTTCTATACAACTTTTTTGACACTTTTTTTTAATTGTGCACTGATATTGTAGTTATGTCCCCTTATTGTAGTTATGTCTCCATCCAAATCCCCAACTCCATCTAGTTATGTCACCATCCAGATTCCCATATTGTACATATAGTTGTGCTCAAAAGTTTACATACCCTGGCAGAATTTTTGCTTTCTCGGCCTATTTTCAGAGAATATGAATGATAACACCAAAACTTTTTCTCCACTCATGGTTAGTAGTTGGGTGAAGCCATTTATTGTCGAACTACCATGTTTTCTCTATTTAAATCCCTTTCCTGTACGCATGGCCTCCTCATCTCCATCTTGGTGAGCATGGTCTCCTCATCTCCATCCTGGTATGCATGGCCCCCTTTTCAATATCCTGGTATACATGGCCCCCTCAATCCCATCCTGGTATGAACGGCCCCAATCAGAAAAACATACAAAAAAATTATAAACCATTATACTTGCCTTCCCTGCGCTCCCTCGCAGCATCTTGTTCTGATTCCAGCAGCTGATTTATGATTGTAAGCAGAGAATGACAGTGACGTCATGTGCGGCTTACAAGCAAAGAACAGCTGCGGGAATATTCACTGCTCTCCACGCTGGTTTGGTACTATAGGCATGGAGAGCAGGAAATATTCATTGATCTTTAATAGCGGCACAGTAGCTGGCTTAAAGTGGCCGGGTTATCACATCTACTCTGCTACTTAAGGGAATGAATATTCACTGCTTCCACATCCATAGGCGTGAATCTTCATTCTCTTTAATAGTGGGTACATGTGATCGCCCCGCTGCTGTATGAAGCCGGTGGCTATGCTTACTACGTCCGCTATTAAAGAGAAATGAATATTCACTGCTCTCCACTTGCATGGAAAGTCGTGAATATTCATTTCTCTTTAGCAGCGGGCACAAGGGTTAGCGGAGGCAAGCCTCTCCTGCCTCCAGTGACCCGCAGCTCCGCCGCTGCCACTTCCCCACCTCCCCACCACAGAAGGTACATCATTTCAACTGAATGTGTGTCTAAGGACGCCCACTGAGCTGAAATAGAATGCTGAGTCGGCAGCCCCTGAACTGGGCAAGGATGCCAAAGGTTCTACAGTGCCTGCTGGCCACATGCGGCCCGTGAGTTTGAGACCCCTGATATTATTAGACTGTAGCTCAGGATCAATACTTCATTTTTACCAAGTTACTAAATGTACTTTTACTTTATACTGAACATAAAAACTGGAAAATGGTGACCAAAGGTGGACATAGTCCTAAAGATTTTTTTAGTAGACCACCATAGCCTGAGAATAAAAATAAAATCAAGTATACAGAATATACATATTATACTGAAAATTGTAATGTATTAATCTTATTCAAATTCCATTTTCTTATTTGTGCTCCAACAATTTTATGCCATGTAGAGCTTATTATATTTTTGCTCATCCTAAGCGCCTACATTCCAAAACATAATGCAAGATCTACAGATGCTCCGGTGATAGCATTTACTATATAATGCATGAACAATAGTACAGTCATGAGACAAACTAAACGCACCCGTTTTAAATTCTATAGTCTTAAGTATCTGGACATTAAAAAAAAAATAAAAATAAAAAAAACATCAGGTCCTTTTAAGGTGTTAAAATTAGGAAAATACAACCTCAGATGAAAAACAGCACATGACAAATTACACTATTACGGTATATGTTTAACATAAAGTAAGCTAAAATATAGAAGCAGAGTGTGAAAAATAGGCACACTCTAAATCATTAGTTTTTAGAACCACCTTTAGTATCAATAAGTTCAAGCAGTCATTTACTATATGATTACTAGTCTCTGACTTTGTTTTCAAGGAATTTTGGCACAATTTACTTTACAACGTTGATTAGGTTCATTAAGGTTTCTGGGAGAAACTGGCATAAAAACACCAAAAGTTGCAAAAATGTTGTGCAACTTCAAGTTAATAAAAAAAATTAACGATTTTTCAAAGTGATTTATGCAAGAAATCTAACAAAATTGCTTTGATGAATCAGCCCCAGAGAATTAAGTGGGTATACTTAGTTTTTTCATGTGATCCAGCAGCTGTAGTGGGGCGACAACATTTATAAATAGTACAATAACAAACTGCTGGACAAGTTTCTGACGTATGAAAAAAAAGACTGAGGTACAGCCAAAACATTACATAGTGTGACCAAAAAGGGGAACTGGAATTATATAAATGATACTGTGTTCTTCTTTGCCATTGAAAGCATTTACCTTAAAAAAGCCACCATACTGTGTACAGAGCTATAGTGACTGGACTTCGCACACAGTTTACTTCCAGCAACCACAGGACCTGCTAAAAGTGCTGGGCGTTGAGACCCTCACCAATCCGACACTGATGACCTATTCAAAGGATAGGTCATCAATACCATTGTCCTGCACAAAACCTTCAAAAAGAAAGAAATGTTATCCACTCAATGCCGACTTTTATTTCCCATTGACTTGCATTGGGGTCGGGTTTCGGACGAAACTACGACTTTTTTTTTGCCCTAGTTGGACTAGTTTCATCCGACTCAAATTTTGTTTCATTCGGGTTTCACGAAACTCGATCCGACCAAAGTCGCTCAATTCTAGTTATAAGGTTTAGGGGCAATCACTTTTTCACACAGGGCCCTGTAGTTTGGATTTCTTTTTCTCTTAATAATAAAGACCTTCTTTTAAAAACTGCATTTTGTGTTAACTTGTGTCATCTTTGTGTAATATTTAAATTTGTTTGGTGATCTGAAACATTTAAGTGTGACAAATTTGCAAAAGAATAGGAAATCGGGAAGGGGCAAACACTTTTTTTCTTGCCATAGTTAACTAGTATCTTATGGGTCATATTCGTGAAAGACAAATGAACCTTCTGCAGGCGACAAAAAAGATAAATCATGTAAAGGTTACCAAATTATCAAATTTAGAAATTGGAAGAAAGATTATAAATCGAGTATTTGAAATATTAAGTTTCTCAGGCTTACGCTCTAAATGGAAGCTTAAATACTAAAGTGCTAGGAACCACCTAGTTACTCGGGCCTTGTTCCCCTTCTTCTCCCTCATCCACCTCAGCAGGGCATGGTCTGACACTAGCCTGAATTTCCCGCCCAAAAGGTAATACCTTAGAGAGTGTCCAACGTCGACTTGATGGCCAAAGATTCCTTCTCCACTATGGAGTAATCATTCTCGCAGGATGACAGCTTCCGACTTGGATACATAATGGGGTCCTCTTGCTATAAGGCAGTGCCCAGCCCAACATCTGACGCATCCCTCTGGACCACAAACTCCTTAGAGAAA
This sequence comes from Dendrobates tinctorius, assembly GCF_039654945.1. Classification (NCBI taxonomy): domain Eukaryota; kingdom Metazoa; phylum Chordata; class Amphibia; order Anura; family Dendrobatidae; genus Dendrobates; species Dendrobates tinctorius. The sequence goes on along the minus strand of NW_027361673.1, from coordinate 28,035,230 downwards.
TTCAATGCCACCAGCACTGGCTGTCTACACAAAGGTAGTTTCAGTTCCTGGAAGGTTATCTCAGTAACTGGAGACTACTTAGTCATAGCTGACTTTGTCCATTTAAAGAGGTCCATCACAGGGGCGGCTATCATGACAAAGTTAGGGATGATCCAGTGGAAGTATCCCACGATACCCAGGAATGCCTTGACCTGCTTCTTTGAAAAAGTTTGTGGCGAACTCTGGATTGCGTCAACTTTATTTATTTGGGGCTTTATTTCGCCTGTGCCTACGACATACCCAAGTATTTAGCTCCCTCCATGCCCATTGCACGTTTCTTCGGGTTTAAGGGAAACTCTGCCTTACGTAGAACATTAAGCAATGCCTGGACTTTGGAGTTTAGAAGGCCGTGTTCCCCTTGGCATCTTGGGACATGGGAATTTGCCAATACCCTTTTGTGAGGTCAAGGGTGGTAATGTACCTGGCCGGCCTCAACCTTTCAATCAGTTCATCTCCGCTGGGCATTGGGTAGATGTCGAATTTCGAGACCTCATTGAGCTTTATCTAGTCATTACAGAACTATCAGTGCCCATCTGACTTTGGCATTAAGACTATGGACTGGACCAGCCAGTATTGGGCTCTTTAATGACTCCTAGATTCAGCATCAGCCTTACTTCTTTTGAAATCACCTTTTGGCGGGCCTCTGAAATCCAATACGGTTTCAGTTTGACGCTAATATGAGGCTCTGTGAGTACCTTATGCTCTACGATCTGAGTGAAACCTAGCAACTCAGAAAACAGGTCTTTCATCCACTGCAAACAGCTCTTGACATTGCGGTTTCTGTGAGCGTGACAAGGTGTCTACCACCTTAACATCTTCCAATCTAACTTTGGACTTGGCCACCAGACAAGGAACTTCCATGGGTTCTATGACCTGTTACGGTTTAATCAGCTTGACATTGTAAATCTGATAGGGCTTCCTCTTCCCTGGTTGGTGGACTTTATAGTTGACTTCTCTTGCACCTCATAGGCACCCTTCCACTTGGCCAGGAACATGCTCTCCAATATGGGCACCAGCACAAGTACTCGATCCCCTGGGTTGAACTGTCTAACCCTGGCTGACCTATTATACACCCAGGACTGTGCTTCCTGTGCCTTGAGGAGGTGCTCCTTCACAATGGGCATCACCTTGGCAATCCACTCTTGCATCTGGGTGATATGCTCTACCACACTTTTATAGGGTGTAGTCTCAGTTTCCCAGGACTCTTTCGTTACTTCCAGGAGTCCTTGAGGGTGTCTACCATAGAATGGTTCAAACAGGGAGATGATTGGGGAACTTCCCTTATGGAGAATAACAGATAGGAAAGCAGACAGTCCCAGTCTCTGTCGTCCTTCACTACTGTTTTCTTCACTATAGCCTTCAACGTGTTCATCTCGGGATGGCAAACTGAGGTTCTGAGTTGTGAAATCTGCAGTGTCTTGCACAATTCCTTCATGGCCTTCGACATAAAGGTAGTCTCTTGAGCTGTCAGTACCTGCTCGAGAGAAGACATGGAGCAGATCCCAAGAGATACACTTTACGGAGGAATTTCTTAAGGGTACCACCTCTGAGCACCGTGTAGCATAATCCAGGACCACCAATATATATTGATGTCCTCTTGCGGACTACACCAAGGGTCCCATCAAATCCATTGCTATGCATTAGAATGGGAGCTTGATGACGGGCAACGGTATTAGGAGACTGCAGCCATGTGGGGCAGGAACAACTATAGTTCATAATTTCTCTGTAGAATCCAGGCCAGTAGAATCTTGGAGGATCCGTTTCTGGGTCTTATCTGTCCCCAGGTGACCACCCAACACATGGGAATAAGTCATGTCTAACACCATGCGTTTATAGGTCCCTGGCACCAGTAACTGCTCCATCACATCACCCCTTGGCTTGGTTATACTATTTAGGAGATCCCCATTCATGGCAAAATGAGGGAACAGACTGTCGGCTCCTGAGATGGGGTGGCACATCTGTGCTTACATCCACCTGGGCCACAGAATAGTTCTTAAGAGTCCCCATGGATACATAGGACACCCACCACTTTCCCAGGGACCACCTGATGAGAAAGTGTGGCCCTCAGGGTCACCAAAATTTACGAGTCAAACAGTCCAGTCACTCGCACCCCGTTTACAGACACTGAGGATGCATAAGGGCCCACACCAGACTGAGGAACTGCGCTGCAGGAGGGGTAGGTAAAATAGGAGCAACAACAGTCTATGCTGCAGTCCACTGGATCTAATTTCATGGGATACCGGGCGGCTATATGGCCAGGGGCATTACACCTCCAACAGGCAATGGCATGGTACTGATTACTCGGCTGCGACTCTGGTACCTCCTGGGATTTTAGAACCCTCCCAGCGTGAATTTAGTCCCCTTGTTTTGGGAGCCATCACCTCTCTGAGAACCCCAGAAAGGTGACCTTACCCTTGCTTGACCTCCCAAGGAAGCCTCGACCACCTGGTACCACTCCACTAGGCCCACCAGGTCATCTGCCTGTAGGCGATCTCCCTGGGCAACCCAGAACTGAATCGGCTTCAGCAGAGAGTGGATAAACCAATCCATGACCACTGTCTTGACCATCTGGACTGGGGAACAAGTCTCTGGCTGCAGCCACCTCTGTATCAGGTGCAGAAGGTCAAACATTTGTGACCGGGGAAGTTTGTTCCTGTGACAGTCCCAGACTTGTGGCTTGTGCCAAGTCTGTCCGATTTAGCCTTTTTGAACATGTGCCCTTAAGCAGATGTAACACTTATCCAACAAACCTAAAGATCGCATGTTCAGCTCCTACTGCTCTAAAACTATCTGCTGGCAGATCAGACTATACATTCAATGTGACAGGTTCACTTTAGATTTTGCAATTCTATGCATGAGGTATTCTACGATAATAAATAATCATCCCAAATTTTTGGTTTGCTGCTACATTTACTTTTGCAAACTTACAAAGATATTAAGCATAAACGGTTAATGCAGTCTGTTTTTTCTCCACTAGCTTATTTTAAATAGTACTGGAAACGCCATATTATAGGAAGATAAGAATACAATTATATGTAAAGCTCTCAACAAAAAGCAGGAAGGAAGGAGGAAGAGGGCAGATACTTTCCTTGAACGTTTTGACGGACTGACCAACTTCCTTTTCAGACTAAGACAAGCCAACTTAAACCAATACACATGCATTAGTCTTCCAATGTTCTTTGGGAGCAAGCAGCATAAATAGTAGATTACTATGAATATCTTACAGATCAGTATGTTTCCTATTTTAGTTCTTTCACCACTAGAATAAAGCCACAATTTAACATTGTTTCACTCCATTTGATTTTTAGTAAATTTGTGCTATTGTAATATGCACCATAAAGTATTTTTGTTAAATGAGGTAGGGGGCTTTGGATTATGTTTATTTCATTTTACTATTTCTTTTATTTCATACCAACATATCTTGGAATTTATCTACTTCTCTTCTTTCTTGGTCAAATAGACCTTCAAAGCAGAAGGATGAATGACCCAGAAATATAAGTAATGATGTCTTCATGAAAGCTATAAGCAGAACTCTCCAGGATTGTTTTTTTGTGGCTCTTTAATCATGTGAAAGCTAGACATTAAAGACACAAAATGGAAACAGTTTTGATGTGAGCTTTGGTGATGGCAAAAATATTTAAGAATACAGGGAAGAAAAAAAATCTTAAAAGCCGTTAGCCATATTATCTTTATTTTAACAAATGCTACAGACATTTTAAGGGCACAATTTTGAGACCTTTAAAAGGAAACCTGTCACTATGTTCTCCCTATACACCGTAAACTGTTTCCACCACCCTTGTCCTATGTTTAATCATATGTAATCCTGCAACCCCTTCACAAGATTACAGCTTCCCCACAAGAAAATTGCTCCTCTCATCTTGAGTCCCGGCAATCGCCATCTCTCTCGCTAGCCCTGATTGGTAAGGCTGATATCTCCTATGTGATCCACAGAGTCTTTTTAACTCATGTGCCTGCAAAGTAAGGAACAAGAACTGCACAGGCATAATACGCAGTAGGGATGACATCAGGCACGTCAATGAAGGCCAGGGAGACTATGATTGGGGGGGACAGAGGAGCTGAGCACAGTACGGAGACGATATGTGGGGACTAACCCATATATAAGAACATTGCTCAGTTGGTAGCTAAAAGTCGTCTACTAAATAATTTATGTTGCAAAGATTCTGAAAATACTTTAAAAAGGTAAAAATTTGACACTTTATGTCTGATATGCTAAGAAAGACCAATTTTTTTTAATACATCTAAAATTCATACGAAATGATTACCCATCACTGCAGTCAGATCCATGTTCATAGCAGGATTTATGCATTTCCTGGAGTCATGTAGCACTATTCGTGAATCCAAAGCATTTGGTGATATTCAGGGGGGCTTCACAGCGCTGCCATCAAAGTACACACTCCAGATACTATTACATATGCTAATGTTAGCAGGATCTGTAGCAGAGAAATACTGTCTGTCTACAGCAATCAGCGGAGTGAGTGTAGTATATATGATTTTAGTCCTCCAAAAATATCTCCTAATGTATGGCTTTCATCCCCCTGGATTAAGGCCCTGTCACACTAAGCGAGATTGCTGCTGAGTCACTAGAACTGTGACGTTATAGCGATCTTACCAGCGAGATCGCTGTGTGTGACAGTGACCAGCGACCAGCCCCCCTGCCGGGTATCGCTGATCGTGCCCGAAATGTCTGGACATTTCTTTGGTCGCTCATGTCCCGCTGAGTCGCTTGTATCGTCACGTTTGACACCTAGCCTAACGACCTCGTTAGCGACTCAAAAACAAGACAAGGTGGGGATTAGCGATCCTGACATCGTTACAAAGGTCGCTATGACACGCTAGATCGATGCTCCGTTGTTGGGTAGATTGGACTGTCTGACATCTCAATAGCGACCACATAGCGATGCGGCAACGATCCCTGTCGTGTCATATCGCTGTCGGGATCGTTATGGCGTCGCTAGGTGTGACGGGACCTTTACTCACTCTGCTGCTGTCCAGATCATCCTCTGATGAGGCTTGACAGTTACCTGCTTCTGTAGCACTATGGACTGACTGCAGGACTGCTGACCATGACCAGCTGTCCTATAACCGCAGATAGAGCTGCAGAGAGGACGTCAGACAGGGAGCTACTGCACATACTCTAGCATCTGTAGCACACTTCTGAGATCCCAGTCATCATCAATAAAAATGTAAAGCTTGGCTGGCCAAAAGCGAGTGCCGAAGATGGCTGTAGCTGTAATCCTGGAAAAGTGAACATCAAATCAAAGGGAACCCGGTGGAGAGGAAAGACAATTTGAAATATTGTGGAATAATTAATCTACTTTATATTCCCTGGATTATCAAATATGATTGCTAAGATAGGACTGTTTCTTTAAATGTGTCCTTCAGGCCTATAAGGTTGATTGGTGGGAGTCTGACAGCCAGCTCTAGGGGACAGCAGAATGTAAATAGGTAACAGAAGAGCACCGTGTAGGCGACGTTGCGGACAACTATTTACATCTGAATGCGGAGCTCCAGAGCAGAAAGCAAATTATCGATAAGCCAGTTAGAGAACTGGACAATTGGTTTCAAAATATACAAAAACACAGTAAAAGTGTGAAATAACAGTGCCAGTGTGAACAGGGATAGAGTGGCAGTTTTTAAAAATTAGCTCCATAAAGGTATGGATGTAGTTAGGATTTCTTACATGTTAATGTCACGTGGTTGGTTTAAGTGCTTTTTTTTTTTTTTTTTTTTTTTTTTTTTTTTAAAAGAGGTTCCCATTACCTTTCTTGTTTAGCGAGGCTACGCACACTCCCTTCCATGTCTATTAGCTGCAAGTAATTCCATGTCACGTTATTCTTTGCTGGTGAAATGAAATCTACCTAGTTTTACGGATAAATAGCTCAAATTAGCTGAAGAGGCCAAGCAATTGCGCTGCATCAGAAATTAATCCTCATATGCCGAGATTTATGAAAAGAGGTAGGACCTGAACTTTCAGCTGCTGTCAAGCATTTCAGCGGGGCATATTTCCAGCATAATGAACCTGCTTAGATCCTCAGTGGAAGGGGATTGCATAATGATCAAGTGCCTTTTTTTGTTTCATCCGTGTTCAGCAAAGATAAGGGATTCTGTCGCAAAGCGTCTCAAAAATACCCACATCTGCTGGGCGAATTATAATGAAACTGAACTAAGTACTCGGCTGGCGACCTACTTAGAAAACACAGATAGGAAGTTCATTTTGTTGGCCGATACCGACAGCAAAATACATGAAAGCCATTAGGAAATAAAAGGTGAGGATATTAACATATATAATGGAAATATTAACTACAGCCATCCTAATGGCATTGTAGATCACACAGAAGCTTTCTCCTGACGCCATGAAGCAAGGTGACTGCTGTGTAATTTTCAGGCCTAATTGCATATTACTAGTGAATAATTTATTGAGAGGTTTATAATGCTGGCTATTAGAGAAGGCTATTATTTTTCAGCTATCCAAATCATGAGCACAATATGTCTTTGCTTTCAGTAGTACTTTTAATATTGCATAACATTTATGCCATTTCTTCTCCAAGATGGACTCTCTTAAATGTAATAGACATCTGTGATCCTACCGGCCCAAAAGTTATCACCACTGATAAGGCAGTCAAACACAATAGAGGAAAGATGGCAAAATCAAGTGATTTGGGTGGAGCCAGCTTAGTATCCTATATATTTATTTTGGCTGAAGAGGAAAGAAAGATTAGGGCATGTTGAATTTTAACGCTGGATTACTTCAATGCTTGTCCTATTTGGCGATCTATATGAAATCCAAGGTTTCTACTGATAAAAACAAATTACAGAATTCATCAGCACAACATCTTGGACTCAAAACTAATTTAAAGGGGTTGTCCCAAGTTTCTATTTTACTGTCTAGCTCAAGTCATCAAGCTAATGCTCATTCTCGTCTCGACTATTGTAACTCTCTTCTAATCGGTCTCCCTCTTACCAAACTCTCCCCCCTCCAATCTGTCTTGAATGCTGCAGCCAGGATCATATTCCTCACTAATCGTTACACCGATGCCTCTACCTTGTACCAGTCATTATACTGGCTACCCATCCACTCCAGAATTCAGTATAAACTTATTACCCTCACCCACAAAGCTCTCCATGGCTCAGCACCACCCTACATCTCCTCCCTTGTTTCAGTATACCACCCTACCTGCGCCCTCCGTTCTGCTGATGACCTGAGGTTAGCATCTTCAATAATCAGAACCTCCCACTCCCGTCTCCAAGACTTTACATGTGCTGCGCCAATTCTTTGGAATGCACTTCCCAGGTCAATACGATTAGTCCCCATTCCCCACAATTTTAAGCGTGCCCTTAAAACGCATTTATTCAGACTGGCTTACCGCCTCAACACATTAACCTAATCTATCCCTGTGTGGCACAGCCAAAAGTCTTACCATAACCAGGTTCCCCGCATCATGTTCCCACATGCTTTATGCATCCATTAGCCCCTTGTGTCCGTACTGTTACTCACTTAACATTGTGGCTGGTCCATACAATCAGGGCAATTGTTACCACCCACTTTTAGTGTCTACCTCTTTCCTCATAGATTGTAAGCTTGCGAGCAGGGTCCTCATTCCTCTTGGTATCTGTTAAGATCTATGGGATTATTGTTATGCTGTAATGTGTCATGATACCAGTGCTGGGTGACCGGCACTTCTGGGGTTAATGTTCTGACCTCAGTGCAGACTCTCACCTGCACACCTGGGACCTATTATGGTGGCCTCTCATTGGGTCTGGGGAGGCTTCTTATAGCCTCAGGAAGCTCCCATTCCCCGTCAGTTATACTTTCGCCCTTGGCATTGTGTGGTGACCCCTGAGTGTGTTTGTGCTGTATTCTGGTTGCATGATTCTCTGTGTATGACTCGGTCTGTTCTCTGGATATTGCTTTGGATTCTGCTTGGTACCTTCTACGTTTGTTTGGTTTTGATCTCTGCTTGGCCCTGACTATCCGTTCTGTCTCACCCCTGGTACTTCACTGATATCTTGTGTATGACCTTTGGCTTTGTCTGACCTCCCGTCTGTTTATCCCTCCTGTACATCGCTTGCCTGTACTGTGCATGACCCCCGCTTTGCCCGACTTTGAGTTTTCTACCTTCTTTGAAAGCAGGACGCTAAGCCCCCCCTTCCATTCACATGACCGTAGGTCCTGTGCCGGCTTGCTAAACTTCTACATTCAGGTCCTGTGCATCTTTATTTTCCGGCTGTTCTTGTCCCCATGGGTCCCTACGGTGCGGGTGAGTCCCTGCTTAGCGGAGGCTGTACGCCGGCACTGTCAGGACCCTGACAAATGTCTATTGTCTGTAGAAGTCCCCTCTCAAATGTAAAGTGCTGTGTAATATGTCAGCGCTATAGAAATAAAATGTATTATTATTATTATAATGCATGTGCACATAAACTGTACACTGACAAACCTCCACAGCCTTATCCTGTCCCTAATCTGTACCCCAGCAGCTCGGATACAGATGGACACTCACAAAGCTTGCTACAGACGGAACATGTAATGCATCGTAACGTCGTGAGAACTAGGTTTCCTATGACCAGCCATGAGAAAGGTCTTTTCTAGTGATGAGCGACTGTGCTAATGGAGTATCTTCGGTGTGCTTGAATAGTATACAAGTCTTCTTGGCTGCATGTCTCGTGGCTGTTCGTCAGCCGCAACACATGCAGGGATTGACTGTTTGTTAGGCGATCCCTGCATGTGTTGCGCCTATCAGCCGTGAGACATGCAGCCGCGCGACTTGAATATGCTATCCGAGCATGCTGAAGATACTCTAATATCACACCAGCATGCTCAGATAACACCTTATCCAAGCATGCTCGTTCATCACTGGACTCTTTTCACACAGGACAGGAGGGCTGAATTGTGCATGCTCGTTCTGTGCAGTGAGAATAAGCGCACATACTCTATCTCACTGCACAAATAGAAGAAACTGGCTCTACACGGTGGGCCGAGAAGATGTACGAATGCTAGATGGCTTATATAGGGAACTGCAGCAGGACATGTCTATAGGCAACAAGACAATGATGGTGGATGGTGCATCTCCAAGAGTGAGAACTTGCCACTATTCCACTGTTGAGAAACAAATGGGAATGAAAAGACTCAAGATTTTTAACGTTTGGTGCAACGAGCCATGAATATAAAGGCAGTCTACCCTCTTTATTCAAAAAACTACAAGTTATTTCTTAAAAGATTCTTGTAGAAAGCAGCAATACAAAATAACTATGGCAAATTACTTATTATGTAAGAAAAGCCCTATTCACAAATGTTTGGAGTCAACTAATAAAAAAATTAAAGTACATGTAGAATCTGAGGAAAAAGGAATAAAAAAAACTCTAAAACCAAATGGGCATTAATCATGTCACATCGTAAGCTAAAGATTGGTCCAGGGTGCCCAAGAAATACAGGACAATTTCCCATGCAGTTTTTGGCTGAGCCGCTCGTGGAGCACCTTGAAACTACTTGGATATTTGCTGGGTGATCCTCAGCAGCACAGCTCATTATCGCTATGTATAGGGGCACAATTGGAAAATTCATACGCAAATTACCTGCGATACCATTGATATAACAAGGTTAATAAGAGCTAATTAGGGCGTCTATACACATGGTGGTTTGTACATTTTTACTAAATATTCGTGCAGTTTTGCCATACTGTTGACCACCAGAGTCTTATGAAGGTGAAAACGACTACATGCAAGATGTCCAATAAAGATTAAGTGAAAAAGCAGCACTCACCAGAATCTTTTGGCTAAAAGTCCTTTAATTGCCCAAACAGACATTTTCATACGTGGTTATGCAGGAACAAGGTAAATTTCAGATGGAGGTGAGGAAAGGGGGGGCAGGGGAGACAAAAAACACACGGACTACAGCCGTTTTGTGTCTGGCTGACGCTTATACGGGTCCATAACTATCCTAGAGGAGGTTGTTCAAAAATCAGGTGTTTTAATATGCTAAAGCGATAAACTTGGTGTCCCGTTATCTTTCTACGTGCACTACAAGACCACTCTCCCTCCCCACCCATGATAATATACGCACTGAAAAAGCAAGAAATATACAGGTCTCATGTGAACCATTTCATTGACATCATCTTCAGCTGTAATAAGCTACAGATATGCTGAAAGAAATTACACAGGTCTACAAAAAATTTTTTTCAAGTGCCAAGGTTTTTTGAATGGATCTAGGGTATTTTGAGAATGCTGAATTCTAAAACCCCAGTACTTTTGCTGAATTGGTTCTAGTTTTTTAGATAATTTATCCATGAAAATAATGCATTCCCCCAATAAGACTTGTGTGTGATAACCAGTGCAATAGCTTTTGGCCTTTTGACTCTTTAACTTAAAATAATTATGGTATATGGGATATTTTATTACTTATCAATTTGTAGGCTTACAATGCTATTTTGAAGCCAGTATTTTACGGTCATTAACTATTAAATATCTCTCAATCTAGAGCCAATCTGGCAAAACCAAGGCCACATTCTTAGTCAGTACCATAAACTTAATATAACACCGTTCAGACATCGTTGGCACCAAAATCGCTGTATACCAGTGTTATTGGTAATGGCACCGGGGGTGCGGGTAATTCTCCCGTGTTGTAAGAAATCTCAGTATATATATGGTATTTAGCTTGGACTACATTCCCAATGATCTTATTTGCTGTGGATCTCCGGCCACGAAGGCCCTGCAGGGTGTATACCGCTGCAGATATCATAATGAAAATAGTGTGAGGAAGCCGCACATATATAGACATGCTGAAGATCTTAAACTCGCAGCTCCGGTCAGTTTATGCTGCGGATATATTTTACAGCATAACAATGAAATCTCATGCACTTTGGTGGCATCATAAAACACAGTGGATTTTCTGCAAGCAAATATGCAACAGCAAATAACTGCTGTGTTTAATGATTGGGCTCAGATACATTACAAACTTGTATTAATGCTGAAATAAGACTGCAATACGTTCATATGTAAATCATCATCAGTAAGAAAATATATGCTCTGGCACAGTGTCCTTACAAGACATCTGAAACTAGTGGCTTACATAATCTGACAAATAAATGTAAAACACCCTGACAGCTGCACTGCTCAAGGGCCAAACGCAGAAATGTAGGGTACAGATAGAGCAAGGTAATCAAGTGGTGCCAATTAACAAGTGCAGATGCAAATTAGGGAGTAATAAGGTCTGCTATGAGCTGCTAACCAACTTAAAATTATCATTGGAGCCAAAGAAACAACTTCATATAGTACAAAATGTAGAAAATAGCAGTAAGATGAGCTATCCTCTCAGTTCAGCATTGTTAGGTTAGTTGAATGCAGATTCTACAAGAGGTGAGGTGACCATCTGATGGAATTTGTAGACATCGGTGTAAATGTTTCCAACACTACTGATTGAAGGCCCCAAACCCAATCGATAAACGATGTCTGAATCTATCAATTTAGGCAAGAATGCCTGACCTTTTAATGTGTACGAGGGCCTTCCAACTCTCCCCTGATGGACGATATCGGTAGAGAAAAGGATCTGGTCTGTTGAATTTCAAGGGCCAGTCCTTTTGCTTAGCACAGAAATAAGTCCATCAGTGTCTCTCTCATAAAGTGTTCCTGCGTCTGGGGCAGTCGGAGGGAGAGTGGTGGGGCAGTCGGAGGGAGAGTGGTGGCCATCTCATGTGTATGGCCTAATTTAGTGTGAAGGCATCAACTGTGGGTCTGATGGTCAGTTTCAATAACATGTCTATGTCCTTTTTTGATATAACAGTGCGGTTGTCAGGCAGTGTATGCCTAGCAACAGGCTGTCAGGCAGTGTATGCCTAGCAACAGACTGTCAGAGATGACTCAGTTATACTGGGGCTGACTAGGGAAGCAGAGAAAAGCAGCTTGTCTATAAAGAGGCATTCCCATTTTAGACATCTATGTTTTACATGATGAATAGCTAAGAGTCCTCACAACAACTTAATTTTATTATCGGTGTCTGGGGTACTGCACTTCAACTTTAGGCAAATGGGTTAAATAAAAAAGTGAGCATATGTAAAAAAAAAAAAATAAAAATAAAAATGTGTTTCTAAAAATACATAGGCGTACATTTATTAAAATGTTCTGAAAGAAAAACTCTTTGCTGCTTATCGCAACCAATTATAGTGCAGCATTCATACTATCAGATCTGCTTAAAAAATGAAAGCTGAGCTCTGATAGGTAGATGAGGAGAAATAATTTTCCTTTGAGAAATGAGACCCACTAGGTTGGAAGAATACAACATTTATTCATCTATTCTACAGCTATTAAATGGTGGTTTATGGATGTAAATGTCTAAATAGCTGTGCAGTGAGTGGAAATCTTTAATACAGTCCCATTCCCAGCAGCATCTGGTGATGCTTGATGGATGCATCAGTCTCATGCATGTATCTCATAAGATTCTTTTGATAGAATGATATCTGCAATTATCAGCTTAATGACATGTGTAAACTATACAGAAGAAGAAACGCAGGATTAACTTACATCGCTCCATCTGGAATACAAGGTCCATGTGTTCATTGGCATGATGGATTTAAAGGATTGAATATCAATCTTATAAGCAGAGCTATGGACTATACCACAGCCATCAGCACTAATACACTCTTCATTTTACAGCAATGGCACTTTAAGTACTGCAGTTTACATGAACCCAGCAAAATCTTTAGAAATATGCTTACCTTGCCAAAATGGCCACACATTATCCCCACCAGACATACATTACACTGCCACTGCCTGGCCTGCACATTTGTGCTATTATGGGATAATAAGTACCACCTTATTATAAAATTACTAGAAGTCGCTTAGGGGTTGTACCGTTGTATAAAATACAAGGTTGCATAATTAGCAGATCTACACAGGTCACAGAGCTTGCAGCTTAAACTCTTAACAATAAGGATGGCTTCATGAGTCAGCATTTCACAGTCTGAAGAAGGACCACGATGTACAGACTGGCAGAAGGATACCTCGTGGTAAATCGACAGCCTGAAAAACGCCAGGAGGCTGTTGAGTTCATTACGGTCCATACACTGAGCCAGCCGATAATACTATCCCAAAGTGGGAGAACATTATTTTTAATATACAGTGCCTTGCGAAAAGTATTCACTTCCTTTGTCATTTTCGGTGTTTTGCTACCTCACAACCTGGAATTTCAGGTTTTTTTTTTCTTTTGAAGGGTTTGCATGAGTTCATATAAAGGACATTCCTACAACTGTGAACATTTTGGTTTCTTTTTATTGTGAAGCAAACAACAAATAGGACAAAAAAATTAAAACTTCACTGTGAATATCTATTCACCCCCCTAAAGTCAGTACTTTGTAGAGCCTCCATTTGCGGCAATTACTTCTGCAAGTCACTTTGGATAAGTCTCTATGAGATTTCCACACCTTGCCACTGGGAATTTTGCCCATTCCTCAACGAAAACTGCTCAACCACCTCCTTCAAGTTAGATGGTTTCCTCTGGTGAACAGCAATCTTCAAGTCTGACCACAGATTCTCAGTTGGATTAAGGTCTGGGCTTTGGCTAGGCCACTCCAAAACATTTAGACGTTTCCCCTTAACCCCTTTCTGCCATCTGACGTACTACCCCGTACATGGGACCCGGGACCCTATGCCCATGGACAGGATAGTACGTCATAGCGATCAACGGCGCTCACGTGGTGAGCGCCGCTGATCACGGCCGGGTGTCAGCTGATTATCACAGCTGACACCCGGCACTATGTGTCAGAGGCGGTCACGGACCGCCCCCAACATGTTAACCTCTGGCACACACGATCGCAGTGTACCGAGGGTTTAGGGAAGCATCGGCAGGGAGGGGGCTCCCTCCATGCTTCCCTGAGCCCCCCGGAGCACCGCGATGTGCTGTGCTGCTCCGGGGGCCACCTTCCCTGCAGGTCCCCGGATCCAAAATGGCGGCGGGGACCTTCGGGGGCCTGCAGGGAGGTGGCTTCCTCATGCCTGCAAAGCGTCGGCATGAGGAAGCCTCCAGCACTGCCTGTGACAGATCGCTGATATGTCACAGCCATCTGTGATGTGTCAGATCAGCGATCTGTCACATGACAGTTATGTCCCCCCTGGGACAGTATAATAAAGTTAAAAAAAAAGTGTGAAAATAATTTATAAAAAAAAAAAAAAAAAAAGCTAAATAAATTAAGAAAAATATTCCCTAATAAATTCATTTTTTGAAAATAAAAAAAAGCAAAACAATGAAAGTACACATATTTAGTATCGCCGCGTCCGTAACGGCCCGCCCTATAAAACTGTCCAATTAGTTAACCCCTTTAGCGAACCTCTTAAAAAATAAAAAACAAAGCAAAAAATAATGCTTTATTATCATACCGCTGAACAAAAAGTGCAATAACGCGCAATCAAAAAGACGGATATAAATAACCATGGTACCGCTGAAAACGTCATCTTGTCCTGCAAAAAACGAGCCGCAATACAGCGTCATCAGTGACAAAATAAAAAGTTAGAGCTTGCAGAAAAAGCGATGCAAAAATAATTATTTTTTATATAAAATTGTTTTCATTGCATAAAAGCGCCAAAACTTTAAAAAAAGACATATATGAGGTATCGCTGTAATCGTACTGACCCAAAGAATAAAACCGCCTTATCAATTTTACAGCACGCGGAATGGTGTAAACGCACCCCCCAAAAGAAATTCTTGAAATGCTGGTTTTTGTTCATTCTGCGTCCCAAAAATCGGAATAAAAAGCGATCAAAAAATGAAACGTGCCCGAAAATGGTACCAATAAAAACGTCAACTCGTCCTGCAAAAAATAAGACCTCACATGACTCGGTGGGTCAAAATATGGAAAAATTATAGCTCTCAAAATGTGGTGATGCAAAAACTATTTTTACAATAAAAAGCGTCTTTTAGCGTATGACAGCTGCCAAACATAAAAACCCACTATAAATAGTAAATCAAACCCCCCCCGTTATCACCTCCTTAGGTAGGGAAAAATAATAAAATTAAGAAAATGTATTTATTTCCATTTTCCCATTAGGGTTAGGGCTAGGTGTTATGAATGGGTCACCGAGGAGGAGAGCGCAATAGACTATGCCACCAGAACACCAGTTGGTCACTCAGCGGATTGCAGACCCCTGATCTTAACAACACAACTAGCAGTAGCCGTGGATCGTTCCGACGTTGCTCTAGACGCTTCGTCACAGCCGGAGGACTAATTAAGCCTAAAGACAGAAAGGTGAAATCTAAACTGCCCCGGAGCAGATCCCCAAAGGAATAGACAGCCCCCAAACATATATTGTCGGTGAGACAAGATGAAGCACAAACACAGACAGAAAATAGACTGAGCAAATGATGGGGCCCACACTGACTAGATAGGACAGGACAGAAAAGGCACGGTCTGCAATCACGCAAAAAAGCTAACAATTCCAACACAACTGATGTACAAAAATACTGAGGTTTGCGCAAACCTCGCCCCCACTATATCAGCACTCAGGTGTGAACTGGCGGCTAGCAACAGGCTAATACAGCAGGGGACTGAGCAAACAAAATACAAAAATACAGGGCAGGAGCCAGCAGCCCCTGGGGGAGCAAGCTGACCCCTGACAGCAAGGCAAAAACAGATGCAAAGGGTTTAGCAAATGACACTTAGCTGAAAAATGAAGGATCAAGCAGGAGACAGAAATCCTCAATAAGCAAAGGAGTATAACCAGAGGCAACTGAGAGAAGTCTGCTTGCTTATGTAGTCCCAGTCACTACCCCCACTTCTCCAATTATCTTCTGCAGCTGTTGGGTTAACATCATGTTGACCAGCTCCACTACCAGCAGTATCCACCAGAGGGAGCCTTGCCTCAAAAGTCAGATTAAGAGAGTTTACAACAGCTAGGGTTAGGGCTGAGATTAGGGTTAGGGGTATGTTGGGGTTAGGGTTGGAGTTAGAATTGGGGGGGTTTCCACTGTTTGGGCACATCAGGTGCTTTCCAAACGCAACATAGTGTCTGATCTCAATTCCAGCCAATTCTGCGTTGAAAAAGTCAAATAGTACAACATCCGGAGCAGTTCCAAGAAGACTGGCTTAAAACTACTTTGGGAGATGAGTTCTCCTCAATCTTTGCGGTGGAGAGGGCTCACAGGGTCACCACTAGGCCTCTTCCTCCGGGAGCCCCACCTAGACCCTTTCTAGCGCGCATCCTCAACTGCAGGGTTAGAGACGTGGCTGTACGACTGGCGCGGCAAAAGAGTCCTATCAAGTTCAACAATGCCACGATCTCGATTTTCCCGGATTTCTCTGCGGAACTCCAGAAACAACGGGCGCAGTTTACGGAGGTCAAAAGACATCTACGGGAGAGGAATATTGTGTACTCGATGATTTACCCGGCCCGGCTCCGGGTGGTCCACGGAGGCTCTACTTTGCTTTTTACAGACCCGGCGGAGGCGACGGAGTGGCTACGATCCCATGGAGGGTCTGCTGAAAAAGAATACTAATGCATCTGTTGCTTGTTGGTATTTTTCTCTTAATCGGCTGATTGGAGCTTTACTCGAAGACGTCCAGGTCACCAACAATACCGGACACTGGGATCAGTGATGGTATCCCCATGTTTGGTTTGTGATGGGAGTACAGGACTCTGCTCCTATGTTGTTTGTTGTTTTTTCACTTTGTTTTCTTTCCGTAGTGGTTTTTGGTATTTTTTAGGCTATAATTGCAGTTGGCAACAATTTCAATCTCTAGGTGATGTCTCTAAACTCTGCCCGGGTAATCCTATGCACCATGTCCAGCGGAGTAAAATATGGGGTCGGAGTTAATATGTATGACATGGAATGTAAGGGGAATAAAAACTCCTCGGAAAAAGATCAAGGTCTTTTCACAGGTCAGACATTATCGCCCTCACATTGTGGCCTTGGTGGAGACGCACCTGACTATAACCCCCCTCCGGCTCGAATATCCCTCCTGCAGAAGGCAATGAGTTTTGCCCTTAACTACCCAGACGCAGATGTTATTTGTATGGGTGACTTTAATATGGTCATGAACAACCGCCTGGATAAATTGAGGCTGGATGATGAAGCGACTGGGGGGTCCTCTCCAACGACCACAACCCCGCTGTCATCATTTATGGGGGGATGTGGGTGGTTGGATTTGTGGAGGGTGTGTCAGCCTTAGTTAAGGGAATACACTTGTCACTCATCCACTAAACGCTCTCTATCACGCATAGATTATATATTTGGTTCTGGCGGTCTGGCAATGTGGGTGGCTGATATAGAGCATGGAAGTAGGGGAATCTCAGAACATAGTCCGGTCATCCTTAAACTCAAATATGGGCAAGTAAACAGTGGGATAGCTTGGAAGTTAAATCCTTTCTGGTTAAGACTGACGGGATCTCCCGACAGAATGATTTAGCAGTTGAATTGCTTCATCGCGTCCCACCCGGAACCCCAAGATATTAATCTATTCTGGGACACCCTCAAGGCATACCTGAGGGGCTGTTTGTCCTCCACGACCTCTTATATTAAGCGGGTGACCGCGGGGAAGGATGACGAGGTGGAGCAACGACTGAAAGACGCAGAGGCAGCATATGTATCTAACCAAACTAGTGGGAACAGGATTGAGTGGCTGGCGGCCCAAAGGTTGTACACTCAACATGTGGATACTAAATCTAAACGCAAACTATTCTTCACCCGTCAATCCTATTTCAAATTGGGGAACCAGACTGGCAAATTTTTGGCCTATCTGGTGCGCCAGCACAGCACCTCAAATACTATATTGCAGATTCGCAGGGTGGACGGTACACTGGTGTCTTCGACAGAGGATATTCTTGGCTGTTTTCAGGATTACTACAGGTCGCTATACTAATCTAAAAGTGACTGACACTTTGGAGTGTCTAGACTATTTGTCAGATATATCATTCCCCACATTAGATTTGGAGCAACGAGCCCATATGGACGCTATGTTCACCGCAGAAGAGATAGATAATGCTATGACAGACATGGCCTCTGGGAAGGCCCCTGGGCCTGATGGGTTCCCTATTGAACTATACAGGAAGTATCGGGATATAATGACGCCACTCTTGGTGAACGTATTTTGGGGAATATGGGAAGGGAATTCTATGCCTGAGTCCTTTTACGGAGCTAATATCATAGTGCTTCGGAAGGAGGGGAAGGACCCTTTAGAATGTGGATCCTATCGTCCCATTTCACTAGTGAATGTGGACTATAAAATTTTTACCAAGATTCTAGCTACCAGATTGAATTCCATTATATTGAATCTCATGCATCCTGATCAAACCGGATTTATGCCTGGTAAAAGTACTTCCATTAACATCAGAAGAGTCCAGTCAATAGTCCAATATAGCTCCTTGGTGCCAGATAACAAATGGGCATTGGCATCGTTAGATGCTACCAAGGCTTTTGACTCTCTTGAATGGCCTTTCCTTTCTGAATGTTTGCAAAGATATGGCTTTGGTACTAAATTTATAACATGGATCAAAATATTATATATGAAATCTAAGGCCCGTATTATAATAAATAATTCTATATCTGAGTCTTTCGCATTGCATAGGGGAACCCGTCAGGGTTGCTCTCTTTCCCCGGCCCTCTTCGCCCTTGCGATAGAGGCACTAGCAATACGCATAAGGTCCTTCCCTAATATCTGAGGTATAGATATAGCAGATCGGGTGGATACCATAGGCCTATATGCTGATGACATGGTGATATTCTTGAGTGACGTGGAAGAAACTTTGCCGCAGGTGATATCCCTTATAGATAGATTTAGTAAATATTCAGGTTTACATATAAATTGGGAAAAGTCTGCCCTGTTACCCCTTTCCCATACCCCGATGCCCCGGTTGGATGCTCTCTCCTTGCTGCCTATTGTATCTAGTTTTAAATATTTGGGCATCCATATTTCTAACAATAGTACGTCTTATCTACAACTTAATGTCCAACCGTTGTTGGAACTAGTTAAAGCTAAGTTTGCGTCTTGGAGTAGGCTCCCATTATCTGTGGCTGGACGCATTAACCTGATTAAAATGATATTACTCCCTAAATTTAGCTATTCGCTTCAGCACAGTGCGGTAGCGGTGCCCAAGTCCTTTTTTGTTACTCTTAATTCTCTAGTCACGTCCTTTATTTGGGGGAAAACTAGGCCCAAACTTAAATTGTCCACTCTACAAAGACCAAAGAGGGGAGGTGGGGTGGCATTGCTAGATTTTTTCCTATACTACTTAGCTGGGCAGGCTAAAGCTTTAAATAACTGGATGCCGGGTAATTGCCTCCCTAACTCTGAAAGCCGCCTGTTTCACGCTGCACAAGCAGATTGCCCATTAGGTTTCCTTGAGTTGGAAAAAACTAATGCCCCACATCTATTACCCCTGCTCCGGCTGTCTCGATTGATATGGAGACAAATCAAGAATGTAATAGGGTTTAAAAATGTCATAGTTGAAATGCCCCTGTGGAGTAATAACTATTTCCCAGGGCTACTGAATCACCCGTCCGCTGTTTTTTGGACCCAGTGTGGCGTCTCTTCAGTGGGAGACTTGTATGACCAAGGGACCTTAAAGTCTTTTGAACAATTGCAGGCCACACATGATATTCCGAGATCTCAATTTTTCGCTATCTGCAGCCGAGATCGGCTTTTCAGTCACACATGAGGGATAGGGGTGTGGACCGTACTATTTCATCGTTACCTCTAAAAAGGAATTCTTAATTTGCAGGGTCCCCAGGGGCTCATATCCTCCTTGTACACATATATGCTGTCAGTAGGGGCAGAATCAGTCATAAGCTCTATTAAGACGAAGTGGGAACGACTCATTCCTGAAGTGCAAGGAGAGGAGTTGGAGGAGATTCTGAAATCTCCGATTGGAGTCTCACCATCTGTTAACAGAATGATACAACTGTATATAATTAATCAATCATATTTAACTCCGTTGCGACTTTTTAGGATGGGTCGGCTTCAGTCGTCAGAATGTATGCAATGTCACTCGCCAGATGCTGATTTTATTCATATGGTGTGGCAATGTCCCACTATCCTACACTACTGGAAAGAAGTGACTACACTACTGACATCCCTGGTGCAGGCCCCTGTCCCTCTAGAGCCATTGGTCTGCTTGTTTGGGGTGTGGGAAGAGGAGATTTGGGATCGCTATACTGGGGTCTTCCTGCGCGAGACGCTGGTTATGGCACGAAAGGCGTTGGCACTGCGGTGGATGGGCGGCTCATGCCCTTCTCTTAGGTTTTGGATCAAGCTGGTGAACTCAATTGTCCCATATGAGCGCACGTTATACCAAAACAGGGGATGCCCGGGTAAATTTGAAAAGATCTGGGAGAGGTGGAATTCCTCTTACCTCACTTTGCAAGACTGAGACATCACATGTGACATAATATGATATAGGAGACCAGGCTGCGGAAATAGTAGATATTAGTTGATGTAGCGGTAGTTTAGGAGTTTTAGTTAATTCCTGCGGTTGCATGATATGACAAGGTTTGTGAAATTGGATTGATATACATGTGGGAAAATATATAAACAATTGTCCTTTACATATGCTAGGAAGGAAATATACATGTTACCTTGTTTATCTATAAGAATGTGCAATTTCTTTGTATTACATTTTATTATGGACGGAGATGTGTGCTTTATACAATGCCTGTTATCATAAGTCATTGTGTATGTTGTACATTCTTTGTATCCTGGTGCTTAATAAACGAATTAAAAAAAAAAAGTCAAATAGTGCTCCTTCCCTTCCAAGCTCTTCCATGCACCCAGTGTTTTATCCCCACATATGGGGTATCAGCCTACTCAGGATAAAT
The DNA here is from genome assembly GCF_039654945.1 of Dendrobates tinctorius. NCBI lineage: Eukaryota > Metazoa > Chordata > Amphibia > Anura > Dendrobatidae > Dendrobates > Dendrobates tinctorius. Next base: position 28,014,382 of record NW_027361673.1, on the reverse strand, counting down.
TGCAAAACAACTTTTGGGGTCCAATTTCTCCTGTTACCCTTAGGAAAATAAAAAATTGGGGACAAAAATATGATTTTTGTGGAAAAAAAATATGATTTTTTTATTTTCACGCCCGGGCGTTATAAACTTCTGTGAAGCACTTGGGGGCTCAAAGTGCTCACCACACATCTAGATAAGTTCCGTGGGGGGTCTAGTTTCCAAAATGGGGTCACTTGTGGGGAGTTTCAACAGTTTAGGAACATTAGAGGCTCTCCAAACCCGACATGACACCCGCAGACCATTCCATCAAAGTCTGCATTCCAAAACGTCCTTTCCGAGCCCAGACATGTGCCCATACAGTAGCTTTCTCCCACATATGAGGTATCAGCGTACTCAGGAAAAATTGGACAACAACTTTTGGGGTCCAATTTCTCCTGTTACCCTTGGGAAAATAAAAAAATTGGGGACTAAAAGATCATGTTTGTGGAAAAAATATGATTTTTTAATTGTACGGCTGTACGTTATAAACTTCTGTGAAGCCCTTGTGGGTTCAAAGTTCTCACCACATATCTAGATAAGTTCCTTGGGGGGGTCTAGTTTCCAAAATGGGGTCACTTGTGGGGGGGTTTCCACTGTTTAGGCACATCAGGTGCTCTCCAAACGTGACATGGCGTCAGATCTGAATTCCAGCCAATTTTGCATTGAAAAAGTCAAACGGCACTCCTTCCCTTCTGAGCTCTGCCATGCGCCGAAACAGTGGTTCCCCCCTCATATCAGCGTACTCAGGAGAAATTGCACAATGACTTTTGCAGTCCAATTTCTCCTGTTACCCTTGGTAAAATAAAAAAAATTTGGACCTGAAGTAAATTTGTGGGAAAAAATGTTAAATGTTCATTTTATTTAAACATTCAAAAAATTCCTGTGAATCACCTGAAGGGTTAATGAACTTCTTGAATGTGGTTTTGAGCACCTTGAGGGGTGTAGTTTTTAGAATGGTGTCACTTTTGGGTATTTCCTATCATATAGACCCCTCAAAGTGACTTCAAATGTGATGTGGTCCGTAAAAATAAAATGGTGTTGTAAAAATGAGAAATTGCTGGTCAAATTTTAACCCTTATAACTTCCTAATAATAAAAAAATTTTGGTTCCAGTATTGTGCTGATGTAAAGTAAACATGTGGGAAATGTTATTTATTAAGTTTTTTGTGTGCCATATCTCTTTGATTTAAGGGCATAAAAATTAAAAGTTGGAAAATTGCAAAATTTTCAAAATTTTCGCCAAATTTCCATTTTTTTCACAAATAAACGCAAGTTATTAGAATGAAATTTTACCACTAACATGAAGTACAATATGTCACGAGAAAACAATGTCAGAATCAGTGGGATCCATGGAAGCGTTTCAGAGGTATTACCTCATAAAGGGAAAGTGGTCAGAATTGTAAAAATTGGCCCGGTCATGAACGTGCAAACCACCCTTGGGGGTAAAGGGGTTAAACCACTCGAATGCTGCTGTAGCCGTATGCTTTTTGCCTTGTTGAAAGGTGAAGTCTGTCCAAGTCTCACATCACTGACAGACTCAAACAGGTTTTGCGCAAGAATATCCCTGTATTTCGCACCACACATCATCCTTTCAACTCAGACCATTTTTCCTGTCCCTGCTGCCGAAAAACATGGTGTTCTTGGAGTGATGAGCTGTGCTAGTTTGGCGCCAGACATAGCGTTTACCTCGGTCGACAAAAAGTTCAATTTTGGTCTCGTTTGACCACAGCACCTTCCTCCATAGATTTTGGAAGTCTCCCACATGTCTTTTGGAAAACTCAACACGAGCCTTACAATTTTTGTGTGTAAGAAAAGGCTTTCTTCTGCCTACTCTTCCACAAAGGCCACCTCTATGGAGTGTACAAGCTCATTGTGGTCGTATTGATAGATACATCAGTCTCAGCTTGCGAACTCTGCATCTCTTTCAGGGTTACCTTTGGTCTCTGTGCTGCCTCTCTGATTAATGCCCTCCTTGCCCAGGCTGAGAGTTTGGGTGGACAACCCTCTCTTGGCAGGTTTGTTGTGGTACCATGTTCTTTCCATTTGATGATAATGGATTTGATGGTGCTCCGGGGGATCATCACAGATTGGGATTTTTTTTTATAACCTATCCCTGACTTGTTTGGAGATCTCCTTGGTCTTCATGGTGTTTAGTTAGCGTTACTTCTTGCCGAATGGTGTTACAGCCTCTGTGGCCTTTCAGTAAAGGTGTGTATATACTGACAGACCATGGGACACTTGGATTGCACACAGGTGGTCCTTTCACTAACCATGTGAGTTATTGCAGGCACCAGTAATTCTTAGTGACTCACAGCAAACGGTGTGAATACATATGCACATGCCAATTTTTAGTTATTTTACCCCATAAGTTTAATGTATCCTTACATTTTCTCACTTCACCAACTTAGACTATTTAGTGCTGAAGCATTACGCACAAATCGCATCAAACAAATATTTAAAACACAGGTTGCAATTTTACAAAATATTTAAAAAGCCAAGGGGGATGAATAGTTTCACAAGCCACTGTACATCCAAGCTGCTACAGAACATTTGAGATTGACACCTATGTAACACCCTCTAGCAGCGCCTGAGTTATGTATTATGCTGTTGTGCCGCAGCTGCAGATCGCTGTAATGCGAGGTTCACAAGTTAGTGCCACGTCTCAATGGAGCTCAGTGCAGATTTTAGGAGAACAACAACTTTAACCATTTTCATCGTTAAAGGATCTGGTCACTTTCCAGTTAAATTAGTAAAGTACCCTTAACTCTTCTGATACCAACAACTGTAGATACCCCTGTGAGGAATTTAAAGGCTCCATGTGGCCCCTTGTACGGCTTTGCAAACAGTGGACGGTAGAAGTAATCCCATCTGTAGCCCTTGAGATCGTGGATGTAAGTGGATTTGTCCATATGACCAGCTGCCCTTTCTTCTTCACTAGCGCTGGCAGTGGCTGAAATGGTTCAGCAGATACAGGAGATTCTGCTACTTGTATCCACACACGCGCTGAATGGTTTCAGACACTATTAGTGTGGGTGCAGAAGAACAAGAAGCTAGGAGGGCCACCATCATCTTGAGTTATGGACAGGATCACTGCTACTATCCTGTTTACAAGGTGGATCCAGGGGACAGGAGAGGGTCTTCAAATGCCTTGTCATATTGCACAATTTAGGGAATTGTAGATATTGGGGGAGGGAAGTGGCCATCCCCATCTGTATAGCAGGTTGGCATGCAATGATTAACAATAAAGCTGCTTTTAGTTGAAGTCAATTTGAAAATTGTGCCAATCTACATGCTCATGAAGGTTTGGTTACGTCATGGGTGCACCGGAAGTGCAAAATTTACAGGGGAAGAAAAAAGAAAGAGAAAAAGAACTTCATGTCATTCAATAGATGAAAATTTGAAGAATCAATAGGTCAGCATGTGAATCAAAAGACGAAATGTAGAAAATGTAAGAAATGTCCTGTGAAATACTATAGAGTGACACTGTAGGACAAGATGACCAGCACTTGGGAAAATACCGTAGTCATCAGCATGTGGTACACAAATTTTATTTTCAGACATGTCAATGTAAAATTTCCATTGTAATATGTTTTCCAGATGAAAGGCACCTCACACAGCCTCTTCTCTACCACAAAACTGCATATAATATTCTGTAAATAATAGAAACTCACAAGACCAGAGGCAAGGAATGAAAATTACTTTATGAATCTGATTGTACTGCAGTACATTGCATGTTAGTACTTTCCTATAACTGAAAAAACAGCGTCTTTCAAGTTCCCTTAGGAATTATGCTGCAGATCTAAACTCTGATGTAAGGAAAACGGAATGAGAATTACTATGGCTGCGATTAATTGCGCCATATTCCACAAAATTCTCCTTTGTTTGACACGTTAGGGGCAGCAATCATGGGAAAATATAATGTTATGGTGGATTCTCGGGGTGGAGGAGATACCAGATGAATGGCACTCCCGTGGTAACGAAAGTGACGGATAAAAGTAGTACCAAAAATAAATGAAGTTTATTAAAACTACCAAACACAACACGTTTCAGCCATATCCAGCCTTCCTCAGATGTCTTGTCACCTGAGGACAACCTGCATAACTCCATCAGAACATTTACTATCACTATTATTTTCTCTCCTTTTTCCTTCAAGTGAACTCCACTAATGGTGGATTATCGGAAATTTATTTGGTACTTGGTGGGTCTTCACCTGGTTAAGAAATCCATAGGTTATAACCATGACTTAAAGGGGTATGCTTCGCTTAGCAAGTGACAGCATATTGTTAGGGTATGCCGTTTCTTAAGATCGGCCTGGGGACACATCTTCCGCACCACATTGATACTGAGATTGAAGAGGCCAAATTGTTAAAGCCACACTGAATGAAGCCTGATTCCAAGGAAAAACTGTGCTGTACTGCGAATACTTCATTCTCTAGATTAAAAATGGTCCCAGAAGTTGGGCCCAGCAGTCACTAAGTAATTTTATTTCCTGACAAGACTGAAATACCTCTTAAGCCTACAGTTTATTTCAGGTAACTTTTCAAAATAAGCTCTCCTGTGTCTACATGAGAAATCACACAAATTCTGCCCTGTATCTTGCAGTTTTTCACTAGTATCACATCAGCAAGCTTTGTCTTATTTGCAGCAGTTCTCTCTGAGCTGGTGTAAGGAGATCAGCTGCTATGCTATCTTCCATACACAGTACACAGAAAAAGAGGTTTTCCTGCTCTTTTTTCCCCCCATGTTGCACACATACAGAAGCACCAGAGGCATGGAGACATTATAAAGCATTACTGAGCTGTGAGGCTGTGAATCCAGCACTGTAACAAGGTAAAACAGTTAAAAGAAGCACATTTTTCTGTGTCAACCTGTAAAGAAGCGAAACAGTGCACAAAGAACTGTTCTTTCCCATTAATGTAAATAGGCTGTGCCATATTTTCTCATCAGAAATCTCCAATGGACACAAACCACAAAGTAAACTAGAACCTGCTGCATATTAGTATGTGTATTATATCCCTCCAACAAATAGTGAGGAACCTGCAAAAAACAAACAGGACAAGATCCGCTGCCAAAACTATAAATTATTGACATTATAGCTCCTACTCACTCAGCCTTAGTAAATAGCACATCAATGGCTTTCTGCTATATGGGATCTTCTATCAACTCTTAACAGTCGGCATCTCGTCTGCCATGTAAATTTACTCACACATTATAAATGATTTATTACAGAATGGATTATCTCATGCTAGTGTTACTTGCCAGCTCTATCAAGAAGAACCAATCTAATTGTCAAAAATATGTCACCGGCATCATACTGGTAATTAAGAAACGCCGTACAGGTTATGCCATGCTTGTTCTGCCAGGGAGCTCCTAAACAAGCATTACAGTGAATGCAATGCCGCAAAGCTTAGAATAAATTATTATAAATTATAATAAGCCTACCAGGAATTGTCGAGACAGGAGGTGATGCCAACCTAGGTGCCCAAAATGTAATTATAATGTAGCCTATAAATATTCATATTCCCTCAGAGTAGTAAGCTGTGTGCACAGATCCCAAGAGCCGGACCTCAGGAGTACACAATGCCGAGAGCACAATGATCTCGATAACATAGGTACAGAACACTTTGTGAGACAGTGGCGTCCACAGCAGGCACTACGATTGTGGGGAACAATACGAATTTGGACTTTCGATGGGATAAGAAGTTCTAAAGAGAATTCTTACATTTATAGTTAATATGTAATGTTCATTCAGAGGATTATGGCCTAAAACCCAACAATAAATACCTGAACGATGCCCGGTACATGAAGAATTAGCAGAAAGGTTCTCAATAGAGGTGTTTACAAAGATTCTCCCGAACCGTAATCTTACATCCACGTCAGTACTCTGTGGCAGCCAGACCAGAGGAGACTTCCTCGCACTGCCCTGGTCCAGTGGCCACAGTACTAACACGGTCGTTGTATCAGAGTCCTGCAAATCTTTAAAGTTCAAAGCTAAAAACTAAAAAGCCCAATATATTTTTTTTAATCATATGAACTGCTGGTATTCTCTACTTGACCTTCTGCCTCTAAAGTTCTATTACTTCACTGTATATTACGGCTTTGTGCTTGAATATACGCTGCATCACAAATCCTAATGGTCAGCAATGGGTAATAACTTTAGGGCGTTGCTGTGCAAGGATGGCAAGAATAGACAGACTATGCTATCATTCACCAAACTGGGGAACAAAGTCTTAAGCTGAAGATTATGGACCTGTGCAATAAGGGCTTTGACCAAAAACGATTAATTAGAAGGGTTTAGACGAGGATGAAGTCAATTATTTGCCAGCATCCATAATGATTACATTAGTATTCTCACCTTATACATTATGAAAAAAAGCAAAGGAATATTTTTAGAATTTGTCAAAAAATGTTGATATACCATCTTCTTTTACATGTCATCATCTGTTTTTAGAACTACTGTTAATGTTATCACACAAACAACATGTATCACACATCTGCAGGATAGATGGTAAAAGTTTAATCAGTGGTCATCCGAACAGAAAGACCCCTACTGAACAGGGCTGTCAAGTCAGTGCCCATTTTGGTGGAGTCGGTATAAAATAGACCAACTCCGACTCCTAAAATATACAATAAATTGGGTTCAGTTCAATGCAGGATCTGCGGAATATCTTTTCATAATAATTTAGGAAAGTTATGAAATGTCCAATAAATGTCTGTTCTATTCCTCATCTAATGATCTCGGCCTTTAGTTGAGATGAATCTGTGCTGCACTTTATGTACATGCTCAGTAGTGAGGCAGTGCTGTGGAGATGAATCTGTGCTGCTCTTTATGTACATGCTCAGTAGTGAGGCAGTGCTGTGGAGATGAATCTGTGCTGCCCTTTATGTACATGCTCAGTAGTGAGGCAGTGCTGTGGAGATGAATCTGTGCTGCACTTTATGTACATGCTCAGTAGTGAGGCAGTGCTGTGGAGATGAATCTGTGCTGCACTTTATGTACAGGCTCAGTAGTGAGGCAGTGCTGTGGAGATGAATATGTGCTGCACTTTATGTACATGCTCAGCAGTGAGGCAGTGCTGTGGAGATGAATCTGTGCTGCTCTTTATGTACAGGCTCAGTAGTGAGGCAGTGCTGTGGGGATGAATCTGTGCTGCACTTTACATGCTCAGTAGTGAGGCAGTGCAGTGGAGATGAATCTGTGCTGCACTTTATGTACATGCTCAGTAGTGAGGCAGTGCAGTGGAGATGAATCTGTGCTGCACTTTATGTACAGGCTCAGTATTGAGGCAGGGCTGTGGAGATGAATCTGTGCTGCACTTTATGCACATGCTCAGCAGTGAGGCAGTGCTGTGGAGATGAATCTGTGCTGCACTTTATGCACATGCTCAGTAGTGAGGCAGTGATGTGGGGATGAATCTGTGCTGCACTTTATGTATATGCTCAGTAGTGAGGCAGTGCTGTGGAGATGAATCTGTGCTGCACTTTATGCACATGCTCAGTAGTGAGGCAGTGATGTGGGGATGAATCTGTGCTGCACTTTATGTACAGGCTCAGTAGTGAGGCAGTGCTGTGGAGATGAATCTGTGCTGCACTTTATGTACATGCTCAGTAGTGAGGCAGTGCTGTGGAGATGAATCTGTGCTGCACTTTATGTACAGGCTCAGTAGTGAGGCAGTGCTGTGGAGATGAATATGTGCTGCACTTTATGTACAGGCTCAGTAGTGAGGCAGTGCTGTGGAGATGAATCTGTGCTGCACTTTATGTACATGCTCAGTAGTGAGGCAGTGCTGTGGAGATGAATCTGTGCTGCACTTTATGTACAGGCTCAGTAGTGAGGCAGTGCTGTGGAGATGAATATGTGCTGCACTTTATGTACATGCTCAGCAGTGAGGCAGTGCTGTGGAGATGAATCTGTGCTGCTCTTTATGTACAGGCTCAGTAGTGAGGCAGTGCTGTGGGGATGAATCTGTGCTGCACTTTACATGCTCAGTAGTGAGGCAGTGCAGTGGAGATGAATCTGTGCTGCACTTTATGTACATGCTCAGTAGTGAGGCAGTGCAGTGGAGATGAATCTGTGCTGCACTTTATGTACAGGCTCAGTATTGAGGCAGGGCTGTGGAGATGAATCTGTGCTGCACTTTATGCACATGCTCAGCAGTGAGGCAGTGCTGTGGAGATGAATCTGTGCTGCACTTTATGCACATGCTCAGTAGTGAGGCAGTGATGTGGGGATGAATCTGTGCTGCACTTTATGTATATGCTCAGTAGTGAGGCAGTGCTGTGGAGATGAATCTGTGCTGCACTTTATGCACATGCTCAGTAGTGAGGCAGTGATGTGGGGATGAATCTGTGCTGCACTTTATGTACAGGCTCAGTAGTGAGGCAGTGCTGTGGAGATGAATCTGTGCTGCACTTTATGTACATGCTCAGTAGTGAGGCAGTGCTGTGGAGATGAATCTGTGCTGCACTTTATGTACAGGCTCAGTAGTGAGGCAGTGCTGTGGAGATGAATATGTGCTGCACTTTATGTACATGCTCAGCAGTGAGGCAGTGCTGTGGAGATGAATCTGTGCTGCTCTTTATGTACAGGCTCAGTAGTGAGGCAGTGCTGTGGGGATGAATCTGTGCTGCACTTTACATGCTCAGTAGTGAGGCAGTGCAGTGGAGATGAATCTGTGCTGCACTTTATGTACATGCTCAGTAGTGAGGCAGTGCTGTGGAGATGAATCTGTGCTGCACTTTATGTACAGGCTCAGTATTGAGGCAGGGCTGTGGAGATGAATCTGTGCTGCACTTTATGCACATGCTCAGCAGTGAGGCAGTGCTGTGGAGATGAATCTGTGCTGCACTTTATGCACATGCTCAGTAGTGAGGCAGTGATGTGGGGATGAATCTGTGCTGCACTTTATGTATATGCTCAGTAGTGAGGCAGTGCTGTGGAGATGAATCTGTGCTGCACTTTATGCACATGCTCAGTAGTGAGGCAGTGATGTGGGGATGAATCTGTGCTGCACTTTATGTATATGCTCAGTAGTGAGGCAGGGCTGTGGAGATGAATCTGTGCTGCACTTTATGCACATGCTCAGTAGTGAGGCAGTGATGTGGGGATGAATCTGTGCTGCACTTTATGTACAGGCTCAGTAGAGAGGCAGTGCTGTGGAGATGAATCTGTGCTGCTCTTTATGTACAGGCTCAGTAGTGAGGCAGTGCTGTGGAGATGAATCTGTGCTGCACTTTATGTACATGCTCAGTAGTGAGGCAGTGCTGTGGAGATGAATCTGTGCTGCTCTTTATGTACATGCTCAGTAGTGAGGCAGTGCTGTGGAGATGAATCTGTGCTGCTCTTTATGTACAGGCTCAGTAGTGAGGCAGTGCTGTGGAAATGAACCTGTGCTGCACTTTATGTACATGCTCAGTAGTGAGGCAGTGCTGTGGAGATGAATCTGTGCTGCGCTTTATGTACACGCTCAGTAGTGAGGCAGTGCTGTGGAGATGAATCTGTGCTGCACTTTATGTACATGCTCAGTAGTGAGGCAGTGCTGTGGAGATGAATCTGTGCTGCGCTTTATGTACATGCTCAGTAGTGAGGCAGTGCTGTGGAGATGAATCTGTGCTGCACGTTATGTACACGCTCAGTAGAGAGGCAGTGCTGTGGAGATGAATCTGTGCTGCACTTTATGCATATGCTCAGTAGTGAGGCAGTGCTGTGGAGATGAATCTGTGCTGCACTTTACATGCTCAGTAGTGAGGCAGTGCTGTGAAGATGAATCTGTGCTGCACTTTCTGGACATGCTCAGTAGTGAGGCAGTGCTGTGGAGATGAATCTGTACTGCACTTTATGTACAGGCTCAGTAGTGAGGCAGTGCTGTGGAGATGAATCTGTGCTGCCCTTTATGTACAGGCTCAGTAGTGAGGCAGTGCTGTGGAGATGAATCTGTGCTGCACTTTATGTGCATGCTCAGTAGTGAGGCAGTGCTGTGGAGATGAATCTGTGATGCACTTTATGTACATGCTCAGTAGTGAGGCAGTGCTGTGGAGATGAATCTGTGCTGCTCTTTATGTACAGGCTCAGTAGTGAGGCAGTGCTGTGGAGATGAATCTGTGCTGCTCTTTATGTACAGGCTCAGTAGTGAGGCAGTGCTGTGGGGATGAATCTGTGCTGCACTTTACATGCTCAGTAGTGAGGCAGTGCAGTGGAGATGAATCTGTGCTGCACTTTATGTACAGGCTCAGTAGTGAGGCAGTGCTGTGGAGATGAATCTGTGCTGCACTTTACATGCTCAGTAGTGAGGCAGCGCTGTGGAGATTAATCTGCTGCGCTTTATGTACATACTCAGTAGCGAGGCAGCGCTGTGGAGATTAATCTGCTGCACTTTATGTACAGGCTCAGTAGTGAGGCAGTGCTGTGGAGAGGAATCTGTGCTGCACTTTATGTACATGCTCAGTAGTGAGGCAGTGCTGTGGAGATGAATCTGTGTTGCACTTTATGTACATGCTCAGTAGTGAGGCAGTGCTGTGGAGATGAATCTGTGCTGCTCTTTATGTACATGCTCAGTAGTGAGGCAGTGCTGTGGAGATGAATCTGTGCTGCACTTTATGTACATGCTCAGTAGTGAGGCAGTGCTGTGGAGATGAATCTGTGCTGCACTTTATGTACATGCTCAGTAGTGAGGCAGTGCTGTGGAGATGAATCTGTGCTGCACTTTATGTACATGCTCAGTAGTGAGGCAGTGCTGTGGAGATGAATCTGTGCTGCACTTTATGTACAGGCTCAGTAGTGAGGCAGTGCTGTGGAGATGAATATGTGCTGCACTTTATGTACATGCTCAGCAGTGAGGCAGTGCTGTGGAGATGAATCTGTGCTGCTCTTTATGTACAGGCTCAGTAGTGAGGCAGTGCTGTGGGGATGAATCTGTGCTGCACTTTACATGCTCAGTAGTGAGGCAGTGCAGTGGAGATGAATCTGTGCTGCACTTTATGTACATGCTCAGTAGTGAGGCAGTGCTGTGGAGATGAATCTGTGCTGCACTTTATGTACAGGCTCAGTATTGAGGCAGGGCTGTGGAGATGAATCTGTGCTGCACTTTATGCACATGCTCAGCAGTGAGGCAGTGCTGTGGAGATGAATCTGTGCTGCACTTTATGCACATGCTCAGTAGTGAGGCAGTGATGTGGGGATGAATCTGTGCTGCACTTTATGTATATGCTCAGTAGTGAGGCAGTGCTGTGGAGATGAATCTGTGCTGCACTTTATGCACATGCTCAGTAGTGAGGCAGTGATGTGGGGATGAATCTGTGCTGCACTTTATGTATATGCTCAGTAGTGAGGCAGGGCTGTGGAGATGAATCTGTGCTGCACTTTATGCACATGCTCAGTAGTGAGGCAGTGATGTGGGGATGAATCTGTGCTGCACTTTATGTACAGGCTCAGTAGAGAGGCAGTGCTGTGGAGATGAATCTGTGCTGCTCTTTATGTACAGGCTCAGTAGTGAGGCAGTGCTGTGGAGATGAATCTGTGCTGCACTTTATGTACATGCTCAGTAGTGAGGCAGTGCTGTGGAGATGAATCTGTGCTGCTCTTTATGTACATGCTCAGTAGTGAGGCAGTAATGTGGAGATGAATCTGTGCTGCTCTTTATGTACAGGCTCAGTAGTGAGGCAGTAATGTGGAGATGAATCTGTGCTGCACTTTATGCACATGCTCAGTAGTGAGGCAGTGCTGTGGAGATGAATCTATGCTGCACGGTATGTACATGCTCAGTAGTGAGGCAGTGCTGTGGAGATGAATCTGTGCTGCACTTTATGTACATGCTCAGTAGTGAGGCAGTGCTGTGGAGATGAATCTGTGCTGCTCTTTATGTACATGCTCAGTAGTGAGGCAGTGCTGTGGGGATGAATCTGTGTTGCACTTTATGTACAAGCTCAGTAGTGAGGCAGTGCTGTGGAGATGAATCTGTGCTGCTCTTTATGTACATGCTCAGTAGTGAGGCAGTGCTGTGGAGATGAATCTGTGCTGCTCTTTATGTACAGGCTGAGTAGTGAGGCAGTGCTGTGGAGATGAATCTGTGCTGCTCTTTATGTACAGGCTCAGTAGTGAGGCAGTGCTGTGGAAATGAACCTGTGCTGCACTTTATGTACATGCTCAGTAGTGAGGCAGTGCTGTGGAGATGAATCTGTGCTGCGCTTTATGTACATGCTCAGTAGTGAGGCAGTGCTGTGGAGATGAATCTGTGCTGCACTTTATGTACATGCTCAGTAGTGAGGCAGTGCTGTGGAGATGAATCTGTGCTGCGCTTTATGTACATGCTCAGTAGTGAGGCAGTGCTGTGGAGATGAATCTGTGCTGCACGTTATGTACACGCTCAGTAGAGAGGCAGTGATGTGGAGATGAATCTGTGCTGCACTTTATGCATATGCTCAGTAGTGAGGCAGTGCTGTGGAGATGAATCTGTGCTGCACTTTACATGCTCAGTAGTGAGGCAGTGCTGTGAAGATGAATCTGTGCTGCACTTTCTGGACATGCTCAGTAGTGAGGCAGTGCTGTGGAGATGAATCTGTACTGCACTTTATGTACAGGCTCAGTAGTGAGGCAGTGCTGTGGAGATGAATCTGTGCTGCCCTTTATGTACAGGCTCAGTAGTGAGGCAGTGCTGTGGAGATGAATCTGTGCTGCACTTTATGTGCATGCTCAGTAGTGAGGCAGTGCTGTGGAGATGAATCTGTGATGCACTTTATGTACATGCTCAGTAGTGAGGCAGTGCTGTGGAGATGAATCTGTGCTGCTCTTTATGTACAGGCTCAGTAGTGAGGCAGTGCTGTGGAGATGAATCTGTGCTGCTCTTTATGTACAGGCTCAGTAGTGAGGCAGTGCTGTGGGGATGAATCTGTGCTGCACTTTACATGCTCAGTAGTGAGGCAGTGCAGTGGAGATGAATCTGTGCTGCACTTTATGTACAGGCTCAGTAGTGAGGCAGTGCTGTGGAGATGAATCTGTGCTGCACTTTACATGCTCAGTAGTGAGGCAGCGCTGTGGAGATTAATCTGCTGCGCTTTATGTACATACTCAGTAGCGAGGCAGCGCTGTGGAGATTAATCTGCTGCACTTTATGTACAGGCTCAGTAGTGAGGCAGTGCTGTGGAGAGGAATCTGTGCTGCACTTTATGTACATGCTCAGTAGTGAGGCAGTGCTGTGGAGATGAATCTGTGTTGCACTTTATGTACATGCTCAGTAGTGAGGCAGTGCTGTGGAGATGAATCTGTGCTGCTCTTTATGTACAGGCTTAGTAGTGAGGCAGTGCTGTGGAGATTAATCTGCTGCACTTTATGTACATGCTCAGTAGTGAGGCAGTGCTGTGGAGATGAATCTGTGCTGCACTTTATGTACATGCTCAGTAGTGAGGCAGTGCTGTGGAGATGAATCTGTGCTGCACTTTATGTACATGCTCAGTAGTGAGGCAGGGCTGTGGAGATGAATCTGTGCTGCTCTTTATGTACATGCTCAGTAGTGAGGCAGTGCTGTGGAGATGAATCTGTGCTGCACTTTATGTACAGTCTCAGTAGTGAGGCAGCGCTGTGGAGATGAAGCTGTGCTGCACTTTATGTACATGCTCAGTAGTGAGGCAGCGCTGTGGAGATGAATCTGTGCTGCACTTTATGTACATGCTCAGTAGTGAGGCAGTGCTGTGGAGATGAAGCTGTGCTGCACTTTATGTACATGCTCAGTAGTGAGGCAGTGCTGTGGAGATGAATCTGTGCTGCACTTTATGTACATGCTCAGTAGTGAGGCAGTGCTGTGGAGATGAATCTGTGCTGCACTTTATGTACATGCTCAGTAGTGAGGCAGTGCTGTGGAGATGAATCTGTGCTGCACTTTATGTACATGCTCAGTAGTGAGGCAGGGCTGTGGAGATGAATCTGTGCTGCACTTTATGTACAGGCTCAGTAGTGAGGCAGTGCTGTGGAGATGAATCTGTGCTGCACTTTATGTACATGCTCAGTAGTGAGGCAGGGCTGTGGCGTTGTGGAGTCAGGGAGTCGAAATCAGGGATATTGACGAGTTGGAAGTTTGGCTTACCGACTACACAGCGCTGCTATTGAGCCCCAAGAATTGGAGTCCCAAAAGTTGGTGTGAATGGATAGGTAGCGCCTGGCAACCATTCCATTCAATTCTATGAAAGAGGTACGGCACAAAGTGAATGGAGCAGTGAAGCCACATAAGCACTACAGCGCCATTCTCAAGGAGGGCATGGAACCTGCGTTTTCCAGATAAATGGGTATACTTACCAATGGCCAGAACACCACCGATCAACATTTCCATTGGATAACCCCTTAAATGGCGATAGCCGAAGCAATCTCTCCATTAAGTCTTCGTTTGGATGCCGAGGAAATATTTGTATAAGTATAACCAATGATGTCCAGTAGTTGAGGATTTGGATTCATAAATGTTCTTCATGGCAACACTGAGGCTAACATTTGAAGGGGACATGTTGTCATCAAAATTTCTCAGGCTTATAGACTATAGCTTGATTTGATTACAGTGGGTACAGAAAGTATTCAGACCCCTTTAAATTTTTCACACTGTTTCATTGCAGACATTTGGTAAAATTCAAAAAAGTTCTTTTTTTCTCATTAATGTACACATTGCACCCCATCTTGACTGAAAAAACACAAAAATTCAGAAATGTAGAAATTTTTGCAAATTTATTAAAAAAAGAAAAAAACTGAAAAATCAAATGTCCAACTCCTTGCCCAATGCAGGATTCACTAAAACATCTCAGACAGAAGTCTGTCCAGCCTCTGTTTGAAGACTTCCATTGAAGGAGAACTCACCACCTTGTCTCATTTGCATATTGATTCATACGCTGATTTTTCAGTAACGGAGGAATGGACTGGCCATGTATAGGTATTTCTGGACTGGTCTTTAAAAAGAGCAACATGCGCATATAAACAGTTTGGGGGGGGGGTGAAATCCTTCTGACAGACTCCATGAAAGAATTGAGTGCATTACCCCCGGCAGGTTTGCTCTTTGTCAAGGATGGCTCTATTGGTTAAAGCCACGGCTCACTATTCACAGATAGGTGTCTGAAATCATTCCAGCACCATCCCTGAGACCAAAAGAGCGAGCCTGCATGGGGAAATAAAGTTAATATCCTCCCGGCAATGGGGCTCTCAGTGCAGGCGATGCATGATGTCAAAACTATATTAACCTGCAGATTAAAAACATTTCTGCAAGTTGAGAGCATTATTGTACATGACAGGTTCCCTTTAAAGAGAAGCCACGGCAATGAGTAAACGCCGAGTTAATGCCATTTACCTCACTAGAAATTAATGTTCAGTGTATATTTTTGATATGTAAGATTTTCTATAATGAGTGCGTCATGAAAATCAGAAAAACCTCAATCCTTAAACAATGATGTCTGCATAACCATATATCCTGTACAAGTCAATGAATCGACATTATCTTCCTCAGTTGGAGAAAGCTTATCAATTAGGTCTATCAGAGAGAAGCGATCTATGACCATCCATCTACTGTACCATCCATCTATCTTACATTCTGCTGTACACGGTTATTCGGACAGAATTAATTCTGCATTCGCAAAAAGAAGTAAAAAAAAAATATACTGTATATATATCTCTCATGCACTTCCAGCTTGCAGAAAGAGCAGAAACACGCCGACAGCACCTGCGAGAAGCTAGATCGAGCCATTCTCCAGGAAAAAAAAAGGAAATAAAATCAAGAGACTGCTGGGCACCGCAGACAAAGTCTTCACACAACGCTGCCAAGCTCAGCTGTGGATTAGAGATTTGGTCATTAAAACACGCACTTCACAATTAACTTGCAATGAAATATCAGGGTCCTGAAGAAACTGCCAAGATGGAATAATATTTTTCCATGATTGGCAACCCTTTTCAAGACACTTAAGTAGGCGCTGAGAAAGCAGAAGGGAAGGAAGAAATAGGTTGATTTAAATCATTTGTGGCGCTGATTAACCTTCTAAAAGATTTGGAATTCATTATCAGCCTCGCTAAACTGACACACGCCGCCATCGCTGGGCCAAGCAACTGCTCCATTTCCATGGCTACAATCCTCGTGCTGGCAGGCGGCTTTTTTTCTTTTCTAGACAGCAAAAACAATGTCAGATCAGGATATAACAGCTTGATATGAAATATATCCAAGTGCAGACTCCAAGGGTACAAGGAACCAGGATTATTTGTGACTTTGGCTAAAGGGGCTGAAGGAAAAGCAGCACAAGATGAACAGTGCAAACTAAACTAAGGACAGGGACATACAGATTACTCAGTCACCAAGATCTATGGGGCGATCTAACCTGTGTGACACTGTCTGTGCGTTTTATCAGCCCCATAAGAGAGATAAATTGAGTAATAAATATGTCTGTCTTCTTTATTTAGATTACCATGGTCGGGATGAAGGTCCTGGGAAATTCAGTGTAATGACTGGAACATACATAAAGTAAAGCAGGGACTGTGTTCAGGTTAATAAATACTAGTAAGGGTTCATGTACGCCGCCATAGTATGGCTCCCCAGAGGTCCTCCTATACAGTGCATTCCACCGCACAGGCCGCAGTGTGCCACTAGTCATATTAAAGGGTGTCGGTCAGCACAAAATGACTGTTCAAGCCAAGTACAGGCGCTCAGTGCACCCTCAGCGCAGCCAAATGATTAAGTGCATCTTCCTACCTGCTTGTTGTCCCCCTATCTCCACCTCCCCAGTTCTTTGATTGACAGCTCTGGCTTTATAGAGTCAGAAAAGAGAGGCGATAGATGGAAACCAAGTAGATGGGAGAGTGCAAAACGTTTGGCCATGCCAAGGATGCACTGAGCACCTGTACTTAGTTTGAGTATTCATTCTGTGCATAACCAAGCAGGCATTGTACCCCGCGATCACCGACAAAGTCCTGATAGATCACAGTGACACAGTGATAATTACCATTTTACTACAGAGAATTTGTTATTACTAAATAAGGCCACAATCGACTCCACAATCAGGTTTGGTTCAAAAGTTGTTTCATCAGAGAGCTGTCAGAGAATCAGCTATTTTGGCAGTAAAATCATGCCTCCCAACTTTTAAAAACAAGAAAGAAGAATACATATAGCGACGATACACCAGATCAATTTTTATATGCCCTCAGAACACAATCCCCCTCCGCATAGTATGATGCCCCCATGGTGTACATACACAGCTTTGCTACATGCACTGCTACATCAATACACACATAGCTCTACTACATCAATACGCACACACACAGCGCTACTACATCGGTACACTACCAAATCTGCTACATCAATACACACACATCAACAGAAATGCATGCACACAGCTCTCCTATGGCAAGGAGTACACACACATAGAAGTGCTTCACACCAAATTAGATCATCAAAAAGTTAATTTATTTCAGTTCTTCAATAGAGATGGATGTTCGGGTTCGGCTGAAGTTACAAAAAGCTCGGGTTTGGATACCAGAACAGTACCGGGACCCGGACCCCATTCACTTGAACGGGGGGCCTGAATATTCACTGTTTGCTGTGCTGTAAAGTGCATGACAGCACGGAAAACACTGCTTTTGATCGCTGGTGAAACCATTCCTGCTGGTCAGAGAGCTGTGGTTCCCAAGCTGTCAAAAGTCAGCGTGAGCGCTCAGCTGTGTTCCGAGGTATAAAGCTTACCTCCGGTCACTGGTGTTAGATGATGGGACAACTGCTCCCATCATCCGACACCTGCTGCTGCTAATAACAGCAAGAGCAGGAGCAGCGGATGGGAGTATTCATCAGCCGTTCCTATGCTATAAATAAACAATTTAAAAAAAAACCCGGTGTGGGTTCCCCTGTATTTTTGTTAACCAGACAGGCAAAACTCACAGCTGGGGGCTGCAACACCCAGCTGTCAGCTTCAGCAAGGCTGGTTATCAAGAACAGAGTGGTCCCCAGACCATAATTTTTCATTATTTAAATAAATCATTTAAAAAAACGGTGTTGGGTCCCCCCATTTTTGACAATCAGCCTTGCTAAAGCAGACAGCTGGGGGCTGGTATTCTCAGGCTGGTAAGGGACCATGGATATTGCCCCCCCCCAGCCTAAATATAGCAGCACGCAGTTGCCCAGAAAAGACACATCTATTAGATGCGCCAATTCTGGTGCTTTGCCCAGCACTTCCCACTTGCCCTGTAGCGGTAGCAAGTGGGGTGATAGTTAGAGGGGTTGATGTCACCTTTGCATTGTCCGGTGACGTCAAGCCCTGAGGCTATTAATGGAGAGGCTTGACGTCAGCAGCTCATTCACCAGTGGTTCTCAGCCTGGACGGTCGCATCTTGGCACCGTCCAGGTTGAAAACCATTTCTTCCCCAGACATGGATTACGGCGTGAGACAGAACGACAAACAGGTATTGTATATTGTTGTATTATTTTACCAATGACCGGTGGTAAACTTTATACCTCTGATCACAGCTAAACGCTCACGCTCTCTTTTGACAGCGTGGATGATTTCACCAATGAACACCCAAGAGTCATTATCTCAGTAAATTAAAATAATTAACAAAAAACAAGGCTAAATGGGTTAAATTTATTGTTAAAAGAGCTCAGTATACTTTAAAAACGTACCCAATCAGTCGATTACAGCCTCAGATGAATGGCCACTGCAGCAAGTCATTTGCTGAGCAGGCACTTCTAGACTGTCAGGATGGATCAAGGAAGCACTGACTAGCGATTGGCAGGTGCAGCAGCAATTCTGCAGAGAGACGGTTTGCAGATTTCTGCTTTCAGCAGAATCATTTAGCACTCAGACACTGCAATAATGAACTATTGTACGTGTGACAAATATTATCTGCATAATCACAACATGGAGAATTACAGGGAAAGACTGAGAGTTAACACATTACTGTGCAGAGAGGAACTACAGGTACTGAACTATAATGTCTTCTGAAGATAGTGCCTCCAATCAGAAGCCTGTAGTTACATACCCCACCGTTATAGGGTTATTGTGCAGACAGACTGTACACTACATTAGCACCAGTCCATGAAGCCTCAGCTGTACCTCAAAAGGTCTCAGATTTAATAAAAAGACCTATAGCAATTTTCTGTCAAAATTGCGATGTGAAAAAATGATGCATGCATCATCAGAATACACAAATACTGTACAGAAATTATCACCGTACCACTCAACTCCAACTACATAAAAACTAAAGCTTGCCACAAAAAAACATGAAAAACTATAAATGAGATGAGATGCAAACAATACTTCTTCTTCCTATGTGGCAGTGCATGATACCAAATGAATACAAAATGTCTTTCCAACTTTTCTATTAATGGTATATGTTATACTCACCAAGTCTGGTGCACATGTACATTAACAATAATAATAGTAAGAGACATTTTTCATGCAAATTTACTCTCAGCGCGATCAACATGGAATCTTATAAACTCTAGAAGACAATTATTGTATCAAATGAGATTAAATGAGATCAATCCATTTATTTGAATCATCTTCCGCCCAAAATATTACTCTTACATGAAGGTCGCTTAGATTAACAGCCCATGTAATTTCTGCGCCTTCTTCTCCTTGCCTTCACTACACAGAGGGATGGTGGCTAAGTGGCCATGATACTTCCATATTGACGATGCATTGCAAGCAAATAAATCCATCGTGCTACACTCAATCCAAAACTGCTCGAGCAGCCAGCGAAACACTTAGCACAGATTGCAAACACTTGCACTGCATCTGGTAAAATGATGCACTGCGTTCCTTCCAAGGATCATTACAGAGATCTGTCACCATCCACATATTGATGACAAGCTGATTGAGCTGGGAGGTATCGCTTGTCACATTTGACATTAACATATATAATAAAATGTAACAAAAATAAATATCAGAATTTGAAAATACTGATTTTTCTTAACTTTGTTTCTGAATTTTGAGTTCATAAAATATCTTAATGGGGTTGTCTAGGACTGATAACCTATCTTTAGGATAGGTCATCAATGTCTGATTGGTGTGGGTACAATACCCGGCCTCCCACCAATCAGCTGTTCCCGGTGAAGACCAAAACTTCTCAGTTATAGAGAAGACTGTATAGCGGCCGTAGCCAGGTTCTCTACATCTGCCTCCTATTCAAATCAATGGGGGGCCCGCAAATGTGCAATACACGGCCGCTGCCACTATTCTGTTGAAACAGACCTATAAAAAACAGAATGAAATGCGGAACGAAAATGTTATTTTTACTTAATGTTTGAGAAATAGTACACATCGCAAAAATGGCATACAGTGTCACACACACTATATATTATATATATATATACACACACACACATATACATATACACACACACACATATACATATACACACACACAAACACACACATACACACACATACACGCATATAGAAAAAAGGCCCATATTCCTATATGGGAAAAGTTTTGACAATGGTCAGACTTCACAAGGGGCAACTGTGTCAATTTTTCAACATCAATGTATATATAAAATTGAATGTGTGTGTGTGTATATCACCAACCAATCACAAAGCATCTTTAATTTCACCAGAGCTGAACCCCTTCATGACAGCCAATACATCTTTTTACTGACCTGAGATATAAGGGAATCTCATCCCCATACAGGTGACAATCCAGCAGCTGTCGGCTGTCCACTATATCTGACAACTTGCTGTATCACAAATAATCGGTGTTGGCACCGTCCATAGCTGTTTAACCCCTTAGTTGCTGCTGTCAAAAGTGACTACATCAAATAAATGGTTAATAGATTGTGGGGGCTTGCACGTTAATCTAATTGACACACCGAGATCATGATTGTGTGGTCCTGATGTTTGCCATAGCTGTTCATGGCCAAATAGCGGCCTTAGAGTCTCCCGGCTCTAGCGGTCAGTTCAGAAGTTAGCCACATTTAGGTGGTAAACAAACGCTTTTTCATTATGGCTATACCACTTTGCATTAATTCCTGAAAATCACCTGAAGGGTTAATAAACTACCTGACAGCAGTTTTCAATATGTCAGGGGGTGCAGTTTTTAAAATGGTATCACATTTGGGGTTTTCCAATATATAGCACCCCCAAAGTCACTTCAAACATTGATAGGTCCCACAAAAAAATACATTTTGTAAATTTCCTTGAAAAAATTAAAACTTACCGCTACATTTTTAAACCTCCTAAAAGGCTAACAAGTGTTTTAAAAATGGTGCTGATGTAAAGCAGGCATGTGGGAAATGTTATTTATTCATGTTTTTCTGTGGTGTGACTATCTGGATTAAAGGGATAATCATTCAAAGTTTGAAAATTGCAATTTTTTTTACATTTTTGTCAAGTTTCTGATATTTTTTTATAAATAAACACAAAATATATCAATCTAAATTTACCACTTTCATATATTATAATGTGCCACGAAAAAAGAGTCTCAAAATCACTGGGATTTGTTGAAGCATTCCAGAGTTATGACCACATAAAGTGACATTGGTCAGAATTTTAAAAATTGGCCCGGTCACGAAGGGGCTTTAAAAGAAGCTGAGCTGTGATTGGTTGCTATGAGCAACAGTTTTCCCACTCCACGACAACACCTCAGCAGACACTGACTGGGTGGGAGAAATCTAGCATCCCCGGGAACATAAGCTCCCAGCCATTGTCTGCCCCCCGGAAAGGAACAAGTAGAGAGCACATGACAGAAAAGAATCACCCCCTCCCTGCCCATATACGCATCACACATCCTCCATCCCATAGGCACATCTTCCCTCTTAAAGGGATCATTGGTATGGAAGTTAGGGTAAATCCCTCAGCGCTCCGATTCGGACCCCAGGCTTCTATTAAAGGGATCATTGGTATGGAAGTCAGGGTAAATCCAACCAGCGCTTTGGATCTGACCCCAGGCCTCTCTTAAAGGGATCCCCGGTATGGAAGTTAGGATCGTTCCACTCAGCTCTGTTGTTCTGACCCCAGGCTCTCTTAAAGGGATCATTGGTATGGAAGTGAGGGCAATTCCACTCAGCGCTGTGGTTCTGACCCCAGGCCTCTCTTAAAGGGATCCTCGGTATGGAAGTTAGGGCAATTCCACTCAGCGTTCTGGTTCTGACCCCAGGATCTCTTAAAGGGATCTCCTGTATGGAAGTTAGGGCAAATCCCTCAGCGCTCTGATTCTGACCCCAGGATTCTATTAAAGGGATCATTAGAACGCAAGTCAGGGAAAATCCACTCAGCGCTCTGATTCTGATCCCAGGCTCTCTTAAAGAGATCATTGGTATGCAAGTTAGGGCAATTCCACTCAGCGCTCTGGTTCTGACCCCAGGCCCCTCTTAAAGGGATCCCGAGTATGGAAGCGAGGGCAAATACACTCTGCGCTTTGGTACTGACCCCAGGCCTCTCTTACAGCGATTTCCGGTATGGAAGTTAGGGTAAAACCCTCAGCGCCCTGATTCTCACCCCAGGCTTCTATTAAAGGGATCATTGGTATGGAAGTCAGGGCAAATCCACTCAGCGCTCTGACTCCACGCCTCTCTTAACCCCTTCGCACCCGAGCCTGTTTTTGCCTTCGTGACCGGGCCAATTTTTTCAATTCTGACCAGTGTCACTTTATGAGGTCATAACTCTAGAACGCTTCAACGGATCCTGCTGATTCTGACATTGTTTTCTCGTGCCATATTGTACTTCATGATGGTGGTAAAATTTCTTAGATATGAACTGCGCTTATTTGTTAAAAAAAAAAAATCGAAATTTGGCGAAAATTTAGAAAATTTTGCAATTTTCAAACTTTTAATTTTTATGCCCTTAAATCAGAGAGTGATATCGCACAAAATAGTTAATAAATAACATTTCCCACATGTCTAGTTTACATCTGCACAATTTTGGAAGCATAATTTTTTTTTCTAGGAAGTTATAAGGATTAAAAGTTGACCAGCGGATTTCTCATTTTTACAACAAAATTTACAACACCATATTTTTGGGGACCACCTCACATTTGAAGTGAGTTTGGGGGGTCAATATGACAGAAAATACCCAAAAGTGACACCATTCTAAAAACTTCACCTCTCAATGTACTCAAAACCACATTCAAGAAGTTTATTAACCCTTCAGGTGCTTCACATGAATGAATGGAATGTGGAAGGAAAAAATAAACATTTAACTTTTTTTCGCAAACATTTTACTTCAGAACCATTTTTTTTTTTATTTTCACAAGTGTAAAAAGAGAAAATGAACCACAAAATTTTTTGTGCAATTTCTCCCGAATACGCCGATACCCCGTATGTGGGGCTAAACCACTGTTTGAGCACACTGCAGAGCTCAGAACAGAAGGAGTGCCGTTTGACTTTTTCAATGCAGAATTGGCAGGAATTGAGATCGGATGCCATGTCGCATTTGGAGAGCCCCTGATGTACCTAAACAGTGGAAACCCCGCACAAGTGATCCCATTTTGGAAACTAGACCCCTTAAAGAACTTATCTAGATGTGTTGTGAACACTTTGAACCCCCAAGTGCTTCACAGAAGTTTATAACGTAGAGCCATGAAAATAAAAAATCATTTTTTTCCCACAAAATGACCTTTTAGCCCCCAATTTTTATTTTCACAAGGGTAACAGGAGAAATTGGACCCTAAGAGTTGTTGTCCAATTTGTCCTGAGTACGCTGGTACCCCAATATATGGGAGAAAACTACTGTTTGGGCACACGTCGGGGCTCGGAAGGGAAGTAGTGACGTTCTAAAATGCAGACTTTGATGAAATGGTCTGCGGGCGTCATGTTGCGTTTACAGAGCCCCTGATGTACCTAAACAGTGGAAACCCCCCACAAATGACCCCATTTTGGAAACTAGACCCCCCAAGGAAGTTATCTAGATGTGTGGTGAGCACTTTGAACCCCAAGTGTTTCACAAAAGTTTATAATATAGAGCCGTGAAAATAAAAAAAAAAAATCATTTTTTTTCCACAAAAATGATCTTTTAGCCCCCAATTTTTATTTTCACAAGGGTAACAGGAGAAATTGGACCCTAAGAGTTGTTGTCCAATTTGTCTTGAGTAAGCTGGTACCCCATATGTGGGAGAAAACTACTGTTTGGGCACACGTCGGGGCTCGGAAGGGAAGTAGTGACGTTCTGAAATGCAGACTTTGATGGAATAGTCTGAGGGCGTCATGTTGCGTTTACAGAGCCCCTGATGTACCTAAACAGTGGAAACCCCCAATTCTTTTTTTAAACCAAACATTTTTTTATTATATTCAAATGTCGTTATAATTACATGTAAGCAAAGCTTTCAAATCGTCTCCATTGCATACAGAAAAAAAAAGGAACACGACATTCAATTTCTTCCCCGTCAACAAGAAGAAAATAAAAAACAGAACCAACCTCCTCCCTCCTCCCTCCCCCCCCTTCCCAACTGCAATACAGACTTTCTCAATGTGATTGTCTCGACTGTAACCACATGGCCCAGAGTTTTTCAAAGTGTGCCTCTTTATGTCGTTTTCTATAAATTCTCTCTTCCAATCGGATTACATTATTCACACGAGTGACAAACTCCCCAATCGTTGGGGGTACAACATCAATCCATTTTTGTGCAATCAGCTTGCGGGCAGTATATAAGAGTTTTGCTATGATGGACTTATAGGCATTTCCCACCGACACCTCCTCCGCATATCCCAACACACACGTAATTGGATCCCTTCCTATATCACATCGGTATATCTTCTCAACAAGCCCTATAACCTCTTCCCAGTATGACAAAAGTCTTGGACAGGACCAGAGCATATGAAGCAGTCCCGCAGGTTCGTACCCGCATCTTGGACACTCCGCGTTGTCCCTCAAGCCCATTTTCCTCATAAGTTCTGGGGTCTTATAAGTTCTATGAATGATATATAGTTGAGATATCCTACCCGGCTCACTCAAAGAAAGTTTAGGTATATACTCTAAGATGGTCTCCCATGTCTCATCTACCATGTCCCCCACTTCTCTCTCCCATTTAGATTTTACGGTTAGAGGAAACCCAGCCAAGTAAGAGTATAATAGATCTCTATAAATGGTAGAGATAGCACCTCTAGTACCCCCGGGTGCACACACATAATCCAGCACCACATCCCTCTGTACCGTCATATTCGTTGTTTGTTTCTGTGCTTGAAATGCATGCCTAAGACCATAATATCGAAATTCCCCACTACATGAGAGTCCAAACTCTTCTTTAAGAACAGAGAAAGGCTTGATCTCAGACCCCTCCAATAATTGCCACACATATTGCAAACCTCTCCTCTCCCAATCGATAAAGTCCTTCAGTTTATATAGTTCCGATAGATTCACATTATCCCAAATAGGTGTGTATATCGTCAGTTCCTCAACTCGTCTAAAAAGTTTGATATGCTGCCATATCTTGTGCATTAGTCCAAATGTGGGTACGTCCTTCCCAAGTCTCCCAAAACTTCCTGCTTCCAAACTTTGTACCAATGTTCTCTTGTTGGTCAGTTGGACCAAAATTTCCCCCATAACGCTCAAGTTCCCCTCCTCTCGCCAGCCCCCCCTAAAGTGCTGCCCCTGCGTTGCTACAAAGTATATCCATGGATTTGGCGCCGCCAACCCTCCCTCATCCTTCCCCCTTTGCAGTATTTCCAATTTAATTTTTGCTTGTTTTTTCCCCCAGATCAGTTCTCTAAAAATGGTATTAACGTTATAAAATTTTTTCTTTGGAATCCAAACCGGGGCATTATGGAGGACATACATCAACTGAGGCATCATTATCATTTTAATTAGATTCGTCCTCCCCACTATTGATAGTACTAACTTACACCATGCTGTCATTTTAACTTTGAATTTAACTAGTAATGGGTCGAAGTTTAGTTCGAGAAATCTAGATACAGGCATAGATACCCATATTCCGAGGTATTTAAACTCCTTAACTACTTTCAAATGACCAACCGCCTCCCCTACAGCTCGACATCCCAACTCTCCATCAATCCCCATGATACATGACTTGTCCCAATTAATTCTCAATCCGGAAAAGAAACCATATTCCCCTATAAGGTCCATGACCGCAGTCAGTGTCTCTCCACTGTCTTTTAAGAACAGGAGTATATCGTCCGCGTAAAGGGCGATCTTTTCCTCCAGTTCCCCATATCTAAAGCCTTGTATTTCTTTGGAATTCCGAATTTTAATCGCCAACGGTTCCATCGCCACAGCAAACAATAACGGTGACAATGGACAACCCTGACGAGTTCCTCTGAACAACCCAAATGCCCCCGAAGTCTCCCCATTAATCCTAATATATCCTTTCGGGTCTACATACAATAACTTAACCCAAGAAATAAATCTGTGCCCAAACCCCATACATTCCAATACTGCCCACAAATACTTCCACTCTACCCTGTCAAAGGCTTTCCGTGCGTCCAGTGAGGCCACCACCCTTTCCCCCCTATTATCTGCTGGGATTTGAATATTTAAAAACAGTCTTCGCAGGTTAATGGCGGTAGATCTGTTTTGCAGAAACCCTGATTGGTCTGGATGTATTAATTTTGGAACAACTCTAGACATTCTTATCGCCAACATTTTGGCTAGTATTTTAACATCTGATGTCAATAACGAGATTGGTCTATAGGATTCTACGGATGAGGCATCTTTCCCTTCTTTAGGAATCACCACGATTACAGCCTCCCTCATAGAGCTTGGCAATACCCCCTTCTCCGCTGCCACCTCAAGTACATGCTTAAACTTAGGCGCTACAATTTCTATTAAATCTTTGTACACTTCTCCCGGTATCCCGTCAGATCCAGGTGACCTGTCATTTGATAATGATAGGATAGCCTTCTTTACCTCTTCTACAGTGAATAATGCTTCCAAATTTTGTTTATCAGTATCATCTAACCTAGGTAACTCTATCCCTTGTACGTATTTATCCAACTCCAAGTCCGAGGCCCTCAATTCCGAGGTATACAATTCTACATAATATTCCTTAAAACATTCCAATATCCCGATGGTATCCCTATGAACTGCCCCATCTTTAGTGACAATTTTGTATATTTGTGATGGTTTTTTTCTGCGCAGCAGTAATCACTGATAATAAGCGTCCCACCTTTTCTCCCTCTTCATAGAACAATGCCCACATAGAAAAGAAAGAATGCCCTTTTCTTATCTATCCCTTGTAGATATAACTTATTTACTTCTTCTTGTGCTTCTTTTAATGCTTTCTGGGTGTCGGCATTGGGACTAACTATCATCTCTTCCTCTGCCCTGCTGAGTCTCTCAGCAGCCTCTTGGTTTACCTGCCTCGTTCGTGTCTTCTGCCTCGAGATATCTCGTATGAATAAACCCCGCAGATAAGCTTTCATGGCATCCCATACTATGAGTGGATCTGCAGTGCCTTCGTTTAACTGAAAGAACTCAACAATATCATTCCTAATAGTTCCCATGTTTAAGCATTTGAGCCATTCCGGATGAATCGTCCCCCCTACTCTCCTCCTTTTCCCCACTCCCAATCTCAGACTAACCTCAACTGCCCTGTGATCGGAGATAAGTCTCTCTAAGTATTCCACTGTTCCAACCAATCTGTCCATGCCCCTATTACCCAGTGCCAAATCTATGCGTGATAGAGTATGATACAAAGTCGAATAACACGAAAAGCATTTCTTCCCCTCATTGCGTACTCTCCATAGGTCTATCATATCCATTTCACTAACATATGTCCCAAATGGAGTCATCCTATCTTTCCTAGGGCAATTTCCCTCACTGCCCGCCCGGTCCCAATACTCATTCATAACATTATTGACGTCCCCTAATATTAGCACTGGGCAATCCCCTCTCCCCCCAATCCACTCAAAAATCTCCTGTAGTTTCTTTTTCGAATATGGGGGTGGGATATAGAGGGCCACCACAATTATGCATATTCCAGAATTTCGACAATGCAGAGAAACAAACTGACCGTCCTTATCTATATAAGAGTCAATTTCTTCATAATGAGTGTGAGAGTGTATTAGTACAGATACACCCCTTGCGTAAGCCGAATACATAGAGTGATAGGCCCGAGTGACCCACTTTTTCTCTAACCAATTTTCCTTTCCTTTAATCAAATGAGTTTCTAATATACATCCGATATCTGGGTTATGCTTTCTAATTTCTGCCATAACTGCCGCTCTTTTATTTGGATCTGACATTCCCCGTACGTTCCAACTTAGAATTTTTACATCACCACTCATTATGTCCTAAAAAAATAAAAGATAACCGGACTTCTGTGGTCACTATATTATATTGCAGTATGCGAACTCCCCCGTAACCAACCCACCCCTGTCCCCCTCCCCTCCCCCCCCATCCCCTCCAACCCAATCTAGCTGATTCTCTCCTTCCAACGAGAGAGAATACAGCCAGCACCCAATTGCTTCACACCCATATAAAGCCACTGAGTCTCCCTTGTTTGGCGTCCTACACTCCCACCATCAGAAAACAAAAACAATTATCAATACTAATCAGGCCGCATAACATTTTCTAACAAGGATATTGCAATAGTCATCAAAAAACCACCCGGGGATCAACGCCCCCAAAAAAGTTTTTGAAAAACCAGGTGCCTCGGAGCACAACATCCAAAAAAGAAAGGAAATATGTCCGAGAGTCTCTACTTCATCCTTCACCGTCTCTCTCTGCTCCCAGCTTAGAACGATTGTTCTCCATCCATTTGACTGCTTCTTCTGGGGACGGAAAAAACTGAACAGACCCCAACGCTGCTACTCTCAGTTTAGCAGGATACATCATAGAGTACTTCACTCCCAGCGCTCTCATTTCTCTCTTGACCTCGCCAAATTTCATCCGCATTTTCTGGACCTCTGCTGAATAGTCCGGATATATTTCAATACGGCTTCCATTAAACATAAGATCCTGCAACTTCCTGGCTTCCCGGAGGATAGTCTCTCTGTCTCTACAATTCAGTATCCTGGCCAGCATAGTACGAGGAGCACTACACGGTGGGAGGGGCCGTAGGGGGACACGGTGTGCTCTCTCCACTGCGAACACTCTGGAAAGCGTGTCTCTGCCGATTTTGGATAAGATCCATTGCTCAATAAAGTCGGTGGGGTCGCTGCCCTCTACTTTTTCCGGAAAACCCACAAATCTGAGATTGTTCCTCCTTGATCTATTTTCCAAATCATCCTGCTTCAAATGCACTGCTGATATCTTTTGAGCATGCTGGGACGGAGTCCTCTGCATTTTGTTTACAGAGTCCTCAGTGCTGCTCACTCTCTCTTCCACAGCACCCATCCTAGTATCTGCCTTGTTCAGTGCCTCTTTAATGCCAGTGATTTCTTCTTTAATCTTATCAACCCGGCTATTCAACTTAGTCAGTGTCCTCTTGCAGAACGACACCACCATGAAGACATCATTCAAGGTTGGCTCTCTCTCAGGAGTCTCATCATCAGCTCCACTGTCTTCCTCCTCATACACACACTCAGGGCCAGTGATTTCCCCTCCCTCTCTTCTCCTGCTATCAGCCTCTCCCACGGTTTCACCGCTCACCCCCTCTCCTTCCAGCACTATACCTTCTTCAGTGTCCACCTCCTCCTCTCTTGCAAAGCGCTGCAGCTTCTGGAGGATCCGTGACCTTTTATCAAAGCTCTCAGATTGTTTCCGCGCCTCCTCCACTTTCCCGGCGCCATCTTGTGCAGTCACGCTGCCGTCCTCCCCATCTCGGCGCTCCTCTGCACTCACGGCGTCTCCTCCCGACTCTTGGGCACTCACTGTGCCAATAGATGTGTCCAGGTCAGTGTTAGAACGGCCTGTTTAAGGATAATTCATAGATCTGACGGCGGAGCTCTTCTACCTAGCGTCCACTCACATCCGCGCTAGGCCACGCCCCCCCGGAAACCCCCAATTCTAATTCCAACCCTAACCCCAACACACCCCTAACCCTAATCCCAACCCTAACCATAACGCTAACCACAAACCTAACACCAACACACCCATAACCCTAATCCCAACCCTAGCTCTAAGCCTAGCCCTAACCCTAGCCCTAGCCCTAACCCTAGCCCTAACCTGCGTGCCTGCTTTTTTTTTTCTTTTTGTGACAAGATCGCTGCCCTGCGATCTGACTCATAGTAACGCCACTTCTCCTCTGCTCTCACACTGACAGATGATCAGAGGAGAAGCAGCGTTACTATGTGACAAGATCGCTGCCTGGCACATAGTAACGCGACTTCTCCTCTGATCTCACACTGACAGATGATCAGAGGAGAAGCAGCGTTACTGTGTGACAAGATAGCTGCCTGGCACAGCTGTGCCAGGCAGCGATCAGCTGTGCCAGGCAGCGATCTAGTCACCCAGTAACGCTGCTTCACCTCTGATCATCTGTCAGTGTGAGATCAGAGGAGAAGTCGCATTACAATGAGTGAGATCGCCGGGAAACAAGCAGCTTTCCCAGAGAGCGCTCTCATTGGCTGCTGTGACGCTGACGTCATCAGGACCTGATCCAATCAGGTCTCGATGACGTCGGGGGTCCCAGCATGCATTGTGCACCGGGATCCCCGCGATACAAGGTATGTGGGGGTCCCGGGGGCACAAAACCGCCGACAGTAGATAAACGTCGGCGCTGCACAAAGCCCAGCAAGCGCCAACGTTTATCTACTGTGGGCGGTCAGGAAGCGGTTAAAGGGATCATTGGTATGGAAGTCAGGGCAAATCCACTCAGCGCTCTGGTTCTGACTCCACGCCTCTCTTAAAGAGATCCCCGGTATGGAAGTTAGGACCGTTCCACTCAGCACTCTGGTTCTGACCCCAGGCTGACGAGATGATGTGGGATATTAGGGGTAGTAGTCGGGTGGCTCTGGCTGACTGGATGATGTGGGATATTAGGGGGAGTAGTCCGGCGGTTGTGATGAGATGATGTGAGATATTAGGGATAGTAGTCCGGCGGCTCTGACGGGATGATGTGGGATATTAGGGGTAGTAGTCCGGTGGCTTTGACGGGATGATGTGGGATATTAGTGGTAGTAGTCCAGTGGCTCTGGCTGATGGGATGATGTAGGATATTAGGGGTAGTAGTCCGGTAGCTCTGGCTGACGGGATGATGTGGGATATTAGTGGTAGTATTCCGGTAGCTCTGGCTGACGGGATGATGTTGGATATTATAGTGAATGTAGCTAAGCAGAGTGGGCGGGGCTATACACTCAGCTTTATATGTATAGATATAATCATAATTTGTTATAACTAAACGTAGTTAGTTACTATGCCCGGGCAACGCCGGGCTCTTCAGCTAGTCAAAAAAAATTGATGAAAAAGATGCAAATATTTGTCTCAAAAGTCCAATCACAAAATACGATTTTAAAATTAGAGGTGGCACAATACTGTAAAGGAACAATCTAACCAGTTTTCTTTTTTTGGTCTCTCCTCTCTCCAGTTTCTCTTGCCATCTCCAAATGTTGTCTTTGCAAGTCACTGACTGCAGACGGAACCCTGACACCCTGAGACTCCTGCCCTTACAAGGACAGTCCACAGCTAACCCTTGTCATGCTAGCCAACCCTGGACTGACCCTGAGTGCCTCCCGACTCGTTTCCTCAGGGAAATGGGCACATGCATATTGTAGGGATTCTACTCACTTAGGTGCGACAGGAGACATTCAGGAGGCAGGTTTCATTAAAGTTCATGCGGTTTATTACGTCATAAATAGTGTTGAGCATTCAGATACCGCAAGTATCGGGTATCGGCCGATACTTGCTGTATCGGAATTCCGATACCGACTTCCGATTTTTTTTCAATATCGGAATTCGGCATCGGAAGTTCAAAGTTGATTGACAGCCTGACGTCATCATGATGCGCGGTGTGTGCGCATCATGATGCGCCGTCATTTCGGGCCTTCCGGGGGTCTCTGCCGGCCTGCCGGGGGGCTGTGTGGACTGCCCGGGGTCTGTACCGGCCTGCCGGGGGGCTGTGCCGGCCTGCCGGTGGTCTGTGCACCCTGTGGGGGTCTGTACCGGCCTGCCGGGGGGCTGTGCCGGCCTGCCGGTGGTCTGTGCACCCTGTGGGGGTCTGTACCGGCCTGCCGGGGGGCTGTGCCGGCCTGCCGGTGGTCTGTGCACCCTGTGGGGGTCTGTACCGGCCTGCCGGGGGGCTGTGCCGGCCTGCCGGGGGGCTGTGCTGATGTCCGGGGGTCTGTGCAAGCATCGTCCGATGGGACTACAAGTCCCATCTGGCGATGCCTGCTACCATGACAGTGATTGACACATTAGCCAATGATGGGACAGTAGTAGTCCCATCATCCGGCTAATGTGTTAAATGTTAAAAAAAAAAAAAAAAAAAAAATACTACATACATACTACATACATACTACATGCATGCTACATACATACTACATGCTACATACATACTACATGCTACATACATACTACATATATACTACATGCATGCTACATACATACTACATATATACTACATGCATGCTACATACATACTACATGCTACATACATACTACATGCTACATACATACTACATGCTACATACATACTACATGCTACATACATACTACATATATACTACATACATGCTACATACTACATACATACTACATACATACTACATGCATGCTACATACATGCTACATACATACTACATACATACTACATGCTACATACATACTACATACTACATATATACTACATGCATGCTACATACATACTACATGCATGCTACATACATACTGCATGCTACATGCATACTACATACATACTACATACATACTACATGCTACATACATACCACATATATACTACATACATGCTACATGCTACATACATACTACATACATGCTACATGCTACATACATACTACATATATACTACATGCATGCTACATACAAACTACATATATACTACATGCATGCTACATACATACTGCATGCTACATGCATGCTACATACATACTGCATGCTACATGCATGCTACATACATACTACATACATACTACATACATGCTACATACATACCACATATATACTACATACATACAATACATTCATACAATACATACATAGACATACAGTACATATAACATAGAGTAACATACTTACCAATACTTGTCACATTGTTCCCCGAAGCCATTGTCTTTTCCGGAATAAATATTAACATAACAAACCACAAAAATACTCACCCACGATCCGAAGCAGTCCACGAGTGTGTCCCACGACGATCTTGGGTAGAGAACGGCAGCATCAGATGATGCTGCCGTTCTCTACGGGCTGCAGGAATCCAATGACGGAAGGTAGGTATCCTTCCGCACTGTATTCCTCCGCCACTTACAAAAAAAAAAAAGTCCCTAGTCTCACTTTATGCCATTGCTGCGTGGGAAATTCCCACACAGCAATGGCATAAAGTGAGACTAGGGACTTTTTTTTTTTTTTTTAAGTGGCGGAGGAATACAGTGCGGAAGGATACCTACCTTCCGTCATTGGATTCCTGCAGCCCGTAGAGAACGGCAGCAACAGCTGATGCTGCAGTTCTCTACCCAAGATCGTCGTGGGACACACTCGTGGACTGCTTCGGATCGTGGGTGAGTATTTTTGTGGTTTGTTATGTTAATATTTATTCCGGAAAAGACAATGGCTTCGGGGAACAATGTGACAAGTATTGGTAAGTATGTTACTCTATGTTATATGTACTGTATGTCTATGTATGTATTGTATGAATGTATTGTATGTATGTAGTATATATGTGGTATGTATGTAGCATGTAGTATGTATGTAGTATGTATGTAGCATGCATGTAGCATGCAGTATGTATGTAGCATGCATGTAGTATATATGTAGTATGTATGTGGTATGTATGTAGCATGTAGTATGTATGTAGCATGTAGTATGTATGTAGCATGCATGTAGCATGCAGTATGTATGTAGCATGCATGTAGTATATATGTAGTATGTATGTAGCATGTAGTATGTAGCATGCATGTAGTATATATGTAGTATGTATGTAGCATGTAGTATGTATGTAGCATGCATGTAGTATATATGTAGTATGTATGTAGCATGTAGTATGTATGTAGCATGCATGTAGTATATATGTAGTATGTATCATGTAGTATGTATGTAGCATGCATGTAGTATATATGTAGTATGTAGCATGTAGTATGTATGTATCATGCATGTAGTATGTATGTAGTATGTATGTGGTATGTATGTAGCATGTAGTATGTATGTAGCATGTATGTAGTATATATGTGTTATGTATGTAGCATGTAGCATGCATGTAGTATGTATGTAGTATGTATGTGGTATGTATGTAGCATGCATGTAGTATGTATGTAGTATATATGTGGTATGTATGTAGCATGTAGTATGTATGTAGCATGCAGTATGTATGTAGCATGCAGTATGTATGTAGCATGCATGTAGTATGTATGTAGTATATATGTAGTATGTATGTTGCATGTAGTATTTATGTAGTATGAATGTAGCATGTATGTAGTATGTAGTATGAATGTAGCATGTATGTAGTATATGCATGTTGTATGTATGTAGCATGTAATTTTTTTTTTTTTTTTACATTCAACACATTAGCCGGATGATGGGACTACTACTGTCCCATCATTGGCTAATGTGTCAATCACTGTCATGGTAGCAGGCATCGCCCGATGGGACTTGTAGTCCCATCGGACGATGCCTGCACAGACCCCCGAAGCCTGCACAGACCACCGGCAGGCCGGCACAGCCCCCCGGCAGGCCGGCACAGCCCCCCGGAGCCTGCACAGACCACCGGCAGGCCGGCACAGCCCCCCGGAGCCTGCACAGCCCCCCGGCAGGCCGGCACAGCCCCCCGGCAGGCCGGCACAGCCCACCGGAGCCTGCACAGACCACCGGCAGGCCGGC
This sequence comes from Dendrobates tinctorius, assembly GCF_039654945.1. NCBI lineage: Eukaryota > Metazoa > Chordata > Amphibia > Anura > Dendrobatidae > Dendrobates > Dendrobates tinctorius. The sequence continues at coordinate 27,979,550 of NW_027361673.1, read as the reverse complement.
ACAGCCCCCCGGCAGGCCGGCACAGACCACCGGAGCCTGCACAGACCCCCTGGCAGGCCGGCACAGCCCCCCGAAAGGCCCGTACAGACCCCAGAGAGGCTGTACAAGGCAAAAACAGGGTTTTTCTTATTCCGATACCGGAAGTCCCATAGACTTGAATGGGACTTCCGGTATCGGAATCGGCGATACCGATACTTTTTTTAAAGATCGGCCGATCCATTCCGATCCGATACTTTGAAGTATCGGACGGTATCGCTCAACTCTAGTCATAAACCAAACTGCACGTCACCAAAATAAACAGCCATCAGTTCAGGATACAAAGTAACATCAAATGTCCTTTCGTTCAGGCTCAGTCCGCGAGCCTCAGCGCACACAGGAGGTGTATACCCCCTCACATACAGCTGCCTGGTTCAAGAGCAGGCCACATTATAAGAGTGTAGCCACATCCATGAACCCAGCAGCTGACTGGTCACATAACTGTGACCTCACCACAGGTCCTTCAAACAGCAATATTTGTTATGCCTTACATTATGGAGACAAGCCATTTATGAGACACATATCTCCCATCGATTACATGACCCTCAGCCCTTCCACAAAGTCTTATCAGGAACAACAGGTTTGACACCCCTCACCTGGGGTATAGTACAGACAATGGCATCCATTAGAGTAGGTCAGTCAAATATAAAGCATGCTTCATTGAGACACAAAGCTCCAGGAATTATCCACCCATCACCATTAGTCAGCGTGTCACTTGGTTATGGCTTCCAGTAACCTGGAACGCACGCTGGTAATATTAACCAATCAAAAGCTTAGGTTAAAGTGCAGATCCTATTAGCCCCTCACTTTATCCAATCCAGAGAACTCAAGCGATCTTTCCTACATAGCGTCACTCCCTCTGCATCTAGAAGGTAACCAGTGATGCGTCACTTCTAGTCATGGGTAAGTAGCATCGTTGCTCGTGTGATCTCCAAGTATTTTGGCGTGCTTGGAGATTTATTTTTCTTGTCTTATCTGCATGATTTGCGACTTGTAGGTTGAATACATGTGGGAATTCCTTAATAAACACGCATTCCACACATGCATTCAAGGTGTCTAGCAATCGCAAACCATGCAGCTAAGGTGATGAAAACTAAATCTCCGAGCATGCCAAAATACTCGGAGACCACCCGAGCAATGTGTATACTCACTCGCTCATCACTAGTCACTTCCAATGCGCTTGAGCGCCTCCTGTGCTCCACATGCACCCGATGCCCAGACCTGCGATGCGTCACTTCTGATGTGCTGGAACATCCTACTCTCCACACGTCCTCGGCGCCCAGGCCTGTGACACATCACTTCTGGTGTGACGAAGTGAAATATGCGTTCCATATGTCCCCGTGCCCAAGCAATGGCATCATGTCCGGTCTACAGGATATACATGCCTGTCCATGTCTGTCACATTTGCAGCGTCAATGATGAATATTCATTACGCAGTCAGGGGAAGGAAAAATGCTCACAGTGTCCCAATATCAGCATCAATGAATACAATTGCCAATATTTAAATGAATCTGGTAAGTGAATTATTGCATCACAATATACAGGATGCACTATATTAATAATGATAATAGAAAAAATTGGAGACCGGCTCAACAGGACTAGATTTTCATTTTCTTTTTCAAAAGAAATTGTAGTGCATACGAAAGAAAATTTTCTTGGTCCACATGACCCAGTCGACGCGTTTTGACTGCACTAAGCAGTCTTACTCATGACTAAACTTATCCTTGATGTGAGGCCAGTGTCTGGGCCCCAGGGGGATGAGCATAGAGCAACTGGGTGAGCTGGAATTAAGTTTTTATACAGTTAGGTCCATATATATTTGGAAAGAGACAACATTTTTCTAATTTTGGTTCTAGACATTACCACAATGAATTTTAAACAAAACAATTCAGATGCAGTTGAAGTTCAGACTTTCAGCTTTCATTTGAAATTAAAATTGGACGAAGGGTTTAGGAGTTTCAGCTCCTTAACATGTGCCACCCTGTTTATAAAGGGACCAAAAGTAATTGGACAGATTAAATAATTGTAAATAAAATGTTCATTTCTAGTACTTGGTTGAAAACACTTTGTTGGCATTGACTGCCTGAAGTCTTGAATTCATGGACATCACCAGACGCTGTTTCCTCCTTTTTGATGCTCTGCCAGGCCTTCACTGCGGTGGTTTTCAGTTGCTGTTTGTTTGTGGGCCTTTCTGTCTGAAGTTTAGTCTTTAACAAGTGAAATGCATGCTCAATTGGGTTGAGATCAGGTGACTGACTTGGCCATTCAAGAATATTCCACTTCTTTGCTTTAATAAACTCCTGGGTTGCTTTGGCTTTATGTTTTGGGTCATTGTCCATCTGTAGTATGAAACGACGACCAATCAGTTTGGCTGCATTTGGCTGGATCTGAGCACACAGCATGGCTCTGAATACCTCAGAATTCATTCGGCTGCTTCTGTCCTGCGTCACATCATCAATAAACACTAGTGACCCAGTGTCACTGGCAGCCATGCATGCCCAAGCCATCACACTGTCTCTGCCGTGTTTTACAGATGATGTGGTATGCTTTGGATCATGAGCTGTACCACGCCTTCGCCATACTTTTCTCTTTCCATCATTCTGGTAGAGGTTGATCTTGGTTTCATCTATCCAAAGAATGTTCTTCCAGAACTGTGCTGGCTTTTTTAGATGTTTTTTTAGCAAAGTAGAGGTCTAGCCTTTTTATTCTTGCTCCTTATGAGTGGCTTGCACCGTGCAGTGAACCCTCTGTATTTACTTTCATGCAGTCTTCTCTTTAAGGCAGATTTGGATATTGATACGCCTACCTCCTGGAGAGTGTTGTTCACTTGGTTGGCTGTTGTGAAGGGGTTTCTCTTCACCAAGGAGACTATTCTGCAATCATCCACCACTGTTGTCTTCCGTGGGCGCCCAGGTCTTTTTGCATTGATGAGTTCACCAGTGCTTTCTTTCTTTCTCAGGATGTACCAAACTGTAGATTTTGCCACCCCTAATGTTGTAGCAATTTCTCGGATGGGTTTTTTCTGCTTTTGCAGCTTAGGGATGGCTTGTTTCACCTGCATGGAGAGCTCCTTTGACCAAATGTTTCCTTCACAGCAAAACCTTCCAAATGCAAGCACCACACCTCAAATCAACTCCAGGCCTTTTATCTGCTTAATTGAGAATAACATAACGGGATTTCCCACACCTGTCCATGAAATAGCCTTAGAGTCAATTGTCCAATTACTTTTGGTCCCTTTAAAAACAGGGTGGCACATGTTAAGGAGCTGAAACTCCTAAACCCTTCATCCAATTTTAATATAGATACCCTCAAATGAAAGCTGAAAGTCTGAACTTCAACTGCATCTGAATTGTTTTGTTTAAAATTCATTGTGGTAATATCTAGAACCAAAATTAGAAAAATGTTGTCTCTGTCCAAATATATATGGACCTAACTGTAACTACCGTATATATGCCGAGATTTTCAGCCCATTTTTTTGGCTGAATGTCCCCCTTCTCGACTTATACATGAGTCATATACCTGGGGGTCGGTGGGGGAGCAGAGATGTCAGATCATACTGACACCTCTCTGCAGCCCCCCCCCCGCTTCTCTCGCAGTCTCCCTTCCTTCCTTAAAAGGTCACGTGGTACCGCTCATTAAACTCATGAATATGCACAAATTCATGAGTTTAATGAGCGGTACCACGTGACCGCTGAAGGAAGAGAGACCATGGGAGAATGGGGCTGCAGAGACCACGCCAGGAGGGGTAAGTATATCCAATATTCACCTGTCCCTGGTCCATCGCTGCTTGCTGCTGTCTGCTGCGTCCTCTTTCAGTGACGTTTAGGCAGCAGAGGGCGCGATAACGTGGTTAGTACGCGCCGCGCCCTCTGCTGCCTGAAAGTCTCTGACAGAGGACGCAGCAGACAGCAGCAAGCAGCGATGGACCAGGGATAGGTGAATATCTCAGGTGCTGAGCCAGTGGCGACACCGACACCTGTCCCCCATAGAGCGCCGATGTCTCCGCCTGCTCAGGACCCGACACCTGGCCCCCAGGGACGAGGCGAGTATGTCATTTTTTTCTTTTTGCAGCAGTATATGGGGCATAATCTATGGAGCATCTTATGGGTGCATAATCTATAGAGCATCATATGGGGGCATAATCTATGTAACATCTTATGGGGGCATAATCTATGGAGCATTTTATAGGGCCATAACCTTTATGGAGCAGCATATGGGGCATATTATTCTATGGAGCATATTATTCTATGGAGCATCTTATGGGGCCATTATTAACCTTTGTGCAGCATTATATGGGGTGTATTTTGTATGGAGCATCTTATAGGGGCATCATGATCTGTATGGAGCATTATATGGGGCACCTGATTCAATATGGATATTCAAGAACATTTAACCTACTGATGTCTGAATTTATTTTACTTTTATTGGTATCTATTTTTATTTTTGAAATTTACCAGTAGCTGCTGCATTTTCCACCCTAGGCTTATACACGAGTCAACAAGTTTTCCCAGTTTCTTGTGGCAAAATTAGGGGGGGGTCGGCTTATACACGGGTATATACGGTATATTAATAACTATGCTTCCTATTCATATCCAATTATTACCAAATACATTCAAATGTGAACATTTCCATCAGGTATTTATGTCCGGTTCTATAGAAGGCTAGAGTAAGTTAACATGAACGGGCACATTAAAAATTAAAAGAAAGGACTATTTTAGATTAAACAACCCATAGTCACCTGCTCATTAAGACCGTGCAGGGATACAGTATTGAGGTGAAAAATCTATCTTGATTCCTTATGTGTGCTCAGACGGTCCCAATCGTCCCCTCTTAGGGGTTTGGACACTTTTTCTTGTTACCATCATGAACCTCATTAACATATCTAGAGATAGAAGTACCTCTGTTACGCTATATATCACCAAGGTACTCTCCAATTCTCCGCCTAAGTTCACGTTTCATTTTTCCCACATATTCAAGACCGTACTGACATGTTCTCTTGTAGATGACGCCTTGGGCACAACAGTTAATGAAGTCCATGATGGTGAACACTCTGTCAACGTTCGTCCCCCTAAAGGTTTTGGATCCCTAAATAAGAGGGACAAACAACACAATTCCCACACCTGAAACAGCTGTCCTTTAGCCAACAAAGTTCTCCACAGTCCTGCACCGCCCTACATCTCTTCCCTCATTTCTGTCTACCACCATACTCGTCCTCTCCATTCTGCAAATGACCCAAGACTAACATCCTCTATAATCCGAAACATACATTTACTTCTCCAAAACTTCTCTTGTGCTGCTCCAGTTTTCTATAATGCAATACCTCAAACAATCTGGTTAATTCCCAGTATCTACAATTTTAAAGCGTCATCTAAAAACACATTTCTTTAGACTGGTCAGACACCTCACCTCGCTAATGCTAATCTAACTACTCTCTGTTCTCCCTTCCATGCACTGAGCAGCCCTCTGAATCTGTACTGGACACATACTGGCTGGTGACTGGTTCGCGCAGTGTTGTTTGAGTGCCCCTAGTTATTATTTATGCCCTACTTCCGCATAGATTGTAAGCTTGTCTTATCTTGCTTGTACAAGTTCCCTCTGAACTATAAATTGCTGCAAAACATGTTGACACTATAGAATTAAAAATTATTTATTTATATGGATTAATAAATTGAATCTAAATGGAATAATAAAATAAATCAAAGCACCTGTCCAAAAGGAAACAAAACATTTTTTTTGTAAGATACCAAGGTCAAATAGATCTGGCATTTTCATCCTTACAGGCATTTGCTCCTAGATTTATTGTCTCGGCTGAATAACGTACTCTGTATGACCTGTCAGGAGGTGTTGGGGAAGGAATGACTGCTCTAAGCACACGACAGGAGCGGAAAACGCCTCCGTCTTCTATGTCCTCTCAGCTACTGACAGCTGCATATATTTACTAATCAGCTCTGATTACTGCTAGACAGAACCCAATGGACACAAACAGGTAGTGAAATGTTTTTATCAGACGGGGGGGTAAATCTGAAGTAAGCATGGTCTACAGAACACGATAATATTCGTGAATACTAGGTAATAAAAGTAATACATGAAAGCGAGGAATCCACCGTACCTCTATGGCTATCACTGTCAAGAAGAGGTCCAATCTGGAGTCCTGAAACACTGAATGAACTTGTGATGACATCCCGAGAAGGGAACAATTGGTAACTACTGCTATAATCCCCATGGTTTCAAATGCCAACTGAAAAAAAAAAGGGAGAAAAGATAATGCAGATTCAGTATACCAGAAGACAGGCATCTTTCACCAACAAGAACCACAAGCAAAATTTTGTGATCGAAAATGGACAGATTCGAAAAAAAAACACACAAATTAAGTTCATTTAAACTGTTTGGGTCATTGTATTTTATAGCCCCAAGGGCACTTAGTCTGAATCCTGTTTTTTGGGGGATTCAGACGAAACCTCCGAACGTACTGCAGAAACACCGTGTGAATATGACCTTGGTTAGACCCCTGGCTGCCATAATTGATTGTGTCAAAGCATCAATGAGGTCACAAAAAGGTGATTATAACGGTAGATACTTTTCTGGGCAGTAAAATGATTGAAGAACCCTACAGTCATCACTGCCCCACTGTAACATGGTCACTTAAAGGCTGTAATATACTGCAGTGGAGACCGACTTTCCAATCAAGAACCATTGAAAGAACCTCACATATCTCGGGTACTGTAAGTACTTTCTGATGAGATGAGGACCCAATAGGCTAATTTACGAGTATTAATCAGTATTTTACACTTGTGAATACTTACCATCCATACGCCAATGCTGGAGGAAGGCTGAGCAAAAGGACGTTTAAATACGCGGCACATTTTCAATGCATCGGAGTACAGTTCGGTCACATTGTTAAGGACAGCAAGAATGGCGGCCAGAGGATACACACATGAGAAGAGACTGACATAGCCAAACAACAGGAATAGCTCCAAGTAATCGTCAAACGTTCCCTGAAAAGACAAGAGACACAATATGCAAAATGTTATGTAAAAGTCCTGCTGATATAAAGGATGAGAAAATTACTTCAACCAGTCAGAAAGGATAATGACAAACTCAATGCTTCTTCCTGCTGGAAAAGTGTGCTATCACATAGGAGTAGAGGGCCAGACAAACACTTGTTGTTTTGGCTGCTCTGGTGTTCTGTCACCTGCTATTTATACTTGTAGTCAGTAGGTGCTAAATGCCGGATCTCAAAGCTGGCACCATGACAGCCATCTCTGCGGGCAGCAGCGGCACATAAGGACAGCACTTTAGGTCTGTTAGCAGACACCAATGCAGGATGCTTGAGTTGGAAATTGGCACTTTATATCCATTCTCCTGCCAGCAGGGGGCACATCATAGGGGTGTGCAAGTGGTGACACTTTGCAGGAACTACTAAAAGGAAAAGTTGGGGGGAGGTCTAAAGTTGAAACCTATAATGGAAGGAATTACCCAAAATCAAATAAATAATAATAGTGCAATGAAGAAGTAAATCAAGGCAGACATGGACCAAAAAAAACTAAAAATGCAGAGTTCTAAAGTTACTCATTGCTGAGGATGAGAGGGCGGCTTGTCCTTGTTTGGTTTTCTTGTGGAGGAGGAGGCTTCTTTGACTTGTTCTAAATGGTGTGATGGAGAACGGCTGTGACTACTAGTGAGCATGGAGGGGTCTGACCCACTGTGACTATGGTGGAGGTGTTAATGGAAGGTTCTATAGTCAGTAATATAGTAGAGCTGCTATGACTACTGAGAAAGCAGTTTAGGGGCCGCCATGACTTTTATATGTCCCAGGTAGCAGCAAATTGCAGAATTGGCACCATAGCCGGTTATAAGCTGACTTCTAGATCTAGCTAATCTTCACCCAGGCCTACCACAGGGTGCAGTAAGTCAAGGAATGAGCTCAGCAAAAGCCCAGAAGTTTATGGAGAGACCCAATGGACAATATTATGGATCTAAACACAAAGGAAGAACTTAGGATGTTCCTGAAACCGCTCTGTAATTCGCTGTAAGATTACAAATTAATTAATAATAGAAAACCAGGGCAAGGAAATATTTGCATTTAAGGAGAAAATCCCAACCACTCCTCTTCACAGCATGGATCAAAGCAAGCATGAACCAGAGCACAAGCACAGTGCATGGCAATTCGTTACTTTAAGGGGTTTAGAAAAATAACCATAATGAAGGCACTTGTAACTATAACATTGCACACTTTGGGGTTGTACCTTACTTTACAAGTTATATTTAATGGGCCCTGGTTAAAACTAAAAGAGAAAGAGCGCAATAGGGTCTTACCCAGGTAAAAGAGATACAGTTCAAGCTATTATACTCACCAATAGCAGGAGAGTTAGAGGCATAAAGGAATAGAGGTCAAAGCTGCTGCACATCCAAATGGCCCCGCCGTGACCATAGATCATCAGATATCAAAGAAACAATTTTCGGATTTAAACGTGCGCTGCTAGACAAAACGACTCCTTTCCAGATTGTGTACTTGTATACTTTTATTTTCCCAACGCGTTTCGAAGTCTCAAACTTCTTCCTCAGGGGATGACATCCCCTGAGGAAGAAGTTTGAGACTTCGAAACGCGTTGGGAAAATAAAAGTATACAAGTACACAATCTGGAAAGGAGTCGTTTTGTCTAGCAGCGCACGTTTAAATCCGAAAATTGTTTCTTTGATATTTAATGGGCCCTGGGAGGTTTAAAACAACAACCTATGGTCCCCTTCCCGGACTGGTGCTGATCCGCCGCATCCACACTCGTCACTGCGTCTTCCACTACCAACAGGTGTGTGGCTCCTTCTATTTAACTTTGGAATGAGAATCATGAGTTCCTGCTGGTTGGCTACAGCGGTCATGTGATGCCCTTCAAGATGCCGGTGCCATCAGACCGACAAGTGATGCAGTAGTGAGGAGAGCAGCGTGGCACTGTTCTGGGACGTGAATATATATTTTTTCCTTAAATCACCCTGGACCCATTTAATTATAATTTGTCAAATAAAGGACAACCCCTTTGAGAGGTTAATTAAGTGCACTGTATAAATACTATATGATGGATTCAATCGCTGCGGCACTTACCAGATATGTGTCCATTTGTTTTTCAAGGTGAATTTGCTCCAACAAAGAGAAATCCGTGTCCACTTTCAACATTTTAACTTTCTTTCTGATTTGCTTATTGCTCCTCTTCTGCATCCAGTAAGGCAGCAGAGCCTCCACAAACTGGTTAAGTATCTGAGAAGTGATAAGTAAGGTGGCCAAGCTCTGAAGAGAAACAGGAGAAAGACAGAATTAGACTAAATATGCTCCAAAAATGGGTATTTAAGCTGTTTTACACCCAAACCGATCCACATCTTCTCTATTCTGGTGCACTGTTCGTGCTATGTCTCCATCACTATATTCACAGTTTACATGTATCAAAAATGTTTTTTATTTTTTTGTTTTTGCGGGGGGACAACCGGAGTGTAAATTGAATTATTTGGCGTCCCGCAATGAAGAGCAGACGGGTGTATTCTAATTCAGCACTTGATTCTAGATGATAGGCACTACTTCTGTAAATGGATGTGTGCGGTTTATTTAGGCTCCATTCCCGCTGTGCTCCGCGTGCAGGAAGGCCTCTCATAAGCAAGCATTGTCTGCTCCGGGTGATTTGCATTTCATCTTCTTTTCGTGTTTTATGTCCCCTGAGACTCGGCAACAAATGTGCCATGTCGTCAGGCTGTGTAAATATGGACAGAAAAATGAAATATTGTAAAGTATTAATCTGTATTAATGCGTGTGACTTGGCCTAATACTTCCCATGTGGGCATTTAAAAAATGGCCAACGTGTGCAAGCAAATAAAATCTTTTGTAATTTTATAAAACACAACATTTGAAAAGCTAATTTCTACAGCAAAAGTGGCCACCGATATAGCAGTGAATATTATTGCCATTTTTTAAATATGGTGTAGAAATACTTGGCACTTATATAGGTATATTCAGGAACTTATCTATTGAATGTGGATGTCCAGAAAAATAAGAGACGTTTTGGTTTGTGATGAGTGAGTATACTCGTTGCTCGGGTGACCTCTGAGTATTTTGGTGTGCTCGGAGATTTAGTTTGTGTCGACGCAGCTGCATGATTTGCTGCTGCTGGACAGCCTGAATACATGTGAAGAATGCCTGTTTGTTAGGAAATCCTCACATGTATTCAGGCTGTCTAGCAGCCACAAATCATGCAGCTGAAGCGACGAAAAATAAATCTCCGGGCACATCCAAAATACTCGGCGGACACCCGAGCATGCTCCGGAAAACCCGAGCAACGAGTATACTTGGTCATCACTAGTTTCGGTGAATAACTGACCCTTCATCAGTCATCTCGATACAGGAGACCTGTGTGGAAGCGCGCTGCTTGAGGGTCTACGGTATCCAACGCTGAGACTGGAAGCGCTTCCACACAGGTATGAGTGCTATCCGTGAAAACCATGGATAGCACTGATAGGAGAACATCAGACATCTGAATGAGGCCTTAGATCTAACTTCTTGAAGAACTTTTTAGACTGGGCCAATAATTTGAATATCTCACAGCCACTTCTCAATGGAATATCTCACTAATGTCACTAGAACACATCACACAGGTTCCAAAAAAGCGCTGCACCAATCATCCCTCTGCTTTCTCTGGAGGTCCATATATCTGGCCCACTACAGGTCAATGGCCAACCATGCAGCCATGTTAGTGTGTAGGATATATGGAAATTCCTAAAGAGGATCTGTTTAGCAAACTCTTTTTTTAATACCTATATTGATTGTTGTTGTGTGACAATGGCAGCTGTCAAGGGTTTGGATATATTAGTTAGCAAGTGAACAGTCGATTTGTTGGATTGAGGAAAAATGGGCAAATTATAATATCTAGAAGACTGTTTAAAAAAGGCAGACAAAGGCCAAAGAGCTTCAGATTGTTAGACATATCGCACAACAAACACTGACATCTACAGTCGTGTGAAAAAGTGTGGCAGAATTACAATAATTCTGCAAAGATGGGTGGGCCAAAATTCCTCTAGAGCGTTGTAAAAGACTCATTACCGGTTATCACAAACGCATGATTGCAGTTGTTGCTGCTAAGAATGGCCCAACCAGTTATTAGGGTTAGGAAGCAATTACTTTTTCACACAGGGCCCTGTAGGTTTGGATTTCTTTTTCCCTTAGTAATAAAGAACTTTATTTAAAAACTGCATTTTGTTTCCTTGTGTTATCTTTGTCTAATATTTACATTTGTCTGGCGATCTGAAACATTTAAGTGTGCCAAACATGCAAAAGAATAGGATATCAGGAAGGGGGACAAACATTTTTCACTCAACTGTACTCTTCAATTTTTGTGATGTTGAGAGAGCAAACCCGATCAGATTTACTTATTATGCTTTGTTCATATTCTGCATCACTTTTCAGACATTATCATTACTGTCCCCATTGGGACTCACAATCTAAATTCCCTACCGGTATGTGTCTTTGGAATGTGGGATAAAACCCACTCAAACACGGAGAGAACATACAAACTTTTTGCAGATGTGTCCTTGGTGGGATTTGAACCAGGACCCCAGCACTGCAAATAACCAGTGTTAACCACTGAGCCACATGCTGCCCTTATCAGATGGACTTTTGCCGCTCTTTTGTACGATATAAAGTTGTCAGTACATGCAGGGCATCGCTGATTCCTGTGTATGGGGAAGTGTAGCTGCAAATTGGTCAGGGTGCCCATACAGAAAGTTAAAAAGGAGCCTAGTCATGTTTTCTTTACAACATGTTGACAGCTGGGTGTGTGTGCACCTTACCTAGGGAACAGAGAGCTCTATACACTAGAAGATGGTAAGCCAAGGAGACCGTGTAATGCTCTTATTCATATGGCTGTTGCTTTGACACCTAATAATATAATGCTGTCTGCCACACTCAGAAAATTGTTTTGAGTTCAAGGTGGTGTCTTTTCTCTTGCGTCTCGGCAAGAGAAACTCATGTGCTGCGGTCTGGAAAGACGAGCCGCATGTCCATCTCCGCAGGTGTCTCTGGACGCATGGTGGACATGGGATTTCTTGAAGTCCCATCTGGACGCTGCGCAAGTCCAACCCGCAGCGATTACTGAACATCTGCACATACCCTAAGGGGAATCCGCCAGCAGGATTTCACACCCCAAATTATTTATATGCACATGTTGCCCTTTCAAAGAAAAAGTCCAGCAATACCTTTACATGGCCGGTCTGATCCTTTGTTATTACGAAATCGGGGTATGAATTAATATACAAATGTCCAAACTTGATAGCTGGCACAATGCGGTTAGGTGGGCAACGTTCTCTCCGCTTTCACCCAACTCAGCCTCATCCATCAGACTCTGCAGACTGTTGGGGCACGATTCAGCCCTCCACAGAACACGTTCTCACTGCTCCAGCGGTGACGGCTTTACACCATCCCATTTCCTTGCATGGCACAGTGCTTTCGTTTGTAAGTGATCGGACATAGACAACCATGCCATGAACGTCCTGGGGCACTTTATGTGGTTTGCCACTTTTGAACGTACTGGCTGTGTCCTAAATGCTTCATGCTTGGGCATGAAATATTTTGTATGGAAGAAAATTCCCAAACTGACGTGTTACACTAGTGACATCTTACTACAGGAGCGGGCTGGCACCGCTGAGCTCTTCAGAACGACATGCTTTCACAGATGCTGGTAATGCAGACTGTATGGCGAGGGGCTGGATTTTATACACTGATGGCAATGAGACTGAAGGAAAAATGGAATTCAATGATTAAGTTGTGTGTCCCCATACTTGAGCCAATAGAGAATGTAACTTACAGCATATATACACACAGAAATAATGTCCGTAAAGAGCTGTGGAATTAATGGAACTATATAAATGATTAAAAGAAATAAAAAAATAAATATATAAACATATATATATAAATGTAGAATAAGATACACAGTCACAGTATGGGAATGAATAAGGTCTAAATTCTACGTGAAGAGCTCCCCCTAGTGTTAATAAGACAAGAGGACAGACCAGCCGTCACTGCACGGAAAATCCTCTAATACAGAAAGTGGAGCTAATTAGTGTTCCTATCAATATTTAAGAGCAGAGCAAATTAACAACAGTGTCTGCCTTTTATTCCCATGGCACTGTTTGAGCTGATGCCCATTACTGTGGAAGAGACATGAATTATTACACGTAAGGGTTATGCATTAGCAAGTGTCCATACAGTGTATTAATTAAGACTGTTGATACCAGACAACAACTGATGGATTTTTTTTATTTAACGGCAACAAATCTTATTATCTATTTATCAGATATATTTAAGCCGAATTTCCAAACAAAGTGGGACCTATGGAGAATCGCAGCACATCTCGAATACATAGAGAAAGTTCATAGACCCTGTGCTGGAATTCCTGCAGCAAGTCTACTCATCGCTTTCTATGAGGACCTCTCTAGCATATTAGGCCTATAGGAGTGAATTTACCTTGGATATAAACATAAAATGGAGAAGAAAAGTATTTGATATACTGCCGATTTTGCAAGTTTTCCCGCATACAAAGAATGGAGAGGTCTGTAATTTTTATCGTATGTACAATTCTACTGTGAGAGACAGATTCTTAAAAAAAAAAAATCCAGAAAATCACATGGTAATAATTTTTACATAATTAAATAGCATTTTATTTTGCATGAAATAAGTATTTGATCACCTACCAATAAGCAACAATTCTGGCTCTCACAGACCTGTTAGTTTTTCTTTAAGAAGCCCTACTCTGCACACATTACCTGTATTAATTGCACCTGTTATAACTCGTTACCTGTACAAAAAACATCTAACCACACAATCAATCACACTCCAATCCCTCCACCATGGCCAAGACCAAAGAGCTTTTTAAGGACATCACAGACAAAATTGTAGACGCAGCTTGGTGAGAAGAAAAGAACTGGTGGCACAATTATTAGAAAATGGAAGAAACATAACATAACCGTCAGTCTTCCTTGATCTGGGGCTCTATGAAAGATCTTGCCTCGTGAGGTAAGGTTAGGAATCAGCCCAGAACTACACGGAAGGACCTAGTCAATGACCTGAAGATAGCTGGGAACACACTCTCAAACATTACCATTAGTAACACACTACCCCGTCATGGATTAAAGTCCTGCAAGGCACGCAAGGTCCCCTGCTCACGCCAACATATATCCAGGCGGCCTGTTTCAAGCTCAACATTGACCTTCTGGATGATCCCGAGGAGGCATGGGAGAAGGTCATTTGGTCAGTTGAGACCAAAATATAACTTTTTGGTATCCGCTCCACTCGCCGTGTTTGGAGAAGAAAGATGAGTACATCCCCAAGAACACCATCATAACCATGAAGCATGGTGGAGGAAATATCATACTTTGGGGGTGCTTTTCTGCAAAGGGGACAGGATGACTGCATCGTATTGAAGGAAGGAAGGATGGATGGGGTTCATGTATTGCTGAGATTTTGGCCAACAACCACCCTCTCTTATGGCTAAGTTCACACGTAGCGGAACTCCCCGCGGGAATTCCATTCCGCGGGAAAATCGCATTTTAAATTCCCGCGATTTTCCCGCAGAAAAACTAGCAATTTGCAAGCGTAATTAGCTTGCAGAATATTAGCGTTTTCCAAGCGATCTGTAGCATCGTTTGGAGAACTGAATGACAGGTTGGTCACACTCGTCAAACAGTGTTTGACGAGTGTGACCAACTTTTTACTATTGAGGCTGCCTATGCGACATCAATAGTAAAAAGATCTAATGTTAAGAATAATAAAAAAAAAATTAAAAATCGGATTATATTCACCTTCCGACGTCCCTCGCAGCATCCCTAGGCCTCCGCGATGTTCCGGCAAGTCCCGTTCCCAGTGATGCATTACGGCAATGACCTTTGATGACGTTGCGGCCTCACGAGACCGCTACAATATTGCGCGATAGCGATGTCAGCAAAGGTCATTATCGCAATGCATCATTGGGAACGGGACCTGCCGCGTGTATCGCTGAAGCCTGGTGACGCTGCGCAGGACATCGGAAGGTGAATATAACCCGATTTTTTATTTTAATTCTATTTTTTACAGGGATATGGTACCCAGAGCCCGGAGGACAATCTCGTCTCCTCCGGACCGTGGGTACCATCCGCAAATGTTCTGCTTACTTTTCGCATGGTGTGCACAGCCACATGCGGAAAGTAAGCAGAACAATGCATCCCTATGTGGGCAGAATCGCAGAGATTCCGCAAAATAATGAGCATGCTGCGTTTTTTTCAGCGATGCGATTTCGCCGCGGAAAAAACTGCAGCATTAGCACAGCATTGCGGAATCCCATAGGATTGCATGGGATGCTGTTTTTTTTGCGTTTTCGTGGCAAAATCGCGCGTTAAAAACCGCCGCGAAGACACCGCGCCGTGTGAACGCAGCCTAATAACAGCATCAAAAATGGGTTGTGGCTGTGTCTTACAGCATGACAATGAACTGAAACACACAGCCAGGGAAACTAAGCTGTGGCTCCGTAAGAAGCATTTCAAGGTCCTGGAGTGGCCTAGCCAGTCTCCAGACCTGAACCCAAAAGAAAATCTTTGGAGGGAGGTGAAAATCAATGTTGCCCAGCAACAGCCCCGAAACCTGAAGTATCTGGAGAAAATCTGTATGGAGGAGTGGGCCAAAATCCCTGCTGGAGTGTGTGTTATCTTGGTCAAGAACTACAGGAAACATCTGACCTCTGTATCTGCAAATGTTTCTGTACCAAATATTAAGTTCTATTTTTCTATTGTATCAAATTCTTATTTCATGCAATAAAATGAAAATTAATTATGCAGAAATCATACAATGTGATTTTCTTTTTTTTTATTTTTAGATTTTGTCTCTCACAGTTGATGTGTACCAAAAATAAAAATTACAGGCCTCTCCATTCTTTGTAGGTGGGAAAACTTGCAAAATCGGCATTGTATCAAATCCTGATTTTCCCCTCTATATACTGTGTATGTGCCTGTTTTTAAATTAAATAAGCCCTTATATATGTCCTCTAAATTAGGGCTAATTCACACATCGGTTTCTGTTGTCTGAGTGCTATCTGCATTTTCACAGATCGCATTGATTACCTATGATAATATATGGGGCTGTTCACACGTCTTTGGTTTCTTGTGGACCAAGTGATCAGCCTTCCCAAAATTGCTTAGGAATATCCGATCTTGATTTTATTGTTGGATCAAAATCAGCAATTAAGGAATATGGATCTGTGAAAAAATTGGTCAGTACTCAGATGCCATGTGACTACGGTCTGGTTTTCTTGGACTGTTGAATAGGAGAAGGTGGAGAAAGGTTTTTTGTTTTTTTTTTAAATACAAGAAAATTTCTGCAAATGGGACATGTTCTATTAATGATACGGCAGAGAACGTCATCAGCGCCCTGCCCAATTATTAAGGAGTCCTGACTCCTATAATCTGTCTTCGGTGATGGATCACATTATACCTGCTGCCTACAAAAGCCTATGGAAGTGCAGTAGAAGCTAGCGGAAGAGGCATGAGGAACAGAAATTCCAACTCCTCACTAAATTAGGGGTTTTTTTTAGACTCTTTTCACAGTATTCATTGTGAGGGATAAATGTCTTACTTTTATAATATTGGCTGTCATAGTTCCAATTATACCAATTTTGTATAAATGATATTTCTAATTTTAAATAATTGTACAACATTTTATTTTGTTCACATTTGTTAATCTAACTAGGGAACTAGATGAAGGTTTGACTGCTCATATAATACACTGCAATACCGCATGTAGAATTATCCTGTAAGGGCGGTTAGTGTGTAAAGACAGCAGACTCGGAGGACTTAATGTCATGATGATGCCCCCAAGATCATGTTGAAGGGGTGGCAATAGGGAAGAAAAACTTTCTAGTTAACTTAATAGACACCACAAGTGCTAATGACCGTGATATCTATGAATTAGACCAGGAACGGAGATTACTCTCATCCTTTTCCGGTCAGTGGAGCAGGATGTGTTTGTGAATACTTTTGACCTGGCTTCAGAGTTTGGGCTCCCTCTGGTGGTTGCTGCTGGTAATGGAGCTAGTCTGACTGACAGAAATCAATCACCTGAGGAGGATGATTGGAGGTCAGGTGTTACAGACTGGAGAGATTTAAGTGAGCAACCATCCCTCAGTGGTTGCGGGTGATTTGGTTTTCTTCCTGAGCATTTTGGAAGTCTGCTTGCCTCCTGCTTTGTCCTGCATCTTTCAGATAAGTTACTTGTCTGCTTGAATCTTTTTGCATTTAACCCTTTTTTTTTGCTTTCCTCTGATTTCTGCTTTGCTGGTGTGAGTTCAGCCTTGTTCCCTGCTAGGACCTGTGCTGGACTCTCTTCCATATGCCACAGCTCATGTCAGTCTTTTTAGTATTTCTAATCCCCTGTTATATCAGTATCTTTTGTTTTGCGTCCAGTTCACGCCAGAGTTCTGATTTAGTGGGGGAGAGGTCGTGTGGCCTCAGTATTTTTGCATATCAGACGTGTTGTATTTTTTCTTAAGGTTTTTTGTGTGATTGCAGACAGTATCCTTTCCTGTCCTGTTCTATTTAGACAGTTTTTACCCCATCATTTGCTTACTCTATTTTCTGCCTCATCTTGTCTCACTGGCAATATATGTTCGGGGGCTATCTATTCCTTTGGGGTTCTACTCCGGGGCAGTTTAGCTTTCCCTTTTCTCTCTTTAGGCTTAGTTAATTCTTTGGCTGTGCCGAGGCGTCTAGGGCATCGTAGGTACGTCCCACGGCTAATTCTAGTTGTGTTGTCAGTTTAGGGGTCTGCAATCCGCTAACTTACCAACCTCTCTGGTTATCTGGTTGCCTAGTCTATTCCCCTGCTATCCTCCTCGGTTACCTAATCATAACAAGGATGTCATCGTTAGGTTACAGCTAACCCTTTCTATTGATGGTGCACGCTCATGGCTTAGGGAAGGAACAAATTAGAATATCCGTGTCACTGTAAGCCTGCACAACCCCACTAATTACCCTTACATGCTATGTGGTTTATACATAACATTGGGATCAAGGATGGCAAAATGATTGTAGAGGATCAGTGCCAGGAAATCAGCTAGATTTTCAAGAAAGGTATAAAAACAGACAATTTTCCTACCACATATTACGGAGGGGTGATCAATATACAGGGTGGTCCAAAAGTAGGTGGACAGTACGTGTAATAGGGTTATGAAGGGGGGGATTTATCAAACATGGTGTAAAGCGAAACTGACTCAGTTGCCCTCAGATTCCACTTTTCAATCTTCACAGACTCTTTGGAAAATGAAAGGTGGAATCTCATTTGTTGCTAAGGGCAACTGAGTCAGTTTCACAGATCCATTTTTCACAGATAAATCTCCCCCAAATCGGTTTTGTTTTCAGATATTTCAGATAACCCATAAAAGCAAATAATTTAAACACAGATCAAAGAAAATGGATTTTAAAAGTGAATTGGAAATCTCAATATGCTGAAACAGTTAGAGCAAATTTGGTTGAAACATTTGGTACTCAAGCCCCAAAGAGACAAACCATTTACCGCATTCCTGACAAATTTGATGCCACTGGCTCAATCTTTAATGCTCCAAAAACTGGTCGACCCAAAACAGCCTGTACAGAAAATAATAAACAACTTGTTGCTGAAACATTTGTTCAGAGTCCAAAAAAGTCCACCAGAAGAGTTTCTATAGAATTGGGAATTTCACAAGCTTCCATCATGCAATCCTGAAATCTATTGGGTGGAAAGCTTATCTTCCACATCTAATTCATGGTTTATTGGAGGATGATCCAGACAGGCGACTGCAATTTAGTGAGATTATGCTTAACGAAACTGAAGAAAATCCAGTAATTTTAGATAACATTATGTGGAGTGATGAAGCTTCTTTCAAATTATCTGGCCATATTAACAGATATAATTGTACAAGATTATGGCCCGATGCTATCGCATCGGGAGGATGCGATAGCATCACACCTCTTGCCATGTTAACCCTCAACACACACACTCCTCTCACCTTTCACCATCTCCACTCACTCTTTCACTCCACATACGACCCCTTCTCTCACTCCGTCTCTCATACTCACGCCGTCATCGCCGCTGCTCCACGATCCCCGACATGACATCTTCTTCCGCCGGCGCCATCCTGGATCCAGACGTTGTCCACGCCGGCGACATGTTCTTGCGGTGACGCCATCTTGAGTATCGTGAAATCCTGCGAGTCAAGATGGCGTCGCCGGAAGAACATGTCGCCGGCGTGGACGACGTCGGGATCCAAAATGGCGTCGGCGAAATCTCGCGAGTTTTCGCCGACGCCATTTTGGATCCCGACGTCGTCCTCGCCGGCGACATGTTCTTGCGGCGACGCCATCTTGACTATCGCGGGATTTCGCCGATCCAAAATGGCGTCGCCGCAAGAACATGTCTCCGGCGTGGAGGACGTCTGGATCCAGGATGGCGCCGACGGAAGAAGATGTCGGGGATCGTGGATCAGCGGCGATGACGGTGTGAGTATGAGAGACGGAGTGAGAGAAGGGGTCGTATGTGGAGTGAAAGAGTGGACGTGAGTGGAGATGGTGAAAGGTGAGAGGAGTGTGTGTTGAGGAGGAGTGGTGTGTTGAGGGTTACCATGGAAAGAGGTGTGCGGTGACGTCACCGGTTACAACTGGACGGAAGTTGTTACAACCGGAAGCTGCTTAGGGCATTTATTATTATAGATTTACTGGTTTAATGGGGCAGCACGATGGCTCAGTGGTTAGTCCTGAGTTCGAATCCCACCAAGGACAACATCTGCAAGGAGTTTGTATGTTCTCCCCGTGTTGGCGTGGGTTTCCTCCAGGCACTCCGGTTTCCTGCCACATCCCAAAGACATACTGATAGGGAATTTAGATTGTGAGCCCCATCGGGGACAGCGATGATAATGTGTGCAAACTGTAAAGCGCTGCGGAATATGTTAGCGCTATATAAAAATAAAGATTATTTATAATTTATATTGAGAATATGCATTTAACATTAGAGCAACAACTAAATGAGCCTGGTGTCAATGTTTGGGGTGGTATTTCAAGTTTTGGTGTTTTTGGACCTTTTTTTTTTATGGAACAGTCACAGGAGATAAGTATCTCGAAATTCTAATGAATCACATTGTTTCCCAGTTACAGCAACAGCCTAATTCAAATGACCTTTATTTCTAAGATGGGGCCCCTCCACATTATTCAAGAGTAGTCCGCGAGTATCCTGATGAAACATTTCCTAATAAATGGATTGGCCAGCACATTCACCAGACTTGACCCCAATGGATTTTTTCTTTTGGGGCGTACTCAAGGACAAAGTTTATAGTCGAAAACCAAAAAGTGTCAGTGATTTGAAAAATTACATAAGAGATGTAATTCAAGAAATTAATACCCAAAGAGACTTGTGCAAAAATGTTTATGAAGCGTAAGAGGCAGACTGCAAAGCTGTGCAAATTGTGATGGAAAACAGTTTGAGCACCAGCGTTGATAAAATTTAAGGGCTTTTATATTATTGTTCGGAATAAAATGTAATTGTCAATGTTATGCTTGTGTTAGTAAATAAAATTTTATATATACCGTATATACTCGTGTATAAGCCGAGATTTTCAGCCCATTTTTTGGGCTGGAAGTCCCCCCCCCACTTATACGCGAGTCATATACGGGTGTCGGCGGGGGAGCGGGGGGTGTCAGAGACCATACCCCCCCTCCTGGCACAGTCTCTGCAGCCCCCCTGCTTCCCCCATGACCTCAGTATCCCAGTAGTTCCTGCATTCAGCGGTCACGTGGTATCGCTCATTAAACTCATGAATATGTGCATATTTAATGAGCGGCTGCGGTACCACGTGACCGCTGAATGCAGGAACAGCCTGGGACGGCGACATCATGCTGGAAGCAGGGGCTGAAGAGACCGGGTGCCAGGAGGGGGGTGGTGATTATGACAGGGGAGCAGAGCAATACTTACCACTCCCCGTTCCATCGCTGTCTCCGGGTCCTCTGGCTGTGACAATTAGCGGAGGGCACGATGACGAAGTCAGTGCGCGCCCTCTGTTAACGTCACTGCACAGGACCCGGGAAACAGCGATGGAACCGGGAACGGTAAATATAGCCAGTGCCGGGGGCCTGAGCCAGCGGCTACACCGGCACCTGGCCCCCAGCAACAGAGAGATGAGTATGTCTTTTTTTTTTTTTTATAGCAGCAGCAGCATATGGGGGGTATTTATGTATGGAGCATCTATTTGGGCCACCATTAACCCTTGTGCAGCATATGGGGGGTATTTATGTATGGAGGATCTACTTGGGCCACCATTAACCCTTGTGCAGCATATGGGGGGTATTTATGTATGGAGCTTCTACTTGGGCCACCATTAACCCTTGTGCAGCATATGGGGGGTATTTTATGTATGGAGCATCTACTTGGGCCACCATTAACCCTTGTGCAGCATATGGGGGGTATTTATGTATGGAGCTTCTACTTGGGCCACCATTAACCCTTGTGCAGCATATGGGGGTTATTTATGTATGGAGCTTCTACTTGGGCCACCATTAACCCTTGTGCAGCATATGGGGGGTATTTTATGTATGGAGCTTCTACTTGGGCCACCATTAACCCTTGTGCAGCATATGGGTGGTATTTATGCATGGAGCATCTACTTGGGCCACCATTAACCCTTGTGCAGCATATGGGGGGTATTTATGCATGGAGCATCTACTTGGGCCACCATTAACCCTTGTGCAGCATATGGGGGGCATTTATGTATGGAGCATCTACTTGGAACACCATTAACCCTTGTGCAGCAATATATGGGGGGCATTTATGTATGGAGCTTCTACTTGGGCCACCATTAACCCTTGTGCAGCATATGGGGGGTATTTTATGTATGGAGCTTCTACTTGGGCCACCATTAACCCTTGTGCAGCATATGGGGGGTATTTATGCATGGAGCATCTACTTGGGCCACCATTAACCCTTGTGCAGCATATGGGGGGTATTTATGCATGGAGCATCTACTTGGGCCACCATTAACCCTTGTGCAGCATATGGGGGGTATTTATGTATGGAGCATCTACTTGGAACACCATTAACCCATGTGCAGCAATATATGGGGGGCATTTATGTATGGAGCTTCTACTGGGGCCACCATGAACCCTTGTGCAGCATATGGGGGTATTTATGTATGGAGCATCTACTTGGGACACCATTAACCCTTGTGCAGAAATATATGGGGGTATTTATGCTTGGAGCATCTTTTTGGGTCACCATTATCCCTTTTGCAGCTTTTTATGGGGGTATTTATCTATGGAGCATCTTTTTGGACCACCATTAACCCTTGTGCAGCACCACCCTCGGCTTATACATGAGTCAATAAGTTTTCACAGTTTTTTGTGGCAAAATTAGGGGGGTCGGCTTATACACGAGTATATACAGTAAATCAAAATAAATGTTATTATTTTCTGTCCACCTACTTTTGGACCACCCTGTATATACGACCTCTACAGTATCCAAAGAGAGCTGTGCTACTGCCATGTTGTGTCCACACTTAACCGACCCAGCAGTTTCTACAAGGAAAAGTCCAAACAATACCATGAAAAAAAAAATGAAAAAAAAAACCCATTGCAATACATAATAGTGCGTAATGTGTTCTGAACAGTCCTCCACGGCAACAAGGTGGTTAAAGCTGACTGTGTAAAATACACACGCTGGGAAGCTATTTAACCCCTTCACTACCAAGGGTGGTTTGCACGTTAACTACCGGGCCAATTTTTACAATTCTGACCACTGTACCTTTATGAGGTCATAACTCTGGAACGCTTCTATGGATCCCGGTTATTCTGACATTGTTTTCTCGTGACATATTGTACTTCATGTTAGTGGTAAAATTGCATTCAAATAACTTGCGGTTATTTGTGAAAAAAACGGAAATTTGGCGAAAATTTTGAAAATTTCGCAATTTTCCAAATTTGAATTTTTATGCCCTTAAATCACAGCGATACGGCACACAAAAAACTTAATACATAACATTTCCCACATGTTTACTTTACATCAGCACAGTTTTGGAACCAAAATTTTTTTTTGTTAGGAAGTTATAAGGGTTAAAAATTGACCAGCGATTTCTCATTTTTGCAACACCATTTTATTTTTAGGGACCACTTCACATTTGAAGCCACTTTGAGGGGTCTATATGATAGAAAATACCCAAAAGTGACACCATTCTAAAAACTGCACCCCTTAAGGTGCTTAAAACCACATTCAAGAAGTTTATTAACCCTTTAGGTGCGTCACAGGAATTTTTTGAATATTAAAAAAAAAATGAACATTTAACTTTTTTTCACAAAAAAAATACTTCAGGTTCAATTTTCTTTATTTTACCAAGGGTAACAGGAGAAATTGGACTGCAAGACTTATTGTGCAATTTGTCCTGAGTACGCTGATACCTGATATGTGGGGGGGAACCACTGTTTCGGCGCATGGCAGAGCTCAGAATGGAAGGAGCGCCGTTTGACTTTTTCAATGCAAAATTGGCTGGAATTCAGATCGGACGCCATGTCACGTTTGGCGAGCCCCTGATGTACCTAAACAGTGGAAACCCCCCCAAGTGACCCCATTTTGGAAACTAGACCCCCCAAGGAACTTATCTAGATATGTGGTGAGAACTTTGAACCCACAAGGGCTTCACAGAAGTTTATAACGTACAGCGGTACAATTAAAAAATCATATTTTTTCCACAAAAATGATCTTTTCACCCCCAATTTTTAATTTTCCAAGGGTAACAGGACCCTAAAAGTTATTGTGCAATTTGTCCTGAGTACGCTGATACCCCATATGTGGGTGTAAATGACTATTTGGGCGCATAGCAGAGCTCGGAAGGGAAGCAGCGCCATTTGACGTTTTTGGCTAGAATTGAGATCGGACACCATGTCGCGATTGGAAAACCCCTGATGTACCAAAACAGTGGAAACCCCCCAACAAATGACACCATTTTGGAATCTAGACCCCCAAGGAACTTATCTAGATGTGTGGTGAGAACTTTGAACCCCCAAGGGCTTCACAGAAGTTTATAACGTACAGCAGTACAATTAAAAAATCATATTTTTTCCACAAAAATGATCTTTTCACCCTCAATTCTTATTTTTCCAAAAGTAACAGGACCCTAAAAGATATTGTGCAATTTATCCTGAGTACGCTGATACACCACATGTGGGGGTAAACCACTATTTGGGCGTATGGCAGAGCTCGGAAGGGAAGCAGCGCCATTTGACTTTTTGGCTGGAATTGAGATCGGACACCATGTCGCGTTAGGAAAGCCCCTGATGTACCAAAACAGTAGAAACCCCCCACAAATGACACCATTTTGGAAACTAGACCCCCCAAGGAACTTATCTAGATGTGTGGTGAGCACTTTGAACCCCCCAGTGCTTCACTGAAGTTTATAACGTCCGGGCGTGAAAATAAAAAAATCGTATTTTTTCCACAAACATGATCTTTTAGTCCCCATTTTTTTATTTTCCCAAGGGTAACAGGAGAAATTGGACCCCAAAAGTTGTTGTCCAATTTGTCCTGAGTACGCTGATACCTCATATGTGGGAGAAAACTACTGTATGGGCACACGTCGGGGCTCGGAAGGGAAGTAGTGACGTTTTGGAATGCAGACTTTGATGGAATGGTCTGCGGGTGTCATGTTGCGTTTGGAGAGCCCCTGATGTACCTAAACAGTGGAAACCCCCCACAAGTGACCCCATTTTGGAAACTAGACCCCCTAATGAACTTATCTAGATGTGTGGTGAGCACTTTGAACCCCCCAGTGCTTCATAGAAGTTTATAACGACCGGGCGTGAAAATAAAAATATCGTATTTTTTCAACAAACATCATCTTTTAGTCCCCATTTTTTTTATTTTCCCAAGGGTAACAGGAGAAATTGGACCCCAAAAGTTGTTGTCCAATTTGTCCTGAGTACGCTGATACCTCATATGTGGGAGAAAACTACTGTATGGGCACACGTCGGGGCTCGGAAGGGAAGTAGTGACGTTTTGGAATGCAGACTTTGATGGATTGGTATGCGGGTGTCATATGCGTTTGGAGAGCCCCTAATGTACCTAAACTATTGAAACTCCCCACAAGTGACCCCATTTTGGAAACTAGACCCCCCACAGAGCTTATCTAGATGTGTGGAGAGCACTTTGAACCCCCAAGTGCTTCACAGAAGTTTATAACGCCTGGGCGTGAAAATAAAAAAAACATTTTTTTCCGCAAAATTATATTTTTGCCCCCAATTTTTTATTTTCCTAAGGGTAACAGGAGAAATTGGACCCCAAAAGTTGTTTTGTAATTTGTCCTGAGTAGGCTGATACCCTACATGTGGGGGTAAAACACTGTTTGGGCACATGGCAGAGCTTGGAAGGGAAGGAGCACCATTTGACTTTTTCAACGCAGAATTGGCTGGAATTGAGATCAGACGCCATGTTGCCTTTGGAGAGCACCTGATGTGCCCAAACAGTGGAAACCCCCAATTATAACTCCAACCCGAACCTCAACACACCCCTAACCCTAATCTGAGCCCTAGCCCTAACCCTAGCCCTAACCCTAGCCCTAACCCTAGCCCTAACCCTAGCCCTAACCCTAGCCCTACCCTAACCCTAACCCTAGCGGGAAAATGGAAATAAATACATTTTCTTTTAGTTTTATTATTTTTCCCTAACTAAGGGGGTGATAACGGGGGGTTTGATTTACGATTTATGGCGGTTTTTATGTTTGGCGGCTGTCGCACGCTAAAAGACGCTTTTTATTGTAAAAATAGTTTTTGCATCACCACATATTGTGAGCTATAATTTTTCCGTATTTTGACCCACCGAGTCATGTGAGGTCTTATTTTTTGCGGGACGAGTTGACGTTTTTATTGGTACCATTTTCGGGCATGTGACATTTTTTGATCGCTTTTTATTCCAATTTTTGGGACGCAGAATGAACAAAAACCAGCGTTTCATGAATTTCTTTTGGGGGGGTGCGTTTACACTGTTCCGCGTGCGGTAAAATTGATAAAGCGGTTTTATTCTTCGGGTCAGTACGGTTACAGCGATACCTCATTTAGGTCTTTTTTTATGTTTTGTCGGTTTTTTGCAATGAAAACTATTTTATATAAAAAATAATTATTTTTGTATCGCTTTATTCTGCGAGCTATAACTTTTTTATTTTTTTGCGGATGATGCTGTATGGTGGATCGTTTTTTGCGGGACAAGATGACGTTTTCAGCGGTACCATGCATATTTATATGCGTCTTTTTGATCGCGCGTTATTGCACTTTTTGTTCGGTGGTATGATAATAAATCATTATTTTTTGCTTCGTTTTTTATTTTTATTTTTTAAGGGGTTCGCTAAAGGGGTTAACTAATGAGACAGTTTTATAGGGCAGGTCATTACGGACGCGGCGATACCAAATATGTGTACTTTTATTGTTTTTGTTTTTTTTTATTTTGAAAAAATGGATTTATTGGGGAATATTTTTTTTTTTTTTACTGATTTATTTAGCGATTTTTTTTTAATTATTTTTAACACTTTTTTTTTTTTTTTTTTTTTACTTTATTACCTTGTCCCAGGTGGGACATCACTGTCCTGTGACAGATCGCTGATCTGTCACATCACAGATCACTGTGACAGATCAGCGATCTGTCACAGGCACTGCTGCAGACTTCCTCATGCCTGCGCTTTGCAGGCAGTGAGGAAGTCAGCTCCCTGCAGGCCCCCGTCGCCATCTTGGATCCGGGGGCCTGTAGGGAAAGAGACCCCCGCAGCAGCGCTGCACATTGCGCTGCGGTGGGGGGCTCAGGGAAGCACGGAGGGAGCCCCCTCCCTGCCGATGCTTCCCTTTAACCCCCGGTACACCGCGATCGCGTTTGATCGCGGTGTGCAAGGGGTTAACGTGTCGGGGGCGGTCCGTGACCGCCCCTGACACATTGTGCCGGGTGTCAGCTATGATAATTAGCTGACACTCGGCCGCGATCAGCGGCGCTCACCACGTGGGCGCCGCTGATCGCGATGACGTAATATTCCGTCCATGGTAATTAGGTCCATGGTCACATGGACGGAATATTACGTCAATTGTAGGTAAGGGGTTAAAGGTAAGTGTGCTGTTGTGTAAGCGATATACGGCGCACAGCAAAGTCATCTCACTGCCTTCAGAAGAAAAGCTGCACATGGGCAAGCAGCTGAGCAGTCAGGTAAATGTCCCATAATACACGCTAGGCACGACATCCCAACATCATTGGCAATGGCTGCGCACGAAGGCTCAAAGAAAGCCATGAAAATGGAATCCAATCTGAAGGCACTGCATTTTAGCATATGAGCACATTTTAGACTGATATATAGATTTTTGAGACAAGACTAAGTATAACCTGGGTTTCAGAAATTTAAAGCTCTGCTCTTTCTTTAGGGTCCAGTGGGCGGTCCTATCAGTGACTGACAACTTCCCTTGTATACAGTAAATGTGCATACACAGACAGCTGTCAGTCACTGATAGGACCACCCACTGGACCCTAAAGAAAGAGCAGAGCTTTAAATGTCTGAAACCCAGGTTATACTGAATCTTCTCACAAATCTACCATATTTTTCAGACTATAAGACACACTTTTTCCCCAAAAAATTTTGGAGGAAAATGGGGATGCGTCTTATAGTCTGGATGTACTTACCAGGAGTATCATCCCAGGCTGATGCACGGCAGTTTCACAGATGCTCGGTGGTTTGGGGGCTCCAGGCTTTCACAAAATGTCAGCGGAGCCCCCACACCACCGAGCATCTGCAAAACTGCCGTGCATCAGCCAGGGATGGATGTGTGGGGGTTTTCACAAAATGGCGGAGTCCCCGCACCACCGAACCTGCCGCACCAGCCTGGGACGAGTCAGGTCATCACCAGACCACTGAACACCCCCTATGACCCCGCTCCACCAGAGCTCCCGATCACACCCTACCCCCCTGGTAAGCTGAATAAGTCGGACTGTAAAGGCCCCGTCACACACAGCGATATCGCTGATTTTGTGACGCCAATCTCGACAGCGACATCGCTGTGTGTGACGGGGATCAGCGACCGGCCCCCCCCTGCCGGGTATCGCTGATCACGCTCCATTGGCCTGGGCCGTTTTTTTATCGTTGGTCTCCCGCTGGCCAGCACGCATCGCTGCGTGTGGCAGCGAGAGACCAGCGATGCTGGTTTCCAATGTAAACAGTGGGTATCTAAGAGCCGCGCGGCCCTTAGAAACCCAATGTTTACCTTGGAAACCAGCGTGCACGCTGGTCCTGATCGCTGGAGGGGCTGTCTATGTGACAGCTCACCAGTGATCAGCCTAACGATGTCCCAGCGATCCCATCCATGTCGGATCGTTGGTGGGATCGCTGGGACATCGTTATGTGTAACGGGGCCTTAAGACGGACCTTCAATTGACACATTAATACTTTTTCCCTATTTTTCTTCTGAAAATTATGGTCTGGTGCGTCTTATAGTCCGAAAAATACGGTATATATCAGTCTAATCAGCTACTCCTGCTCTATAACATGGTGCTTGCAGATTGGATTGCATTCTCATGGTGACAGGTTCTCATTAGGCAATGTTCCCATGATGAGCTTTGGATGTTGCAGATTTCCTGTAAATTGGATAACTTAAATTTTTTTTGTTTTCATTTATTATCACATTTTTGACACTGCGCTTTTTGTATCTTGTTGCTATGTCATATTATAAATAAAGCTGCTTTGTTTTTGAAACTTCCTGGTATTTGGCTTTCACAAAACTTTATTGGTATAGGCATGTGCAGAAACGCACTGAAGACGCATGTGTGTTTTTTACCTGCTGATTTTCTGCATCTAATGCAAGTCTATGTGGAAAATCCGCACATAAAATTCAGCGTATCCACAAGAGAGATGGACATGTTGTGGATTTCAAAAATGTGACGCAGGCGAGTTGACGGCGAGTAAAAAAAAAAAACCACAGTGGGCATGAGATTTCTATAAATCCCATCCAATTTGCTGGATTCCCATCCGCAGAGATAAAAACTCACCAAAAATGGTTTTGCTTTTTCCTCAGCACGTCGGACTGCGACCGGAAAATTATCTGTCAGTCTTCAAATAATGTCCCAAAACTGTCAGAAATCTATGCACTGCACTTACCTGGCGTAACAGCTTTAGATCATACATGACAAAGGCGATGTAGAACAGCGAAGCAAAACAATTTACAATGTTGAACTGCGGAACACAAAAAAACAACAATTAGAGATAAATTGTATATGAAATAGTCGAGTAGAGCGGCTCATCAGGGTGTAAGACATGTAACAGATTCATCGCTGCTCAAAAACATTTTCTGCTCTGGCGTTTCATGAAAGGTGGGACCCCATCTATCACTATCCATGGGATCTGATCGGGCTTTTGGACTGGACAGAACATTTTTGAAACATGGATTTTTGTGATAACTCACCGTAAAATCCTTTTCTCCGAGACGCTCATTGGGGGACACAGATACTGCGGGTGTATGCTTCTGCCGCTAGGAGGCTGACACTAAGTGAAAAAAAAGAGGTTAGCTCCTTCTCCGTCGTATACACCCTCGCCCGTATTGCGGGCGGAAATCAGTTTGGTGCCAAAGCAGTAGGAGGACAACAAAATCATCCTTAATACAGGTACAACATGTTCAGAAAAGGACCACCCTTATATTACATAAATAGATGCGTATTAACTAAACAAAAACAGAGCCAACTGGCTAAAAGGGTGGGTGCTGTGTCCCCCAATGAGCGTCTCGGAGAAAAGGATTTTACAGTGAGTCATCACAAAAATCCATGTTTCTCCTTCGTCTCATTGGGGGACACAGATACTGTGGGATGTCCTAAAGCAGTCCCTGGGTGGGAGATTGACTCACCGATCCAAGCTACATGCACCTCTTGCTTAAAAGGTGCGCCACCGCTGCTTGGAGAATCCTTCTACCCAGGCTCGCATCCGCCGAGGCCTGAGCATGGATATTATAATGTTTGGCAAATGTGTGCAGGCTGGACCAGAGTGCTGCCCTGCAAACCTGCTCCGTCGAAGCCTGGTGCCGAAGCGCCCAAAAGGCGCCCACTGCCCAGGTAGAGTGCGCTCTGATCCCTGCTGGAATCGGCGTGCCTCTAATGTGGTAGGACTCCTGAATAGTCAAACGAATCCATCTGGCATGGTCGATTTTGAGGCAGCGAGTCCCTTTCTGCGCCCTTCTGGGAGCACGAACAGCATGTCCGTCTGACGAAAGGGTGCCGTCCGCGACACGTACCTCCGGAGGGCTCTTACCATGTCTAACGTGTGAAGAGCCTTTTCCACACGGTGCACAGGTGCTGGACAAAATGAAGGCAAAACAACATCTTCATTAATGTGAAAAGAGGACACGACTTTCGGCAGAAAAGGAGGGGCTGGTCTGAGGACAACCTTATCCTTATGGAAAGTGAGGAACGGAGCTCAGCAGGATAGGGCTGCCAGCTCTGAAGCCCGCCTGATGGAAGTGATGGCCACTAGGAACACCACTTTCCAGGAAAGGTACCTCAAAGAGATATCCTGAAGCGGTTCAAATGGAGCTTCCTGCAGAACAATTAGGACCATGTTAAGGTCCCAGGCATCCATAGGCACCTTATAGGGAGGTACCAAGTAGGAGACTCCCTGAATGAAAAGTCTTCACCTGCAAATTGGTAGCAATTCTGCGCTGGAACAGGACGGATAAGGCCGATATTTGTCTCAACTTGGGGCAAAGCCCGAGTTTAATGCTCCACCGACTGAGCTATCTGGGCTCTCTAAGCCCCACTGGAGAAAAACCAAGATGTTGGGGATCGAGAATCTCAGCGGAGAAACACCGCGGCCTCGACACCAAGCAAAGAACACCTTCCAGGTGTGGTGGTAAATTTGTGCTGAAACAGGCTTCCGGGAGCTAATCATTGTAGCAACCACCTCGCTCCCGAACCCTGCCTGGGTTAGAATCCAAGATTCAACGGCCATGCCATCAAGCACAGGGTCCCTGAGTTCGGGTGGCAAATCAGCCCTTGAGACAGTAGATCTGGGCGCTCTGGCAGGCGCCAAGGAACGTCGGCGAGCAGCTGCATTAGAACTGCATCCCACGCTCGACGGGGGCCAGTCTGGGACTAGCAGAATCGCCGGCACCCCTTCCATATTGATCTTTATGATGACTCTCGGAAGTAGTGGCAGTGGGGGAAATAGATATGGGAGGCGAAACTGGTTCCATGGTAGAACCAACGCGTCCACCGCGAATGCCTGCGGGTCCCTGGCCTGAGCGACATATGTGGGCACCTTGGCATTCACTCTGGAAGACAGGTCCACATCCGGAGCTCCCCACAGTTGACAAATCTGCTGAAAAACTTCAGGCTGTAGAGATCACTCTACGGATGCAAGACCCTGCCGGCTGAGAAAGTCTGCCGCCCAATTTTCCACGCCCCGGAATGTGGACAGCCGAAATCACCAAGTGGTTTGCTTCGGCCCACTGAAAAATGAGCCCCACCTCACGCATAGTTGCCCCCTTGATGAATTATGTAAGCCACTGCCGTGGCGTGGTCCGATTAAATCCGGACGGGGCGGCCTGCTAGACTGTGATGAAACTTCTGCAGAGCCAGCCGAATTGCTCGTATCTCCAATAAGTTAATCGGGAGGAGTGCCTCCTGTGCCGACCACCGTTCCTGGGTTGTGTGGTGGCGAAACACTGCTCCCCCATCGAGGAGACTGGCGTCGGTTGTCAATACCAGCCAATGATCTGGGGGGAAAGGTTTCCCCTGGGCCAGAGAGGAACTGGTTATCCACCATCCGAGCGACTGCCTGACTTGAGAGAACAGTCAGCACCGCCAAATCGAGCGTGGAAGGATTCTTGTCCCAGGCTGACAAGAGGGCGTGCTGCAGGGGGCGAAGGAACTGGGCGACAGGTATCACTTCCATTGCTGCCACCATTTTCCCTAGAATCCTCATCCCGGATCGGATGGTATGAGGGACTGGTTGGCGAAGTGTCCGGACTCCCTGCCGGAGAGCTAGCGCCTTTTCCTGAGGGAGAATTACCAACTCTCGGCAAGTGTCGAAGATCATTCCTAGGAAGAAGATCCTCTGAGCTGGCACAAGGGATGACTTCTTTGCATTGCCAACCATCCTAAGCGGGCAAGAGTATCTAGCGTGATGTTGACGTTTTCCTCTAATGCTCGTATTGACGGGCCCTTGACCAAGGGGTTGTCCAGATTAAGGCAAGACGACTATGCCTCGAGAATGTAGTGTGGCCATGACAACTGCCATAACCCTTGTGAACACTCTGGGAGCCGTGGCTAGCCCGAAGGGTAGCGCTACGAACTGAAAATGTTGATCGCCGATGGTGAAGCGTAGAAACCTCTGATGAGGAGGAAAAATGGGAATATGCAGATAAGCGTCCTGGATGTCTGTTGAGGCCAAGTATTTTCACTGCTTCATGGCCGATATGACTGAAAGGAGAGACTCCATCCGGAAATGTCTGATCCTGATGAATTTGTTCAGAAGCTTCAGGTCCAAAAACAGGCCTGACAGACCCGTCCTTTTTGGGAACCGCAAAAAAGGTTGGAATAGACCCCTGAGCTCTTTCGTGTTCCGGCACTGGAACAATGACTCCGTTGTGCTGTGGCGATTTAATGGCTCTCAATAGAGCCCTTGCCTGGGTATCCACCCTGGGAAGCCGGGAAAGAAAAAAACGTCTTGGAGGATATCTGACAAATTCTATTTTGTAACCTGAGGCCACCAATTCCTTTCTCCATGCGTCGTGAGCGACATTGACCCAGACGTGGTGAAACCAGAGTAGGCGGCCGCCCACCTTGCTGGTGTCGTCTGGTAAAGGCCTCGAGCCATTTGGCCGACGATCTTTGGGATCTGGATCCCCTCGATCTTGGGCTGCTGAGTATGCATTCTCCCCAATGAGTTGGCTCTATATAAGACCTGCCGCTGCCTATCCTGGTTGGGGCGGCCTGAGGCGGCGGAATTGGCCGCTGTAGTCCACCCGGGGTTGCGAAAAAACGTTTTGACCTTTTGTTGAGGGAGAAACCCGCTCTTTCCTCCTGTGGAGTAGGAGATAAGTTGATCCAACTTCTCCCCAAATAGGTGGCCGCACTGATAAGGCAGGGAAGTCAAGGACTTCTTAGAAGTAGAATCGGCTCGCCATGTCCTTAACCATAGGGCTCTTCTGATAGAAATTGCATTAGCAGCAGCAAGTGCCGAGCAATTGTCCTCATCCAAAGACGCATTGATTACATAGTCTCCGGCCATGGCCATCTGACCTGCGACCTCCGAAATCTCTGTAGGTAGATTCTGCTCCTGCGTGACCTTGTTTAATGTTTCTGACATTGATATCATAGCCTTGGCTACTCAAGTTGCTGCGAATGAAGGAGCGAGCGCTGACCCTGACGCCTCATATACTGAGTGAGCTAAGCTCTCCATAAGGCGATCCGTGGGATCCTTAATTGAGGAAACACTAGGGTCGGATAGCAGGGTCTTAGTGGCTAGGCGCGAAACCGGAGGATCCACCACCGGGGATTCCATCCATTTTTTTACAGAGGTCCGGAGCAAACGGATACCTTGTTTCGAGTGCCTTTTGACCCAAGAATCGCCTGTCTGGACGTTCTCTGTGCCGCTGCACTATGTCCTCAAACTCCGGGTGAGAGGAAAAAATTCTGTGCGGGCGCCTCACTTGTTTAAATGCAACTTCATGCCCCGTAGCCGCTGCGGGATCATCCTCAATCCGCAAGGTCTGATTGATGGCTTCTATGAGGCTGTCCACTGTTTCATGTGACGCTGGACTATCCAGGTCAAGGGGCTCTTCTGAGTCGAATTCTGAGGTCTGCTCATTATCAACCACTGGTGACGGGAAGCGAGAAGCAGAACTTACGGATGCCAAGGCACCGGATGGACTGGGCGACACCGTGTAGATTCGTTTCCCTCAGGTCATCCTGGAGTGAGAGGGGCCCCTGCAGGCGAGAGGCTCTTGTGAGGTGGAGGTCCCCGCTAAGGCCGGCGAGCCACTGTCCCTGCCCCCATATGAGGCCTGAAGGGACTCAATTGCATGTCCTGTGACAGTGATAGGACCCACTCTGGGGGGCTTGGCACCTTGGTCACGGTCGCAGAGGAGGAC
The DNA here is from genome assembly GCF_039654945.1 of Dendrobates tinctorius. NCBI lineage: Eukaryota > Metazoa > Chordata > Amphibia > Anura > Dendrobatidae > Dendrobates > Dendrobates tinctorius. The sequence continues at coordinate 27,945,356 of NW_027361673.1, read as the reverse complement.
GGTCACTGAGGTCTGTTAGGCATCGGGCTCCGGGCGCTGCACAGCGGGAATCCCGAGCCTTGTCCTCTGCGGTCTGTCCACACCAGCATTGGTGTTCGGTCGGTCGCAGGGGAGGGCTCCTGGGCGCGTTTGGAGTCGCCGGCTTTGCATAATCGCTTGCTCTGCGCCCGCGGAAACGCAGCCCGACAAGAGATGCATGCTGCTTCTTCGGACATGCTGTATCTGTCCCCAGTCCTGTGCCCCCCCATTCCTGGACGCCTCCGCACAAAAATCGAGCACCACCAGCTGTGGGGCGGACCGCTAGCATATAATCCGGTCCAGGGGCGGTATTTTCGGGTCTGCGGCCTAGCCGCGCTCCGAAGCCGGGGACTAAATTTATCTCCTGCCGCCCAGGCCTGGGGGCAGGCCGCCGGAAGTGACGTGCGGGTCGGAGATGGAACTTCCGGTCGCAGCCTAGCTTCGGCTAAAGCCGCGGCCTCAATTTATCCCCTGCCTGCGACGGGGCGGGGGGGGGGGGGTAGTACGGGGTGGGCGACACCATGGCGCCACAAAAAAAATGGCGCTACTTACTGGTGCGGGCTTCTCCGCTTTGTAGCCGCAGGAGCCCTCTCCCAGGCCCTCTCCTCAATGACAATCCTCTTAAGCTTCCCAGCTCAGGTATGTGAGGGGGCCTTGACAAAATAGGACGGTGCAGGCACCCTAGCTCCATCTAACCCCTTCAGGGGGTGAGGAGAGGGACCATCCACCGCCTTGCAGCACCGCAGTCTAAGCATTGGTGGAGCAGTGGGGGCCGCACGGACTAGTCTTGTGCCACTGCATAACCCATGGTTTCAATACCTAGGGGTGGTCAGGGCTAAGTCGGCATTGTGTCCCATGTCGCGGGAGAGGATACGTGGAGGGACACTCGCACGTGCTCGCCCGTTGATGGTTTGGGGAAATCGGACCCTTTCAATAGGATCCGTTGCCCCATCTCATCTTCATAGATGGTAAAAATAAAATAAAAAAGGGTCTGGGGAAAACGGCCCAGATATGTCCCACAGTGCGGGAGAGGATACGTGGAGATGATACTCAACACGTGCTTGCCCGTTGATGGTTTGGGGAGATCGGACCCTTTCAATAGGGTCCGTCGCCCCTGTCTCATCTTCATGGGAAAAAAAAGAAAAAGTCTGGAGCAAAACCAGACGTGTGTGCCTCCATGGACACTAAGCAAAAAACTGAGTTCCTCCCGCAATAGGGGCGAGGGTGTATACGACGGAGGAGGAGCTAACCTCTTTTTTTTACTTAGTGTCAGCCTCCTAGCGGCAGAAGCATACACCCACAGTATCTGCGTCCCCCAATGAGATGAAGGAGAAAATCCTTTGAGGGGGAAGTTTATCAATATTGTCAAATATGACTGAGGAGTTTGTGAGAATTTCAGTATATCTTCTACATTTAATGGCAAAATTGACCACAATTTTGTTGTAATGCCTTATTGTGCAGTACCCTTACCTTATTGTAGAGTATATATTAACGAGTCGGCTAAACCTGTAAACATCTCAGTTACCAAAAAATTAAGATAAAAGGGATTTTGTCATAGCGACAGTTTCAAGAAAGCGTTATTTCAATCTCACTTTGAAAATGTTTGCACAACCTTGTGAATTTTGCCAGTTTCAGCCAGCTCTGCTGAAATTAGAAGAGCCGGGACAGGACGAGGGTGAAACGGGGTGTGGCGACAACTGGCTGTGTATTTCAGGACACGTTGTGGTGTACATTATGGCAGAAACCTTACTCCAGTTGCACCCCGGAGTAAAATTTCTGGTGATGCACTCCGAAGCGCACGCCACTTTTAAGAGGCACCTGATTCATTCAGGTGTGTGACTCCACCCGCCCCGTCATCACGACTTGTGTGAACAATGCTCTACATGAAGGCAGAATATTAGAATATTCCAACTGAAGAGCAATCTGTCCTACTAGCAACCAAGACAACACCAAAAATAAGTAATGGGGTCTGACTACTAGGAGCACTAAAAAAATATACCAGATACACAAATATACCAAGCTGATAAGTATAATGAGAGTGCATCTCTGTCTCTGCTCCTCTGGATGTTGGCTGGCTGACAGGCGATGAGCACCCACGTGTATACGTCGAGCATGCACGTACAGGCTGCAGCCTGCAGATGGTGGCAGGTTGTGCGTTTACTAGACGATGTGATAAATTGTGCTCAGTGTATTGATTCAGTGCACCTAGTAGCCAAAAGGCACATTTTTGGGGTCATTTTGACTGCCAGGCCTAAGGTGCTGTAGCTGTAACAAGACCTATGTCCAGATTATTAAGATGACAGATTTCTTTAGTGACAATGATCTATTTCCCAAAAGAAAAGATATGAAGAAACCATTTTCCTTCTCACCCCAACCCCACAGAAACTGAAGAAAATGTGAACTTACCACTAAGACCTTCAGTACCAAGTGGTTCTGATGTGAAGACTCCAATCTATGGTTTTCTGTAAAAAAAAAAAAAAATGTAATTGTATCACTTTGGTTTAATTATTAGGAAGACCCTGAGATTTATCAAAATAGTTGTCAACATTTTATTATTTTTTTTTATAGTCAAGTCCCAATTTGGTGCTATTTTATAGATAAAAATCAACCCCACGGTTGCATTCCCCATAGCGCTGCCTCTTCTACACCACCCCTGTGGTCCTATATTATTGAGTATATTTGATGAAGGTCAGGTTGACCGAAACGTTGCGCACCTATACACTGTCTTTGGACTAGAATAATTAAAAAGATTTTTATATTAAACTTATCTGTGAGTGTCGGGTTCTTTACCATTACAATTAATTCCAATTTGGCAGCTACCGTAAAGCTCATAAAGTTGAGCAAATCCCATAGAAAGTGCTGAAGGACAATGCCCAGCAGTCATCCGTCTCTAATCAGAAGCTTTAAAGGGGGGGGGGTTAAATTTTCACCTATCCACAGAGTAGGTGCTATCTTGCCGATTAGTGGGGATCCCACTGCTGGGACCTGCATCGATCAACAGAAAGGGAATTTATATATTCAGCAGGAATATTTTATCCCCATTGCGAAGTGGCGCGGCAAATCAGGCTCCAATCATTCTTTATGGGGCTGCGGGGAAAAGCTGAGCACAGCACTCGGAAGCCCCATGGAGACTGATTGGCGTATTGGTCGAGAATGTGCACTGCTCCATTCTAATGGGAATACAGGTCCTCAATTCTGCAGATTGGTGCGGGTCACAGTCGTAAGACCCCCCCACTGATCAATAATTTATCACCTTTCTTCTGGATAAGTGATAAACGGATTGTCCGGTGAAAACAAGTTAAGGTAATCTCCAAGCTCATCTAAAGACGATTACCGTACTGCTCTCATTAATTTCTATTTAAATATTAATAGATTCTTCATAGAATATTAATTGATTTAATAAATGATGTTCTGCCACATACAGTCAGCACTAGAGGGGGTAGAGTGCTCACTGTGATGTTATTAACCCCTTGCTGATGGCCACCGTACATGTGTACCATCACTATACAAAGAAGGCTCAGAAACGGAGCTCTGCGCAGAGCAGTTAACACAAGACAGCGGACCAACCACGTAGCTTACACTACACCGCGGATTGACTACGTAGCTTACACTACACGGCGGACCGACCACGTAGCTTACACTACACCGCGGACTGACCACGTAGCTTACACTACACGGCGGACTGACCACGTAGCTTACACTACACCGCAGACTGACCACGTAGCTTATACTACACTGCAGACTGATCATGTAGCTTATACTACACCACGGACTGACCACGTAGTTTACATTAGACCACGGACAGACCACATAGATTACACTAGCCCACAGACTGACCCCATAATTTACATTAGACTGTGGAATGACCACGTAGTTTGCATGACACCCTGGCTGAACCACATAGGCTATACTAGACCATGGAACCAACATGTAGTTTACACTAGACCGCAGACCGACCACGTAGTTTACACTAAACCGTGGGATGACCGCAAAAGTACACTGCTGAGTACCAAACTTTACCTAATATGTTTACATTTTTTGGTGCATTTCACACCAGTAGCTTACCATAATTAGTGAGGAACTCTGCAGCATATCTGTAAATACGATTCATGATTTCAATCACAACTGCATAAATGATGCTTGGGACAAACAGCAGAAGGCTACTGAAGGTTGACTGTTGCTCATGGTCGTATGTCATGACCCAGGTCTCCAAGGAAAAGTAAATCATCATTACGTAAATTGCAAAATACAGGCTAAGGCACACAAAAGGCACAGAAACTAGATATATTCGCAACTGTCTCTTTAAACTGGAGTAAGTAGGTTCTTTTTTCCCTGTAACAGGATTGATGCCCAGTACTCCATGAAAGCCAGGTCGGGGCTCCTCAAACTCCCTCTTCATTAGCAAAGTCCCCCATCGGTAGGTCATTGTTGAGCAGTATCGCTTCCAAACTTCAAGGATAACGGTAGACCATACCAAATTAAATGTAGCAAAAATCACATATTTGTCATAATCCTCCCAGGCAAAAAAGTAATAAGGAATGCCAATGAGAGCCATCGGAATTAAGGCCAAAGTGAAGTATTCTAAGAAACCAAAGTATAATCCAATAGTATCTCCAAAGTAATGGCGGATTTTATCTGCAAACAGAAGGCAAGAAACGGATAGAAAACATTAGTGCATGAATAAAACAGTAAAAGGTCTGTAGTAAATCTCATCAAAAAGAGTTTGAGACGATCATGTGCTAAATTGAGACATGGTTTTTAGGCCCTTTTTCATGTTCTTTGTGAAAGGTAAACACACAGGTCTCTAGGTGCGCTCTATGCACTGGAAGAGCACCATCCGCAGACAGTGAATGTATTCATAGGCTGCATTTACTTGAAGCGGACGTTTGGCTTTATTTACCTATAATTAGCATACATTTTTTATACATCTTTATTAGCATAACATTTCATATAACATACGTATTCCTATATGGCTGTATATATTAAAGCCTTCTGTCAGAGCCATTCTAAAGTGGATAAGTCATCAGGCTATGCTGACCTCTGATGACACATTCTCTTTAAAGGGACTCTCCGAAAATGTAATAAAAATGGGAGTCATCACATATTTCAAGCTGCAAACCTATGCAAAGCATTAGGAGAATTGCAGCCTAAAGACATACTGCTCGAAAATGCATCTCCCCTATACAGTGGTATGTAAAACTTTTGGAATCCCAGGTCAAAATTACTGTTATTGTGAACAGTTAAAGTTGAAGATGAAATGATCTCTAAAACGCCTAAAGTTATAGCAGACACATTTCCTTTGTCTTTTAGGAAAAAAAAAATCTTTTACATTTTAAAAATTACAAAAGGAAAATGGGCCGATGCAAAAGTGTGGGCACCTTGCATGGTTAATACCTAGCAGCACCACATTTTGTAAGTATCACAGCTTGTAAATGCTTTTTGTAGCCAGCGAATAGTTTTTCAATTCTTGTTTGAGGGATTTTCATCCATTCCTCCTTGGAAAATTCTTTCAGTTCTGTGAGATTCCTGGGTCGTCTTGCATGCACTGATACTTTGAGGTCTAATCACAGATTTTCAATGATGTTCATATCAGAGGACTGTGAGGGCCATTGTAAAACCTTCAGCTTGCGCTTTTTGAAGTCGTCTATTGTGGATTTTGACGAGTGTTTAGGATCATTATCCATTTGTAGGAGCCATCCTCTTATTAACTTCAGCATTTTTACAGATGGTGTTGTTTGCATCAAGAATTTGTTGAAATTTCATTGAATCCATTCTTCCCTCTACCCGTGAAATGTTCCCTGTGTCATTGGCTGCAACACAACCCAAAGCCTAACTGATCCAACCCCATGCTTAATGGTTGTCAAGATCTTCTTTTCCAGAAATTCTGTGCCCTTTTTCTTCGCACATTCCTTTAATCATTGTGGCCAAAGAGTTCTATTTTAACCTCATACAGTCTACAGGACTTGTTTCCAAAATGTATAAGGATTGTTTAGATGTTAATTTTCCAAACTTCTGACACTGAATTTTATGGTGATGATGCAGGAGACGTTTTTTTCTGATGACTCTTGTCCATGAAGATCATATTTGTGCAGGTGTCTCCGAACAGTAGAGCAATGTATTTCAACTCCAGAGTCTGCTATATCTTTCTGAACGTCTTTTGCAGTCAAGCGGGGGGGGGGTTCTGATTTGCTCTTCTAGCAATCCACCAAGCAGCTCTCACTGAAATTTTGCTTGCTCTTGCAGACCTTATCTTGACCTCCAATGTTCCGGTTAAAGGGAATCTGTCACCCCATTTTAGCCCTATAAGTTGCGGACACCGCCATCAGAGGCTTATCTACAGCATTCTGCAATGCTGTAGATAAGCCCCCGATGAAACCTGAAAGATAAGAAAAACACATTAGATTATACTTACCGGAGGGGGCGGTTGCGGTGGGTGTTACGGTCCGGTCCGGAGCCTCCCATCTTCATACGATGATATCCTCCTCCTTGCTTCTCCCTCGGCTCCTATGCAGGTGTACTTTATCTGCCCTGTTGAGGGCAGAGTAAAGTACTGCAGTGCGCAGGCAAAGGTCAGAGAGGTCCGGCGCCTGTGCACTGCAGTACTCTGCTCTGCCCTCAATAGGGCAGAGAAAGTACGCCTGCGCAGGAGCCAAGGGAGAAGCAAGGAGGAGGACATCATTGTATGAAGTTGGGAGGCGCCGGACAGGAAGTTGACACCCATCGGACAGGACCGAACGCCAGGGTGAGTATAATCTAACTCTTTTTTCTTATCTTTCAGGTTACATCGGGGGCTTATCTACAGCATTACAAAATGCTGTAGATAAGTCCCTGATGGAGGTAGCCGCAGCTGATAGGGTTAAAATGGGGTGACAGATTCCCTTTAACTGACATTTCTTAATTACATTTCAAACTAAGAAAATAGCAACTTGAAAACGCCTTGCTATCTTTTTATAGCCTTCTTCTGCTCTGTGGGTCTTGGGTCTCTGGTGTCTACCATTTTCAGAGTGCTAGGCAGCGCCTTAGAAGAATCTATGGCTGTTGTTTTTTGGCACAAGGTTAGAGGAGGCTGGGTTTTTATAAAGCTGGGAAATTTGCATCACCTGGCCTTTCCTGACGATGGTATTGAACAAGCTGTAACCCTAAAAAGCTAATTAAGGACTGAAACCTTGGTAAAAGTTATCCGAGGCCACAAATCTCCAACAGTGGCCAAACTTTTTCATCGGCCCATTTTCCTTTTCGTCATTTTTAAAATGAAAAAAGAAAAATAACAATATATAAATATTTTTTGCCTAAAATATTAAGGAGATGTGTCATCTTTAACTATAAGCCATTTGGAGATCGTTTCCTCTTCAACTTGCTTAACTGTTCATAATAAGGATAATTTTCACGAGGGGGTGCCCAAACATTTACATGCCATTGTAAGACTAAAGTGCAGCATCATGATCGGGCATAATTCATCAGCACACACAGCACATCTGAAACAGCAGGAAAAAAAAAAACACACCTATTCTCGACTGAGTAAAAAAAAAAAATGCTTTCTTTTTGTTCTCCCTACAGCTTCAGAACACGGAGCAGAACTAAAGCAAGAGAAAAAAACAAAACAAAAACACTTTACTTATTCAGCTAATGACAAGATTTTTTTTTCTCCGGCTTCAGGCCTGCTACACAGCGGAGTGAGCAGATCCAGTTATGCCTGTTCATGATGCTGCTCCTCAGCCTTACAGCAGACACACGTCTGATACGGTGTTTCATCTGATGTGTGCTAGGAACGATCACAGTTTGAAATATTTGACAACGGCCACATCTTGATGACATTCGCAGAGAGCCCTTTTAAGCTGCTGAGACATGCTTGATTGGATATCTATGCTTGTAAACCTGATGTGGCCACAGTGATCAAAAGTGTATTTAATCACTGAGGATACAGCAGACTGACTGGTGTCTTCACCTTAAAGGGAAAGTGTCACCACATGTGACCTATCTAAACTAATAATATGGGCATACAGATTATAGACTGCTTAAAACAGTCCTACCTCTAGGTCTTATATCAGATGCCTTGTTGTTTATAAATCGTCTTGTATCACTTTATAAGCTCTGGGGAGAGAACTCTGCCTCCAGAGCTTATTTTACATGAAGGGGAGTTACCAGTGTGATGTGTAATGGCCGCTCTCTGCTCTCCTGATCTCACTACAGAGCTGCGTGTGATTATACCTGACACATCTGCAGGTTCCTCTCAGCTTCCATCTCACAGGCAGCCAGTGTAACAATACAGCAGAGCTCAGAGAGAAGCATAAAAATACGTTTGCAAAAATACAAAATTCCATTCTATGTTCGCTACTTGTCTCACACTGATAACTCCACTTCATGTAAAATAAGCTCTGGAGGCAGAGTTATTGCCAGGCACCATCCGTCCCGGAGCCTGGAAGAGGTCATTTATATAAAGTGATAAAAGAGGATTTATCAGCAACAAGGCATCTGATATGAGACACACAGATAAAACTTTTTTTCAGCAGTCTATATCCTGTATGGCAATATTAATTTTAAGATAGGTCAAATGTGGTGACAGATTGCCTTTGAAGGGAGTCTGTCACCAGGCGTTTTCCAAAATCTGATAGCAGCATGATGTAGGGGCAAAGACCCTGATCCAGTGATGTGTCAGGTACTGGGCTGCTTACTGTAGTTTTACAAAATAAGAAATCACTATTTTATCAGCAGCAGATTATCACTAGGGGACTAGTAAAACTGCTGTCATGTAGTTCTCGATATTAATGAGCATCCCTGCCCTAGACACTGATAGAGGACTGTGCACAGTGCATGCAGGACGCTGCTAATCAGTCGTGTGGGCAAGGTTATACACAGCTCAGCATTCAGAGAACTGGTATATTTGCAGAATAAGCAATAAATCACTTGTGGACTGCTGCAGGGCTTGCTGCAGAATTACCGCAGATTTCATCCCAGGCATCTTAAGGGTAAACTTTGTGATAAATTCCTCAAAAAGAATTGACATGCTGGGTCATGGATCTGTTGCATAGATTGATGAGTTTTAGGCTGCTTTCACACATCCGGCTTTGTGTCTCCGATGCCGTGCAGCGAAAAGCCGTAGGGGCGGATCCGGGATGTGCCGGAGACACCGGATGCCTGTGTGGCCGGATACGGTGGCGCCCACATTTTAAAGAGCAGCGCGAGACTCAGAGACTCCGCGCATGCGCTCTGAGAAAAACCGGTCCGGCGCTGTCAAAAAACGTTGCAGCGAACGTTTTTTGCAGACGCCAGACGGCTACTTTTTGCCGTATCCGGCAAAAATCGGATGCGCTGCATACCCATCCGGCACGGTGCAGCGACAATACAACTCTATGGGACAAAACTGGATCCGGTACCGGATCCAGTTGTTGCAAATTTCGCCGCATCGTGCCGGATTCAAAAAGCCGGATGTGTGAAAGCAGCCTTAATGGGTGTTGAATGGATCACTTTAACAAAAGAAGGTGTTGAACAGATTCTTTTGTGTCTTCCATCACACTTACAAGAAGAATAATGCTGCAATCTACATTTTTCTTTTTCTTTTTTAAATGGAATCTGTCAGCAGGTTTTTGCTATGTATTCTGATAGCACCATAATGTAGGAGCAGAGACCTTGATTACAGTCATATGTGACTTTCTACAATCAGTGTTTTATCAACAGGAGATCATTACAGGACAATTGAACTCGTGCCTGCTAGTCCAACCATACCAACCACTATACAATGTACACAGAAAACTGTGGTGTGGGAAGGTTATACACAGCTCAACAACTAGGCTCTACTAGATCTGCAGCAGAGAAAACTACCTGTGTTTCCCTGAAAATAAGAACGTACCCAAAAATATGCTCAAGCGTGACTTTACAAAAATTGTTCAAGTATGCTTGAAATATAAGATCAACTCCAAAAATAAGCTCTAGGGTGGGATGCAAACTGGTTAGTTGCACAGTGCCCCCCAGCATTTCTATTCAGAGGTTAAAACTGCTTTAGGACCTTTAATGACATGATGGTCATATAAAAATGATGTCGCCAAAAGGCCTTTAACTGCAGGAGTCTAGAGGAACTAAAGAGGAGATAGGCTAGTATGCAAGGCCAGCACTAGGAGGCAAACTGGGCCATTTCTCAGGGCCCCCACCCTCTTAGCATTTCTACTTTGAGGTAAAGACTGCTTAAGGACCTTTTCTGACATCCTCAAAGGACCTTTAACTGCATGAGTCTAGAGGAACTGAAGAGAAGGCAGACTGGTATGTACTGCAACTTCTGCAAGTGCAGTGTCTGTATACATGTGTATGTGCAGTGTGCGCGCGTGTGTGTGTGTGTGATGACATGATTATCTTTGAATAAATGTGGATTGCTCTTAATTGAAAAAAATAATAATAATATAAATAAGAAAAAATACCCTGTCTTATTTTCGGAGAAACACTATCATATCTTTTATAACTGGTGAACCCAGTAAACTAAAGTAACATATTGCTGGAATCAAGGTCTCTCTCCCTACCTCATGCTGATGTCATATTAGGCAAAAACCTGTTGATGGATTCCTTTTAAGTCTGCAGGTGGCTAAAGGAGAAGAGACTTTAGGCCATCTCCATTCTGTTAAATGTTTGGGTAAATGCACAATATCTGCATGAGCACTACAAAACATAAGGATGAAAAGAATGAAGGTGATCTCACCTATCGGCTGATACGCAAATTTGATTTGGCGGTACCACTGGAAACTCAGTCGTTTCAATTCTTCCTTGTCATGTAGGGGAAAGATCTGAATCAATACGCCACTGGTCTGCATTCTCCTTACTAAACACAGACATATAAAACCAATTAACAGATTGCACAACATACCTATGAAGCTGTAAATTACTACAGGTTTTAAACATTATACAATATTATACAGTGAGGTAGGTCACATATAATGGGACAGTAAAGGAAAACAGGTGTTTCCTAAGACAGCCAGCAGGATTACTGGATACAGCCATGATTGCCAATGGAAAAAAAACAGCAAAATAACAGAATATTCATACAGTAAATGCAATAAAAAATAAAAGTAATGGATTTACAAAACTAATCAACTTTTTATGAAAACAAATTAAGACCGTGAATTGCTCATCAATAGGTTGCCACTTTTCTTCTCAGTAATTTCTGAGGTTGTAACCATAAAACTATTTTACAAAACAATAAGTTCAGTAAATAAAAATAACAAAAAAACATCAGCATGACTACATGTATTTGATTACAAAGATAGATTACATAGACAGGGGTTTTATGTGTAGATAGCCCATGTAAGTTATCATAAAGGCTCCCTCAAGATGGCAATGCCTGGCTGGGGACCTTGGGTGACTCAGAAAGTTAAAAGGAATCTGTCAGCAGGACTTCACTCCCCAAACTGTGCTTGTAGCGGCGCTTGCAAAGACCATTTCATCCATACCTTTAGCCAACTAGTCTGTTCCTCTCTTACTGAGAAATCACCATTTGAATCAACATACTAATAAGGCCAAGGTGCTTTTGGCATGTGGAAGCTCTCCCCAAGCTTGTATTAGGCTAGTTTCACATCAGCGTTTTTTAGCGCAGTGCTTCGTGCGCAATAGAAACACATGTGTTTTGCATGCGTTCGCTTTTTTTAGGTGCAAGCGTTTTAACCAGTTTCTAGTCATGTTAACTCTTAAAACGCATGAGATTTTAAACACCTGCGTTCCCATAGATTGTAATGTGATTTTTTTTTTTTTACATTCCGTGCGCATGCGATTTTTTTGACACAGGTTTGATGGACTAAAAATGCAACAGGTTGCTTCCGGCGCTCCTAGGCGCACACTACAAGAAAAACGCATGTGCACGAAAACACATACAAACGCGTGCAAACGCCAGACCATGCGCCCCCATGTTAAACATAGGGGAGCATGGCGCATGCGCATGGACGAGCACGATGCGCTGCTCTAAAAAACGCTAATGTGAAACCAGCCTTACTCCCCTGATCAGCGCTGACTTCTCTTTGACTGACAGTTTATTTGCTGTGTGACTTCAAGCAAAGGAACTGTCAGTCAAGCAGCAGAAGGCGGTACTGGGCACGGAATAGAGCCGGAGTGAATGAGGTTTGGGAAGACCTTCCACATGTCAAAATGACTTTACCCTCATTTCCATATTCAAGAGATGATTTCTCAATAACGGAGGAACACACTAGTTGGCTAAAGTTATGAATGGACATGTCTTTGCAAGCGTTACATGCGCTTATAAACAGTTTGGGGAGTGAAATCCAGCTAATATGATTCCCTTCAAAGCAATATTCAAGTATAGTTTCAAAATAAAACACAGGTCGTCTGATTATTTTCTAAATAAATACAAAATCTTTCATTACCAGGCTCTAGATCCTACTGCCTGACACCTCAAAACACAGCACTGTCCACATCAGTTATCATTAGCTATTGTCTCGTGACAGCCAGGCACACGAACGTTCCAGTCTCTTTCACTTTCTGATTTCTGGTAGGGCAGGCAATCCTCATTGAGTGACAGTTCTGGTAAGTAGTAGAACTAAAGCAGCATTAGTATAAATAACAAAGCTCAGCTGTAACACATTCAGCCCTTAGTGGTTTCTTCTCAAGCCTACACAGTTATTATTGTATTTACATAGAAAAACAGGGCATTTGAACAAGCACATGGCTCAGTTGTGATTGGGAGAACTGCTGTAGTAGCTGCTGGTGACTTTGCCAAATTTATAACAGCAGCTTGTCAGGAGCTGAGAGGGAAGGGGATGGAGGTGGTCAGCTAGTTGTTGAATATAAATCAATGGGCTTAAGACAGGTGTCCTGGATCTTAAGAGTTAATCTCTTGCCTGGAATGTAACTGCTGCGCACTCTCAGCCAGGGTCAAGGAACGCACTAGTTGACAAGCTCTATGGCAACCAGCTGTACACTATGTAAGATAGAAGCTCTCATTACAGGAGAATCACTGGTGATAAAGTAAGTCAGTTGAAAACTTGTATATTTTCATGTTGTCTACCTAACTAAAGAAATTTTATAACATGAGAATACAGCTTCAAAGCATATTCAGGGTAATAGTGGACTATTTTAAAAAGATAGCCCAAGACAAAAACTGTCCGGTTGAAGGGAAAGCCTCAATCTACTCTTCCCAATTAAGCAACAAGTTACAAATTCAAATGACAAATTGTCTGCTAAACCTACACCGTAGTTACCCAATTTGTCACCTTAGTAGCTGGGAAACCAGCACCACTCTAGCCTAATTTACTTGAATAAAGGTGAGCTGAATTATCCCATGGACTAGACACATCCCATGGACAAGAGTGGTTTTATATCTGGGGAAAAAAGAAGACTTGTTTTTCCTAATCTCAGAAACCTTTATTTATTTATTTTTTTTATTAAACCACAGCTCAGTTTAGTCATTTAAATTTTGAATCTGATCTGACTCTTGGATGTCCGAGGAGTCCAGCATGAGCCCTTTTTCTTGCACAAAATTTGTAATATTGCAAGGAAAAAAAAAACAATTATAAGCAGTAAAAATATTCATACAATTATTATATTGTCATACGTGTACATCATTTTAGAACTGTTTTGCTGCAGATTATTGGATAACTTCATGTGAAAATGTATTTGTTAATTATTTTGACCTTCGTAGACCTGAATGTGGTTGTTTGTTCAAATTTCTGCAGGCATGGAGACATTTCTACAAAAAAAAAAATCTCTTTGTTCTTACACAGCGTAACAAAACTTCAGTCAGAGATTATGACTACGATTCTAATGAAAAGCGGCTAAAAGGCAGAAATAATATTGGAAGAAACAGCAGGCGGACATGACCTTTATATGCCGATTTACATATTTTAAGCTTACCACTGGACATCTCCTTTAATATTTTAAAGTTAAAAGGGGTTGTCTCCAAAAGACACAGCGTTAATAAGTCATCTTAGGGCATATATATATATATATATATATATATACACTCACTGGCCACTTTATTAGGTACACCATGCTAGTAACGGGTTGGACCCCCTTTTGCCTTCAGAACTGCCTCAATTCTTCGTGGCAGAGATTCAACAAGGTGCTGGAAGCATTCCTCAGAGATTTTGGACCATATTGACATGATGGCATCACACAGTTGGCTCAGATTTGTCGGCTGCACATCCCTGATGCGAATCTCCCGTTCCACCACATCCCAAAGATGCTCTATTGGATTGAGATCTGGTGACTGAGGAGGCCATTTGAGTACAGTGAACTCATTGTCATGTTCAAGAAACCAATCTGAGATGATTCGAGCTTTATGACATGGCGCATTATCCTGCTGAAAGTAGCCATCAGATGTTGGGTACATTGTGGTCATAAAGGGATGGACATGGTCAGCAACAATACTCAGGTAGGCTGTGGCGTTGCAACGATGCTCAATTGGTACCAAGGGGCCCAAAGAGTGCCAAGAAAAAATTCCCCACACCATGACACCACCACCACCAGCCTGAACCGTTGATACAAGGCAGGATGGATCCATGCTTTCATGTTGTTTACGCCAAATTCTGACCCTACCATCCGAATGTCGCAGCAGAAATCGAGACTCATCAGACCAGGCAACGTTTTTCCAATCTTCTACTGTCCAATTTCGATGAGCTTGTGCAAATTGTAGCCTCAGTTTCCTGTTCTTAGCTGAGAGGAGTGGTACCCGGTGTGGTCTTCTGCTGCTGTAGCCCATCTGCCTCAAAGTTCGACGCACTGTGCGTTCAGAGATGCTCTTCTGCCTACCTTGGTTGTAACGGGTGGCAATTTGAGTCACTGTTGCCTTTCTATCAGCTCGAACCAGTCTGCCCATTCTCCTCTGACCTCTGGCATCAACATGGCATTTCCGGCCACAGAACTGCCGCTCACTGGATTTTTTTTCTTTTTCGGACCATTCTCTGTAAACCCTAGAGATGGTTGTGCGTGAAAATCCCAGTAGATCAGCAGTTTCTGAAATACTCAGACCAGCCCTTCTGGCACCAACAATCATGCCACGTTCAAAGGCACTCAAATCACCTTTCTTCCCCATACTGATGCTCGGTTTGAACTGCAGGAGATTGTCTTGACCATGTCTACATGCCTAAATGCACTGAGTTGCCGCCATGTGATTGGCTGATTAGAAATTAAGTCTTAACACACAGTTGGACAGGTGTACCTAATAAAGTGGCCAGTGAGTGTATATATATATATATAAATAATTAAAAACACATGTGAAATGCACAAATGTGAACAAGTCTGTAGGACAATATTCACACCACCCACTGATTGAAACACAAACAAAGCACAGGATGAAAAACGTGCAAAAATACCTTTTTGCAAAAAAATGTATGCCAAGCTGCTCCACCACGTCAAGATAACCCCTTCGATAGGGGTTACCTTGATGTGGTGGAGCAGCTTGGCATACATTTTTTTGCAAAAAAACGTATCGACTAAATACCCTGTATTTGTCGTCATCTTTTTATCAGCACTTGCTGACTACTATTACATGTCTTACTGCAAGGTATTTTTGCACATTTTTCATCCTGTGCTTTGTTTATATTACATTATATATATATATATATATATATATATATATATATATATATATATATATATATATACACTCACTGGCCACTTTATTAGGTACACCTGTCCAACTGTGTGTTAAGACTTAATTTCTAATCTGCCAATCACATGGCGGCAACTCAGTGCATTTAGGCATGTAGACATGGTCAAGACAATCTCCTGCAGTTCAAACCGAGCATCAGTATGGGGAAGAAAGGTGATTTGAGTGCCTTTGAACGTGGCATGATTGTTGGTGCCAGAAGGGCTGGTCTGAGTATTTCAGAAACTGCTGATCTCCTGGGATTTTCACGCACAACCATCTCTAGGGTTTACAGAGAATGGTCCGAAAAAGAAAAAAAATCCAGTGAGCGGCAGTTCTGTGGCCGGAAATGCCTTGTTGATGCCAGAGGTCAGAGGAGAATGGGCAGACTGGTTCGAGCTGATAGAAAGGCAACAGTGACTCAAATTGCCACCCGTTACAACCAAGGTAGGCAGAAGAGCATCTCTGAACGCACAGTGCGTCGAACTTTGAGGCAGATGGGCTACAGCAGCAGAAGACCACACCGGGTACCACTCCTCTCAGCTAAGAACAGGAAACTGAGGCTACAATTTGCACAAGCTCATCGAAATTGGACAGTAGAAGATTGGAAAAACGTTGCCTGGTCTGATGAGTCTCGATTTCTGCTGCGACATTCGGATGGTAGGGTCAGAATTTGGCGTAAACAACATGAAAGCATGGATCCATCCTGCCTTGTATCAACGGTTCAGGCTGGTGGTGGTGGTGTCATGGTGTGGGGAATTTTTTCTTGGCACTCTTTGGGCCCCTTGGTACCAATTGAGCATCGTTGCAACGCCACAGCCTACCTGAGTATTGTTGCTGACCATGTCCATCCCTTTATGACCACAATGTACCCAACATCTGATGGCTACTTTCAGCAGGATAATGCGCCATGTCATAAAGCTCGAATCATCTCAGATTGGTTTCTTGAACATGACAATGAGTTCACTGTACTCAAATGGCCTCCTCAGTCACCAGATCTCAATCCAATAGAGCATCTTTGGGATGTGGTGGAACGGGAGATTCGCATCAGGGATGTGCAGCCGACAAATCTGCGCCAACTGTGTGATGCCATCATGTCAATATGGTCCAAAATCTCTGAGGAATGCTTCCAGCACCTTGTTGAATCTCTGCCACGAAGAATTGAGGCAGTTCTGAAGGCAAAAGGGGGTCCAACCCGTTACTAGCATGGTGTACCTAATAAAGTGGCCAGTGAGTGTATATATATATATATACACACACACACACACACACACACACACACACACACACACACACACACACACACACACACACACAGTGGGGCAAAAAAGTATTTAGTCAGTCAGCAATAGTGCAAGTTCCACCACTTAAAAAGATGAGAGGCGTCTGTAATTTACATCATAGGTAGACCTCAACTATGGGAGACAAACTGAGAAAAAAAAAATCCAGAAAATCACAGTCTGTTTTTTTTTCATTTTATTTGCATATTATGGTGGAAAATAAGTATTTGGTCAGAAACAAAATTTCATCTCAATACTTTGTGATATATCCTTTGTTGGCAATGACAGAGGTCAAACGTTTTCTGTAAGTCTTCACAAGGTTGCCACACACTGTTGTTGGTATGTTGGCCCATTCCTCCATGCAGATCTCCTCTAGAGCAGTGATGTTTTTGGCTTTTCGCTTGGCAACACGGACTTTCAACTCCCTCCAAAGGTTTTCTATAGGGTTGAGATCTGGAGACTGGCTAGGCCACTCCAGGACCTTGAAGTGCTTCTTACGAAGCCACTCCTTCGTTGCCCTGGCGGTGTGCCTTGGATCATTGTCATGTTGAAAGACCCAGCCACGTTTCATCTTCAATGCCCTTGCTGATAGAAGGAGGTTTGCACTCAAAATCTCACGATACATGGCCCCATTCATTCTTTCATGTACCCGGATCAGTCGTCCTGGCCCCTTTGCAGAGAAACAGCCCCAAAGCATGATGTTTCCACCACCATGCTTTACAGTAGGTATGGTGTTTGATGGATGCAACTCAGTATTCTTTTTCCTCCAAACACGACAAGTTGTGTTTCTACCAAACAGTTCCAGTTTGGTTTCATCAGACCATAGGACATTCTCCCAAAACTCCTCTGGATCATCCAAATGCTCTCTAGCAAACTTCAGACGGGCCCGGACATGTACAGGCTTAAGCAGTGGGACACGTCTGGCACTGCAGGATCTGAGTCCATGGTGGCGTAGTGTGTTACTTATGGTAGGCCTTGTTACATTGGTCCCAGCTCTCTGCAGTTCATTCACTAGGTCCCCCCGCGTGGTTCTGGGATTTTTGCTCACCGTTCTTGTGATCATTCTGACCCCACGGGGTGGGATTTTGCGTGGAGCACCAGATCGAGGGAGATTATCAGTGGTCTTGTATGTCTTCCATTTTCTAATTATTGCTCCCACAGTTGATTTCTTCACTCCAAGCTGGTTGGCTATTGCAGATTCAGTCTTCCCAGCCTGGTGCAGGGCTACAATTTTGTTTCTGGTGTCCTTTGACAGCTCTTTGGTCTTCACCATAGTGGAGTTTGGAGTCAGACTGTTTGAGGGTGTGCACAGGTGTCTTTTTATACTGATAACAAGTTTAAACAGGTGCCATTACTACAGGTAATGAGTGGAGGAAAGAGGATACTCTTAAAGAAGAAGTTACAGGTCTGTGAGAGCCAGAAATCTTGATTGCTTGTTTCTGACCAAATACTTATTTTCCACCATAATATGCAAATAAAATGAAAAAAAAAAACAGAATGTGATTTTCTGGATTTTTTTTCTCAGTTTGTCTCCCATAGTTGAGGTCTACCTATGATGTAAATTACAGTCGCCTCTCATCTTTTTAAGTGGTGGAACTTGCACTATTGCTGACTGACTACCTTTTTGCCCCACTATATATATATATATATATATATATATATATATATATATATATATATATTTATTGTAGAGCAGGCCCCGCTATGAGACATAGAGAAGAGCAGCTAGTACATAGCGGCTCTAAATCAAGATGCCTGGAGCCACTTATGTATTACCATGTATCCGTAAAATCATTATATTATATTACATTTGTATCGCCAACAGCTACTTCCCTGTCAAAACTGCAGCAGATGACAGCTGGCAGATGAACCTGGTAGCAAGCAGTGAGACAGAGAAGTAATCAGGTCAGCCAAAAAGTCAAGAATGGCAGTGGTGTCCTGCCTACACACTGATGGCCAGAACTTCCCACCTGCCCTAGGTCACCTTGATTTGCTGTATATCACCTAGTAATTCAGCAACATAATACAGAATGAAAATTAAAGGGGACCTGTCACCTCCAGAAATGCTATTTACCTGCAGATACAATGCTGATCTACAGGGAAGACGTTTACCGTATTTTTCGCTTTATAAGACACACCTGATTATAAAGGCGCACCCCCAAATTTAGTGAAGAAAAAGAGAAAAAAATTTTTTTATGTTAAATGGAGGTGTGTCTTATAATGCCGGTGTCCGTCTTTCAAATCATATGTCCCTCATCCTGGTATCTATATAACCCCCATCCTGGCACATTACCCCCTAGTGCTGGCATATAGCCCCCCATCCCATCCTGAATATGGCCCCCCCGGTCACTATATGCCCCCCTGCTGGCACGCACATGGCCCCCCTCTCTCTATATACCCCCCTGCTGACATGCACACGGCCCCCGTCCCTATATTCCCCACTGCTGGCATGCATACGGCCCCCCCGTCCCTATATTCCCCCCTGCTGGCATGGACATGGCGCCCCCGTCCCTATATTCCCCCCTGCTGGCAAGCACATGATAAAATAACAAACACTTAACTCACTTCCGATGATGGCTCCTGCTCCCTGCTCCCCCAAGGCTTTCCTGTGTCTGTGCCGACATCCCCCTTACACTGGGAGTCACGTGACCGCAGGTCCTGTTGGTCACATGAAGGCAGGTCCTGAAGCTACAATGAAGTGCCTGAATGAGCAGCTCCTGCACACGCCCTCGCAGGAGGGGGATGTCGGCACAGGCAAGCCATGGGGGAGCTGGGAGCAGGAGCCATCATCGGAAGGTGACTATAATGGCGGGGGGTGGGGGAGTGCAGGCACATGCAATATGCGCCACTCCCCTGTCTACCAACTCGGCGTGGCTTCAGAACCAAGGTGATGGACAGCGGGTGCAGTGAATATTACATGAGCATTATGAGCGGGAGCACGTGATCACCTGCTGTCTCTGCAGCCCGCAGCCAGCCCATCCCAGCCCCCTGACACCATGCCAGAGTTGCCCCCCCCTAGTGGTTCCCGCATTCTGTCTACTCTATACCGTAAATCGACGGCTTCTAACAGTTTACTGCATTTTACCAGTTTCCATCCACAACACCTTAGGAATGGCATCTCCAAGGGGCAGTTTTATCGTGTCTAATGGAATTGGAGCATGCAAGAGGATTTTTTGGCCCATGCACGGGATTTAACAACGCGATTCAAGAACAGAGGCTACCCCAAAAAGGTACTATCACGGGCCTTTATGGCAGCAAGGGATGCTGATAGGGATGATTTGCTTGTACCTCGGGTGAAGGGATCCCCGAAACCACTTGGGGTTATTACCACATATAATAACAAGTGGCGGGATATTGGAAGAATTCTCACTAAACATTGGGGAATCCTCCGAAGTGAGCCGAGACTAAAACCTCATATCTCGGCACAACCAAGTTTGGTTGCAAGAAGGGCCACTAATCTTAACTCCTTCATGACCAAGCCTATTTTGACCTTAATGACCAGGCCATTTTTTGCAATTCTGACCAGTGTCCCTTTATGAGGTAATAACTCAGGAACGCTTCAACGGATCCTAGCGATTCTGAGATTGTTTTTTCGTGACATATTGGGCTTCATGTTAGTGGTAAATTTAGGTTGATAATTTTTGCGTTTATTTGTCAAAAAATCAGAAATTTGGTGAAAATTTAGAAAATTTTGCAATTTTCAAATTTTGAATTTTTATTCTGTTAAACCAGAGAGTTATGTGACACAAAATAGTTAATAAATAACATTTCCCATATGTCTACTTTACATCAGCACAATTTTGGAAACAAAATACTTTTTTGTTAGGAAGTTATAAGGGTTAAAAGTTGACCAGCGATTTCTCATTTTTACAATAAAATTTACAAAACCATTTTTTTTTTAGGGACCACCTCACATTTGAAGTAACTTTGAGGGGTCTATATGGCAGAAAATACCCAAAAGTTACACCATTCTAAAAACTGCACTCCTCAAGCTACTCAAAACTACATTCAAGAAGATTATTAACCCTTCAGGTGTTTCACAGGAACTAAAGCAATGTGGAAAGAAAAAATGGACATTTTAATTTTTCCAACAAAAATTTTCTTTTAGCATAAATTTTTTTCATTTTCACATGGGAAACAGGATAAAATGGATCCTAAAATTTGTTGGGCAATTTCTCCTGAGTACAATGATACCTCATATGTGGTCATAAACCACTGTTTGGGCGCACGGCACGGCTCAGAAGGGAAGGAGCGCCATTTGACTTTTTGAATGGAAAATATGCTGGAATATTTAGCGGTTGCCATGTCGCGTTTGGAGAGCCCCTGTGTGCATAAACATTGGAGCTCCTCCACAAGTGACCCCATTTTGGAAACTAGACCCCCCAAGGAACTTATCTAGATGCATAGTGATCACTTTGAACCCCCAGGTACTTCACAAATTGATCTGTAAAAAAAAAAATACTTTTTTTTTTCACAAAAATTTTCTTTTAGCCTCAGTTTTTTCATTTTCACATGGGCAACAGGATAAAATGGATCCTAAAATTTGTTGAGCAATTTCTCCTGAGTGCACAGATACCTCATATGTGGTCATAAACCACTGTTTGGGTGCACGGCATGGCCCGGAAGGCAAGGAGCACCATTTGACTTTTTGAATGGAAAATTAGCTCCACTCGTTATCGGACACCATGTCGCATTTGGAGAGCCCCTGTGCACCTAAACATTGGAGCTCCCCCACAAGTGACCCCATTTTGGAAACTAGACCCCCTAAGGAATTTATCTAGACGTGTAGGGAGCACTTTGAACCCCCAAGTGCTTCACAAAAGTTTATAACACAGAGCAGTGAAAATAAAAAATATTTTTTTTTCCTCAAAAATGATTTTTAGCACACTATTTTTAATTTTCACAAGGCTAACAGGAGAAATTGGACCACAAATCTTGTTGTCCAGTTTGTCCTGAGTACGCTGGTACCCCATATGTGGGGGGGAACCACTGTTTGGGCACACGGCAGGGCTCAGAAGGGAAGGAGCGCCATTTGACTTTTTGAAATGCAAATTACTTCCAATCGTTAGCGGACACCATGTCGTGTTTGGAGAGCCCCTGTGTGCCTAAACATTGGAGCTCCCCCACAAATGACCCCATTTTGGAAACTAGACCCCCTAAGGAACTTATCTAGATGTGTAGTGAGCACCTTGAACCCTCAAGTGCTTCACAAAAGTTTATGACGGAGCCGTGAAAATAAAAAAAAATTTTTTTCCCTCAAAAAATTATTTTTTAGTGCGCAATTTTTTATTTTCACAAGGGTACCAGGATAAATTAGACCCCAAAATTTGTTGTCCAGTTTGTCCTGAGTACGCTGGTACCCCACATGTGGGGGGGAACCACTGTTTGGGCACACGTCAGGGCTCGGAAGGGAAGTAGTGACATTTTGAAATGCTGACTTTGATGGAATGGTCTGCGGGTGTCATGTTACATTTGCAGAGCCCCTGATGTACCTAAACTGTGGAACCCCCCCCCACAAGTGACCCCATTTTGGAGACTAGACCCCCCAAGGAACTTATCTAGATGTGTGGTGAGCACCTTGAACCCCCAAGCGCTTCACAGAAGTTTATAACGCAGAGCCGTGAAAATTAAAAAAAAAATTTTTTCCACAAAAAAAAAATGATTTTTAGCCAGCAATTTTTTTTTCACAGGGGTAGCAGGATAAATTGGCCCCAAAAGTTGTTGTCCAGTTTGTCCTGAGTACGCTGATACCTCATATGTGGGTGGGGACCACTGTTTGGGTACACGTCGGGGCTCGGAAGGGAAGTAGTGACATTATGAAATGCTGACTTTGATGGAATGGTCTGCGGGCATCATGTTACATTTGCAGAACCCCCCTGATGTACCTAAACTGTGGAACCCCCCCACAAGTGACCCCATTTTGGAAACTAGACCCCCCAAGGAACTTATCTAGATGTGTGGTGAGCACCTTGAACCCCCAAGTGCTTCACAGAAGTTTATAACGCAGAGCCGTGAAAATAAAAAATATTTTTTTTTCCTCAAAAAAAATGATTTTTAGCTAGCAATTTTTTTTTTCACAAGGGTAGCAGGATAAATTGGACCCCAAATGTTGTTGTCCAGTTTGTCCTGAGTACGCTGATACCCCATATGTGGGGGAACTATTGTTTGGGCACACGTAAGGGCTCGGAATGGAAGTAGTGGCGTTTTGAAATGCAGACTTTGATGGAATGGTCTGCGGTCG
This sequence comes from Dendrobates tinctorius, assembly GCF_039654945.1. Classification (NCBI taxonomy): domain Eukaryota; kingdom Metazoa; phylum Chordata; class Amphibia; order Anura; family Dendrobatidae; genus Dendrobates; species Dendrobates tinctorius. The sequence goes on along the minus strand of NW_027361673.1, from coordinate 27,922,240 downwards.
TCATTACGTTTGCAGAGCCCCTGATGTGCCTAAACAATAGAAACCCCCCACAAGTGACCCCATTTTGGAAACTAGACCTCCCAAGTAACTTATCTAGATGCCTGGTGAGCACTTTAGACCCCCAAGTGCTTCACAGAACTTTATAACGCAGAGACGTGAAAATTAAAAAAAAAAAATTTTTCCACAAAAATATTTTTTTAGCCCCCAATTTTTTATTTTCCCAAGGGTACCAGGAGAAATTAGACCCCCAAAGTTGTTGTGCAATTTTTCCTGAGTACGCTGACACCCCATATGTTGGGGTAAACCACTGTTTGGGCACACGTCGGGGCTTGGAAGGGAGGAAGCACCGTTTAACTTTTTGAACGCAAGATTGGCTGGAATCAATGGTTGCACCATGTCGCGTTTGGTGACCCCCTGATGTGCCTAAACAGTGGAAACCCCTCAATTCTAACTCCAGCCCTAACCCCAACACACCCCTAACCACAGCCCTAACCCCAACACATCCCTAACCCTAATTCCAACCCTAACCATAACCCTAACCCCAACAGACCCCGAACCCTAATCCCAACCCTAACCCTAACCACAAGCCTAACCCTAATTCCAACCCTAACCCTAATTCCAACCCTAACCCTCTTTCCAACCCTAACCCTCATTCCAACCCTAACCCTCTTTCCAATCCTAACCCTAACCCTCTTTCCAACCCTAACCCTCTTTCCAACCCTAACCCTAACCCTCTTTTCAACCCTAACCCTCTTTTCAACCCTAACCCTAACCCTCTTTTTAACCCTAACCCTCTTTTCAACCCTAACCCTAATGGAAAAATAAAAATAAAAATATTTTCTTTTTTTTATTAGTTCTGCCTACCTATGGGAGTGATAATCGGGGGGTTTATTTACTTTTTCTTTCATTTTGATCACTGTGAGAGTGATCAAAATGAAAGAATGGAATCTGCAGCCGGCAGATTCGGGCGGGCGCACTGCGCATGCGCCCGCCATTTTCAAAGATGGCGGCGCCCATCATCCGGTCCTGAGGGACACCGGGAGGGACGGGAGGGACTCAGGAGGTACCGGGGGGGGGGGGTGAGGGGGGGATCGGAGGCTGGCGGGGAGCAGAAGGAATGGGAGGGGGGCAGATCGCCGCTGTCATTCAGTTGCGGGGGGGCGATCGCCGGTGGGGGGGGTGGAATCGGTGTCTCCAGCCATGTCCGATGCTACAGCAGCGTCGGACATGGCTGGATTGTAATATTTCATCAATTTTCATTGATGAAATATTACTATCGCTCTGATTGGCTGTTTCACTTTTAACAGCCAATCAGAGCGATCGTAGCCACGTGGGGGCGAAGCCACGCCCCCTGTGGTGAATTACAAAGCCCCCTGTATCTGCGGGTCGGGTGACCTTTCAGTGACCCCGGTCACCCGACCCGCAGGGGGGCTTTGAAGTCATGACGCCACATAGGCGTCACTGGTCAGATTTGAACCAGGTTTCATGACGCCTATGTGGCGTCATTGGTCGTGAAGGGGTTAAAGACCGTCTGTGCCATAGTCACTTTAGACGACCGGTCACTAGACTGAATAGGGGGTACGTTGGACTGGCAGGTACCCCTGTGGCAACTGCAACATTTGCCCATTTACCATTGGCTCGAATGCTCTTACCCTACCTGTTTTTCTATTCCAGGTCACTACACGGAGCTATTTTAATTGTAAATCTCGTAATGTAGTATATGCTCTGGTGTGCCCATGCCCGAGGAGTTATGTTGGGCAAACGACGCAGGAATTGAGGAGGAGGATACAACACCATTTCTCGGGTATTACCACAGCCAAAAAGGATTTGGAGAAGGGCAAAACACTCACTCCGGTTGCATCGCACTATCTGGATCTGCATAATTCTCGGTGGAATGGTACCAAAATCCTAAGACTTGAGACTGTTCAAATGGACATAAGGGGAGGAGATATTACTCGTGAACTTTTGAGACGAGAATCAAAGTGGATCTTCAATCTCAGAAGTCTGACTCCTTCAGGCTTAAATGAAGACTTATTGTTCACTGGCTTTTATAAGCAGATCTGATTATGAGCGGTCCAGATGTCTTGTTTTGCACAATGGTCCATGTAAACATCAATAGTATGGCCCATGTTTAAAAAACAACTACTTTCTGACTACTTTTCTTTACAGGTTTCCTGTGGTGGATACATGATAGTGGGGCATGATATCTATATCCATCACTTTTCCCGTCCACCTTAAGATGTTTAGTTCTTGACTTGCTATGTGGGTCCTTTGCTTCATCAAGGTGATTGCTCGCTTAGTATTCTTTACAGGCATTTATATTCCTTTTCTTGGGGCCCTGGGTATGGAAGCCTCACTCTTCCACGCTGTCTTGACCTCTTGGGTGTGCGTGAGAATAAGAATAAAACGTGACCTGATTATGACTATATCTGTTTTACTTTTGCTTGGTCCCTTTATCCCGATTGGGACTAGCGGGACGCTCTGGTATAAGTTGGGTATGGCAGCGCTCATTCTATTGTCACGAACTCTATCATTTATATGTCGTTACTTGTTGTCCATACTTGTGCACCGTGCAATCGGGCGTTGGGGGATCGGCCTTTTACTCTGTGTTCCAGCGGCTTATTCAGCCACTGCCTATTTGGCTATTTATTTCACCAACGGATTTCTAAGTGTATAGGTATTTGCGCATAGTGCGTTGTCCACGTCTTTATAACTGATTACTGTTATAATTGTGCTTGTGACTTAGTCCAGCGCATACAATAAAATCTGAGCGCCTGCGCACCAGTGATAAGGAGCTCCTTTACCTCTTTATCTGTGGTCGCCATTCCTATAATTACTGATTGTAGCACTGGGACTAACTAAAAGGTCAACAGTTACCTTTTGGTTCCTTTTTTTATAAGATCTGTAGTAGAGTGTGTTAGCACCGCCCACTTGGCTGAGCATAAAGATCTTTATTATTTACATACTGTAACTTTTTGTCCACACTTGCTTATGGGGTATTTGTGTGTTTGGGGACTGGCTGTTTACTCTGTATCTGGTCGGTTTATCCAGCCACTGCCTAACTGGCTATTTATTTCATTAACCTGGCTATGAGTGAGACTATGTAAGGAGCTCTCTCATCCCTGATTTGTGGTTGTCGCTCCTATAACTACTGATTATAGCACTGGGATAGACAAAAAGGTTAATAGTTACCCTCTGGTCCTGCCTTTATAAGATCTGTATAAGATTGTGTTAGCTCCGCCCAGTTGTTGAGTATAAACAGTGTCCCGTGTTAGTTCCGTCCAGTGGCTTAATTTGTGGTCGCCGCTCCCATTATTATTGATTGTAGCACTGGGACTAACAAAAAGGTTAACAGTTACTTTCTGGTCTCTTTCTTACAAGATCTATACTAGAGTGTGCTAGTCCCGCCCACTTGGCTGAGCATAAAGATCTTTTACATACCGTAACTTTTTGTCCACATCAGCTCATGGGGTATTTGTGTGTCTGGGGACTGGCCGCTTACTTTGCATCTGGTCGGTTTATCCAGCAACTGCCTAGCTGGCTATTTAGTTTATCAACCTAGCTATGAGTGAGACTATGTATACTGGTATTTGCGCAGTAGCGACTTGTTTCTATTTCTAGAATTTACTAATGTTAGAAATGTGCTTGTGACTAATTTTAGTCTAGCATATCCATTATCTTAGCGCCTGCGCACCAGTGATGAGGAGCTCCTTCATCCTTTTATTTGTGGTCGTCGTTCCTTTAACCACTGACTATGGCACTGAGATAGACAAAAAGGTCAATAGTTACCTTCTGGTCCTTCTTTTATAAGATCTGTTTAAGAGTGTGTCAGCTCTATCCAGTTGGCCGGGTATAAACAGAGTCCAGTGGTAGCTCCGCCCAGTTGGCTGAGCATAAAGTGTCCTGTTTATTTAACTGATCATCATGGCAACTGAGCCCCGAACCAGCACGGTCTTTGTATAAGTACAGGCGCTCTAGATCATAGGTATCGCGCCTTTTCATAGTTCTCTCTAGCGATGTGTTTCTACTGGTGACTATGGTAGCTGCATGACTAGTAATACTGTGGTTATTCACGTCTCGCTCCGGCCGGGAGCGCCTATGGGGGCGTGTTGTTTTGGTCATTCCCTGATAATTACTACAGGGGATGTGCTGCATATTTGTAGAATGTCCCCTTAATTGTTTCTCCTCACCTATTGGTGACGCGCGCTTTGTGTATTATACACCGACGCTTGCGCATATAATCATCACAGCAAATGAGCTGTATATCTTTGAGGGTTAATCGGTCACATGACCGCAAGCGTCCCCTTGATTGGTCTTTATTTATTCGTGACACGCGCTTGGTTTACTATGCGCCGACGCCTGCGCAGTAGCAATATTGAGCTCTCTCTCACTTCCTGTATTCAAGATGTGTGCCTTGCCTCCCGGACACCGACGCTTGCGCAGTTGGCATTCTGTGACGTCACATGCCGCTGCTGTGAGCTGTCAGCCATAGCTATGGATCAGTGACTAACCGCTGACTCTCAGGTATATTGGATGTTAACCCTGTCATGGTAAGTAGCGGCGCAGCTGCTCCCTATCTACTAATTATGCAAATATATATATATATATATATATATATATATATATATATATAGATAGACACAGCTGACTGGCAATCTGTACCCCTGACGAAGCCACCCAGAGTGGCGACACGCGTCGGGTCTCTGGCTCTACCTGCCCCACTTCACTTCTCATGGGTTTTGTATTGTGCTGATTTGTATGTGTGGTTATCATTTGGGGTGGTTATGGAGATTTTCTCTGTCCACTCAGACCCTCTCTAGCCCCTAATGGTCTGGCTGATCTGGTCCTTGATGCTCCCTATGCCTGATCTTGGGCTGGGGTACCTCTACGTACATACGAGGTCTATTTAGTGTGCATTTCTATGCACACCTCATAGTGATCAGCATCTTCTTGGGTTTATATTATTCCTTGTACTGTTTTTGTAATTATTGGGTTGGAATTGCATCATTTTTTCATTGTATTTGTATATTATTGGTGTTTCTGACTCATATGCTCTATATTACCTATGTGTGGGCTTATTAATTCTCCTATTGAGAATCCTGTTTACATGGACCTGGGGATATAGGCATTATTCTCGGTGAGGGTGTTAGTTGGTAGCAGGTGGGCGGCTCTATTATGAGCATTGGATTGTTAGTGTATGTGTGACATTTGTGACCATTTTTAATGTTTTTAGAATCTTTTTGCTGTTTGCTGTGTTAAATAAAATTTGTATTACTTATGCTATGTCCTATCCAGGTTGATCCCCTGTTCATGACCTAGTTCTTTCTCTCCTTTTTGTCAAACAGATTCGGATTATCAGACGCACCCCCCACTTCCCCCAAAATTTGGGGGAACAAAAGTGCGTCTTATAATCCGAAAAATACGGTAAATCACGTTAGTCTGTTTTACTGAAGCAGTGGCAAAAGGGAGAAAAGAAAGAATTCATCGGGGGGACATAGGAACCATGGGTTAATATGCTGTCACCCGGAGGCTGTCACTAAGAATACATCTTGGGAAGAAAATAAAAGCCCCGAGTACTCCCCACTAGGCTACACAGGGCAGCAGAACCAAGTAGTAATTCAGGTAGTGGAAAAGCAGTAGGAAACAGCAAGTCTTTTTTCCCCTGCATAAGTTATCACTCCAAAAGTCCCTGACAAAGGGGAGAAACGGCATCAGCCGAGTTTCTACATAGAGCCTAGAAGGATTCCGCTATCAGTTTTGTATCACATGGTATCATAGACCTAATAGAAAAGAGAAGAATTAAATGGGTGGAAGGGCGAAATGAGCAATTGTAAGTCCACAGTGCTTCGTTAATAACTGGGTATTGGCTGCCCAAGTCTAGCCTGCTGGAGAGGAGTCAGCTTTTTTTTCTGAGCTACATTCTGAAAGTAAGCCTCTAGGAGGCAGCATATTAAACCATGGTTCACATGTCCCACAATTAAAGGGGTTGTCCGCTACTTTAAATTAACCCCCCAATGTATCCCCCTGGGGCCCCTAATGAATTTTGCTGGCCGCTCACAGGCAGCACGTGTCCCTCTTCTTCCTTCCGCGCTGGCTGCCAGGCTGTGGGCGGGGTTATCCCCCACATCACACCCGGCATCCACCGCGCGCCCATTCATTGAGAAAGCGCACGGTGGAAGCTGGGTGTGACGCGGGGGTAACCCCGCCCACAACCCAGCAGCCACCGCGGGGACCCAGCGCTGGCTCATGCCTCACTGGTCGTGACGTCAGTGCTGGGTCACGTGCTGCCGCTCACAGGCAGTATATGCAACATAAGGTATTTACAAAATCCATTAGGGGCCCCGGGGGGGGTTAATTTAAAGTAGTGGACAATCCGTTTAAGTGACTGACACATGAAGTTATATTTTCCCGAAAGCCGCTCGCTTCAAGTCATCAGAGAGGCGCAGTGAATGGCTGCAGCATTTGCTCACTGGACAGTCTGAGTGCTGTATTCAATCCCTGACACACTGACAGCCTGCTCTACACATACACTCTGCAGGGGACTGATTATAGCATGAGAACTATATAGGGAGCCATGACGGTAACAGCTCCCTGCGCTGCACCAATTACTGGAAGCTGGTGGCTGCAGTGAGAATGTAACTTAATTTTCTCCCTATAGCCACTGTTCCGGTAAGTCTTCTAGCCATGATTCAAACGCTTTTTACCTGCAGATGATTGCTATATCAGCAGTTAAATAGTGTATCCCTTTAAATGAAGTGAATGAGAAGCTAGTTGGCATGTGACTGCAAGTATGCAAATCGTATACTCGTGGTCAAGTGACTGCACACTGGAAATAGAGTGGAATCCTGAGAGTGAGCACACTGCACATGGTCATGATTCAGCAATCTGCATTTAATGTAAATTCCTGCAGGAATTTTATATGAGTCCAGAAAACCCCTTTCACAAGAATGAGATTACATAGCTCAACTTGGATTCTGCTTTCCAGAAAGGTCGAAGCAGAGTGTTATACACGGGTGTGTCAGCTATGCCGCAGTGACATCTAGTGAAGACGTGCAATACCGCCAAACAACTCGTATTTCCAGCAATACGCAAGATTTACTCAGTGGTTCATAAAATCAGCCCATGGCAACATGAGTCACACTCAGGCACAGAGGTAACTCTGGTCTGTGCACCTGGTCACATACACTCCCTTAATGTAGCACATACAACTCAGAGAGGAAAGGCAGAGGCTTTATCGACAGGGACATTCTTATAGCTTACAAAAAAAACTATTGCAACAAAATTAATTCCAATTTCTTAGGCAGCTTTAGATGTAAAAATCAATGTCATGTAGACAAAAATGTTTTGAGAACAATTTAGGACTGTTCAAAAAGGCAGCAGATTTGCTATTGCCCTCATCAGCCATCGTTAATACAGTGGCATGTAATAGTTTGGGCACCCCTGGCAAAATGACTGATATTGTGAACAGAAATTTCTCACTCTGCGAGCGGTGATTTCAGTTTTTATCGTAGTTCTTCAGCTGTGAACTGCGATAACCTTACGGATGTCAGTGCTAGTCTCAGCAGCCGGATTCACACGCTACTGTCAGGGTGTTCCGGCTGCCATGCTGAGCGGTCATGTTACTGATTGTCACCGCTCAGCGCTGCATCTGGATGTAACACAGTGGGCAATTGTCATGGGATCGATTTACGGTGGACCACTTTGGATTGTTTTATTTTTTAAAGGTAATAAATGGGTAAAAGAGGGTCAGGGAGTGCTTTTTACAATTAAAGGACGTGTGTGTTTATTGCTTTTGACTAGAGTTGAGCGACTTTGGTCGGATCGGGTTTCGTGAAACCCGAATGAAACAAAATTTGAGTCGGATGAAACCGGTCCGACTAGGGCAAAAAAAAGTCGGAGTTTTGTCCGAAACCCGACCCCAATGCAAGTCAATGGGGAATAAAAGTCTGCATTGAGTGGATGAATGTCATCCGCTCAATGACGACTTTTATTTCTCATTGACTTGCATTGGGGTCGGGTTTCGGAAGAAACTCCGACTTTTTTTTCCCTAGTCGGCCCAGTTTCATCCGACTCAAATTTTGCTTCATTTGGGTTTCACGAAACCTGATCCGACCAAAGTCGCTCAACTCTACTTTTGACTATGGGGATAATAATGAAGGTCTCTTATAGACGCCTCTCCTTTACTAACCCCTGAGCTTGATATTGCTAAGCTGACATCAACTGCAAAACTATTACCTCAACTGCCAACGCACCAGGGCAAGTAGGAAGAGCTGAAGCTAAGTGCCAGAATTGGCTCATCTAATGGATATGCCATTTCTGGAGCGGCTGAGGACTGGTTTTATTAGTGTGAGAGGGGGCCAATCTCTATAGCCCCTTCGAAGCCTATTATTATCAGCTGTGAGGTAGCGCTGTCATTCAAGTAGGGAATTCTCACTTGGCAGCCAAATAATCACAACCGGCACGGGTTTTCCATAAAACACTCTCAGTCCGTGTGGTTTACTCAGGCATCATAAACCATAACCAGCAACATACAGTTCATATTCACAGCATAGCATCCTTGACAGAGCTTCACTCTGTCCTCCCTGTGGTCACACAGGTTATACCATGTTCCATACGCATGCTCTTCAGCCTCATAGTTATCTCACCCACGTCAGGGTTTCCTCATGGTTCCTTCACCATGCTGCAGACATCCATTCCCTCCAGGGAATCATCAGGCGCGTGCAGCCATTACACACAGCCACTTCCCATGCTGTTAGCCAGGAGACACATCTCCCAGCGGGACCTTCCACAACGGACCAACCAGGTCCCTGCATTCACCACATGTGAACTACCCTGGCCACCTTATATGGTCCGTAGCCACGCCCACCAGGTCACATGGCTATGACCTCCCCACAGGTCCTTGAACCATTCATACACACTTTGCACTAGCGTCCTTAAACACACCCCCTGGGTGGGTTTGTAGGTAACTGGGTCCGCCCATCTCCCCAGCTACCTGGAGACTTCTCCCTGACATATTGAAACAACATCTCAGCGGTATCACTGCTGATCAACACACATCAGTCTCCATCTCAAGGCCACCCATCTTGAGATACATAACGGTCATTCAGGACTCTGCCATTCATCCTCTCTCCTAGGACATCCACACAGCGCCCCCTAGCGGACACAGTGATCACTACACCACACAGCCCATAGATGTCTGTTTTCCCTCCGATGGGTATTAAAAATAAGGGGGACCTCATGGCAGCTTTTTCTTTTTTTATTACCTAAATACACATACAGTAAGCTACACATGCACTGCAATTATTATATATCTCACTGACAGATTTGATATCATCTACTTATATATGTATATAAGATTTTTTAATAGTTTGAAAACTAGATTGAAATGACAGAATTACTGAATGTAAAAGCTGATGTTAAAAACGCATAGCATAAGGATTGGATACGCATGCCATATGGATACTAGGTGGGAAAAAAAAGCATGATATGCCCCAACTTTTCTGGTTGAGAATCTCAGCTACTTTATATACACAACAAATTCAAAAAAAGGGGGGGGAAGTATATACCATATAAATAGGATAGACATTTTATTTTGTTAAAATCAACATTTTATTTGGTAATTAATAAAATTAATACTCATTGTAAAAGTCACAAAACAGAGATGCACGGTACAAAAAATAGCTACCAGTGATAGGTACCACAGAACAAGACTTAGGGAAAAGAGTACAATAGTAAGGTGCTCTAGAAATACATCCTCATTAAATATACAATTATAATGACATCATGTGTCTTGTTTTAGGTAACTGTGCACAACTCAAAAATAAAGATGGATAAAGATATTCCCAATTTTTGTAAACATGAGTCTTAGTTAGTTGCCAGACAAAGGGCTAACTGAGAAAAGGCTGCCACAGAAAAAAATAGGTATTAGACCTACCGGTAATGAAGTTTCCAGGAGTCCATCCTGACAGCACCATGGAGGACGTCCTCCTCCTCCTTACAGGGACAGGAAAAGCACACGAGAGGTTAAAAGGTTCCGTCCCACCCCATTTCTCTCAGTGATTTAACAAGTACCACAGTGTGGATAATGCACGTAAAATTTTAATGATACAATCATATTACAATATATGACATAACATAACCTAACCTAACAAACAGGGAGGGAACTAACCGTGCTGTCAGGATGGACTCCTGGAAACATCATTACTGGTAGGTCTAATACCTATTTTCCAGGACGTCCCCCTAACACCACCATGGAGAGTACCAAAGCACCTCCCTAGGGTGGGACTACCGCCTGGAGAACCTTTCTCCCAAATGCGGTCTGCTGACTAGCCAGCACATCAAGCTTGTAGTGCTTGCAGAAAGTATTAAGTCTGGCCCATGTTGCTGCTGTACAGATTTGATCAACCGAGGCTCCCGTCCGTTCAGCCCACGAGGCCGATACTGCCCTTGTAGCGTGGGCCCTTAATCTATCTGGCGGGTTTGCGCCTTCAGCCTGGTAGGCGTCTGAGATTACTGAGGTAATCCATCTGGCGATGGTTGCCTTAGAGGCTTTTTTCCCCCTATTTTTACCCCCAAAGAGGACGAATACATTTGGGTCAATACGCCAACTGTTGGTGGCCTCTAAATAGTCAATAACCGCATGTCTCACATCTAGTGAATGAAGACGCTGCTCCTTCTCATTACGGGGATTGTCACAGAAGTATGGTAACACTATCTCCTGGTTTATATTTTGACAAGAGGCTACTTTTGGGATAAAAGCCGGATCTAATCTCAAGATTATACGGTCTTCTCTGATCTGGAGATATGGGTCTCTAGTGCAGGGGTCCCCAACCGCCGGTCCGCGGCCCAGCACCGGGCCGCTGCAGTGCCCTTGCCGGTCCGGGGACACAAGGGGAGCCAGGGGCGGTCAGTGGCGTAGCGGGGGCTGGGGCGGCGTGCAGCAGTTCTTAGCGGCGGCCAGGGAGCGATCCAAGCAGCTCCGCTGCCTGCAAGAGGGAATAGCAGGAGCGGAGCTGCAAGGACCCGTCCAGCTTCCTGCCCGCCGCCCGCGCTTCCTGTCTCTGACTGACACAGAGAGGAGCGCGGCCGCTGCTGTGTCAGAGCGAGGAAGCGCGGGCGGCGGGCAGGTGAGAGGAGAGAGGAGGTGTGTGTGTGTATGTATAATGTGTGTGTGTATGTATGTCTGTCTGTGTGTGTGTGTACATGTATGTCTGTGTGTGTGTGTGGTCTGTGTTTGTGTAGCCTGGCCCTGGAGGAGATGGGGACATGAGGAGAAGGCCATGAGGGGAGTGATGGAGAGACAGCAGTGATGGGGTGAAGGCAATGATGGGGAGAGGGGAGTGATGGGGTGAAGGCAATGATGGGGAGAGGGGAGTGATGGGGTGAAGGCAATGATGGGGAGTCAGCAGTGATGGGGTGAAGGCAATGATGGGGAGAGGGGAGTGATGGGGTGAAGGCAATGATGGGGAGAGGGGAGTGATGGGGTGAAGGCAATGATGGGGAGAGGGGAGTGATGGGGTGAAGGCAATGATGGGGAGAGGGGAGTGATGGGGTGAAGGCAATGATGGGGAGAGGGGAGTGATGGGGTGAAGGCAATGATGGGGAGACAGCAGTGATGGGGTGAAGGCAATGATGGGGAGAAGGGAGTGATGGGGTGAAGGCAATGATGGGGAGAAGGGCGTGATGGGGTGAAGGCAATGATGGGGAGAAGGGAGTGATGGGGTGAAGGCAATGATGGGGAGAAGGGCGTGATGGGGTGAAGGCAATGATGGGGAGAAGGGGGTGATGGAGCACTCATTCAAAACCTATGGTGAGTTGAGTCACATTATAAATGTTATTTAATTATAAGTATGCACTGCTACACTACAACCGTGTCCATAGCCCCGCCCCCTTATGACCAAAGCCCCGCCCCTGCCACACCTCCATTCCCGCCCTGCCGGGCCATGGAAGAATGGTCTTGCTTGAAACCGGTCCCTGGTGCAAAAAAGGTTGGGGACCACTGCTCTAGTGGACAGGGCCTGGATTTCCCCTATTCTCTTGGCCGTGGTAATGGCTACAAGGAAGGCCGTTCTGCGAGTGAGAGTTGAGATGGTGATTTCCTCACTGGGGACGTAAGGATCCCTACATAGGAATCTGAGTACCAGGCCAAGGTCCCAAGGAGGGGTGAGCTGCCTAATCATGGGGCGAAGACGCTGCGTGGCCTTTACGAATCTTACTACCCAGGGATGAGACGCTAACGGGTAATCAAAATAGGAGCTTAAGGCCGAAATCTGGATTTTTAAAGTGCTGGGCTTAAGATCTTTATTAAACCCTGACTGTAAGAAGTTTAAGATACTAGGGAGGTCAGGTGTAACCGCCACGAGGTCGGACCTGCCACCGTCCAGACAGAATCTCTTCCAAATCTTCAGGTATATTGCGGATGTAATCGGCTTCCTGCTGGCCTGTAGGGTAGATATGACCTGATCTGATAAGCCCTTTGCCTTCAGGATGTTCCTTTCAGAATCCAAGCCGAGAGGCGAAGCCTTGCTGGATTCGGGTGGTGGATCGGGCCCTGGTGGATGAGGTCTTTCTTCAGAGGTAGTTCGACCGGACTTCCCACTGCCATAGCTCCTAGTAGGGGAAACCAGCTTCTCCTTGGCCAGTATGGAACCACCATCATCACCTTTGCGCGGTCCTCGCGGATCTTCCTTAGTACCGCCGGTATAAGCGCTATAGGTGGGAACGCGTAAGAGGGGTTCTTCCCAGGTCTGGCTCAGGGTGTCTACGCCCTCCGGGTGGTCTGCCGGGTTCAGGGAATAAAATCTGGAGACCTTTGAGTTTCTTCGATTTGCTTACAGGTCTATACTGGGGGTCCCCCAACGCTGACACAGTGGATGAAAAATCTCTTTGTCCAGTTCCCACTCTGTCGAGTAGATCTGTTGTCTGCTTAGGTAGTCTGCTACCACATTCTGGGACCCCTCTAGGTGGACTGCTGTTACTGAGAGGACTGTTCTTTCTGCCCAAGAGAATATTCTTCCTGCTAGAGCCTGGAGCGGTTGGTGCCTGGGCCCTCCTTGGTGCTTCAGGAATGAGACTGCTGTTATGTTGTCGGATAATACTCGGACGTGTCGATTCTTCAGGATCGCTCGGTTCCGCCGCAGAGCTTCCCAGAGAGCTCCCTGTAGTTGGAGGATTTGTTTCCGATTTCTGCCTGCCATCTCCCCTGGAAGATCTTCCCTTTTAAGTGGGCTCCCCATCCCCACGTACTGGCGTCTGTGGTGAGTACCACGTATGGAGAGGTTGTCCATAATATGCCCACCTGGAGATTTCTGGCCTGTGTCCACCACCCTAGTGATTCCTTCACTAGTCCTGACAGCCTTATGGGTCTGTCCCATACTGCGAGGATCTGCTTTTGTAACGGTCTCGAGTGGAACTGGGCCCATCTGATGCACGGAATGCAAGCAATCATTAAACCCAGAACCTCCATTGCCCCTCTTATGGAGGAGCGATGCTTTAAGAGTTCCCTGGCTCTATCCTGAATAGTCTTCTGCTTGCGTCTTGGTAGCAGGGATATCCTGTCTTGTGAGTCTAAGAGAACCCCAAGGAAGACCTTCCTGCACTCTGACTTTTGCCAGTTGATCACCCGGCCGAGGAACTCCATTAGAGTAGTCGCTCGGTCCCTGTCTCGGATGAGCGCTTCTTCGGATCCTGCCACCAGGAGGAAGTCGTCTAAGTACGGTATGATGACAATACCTTGACTTCTCAGGAAGGCCATTACCTCCGCTACCAGCTTTGTGAAGATTCGGGGGGCATAGGAACTGGAAGTGGCAGGTCCGGGTTGGCAATCTGACTGCAAATCTTAATAGATTTTGGGACGAGGGATGGATAGGTACCTGATAGTATGCACTCTTCAGGTCGACGGTGCACATACCAGCGTTTCTGTCTATTAGCTGTATTGCGGACCGAATGGATTCCATCCGGAACCTCTTGTACCTGACCTGCTGCATTCAGAGGCTTTAAATTTATAATAGTCCGGGCCTCGCCGGATGGCTTTGCAATGGAGAACAGGGAGGAGTAGTGTCTCCTTCCCCTTTCTGACAGAGAAACCGGTACTATAACCTCTGACCTGATAATGTCTTGTATATCTGCCCACATTGCGGAGTCCGCCGGGACTACAGTGGGGGCAATATATCTGTCGGGGGGAGGTGAGTAGAGCTCTATACTGTAGCCCTCTGTGATGGTTCTGAGGACCCACCGATTGTGGGTGACGCGGGACCAATTTGTTGCAAAGTGGTGAAGTCTTCCCCCAGTACCTATGGCGTCATTGCCTCCTAGACCTGGAGGTTGACGAAAAAAGGGAGCTTTTGTTTCTCCCACCCTGGCCATGGGGGCTTCTGTATGAGCCTCTACTGGACCTGACCTGGGCCCGAGAGTCGGTCTGTCTCCTATAGAAGGGGCCTTTTCGAAAAGGCTGGGGTCGCTTTGGTTTTTCTTCCGGGAAACCTTTATTTTTCTCAGACACTAGCTCTAAGATATTTTCCAGGGCTGGTCCGAATACTCTTAAGCCTGAAAATTCGAATGGAGCAGAGCTTCGCTTTAGAAGCATTATCTCCTGACCAAGATTTAAGCCAGACTGCTCTCCGGGCCGCATTAGAAAGGGAGCTGTTTCTGGCTGCAAATCTTACAGATTCGGCCGACGTATCTGATATGAAAGCCGTGGCCGACTTCATGAGGGGGAGGGAAGCTAGAATCTCGGACCTAGGAGTCTTGTTGGTAAGGTGTTCCTCCAACTGCCCCATCCACAAAAACATAGATCTGGCCACCGAGGTGGCTACTATGTTAGCCCTGATAAGGGCCGCCGACGTCTCCCAAGTTCTTTTTAACAGAACGTTCGCCTTTTTGTCCATCGGGTCCCGGAGACTTGATGAATCCTCGAACGGGATGGCGGTCTTTTTGGTGACCTTGGCTACAGGAACGTCGATCTTCGGGACTTCCTCCCATGATCGTGTTTCCTCGGGATTGAAAGGCAATCGACCTTTAAAGTCACGGGATAGTACAAGTCGGCGTTCCGCCTCCTTCCACTCCTCTCGGACCATTGTCTTGATGTATTCACTTACAGGGAACACTATCTGCGTTCAAGACACGAGTCCTCCAAACATCAGGTCCTGTCTAGATTGCGTCTTAGGAACTTCCTCAATCTGCATGGTGTTCCTCACCGCCTGGACCAATTCGTCCGTGTCCTCTAGTCTGAACAGGTATTTCCTGCCTTGATCCTGCTTATCCACGGGGATCTCTCCTTCCTCCTCTGGATCCGAGTCCCGGAAGTCTGACCCCTCATCGGAGCTTGGATCGGATATCTCTGCCTCCCACCTTGGACGCGCTCGGCTTGGCCCTGGACTGGGGGACTGCCGCTGTGCAAAGCTGACTCTGGAGGCCTGAACTTCCTCCCGTATCAGAGATCTCATCTCGGATAGGAGGGACGGCTGCTCCTCTCCTATCACCCGTGACTTGCAGGGCCCACAGAGGGTTTTGGAATGGGTGTCTGGCAGCTTTACCCTGCATACTGGGCATCTGACCGACTTAGATGTGGCCTTGGCTGGGTCTTTAGCCACTGTCGGGGGGGCTGCTGGGGTTCCCTTATCCTATGATAAAGGATAGGGTAGTCAGGCCCTTGTCCTGGGCTGCGGAGGATGGTATGGGGAGGGTGAATCGCGCCAGGCGCACTTACCCCTCCATTCGCTGGTTCGGTATCCATCCTGAAGTCCGCGCTTCCAGAGTGAGGCCGGGCTCCTGAAGCGTGCGCCGAGATTCAAACCCGGCGCGTGACGTCACCGGAAGTGATGCGCATCCTTCCGCGGTAGGCCGGGAATCACTCCGGCCACTTCCGCCTACCCGAATGCTAGCCCCGCCTCTTCCTGATGCCGGCGCCCGCCCGACCAGCTGCCTGTGGGGGACCGGCCTTCGCCACCATGGCGGTCACGACTGGAGCCGAGAGCCTCCCACCGGGAGCATCGGCTCCCTCCAGGAGCATCGTCCCGCTCCTGACCTTTGGGCCAGAGGGACTCCCCACGGGAGAGTTTCGGCCCTGGGCGTCTTCACAGGGGGAAGGATAGGATAGGACTGCCTGCCCGATCCCCCTGGGCCCGGTAAGCACTGCTGCGCTTCCTCTCACATGTCCCTCCATGCAGGGACAGGAAAAAACACTGAGGGAAATGGGGTGGGACGGAACCTTTTAACCTCTCGTGTGCTTTTGTGGGTTGTGGTCACGTGGGATGCTGAGTCGTCTGACGTCACTCCCCAGCGATGTGAAGCAAGCGCCATTACAAACCGCCCAGTTAACAGGAGACAGGACTATAAATAGACCACACAGCAATACCTGACATCTACCTACCCCCCTACTGAAGAAGCTTACACGAAAGGCGCGTCAGGGAGCCTTGCTACCAGCAGGTCAGGTACCTTTATTCAGCTGCCATGTTTACTTTCAGTTTCGGTTTCTCTCCTTATTAATGGATATTCTCTGCACTACAGGCACTATTGCAATGTATTGATGTGACACAGTTAACCAAATCTAGGGCTGCATATATAACTACCACATGGTAATTTGTAGATACATTTTTTGCATTATATATTCTTGAAAGAGAGAGATATATATATATATATATATATTTGTATACACTTTTGCACTTTAGGGTCTGCATACATCTGACAGCCATTTTTCAGCCTTTTTTTGTTTACATTTTTGTGCAGTTTTGGACTAACATAATAGAGACCATTAATAACAAAAACACTTTTTTCTGTGGCAGCCTTTTCTCAGTTAGCCCTTTGTCTGGCAACTAACTAAGACTCATGTTTACAAAAATTGGAAATATATTTATCCATCTTTATTTTTGAGTTGTGCACAGTTACCTAAAACAAGACACATGATGTCATTATCATTGTAGATTTAATGAGGATGTATTTCCAGTGCACCTTACTATTGTACTCTTTTCCCCAAGTCTTGTTCTGTGGTATATAAAAAGCAAAAAACACTTGTAGAATTGCACTTGGATTTTTTTTTTCACGCTTTCCACTGGAAGACATGATAAACTGAGTGATGTCATTCAAAAGTACAACTCGCCCTGCAAAACACAAACCCTTCATCATTTGGCTATATTGCTGGAAAAATACAAAAAAAAAAAAAGTTATGGCTCTTGGAAAAAGGGGAGGAAATACAAAAACATAAAAAGGGAAAACTTGCCCGGGGTGAAGGGGTTAAACTTACACTGACTAGACAGAATGTACTAGCAAAGTTAAAAAAAAAAAAAAAAAGACAAGCTGCGCACATTCCTATCAAAATACAAAGGGCTCTCAATATTGATTGCGTTAATAAGTTTAATCACTCAGGATTTCAGAGTCACTTCGTACAGTCAGACTCAACACAAGCGGTTGCCAATTTGCTAAATTGAAAGCAGGTAGGTTTTAGGTAAATGCCTTAATATTTCACATAGTAGTTAAACAGTCAAACACTAAATACAATTTTAAAATAAACATTTTATCCTCTGATTAAACTGGCACTTTTTTTATTGGAGCAAAATCAGGCATCTCCTTTGGGCACATAAAGCGGGTAACAATCAATCTTAAAATGCCGCTAGTCACTATGTGATGGAACAGTGGCCAAAAGTTGCGAGCGACACAAACTTTGTTGCTTTCCAGTTCACAGCGGCAATTTAGGATTTAACTTGGGATAGTAATAAAGAGAGATCAGATGATTTACAAAACAGAAATTGTGATAACTTCAGAGCACTGATTGTACAACAACATGTTGTCATCAGTCAGGATCTGAGCCAGAAGAGGACATCCAGGTGGCAGGGTGAAGGGCAGAAGTCTTCAAAAGTAAGAGTCAGCACTCTCAATATCGAAATGTACAAATTCAATTAACATGAACTTAATGTTAAGCTCCCACAGTTCTATTGCCTTGATGCTGTGGCCTCTGGGAAAATGGCCGCCAGAGGCGGAGCGCCGATAGAGATCTCGGCAACGAGATCTCATTCCGAGATCGGGACGAGATCTCAATCTGCGCATGTGGCGCCTCTGGCGGCCATTTTCCCGGAGGCCAGATTGATTCCCAAGGCACAGATTGACATCTCGGCTCCGAGATCTCGCCCCGACATCTCTATCTACACATGCGTCGACTCCGGTGGTCATTTTCCTGGAGGCCACAGAATCGAGGCAACAGAACTGTAGGGGCTATGGGCTTTCACATAAAGTCGCTGGAGCCCCCCGCAGCACCGAGCACCACCGAAGCTGCCGCACCAGGCTGGGATGGGAGCGAGATCATCGCCCTACAGTGTCGGACCACTGGAAGAATAGCCCAACTCCTGCTGCCACCACGCTAACTGTAAGAAAATTCCAACTATAACACGCATCCCCGTTTTCCCAAAAAAAATTTTGGGAAAAAAGTGCATGTTATAGTCTAAAAAATACGGTAATCAGTGCATACGGAAACTATACATCCCTCTTAGATGTATCAAAAACATCTAGATCCCGCTCTTGGCTTTAACAAGAAAAACTACATCCCACTTTCACAGTAAAGAAATGTTATCACAAATACATAACGTGCCAAGTGCTCTAGGGGGTATGCAGTAAATAAAATGTTACAAGGAACTTCTTTAGCACGTAGGAGACTTGTGATAATAAAAGCCCATATTGCCTGTGTGTTCACACAACATTAAAGGTTAATAGCAGTAGTAAATAGTAATAAATGGTATGCCTTAGATAGGCAACACCGTCTTACATGTTTCACCAGGTGCCCCTTGACGCGCATTGAGTCTTCATAAGGAACCTCTGTAAGACAGTATTGCCTATCTATTGCATGCTATTTATTACTGTTTACTAGTAAGGTTTTCAACCTTTAAAGCGATTCCTACTGAGAAGGGTAGGGAAAAACAACAAAATGCCAAGTATTAACCTCAGGGATGCATCATCTTCACCTCCCAAGATGGCATCCAACTGCACAACAAGAGGAACAAACACAGGTTGAGACATAGCGGTCAGGTACAATAGGAATAATTAATCAGACAAACACAAGGTCTAGTAAACATAAGTGTCCAAAAAACCCTAACCACGGGGAGGGTAACACTTCATCAAGCCTCAATACATAATGACCATTGACAGAAAAATCAATCCCTGGGCTGGAGGAACGCAGGACTTTCTTGTGGATGCCATCCTAGGTAAAAACTAACTCTTTCAAACTTTTGCTTATTTTTATAGACTATAATCGGTATCCATCTGAACACTAATGATTATGAACCGCACTTAATCATTACTTTAGTTTATAATTATAAAGTACACCGGTACTACAAAGTTTAAAATGATGCTTGTTTCATAACAATTGCTATCGATTTATTGTACTATTCTGCTTCTCTCTTTAACATGAGGCACCTTTTATATATTTTATCTGTTTTTAATATATATTTATTAATCATATGTTTTAATCTTGTTTGTTTGCACACTTCTTGACCTGAGATTTTTCTATCAGTGGTCATTATGTATTTAAAGGGAACCTGTCAGCTGTTTTGGCCGATATAAGATACAGCCACTGCCTTTCAGGGCATATATACAGCATTCTATAATGGTGTAGATAAGCCCCGGATCCTTCCTGAAAAATAAGAAAAATAAGTTTTATTATTCTCACCCGGGGGGTAGGTCCGGTCCGAGGAGTGTCGCAGGTCGGGTTCCGATGCCTTCCACCTTCTTGCGATGCCGCCCTACTGTTGCTTCATCGCTCCCCGGCACCGTGGCTTCTGCGTAGGCGTACTTATCTACCCTGTTGAGGGCAGAGCAAAGTACTGCAGTGCGCAGGCGCTGGGCCTCTCTGACCTTTCCCAGAGCCTGCGCACTGCAGTACTTTGCTCTGCCCTCAACAGGGCAAATAAGTACGCCTGCCCAGGAGCGCAATTCCGGGGACCATGAAGCAAGAAGGAGGGCGGCGATCATAAAAAGATGGGAGGTGACGGACCCACGACACCCATCGGACTGGACCGCACTGGAACGCCTCCCGGGTGAGTATAATACAAGTTAATTTTCTTGCAGGTGGATCGGGGACTTATCTACAGCATTATTGAATGCTGTAGATAAGCCCTGAAAGGCACTCGCCGTATCTTATATCGGCCAAAACAGCTGACAGGTTCCCTTTAAACACAATGCCTAGCCACAAACAATAACACCAGCCAAACAATTAGCCAGCAAAGACACTGCTCACCTGACACCCGAAGTGAAGGAAACAACGGTAACCTCCTCACTAGCTCTCCTGCAGAAGATAGTTCAACAGCATGGCCACTGCCTGCTGGAAGCAGAACAGTGCATCACAGATGCAGAGGACAACGTTGTGTACATGGAAATCTGGAAAATCGTTCTAGGAGGAATATTCTAAGAGTGGTTGGCCTACCTGAAACCATTGCATCTAAAAGCTCTACATGAAATAAACTTACTGGGACTGAAAGGCAGATGCAAAGTAGGGCGAGTGGGCCACCAAGAGACAACTTGCCTACACAGAGCCACACAAGCAGCTCCATCAGCAGCCCTGCATAAGTCACGTCAGATAATCTTAACGTATCTGGATTATAACGACAAAAAGGAGATCCTGCAGCCATAGTACTATTTGGTGATTATTTACTGGAATTAACTCGCAAAAGCAAAGTCTGCACTGCACTATACAGAAAGAACATTACATTTCAACTGGTGTATCGAGCTCTATTGAAAATAAAATAACAAGATGGATCCTTTACCATCTTCAAAGATCCAGAAGAGGCGATGCTTCTGACGAAAATGTAGAATCCTCAAGAAACGGACTGGTAACTCTGCCACACAACAATGGGAGACAGTCAACCTCGAACCGAGATGGGACAAGAAGGAAAACACCACCAAAGAATCAACACCCAGTCCACATGAACAACGTCCTTCCATATCAAGGCAGAGGAAAAACGTCGCAAAGAAAGGACACACGAAACATCCTTTTTACTTATCGAGGAACACTGGCCTACTTAGGTCTCTCGCTGATAAAACATATGATTTAAAAGTTTAAGTACATTCAGATGAAAAGCTTAACACCCCCACACACAATCCCCCCACCTCAATGAGGATTAGTAAACTCGTGTTGGAGAAATGTTATAGGTTATTCTGGGTTATGCAGACGTCATAAAGCTGCAGGGATAGGAGAGTAAGGGCAAAATACCAGAAAAAATGGAATCAAAGACATTCCAGTATTACATTACTGCTTGTTTTAATTTTTCTGATTTATATGAAGTTAATATTCGAAAAATATATAAGAGATCTAATGTGTCAAACAAATACTAAGCACCACTTATGCCTAGATAGTCAAAGGACTTCAACAATAGAATAGAAACACTGGGTCTAAATACTATACTAAAAATAGTGAAAATTATAACATGGAGTATTAAGGGGATAAGGTGCAATGGATCGCTGACATTTTAAACTGTTAAAGACCAATGTGGCGCTCTTACAAGAAACACATCTGCTACAAAGGACTTTTTCCGTATGAACAAAATGTGGGTAAGGTCAGTCTATAGTTGCCCATCGTTAAAGGGGATATCCAAACTTTACAAAAAAAAAAAATGTATTGTGTGTAATTGCAAATTGCCTGCCTGCTGTGTACGGCGCTGTTCTACCCTACTCAGAGCGCTCACAGACCACTCTTGCTGCTGACTCAGCCGTCTCTGCTGATGCGACGGGGCAGGATTTCCAAGGTCATTCTGATTGACAGCTGGCTCCTCCAGTTAGGCAGCGGGGATTCAGCTGTCAATCAGAATGACCTCGGAAGTCCTGGCCCATCAACATAGCAAAGCAGAAAATAAGTCTCCATTGTGTAGATGTGGCGTCACCTGAGGCAGTATGTGACCGATCTGTGCCGGGGAAGGACGGCACCATGTACACCAGGCAGGTAAGCTGAAATTTCCTACCTGTTATGGCTTAGAAACACTTTTTGTTTTTTTTGCAAAGTCCCGGATATCCCCTTTAAATCAAAAAGCTGGTGTCCTTATTTTAATAAATAAACATTTAAAGCATAAGATAGAATGTCAAGACAAAGATCAAGACGGGAGATATATACATCTTAATATATCTAGTCCCAACATAGATTTTAAATGTCTCTGCATTGTCTACGACCCTAACTCGGGGAAACATGGATTTTTGTGAGTACTCAGAGACTGTGGGTGTGTGCTACTGCCGTCTGGAGGCTGACACTAGGCATACAAAAAACAAGTTAGCTCCTCCTCCACCGCATACACCCTCGCCCCTATAGCGGGCGGAAACCAGTTTAGTGCAAAAGCAGTAGGAGGACATACAAAAATTAGCCTTAATGCAATAAATCATATGTCTGAAAAAGGGATCACCCTGTCTTAAACAAGAAAATATGTTAAATAATAAGTATGAGCCAACCGGCTATCAGGGTGGGTGCTGTGTCCCCCAATGAGCGTCTCGGAGAAAAGGATTTTACGGTGAGTACTCACAAAAATCCATGTTTCTCCTTCATCTCATTGGGGGACACAGAGACTGTGGGACGTCCTAAAGCAGTCCCTGGGTGGGATAACACTCACCGATCCAAGCCGCATGCTTTCCTGTTTAAAGGTGTGCCACTGCTGCTTGGAGAATTTTTCTGCCCAGGCTGGCATCTGACGAAGCCTGAGTATGCACACTGTAATGTTTACAAAAAGTGTGCAGGCTGGCCCAGGTTGCTGCCTTGCATACCTGTTCTGCCGAAGCCTGGTGCCGAAGCGCCCACGAGGCGCCCACTGCCCGAGTAGAGTGCGCCCTTACTCCAGCTGGAACTGGCATGCCTCTAATACGGTAAGCCTCCTGAATGGTTAGGCGAATCCATCTGGCTATGGTTGACCGTGAGGCTGCGAGGCCCTTCCTGCGCCCTTCGGGGATCACAAACAACGAATCCGTCTGGCGGAAAGGTGCTGTCCTCGACACGTATCTCCTGAGAGCTCTTACCAGATCCAATGTGTGGAGCGCCTTTTCCACCCTGTGAACTGGCGCTGGACAGAAAGAAGGCAACACAATGTCCTCATTAATATGGAACGAGGACACCACCTTTGGTAAAAAAGGTGGCGGAGGCCTAAGGACTACCTTGTCCTTAAAAAAGGTCAGGAAAGGGGCTCTACAAGATAACGCTCCCAACTCCGATACTCGCCTAATGGATGTTATGGCTACCAGGAACACAACCTTTCTGGATAGATATGCCAATGAAACATCCTGTAGTGGCTCAAACGGAGCCTCCTGTAGTACCGACAGGACCAGATTAAGATCCCAGGCCTCCAATGGTGCTCTGAAGGGAGGTACTAAATAAACGACCCCCTGCAGGAACGTTCTGACCTGCAAATTGGTAGCGATCTTTCGCTGAAACAGGACCGACAGGGCCGATATCTGTCTTCTAAGGGAACTTGGCGCCAAACCTGCGTCTAGGCCAGACTGAAGGAAAGCAAGTATGTTGGGCACAGAGAAGGACAATGGCGGAACCCCGTGTTCCCGACACCACTGGAAGAAAACCTTCCAAGTGTTATAATAGATCCTTGCCGAGGCTGGCTTTCGGGCCCTTACCATTGTCGCGACTACCTCGCGCCCAAACCCCGCCTGGGTCAGCACCCAAGATTCAATGGCCACGCCGTCAAACGCAGGGCCCCTAATTTCGGGTGGCAGATCGGTCCCTGGGACAGTAAATCTGGTCGTTCCGGAAGCCGCCATGGTACGTCTGCGATGAGCTGTACCAGATCCGCGTACCATGCCCGTCGGGGCCAATCCGGGGCCAGCAGAATTGCCGGAACCCCCTCTGTCTTGATCTTCCTGATAACCCTGGGGAGAAGTGGCAGCGGCGGGAACAAGTATGGGAGCCGAAATTGGTTCCAGGGTATCACCAATGCGTCCGCTGCGATTGCTTGCGGATCCTGAGACCGGGCGACAAACACGCCCACTTTGGCGTTCTTCCTGGAGGCCATCAAGTCCACGTCTGGTGTTCCCCAGCGCTGGCAAATCTGCTGGAACACCTCGGGATGTAGTGACTACTCCCCGGCCGTGATGTCCTGGCGGCTTAGGAAATCCGCTGCCCAATTCTCGACGCCTGGAATGTGAACCGCTGAAATCATCGAGTGGCTCCTCTCGGCCCAGCGGAGCACATGTCCCACCTCGCGCATGGTTGCCCTGCTGCGTGTGCCCCCCTGGTGATTCACGTACGCCACTGCCGTGGCGTTGTCCGACCGAATCCGAATCGGGTATCCTGCTAGCACGTGTTGGAACTGCTGCAAGGCCAACCGTATTGCTCGAATCTCCAACAGATTGATAAGGAGACGAGCTTCCTGAGGCGACCACTGCCCCTGTGCCGTGTGGTGGCGGAAGATTGCTCCCCAACCGGAGAGACTCGCATCGGTCGTGATCACTAACCAATGATCCGGAGGAAAGAGCTTTCCCTGCAGAAGCGACCGATCGCGTGTCCACCATTGAAGAGTCTGTCGGACCTGAGAGGACAACCTGCACCGGTGATCGAGTGAGAACGGGCTCCTGTCCCAAGCCGCTAACAGGGCATGCTGCAGGGGGTGGAGATGAAACTGAGCAAACGGGATTGCTTCCATCGCTGCCACCATCCTGCCCAGGACCCCCATCCCGAATCGGATAGTATGGAGGCCTGGCTGTTGAAGTCTTCGAGCTCCCTGTCGGAGTGCCCGAGCCTTGTCCTGAGGGAGAATTACCAATCCCTGGGAGGTATCGAATATCATCCCTAGGAAAACAATCCTCTGGACCGGCGTGAGGAATGATTTCTTCCTGTTGATCATCCATCCTAGACGAGACAAGGTATCCAGTGTGATGGTGACACTCTCCTCGCACGCTGGACGGGACGGGCCCTTTACCAGAAGGTCATCCAGGTATGGCAACACCACAATGCCCCGGGAGTGAAGAGTGGCCATGGCGACCGCCATCACCTTCGTGAATATTCTGGGAGCCGTGGCCAAACCGAAAGGCAGCGCCACAAACTGGAAGTGCCGTCCCTCGACCGCAAACCGTAGGAATCTGTGATGCGGGGGAAAAATAGGGATGTGTAAATAAGCATCCTGAACATCGATTGAGGCCAGGTATTCTCCCTTCTCCATGGAGGATATAACCGACCGGAGGGACTCCATGCGAAAATGCCTGACCCTGATGAACCTGTTTAGTAGCTTTAGGTCCAGAACCGGCCTTACCGCTCCATCCTTTTTGGGCACTGCGAACAGGTTGGAATAAAACCCTTGGGTTCTTTCGCTCCTTGGCACCGGAACGATGACCCCCTTTGTGCTGCAGCACTTCGATGGCCCCCCGTAATGCCTCTGCCCGAGATCTTGACTTGGGAAGCCGGGAGGGAAAAAATCATGTTGGCGGACGTTTTATAAACTCTATCTTGTACCCGGAAGATATCAGCTCCGTCACCCATGCGTCGCGTGCCACCGCAGCCCATATGTGACAGAACCGTTGCAGATGACCGCCAATCCTGCTGTCCTCGGGTACCGCACTTCTCGAGTCATTTTGTAGAGGGCCTCTGGGACCTGGCCCCCCTTGATCTGGGCGGACGCCCTCGCATCCTACCCAGCGGGTTGGTCCTGTAGGTGACCTGCCGCTCTTTGTCATGGTTATAGCGCGCAGGAGCGGGGGCATTGGCCGTTGCCGTCCACGCGGGTGCGCGAAATGCCCGAAAACGCGCCTGAAGCTGACGAAATGGCGTCCTTGTTTTCTGTTGTGGGAGAAAACTACTTTTACCCCCTGTTGCGTCCGAAATGAGTCTATCCAATTCTTCCCCAAATAGTCGGTTACCCTGAAAGGGCAGGGAAGTCAAGGATTTTTTAGACACCGAATCAGCCCGCCACAGCCTTAACCACAAGGCTCTCCTAATGGCGATTGCGTTTGCTGCTGCAAGTGCTGCGCTATTAGCTGCATCCAAGGATGCATTAATTAGATAGTCAGCCGCCATTGCGATCTGACTTGTTATCTCGGCCACCTCTGCTGGCAACTCCCTATCCTGCAGGATCTCATTTAAAGAGTCCGACCAGGACATCATGGCTTTGGCTACCCATGTTGCCGCAAAGGAAGGGAAGAGCGCTGATCCTGATGCTTCGTACACCGAGCGCGCTAATCCCTCTATGAGCCGATCCGTGGGGTCCTTGATGGCCGAACCACTAGGCACTGATAACAGGGATCTCGAGGCCAGGCGGGATACCGGGGGATCCACCGCCGGAGACTCTGCCCATTTTTTACAGAGCTCTGGCGGAAATGGATATCTTGATCCTAGCGTCTTCTGTCCTGAAAAACGCTTGTCTGGCCATTCCCGGTGCCGCTGCACTATATCCTCGAACTCAGGATGAGTGCTGAACACTCTCCGCGGCTTCCGGGCCTTTTTAAAAGACACCTTATGCCCTGCGGTTAGGGTGACCTCATCATCAATACCCAGAGTCTGGTTGACAGCCTCAATGAGACTGTCCACCGTCTCCCGGCACCCTGGGGTGTCCAGGTCCAAGGATTCTTCCACATCCTCTACTGAGCTCTGCTCGCTCCCTGAAAGGGGTGACGGCGAGCGTGATGCCACACTCGCAGATGCTGAAGCACCGGAGGGGCCTGGCGACACAGTATGGGTTCTCTTCCTATGTGCCTGCCTAGAGAGAGTGCGGCCCCTGCAGGCCGGCGGCTCATGTGAGGAGGCAGAACCCTCCCAACCAGGCGAGCCGTCATCTCTACCCCTATCCGGGGCCTGAAGGGTCTCAATTGCCTTTGTTAATGATACCATAGACCGAGAGAGGGATACCGCCCACTCTGGGGGTTCCGGACCCCTGGGCTCTGCTGCGGGGGAGGGCTCCTGGGCGCGTTCGGTGTCACAGGTTTCACATAATTTACTGGTCTGCGCTCGTGGGAATCTAACCCCACAGGAAACGCATGCGGCTTAGAAGGATGCGTGGGCTTTACCTTTTCCAGACATACTGCTGGAAAAGGCCAGAAAAATAAATAGATTCTCCTATATCTATATATATATATATATTTTTTTATTTTTTTTTTCAAGGAGGGCGAATGCGGAGGAGAGGGGAGCCCTATATGCCCTAGCGTGGCCTTCAGGCCGGGGTCACACTTACCCCTCTGTAAGTCCTTTCCCGGCTCCTGCCGTGGGAGGCCCCTCCAGCTGCGTTGGTGGCGGTCTCCGGGGACTGCCGCGCTTTGCAGTAAGCTGCGCTTCCTGCGGCCTACCCCGGACTGCCGTCGGGGACTCCATTTTATCCGGCGCCCGCCCTGCCAGGAGGGGGGCGGCGCCGGAAGTGACGCCGACGGACGCCGCACTGAGGGCGGGACTTCCGCCTGCGGACCAGGCCGGAGCCGCGGCCTAAATTACGATACCCCCCGCCCCGGATCCCGTAACGCCGATACCGGGGACGGGGGGCCCGAAGCGACGCCGCCTAAGACGCGGCCGGAGCGCTGCCGCCCACTTCCGCCCGCGGCCTAGGCCGAAGCCGCGGGCTAAATTAATGGCGCTACCCACCTGGGGTCCAAACGCCGGGCCCCAGCGACGTCCTCTCCTCCACCTCCTGTGCAGCCACTGCCCGCTCTGCCCCAGGTATTGGGGGGGGGTTTGGGGGGAGATGGTCCACCTGACTCTGCGCCCAGGGCCCTCCGCACCTGCTAGTCTCCTTCTTGGACGGTGCAGGCACCCTAACTCCGTCTGCCCTGTAGGGGCGAGGAGAGGGACCGTCCGCCGCCGTGCAGCACCGCCGTCAAGCGTTGGTGGAGCAGTGGGGACGCGCAGACTAGTCTTGTGCCCGTGTGCAAGCCCATGGTTTCCATACCTAGGGGTGGACAGGGCTAAGTCTGGCATAGTGTCCCACGTCGCGGGAGAGGAGACGTGGAGGGACTCTCGCACGTAGTCGCCCGTTGCTGGTTTGGGGAAATCGGATCCTTTCTATAGGATGCGTTGCCCCTTCTCGTCTTCAAAAAAATAACAAAACACGAAAAATAGATGTCTGGGGAAAAGTCCCAGAGGTGTCCCTCGGTGCGGGAAAGGATACGCGGAGCGATGCTCAACGCGTGCTCGCCCGTTGATGGTTTGGGGAGATCGGACCCTTTCTATAGGATCCGTCGCCCCTATCTCCTCTTCATAGTGAGAACTGAAAAAGAAACCTAGTCTGGAGAAACCAGACTGCGTGTGCCTCCAAAGACACTAAGCAAAAAACTGGTTTCCGCCCGCTATAGGGGCGAGGGTGTATGCGGTGGAGGAGGAGCTAACTTGTTTTTTGTATGCCTAGTGTCAGCCTCCAGACGGCAATAGCACACACCCACAGTCTCTGTGTCCCCCAATGAGACGAAGGAGAAAAAACCTCTCTCTCAGCTTCTCAGTTTCAGTGGTGATAGAAGATCTGGTGCTATTGGACCATAGCCCGGTTCATTAAGTATATTAGATACAGCTCCAGGAGACAGATTACTTGTGGCGCTTTCCCACATTCTTACTTTGAGTAACCTCTCAAGCTGACAGATTCAACATTTATCTTGTCAGCTCGACAGGTTTTTTGGAGGACAGAAAGACACAGTGGTGCTGGTGGAATAAACTATAGCCGATCCTGATATACATATATATTACTCAGGATAGGCTGTAGACAGTTTGTCCTATGGTGGACAAATAAGGTTCACTAAGAATTATCAGGTAAAGAGGTTAGACACTTTTACTTGTAAGTGGAGCTTTCCTCTCAATAATGACTCCTCGTGGAGGTGGATGTGACCAGATCAATCCATCAGCTTCCTCCGATTGTAAAATAACGGGAAAGCGCTTTATCTGGTCAGTTTGTGAAGAAAGCTGCACTTACAAGAGCAAGTGACAAGCCCTTTACCTGAGAATCCATCAGTGAGCTTGTTCTGAAAGTCTATCTCCTTATCAGTCATTTATGATTTATGGACAAAGACTACACTAAGGATGAATGTGCACGGAAACAAAGAGCCTGTAAAAGCAAAACAGTCAAAATTTTGTAATGCAACCCAACTTCAAAAATTATTTTTAGCCCAATATACACGTGTTTCAGTCAAAAAATAATTATCTGATACATATGCCTCTCAATTTCAGGGACTACAGTCACAATTTCTACTATTTTTGCACATTGGCTATGTTTAAGATCACACTGTGTTACCAAAGTTTTGTCCCTCGGACAATTTTGAGTGTTTCTGATAGATTTTTTCATGCTGATTTCAGAAATGACTTCAGATTTTTCCTATCACATAAAGTTTTTGAGAAATGATACGAAACATTATAATATTCTGTTATAATTCTAAAAACTCATATACAAACTTTTTCTGTTACAGTATATTCTGAATTTTCCACTGAAATAACAAATCGCTGATTTACACATATGCAAGCACTTATTATGCAAATTCCGCGCTGTTGCAGTGAATCATTCGGCTGACCGTGTACGGAGTATACCACATCTCCTGGGCAGGGGAGGAATCACAAGACAATACTGACATACTTAGAGCATGGCTGAATGGATCACGACCTTCAATGCCGTTCATTGTCCCAATGATATGGAGAGAGCAGAGAGATCATGTAACAGATTGCTACTTCTGCTTTACAAATGCAAGAGGATATTCAGCAAAGAACAAAAAATCAATAGAACATCCTAATCTTCCTTCAGCCACAAACCAGTGCCACATGATGAAAGTTTTCTTGTTCCAAAGCCACCCAAAGTATGGACAATGGAGGACGACGAAGATGATTTACCAACGTCAGTGGAAAATGAAACTGCTGCAGACCAAGACTTTGAGCCTTCTAAATCTAATCCACATGATTGAGTGACTTGGTCAGAGATTTGAAATTGTCAAAGAGGCAGCCAGAATTATTGGGATCAAGGCTACAAGAACGTCATAATGTAGACTATAAACTGTTGTTTCTTTAAAACCTTACGCGATACAGACTTTTGGAGCACATACTTGTGCTCAGCATATCAAAATCTATAAAATACAATAAAATTTTCTCAGGGGACAAGAACTTCCCTGAAATTTGTTGCGCAGTGTCATCAAAGTAACTTTACTATTACACAAAAATAACACAAGTAAACACAAAATATTGTTTTAAATGATCACTGACTGAAATAAAAACGCTGCTAAGCTCTGTCCATTCCTATGTGGAAAAGTAATCGCCCCCTTAGCTACTAAACCAACCAGTTAACCAAGTTTAATTGACAATTTGGTTTCATTTATCTAACCACAGTAAGCCATTATTACTGTCAGACCTATTGGTTCTAAACATGGCATCGCGAAGCACCTAAAAGGTGTTACACATCAGTGCATGATGCCACGTGCTACAGGGATTCCTATATGAATGAAAAAAATCACTGAAATCTACCAGTCTGCAAAGGGTTACAGAGTCAAGGCTGAAGATCTGGGACTTGGGCGAACCACAATGAGAGACTAGCGATTATCAACAAATGTAGAAAATATTGAACAGTGCTAAAGAGTGGAACTGACAAAGAAAAAAGGATTTTGGGGCACTTCATCAATAAAATTAATCTTTTTATTAGAAATTTATTGAAAAACAGGAGGATACATCATGAGGATAAAAGCTTAAATGTTTCTGGAGTAGTGTACGCTACACTACGCCCTTATAGTGATGATTCCCCGACCAATCAGACACTGCTGACATATCTTACGGATAAATCATCAATAATAAAGTAGTGGACAACCGCTTTAAGTTTGTTGTTTTTTTGTCATTTCTGATTAACTCTATTAGGAAGAGGCCACTTTTCGCATTCAGGATAAGTTCAATGGCTTTTGTTGCGTTAAGTGGTAACTTTCTGCATTGCGATATCTTTCTGGTGTGTTAGTTAACGTTGCTGCACTATATAAGCAAAACATAATAAATAAATAAAGAGTATGTGTCCACTATCAGGAACTGCTGCGGCTCTGACGCTGCGTATTTATGCAGCGTCAAACCCGCAGCGGCCAGATGTTACAGCATAGTGGATGGGATTTCTAGAAATCCCATGTCCACTATGCATGTACAGTCACCCGTGGCTCATCTGCGGAGACTGACATGTGGCGCATCTATCAAGACGCAGAAGGTCTATCTATCTTGCAGGGTCACTAGTCCCCACAACAGAAATTACATCAATAGAAATATATTGAACACGGTAAATCCGCACGGTTCAGTGAAGACATGCAGATCTACCTGCGTTCAATAGAAGGCAGTGCTTTGGGCGCAGCGAACATACGCTGCGTCCAAAGCGCTGCTAGTTCCGGATTGTTTGCATCCGGCATAATAGTTCTTCGGTCAGTTGGGCACAGCGGCATTGCCAGCATCATCACCTTTATATAGCAATTTGTCAAGGTAAGAAAGCTAACTTAGGCGCCTGACACACTATTACATACATCTACTGAAGGAGGATACATAATTATTATATTATCATCGTGTGTTATTTATTTTAATAAAAACTGTGCGAGAACTCAAGGAAAAACTGCAGGAAGATCAAACTCCAAGAACACAAAATAAAATGCTCGCCAACAGAAAATAACCTTTATTGTGGCATATAGTCCAACGGATAGAGCTCTACGAATATAACACTAGGTTTTTTTTAAGTCCTTATAGCTCCATATTTCCATAGTGTATTCTTAGATCGCAAAGACACTTTAGGATCACATAAAAATAACTTCTCTCCTGAACGATAACCTGGAGCCTTACCATGTTTCAAAGAACATTATTGATCTGTAACTTTAAGGCTTAGTTTAGCTCAAAGTAAGAGCCGCACTAACTGTGATTCTATCTTTTTTTAGGGTGTATGTTGCACAAGTCTGGAAATATTCGAAAGCCAGAAGATCAACCTTCTATTTCCCTTTAAGCTACACCTCCAAGTCTTACACAAAAAAACCTGTTTTCCTTTCAATTTTCAATCCATTATAAGGTTTAGTCATTTTTACCTCAAATTCAGTATCCATTTCTTGCTAACTTTTGATATTAATTATTGATTCCCTGATCATATCACCAGCCGTATACTGCAGATTGCTGATCTCTGTCCAGACCTGTTCATCATCATCAAGAATCACTTAAGATTGTTCAGATTGAATAAGATTATAAAATGCACTTACCTATTGATTTTCCAGGATAAAGCTTGGACTGTGGATAACCAGGAATACTTGTCTCATCTTGAGCACGAAGATTGTCCAGCTCATGTTTAATGATATACTGACACTCGGCCATGGTAAGAAAATCTTCTCCATCGCCTGCATAAAAGTATAAATCAGATGAATATTAACAAAATCTACAAAATATCCCATATTGAGCTCTAGAATAGCATATGAGGTCAGCAAAATTACAATTAAAATTGTGTTTCTGCAAACCATCAGCAAGCAGACTAGTATCTGCTGGTGGATCTTATTATAAGGCTGTGTTCACACATCGTGTTTTTTTCACGTTTTCGCGGCGGTTTTAAACGCGCAATTTTGCCGCGAAAAATAAGCATCCCATGGGATTGCACAATGCTGTGCCAATGCTGCGGCTTTTTCCGCGGCGGAATCGCTTCGCGGTAAAAAACGCAGCTTGCTCATTAATTTAGAGGAATCGCGGCGGTTCCGCCCACATAGAAATGGATTGTTCTGCTTACTTTCTGCATGTGGCTATGCCCAACATGCGAAAAGTAAGCAGAACATTTGCGGATGGTACCCACGGTCCGGAGGAGAGGAGACTGTCCTCCGGGTTGTGGGCATCATATCCCTGTAAAAAATAGAATTAAAATAAAAATTATTGTTATTCTCACCTTCCGGCGTCCCGTGCAGCCTTCCTACCCCTCTCGCGGTAGCGCGACGTCTCGCGGTCATTCGCGCAAAGGATTACTGGGACCAGAAGATGCCGGGAGCATGGAGAGAGGCGGGAAGGCTGCGCAGGACGCCGGAAGGTGAGAATAACAATATTTTTTATTTTTTTTATTATTTTTTACATCCTATCTTTTACTACTGATGCTGCATAGGCAGCATCAGTAGTAAAAAGTTGGTCACACTTGTCAAACACTGTGTTTGACGAGTCTGACCAACCTGTCAATCAATTCTCCAAGAGATGCTCCAGATCGTTTGGAAAACGCTAGCATTCTGCAAGCTAATTACGCTTGCAAATCGCTAGTTTTTCCACGGGAAAATCGCGGGAATTTAAAATGCGATTTTCCTGCGGAATGGAATTCCGGAATTCTCGCGGTAACTTCCGCGGGAATTCCGCTACGTGTGAACTTAGCCTAAGAGCCTAAGAGAATACGGAGTGTATTGGTGTAAAAAATGCATAATTTTTATTTTTCACAATTCATATAAGGTGATAGACATAAAAAAGGATTGTAATATCGAAAATACATACAGGAATAACCAGAGGTAATAAGGCCACACAGATGTTACCTAGCACCTATTGCACAAATCCCACGTTGGTATATAAAAGAGGTTAAATATTTTAATGCAGAAGCATCGGTAAGTATCATTAAATTGTTCACAATAACGAGTGATAAGTCTGCCACTCCAATAATGAACATTACATGTACCCCAAATAAAGTGACATAGTGCCCTATAGCTCAGTAGGGACCCTTACAGATATCATAACTCCAAATCACACATACCTAACTAGTAGCGGTGGCTCCGGTCGAAAGTGCATGTCCCCTTGGACCAGCACATCTATTTTTGCTTCATCGACTATAGCAAAGCCTTCAACTGGGTTGATCACCAGAAGCATTGGAATACAATGAAGCATATGGGTGTGCCGAACCATCTGATCAGCCTCATTAGGAACCCTTACATTGACCAAGAATCTATAGTCCGAACTGAACACGGCAACACAGCATGTTCCAAAGTAGAGTGAGGCTCAAATAAGGCTGCATCCTCCTGTGTCACCATTACTTTTCAATTTATAACACTGAGTGGCTCCTGATGTTCTACTATCTTGTGGACATGACTGAACATCTGAACTAGCTCAATGTGAAAATGCAAGGCGTTGAAAATACAGTCTTATCCCTTCAACAAGCAGTGTTAGCATTTGAAAACAAGCTAGAACTCTTCACCGCCGACACTGAAACAGGTAGTTTATTACACTTTGAAAAACTGGGAGAGTTTAAAGATTCATGCACAGCAAGTGACCCTGCTCAACATCTTGATCTTCAGCAGCTAGCGGGCTTCACATCTAATCTCCTGCAGTTATTCAAAGCGCGCTTTGGAGAATTTCGTGAGCGCACTTGTCTTTTTGAGTTCATCACCCATCCACACGAGTGTGAAGTGGACAGCGCCGACCTGAGTTACATCCTCGGTGTCTCCGTCAAAGATTTTGAGCTCCAAGCTGCAGACCTGAAGGCCTCAGACATGTGGGTGAATAAGTTCAAGTCACTGAATGAAGATTTAGAAAGACTTGCATGACAGCAAGCAGAGTTGGCGAGCAACCAGCTGATTGTCAAAACTTGGAATGCGCTTCCCGTCACATACCACACACTGCAGCATGTGAGTGTTGCTGTACTGACAATGTTTGGCTCTACGTATGCATGTGAGCAGTCTTTCCCACATCTAAAGAACATTAAGACCAACCAACGATCAAGTTTAGCGGATGGAAGGCTCAACGCCTGCATGAAGCTTAACCTCACCATGTATTAACCAGACTACAAAGCCATCAGCAAAGCCATGGAGCACCAGAAGTCACATTAATGGTAAGAAGTACTTTATTCATCATTGGTTAGCAACAGCATAACAACGTTATTAAAAAGGATTCAGAGACTTATTGAACTTTAAAAGTGTTGGTCTTACATAAAATACACACATTTACTTGTATTTAGTTTTACCCATATTGTACGGCTCTCACGGTATTACATTTTAAAATATGTGGTGCTCATGGCTCTCTCAGCAGTTTTCTTGTAGTCAGTGCAGAGTTTTCCTGCTAGACCAATGAGAATAAGTAGTCTAGTCTGTCAAAGAGCAACACATTGGAATAAAAGATTAATTAGCCAGTAAATAGCATGAGTTATAAAAGTCTGTGATCGATGGCTGGTGTTCCATATAATGTGTCTAGCTAATCTGATAGCAAGAGAAGATAATTTCAGTATTACACCACCTACAATAATGGGATTTGAGTTTTAACATCAGCAGAAGACATAAAAAGACAAAGAACAGTGTCCCTCATTTAAACGAATCAGGAACACACCCCCCCCCTGCAAAAAAAAAAAAAAGCAAAAATTCTGTGAAAAGCAAAGCAAACATCACAACAGTGAGATTACATTCACTCTCTCATCTAAGGAATGAATAAGATCTGACTCAACTGCATAACTAAGGAGTGGAGACAGGATTCCGCAACGTGTACATTTGCTTCATACCAGAATAACCGTAGTATGTACAACTTACCCAGAAAATTTTTGTACTCCACTCGGTTGCTATATAAGAAAGGTCTCATTGTGCCATCGTTGCTTTCCTTTACAAATCCTGCAGCCTCAGCTCCAAGAAGAAGTCGTCTGGTGGAAGCTCCAACGACATAAATATTTTCCTCCTCTTCTGAGATCACTAGCGGTTTAATCAACAGCTGGGCACCTTATACAAGTACAGGAAAAGTCAAGGTTACATTTGAAATGAAAAGAGTAGCAATAATATACAAGAATGGCCCCATGAGTAGCTACCCTCCCTCCATCAGTTAAAGATGCAGTAAAAAGCATGTAAAAATAGGTGATCAAATCTAGAACTAAACAAGTCTCAAGTCCAGACTAAGTCCTACCATAATATACACATATCCAGTATCCCCACTACCATAAAAACCTGACCACTACATGCTTCACATGATCTCTGTATGCACATACCTCCCACTAGACTCCTAAAACCAAAATGAGCAGAGATATAAAGAAAAAATACAAGTTATGTTGAGCCTTTCTAAAAATTTACATATGCAGTGCTTTGCAAAAGTTTTAGGCGGGTGTGGAAAAAAAACAGCACAATAAAAATGCTTTAAAAAATAGAAGTGTTAATAGGGTTTTTTTTTTTTTTTTAATTCACAAAATGCTAAGTGAATGAACAAGAAAGAAATCTAAATCAGATAAATATTTAGTGTGATCTCCCTTTGCCTTCAAAACCACATCAATTCTTCTAGGAACACCTGCAAGTAAATTTTAAAAGAAACTCGGCAGGAAGGTTGTTCCAAACATCTTGGAGAACTAACCCCAGACATTCTGTGGAAGTAGGCTTGTGCAAATCTTTGACTCTTCATGTAATTCCAGATAGACTTAATGTTGTGATCAGAGCTCTGTGGTAATGTATCATCACCTCCAGGACTCTTATGCTAAAGATAGATCTTAATTACATTGCCTGTACGTTTGGGGTAGTTTTCCTGATGCAAGTTAAAATTTGAAACCAATCAGACACCCCCCTGATGGTATTGCACGATGGATAAGTATCTCCTTATTTCTCAGAAATGAGGACACCATGTAATGTGACCAAATCCCCAACTCCATTTTGCAAGGAACCTCCACCATGCTTCACTGTTTCCTGCAGATAACCCTTATTATACAGCTATCCAGCCCTTCAGCGAACAAACGGTCTTTTGTTACAGCCAAATGTTTCACATTTGTACTCATCAGTCTTGAGCCCCTGCTGTCATTTTTCTGCAAACCAGTTCCTATGTTTTCAGGCATAGTTTAGATGACTTGCCTTGTTTTCATGTTGAAAGTTTTGTATTTATTTTTTTACACAATTCTTCACTGAAAATCACTTGTGGTCAGACTTCTACAAATAGTGGATTGGAGTAGATGGGTCTCACTGGTTGCTGTCAGCTCTAATCTGATGGCATTGCTGGACATATTCCGAATTCGAAAGAATACTATAATTAATGAATATATATTTACTGCTTTCGTGTGCATTTTTTGAAAGTCTGCTTTTTCCTTATTTTTTTATTCCTTATCAGTATGTCTTTGGAGGGTGAGAGGAAACTCTTGCAAAGATTTGAAGGGAGAACATTGAAAGCCCTTGCAGATATTGTCCTTGGTGGGATTTAGACCCAGGACCCCAGCGCTACAAGGTTACAGTGCTAACCACTGAGCCACCATGCTGTTATATACATACATGTTCATACCAGACGGGACTGCACTGCAGTGACCATCAAAGATAAACTACTAACTGCTAAGAACGCAGCTATTTTGAGCCTTGAGGACAGTGATTTTTTTTTTATTACTCTGTTCCAAGTGATACCATTATGGGCTATATTTACCGGTAACGGTGAAAAATGTATTCTTTTTTCTTTTTAGAAGGTGATGGGTAGAGGGGGAGGGAGGCATTGTGTCATCACACAAGAGTCCTAAGAGGATTGCTTTTTTGCTTGATGGGTTGATGTTTTTATTGATACCATTTTGGTGTATATAATTTTCAGATAGCTTTTTATTTCATTTTTTTTTCCTTTTTAATAATGCTAAATAAAGTGACATTTTTATAGCTGGAATTGCTATGTTTATAATTTAATCCCTCTTGGGGAATTGAACGTAAATAAGTTTGACTACTCATATAATTCATTGCAATACATTGGCATTGCGATGTATTACGCCTCTAGATACAATGCTCTGACTGGGTCTAATAGAAGGACTAAGATTGCAGCCACGGGGGCCTTTGTTAGGTCCCTACTCTCACTGCTTTTGTCTATACTGTAAATTTTTGCACATAACTGTATTTGTATAAAGCATTTATTAACAAATCAAAACGGAGTGCCAAGAGATTAAACACACAATATGGGTGTCTGATAAGAATACCTATTACATGGTAAGGTTCAGCTCTTCACTTGTTGATCAACTTTAAATATCACTATCAAAGTATACACTACTGAGACAGAAGGCCAACGCCCTGAACCAAGCCCTTTTGCTCCAGGTGAGCATCTGAGTTTCTTGCTCGTATGTGCACATGATGTCATTTTTTCTGGTAGGTGAGTTGCCGATTGTTTTTCTAACCAAAGAATTAGAAAAATGTTGGCAGTCTTACCATAAGCATCTTTGGTGTTATTTCGTGTGGCAGTGGTGCCACCGGCATCTTTCTGATTTCTACACTAGTGGTGAGCAGCTTTCTGGCCACCTGAAGAATGAGCAGCTACTTCCTTTACCGGATTCATGGTTTCTGAACCCTAACGTCATTGAAAGAAGTAATGAAAGACAGACCCAACATGCATATCGCCACCATATGCATGCACACTGCTCTGAATCATCAATAAGACACTTACAAGTAATGACATAATCCACAAATTCTTATTTAAGAATATCCATAATCTCACCTCCTTACTAATATAACAGAAGAGCTCCCAAATGTAAACTAACAAGCCCCTTTCATACAATTTTAATGAGATGTACTGTGAAGCACAGCACCTCTAGCCTATTGTATATATTGTGGTACAGTAAAGGGTATTTTACTGGATGGGAGATACATTTCTCCAGCAGATTAATGTTTGGCCGGGTTTTTCCCTAAAGACAGGACCTGCGATGATGTCATGGTCACGTGATCAGCCCATGTGATATTTACCTCACTTGTGGGAGGGGTTATGAGCTATGTAATGGAGGTTGGTGTTTGGCACATGGTGAGTGTGTCTGGAAGTTACAGGAGCTTGGTTGGACTTAGCCTGAACTTGTATACAGGATCCCTGTGCTGCAGGACTATAGCAGCAAGACTCTCAACAACCCCGGGAATGGCACCTGGCGGATGCCGCGGACCTGGCAGGTGCTTAGTTAATCCCGTCCCGTGCAAGGGGTGAGTCTGGGACTAGTGGTTCTCCAAGCTGGAGTACATTTATGTTTTTCCTTACTTTCTGTTAATCTGTTGTTTGTAACGTGACATTAAACCACTGAAATTGGACTTTAAGCCTGTGTGTTGCCTTGTTACCGCAGCCCTGCCATTACCTACCAGAGCTAATCCCTACAATATGTAGTTTTATTAGTTAGGCCTTGTTTTCATACATGCAACCATCAGTTTTCCCTCTCCAATGTGGTATAAAAACACCACAGGAAAAATGTTGTGGTAACTGATCCCATAATATTATTTGGGATTATTCCCATTCATCTATCACTTAACTCCTTCACTCCCAGGCCTGTTTGACCTTCGAGACCGGGCCAAATTTTACAATTCTGACCAGTGTCACTTTATAAGGTAATAACTCTGGAACACTTCAATGGATCTCAGAAAATTTTGCAATTTTCAACGTTTTAAGTTTTATGCCCTTAAATCAGAGAGTTATGTAACACAAAATAGTTAGTAAATAACATTTCCCACATGTCTACTTTCCGTGACCACAATCTTTTAAACAATTTTTTTTGTTAGGAAATTAGAAGGGTACTAAGTTGACCAGCAAGTTCTCCTTTTTTCAACAAAATTTACAAAATCATTTTTTTAGGAATCACATCACATTTGAAGTGACTTTGAGGGAC
Source organism: Dendrobates tinctorius (assembly GCF_039654945.1). Classification (NCBI taxonomy): domain Eukaryota; kingdom Metazoa; phylum Chordata; class Amphibia; order Anura; family Dendrobatidae; genus Dendrobates; species Dendrobates tinctorius. The sequence continues at coordinate 27,882,842 of NW_027361673.1, read as the reverse complement.
AAAATCAAACTTTTCGGATTTTGGCGGGCACGGCGCACCGTCAAAAGTGCGCAGCGCAGGTCAAAGCGCAACTAGCGCACGGCCTGCGCACGATCTGCGCACCCTATGCTAAAGATAGGGTGCGCCGATCGCAGGGGCCGCTGTGCGCTAGGAGGCGGCGCTACAAGCAAGGTGCGGGCACGCCGGGCAGAGAGCCGGCTCGGGGGCGGAGCTACCCCCGGCCGTGCGTGCGCTTAAAAAGCGCTAATGTGAAACCAGCCTTATTCTTGTGAAAATAAACAAAAAATTGGGGATAAAATAACTTTTCTGTGGAAATTTTTTTTTTTTCTTTTTTTGTTTTCACGGTTCAGCGTAATACTTTTCTGTGAAGACCTGGGGGTTCAAGGTTCTCCCCACACATCTACTGGTCATCAAAAAGTTCATTTATTTCTATTCTTCAATACAAAAAGTGAAACTCATATAGAATCATTACAAACAGAGTGATCTACTTCAAGTGTTTATTTCTGTTAAATGGAATCTGTCATCAATTTTTTGCCTATCAGCTGAAGCCACTGGCATCAGGGGTTTATCTACAGCATTCTGTAATGCTGTAGATAAGCCCCCGATGTAACCTGAAAGAGAAGAAAAATGAGTTAAATTATACTCACCCAGGGGCATTCCGGGTCCTGTTCGGGTCCGATGGGTGTCGCAGTCCGGTCTGGCGCCTCCCATCTTGCAGCGATGACATCCTCTTCATTCCTGGCCGTCGCAGCTCTGGTGCAGGCGCACTGCTCTGCCCTGTTGAAGGCAGAGCAGATTACTGCAGTGCACAGGAAGAGGTCCTGCGCACTGCAGGACTCTGCTCTGCCCTCAACAGGGTAGAGCAATGCACCTGCGCCGGAGCCGCGACGGTCAGGAATGAAGAGGACATCATCACTGCAAGATGGGAGGCACCGAATCGGACCCGGAACACCCCTGGGTGAGTATAATCTAACTCTTTTTTTCTTCTCTTTCAGGTAACATAGGGGGCTTATCTACAGCATTATAGAATGCTGTAGATAAGCCCGTGATGACGGTAGCTGCAGCTGATAGGCAAAAAAATTGATGACAGATTCCCTTTAATGTTGATGATTATGGCTTACAGTCAATGAAAACCCAAATGTCATTATCTCAGTAAATTAGAATAATTTATAACACCAGCTTGAAAAAGGGTTTTAAAATCTGAAATTTTGGCCTACTGAAATGAATGTTCAGTAAATGCACTCAATACTTGGTCGGGGATCCTTTTGCATCAATTACTGCATCAATGTGGCATGGCATGGAGGCGATCAGCCTGTGGCACTGCTGAGGAGTTATGGAAGCCCAGGTTGCTTTGATAGCAGCCTTCAGCTCTTCTGCATTGTTGGGTCTGGTGTCTCTTATCTTTCTATTTACAATACCCCATAGATTCTCTATGGGTTTAAGGTCAGGCAAGTTTGCTGGCCAATCAAGCACAGTGATACTGTTGCTTTTAAAACCCCTTCACGACCCAGCCTATTTTGACCTTAATGACCAGGCCATTTTTTGCAATTCTGACCAGTGTACCTTTATGAGGTAATAACTCTGGAACGCTTCAACGGATCCTAGTGTTTCTGAGAATGTTATTTTGTGACATATTGGGATTCATGCTAGTGGTAAATTTAGGTTGATAATTTTTGCATTTATTTGTAAAAAAAAAAAAAAATCGGAAATTTGGCGAAAATTTTGAAAATTTCGCAATTTTAAAATTTTGAATTTTTATTCTGTTAAACAAGAGAGTTATGTGACACAAAATAGTTAATAACTAACATTTGCACCATGTCTTCTTTACATCAGCACAATTTTGAAAAAAAATTTTTTTTGTTAGGAAGTTATAAGGGTTAAAAGTTGACCAGTGATTTCTCATTTTTACAACAAAATTTACAAAACCATTTTTTTTTAGGGACCATCTCACATTTGAAGTCACTTTGAGGGGTCTATATGGCAGAAAATACCCAAAAGTGACACCATTCTAAAAACTGCACCCCTCAAGGTGCTCAAAACTACATTCAAGATTATTAACCCTTCAGGTGCTTAACAGGAACTAAAGCAACGTGGAAAATTTGTTGGGCAATTTCTCCTGAGTACACCGATACCTCATATGTGGTCATATACCACTGTTTGGGCGCACGGCAGGGCTCGGAAGGGAAGGAGCGCCATTTGACTTTTTGAATGTAAAAATTAGCTCCAATCATTAGCGGACACCATGTCGCGCATGGAGAGTCCTTGTGTGCCTAAACATTGGAGCTCCCCCACACATTTTGGAAACTAGACCCTCCAAGGAACTTATCTAGATGTGTTGTGAGAACTTTGAACCCCCAAGTGTTTCAGTAAAGTTTATCAGGAATCAGACAGCAGAAGAGGGGAGTGGAAGACCCCGGCCGTCAGTCGATTGCAGCGGCAGATCGCGGTCTCCAGTCATGACCGATGATATTGCAGCTTTGGCCATGGCTGGATTGTAATATTTCACCAAGTTTCATTGGTGAAATATTACAATTGCTCCGATTGGCTGTTGAAATTAAAAAGACCAATCAGAGCGATCGTAGCCACGGGGGGGGGCAAGTACAGGTATTCCTGTACCTGCAGGTCGGGTGACATTTCAGTGACCCCGTCACCCGACCCACAGGAACGCGATCCCGCCATGACGCATATATTGCATCACAGGTCGGGAAGTCACAAGTTTTCATGACGCAAACGCTGCGTCACAGGTCGGGAAGGGGTTAAACCAGGTATTGGTACTATTGGTACTTTTGGCATTGTGGACAGGTGCCAAGTCCTGCTGGAGAATGAAATTAGCATCTCCAAAAAGCTTGTCGGCAGAGGAAATCATGAAGTGCTCTAAAATTTCCTGGTAGACAGCTGCGCTGGCTTTAGTCTTGATAAAACACAGTGGACCTACACCAGCAGATGACATGGCTCCCCAAACCATCACTGATTGTGGAAACTTCACACTAGATCTCAAGCAGCTTGGATTGTGGCCTCTCCACTCTTTCTCCAGACTCTGGGACCTTGATTTCCAAATGAAATGCAAAATTTACTTTCATCTGAAAGCAACACCTTGGACCACGGAGCAACAGTCCAGTTCTTTTTCTCCTTTGCCCAGGTAAGACGCTTCTGGCATTGTCTATTGATCATGAGTGGCTCAACACAAGGAATACAACACTTGTAGCCCATGTCCTGTATACATCTGTGTGTGGTGGCTCTTGAAGCAATGACTCCAGCAGCAGTCCACTCCTTGTGAATCTTACCCAAATTTTTGAATGACCTTTTCTTAACAATTCTTTCAAGGCTGTGGTTTACCCAGTTGCTTGTGTACCTTTTTATACCACACTTTTTCCTTCCACTCAACTTTCCATTAATATGCTTGGATACAGTACTCTGTGAACAGCCACCTTCTTTAGCTATGACCTTTTGTGGCTTACCCACCTTGTGGCGTGTGTCAATGACTGCCTTCTGGACATCTGTCAAGTCATCAGTCTTGCCCATGATTGTGGGGCCTACTGAAACAGAGTAATGGCGCCGGACCTCTCTGACCTTTCCCGACGCCTGCGCACTGCAGTACTCTTCTCTCAACAGGGCAGAGAATTATGCCTGCGCAGGAGCCGCAACAGAAGCAAGGAAGAGGACGTCATCGCTAGAAGATGGGAGATGCCGGACCGCGACACCCATCGGACCCGGACCGGACCACCCCCCGGTGAGTGTAATCTAGCTCGTTTTTCTTCTCTTTCAGGCTACGTCGGGGGCTTATCTACAGCATTACAGAATGCTGTAGATAAGCCCCTGATGGCGGTGGCCACATCTCATAAGGGAAAAATGAGGTGACAGATTCCCTTTAACCCGTGAAAATTATTATTATAAAAGAAAAAAAAACTTTAACAACAAAGTTAATTGAATTTGCACCATACAATTTGTTGCGCAATTTCTCCTGAGTACGCCAATACCGCATATGTGGGGGAAAACTACTGTTTGGGCACACGGCAGGGCTTAGAAAGGAAGGTGTGACGTTTTGAAACACAGACCTTGATAGAATTGGGTGCGACTTTCATGCTGTGTTTGTACAGTGGAAAACCCACAAGTGACCCCATTTTGGAAACTAGACCTCTCATGGAATTTTAGTTATTTAGATGTGTGGTGAGCACCTTGAACCCCCCCCCCCTCCCACTCGCTTCACAGAATTTTACAATGTTGATTACTGAAAATTAAAAAATATATTTTTTCCACAAAACTGTTGTTTTAGGCCCATTTTTTTCATTTTTACAAGGATAGCAGGATAAAATGTACCCCAAAATTTGTTGTTCAATTTCTCCTAAGTACACCGATACCCCATATGTGGTCGAACACAGTTTACAGCTCAGAAGAGAAGGCGCGCCATATTATAGTGTGAATTTTACTGTTATGGTTTGCATGTGCCATGACCCACTGGGTTGCAGTGATCATACTGACACGACAGGTGTGTCACACAATTTTATACCATTGGGCAGTGAAGAAAAAATAATTATTTTACCACAAAAATTTTGCTTTAGCCCCAGATTTTACATTTTCACGAGGAAAAATGGGTAAAAATTTCACCAAAATTTGTCCCACAATTCCTGCTGAATGTAGTAATACCCCAAATGTGGCTGTACAGTTCTTCTTAGCCATATGGATAGACTTGGGAGGGATGAAGTGGTATTTGCCTCCTGGAGCCCAGATTTTCCTAGAATAGTTTGCAGACTCCATATACAGAGCACTTAAATCCCCCCTGAAGTGAGCTCATTTTGGAAGTTACCTACAGGCGTAATGATGATTTTGACTCCATGGGTGTATTCTAGAAACAAGAAGCAGTGGATGCTACTGAGTAAATTGCAAACTGCCATTGTAGTTGACCAGTATATTCTAGTGACCAGTACGTTATGCCCAGCTCATGCTTCTGGAGACACGCACCCATAAATTAGGCAGGCTCTAATCACTACAGAATTGTCACACATGTGGATGCTAAATGTGGTATATACACACTGGGTCTCAGAAGGGAGGGGGTATTTGGATTTGGGAGCGCAGAATTCACTGGATTTCTTTTGGGGTGCGAGGTGCCATATCGCATTTACACAGCATTTATACTACCAGTAACGTGGTAGCCCCCTATATTTCCATTATGCGACAAACCCGAGTGGGGACTTGCTATTTTTGTGGATTGACATTTACATAACATTTGGGATCACATTTATTCTGCGCTCCACGCTGATCACTTGAGGGTTTCCATATAAATCTCCGAGAGACATGACTCAGATGAAACTCCCGAGTGATCCATTCATTATAAATAGGCAGCAGAATTATTATGGACGCCGTATGGTCTCTGTTCAGCGATTTCCTTCTTTTCAGAAGTGTACAAAACTGTGGTGGACGGCACTTTTATGCACGGCTAATAAGACAGACACTGCCGGATCACAAGTGGCCAGACGGCGTCCACAGTTCCTTCATCTGCCTCATTATAAGGAATCTTCTGCCAGAGGTTCCCGTCTGAATCATGTATTTCAGGGATTTACACGGAAACGCCAGTAAAGTGCTCAGTGCAGTGAGCAGGATAAATTGTGAGCCGAGCCTTACTGCGATCTTTGGGAGGCAGAAAGCAAAAAAGATCAACAGCATGTGAAGAAGTGATTTTATTTTTCACGCTGTTCCTCATGCAGTACAAGTGATCAGATGACTTTATTCTTCGAGTCGGTGCGATTACAACGATACCAGATTTATATCGGGTTTTTATGTTTGGTTGCTGTCACACACTAAAAAATGCTTTTTATTACAAAAATTCGTTTTTACATCCCCATATTTTGAGAGCTATAATAATTTTTCCATATTTCTGCAGACAGTCATGTCACAGCTTGTTTTTTGTGGGGCGAGTTTTTATTGGTACCGTTTTCAGTCACGTAACATTTTTTGATTGCTTTCTATTTCAATTTTTGGGAGGCAGAATGAAAACCAGCAATTCAAGAATTGTTTTTTGGGGATTTTTTTATGCCATTCTGTGTGTAGTAAAATTGATTGCAAATTCTGCAGTCAGCGATCCAACTGGCTTCAGTGCCCATGTGCTCCATTTCATATCGGAATTTACAGCATACGTTCTTGTAGTCCATGTAATGTATTTTATACATGAATACAAATATTTCACTTTTGTGGCAGGCAGTGACTATAACAAAACATAAGGCACTCGCTTATCAGTTTTTATGCCATTTGTAATGCCAGGGATAGAAAAAAAAATATGTGCAAAAACTGAACTAACAATAACATCGTCTTAGATTTATGTGGCGCCCTTATGGTCTCAGTCGCCACAGGGTACTGCACTTCATCCAGAGGTGTGGTACTCTGCTCTCAGGTAAGGAAAGGGCACTGCCAGTACTCACACACCAGCACATAACACTAGTCCCCATCTGGCCAGGGGGGCGTTAATTAGAGGGTGTGGGTAGAGAAGGGGCAGAGCTTAAGGGAGTGACAGTTGGTGAGAGGAGTTAGTACTAAGGTAGGAAGATTGTTCTGGAAGGAGTCAGTCAGGAAGTGAGAGGAGTGAGGGCTGACAGAGTCTGACAATAATTGGGGAGGAAAGGAGAAATTTGGGGAATCTGGGGAGAGGAGCTGAGAGAAAGCTCACCCCGGAGCTGAGCGCTGGAAAGAGGAAGCCGGAGTCCATGGCTGCGCAGGTAAAGAGAGCCCGACAGCTAAATCCGGAGGGCAGGGGACTGCAGGCCTCCTGGCCCCATAAAACACTCGGCGGCACAGCAGCATAAGAGAGCCCGGAGCTGCCACGAAGGAGCAACACCTGTAAAAAAGGCTCAAGCTGCCTGCCATACGGGCAAGTGCTTAAAGAAAAGCAGGAATAGAGGCCCAAGCACAGCTATAGGTAGCAAGGACCTCAGAGGAAAGTGCAAAAGGGAGGCCTCCATATCCATCTGGCTCAGTGGATCCTGAACTGCTTCCAGGCTAACCGGATCTCCCTCACCATCTGTGATCCCCTGGTCTGCACCCCAGACTATCAAGTAAAGGTAAAAGGAAATTGCAACCCTGCTGTGTCCTCAGCTTTATTACTGCATCATCTACTATGCATTACAACCGTCACCACCATATTTAAATAAAGCATACAACTGCTCTGGGGCTTAGCTCTACCCGAGGAGAGCTGAACCAACTCTGCTGCATCAACAACTGCCCCAGTGGACTGAATCTGCAGCGTCGGCTAACACCTTACTTGCCGAGTACCACAGTTGGTGTCACAAATCTTTTATAAACTTTATACCCCTTTTCATCATTTTTATTGGACTCCCAGGGCCACAGACCGGGTCACTACTGCCGTGTCACATCCCTTTAAGAACTGACGGGGCATGGTACCGAGTAACCCATGGCCCTGGCGGGCGCTCCATTTAATTCACACTTTTCACCTCTTTTAATTGTCACCAAGACTAAGAACAACAATAATAAAAAATAATAATCAAAAAATAAAAAGCTACGATGCAATCTCCCTACAGATGGCCATACACATGAAATAAGGCTGAACTCTCCCAATTCCCCCATACTCATACACACGAGGGCTCAGAGAATGTTCATGAATTTTCAATGGGGAGAGAGGAAAATGAGGTTTCCAGATTTCTGTGGCAATGGTTTATCTTCTCTGAAAAAAATAATGTATTGGCCATTGAAATCTCTTCTCCGTCCTGACACTATCTGTTGGAGGAGACCCCATATACAGGAAAGGGTGGCCTGGTCCCACTGAAATCAGAGGTTCGCATGATATTCCTCTAATGTGGACTTAAAAAACTAGAACAAAACTGCAGAGGGTAAGCAAGGTTTTAGGCAAGAAACTAGGACTATAATAACCTAAATCCAAGAATTCTGCCAGTTTCTCAAGCAGTGAGAGCTAAGAGCCCTTGTTTAACAGTAGCAGCATAATCAAATCAATTTTTAATGTGGAGGCTCTATTTTTCTGCCTTTATTTTGAGCTCTGTTGCGTTTTTTGCCAAGAAGCAGCATGTCAATTTTCTAAACATTTTTCATCCATTCCAATGAATGGGTTAAAAATGCAAGGAAAATGGGATAAAAATTAGCATATCGTAAGCAATGTATTTGCTGCCACAAGTGGTTTTTGATGAAGAAAAAAAGAAAACGCTGCTAAGAACCATAATGTGGGCATATTCTAACAGTGCATCATGGTTTGGGAACTGCAACTCTAATTTTTACTCCTTTGTAATCCTCGCATTTGTAAAGCCTTGTTGAGTAAGATGGCACTATACAAAAACAGCAGCATGCACACTTCTCATCCCAGGATAAATAAGAGAACACCAATACAAGTAAGGATTTACCGCCATCTTTCTTTTTGTCCATTATTTTCTTCGCAAGCCATTTTTTGGTTTCCTCTTGTACATCCTTAGCAAGTTCTATTACCACCAGCGGCTTGAATTCTGGCTCCAGATAATAATTCTCAGTTACCAAGCTTCTCTTCATGTTGGCATGAGGTCTGCACATTAACACAAAACATAAATAGTCAAGTAGAGAACAGACATAACATTGAGAGAAAACAACTACCGTAATGGAAAAAAGGTGGAGCGGTATTCAAAAGTCTTTGACAAAACTGAGATTGGAGAAAATTTTAACTAGGTTAATCTATTCATTTGCAGGAGTAACAATTGTCTGTCATAGGCTGCACTTATAAGCTTCAGTAATTTTATTTAGTTTTGAAAAATATTCATAATGAACAAATTAATAAATGGAAGAGGCTGTCCAAGTAGGAAAACAAAGAAACAAATTAATATACAAGGCGTGTCTGTAGGGGCTATAGGTATAGTCAGGGGTGTGGAGTCGATAAGCCAAACCTCTGACTCCCTGTCTCCCGACTCCACAGCACTGCCTCACTACTGAGCGTGTACATAAAGCGTAGCACAGATTCATCTCAACCAAAAGCCGAGTGTCACAACTCTGTTGCCGGGTGTCCCAGGACCAGGGGGCTCCTTCCCTGTCCCTAACACTAAGAAAGCCTTAGCTCACCCTGCTCCTTGGAGTACTTCTGATGGTGAAGACACCGGGGCCACGTACCTTGTCTTAGCTCCAAAATCCGCCCTCAGCCTGTACCCTTCTCCCATCCAGGGAAGAGCGAAGTAGTAGTGTACCGTAATACACAAACCAGACTAACAAGGTAATATGAACAGGGATAAAGGAAAAGACCAATCACAGAAATATACACACATAAACAACAGAGGTAAACACCGAGGAATGGAGGGTGGGGTTAAACCAAAGTAAGAGAAGAAAGGGAATTATCACACACTCAAAACCTAGCAACAGTCACTGATAAATCTACCAAACACCTTCTCTAATAACAATCACCAACAACCACCAGCCATGCAGCATTAGCTAGCTTTGACAATGAGTGCTAGCCAGGGCCCAGATTATACAGGAGATGGGAGTGGCAAACAGTGCACAGCTGAGAGCCTTAAAGCTCCAGGAGCTCTGAACTGAGCAGTTTAAACTATGCACTGCTAAAATAAATTTACACTGCTTAATATGAAGGTAAAGTGCTTTTAATCAGTGCAGGAGTAAGAGAAATCAGATGCTGCGGTCTTCTGGCTCCTCTCTGTAGCGGTAAACCCGAGACACCGAGATCCTTAGATCAGGAACAGACATTTCATAACTTTCCCAAATTCTAATGAAAACATTTACAACAGATCCTGAATTGTACTACTGTACCCAATTCATTGTATATTTTAGGAGTCGGAGTCTTTCCATTTCATACCGACTCCACTAAAATGGACACTGACTCCACGACTCTGACTCCCTAGCCATGGGTACATCATCATAAAACTTTGTGGGCATTTATAACTGTGTAGTTATAACTGTAAAATGTGCATATAACACTGTACACTCCTAAACGTATGCATGGATTAGTCACTGCTTGCTTATGGGCTATCATTAGGGAACAGTCAGGCGGCCATATAAATTGGACAGAGACCAGAAAGCAATGCTCGGATTGGCTGTGGCTCTCTGGATCTGAGTGCGCCAGCTGCATAGAAATATATTAAGCGGTCACGCTTGGGTCAGGAGAGCCGCGACCAGTGCATTCACTGCGTTCCGATCTCGGTCCACTCTACACGGCCGTCTGACTGCACCCTGTGTACATCTGACGGCTACCAGAGTTGATCCCAGCAGATCGGTATGGGTGGATAGATCACTATAAATGAAACAGGTTTATTTGCAGTCTGTTATCAAGGAAACACTTAGGAACTATAAACGCAAATGAGGACTTTGTTTTTTTTAAAGACTCATATTTCATTGTAGATAAATGATGATTGCGATGTCACATTCCAACATCACATCTAATAACTATGGTCATGTTGCAACATGACAATGTGACCACAACATGACAATCTAAAAAAAATATGTAAAAATATGCAAAACACAAGCCGCGGAGACACCATCACATGTTTCTCAACGCAAGCAATGACTAGCCAGGTCTTTCCCCGGGAAGGAACAACCACGGGAAGGGCAGTCTCCAATGAAGGAAACCACCTATGCCAAAACATGGTATCCATCCACAGACAGCTGTTTCGGGGTATTGCCCCTTGCGTTGAGAAACATGTGAAGGTGTCTCCGCGGCTTGTGTTTTGCATATTTTTACATATTTCCCATAAGGGATGGGGGCAGTGCTCTAGAATCACTGCGTTGAGAAACATGTGAAGGTGTCTCCGCGGCTTGTGTTATGCATATTTTTACATATTTCCCATAAGGGATGGGGGCAGTGCTCTAGAATCACTGCGTTGAGAAACATGTGATGGTGTCTCCGCAGTGTTGGATGTTGATCTCCATGAGTTAATTCATCCTCATTTTTCACAATCTAAAAAAAATACACATCTTGTGGATTTCTGGTCTTAACAGCGCACATCTAAAATAGATGTATAACCAGAAGAGCCAGATGAATTCTGCATTTATTTATTTTTTGGGGGGAGGCTGCTCAACTTGCATTAGACTTGGGCACCTAAATTATTGTGTGGCCCAAACCTTAATAAACTTACCATCAAGTAAGGATATAGAGGAACAGATTCGTGATTTCACTTGTGTCTATTTTTTTGTCTTTTTTCCTGTTTTAGGTTAAGATCCCACAATGAGTTTTTGAAGCTGTGCAAAAATCGCAGCTTCTCACAGTTCCAGCAAATTGGAAGGGATTTATAGAAATGCCCTAAAAAAAAATCATGTAATCCCCACATGACTGTACTAATAGACCAAATAATAGTCAAAGCCAAATACCAGCGAGCATTAAAAACCCATGACATATAAGTAATCTAATTTGCCTAATAGGTGTGGAAATCTGCAACATCAAAGACTCTCCGAATCCTCATTGTGGGAAGGCAGGTTAAGGCTATTTTTTTTGCATTTTTGAAGAATTGGCAGATTTTAGCTGGGAAGAGGTGTGTCCAATCACAGTCTACAAATTCATAATTTTCGCCAAACAATGTGCTAGATTACAACAGAATGGTACTCCTGTCCCCGACATTTCTTCTGGTGGCGCACGACAACTGTAGGACACACCAAATTCATTAATAGGAGCACATCTCTTAAAGGAAATCTGTTACCAAGGTTATGCTACTTCATCTGAGAACAACATAATGTGGGGGGACCCCGATTCCAGTAATGTATCACTTAGTTTACTAGGTGCAGCAGCAGTGAAATAATCAGTGTTTATATGTTGCAGAGCTCAGAAAGTTGCCCCCCCACTACAGATTTCTATGAACATTGTCTATTGACGGTGAGCTGCTTATCAGAGGAGAGAACGTGGTCGGACAACTGATCATGTGAGCACCGGACCTGGCAATGATAAAGTCATGTTTATAAAACCTTCATTGTAAATAAACAACAGCACACAGCCTAATATGTGACATAACGCTGAAATCTTTGTTTCAGCCCCCATCTCCTGTTGTCTTAAAATTACATAGCAAGAGTCTACTGACAGATTTCCTTTAATTTGGTGCATCATGATCTCACGTCAGTGCACTGTACATCAAGCTATGTATAGAAAATGCCTATTATATGGGGCCTGAATGTCTCTGCAAAAAAAATACAAAAAGCAGAGACCTGTCCAATTTTTCATTGAGTCAGGGATCAGACTTGCCCATTCTGACACTTAGGCCCATGAAAAACATGAACTGTACACATCTAGGTGCTGCCCAATTTTTACTGTTTGATGGATGGGAAAAGCTCAGATTTTGTTTCATTTTGAAGAAAAATAGATGAAAAACTGATGGTAAAAATGGACACGTGGAGCAAAAGCGGATGAAAAATCAGTCAGTTTTCTTGTATGAAATAAAAAGTCTGAATAAGGTCTAAAAGAGGCCTCTTCGGGTGGTGGGATCAAATCCTGCCGACAAGCTCTCTTATAAGGGTGGTCTGTCGGGGTGCAGATGCCCTGACGAAGAGAAGCAGCCGCTGAGCGGAACCCTGGTGTCCCATCTGTGACAGGCTACATACACTAGAGCTGACTGGCTAGAAACCAGCGTCATTTCTCATACTCCACGTAGCAGAGATTGGTTTGTTATCGGATACAATGTGACCTTACAGTGCTTTCTCCTGTGTTTTACATGGGACTGCAGGTACCCGTCCCGCTGCACCATGCGACGCCTCTGCAGGGAGCGCGGTGTCAGTTATTCCAGGGTGTAATGCCTGTCAGGTCATGGCTATAGTTACTATTTGTGACACTCAGTCCAGCATCCCATGGACATTATCACAGAGAAGCTCCAGCAGCAAACACAGAACATGCCCTTCAGCCACAGCCAAGTTCAGCACACTTTCCGGGCACTAGGACTCTCATTGGTATTGCTATGTGGGTGCCCATGACCAGGTGGGACCCTGTCCCAGAGAAAGCAGTGCAGTGAGGCTGCGCCTTCCCACCCCAGCTGCGCCCGACTTACGTCCCCTTCTCCGAGCAGCACCACTCTCATCCAGACAGGAGGGGACGGGAGCCTCTCAGCATTCAGAGCTGTCACAAGCTGGTGGTCGCAAGAGGCAGAACAGTCTCCTAAGAATCAGCACAGCGATGAGGGCAAAGAAGAAAACCCATGTCAGCCATGTTTCCGGAGACCAATATTCATTGTAAAGTATATGAGGAGCGACACTGAAGGCTACAGGGATTGGTGACACTTTTCAAAGCATTTCACCCTCTATAGTGCGCAGCGCTGCTCGTCTGTGCTGTGATTGGCTGCCTGGTTCTGGGTTGTGGACGCAGCCATAGTGACGTCAGCTTTGTGTCTATCTTAGAAGGGGGGGGCAGGGAGTTAGTCCACCTGTCTTGTCGCATGAGAGCCATATGCTGCCCTGTTATGAGGATTGAGGGGGCTTTTCTCAGGACGTCCTCTCACTGAAGGGGGCAGGTGGGAGTGTACCCATTTTTCATGCTTTTTCCCCCATATTTGGTGCCGACATAAAGCCGCGCTTTTAACCCCTTCACTACCATGGGTGGTTTGCACGTTAACTCCCGGGCCAATTTTTACAATTCTGACCACTGTACCTTTATGAGGTAATAACTCTGGAACGCTTCCATGGATCCCAGTGATTCTGACATTGTTTTCTCGTGACATATTGTACTTCATGTTAGTGGTAAAATTGCATTCAAATAACTTGCGTTTATTTGTGAAAAAAACGGAAATTTGGCGAAAATTTTGAAAATTTTGCAATTTTCCAACTTTGAATTTTTATGCCCTTAAATCACAGCGATACAGCACACAAAAAACTTAATACATAACATTTCCCACATGTTTACTTTACATCAGCACAATTTTGGAACCAAAATTTTTTTTTGTTAGGAAGTTATAAGGGTTAAAAATTGACCAGCGATTTCTCATTTTTGCAACACCATTTTATTTTTAGGGACCACTTCACATTTGAAGCCACTTTGAGGGGTCTATATGATAGAAAATACCCAAAAGTGACACCATTCTAAAAACTGCACCCCTTATGGTGCTTAAAACCACATTCAAGAAGTTTATTAACCCTTTAGGTGCGTCACAGGAATTTTTTGAATATTAAAAAAAAAATGAACATTTAACTTTTTTTCACAAAAAAAATACTTCAGGTTCAATTTTCTTTATTTTACCAAGGGTAACAGGAGAAATTGGACTGCAAAAGTTATTGTGCAATTTGTCCTGAGTACGCTGATACCCGATATGTGGGGGGGAACCACTGTTTCGGCGCATGGCAGACCTCAGTAGGGAAGGAGCGCTGTTTGACTTTTTCAATGCAAAATTGGCTGGAATTCAGATCGGACGAAATGTCGCGTTTGGAGAGCCCCTGATGTACCTAAACAGTGGAAACCCCCCAAGTGACCCCATTTTGGAAACTAGACCCCCCAAGGAACTTATCTAGATATGTGGTGAGAACTTTGAACCCACAAGGGCTTCACAGAAGTTTATAATGTACAGCGGTACAATTAAAAAATCATATTTTTTCCACAAAAATGATCTTTTCACCCCCAATTTTTATTTTTCCAAGGGTAACAGGACCCTAAAAGTTATTGTGCAATTTGTCCTGAGTACGCTGATACCCCATATGTGGGTGTAAATGACTATTTGGGCGCATAGCACAGCTCGGAAGGGAAGCAGCGCCATTTGACGTTTTTGGCTAGAATTGAGATCGGACACCATGTCGCGATTGGAAACCCCCTGATGTACCAAAACAGTGGAAACCCCCCACAAATGACACCATTTTGGAATCTAGACCCCCCCAAGGAACTTATCTAGATGTGTGGTGAGAACTTTGAACCCCCAAGGGCTTCACAGAAGTTTATAACGTACAGCAGTACAATTAAAAAATCATATTTTTTCCACAAAAATGATCTTTTCACCCTCAATTCTTATTTTTCCAAAAGTAACAGGACCATAAAAGATATTGTGCAATTTATTCTGAGTACGCTGATACCCCACATGTGGGTGTAAACCACTATTTGGGCGCATGGCAGAGCTCGGAAGGGAAGCAGCGCCATTTGACGTTTTTGGCTGGAATTGAGATCGGACACCATGTCGCGTTAGGAATGCCCCTGATGTACCAAAACAGTAGAAACCCCCCACAAATGACACCATTTTGGAAACTAGACCCCCCAAGGAACTTATCTAGATGTGTGGTGAGCACTTTGAACCCCCCAGTGCTTCACAGAAGTTTATAACGACCGGGCGTGAAAATAAAAATATCGTATTTTTTCAACAAACATCATCTTTTAGTCCCCATTTTTTTTATTTTCCCAAGGGTAACAGGAGAAATTGGACCCCAAAAGTTGTTGTCCAATTTGTCCTGAGTACGCTGATACCTCATATGTGGGAGAAAACTACTGTATGGGCACACGTCGGGGCTCGGAAGAGAAGTAGTGACGTTTTGGAATGCAGACTTTGATGGATTGGTATGCGGGTGTCATGTGCGTTTGGAGAGCCCCTGATGTACCTAAACTATTGAAACTCCCCACAAGTGACCCCATTTTGGAAACTAGACCCCCCACAGAGCTTATCTAGATGTGTGGAGAGCACTTTGAACCCCCAAGTGCTTCACAGAAGTTTATAACGCCTGGGCGTGAAAATAAAAAAAACATTTTTTTCCGCAAAATTATATTTTTCCCCCAATTTTTTATTTTCCTAAGGGTAACAGGAGAAATTGGACCCCAAAAGTTGTTTTGTAATTTGTCCTGAGTAGGCTGATACCCTACATGTGGGGGTAAAACACTGTTTGGGCACATGGCAGAGCTTGGAAGGGAAGGAGCACCATTTGACTTTTTCAACGCAGAATTGGCTGGAATTGAGATCAGACGCCATGTTGCCTTTGGAGAGCACCTGATGTGCCCAAACAGTGGAAACCCCAAATTATAACTCCAACCCTAACCTCAACACACCCCTAACCCTAATCTGAGCCCTAGCCCTAACCCTAGCCGTAACCCTAACCCTAGCCCTAACCCTAGCCCTAACCCTAGCCCTAACCCTACCCTAACCCTAACCCTAGCGGGAAAATGGAAATAAATGCATTTTCTTTTAGTTTTATTATTTTTCCCTAACTAAGGGGGTGATAACGGGGGGTTTGATTTATGATTTATGGCGCATTTTTATGTTTGGCGGCTGTCGCACGCTAAAAGACGCTTTTTATTGTAAAAATAGTTTTTGCATCACCACATATTGTGAGCTATAATTTTTCCGTATTTTGACCCACCGAGTCATGTGAGGTCTTATTTTTTGCGGGACGAGTTGACGTTTTTATTGGTACCATTTTCGGGCACGTGACATTTTTTGATCGCTTTTTATTCCGATTTTTGGGGCGCAGAATGAACAAAAACCAGCGTTTCATGAATTTCTTTTGGGGGGTGCGTTTACACCGTTCCGCGTGCGGTAAAATTGATAAAGTGGTTTTATTCTTCGGGTCAGTACGGTTACAGCGATACCTCATTTAGGTCGTTTTTTTATGTTTTGTCGGTTTTTTGCAATGAAAACAATTTTATATAAAAAATAATTATTTTTGTATCGCTTTATTCTGCGAGCTATAACTTTTTTATTTTTTGCGGATGATGCTGTATGGCAGCTCGTTTTTTGCGGGACAAGATGACGTTTTCAGCGGTACCATGCATATTTATATGCGTCTTTTTGATCGCGCGTTATTGCACTTTTTGTTCGGTGGTATGATAATAAATCATTATTTTTTGCTTCGTTTTTTATTTTTATTTTTTAAGGGGTTCGCTAAAGGGGTTAACTAATGGGACAGTTTTATAGGGCAGGTCATTACGGACACGGCGATACCAAATATGTGTACTTTTATTGTTTTTGGGTTTTTTTATTTTGAAAAAATGGATTTATTGGGGAATATTTTTTTTTTTTTTTACTAATTTATTTAGCGATTTTTTTTTAATTATTTTTAACACTTTTTTTTTTTTTTTTTACTTTATTACCTTGTCCCAGGTGGGACATCACTGTCCTGTGACAGATCGCTGATCTGTCACATCACAGATCACTGTGACAGATCAGCGATCTGACACAGGCACTGCTGCAGACTTCCTCATGCCTGTGCTTTGCAGGCACTGAGGAAGCCAGCTTCCTCAGGCCCCCGAAGGCCCCCGTCGCCATCTTGGATTCGGGGGCCTGGAGGAAAGGAGCCCCCCGCAGCAGCGCTGCACATTGCGCTGCCGTGGGGGGCTCAGGGAAGCACGGAGGGAGCCCCCTCCCTGCCGATGCTTCCCTTTAACCCCCGGTACACCGCGATCGCGTTTGATCGCGGTGTGCAAGGGGTTAACGTGTCGGGGGCGGTCTGTGACCGCCCCTGACACATTGTGCCGGGTGTCAGCTATGATAATTAGCTGACACTCGGCCGCGATCAGCGGCGCTCACCACGTGGGCGCCGCTGATCGCGATGACGTAATATTCCGTCCATGGTAATTAGGTCCATGGTCACATGGACGGAATATTACGTCAATTGTAGGTAAGGGGTTAATGGCTTTTTATAGAACAGAACAAATGTGATACGTCAGCTAAAATGCAGCTGTTTTTTCTTACATGCCTTTCTTTTCCAAAGCCTCTAAAGAAAATGCAAGAAAACGGCACAAGTTCAGCAGCGTCTTTAGACGCACGGCGAGCAGCAGTTTTGACATCACATCCTCTTTGCTTGGACGGTAAAACACAGCAGATTTTCTGCCCCCAAAATCCAGCGTTCATACTATGTGTGAACACGACCTAATCTGCAGCATATTGTGCTTTTATTTCTGCTCAACGTAAACTGACCTGCGGTTTACACATCCGCAACATGGCAATCTCTCTTGTGGATACGCTGAGTTTTCCGGGCCGATTTTTCACATAGACTTGCATTTGATGCCGAAAATCTGCATGTAAAAAAACACGTGTGGTTTTAGTATGTTTCCTCAGCGGGAATGCATCACAAGCACATGTAATCCGCACCTAAGAATGTCAATAAAGTTTTGTCAAAGCCAAATACCAGGAAGTATCAAAAACAAAGCAGCTTTATTTAAAGCACGATTCACCAACCAGAGACCAAAAACGCGAAAAAAATCACACAGACGCAATGAAAAAAACCCCCGCAAGTAACCTAATTTAAATAATAGTGCAACGTCAAAGCTCATCATGGAAACGTAGCCTAAAAATACGCAGTTACGTTTTCAAATCAAAGATCTTCTGCACTATAAAAACACATATAAAAAGTCTGCAACAAAAACACAGTAAAAACCCCACAATAGTCAGAGAAAATTGTTATTGAGTAGAGTTGAGCTGACACCTGCAGAATTATATAAAGAAAATAGATGCACAGCTGATTGTAAGGTGCTACACAAGTATTGGCAACCAGTAGTGAGGTAAAAAGACAATACATAATTTTCAGTTTGATTTTTCTCTTTCTAGGTATATTTTTGAGTAAAATGTAAATTGCTCTTTTATTCTATAAACTACTGACAACGTCTCCAAATTTCCAATTTTGCATTTATTTTCAGAAAATGAGAAATGTTCAAAATAACAAAAAAATGCAGTGCTTGCAGACCTCAAATAATGCTAAGAAAACAAGTTCATAATCATTTAGAAAAAACAATACTAATGTTTTAACTCAGGAAGAGTTCAGAAATCAATATTTTGTGGAATAACCATGATTTTTAATCACAGCTTTCATGCTTTCCACCAGTCTTTCACTCTGCTTTTGGGTGACCTTATGTCACTCCTGGTACAAAAATGTAAGCAGTTCTTTGTTTGATGGCTTGTGACTATCCATCTTCCTCTTGATTACATTCCAGAGATTTTCAATGGGGTCCAGGTCTGGAGATTAGGCTGGCCATTACAAGGATTTGATGTGGTGGTCCTTCATATAAAACACTGATTGACCTAGCTGTGTGGCATGGCGCATTGTCCTGCTGGAAAAAACAGTCCTCAGAGTTGGGGACCATTACCTGAGCAGAAGGAGTCAGCTGTTTTTCCAGGATAACCTTGTATGTGGCTTAATTCATACATCCTTCGCAAAGAGTAACCTGCCCAATTCCAGCCTTGCTGCAGTCCTCTATGGTTCAATCCTTATGGTCTTTGGCAAACTTAAGCCTGACTCTCCTTTGCTTCTCATTGATGAAAGGCTTTTTTCTAGCTTTACATGACTCGAGCCTTGCCTCTAGGAGCATGTTACGAACTGTTCTTGCTGTGCACTTCACCCCAGCTGCCATTTTCCATTCCTTTTGTAGGTCACTTGATGACGTCCTGCGGATGCTGAGTGACATTCGAATAAGATGACGGTCATCCCGGTCAGTGGAGAGTCGTTTTCGCCCTCTTCCGGTCTGTAGCTTTGTTGTCCCCAATGTCTGCTGCTTGACCTTATTGTAATGGACAGCTGTCTTACAAATTTTAAGGATGAAGGCAACATGACGCTCACTGTATCCGTCTGCTAGCAAAGCCAGAATTGAGCCCTTTTCCCCACTCAAAACTTTTCTTTTCAACTCCTTTGGCATGGTTAAAAGTTATTTTTTCATTCCTATTACTTTTGGGATATTACTAGCGCTTGTTTTGCAATCCAGCTTGTCTGTCACGTCCGCCATGTCTGCCATGTCTGTTTGTCTCAAGAACTCCTGGAGCGATGTGCATGCGCATGTTTTGTCTGCTGTCCTGCATGTTCGCTAGAGCTGTGTGCAGACTCACCTCATGTCTGAGCTGCAGGATCCCTGCGTTTCTGCTCTGCCTTCTGTGATCTTCTCGTCATGTCTGGAGTCCTTGATCATGTGATGTTTCTTAAGATCCTGCACTGTCTGGTTCTGCAATCATCTCGTCATGTCTAGAATCCCGGATCATGTGTTCTTCCTAGGATCCTGCACTGGTTGGTTCGGTGATCATCTCGTCATGTCTGAAACCCTGATCATGTTACGTTTCCTAAGATCCTGCACTGTCTGGTTCTGCTATCATCTCGTCATGTCTAGAATCCCGGAAGTTCTCCCCTGGTCCTGACCTGGAGGAGGAGGTGCTATGCCCTATATCAGGCCGCCTCTTCCTATGCTCAGGGCCTGATTATTGTGTTGCTTCCCTGCAAGGCTCTGGGTCTGTGGGGTTGCTCCCTCTATTCTGTGCCCTTGCACTTTGCTCTGTAGCGCGTCTCTGCACACGCCCCATGCTCGTATTCCGCCTCTTGTCTTGTGTTGTCTCTCGTGCCATGTTTGTCTTTGCCTTGCCTTGTAGTCCTTCTGCTGTTCTTTGTCTTAGTCTGTTTTGCTATGTCTCGCCTTAGCTATGCTTTGACTTGTAGTCCTTCCTGTGTTCTCTGCCTCGCCTGTTTTGCTATGTCTTGCTTTTGCTATGCTTTGACTTGTAGTCCTCCCTGTGTTCTCTGCCTTGCTATTCCTTGCTTTGTGTTCCTCCCTATGGTCTCAGTCTTTGCTTGCTCTGCCTCGCTCTCTCCTATGGTGCTCTGTAGTGCTCCCTGGCACACGCACCATTTCTCCTCTCCTTAGTGCTCGTTTCTTTGTCTAGTCCCAAGGTCTTCCCTTGGCCCGGCTCTGGGCTTCTGCCTACGCTCCGCTGCTAGACTCTGTCCTCTCTCTGACCTGGCTCTGTTTCTGCCTGTATTCCTTGCCTTGTTCCCTGCCTTGTCCTTGCATTGAACCCCGGCGTGGGTTCCCCTTGGCCGTCTCCTGTGCCGTGGTAAGTGCCACGTGTTTGTGTACAGCCGTGTGTACTGGCCAGTGTGGCGTGCCCCCTGCGTGGCTCCTAGCACGCAGCCCTTCCTTGTGCCTTGGCGTGGCTCCTAGCACGCACCCTGCCTTGAACCCTGGCGTGGCTCCTAGCACGCACCCTGCCTTGAACCCTGGCGTGGCTCCTAGCACGCACCCTGCCCTGAACCTGGCGTGGCTCCTAGCACGAAGGTTCCTTTGCCCCCTCCTGTGCCTTAGTCGTGCCTCGTGCTGGCGTTACAGCCGTGTGCATTGGCCAGTGAGGTGTGCGTCCCTGCGTAGCTCCTAGCACGCAGCCCTGCTCTGAACCCTGGCGTGTCTCTACACGCACCCTGTCTTCTGCCTTGGCGTGTCTCTACACGCACTCTGTCTTGTGCCTTGGCGTGTCTCTACACGCACTCTGTCTTGTGCCTTGGCGTGTCTCTACACGCACTCTGTCTTGTGCCTTGGCGTGTCTCTACACGCACTCTGTCTTGTGCCTTGGCGTGTCTCTACACGCACTCTGTCTTGTGCCTTGGCGTGTCTCTACACGCACTCTGTCTTGTGCCTTGGCGTGTCTCTACACGCACTCTGTCTTGTACCTTGGCGTGTCTCTACACGCACTCTGTCTTGTACCTTGGCGTGTCTCTACACGCACTCTGTCTTGTACCTTGGCGTGTCTCTACACGCACTCTGTCTTGTACCTTGGCGTGTCTCTACACGCACTCTGTCTTGTACCTTGGCGTGTCTCTACACGCACTCTGTCTTGTACCTTGGCGTGTCTCTACACGCACTCTGTCTTGTACCTTGAACCTTGGCGTGTCTCTACACGCACTCTGTCTTATACCTTGTACCTTGGCGTGTCTCTACACACACTGTCTAATTCTATGCTTTGGCGTGGCTACACACGCACCCTGTCTCGTTTGCGAACCTTGGCGTGTCCCCTACACACGCACCTTGCCTTGCACCTAGTCTTGAACCCTGGTGTGTCCCCTACACACGCACCTAGCCTTGAACCCTGGCGTGTCCCCTACACACGCACCTAGCCTTGGACCTTGGCGTGTTCCCTAAACACGCACCCTGCTTGGATATCTGTCGTGCCTCCTTACCTGAACCCTGGTTTGCCTGCCGGATGCCCGGAACCTGCCGACCGTTGCCAGAGGTCCGGAACCAGATGACTACGGCCTGATGTCCGGAGCTGACGTCCGCAGCCTGATCCCTGGACCCTGTCGGTTTTCCAGCAGTCCGGAGTCCGATGCCATTATGCCATTACCTGTGCCTAGGCGTGCCATCTGGCACGTACCATGTTATGGACCTTGGCGTGCCCACGCGCGCACCTTGCACGTTTTGCTTGTTTTCTCTGTATGTGATCTTGTGTTATTCTAATGAAGATACCTTGCACCTACGTCTAGTCTCGTCTTGCTTCCTGCTCGTCTTTGTCGTCAGACACTCGTCTAGTGTCCCCTGAGCCGGCCGTCTGGTCCCAGCAGTCGTGGTGGCTCACCCCCTTGGTCTTGCCCCTGACACTCCCTGTATAGGGGGTGGATTCTCACAAGGTCAGCTCGCCCTCGGTGGGTGGGTGCCACGACCCAGAGGGTCCACTCAAAAAATGGGCTCAGCAGGAGCTGAGTCCGTCACATTGTCCTATTGCAAGAGGATTGTGAACACCACAGCAGGGTTATTTATATTTTCCTTTGTTAAACATGATTTGGTTCAGGTGATCACCTAATCAGAAGCACATTAAGTAGAATGACATGTACTCTGATTGGAATTCATTTGACACTGGAATGGAATGGCTGTCAGACATGTAAAGAAGCTGATTTTTACAAAACTGTGCAGTGGTCTTGTTCTGTCTCCGACATAATTCACAACCTTTAACTGTCTATTTTGATAATATATAATGATTTGATGTGAATATCCATAGTATTCAGTTTCAGCCATGGGTTTGGTGTTTTCATTGTTTTTGGCTCCATCTAGTGACCAGGGTCATAACTTCATGTTATTATGCATTGTACTTCCTGAATTCTACTTCCCGCTCTTCACAATGCATTTTGGGAAGGTTTGCAAAGCACCCTGGTAAGTTGTAAAGCATCATGGTTAAGTCCAGCCCCCATTTTTCCCTCCAGTTCTCCATTTTCTATCAAGCCTGCATTTTGTGAACATCTCATTTCTCTACCCCCCTTGCGTCAGCATCGCTGGTAGGTGGTCACGCTTCCTATATCTAATTCTATCTCATACTACTCTGCTTAGTTAGCTCCCCCTGGTTAGCTATTAGTGCAGATATGCATAACATAGATTATCATGTATTCCTATGAACCCAGTACTGATTGTATTTATATGTTTTGTTGTAATTTCACCACACCTATATACACCACGTTCAATAAAGCACAGATTCAACTACAGTCTCCCTTATTGGACCCCAGTATAGCGGTTTAGCTGCTTCCTAAGCTACATGAATCCCGGTTCATTTACTGAGGACATGACAGTGAAACAGCGGCTCTCCAGCTAGTGGGAATACAGAGAGAAGAGTCTTCCATCTTGCAGGACCGCAGTAAAACAACAGCTAGCCAGCTAGTGGGAACTCAGAGATAGAAGAGTCTTCCATCCTGCAGAGGCCAGTTGCACATCACCATCCAGCTAGTGCAATTCAGGGAAAAGACAGCCTTCACCCAGCTTGCAGGAACTAGTAAACTGCAGAAATCCATCTAGTGAGATTCAAGTCACCGGCTACACAGACTAACACAGCTACAGCAATCTCTGCCCAGTCAAGCATCCCTCCAAGACACCATGTCCCACAAATCACACAGGACAAAATCTGCTACATCGGTCTCCTCAAAGACTGTATCCATCAGCAGCGCGGTTGCCATTGCCCGCGCAAATGCGGAATCCGCCAAAATGCGAGCACGCTATGCTGAAGAAGAGATGCAACTTAAATTAGAGAAGGCATGCCTAGAAGATCAAGAGAGAAAGTCACGCATAGAGAGAGGATCAAGAGAGAAAGAGGCAGTTAGAGAAGGCATGTGTGGATGCCGCCTTGGAGAGCCTAGCAGTAAAAAGAGAGGCTGCTGCAGCACTAGCAGAGGCAGAAGCACTAGAAGCCGCGCACAACCCTGAGCTGCATAGCCATAGCAGTGCGTCAAGTCTGAAGTTGCCACTGCAAGATTCACCACAACGCACATCTCAGTATGTAAATTAACTTCCTGATCCAAACTATAACCAAGATCACGACACATCCAGTGATACGAGTGAGAGTCATCATGAGGCTCAGCTCCAGCTAAACGTGGAGCAAAACAACTCTGCTAATGTCTTCCTTGCCCCTCGCCAGGTAACCAACGTGAATCACCTTGCTGACACATCGCACGTCAGACCGAATCAATGTGACACCGGCTGGCGCCACCCTGAGGATACTAGCAGGTATGAATGCACCTCACATCACTATCAGGGTGACCCATCACCAGTATATTCTGCTGACAACCGGTTCACATCAGAATTTGCTAAGCTCATCACACGACGTGATCTGGTTACCAAGGGACTCATGAAATTCACTGACCACGCTGAAGGTTACAGAGCTTGGAAAGCTTCCTTCCAAAATGTCTGTTACACCCGGCCCTGTCCTGGCGCGGCGCCCAGGTCTGCCACTGTTACACCTGGTCCCCGTCCTGGCGCTGCGTCCAGGTCTGCCGCTGCCCTCCGTTATGGGCACTCACCTCGAGCCTCACATGCTGTCCTTAGGCAGCAGCCGGCCTCCTATGGATCTCATGCTGCTGCTCAGCATTCAGGCCTCCCTCCTGCCTCCACCTCCTGGCGTCCTATAAGGAGATCTGTAGCTAAGGCTATTAGGGCACGCCCATCCGCTCTCCTGCCTCCTTAAAGGGACGGTGTGCATTATTGAAAAAGTGCAGTTAACCAATGGCAGCGAACTGGCTGCTATTTCTGGCCTCTCCTCTATAGGGAGAGCGCCGGAGCAACGAGTATCTATCATTGCTACATCCGGTTCTCATGCTAACCTGTCTGCGCTGCATCTGCAGTCCCTGTGCATTTTCTAATGCTCTCTGTCTCCACAGCATATCACTATCCTGTGCCTTCTGGTTATATCTGCAACCATCTGGGCGAAAGCCATCCCATTCCGCCAACAGCTATCCGTGTCTGAGGACTGTGTGAAGGTCACTGGAACTGACTCCTACCATCTACCTGGATCCAGGACCCGGCTCATTACGGACTCTGCTGTAACTACTGTTATGCCTTTTGGTCCCGCTGGGACAGCTGCCACGTGTTCGGGGTCTAACTGGAGGTAGCACCTGTGTCCTCCGGGTATTCTATTCTGGCCCTGTCTGAGGGGCTTTACTACGGGTACCCAGGGCTCACTAGTCACGCCCCCTTCGGAGCCCCCCGAACCGTGGTCCCGAGGTTCCACTTTAAAAATAAAAACAAATGTGAACTTCACCATCTCTGCCTCCGCTTCCATTCGTTACAATGTCACTAGAGACTTGGGGCTACAACACAGGGAAGAGGAGAAATGCAAAGTACTACATCTGGGCAATAAAAATGAAAAAAGCATATATAGAATGGGAGGAATAGGGCTAAGTGACAGCACATGTGAAAAAGACTTGGGTATACTAATAGATCACAGACTGAATATGAGTCAACAGTGTGATGCAGCAGCAAAAAAGGCAAATGCAATTCTAGGATGTATTAACAGAAGCATACAGTCTAGATCACGTGAAGTAATTATTTCCCTCTACTCCTCTTTGGTCAGACCTCATCTGGAATATTGTGTCCAATTTTGGGCACCACATTTTAAAAAAGACATCAACAAACTGGAGCAAGTTCAGAAAAGAGCGACCAGAATGGTGACCGGTCTGCAAACCCTGTCTTATGAGGAAAGGTTGCAGGATTTGGGAATGTTTAGTTTGCAAAAGAGAAGACTGAGAGGAGACTTAATAGCTGTCTACAAATATCTAAAGGGCTGTCACATTGTAGAAGGATCAACTTTATTCTCATTTGCACAAGGAAAGACTAGAAGCAATGGGATGAAGCTGAATGGGAGGAGACACAGATTAGATATTAGAAAAAACTTTTTGACAGTTAGAGTGATCAATGAGTGGAACAGGCTGCCACGAGAAGTGGTGAGTTCTCCTTCAATGGAAGTCTTCAAACAGAGGCTGGACAGACATCTAACTGGGATGATTTAGCGAATCCTGCTTTGAGCAGGGGGTTGGACCAGATGGCCCAGGAGGTCCCTTCCAACTCTAAAAAAAAATTATAATTATAAAAGAGATAGACCTCTTAGTCAATTACCTAGGAGAAGAGTCAGTCAAACGCACAGTAAGGATCAGAGACATTAACATAAACCACCCCCAAATCGGCCTCAAAGAGATCTGGAAGAGGCTGGATGAGTGTTACGACTCAGCAGAGGTCTTAGAGAGAGCCTTGTTCAAAAGAATCAATGACTTTCCTAAGATATCTAACAAACGTCTCCCAAAACTTAGAGAGATAGGTGACCTGCTACAGGAGGTCCTAGTTGCCAAATGTGAAGGTGACCTACAAGGACTCGCATATCTTGAAACAGCCAAAGGTGTTAACCCTATAGTCCAAAAGTTGCCCTACAATCTACAGGAGAGGTGGCTCACACGTGGTTCCACGTACAAATACAAACACAGTGTTTCATTCCCTCGTTTCTCTGTCTTTGTAAACTTTATACACGAACAAGCGACAATCAGAAATGATCCCAGCTTTGACTTTGCAATGTCATATGCCGCACCACCACCAGCTGCAAACCCACGCAGAACATCTGTGGCAGTGCACAAGACTTATGTTTCTTCTCCAAGTTCCAATTACAGGTCTGCTGGCTGCTCTCAATCAGAGACAAAGGTGCAGGACCCTGACAAGCAGTGCCCACTCCATCAGAAGCCTCATCCTCTCATGAAATGCAGAGCCTTCAGAGGAAAATCTATGCCGGATCGCAGAAGCTTCCTGAAAGAGAACGGTGTCTGCTATAAGTGCTGCTCATCCACCACTCATCTCGCCAAGAATTGTAAGGTCAGTGTAAAATGCACAGAATGTGGCACCACAGATCATAACACTGCCCTACACCCTGGCCCAGCTCCATGGAGTGCACAAAACACGCCAGCTGACAGTGAGCATGGCGAGGAGGAAAGGAGCACTGATGCAGCTACGCCAGAGATCACTTCACAATGTACTGAAGTCTGTAAAGGGACAATAGACAGTAGGTCTTGTTCTAAAATATGCCTCGTCAGAGTGTACCCAAAGGGCCATAGAGACAAAGCTGTAAGACTGAATGCTATCTTGGATGATCAAAGTAATTGATCCCTGGCTAGATCAACATTCTTTGACCTATTCAACATCAAAGGGCCAAGCACTCCCTACTCATTAAAGACATGTGCAGGTACTGTAACAACAGCAGGTAGGAAAGCTACTGACTACCAAATTGAGTCCTTAGACAATTCTGCCTACCACTACCTACAATCATCGAGTGTAATCAGATCCCAGACAACAGATCAGAAATCCCTACACCAGATGTGGCAATCCATCATGCTCACTTGAAACAAATAGCACACCTTATACCGGAACTCGACCCTCAGGCACATATAATACTGCTGTTGGGAAGAGATATCCTACAGGTTCATAAAGTGAGAAGTCATATCAATGGACTCCACAACGCTCCTTATGCCCAAAAGCTAGACCTAGGATGGGTCATAATAGGAAACGTATGCTTGGGACACATGCATGCCCCATCTTCTGTGACAAGTATGCTAACAAATACATTGGAGAAAGGACGCCCATCTCTGTTTCAACCTTGCAACAATGAGTTCCATGTCAAGGAACTACCACACAGCATCCAACTACCTAATCATTTAATAGACTTTACTCATGACAGCAGTATGGTGTCGGGATGCTATAAGGATCAGTTGGGGTGCACAGTCTTCCAGAGAACTAAGCAAGACAACCAAGTAGCAATGTCGGTAGAGGACAAGTTGTTCTTAGAGGTAATGGACAAGGGACTCGTAAAAGATGAGACCAACAGCCGGGTCGCACCTCTTCCCTTCAGAACCCACAGACCACGTCTACCAAACAACAGAGATCAGGCATTCAAACGTTTCTCCTCTATCAAACATAATCTGCAAAGGAAGCCAGAGATGAGAGATCACTTTTTCTCCTTAATGTCAAAGATATTTGAGAACTGCCATGCAGAACTAGCTCCGACTCTCAAAGGCTCTGAAGAATGCTGATTCCTACCCATGTTTGGAGTATACCATCCTAAGAAACCGGGCCAAATTAGAGTGGTGTTTGACTCCAGTGCTAAGTTTGATGATATCTCCCTGAATGATGTTCTACTGACAGGACCAGACCTCAATAACAAACTGCTGGGAGTACTTATGCGCTTCTGTAAGGATTCCATTGTCTTCATCGCTGACATCCAGCAAATGTTCCATTGTTTCCTTGTGAGAGAGAGACAGGAACTTCCTAAGATTCTTCTGGTAGAGAGGCAATGATCCTACTAAAGAGGTCACAGAGTACCGCATGAGAGTGCACATCTTTGGCAACAGCCCTTCTCCTGCAGTTGCCATTTATGGACTCAAAAGGTCAGCTCAAGAAAGAGAAACAGAGTACGGATCAGATGTCAGACAATTCATTGAAAAAGACTTTTATGTTGATGACTGTCTGAAAGCCATGCCTTCAAATGAGACTGTCATCAGTCTTCTCAAGAGAGCCCAAGAGATGCTTGCTTACTCCAACCTCAGACTTCACAAAATAGCCTCAAACAGCCAAGAACTCATGAAAGCATTCCCTTCACAAGACTTATGTAATGGTCTCAGAGACCTGGACCTGGGGTCAGACCCCACGCCAATGCAACGCAGCCTCGGGCTTCTCTGGAATATACAGTCAGACACTTTCACCTTTCAGGTCAGCCAGGAAGAAAAGCCTTTCACACGCAGAGGTGTCCTGTCTACCATCAATAGCCTGTATGATCCCTTGGGTTTTGCAGCTCCTGTTACTATACAAGGCAAAGCCATACTAAGAGACTTAACTAAGGAAACATCTGGCTGGGATGCACCTCTACAACCTGATAAGAGAATCCTGTGGGAGGTATGGAAGAACTCTTTATCAGTCCTCTCCAATCTGAATGTTCCAAGACCATACACCCCTGTGGCGTCTACAGAAATACAAAGACTATGTATTTGCAGATGATTCTGTCAAAGCAATTGCTGCTGTTGCCTATCTCAAAACTGTGGACTCCAAATGTTAGAGCCACATTGGATTCGTTATGGTGAAGGCCAATATTGCTCCACAACCAGAGCACACTATACCAAGGTTAGAACTTTGTGCAGCAGTCCTAGCCGTCGAGTTAGCAGAGTTCATCACATCCGAGATGGATATCGACCTGATACAAGCAAAGTTCTACTCAGACAGCAAAGTAGTCCTAGGATACATCCACAATGAAACCAGATGATTCTACATTTATGTCAACAACAGAGTGCTACGAATTAGGAGATCAGTTCATCCAAAATAGTGGCTTTACATTCCCACACACCAAAACCCTGCAGATCATGCAACTAGAGCAGTTGACACAAGTCGACTAGAGAGCACAACATGGCTCTCAGAACCAAAACTATTGTACACTGAGGAACGTTGTCCAGACACCTTTGAACCAGTAGGAGAGGACTCAGATGCTGAAATCCACCCTCAGGTGTCTACACTTTATACATTGACTCCAGCTACTCTCCTCACCCAGAAAACAGAACTATCCAGTGCCCCTCCAGGAGGATTCGACGCTAAGGACCTCTACAAGCACCAATGGAGACAGGTACAAAGTCTTGCCAATACATTCTGGGACAGGTGGCGCAAGCAGTATTTGTCTACCCTGCAGCCACAGGCGAAGTGGCAATCTACCAGACCTAATCTGAGGATTGGTGACCTCATCCTTGTGAAAGACTGTCAAGTCCATCAAAACCAGTGGCCACTTGGACTAGTGACTGCAACATTCCCGAGTAAAGATGGCAATGTCCGCAAAGTCGAACTTAGGATAGCCAAAGGGGACGAACTTAAGACATTCTCCAGACCAGTGACTGAGCTGGTCCTATTGTTGTCTTCGGAGAATAAGAATAGTGACATCCATTTGATGCCAGACGGGGAGTGTTCTGTCTCCGACAATTCACAACCTTTAACTGTCTATTTTAATAATATATAATGATTTGATGTGAATATCCATAGTATTCAGTTTCAGCCATGGGTTTGGTGTTTTCATTGTTTTTGGCTCCATCTAGTGACCAGAGTCATAACTGCATGTTATTATGCATTGTACTTCCTGAATTCTACTTCCCTCTCTTCACAATGCATTTTGGGAAGGTTTGCAAAGCACCCTGGTAAGTTGCAAAGCATCATGGTTAAGTCCAGTCCAGCCCCCATTTTTCCCTCCAGTTCTCCATTTTCTATCAAGCCTGCATTTTGTGAGCATCTAATTTCTCTACTCCCCTTGCGTCAGCATCGCTGGTAGGTGGTCACGCTTTCTATATCTAATTCTATCTCATACTACCCTGCTTAGTTAGCTCCCCCTGGTTAGCTATTAGTGCAAATAAACTATGTTATGCATATCATGTATTCCTATGAACCCAGTACTGATTGTATTTATATGTTTTGCTGTAGTTTCACCACATCCATATTCCCTACATTCAATAAAGCACAGATTCAACTACAGTCTCCCTTATTGGACCCCGGTATAGCTACATGAATCCCAGTTCATTTAGTGAGGACATGACAGGTCTCTTAATTTTTGCCATAGCTGTATATACAGTATATATTATATGTTATTTATTTGCTTATAAATATGAAAAATTCCAAAGTTGAAATTTTTTAAAATCAAAGTATCACTATATCAAAAACCATGATATAGTAATTATTAATCTCTTATAAATAAATTCACTATCGATACACCTCTATATACAGATAACTGCAGAAAACATTCAGATAAAAAGCATTTACCTGTGAACACAGCTTCAGAGTTACATTTCTATTATTTATGGATTTAATGGAGAAAAAATAAATCAATTCTATATGAACAATGTATTTTGCTGGTTGCTACAATTACAAGGATACCAAATATGTCCAAGTTATTTGCTGAACTGAGGGTGGCACGGTGGCTCAGTGGTTAGCTCTGCAGGATTGCAGCGCTGGGGTCCTGGGCTCAAATTCCACCAAGGACAGCATCTGCAGGGAGCTTGTATGTTCTACCCATGTTTGTGTGGGTTTCCTCCCACATTACAAAGACATACTGATAGGGAATTTAAATTGTGTCTGTAAAGCACTGTGCTTAGCGCATAAATTGACCAATTCATGTTTTTTTTTTATAGTTGTATGTATTAGCCTTCTGACTGAGCACTCCGCCCCTTAGCCTCAGGCGTTTTTAATTGCAGCAGCATCCTACTCTTCCATAGAGATCTAGACTTCAGTCTAAGAGTGGATTCACATTAGGTTCCCAGAGAGATGTAGACTGTCTAAAAGAGGATTGGCATTAGGTCCTGGCAACGAGAATCACCTTACCGTGGCTGCCAGGTACACATGAATTGGCCAATTTATGCGCAAAGCATTCTCAGTTTTTCATATTTCTAGTGCAGTAATGCAATTCAATTTTTATATGTAATGTTTGCATGCTATAGCGCTACAGAGTGCTGCTTTATTTGTTTATTTTTTCCAAAGACCTTACAAAAGAACCAGGGGTAATTTATTACATGTGGAGGAAAGGCGATTCCATCAGCTAAATAGGAAATGGTTCTTTACAGTTAGAGCAGTCAGACTGTGGAATGCCCAACCACAAGAGGTAGTAATGATAGACATTATAACAACATAAAAAAGGGCTGGATGCTTTTCTCACAACAAATGGCATTGCAAGTTATAAATAATCCAGCGACAAAGGATGAATATCTAGTGGAGAAAGGTTGAACATGATGGACCTAGGCCTCTTTTTAAACCTATATAACTATGTAACTACTGTATGTACAGTAACTTCCCTTGTTTCCTTGTCTTGTAGTGCACTCGCTATATCTATAGGTGTCACTGTAGTACAAAGAAATCTATTATGAACCTTACTGTATTCTCACATTTACTCTATGAAATCACCTATCACTGAATATGTTTATATTGTATAGACCAACTGTAGACTCTAGGGCCACCCAGTATACTTGACACTTTCACTAAATATAGCTGAAACTAGAAGTCAAAACAAAACATACCCTAATAAAATATTGTTTAGCCAGATCCTAGTAGTAATAAGGAATCCAAAGCTTTTTTGCATAGTTGTCCTTAGTCCATGATTTGCCTACAGGTCCCATTCAGGTTATGTAACTTGGGTCTGTATGTCTGTATGTTGTCTTGGTGCACAATGTCTCATACGTGGACCGCGCATTAATCAATGTCGTGGATGGTAATGACATTGTGTATGTGCCCCTCAGAAATGCCGATAAGCTGTACACAGATTCAGTTACGTCTATGATTTTGGGATGTGACTAGCCCATGAATTCACATGATCTTGTGAACTCAGCCAAAGAGGGAATGCTTCAGTTGCAATGTTTAATCCACACATGGAAATAATGTATTATAGTGCATTCCCATTTACTTAAAAAAATGTTTCTATTGGGAATTGCATTTTACTGCAAATATGACCATAGTAATGAATGTGATTATTAGTCCCATGGTATTCATGAGTAAAAACATGTTAAACGTGTTTCACATGGAAAAACCATAAACACTGGATTTCAAAGCAGCAATAATTCAGTGTGCTCTTCCAAGAAATTACTTAGGTCAAATTTAGACGTTCATGTATGGACGATGATATACAGACTGACCGAGGATCTCCCGACCCGAACTCAACAGCCTTATATGAATCTGTGAGGCTGTTTAGTTTGGGTTGGGAGGTCTGCGGCCAGATTGTACATCATGGTCTGTACAAGAACCATATTTCACATATGTCTAAATTTGTCCTTATGGGGAGTGTCATCTCTGAAATCCCTTTCAAAACTTTCCCAAAATATGATGTACAGTTACGTCATATACCGGGTCCCTGACTTTGATTTGGCCTCTAACAGTTACAGATGAAGCAGAGCTCCGCCTGTGACTGTTAACCTGTTAAATGCCGCTGTTATTCATCATTCTATGCGCCCATTGGCACATCCATGACATCCTTGCAGGGCACCAATGGTTTGCCATGACTGCCAGGGGTCTGCTGAAGACTCCAGTGCCTGTCATGACAGTTCTTCTGTGAAAGCCAGCCTGTACCTGGCATTCATAAGAGACCGTGAATTTCACTATACACAGTTGTATTGTAAGGCTACTGCTTATAGCACAAGCGAGACCACAAGGAATGCCCTAAGGTTGGAGTCACACTAACCAGCGCAAAATACGCTCCGTAGTTTACATGCGTAATACGGATGAATGACCCCTAAATAGTGCTCCGTAGGTCATCCGTAAGCCAGGTGCGCTCGCGTATTTTGCGCATGTCTGCATCCGTATGTAATCCGTATGGTATCCGTATGCAATCCGTATGGCGAGATTTTCTCGCAGCCTTGCAAAATGGACATTTAACGGTTTTGAGGCCTGCTAACTATTTAAATCATTAGCCTGCACCCTATTTCTACACTCAGAAACAGGTGGCTGCCTCCATACTGTCCATTTGTGAGCTTGCTTTCACGAGGTGTGTTGGTGTTCTTTGTGCAACATGGCAGAGGGTCTGAGATTCAATACAACTGAGCAGGTTCTCTTGAACTGGCTTTTGTCACGGCGCTTTGGCCAACCATACCCAGTGATAGTGGATCCGCGGAGGAGGAGACGCATGTGGGTCCATCCACTTTTGAGGCAACGACTCACAAGAGGTCATTTTCACCGCCTCTATTCTTCTCTGCGGGAGCATCCTGAGAAATTTTACCAGTACTGTCGCATGAGCATTTCCACATTTGATCGACTCTTGGAGACAGTGCGCCCTGGGATAACCTTTCAGGACACAAGGATGGGCAAAGCGATATCTGCAGAGGAGCGACTTCTACTCACAATACGGTATGTACTATACAACCACATTCTCTATGTTCATAATGTGTGTGCTAAAGTATGTTTTTTTGCCATCTTGGACAAAGTTTTATGCCCTCATCTTACTCCAAATATGTTTCAACTTACACACCAGAATGTTAGCTCTAATATGTACTGCATATCACTTAGTCATTGTGGAACCAAATATGTGTGTGTCATTCTATCTCAATTCCTCCCAAGTTTGGTCGGCATGTAACTGATGTTTTTGGACTTTAGGCATTCTAAACTTATCAATTTATGTTGTTCTACAGCTTCCTGTCCACTGGCCTGTCTTATACCGCCCTCCACCATGAGTTTCTCATTGGAAGATCAACTATTTCAGGCATAGTGAGGTCTACATGTACAGAAATCTGGACAAGACTCCATCAAGTGGTCATGCCCGAGCCCAGGATGGAAGACTGGTTGAGGATATCAAGGGACTTTGAGGAGGACTGCCAGTTTCAAAATTGTATTGGGGCCCTGGATGGCAAACATATCCGGGTGCGTAAGCCGCCGAACTCTGGCTCCCAATTCTTCAATTATAAACAATACTTTTCTGTTGTATTGTTGGCTCTGGTAGACCCTCAATACAAGTTTATAATTGGTGACATTGGGGCCTATGGAAGGACGGGAGACTCTAGAGTCTTCAAAACTTCCATAATGGCTCGGCGGCTACGCACCAACCAGTTGGATCTACCACCACCACGCCAGCTACCAGGCTCCCCTGAAGAATCAGTCCCTTATGTCCTTGTGGCAGATGAGGCCTTTCTGTTATCGCGCAATGTCATGAGGCCATATCCCCGGCGCAACCTTGACCACAGGCGCTGAATTTGAAACTTGCGCCTATCACGTGCTAGGCGACTGGTGGAGTGTTCCTTTGGGATTCTTTGTGCCAAATGGCGGGTACTACAGTCTGCCATTCAGTTGAGTGAACAAAATGTGAATGAAGTTGTGAAAGCCTGTGTTGTTCTGCCTAACTTTACCAGGATACATGATTGTTCCTCCTCTGATGGTGTTGTGCGTAGGCCGGACAATGTGCGCAGGGTGAGACCACCTATGAACCCTCAACGTAGACCACTCTCTGGCCTCAAAGTGCGTGATATTTTCACTAATTACTTTATCTCACCTGAGGGGGCAACTTCTTGGCAAGAGCATGCTGTGTCTATGTTATAATTTGTTTCTTTAAGTGTGTCTAAATATATATTACTCAACCCCTTATGATTCTATGACTGTTTCATTGCATTGGTTAGTGTATGTTAGTATGTTGTGAGGGATTGTGAAAAATCACACAGAGACGTTAACTATAGTAGACAAATTTTTAGTTTTGCCTTTTTTTTTTGTTTGCTTAAAGGCAAACATAATATGCCATAAG
Organism: Dendrobates tinctorius; assembly: GCF_039654945.1. Taxonomy (NCBI): domain Eukaryota; kingdom Metazoa; phylum Chordata; class Amphibia; order Anura; family Dendrobatidae; genus Dendrobates; species Dendrobates tinctorius. The sequence goes on along the minus strand of NW_027361673.1, from coordinate 27,847,722 downwards.
AACATTTTGGCAATGGGCCAAATGACCCTTTGTGCCTTCTTTAACTTTTTTGAAAAGTAACATTACATAACATAACCCAAAAAAATATTAGGCAATAACAACATTGCTGCATGAGAATATTAAACTAGATTTGAAAAAAAAAGGTGAGCTCCATCACCAAAATAAATGCTAAAAGATAACACTCACATTTCTTCATAATGTTTTCCAATCATAGAAAGATTCCACCATGACAGGCAAGGCTACCTCACGGCTTTCAGACAGATATTACCTGTCTGTAGAACAGAGACTATTTAACCATGCTATACTGGAAAGGATGACAAAACAAAACTCACTTGTTAAGACATAGAGAGAGCGTGATATTCTGAAGGCTGGTCGCCTTGATTTGTTTTACTATAGATTGCTAGCAAAAAAGGTGACTACTTCACTAAGGCCAGCACGCCTTTCCTAGGCATTAGCAAGTGAGTAGTGTATTTTCATCCTTTCATTTTACAGTATAGCGCGTTGAAATATTCTCTTTTGTACACACATGTAATATCTGTCTGAAAGGCGTGAGGTAGCCTTGCCTGTCATGATGGATTCTTTCATATGATTGGAAAACATTGTGAAAAAATTAGAATGTTAAATTATGTACAAAAGTTTGGTGATGGAGAACACCTGTTTTTTCCTTTCTATTTGGAGCACCAGTTAAACCGCACTGGACATCTCTGGACATCAGACTCATAAACCCTCATAGGTTGGGGAAGGGGAACGTGGAAGAGCAGCCTGTGGGTGCTGCTGGACACTGTGGCCAACATCGCCCTGTGTGGGGCCATACTGTTGCCCATGATGCTGGAATTGTCCTGCCTCCTGGGACTGTTGGGGATACTGGCCAGAGTAATGATGATGGTGAGGGGCATCTTGTTGGCTGTGGTAGGCACGTGGCTCATACCCACCAAGATAGCCAGATCGTCCCCAACCAGGTTGGGACCAGCCTCCAACACTGGGTGGGTACAAGTGGCCATATTGGTGGGGTTGGCTAGAGGCTGACATTTGGGGCTGCGGAGTAGAAGGTTGGGTAGTGGGAGGAAGGGGTTGAGGTGTTGGCCCATGTATTAGGGGCTGTTCGGACCCTGCTTGAGCAAGCATCTGTGTGGATGGTCTCATGCGCATTAGATTTCGGGGGGAGAGCTGCCACCTCTCCAGAAATTCGAAAACCTCATATGGGGTATTGGGAGGGGTGCTTGCATCAAGCAGGATCTGAATACATCCCCTAATACGGAGCCTGACCTCACGGGTAAGGGCACGGAGATAAAGGGTGAGGCTACGTGCGTAGGCCTCCTCCCCATCATCTGTAGTTACTCTAGATAGATAATTGAGCATCCCTGTGTCCACATTGGTCCTGCTCTCTTGAATAGTGAGCTGGCGCCTTCTTCGTGTTCGGCGTGATGTAAGAGCAGCCTGTGGGGAGGCCCTGATCTGGCCAGTTGGGCTGCTGCTCAAGTTGCCCGGCTCTTCCAGGATGGGCGATGGGGCAGCAGCAGACTGTCCTGGTGGTGTTGTGTGTTGGGCAGCCATTGGGTTGTCCTGTGATGCCTCATCTTCTGCCATCCTTCTTGTAGGGGGAGAAGATGGGCCAGCCACCTCATCCCCTACAGGATCTATTATGGGCTCTGCCTCTGAGGCCGTTCCTCGATCCGTAAGGTTGGATTGAGTTCTGTTATGAAATAGAACAGAGGCAAAAATACATCAATATTTTTGGCCCTGTAAAGTATTTGTGTAATATGGTGTGAGGTATCTACTTACGGTCTCAGATCCAGAATTGGGGCGAGGAAGGACAGCCAGTCATAGTAGATGTACTTCCTTTTTACATATCCATCATCCCCACTCCTGGACCGCTGCTGGCGTTCCCGGCGGTACTGGTCCCGGATGCTTCGCCAGCGTTTCATCACATCTTCCACTGCAATGTGACAGGAAATATTGTCAAAATCACATATTTGAGAGGTCACATTTTCTACCAGTAGTCTAGGCATGGGGCCTTCTGGGGTGTGCTTTCTACCCATGTTGGCATATGTAATTGGGCAGATACACAGGGTCTCTTTAGCTACACTTAATAATTGTTTTGTCTAGGACGATGAGGAGCTTGTGGCCTTACCCCAAATTATGGCTGTGTGAAGCCACGTGTCACATCCAAATGCCTCATGAGGCTAAAAGTACATGCACAGGAAGGGGGGTGCTGATTCTATATTCCTTTTTTCTTGCGCGCTAAGGTTACTGATGTTTTGCGTTGTACTTACGAATTTTATGCTGCTCCTCACGTTGGCGGTCACAAAAGTCATGGTACATCTGGCGCCTCCATGACGCCTCCTTTCTTGCCCGGTTTGCATAATTTGCATCACGTTGGTCCCAGATTTCGGGACGCTCCTGCACCAGGACAATGAGCATCTCAACATTTATGTACGTGGACGCCATGCTGCTGCTGTACTCCGTGTATGCTGACTTCCTGGATGTCTGGAGCGCTTTTTGAGCTCATTTGCATGTCTAGGCTTCCTGATGATGGATTGGCCCATTTCCTGTCACCAGCCAAAAGACCTGCGTATTGCTCGCAGGTCACACGTCTGGTCCGTATGTAATCTGTATTTTTTGCGCGCCCACAGACTTGCATTGGCGTACTACGGGTGTAGTACGCTGACAATCGCAGCATGCTGCGATTGGCACGGAGCGTAGGATACGGATGAGAAATATATGCGCCTGGTGCGAGTGACCCCATAGAGAATCATTTGTCCGTGTCTAATGCGTGCTTTTAGCGCCTCTCACTCGGTCGTATTCCTCGCCAGTGTGACCCCGGCCTTATACCAAAACACGGAGGACCGTGAGGCAAGCAGAAGACTGTATAGGAAAAACAAAGGCCCTCCAGAAACTAATTGCAAAACAGCATAATCTTTATTGAGTTAAACAAAAACAAGTACATAAAAAATATCATTGGAGATGAAAGCAAACAATGCAGAAATGGGAAAAAGCAAAAAAAAAACTGGACGGAAAAATGATAAAGCTGGTGTCCGGAAAGAATAAACACAAAATGAATCACATCCAATAATGTAAATACGGTACCTCTAGAATAAGTATATAAGTATACCAAAAATAGCACTGATTTAATGCATAAAGTGCATAGTGCAAAATAATTGTGCTATACAGGAGAATGCAGGACACATAAATTAGTTGATGACACTGAACATTTGCTGGGATTTGTTCCTGATCAACTCTATAGGGATAAAATAGTCCACAAATAGGATTTAAGTAAAATCATGAAAATAATTCATAAAGGGGATCAGAAACAAATAGTGCACACCATAGCTTAAGGTAAATTAACATTAGGCCATGTGCACACGGTGTGGATTCTGCTGCGGATCTGCAGCGTTTCAGGCTCTGCGGGTCCGCAGCAGATTTAGGTGCATTGTACAGTATCATTGTTTTCAATGGTAAACTGAAAAACGCTGTGCACATGCTGCAGATTTTTCCGAGTGGATTTGCTGCAGGTTCAAATCCGCAGCATGACAATTCTTTGTGCGGAATCCGCAGCGGTTTCACACTTTCTCAAATGTAGAGGTGTGAAACCGCAGGGCTAAACCGCAGGCTAATCCGCAGGTAAACCGCAGGTCTTTTGACCTGAGAATTTACCTGCGGATTTTTCCAAATCCACGTGGAAAAATCTGCAGGACCTCAAACTATGTGTGCACGTAGCCTCAAGCATATGTATAAACAAATAATCATAGATACCCAGAATTCAGGAGAGATCCAGTGTACCCCTTGACGAGCGTTTTGATGTAGATCTTCCTCAGAAGGGGTGCATTTGGGGGTCCTTTGTTTTTCTTATAGCACAAGCGATCAAACAAATGCAGGTTCATGTCCCCTAAGAGTACAGTAGAAAGTGAAAAAAAAACCATAAAAATTCAAATGAACCCCCTTTTCCCACATTAAAATAAAGTAATAAAATACATATACTATCGCTACATCCGTAAAACTCCCATCTATCAAATTATATAATAAATTAATCTAATCGGTAAACCACATAATAAAAAAAATTGAAACAACAGAATTGCAGGTTTTCACTTTTCACAACTCTGCAATAAAATGCAATAAGAAGCAATCAAAACATTATATCTACCCCAAAATAGCATCAATATCCTCTGGATAGTTTTTAAGGGAATCTTTTTGTACTTATGCAAAAAGGAAGGTCTAGAGCACCATAAGCAGAGCCACTCGGTGTGGAACACCCTTCCTCCAACAGTTGCACCTGATTTCTCGACTGCCTCTACATTAATTGACCGCAATGGTTTTATTTGTTCCAGCAATGTTTTTTTTTAACTTCCTCGCATTATCTTATTATCTTATTGTCATAGTCTCGGTGCATGCACAGAATATCTTTTCTCTGGGAATTTGTCGGCTGGAAAACTTCTGAAATATCCTTCAGCTATAGAAGAGAAATAACATTCTTGTTTCAGTTCAGAGTCTTGTGTCGGAAAAATGCTCTGAGCTCAGTAGAGTACATCAACACCTGTATAAGAGTGAAATTAGACAGTGCGGATGGCTATGAAGCCCAAACTCCGGCGGCGCCCTGCCCCAATGACTGGAATGGTGTGGGAAGAAATCTGATCATGTTATTTTCGTCTTTCAATGCTGAGTGCTAATTATTACACTGACATAATCTGGATGCTAAGTATAACCCCTAGGCTGCTCTGACTTTAGGTACAGAATCCTAACATGACAGGTTCCCTTTAAGAGACAGGGATAGAGTGCACATATTCTCTAAAAGCAATACCAAAAGATCAGCAGGAAGAGAGTGCTGGTAAGCATATGATCATACCAGGAGAAGGAGAGCAAGGGGGTGAAGTCTGACAGACAGTAGACCTACAGACATGTCAATGGTAGGATATCATGACATGGAGACTAATTTTTAATACAACTACATTACAAATATAATTTGTATTAAGTCATCATGTGATTAAAAACAGACTAGCGGAATCCTTCTAAGCTGTCTACAGAAACAGGAAGTCTCGTTTCCCTGCAGGAGTCATCATTAGAATTACAATTATATTTACTGCAAAGACCCTGGCAGGGGGGAGGAGTGAAGCAGCTAGTTCAGGAGTTGAAGAAGGGGATGACTCCTGCAGGGAAAAGAGATTTCCTATATATGCATAGAGGTTAGCAGGATCCAGGGAGGCTGTTTTTAATCACATAATGTCATAGTCCTAATTAGAGATAAGCAAATTTGTTCGACTCCTTCCTTATTCGGCAAGCTGTAGTGCTTACCGAACAACCTGCGGAGGGAACCCGGCTACGTGGATCGCTCCTGCTGATCAGCTGTCCGGCGCCGCAGCTGCATGTGTTACGGCTGTTTCACTGTCACAACACATGCATGGAGAGCCCAACAAACAGGGCTGCTCACACGTCCAGACCCGTTTGAAGTTTCCAATGACCATCTGGATGATCCAGGGAAGCATGGAAGAAGGTTGTGTGGTCAAATGAGATCAAAATAGAACTTTTTGGCATCAACTCCACTCGCGGAGGAAGAACACAAATGGGTACAACCTCAAGAACACTGTCCCAACCGTGAAGCATTGTGGGAGAAACATCATGCTTTGGTGGTGCTCTTCTGTAAATGGGAAACAACGACTGCACCATATTGAAGAGAGACTGGATGGGGTCATGTTTCACGAGATTTTAGCCAACACTATCTTTTCCTCAGTAAGAGAATTGAAGATGGGTCATGGCTGGTTCTTCCAGCATGACAATGACCTGAAAAACACAGCCAGGGCAACTAAGAAGTGGCTCCGTAAGAAGCATTTCAAGGTCCTGGATTGACCTTGCCAGTCTCCAGACCTAAACCCAATAGAAAATCTTTGGAGGGAGCTGAAACTGAATGTTGCACAGTGTAAAGGGTTGACTTACTCAGCTGCTTCACAAGGTAGACACAGGAACGATTCTGAAAACAATAATCCCGAAGCAGTAAACATAATACCGACCATCAAATTAAAGGCCCCAAAACAGAAGGTTTTAATGCGCTAATTATATTATGGACACTCCATATATTGCAAATGAAAACACCAGAAAAGGACATCTAAAAGTTACACAATTAATTATTTAAAAATGCATATATCAAAATTTCAATGGACTGAAATATTCAATGTATATATAAAGGCAAGGTGACAATGGAGGGGGTATACTGAGAACAGAAAACACCTACTCATCCAAAAAAAGAGGTAGAATGGATATGGGTAATACATTCTGGATAAGCTATTAATATGTTAATACAAGAAATGCATAGGATAAAGTGCAAGTGCTTTAGCAGTTCTTGTTAAAGTAAGTATAGCATGGTATTACTGGAGGACAAAAACTGTGTCAGAGCAAGTGCAAACAAGCAACAAAAAGTTTCTTTAATCAGGTAAGTAAAAAATCCATTCAAGCAAGTCCATGCAAATGCTAAAAATAAACTTAAGTCAAAAGATCCAGGTTCTTACCCATATTGTCCCACTTGGATGAGCCAGTGAGCAACTTTTTCTGGTGTTTTCACAGGAACGATTCTGGTAGTAGTTCACCTGCTGGTTTATTATGGACAGCATAAAATCTTAGCAGGGTTCAGCAACATAAACATAGCCTTCCTGGCAGAATAGTAAAACAAGAGCAAAGACAAAGTTCATAAGAGTCTTTTTACCTGCAGGGTTCACCCACAAGTAACACACACTATGTCCTTAGCTCCTCCGGCAGCCACATGAAAGATCCTCCTCTCCCAAGGCATAACACAAACAGACTTTCATGTCCAGGTATTTAACAAACCATGTGATGATCAAATGACCTTGACATCACACAGGTCCTGTCAGGACTCATCATCAGATGGAGATACGGTGGACCTCTTCCTACCCGCTCTATGAAGGTCCACTAAAACCAGCCCATAACATAGCTTTCAATTAACCCTCTCAGCACGTAGTGTGCTGGAGGCTAAAATACTCTGGTTCTACATCACTGTGTGATGCTAGTCACAACCCATGGCTAGGTCATGAATCAGCACAGTCAGACATTCCGGGGTCAATACCAGAACATCACATAGTAAACTAAGGGAAAATACGAAGTCATAAGTCAGGTCAAATGCCAGCGTCAGATTACCGGAGAAATAGCGGATAAGCGAAATATCAGATGCAAAGGGGCAAATAACAAACAGGTAGTTTGAGCATGGTCGAAAGGTCAGCAGTAGAAGAAGATCAGAACTTACACAGGGTACAGACGAACACACCAGAGAGCACAAGCTTAGAACATGCTTTTGACTTGCAATTATCTTGGCCAGGCAGCTCACCTAAATAACAGGGCAATTACCAAGAACATCGGGCACCTGTGGAAATCTCTGCACCTTTCAGTCAGATAGGTTAAGGCCTCTTTCACACTTCAGTTTTTTGTTTCAGTTACAATCTGCCAAAAAGGTGGAAAATCGGATCCGTTCCTAACTGATGAGAACGGATGGCACAGGATCCTTATTTTGACGGATCCGCAGAAAGAATAATTTTAAAGGAACCGCTGGCCGAGAGAGAGAGAGAGAATTTTTTTTCCTCCGCCAGAAAGGATTTCAGGGTTAATTTTCTCCCTGAGTTCCTTTCTCTGGGCATGCACAATGGAAAATGCGGATCCAACAACAAAAAAAACGTTGCAAGGTCCGTCCAGGCATGCTGACGGCCAAAAAATTTTTGGCGGATCCTCACAAAAACGGATCCAACGGATGGCCATCCGTCAAGATCCGCCAGTAATGCAACTCAATGGGGGAAAAAACGGATCCACAAAAAAAATGGCGGATACGTTTTTTTCAAAACCTGGCGGATTTTGACTGATGGTCAAAAACGGAAGTGTGAAAGAGGCCTAACCGAGCTGTCAATCAAAGCAACGACAGCTCAGCACACCCCAGCACAGGATAGGATGACAGAGCTGTCCATCAGAGTCCCAGACATTCTGAGCACAGGAATCATGAGAGTACCCCCTCTTCAGGGGGGGGCACCGGACCCCCAGGTTTCCCATCAAACCTACGGTGAAAAGCTCTGACCAAACAATCAGCCAACAATGAACCGGAACCCAGAATCCTTCCTCGGGTCCGTATCCCCTCCAGTGAACCAGATATTGGAGGGAATTTCAAACGGTCCGAGAATCCACAATTCTCTGCACCTCGTACTCCAAACCTCCATCAACAGAGACTGGTGGAGGAGGGGAAGAGACAACACAGATGTAACAAACTTCTTTAACAGGGACTTGTGAAAAATATTGGGGACACAAAAGGGACTGTGGAAGCTGCAATCTAAAGGCAACTGGATTTACTACCTCCAAAATTTCATATGGACCAATGAATTTTGGGCCCAACTTTGCTGAAGGTACTTTTATCCTTATATTCTTGGACGATAACCAAACTTTATCACCAACTTAGAAAGTGAAACCCGCTGGACGTTTTCTATCGGCCTTACGGTTTTGCCAAAAATGATCCGCCCCAATATTCCTCTGAACCTCCCTCCAAACATCCCCAAGTTTCTGCATGTTCACTCCAGGGCATCCAGAACTCATCCTAGAGAATTCACCAAAATGAAGATGAAAACCATAATTACAAAAAAAGGAGAGGTTCCAGTAGACTGACTCGACTGTTAAAGGCGGACTCAGCAAGAGGCAAAAATGAGGACCAGTCCTCCTGCTGAGCAGCCACAGAACATCTAAAAATTTGTTCTAGCAATTGATTCGTCCTCTCTGTCTGACTATTTGTTTCAGGGTGATAAGCAGAGGAAAAGGACAAATCAATCCCCAACTTCCTACAAAATGACCTCGAAAACTTAGAGACAAACTGCATGCCCCTATGAGATAAAATGTTTAAAGGAATGCCGTGAAAACTCACCATATGATTGATAAATAACCTGGAAAATGTTTCAGCATTAGGTAACACAGATAGCGGAACAAAGTGAGCTTGCTTACTGAATCGGTCAATCACGACCCAAATGACCGTTTTTCCACCAGATAAAGGCAAATCTGTAATGAGTCCATGGTCTTTCTGGAATAGGCAATGGAGCCAATTCGCCGTCCGGTTATGACAGACATTAGCACGTGTGCAAATCTCACAAGTGGATACAAAATTCCTTAACATCATTAAGCATGGATGGCCACCAAAAGAGTCTAGCAACAGCTTTCTGTGTAGCAGTGATACCTGGGTGACCTCTTAAGACGGAGTCATGAAATTCCTGCAATAGACGTAACCTAAGATACACAGGCACAAATAATTTAAATTCAGGAGTAGCAGATGGAGCCAACGACTGGACCTCACAAATTTCGGCTTCCAATTCAGAGGATACCATATAAATCGCAATTCCCAGAGGAAGAATGGAGGCTGGAGGAGAAACAGAATCAAGGCTTCGTGACAAAGCTTCAGTCATTCTTAGACCCCGGTCTGAGCGTGAGGGAAAAATTGAATCTAGAGAATAATAATGACCATCTGGCCTGTCTAGAGGTTAAGCGTTTAGCAGACTCAATGTAGGCTAAATTTTTTATGATCAGTCACCACAGTAACAGGATGAATAGCTCCCTCCAAAAAATGTCTCCTGTTGTGAGTTCATTTTCCCCTTCACTACTGAGGCCCGAGGAACTCCCTCTTCTGGTGAAGAAAGCTAGTGAGCCTGATTGTCAAACACCTGGGGCTGATGATGATGACTGGCTGAGTGGAGTTAATGACTGGATATAAGGCTGCCGACGCCCTTCTGGCCTGCGGGTGATTTCTCTGTGGACTTCTAGGAAACCAGTCTGATTCCTGCTCATCTAAAGCTAAGATTTCTGCTTTGCCCTTTTGCATTAGTGTTTTGTTTTCCTTGCTTTTCTGGATTCTGCCATTCCCTGCTGGGGTGAGCTGAATCTCCTTTTGCCTGTTGCTCTGTCTTCAGAATATTCCTGAGTACTGACATAGCTTTTTTGAAGCCTAGCGTCTTCAGGGCCTTTTTTACTGTCAGTTTGTTGGCTCTTATTTTCATAGGGTTTTTCACGGATTGCAGACAGCAGCCTTCCTGTCCTTTCCTATCTAAGCTAGCGTGGGCCCCATCTTTGCTCAGTCTATCTTTCTGTCTGTGTTTTGTTCTTTCTTCTTGCTTCACCGTCATTATATGTGGGGGGCTGCCTTTTGCTTTGGGGTCTGCTCTGGGGCAGTTTAGATTTCCCTTTCTGTCTTTAGGCTATGTAGTCCTTCGGCTGTGATCGAGGGGCCTAGGGCATCGTAGGAGCCCCCCACGGCTACTGCTAGTTGTGTTGATAGGTTCAGGGGTCTGCAATCCGATAGCTGCCAACTTCTCTGGTTTTCTGGACCTGGACTTAGCTTGCATTTCTATTTTTGCCTCCTACGGTGACTCAATCATAACAGAATCACCCGCCATACCGCAGATTCTAGGGTACTCAATAGCAGGAAAGAATTGTATATAAAAAAAAAAAAGAAGTGTGTATATTTTTTCCTCTATATCTCTGAGGCCGTAGGGGGAATTTTTTTTTCTCTCAATGGAGATAAAGCAATTGTCTGATCGTGTGGAGCAGCTCGCTGCGGAAGTGCGGGGAATTTCCGCCTACCTTGCTCATTCACATGCTGCTGAACCAAAGATTCCTACACCTGATGTATTTTTTGGGGATCGGTCTAAATTTTTGAATTTCAAAAATAATTGTAAATTATTTTTTGCCTTGAAGCCTAACTCGTTAGGGAGCTCCGCGCAGCAGGTTAAAATTGTCATCTCTTTGCTGCGTGGCGATCCCCAGGATTGGGCGTTTTCTTTGAAACCAGATGATCCTATTCTGACTAATGTGAACGCATTTTTTCAGGCCTTGGGGTTGTTGTATTACGAACCTAATGTCATTGATCAGGCTGAAAAGACCCTGCTGGCATTGAACCAGGGTCGTGATTCTGCAGAATTGTACTGTCAAAAATTCCGAAAGTGGGCAGTACTTACTACCTGGAATGATAATGCCTTGGCTGCTCTCTTTCGAAAGGGTTTGTCAGAAGCCGTAAAAGATACTATGGTGGGATTTCCTGTTCCCTCTGGTCTGGACGATTCTATGTCATTAGCCATTCAGGTTGATCGGCGTTTACGTGAACGCAGGACTGCACGAGAGGTGTTGCCACCTGTTGAACAGATGTCTGAACCTATGCAATGTGATAGAGTTTTTTCCAGAGAGCAGCGTCAGGAGTTCAGAAGGCGTAATAAGTTATGTTTTTTCTGTGGAGATGCCTCGCATATTATTTCTGTCTGTCCTAAACGCGAGAAACGCTTTGCACACACGTTTTCTGTTGGTGGTGTTCAACCTAAGTTTCTTCTGGCTATTACTCTGATCTGCTCCCTGTCCACATTTTCCGCCAAGGCTTTTGTGGATTCGGGAGCAGCTCTAAACCTAATGGACTTGGATTTTGCTAAACGTTGTGGATTTCCGATGACACCTCTGCAGATGCCTATCCCTTTGAGGGGGATTGATGCTACTCCTTTGGCTAAAAATAAACCTCAGTTTTGGACCCAGGTGGTAATGCGGGTCGCCCCAGACCATCAAGAAAATTGCAGGTTTTTGGTGTTACATAATCTGCATGATACTATTGTTCTGGGGTTTCCCTGGTTACAAATTCATAATCCAGTTTTGAATTGGAAATCTGTGTCTGTGGTGAGTTGGGGTTGTCGGTGTGCCTTTAGTGAGGCTCCGGTGTTTTCCACCTCTCCTCAGTCGCATGATGTTCCTGATTATTTGGCGGACTTTTATGATGTATTTAGTGAGAATGAGTCTGCGTCTCTGCCTCCTCATAGGAGTTATGACTGTGCTATTGAACTGAGCCCGGGGTGTAAATTTCCCAAGGGTCGGCTCTTCAATTTATCTGTACCCGAGCACGAGGCTATGCGATCCTATATTAAGGAGGCATTGGAGAAGGGTCATATTAGACGATCCTCGTCACCCTTAGGTGCCGGTTTTTTTTTTGTAGCCAAAAAGGATGGATCATTAAGACCTTGTATTGATTATCGTGCCCTCAACAAAATTACTGTTAAATATCAGTATCCGTTACCCCTGATTTCTGATCTATTCTCCAGAGTTAAAGGTGCTTGCTGGTTTACCAAGCTTGACCTTAGGGGGGCATATAATCTTATTCGCATTAAGCATGGGGATGAATGGAAGACGGCGTTTAATACTCCGGAGGGACATTTTGAGTACCTGGTGATGCCTTTTGGGCTCACTAATGCCCCTTCTGTCTTCCAGTGCTTCATGAATGATATTTTCCGAGATTTTGTCGATAAATTTTTGATTATCTATCTGGATGATATTTTGATCTTCTCCAAGGATCGGGATTCTCATGTGGAACATATTCGGACTGTGTTCCGGATCTTGAGGGAGAATTCCCTGTATGTCAAAGGATCTAAATGCCTTTTTGGAGTACAGAGGATTTCTTTTTTGGGATTTATTTTTTCCCAGTCAACTATTGAAATGGACCCGGCCAAGGTACAGGCCTTTTACGATTGGGTTCAGCCCACTTCTTTGAAGGCCCTCCAGAAGTTTTTGGGTTTTGCTAATTTTTATCGGAAATTTATAGCAAAATTTTCTAGTATTGCCAAGCCATTGACTGATTTGACTAAGAAGGGTGCTGATGTGTTAAATTGGTCTCCGGAGGCTGTTTCTTCCTTTCAGGAGCTGAAGCGAAGATTCACCTCCGCCCCGGTTTTGCGGCAACCTGATGTCTCACTTCCGTTCCAGGTAGAGGTGGATGCTTCTGAGATTGGTGCAGGAGCTGTTTTGTCCCAAAAGGATCCTGTAACATCTAAAATGAATCCCTGTGCTTTCTTTTCCCGAAAGTTCTCTCCATCTGAACGTAACTATGATGTGGGGAATCGGGAACTGTTAGCCATGAAATGGGCATTTGAGGAGTGGAGACATTGGTTGGAGGGAGCTAAGCATCAAGTCGTGGTCCTCACTGACCACAAGAATTTGATTTACCTAGAGTTGGCTAAGCGCTTGAACCCTAGACAGGCTAGGTGGGCCTTGTTTTTTACATGTTTTGATTTTGTGGTTTCTTTTCTTCCTGGAACTAAGAATGTCAAGGCTGACGCCCTCTCTAGGAGCTTCTTTGCTGATTCTCCTGTGGTGACCAAGCCTGCTACCATCTTAGGCGAAGGGGTAGTTCTTTCTGCCATCTTGCCCGATTTGAGACGTGCTCTGGAAGAGTTCCAGGAGGACAAACCTGAGCGTTGTCCCAGTGGAAAGTTGTATGTTCCTGACCAGTGGAAGAAGAGAGTGATGTCTGAAGTTCATTGCTCTGCTTTGGCTGGTCATCCAGGTATTTTTGGTACTAGAGATCTGGTGAGTCGGTCTTTTTGGTGGCCCTCCTTGTCTCGTGATGTCAGGAATTTTGTGCAGTCCTGTGGGACATGCTCCCGGTCTAAATCGTGTTCTCGCTCTAGTGGGTTGTTGATGCCTTTGCCTGTCCCCAAGAGGCCATGGACCCATATTTCAATGGATTTCATCTCTGATATGCCTGTCTCTCAAAGGATGACTGTTATTTGGGTGATTTGTGATAGGTTCTCTAAGATGGTTCATCTTGTACCACTCCCTAAGTTGCCGTCTTCCTCTGAATTGGTGCCCCTGTTTTTACAACAGGTGGTTCGCTTGCACGGGATTCCTGAGAACATAGTATCTGACAGAGGAGTCCAGTTTGTGTCTAGATTTTGGAGAACTTTCTGTTCCAAGCTGGGAATTCAGTTGTCCTTCTCCTCTGCTTTTCACCCTCAGACCAATGGGCAGACAAAGAGAACAAACCAGACCATGGAGTCATATTTGAGATGTTTTATTTCTGCTGATCAGGATGATTGGGTTTCATTTTTGCCCTTGGCCGAATTTGCTTTAAATAATAGAGCTAGTTCTGCCACTTTGATGTCTCCTTTTTTTTGTAACTTTGGGTTTCATCCTCGATTTTCTTCAGGGCAGGTGGAGCCCTCTGCCTGCCCAGGGGTTGACACTGTGGTGGAGAGAATGCACCAGATCCGGGACCAAGTGGTGGATAAGTTATCTCTCTCCCAGGAAAAGGCCCAGCGGTTTTCCAACCGACATAGGACCATTGGTCCCCAATTTAAGATTGGTGATATGGTGTGGTTATCATCAAAAAATATTGCTATGAAGGTGGCTTCTCCTAAGTTTAAGCCTAGATTTATTGGACCTTACAAGATTTTGGAGATTATTAATCCGGTCTCTTTTCGTTTGGCTCTTCCTGTCACATTTAAAATCCATAATGTGTTCCATAAATCTTTGTTGAAGAGGTTTGTTGAACCTGTTGTTCCGGGGGCTGCACCTCCAGACCCTGTATTGGTTGAAGGTAACATGGAATATGAGGTAGAGAAAGTACTGGATTCCCGTCTGGCTAGATGGAGACTCCAGTATTTGGTTAAGTGGAAGGGTTATGGTCAGGAGGATAATTCCTGGGTCTCTGCCTCTGATATTCATGCCAAAAGATTGGTGCGTGCCTTTCATTGGGCTCACCCTGATCGCCCTGGTGGCGTGGTTGAGGGTTCGGTGACCCCTCCTCAAGGGGGAGGTACTGTTGTGAGTTCATTTTCCCCTTCACTACTGAGGCCCGAGGAACTCCCTCTTCTGGTGAAGAAAGGTAGTGAGCCTGATTGTCAAACACCTGGGGCTGATGATGATGACTGGCTAAGTGGAGTTAATGACTGGATATAAGGCTGCCGACGCCCTTCTGGCCTGCGGGTGATTTCTCTGTGGACTTCTAGGAAACCAGTCTGATTCCTGCTCATCTAAAGCTAAGATTTCTGCTTTGCCCTTTTGCATTAGTGTTTTGTTTTCCTTGCTTTTCTGGATTCTGTCATTCCCTGCTGGGGTGAGCTGAATCTCCTTTTGCCTGTTGCTCTGTCTTCAGAATATTCCTGAGTACTGACATAGCTTTTTTGAAAACACCAAATTTACAAAGAAAAAAACGACCAGAAAGTCCCAGAAGGATAATATATTTTATTACGTCATTATAAAAAATAGTTAAAAACCATTACATAGAAATAGGTAATACATATACTGAACAAAAAAAGGGGGTTATGCTACCCAGATATAAAGCATAAAAAATATAACAAAAATGTGTAAACAAATGGTGAATAAGCAAAATAGATATTGATATATATAATAAATAATAAACAATATAAAGTGCACAAACACCAAAAAATATTATAAACCATAAACATAAGTGTAAACCACTACCACAGTAAACCTATATATATCGATATATCGAAATAGTGCATCTGTGTGATAAGGCTGAAAAAGGACACTGTATGTGTCACCGTGAATTAAGGTGTCTACCGACCAGGAAAGGAAAAATGGTGCAAAAATAAAGATAAAAAATAAGTGAAAATGCATACAACCTCTCCTGGTCACCTGGGGAAGCAGCCCGGTCCCGACGCGCGTTTCGGCGCTAAGCCTTCATCAGGGGGTGATGAAGGCTTAGCGCCGAAACGCGCGTCGGGACCGGGCTGCTTCCCCAGGTGACCAGGAGAGGTTGTATGCATTTTCACTTATTTTTTATCTTTATTTTTGCACCATTTTTCCTTTCCTGGTCGGTAGACACCTTAATTCACGGTGACACATACAGTGTCCTTTTTCAGCCTTATCACACAGATGCACTATTTCGATATATCGATATATATAGGTTTACTGTGGTAGTGGTTTACACTTATGTTTATGGTTTATAATATTTTTTGGTGTTTGTGCACTTTATATTGTTTATTATTTATTATATATATCAATATCTATTTTGCTTATTCACCATTTGTTTACACATTTTTGTTATATTTTTTATGCTTTATATCTGGGTAGCATAACCCCCTTTTTTTGTTCAGTATATGTATTACCTATTTCTATGTAATGGTTTTTAACTATTTTTTATAATGACGTAATAAAATATATTATCCTTCTGGGACTTTCTGGTCGTTTTTTTCTTTGTAAATTTGGTGTTTTCAACACGACTGTCCTTTAAACAGTCCAACACTCTCCAGCGATATATTACTTTTCATTTATAGTATCTTAATATAATGTAAATCTCGCTGTTTCTCCTTATTTCGTGTTTTTTTCTTATAGCTTTTTTGAAGCCTAGCGTCTTCAGGGCCTTTTTTACTGTCAGTTTGTTGGCTCTTATTTTCATAGGGTTTTTCACGGATTGCAGACAGCAGCCTTCCTGTCCTTTCCTATCTAAGCTAGCGTGGGCCCCATCTTTGCTCAGTCTATCTTTCTGTCTGTGTTTTGTTCTTTCTTCTTGCTTCACCATCATTATATGTGGGGGGCTGCCTTTTACTTTGGGGTCTGCTCTGGGGCAGTTTAGATTTCCCTTTCTGTCTTTAGGCTATGTAGTCCTTCGGCTGTGATCGAGGGGCCTAGGGCATCGTAGGAGCCCCCCACGGCTACTGCTAGTTGTGTTGATAGGTTCAGGGGTCTGCAATCCGATAGCTGCCAACTTCTCTGGTTTTCTGGACTTAGCTTGCATTTCTATTTTTGCCTCCTACGGTGACTCAATCATAACAGAATCACCCGCCATACCGCAGATTCTAGGGTACTCAATAGCAGGAAAGAATTGTATAAAAAAAAAAAGAAGTGTGTATATTTTTTCCTCTATATCTCTGAGGCCGTAGGGGGAATTTTTTTTTCTCTCAATGGAGATAAAGCAATTGTCTGATCGTGTGGAGCAGCTCGCTGCGGAAGTGCGGGGAATTTCCGCCTACCTTGCTCATTCACATGCTGCTGAACCAACGATTCCTACACCTGATGTATTTTTTGGGGATCGGTCTAAATTTCTGAATTTCAAAAATAATTGTAAATTATTTTTTGCCTTGAAGCCTAACTGGTCAGGGAGCTCCGCGCAGCAGGTTAAAATTGTCATCTCTTTGCTGCGTGGCGATCCCCAGGATTGGGCGTTTTCTTTGAAACCAGATGATCCTATTCTGACTAATGTGAACGCATTTTTTCAGGCCTTGGGGTTGTTGTATGACGAACCTAATGTCATTGATCAGGCTGAAAAGACCCTGCTGGCATTGAACCAGGGTCGTGATTCTGCAGAATTGTACTGTCAAAAATTCCGAAAGTGGGCAGTACTTACTACCTGGAATGATAATGCCTTGGCTGCTCTCTTTCGGAAGCGTCTCTCATACCAGCAGCACATGCGTCCAGCCACAGACTAAGCGCTATTCCTCTGCACCTTCAGTGCTTCTCCTGAACAGCGCGTTGACTCTCCCTGTGACACACTTGCCTCCCTGGGCAGGACATACCATTTGGAGAATCACAGTTAAAACCAACTGTGAAAAAATTCTGTTTCTGATGAAGGTCAATTGTATGACCGAAAACGTTTAAAGAAGTAAAAGAAGTATATTTAACTGGATGCCTTTTACAATAAAGGAACTGTCAAATCAATTTTTCTTTTGAGTGCCAAGTTTTTGTACTACATTGTTAGTTGGCTGGATACCCGACTTGTGCACCTCCCACCAAACTGAGTGCCGTGTTTTTTCTATTTAGCTTGCATTTCTATTTTTATGAGCATGCATGAAAAAAACGCAGCGTTTTTATGCGTTTGTATGCCTTTTTAGTGCATTTTTACCTCGTTTGCGTTTTTTTCCAACATTAGGTGGCCCCTCACACTAACCCAAACCATGACTTTACTAACCCTAACCCTAACCCTGAACCTAACCCTAACCCTAACCCTGACCCTAACCCTGACCCTAACCCTAACCCTGACCCTAACCCTAACGCTAACCCTGACCCTAACCCTAACCCTAACCCTGACCCTGACCCTGACCCTAACCGTAACCCTTAACCAAACCATACTAACCCTAACCCTGACCCTAACCCTAACCCTTAACCAAACCATACTAACCCTAACCCTAACCCTAAACCCTAGCTAACCCTAACCCTAGCCCTAAACCCCCTTAACTAACCCTAACTCTAACCCAAACCCCTAAATTCCATTGTCCAACTAATGGTAAAAAAAAACGCATGCGCAAAAAAACGCATACATAAGCATGCCAATGCACACATATGCGCACCCATAGACTTATAATGGGTGTATTGCTGTAAAAAAACGCATTGCGTGCGCATGCGTTTTTTTGAGGCAAGTCGGACGCCCAAAAAATGCAACAGGATGCATTTTGTGCGCCCGAGCGCATACCGCAAAAAAACGCATGCGCGGAAAAACGCATACAAACGCATGTGTATGCGCACATAAGCGCATCCCATGCAAAGTATAGGAAGTGTGAAACCAGCCTCAGAAAATCATTTCACCCCCGTAAGCTGATTATATACAGTAGGTCGGGGATAAATGGAAGCAGGTAAGTATTTTTAACTGTAATTTTGTTCAGTTTTGTTCAGTTCACAGAAATCGAGGAAAGGACGGAGGCCACCATCTTTATTTTTCACAAAAAAGAATTCCGCAGCTACAGACGAGGAGGGACAGATATTACCCTTCCGTAAACTTTCATTTATATATTCCTTCATAGCGGTCTGTTCAGGTCCCGACAAATTATACAGCCGAGCTAACTTGGCATTAAAAAAAATTTTATAGCACAATCATAAGGACAATGGAGCGGTAAAATCTCAGCCTCTTTCTCCAAGAACACATCTCCGAAGTCTTTCAGGTAAGCTGGCAGACCCTCCAAACTAGCAGGGCAAATTTGTACAGAGATAAGACATTTCTTATGACAGTGGGAACTCCAATTAACAATATCCTTCTGACACCAATCAATAACAGGATTATGGATTTGCAGCCATGGAAATCCCAACACCAACCCAGCAGGTAAATTATCACATAGTAGGAGATGGACTCAGAGTCAAGACAGTTCCCACTCTAAGTGTTACTGTAATTCCACCAGTGTTACCAGCTGGACTAAGTTCTGAAGTAACGGTGTCCTGTCAATGGCGACAATTTGAATGGGTCTTTCCAATCTAACTGTCCTTAATCCTAATTTAAGAACCAGTCCAGAATCAATGAAATTGGCAGCAGATCCACAGTCAATGAAAGCAAGAGCAGATAACCCCAGGTTGTGAAAACAAAGTTCCACGTTAAGCAATACCTTAGCTGAGGAGTAAAAGGGTACCTGGAAGTCTGGTTGACCTCCTCCAATATCACCCAGACTTAGATGTTTCCCAACAGCTTGCTGGCTTGAGAGCGAATGGAGCAGTCTTTGAGGAAATGTCCAGCACAACCACAATAAATGCAAAGTCCAATATCACGCTGATGCCTCCTCTCCACGACCAGAGAGCGGGGATGTTCCAACCTCCATTGGTTCCCTCTCAGGCAAGTGAACAGACTTGGGCATGACAACTGAAACCCACTGTCGTTCACTGTGTCTCTCACAAATTGGCAATCCATTCGAATGGCCTGGGTCATGGTCTCCTCCAGGGAACAGGGTGGAGTATGCAAAGCCAGAGCGTCCTTTAGAGTATCAGAAAGGCCAGTGTGAAACTGACACCTGAGAGCTGCATCAGTCCACAAAACCTCAGCGGACCATTGCCGGAACTCAAAGCTATAGTCCTCTGCGATGCAGCCCCCCTGCATCACGTTCATGATCTTAGCTTCTGCGACCTGGGCCCTGTCAAGTTCGTCATAGATCAACCCTAAGGCGTAAAATAAAAAAACATCTACAGAAGACAGTTCTGTGGCTAGTGGGGACAAAGAAAATGCCCAAGTCTGAAGACCCCCTCACAATAGGGACATGATTATTCCCACCCGCAGGGACTCATCTCTTGAAGACCGGGGTCGCAAGGTAAAAAATAGATTGCAGCTCTCCCTAAACTGATCCTTCTCCCCCGAGAATTTGTCAGGAAGTGCAACTACAGTTTCAGGAGAGACCAACTGCAAGTCAGAAGGTAAATGAGTCGTTATCACAGTTGATGGTGAAGAGCTTTGGGAAGCATCCATAGTTCTATAAAACTGACCCTGCAGCTGGGACTGTGTAGACTCTAGTTTCTGGTGTTCTCTTGTGAGATCCTAAACCACCTGGGTCAGATTCACCACCTGATCACAGAGTGCACAAATAGGATCCATTGGTGAAGGAAAAAAAAAAGTACTTTTGTGGCCAGTCAAAATGTGACGCTAGTCACAACCCATGGCTATGCCATGAATCAGCACAGTCAGACGTTCCGGGGTCAATACCAAAAGATGACATAGTAAACAAGGGAAAATATAAAGTAGTAAGTTAGGTCATATTCCAGCGTCAGAATACCAGAGAAATAGCAGATAAGCAAAGGGGCAATAACAAACAGGTAGTCTGAACACAGTCCAAAGGTCAGCAGCAGAATATCAGATGCAAAGGGGCAAATAACAAATGCCTAGTCTGACCATGGTTAAAAGGTCAGCAGTAGAAGAAGATCAGAATTTACAGCACAGGGTACAGGCGAACACACCTGAGAGCACAAGCTTAGAACATGCTTTTGACAGTGATTGTCCAATAGTGGGTCAGAGATTGACCAAGAGTGAGACAGAGGCTGCAAGGATCTAGACAGAGTTGACAGGAAGAACCGAGTTTGCCCGGACGGCAGGGAAAGGTAAGAAGATGTCTCTGTGTTTGAACTGTGCTGTCTGTGAGATGAATATGCTGCAGTTTAGTAAAGTTCAACAGATGGAAATAGAACACGTCTCTGAAGTGAATTGCGGAGCTCATGAATGAGGAGCCGACATGACAGCAGCCGAGAGGCCTCTGACAATAACCGTAAGTGTGTTGTTGCACATGCAGTACAAAAGACATTGTATTTCATCTGTAGGGCGCCAGGGTGTGGGGACCCTACAGCCTGTTGCCACGACTACGACCCTGCCCGCCTTACACCTGTACTTTGCTCTGCCCTCAAAAGGACAGATAAGAACGTCTGCGCAGAAGCGCGATGCCCAGGAGACTATGTAGATGATGCAGGTATGTGTCATCCACACGAAGCAAGCAGGAGGGTGGCATCGCAAGCAGATGGGAAGCATCGCTAGCAGATGGGAGGCGCCAGACCAGGAAGAGTGACACTCCTCGAACCGGACTGCCCCGCAGGTGAGTATAATAAAAGTTATTTTTCTTCTCTTCCAGGTCGGGTTGGGGGCAGCATTATAGAATGATGTACTGTATATCAGCCCTGAAAAATGATAGCCTTAATTCATATCGGCCAAAACTGCTGACAGGTTCCTTTTTAAAGCAATTAAATGTATTTAGTTTTGAGAAGAGAAGTCTAAGTGTGATATAATTAACTTGTTCAATTAGATAAATGGCCAATACAGAAAGTATGATCAAAAGTTGTTTAATGAAAAATCTTGTCAACAGACAAGGGGGCATTTCTTGTGTGCAGAAAGAAAGGTTCAACTTTCAGAGAAGACACAGCTTCCTTACCAATATACGGTAACTATTAATCTGTGGAACAGGCTGCCTCAAGAGCTGGCCGCAGTGGTGATCACTGTTGGTTTAAAAAAAGTGCTTAGGTGCTTTTTTTTTTTTTTTAAAGAAAATAAATGCTTATGTAAATATTTAATCTTATTTTCTGAATGTTTGGTGCAGTCAATCAACAATTTGGATCATGAGGGAAAGCTTATATTTTTGGGGGATGACTGGATCATGCATTGTGATTGTGTTTGTACCCCTTCCCCTTGTCATTTCCTATTCTCTTCATGGTCATTTGTTTTTTTTCAACCGTGTCAACAATTGAAATATCTTTGATTTTGAGCAAAATTCATAAGCCAATGTCTGCCATTTTGAAGAATTTGGTGCAAAAACGGGAATGAATACAACATGGCAGATTAGAAAGGTCACTTAGAAAAATGCAAATGATGAATCAGGGCCTAATGACTTGTACAGTATGCAATCCGTACTCCACTCTGTACCCTGTGTCGAGTACTCCGCTGTGTAGGCTTTCTAGTGAATCCGTAGTCTGTTTTGTTTTCTCGCTCTGGTAAGATCTGTGCTTTCCTTCATCCTGACTGCTACACTTCTCAGGAATTATTTGAGTAATTGGTGGGGTTTCAGGATCCAGATCCCATTGAGCAGTAGGTAATTAAAAGACCCCAAAAATGCTAAAAAAAAATAAGTCAAATAATCAGTTAATATATACATTTTTGCATTGAAGAAAATCTGGGACACTTTTTGATTATATAACATACATAGGCTATAGCACCTTTGTTGCCTATTCTTCCGAATGACTGATCCACAGTAATAGCATCTTTATGTCAACTGCAATATCTCAGTGAAATATAATGAAAATGCATCAAACTAATCTAAAAAAAAGCCAAACATTGGTTTTAGAAAATAAATGTGTGGTATCTTCCAGTAAGGGAAGTTTACCATTTCTGATCTCTGCTTGAAATTATCAAGCTTTATCAGTGAATTGTTAGCAGTTTCTATGTGGATTGCAAATGTGTCCAAGATGTTCTGATTTAATGACCTCACAATTATGTCTGAAATGAGCATTCGGTGCCAACTGAAATGACTCATTTTCAACCATCAGCTAAAAAAACTGACGCAGCACTTCTGCCAGATAAATGTAGTCTGTTACTAAGGGCCTAAAATAGAGACCGTCCAATTCATCAGTGGCTGGAATCATACCAAAAATCAGCACAACCTGCCTTGTAGCTCTCATTCCTCAAATGCTCTTTAGGCTGAAAGAATCGTGCCTCAATTTTGGAACAAGGTTTACAATCTGAATGCCATATGCTATGAGATTGCTAATAAATCGTTAATATATTTATCAATATCCCTTTTTCATTCAAAAGCAGACGAAATATGAAAAACATATACACACATGGGCAAAATTGTTGGTACCTTTCTGTTAAAGTAAGAAAAACCCACAATGGTCACTGAAATAACTCGAAACTGACAAAAGTAATTTCAGTTTAGATTTACTGACTATCAACCAATGACAATTAGACAATACTACTGAATTTTGGTTTAATAAAACATTTTAAAATACAAACTAAAGAAAATGGATTAGACAAAAATGATACGTCTACAAGAATTAGAGGAAGAGTATAATAGAAACACGTCACTGTGGCGCCCCGGAGGGTTCAGTCGCCACAGAGGTACTGCACCTCCTCCTGAGGTGTGGTACCCCACCATTCAGGTAAGGTGGAGACACCTGACCACACTCCAACACCTGCATCCCACACCACAAAGTAGTGTAGCAAAGCACCTTCGGCGGCTCCCTGCTTGGAGTGTAGCATAGCACCCATTGGTGGCTCCCTGCTTGGAACACGATACGTCCTGGGAGGTGGGTGGAGTTAGTTCACATAAAAGAGTGGGAAGAGTTGAGTCAGTCAGTCAGTCAGTCTTTCATTCAGTCAGTGAGTGAGGATGTAGAAGGACAGAGAGGAGAAAGAGAAGATCCCCAGGAGAGGGATGGAAGAAGGAAGTGCTGCAGCAGGCCACAGTGATCTGGGTCTGCTGGCACAGGAAAGAGACAGAGAAAGGAAGCTTGATTCTCCATTGGGAAGGATTAGCACGGAACGTAAGGAGAATAAGAGAACAAAGACCAGGGTTAGAGGAGAACCCTTTTCAAGGTCTAAGCGCAAGGCCGGGGTCCGGTCCCCGAGGTTGTACGGATACTAATGGTCCTGCAGCAGACACCGGAGGAATAGAAGTAGTGACCACTTTATTCCCACTCAAGACTTGGGGGCACAACAGCAACATATTAGTGAGCCGGGACTTAGTAGCAAGGAGTCCCCGAAGCAGGCTACAGCTGTCTGCCGTACAAGTAGAGTTCATAGGAACATCTGACAGGAGGAACTCCAGTGTAACTCAGTACTAGGAGTACTTCATTCAAAGGCGCTATAAGAGGAGACGTTCAGAAAAGGCACATATGTTGGCGGAGTGTTGGAAAGGAGTACTTCATCTTGCCTGGAAGTTGGCTGAGCTCCTGACCCGGAGGACACGGCACGAACGCGGGCACCTGTACCTGCAACAGACTGTGAGTAAAGCTTTGCAACTACATGCCCTGGTGTCCTCCACTTATTCCTGGGCTAACCTGTCCAGCACAGCTACATCCCTTGTGCCTGACACTTCACCATCTAAGTGTCACTTCACCTACACTGCCCTGGGACTACAGCCCTGCCTGTGGAGGGCTATAACATCACTGCTGCACCACACCATCTGTCCCAGAGGATCTGTCTGCAGCGTCGGCTTACATCTCTATTGCCGAACACCACAGGTGGCGTCTCGAATCACTCATCATAAACACACTGAACATTTTCCTTTTACAATGGGTGCCCAGGGCCACGGGCCAGGTCCCAGCTGCCGTGACATCTCCCATTGAAGCTCATCGGGCCCGGTACCGAGTTCCCCACAGCCCTGAGTGTGAGGGCGACCCATTTTTGGCGTCACGAACAGGATGACGAAGCCCGATGCCACCGGGTTCTGTGTGCCTACGATTTATTGGACTTAAAAGTTTGTGGAAATGTGCAGAACACCTAATTTGATAGACTGTAAAATGAATGCTAAAAATGGCCGCCAGCGTGGAGAAGAAGGGCGTGATAATATGGGTGGTCCTAAGAAAAGAGCGCGAACTGTCCTGGGCCTCCCCTGTCTGAACTTCTATGCGACAGCAACATGGCCCACCCCCCGAGGGGTTTGTATACTGGCCTGGTATGGAGGAGTAGGAAGAAGACGCCACCCTCAGAAGGAGGGGCGGGAGCCAGTGGCTGGAAAAGAGTCGAGACAGATAGAAGAAGGAGAGAACGCCATGATGGAAGGAGAGAGGAGGCCTGAAGAGCGAAGGGAGGTTAAGCTGAATCTCCCCGGCGCGATGGCTGAAGGCTCCGATCTGGCTTCCGGCATGAACCGTCAGCAGCTGGAGGAGGAAATAGCCCAGCTGACTACCCATCTACAATTGAGGCAGGAGGCGTTATGGAAGTTAAACTGGCAGCACACCCCGGAAGGGCCTACATCATCGGCACCTCTAGTCCCGGTACCTTCTCCCTTGGTACCCACTGCCGCTGCTGCCATACTGGCATCTTCACCGGCGGTACCCACCACCGCCACAGTGGACTTTTCTCGGGCAGCGCCAGTTTACATCTCTACGCTGTCAGTACAGTTGGTCGCGGCCTGTCCGGAAGAGCCACCAGAGGGCCTGGCAGCCGAGGCAGTGCTCCTGCCTGGACCTGACGCGGCTGCGCAGGTCCCACCGAAGACTCCTGCTGACCCGGAGCCGCAATCTGCTCCACCACCGCCGACGTCCAGACAGACTACCCCTGTGGACATCCCTGCAGCTGCCCACCGTCTCAAGCCTGCACCGGGGCCGGAACACCGCCAGGAGGCCTCAGGTACGTCTGCTGTCCATACACCTGGGAAGGCTCTGGGGTACGCCCGTGGCAGCGTCAGGACAGGTCGTGCTGGATCTTGTATGGGACCGGGACTCTGATCCCTGGGGGGGAACGCCTGAACCCATAGCGGTGGTACCCTTGTCCACAGTGGGAAAAAGCAGGTCCCGGGAGGAGGAAGAACCTTACTACCAACAGACCCTCCGCAAGCTGGCAACGGAACAGAGGGAGAGGGAGCAGCGGAGACTGGCGGTGCTAGGCCCTGCTCTGGACCGGTGTGACGTTCTGGAGTGGATAACGCCCGAGAGTGGACCCTCTGGGTCGCAGAACCGGAGACCCTGGGTCGAGCGCGCCATGTGATGACCGACCCCTATACAGGGACCGTTAGGGGCAGGACCGCAGAGGACGGAACCATGACAGCCGGTACCGAGAGGGACGGCTCAAAGGACTAAGTAGGCCCCAGGAAACTATAGAGTACCTGAGCGGGGTAGCGGGTGAGGAAGAAGCGAGGCAGCAGCCACTAGTTGGGACAGCAGGAGTGGCCTCCGGAGAAGAGGGTGTGCAAACGTGGTGACCCCAGCAGGAGATATAAGGACAGACTGGTAAGGGGCAGGGGAGCCAGGGGACAGGAAACGGAACAGGTAGACAGAATACCAACGGACCGGCTATGGGAGCGAGGAGAGGAATAAGAGGCAGGACGAGGCGGAGGCAAACTGAGGAGAACAGGAAGGAAGACAAACCAGAGAAACTATAGAGTAGCTATAGCGGCCTGAATAACGAGTGAGTATCACACAATCACCTTAAAATACCTTAGGGCCAGGAAGTGATCAGCCAGCACCGCCCCTAGTGACGCCCACCGCCAGCAGAAGAGGCAGAACGGGCAAGCGCCCGCGGCCTAAGGACAACGCGCAGGGAGGCAGCAGAGCGGGAGACCGGGTGAGAGGACGCGCACACAGAGACGCGCGGGCGGAAGGAGGCAGCAGCGGGTGCCGCCGCAGGCGAGGTAACGGCGGGCACCGCCGCCGATGTTACAACTGGAAGGAGAAGGTCCGTGCTGGTCACTACGGTCCCCGGGACTCAGCTGGATGGGGACAGGTCCTCAATGTAAATCAAGAGAGAGGATTCGGGGTCATTGCAGACCCCAAGAGGATTAGTGACTTGTTCTTCAGCAGGAGGGATGTCGAGTCATACCCGATGAAGGGTCACCCTGCTAGAGATCTGCAACCAGGGGAGGGGGAGTATGTGACCTTCACCCGGCATGAGGGGTTAAGAGGTTGGTACGCCATGAACATCCGCTGCATCCCTGAGGAATTTATTGCGGTCTATAAAAAGGAGAATGCGTATGTACCACAGCGGGAATACCCCTACGGTGGTGATCACCCCTGCCAAAGTACCTCAGGCAGCAATCCACCCAGCTGTCACCATCTCGTCCTATGTGAATCCGTCTGCAGGAAGAGGATGTCAAGAAATTCTTCCATGGAAGCAGCAGCCCAAGTCAACAGCTTCCAAAACCCCAGGAGGGGACAACTAGCCCTAATAACTAACTTTGCTACCCTGGAGGGTATTTGCATCGTTGTGCCTTTTTTTCTATTGTTTTTGTTCATCATGCTTTTGTTTTTCCAGTTGTTGCCCAGTTTTATTGGCAGCGTTTTTCATGCTTGAACTGTGGAGATCATGAACACTGAATGATCCAGAACTGTGTTTGTAAATAGTTTGCACCTCCTTAGGTGCCCTTTCTTGGTTTTACATAGGTCTTTTATGAATAAGAACTACATCATCGTGGAGCATGGCTCCTACCTAAGGACACTGCAAGAGATCCCGGCTGGGAGCGGTGTCCAGCACTTACAAGAATTATTGTGAAGTATTTTATAATGTGCCTTATGACAGTATTAGTAGAGAATAGCTTTTATCAATGACAGATAGGAATGTTTTAATAAAGAGATTTGAATAAAGATGAAGATTTGGAAGATGCAGGTGACGAACCAGGTATCCATGGTTGTCACTTAGGGTTAATAAAAGAAAGTAGAAAATGTGAAAGAAGGAGTGACGAAGAAATGTGTTGGTGATAATGCTTGAAATAGCACTTTAAATTAGGTAGCATAATTTTAAAGATAGTTAGTTAAAATTGTTTGCAACGTTCAAGAATGAGTGCCTCTCATATTGAGAAGAATAGATAAGAACTGTTTATTAGCATTACTAAAGTTTTGTATGTTCCTGTATTTGTCAACTTTTGTTTTCTTGCAGCCCGCGGACGTGCTGTTTTTAACGGGGGGTATGTGGTGCCCCTGAGGGTTCAGTCGCCACAGAGGTACTGCACCTCCTCCTGAGGTGTGGTACCCCACCATTCAGGTAAGGTGGAGACACCTGACCACACTCCAACACCTGCATCCCACACCACAAAGTAGTGTAGCAAAGCACCTTTGGCAGCTCCCTGCTTGGAGTGTAGCATAGCACCCCTTGGTGGCTCCCTGCTTGGAACACGAAACGTGCTGGGAGGTGGGTGGAGTTAGTTCACATAAAAGAGCGGGAAGAGTTGAGTCAGTCAGTCTTTCATTCAGTCAGTGAGTGAGGATGTAGAAGGACAGAGAGGAGAAAGAGAAGATCCCCAGGAGAGGGATGGAAGAAGGAACTGCTGCAGCAGGCCACAGTGATCTGGGTCTGCTGGCACAGGAAAGAGACAGAGAAAGGAAGCTTGATTCTCCATTGGGAAGGATTACCGTGTTTCCCCGAAAGTAGGACCCCCCCGAAAGTAAGACAGGGTGGGGGTTACGGGGGGTCCTTCAATGTAAGGCCTCCCCCGAATGTAAGGCAGGGTTGGGGGCCGCTGTGAAATGTAAGGCCCTTACCTTTGGGCCGCCGCTGTCCCCCATTGGGTCCCCAGGCTCCAGAGGTGTCCTCAGGTGCAGCTGGGTGGGTCCAGCGCTCATGGGGTTAACTCGCCGTGTTAACCCCGCAATCCGCCCAGCTCAACAGCTCATTGGCCGCCCCTGTTCCCCACGTCACCGCCGGCCCCCGGCTCGAGCACTGATTGGTCCAGCAGCTCGGGCTGTAATTGGCCGCCCCAGCCCCACGTCACCGCTGTTTCCCTGCTGATTGGCACAGCGTTCCCTGCAGCACAGGCCTTCCGCACCCACAGCCGCACCGCAGAGGAAAACGTCCAGCATTTAAAAACCAAGTAGGGAAACATGTACTGTATAGGGTATGGGGCTGTGTGCAGTGGGATACGGCACTGTTATGGGGTGTGGGGCTGTGTGCAGTGGGATACGGCACTGTTATGGGGTGTGGGGCTGTGTGCAGTGGGATACGGCACTGTTATGGGATGTGGGGCTGTGTGCAGTGGGATACGGCACTGTTATGGGGTGTGGGGCTGTGTGCAGTGGGATACGGCACTGTTATGGGGTGTGGGGCTGTGTGCAGTGGGATACGGCACTGTTATGGGGTGTGGGGCTGTGTGCAGTGGGATACGGCACTGTTATGGGGTATAACAGCATGTTAATAAATGTTAATTTATTGGTTAAAAAGAAATTGTCATTTTTTTTCGGCTAATGTAAGACCTCCCCCGAAAGTAAGACAGGGTGGGACTTTTTGGGGTAAAATTAATGTAAGACAGGGTCTTACTTTCGGGGAAACACGGTAGCATGGAACGTAAGGAGAATAAGAGAACAAGGACCAGGGTTAGAGGAGAACCCTTTTTTAAGTTCTAAGCGCAAGGCCGGGGTCCGGTCCCCGAGGTTGTACGGATACTAATGGTCCTGCAGCAGACACCAGAGGAATAGAAGTAGTGACCACTTTATTCCCACTCAAGACTTGGGGGCACAACAGCAACATATTAGTGAGCCGGGACTTAGTAGCAAGGAGTCCCCGAAGCAGGCTACAGCTGTCTGCCGTACAAGTAGAGTTCATAGGAACATCTGACAGGAGGAACTCCAGTGTAACTCAGTACTAGGCGTACTTCATTCAAAGGCGCTATAAGAGGAGACGTTCAGAAAAGGCACATATGCTGGAGAGTTGGAAAGGAGTACTTCATCTTGCCTGGAAGTTGGCTGAGCTCCTGACCCGGAGGACACGGCACGGACGCGGGCACCTGTACCTGCAACAGACTGTGAGTAAAGCTTTGGAACTACATGCCCTGGTGTCCTCCACTTATTCCTGCGCCAACCTGTCCAGCACGACTACATCCCTTGCGCCTGACACTACACCATCTAAGTGTCACTTCACCTACACTGCCCTGGGACTACAGCCCTGCCTGTGGAGGGCTATAACATCACTTCTGCACCACACCATCTGTCCCAGAGGATCTGTCTGCAGCGTCGGCTTACATCTACATTGCCGAACACCACAGGTGTCGTCACGAATCACTTATAAACTTTCCCCTTTTTACAATGGGCGCCCAGGGCCACGGGCCGGGTCCCAGCTGCCGTGACATCTGACATCTCCCATTGAAGCTCATCGGGCCCGGTACCGAGTATCCCACAGCCCTGGGTGTGAGGGCGACCCATCACCACTTCTGTATTTATCACCCACTCCTGGCTTTGGCTCACAAATACTGCAATAAAACTGACCAAATGCTGAACATGTGAACTTTGCCTAATATGGGTATATTCACATGGAGTAGTAATCGTGCTGCAGACTTCTTAGTGCATGTTTTTTTTTTTATGTTCTTTGACTCCCTGTGACAAGAACCCCCTTTAGACCTTTCAGTGGAGTTAATGTATAAGTAAATCCGAATTAATAATAATAATAATTGGGTATATATTTTCTGTTACATCTGAATTTCGATATTTTCAAGGCCAGAAAAGCTCATTTAAACAGTGATAATAACACCTATTAACTAACTTTGACGTTAGTTTGCCAGCTTACGTATTATGGCCATAATATCAATCAGTACCTTACATATATTGATATGTTTTTGTGCACTTTTTATCTTTTCAGGGTGCAGTTGGGCCCAAATGGTTCTGCTTACTGTGGCCTCTGTTCACACGGGATGCATTATAGTTGGCACTGGGCAGCCCCCCTATATGGTGTTACTAAGAGGCTGTGAACCAGAAGCTCTGCATTCCCTGTGTGAACACTGCCATATGCGGATTATTTGTTTGCACTGGTGTGCCACACGCCCAATCCCTGATTGTAGGCTGGCTGTCTCATTAGGTATTATTGCACCTGTGCAGTTGCCATTTTACTTGGGTCCGCTGCACCCTGATAGTGCATTTGTATTGAGGCCTGTCTATACAGGTAAGCATCTCTGCCTTTTTTTGTTTTTTTTCTCAAATATTGGAGGATTTTTTCCACTGTTCTGTGGTTTTCATAATAACACCTATGGCTAGGCTATGTGAGTCTTCGTAACAATGAAAGCAAAGGATTCTCTTGATCCATAAAGTTATCTGTATTCTTCTGCAGATAATATAGGGAAAGCATTTACAGACGTAGCTTGTCCCTTTGGTAGTACCCGACTAAAAATACTTCAGTCAAAAAGTAAGTATATGATTTGCAAGTAATCAAAAGAATGTACAAACCTTTCCATAGCAGTATTGTGAAAGAAACGTTGGCAATTTTTAGCTAACATTCATTGAGCCTCTGTGGTAAGCGCCAATATTTCCATGTTTCTTGTATTTAGTGGCAACTAAGACAAATTTAAAAAAAATATCATCCAAGTGCTGCAGAAAAATAAATTTGCACTGAAATTGAAATTGAGAGGTGAGGAAGTTGATTTATAAGGGAATGCGTCAACAGGGTTTTATTACCTAATCTAGGAGCAACATACTCCGTTCCAGTTATGTGTCACTTACTGGGTTGCTTGCTGTCATTTTGATAAAATCACTGTTCAGTCAGCAGGAGATTATCACTAGAGAACTAGTAAAGCTGCTGCTAAATGCACACAGAACTCAACCAATCTGTGGTGTGGGTGGAGTTATACAGAGCTCAGCAATCAGAGAACTGTTCGATCTGCAGCAGATAAAACTGTGCTTGTGTCAAAACTGCAGCAAGAAGTCCAGTAAGTGAAATATCACTGGATCCAGAGTCTCTGCCCCCATATCACCTCTGCTCTCAGATTACATAAAAACCTGGAGACAGATTCCCTTTAAATCCACAGCAAGTCAATTTATGCTGTGGATCAGGAACAGCTGCATATTTTCCTCAATGAGTTCAATGGAAAGCCTCATTTGTTACAGATTTTGATGAATATCCGTGTATCCACAGCAGAATCTAAAAGTCCTAAAAAAGATTTTTAAATATAAAAGTTTGAAAATAAGAAGCAAAAAAACCCCCTACAATACTATACTCACTACTCATCCCTATTAGTAACGATAGCCTGGTTTTCTGTCGGTCGCTGTACAATCCAAACTTCCCCTGATGATGTCTTGTTATATCTGACAGATGTTGCCTATTGTTCTGGCGCTAAGCTGTACGGTACTTAGAATTCGGTACTGTATGGTATGATCATTTCTATATTGTGTGCCCTAAATGGAGGATGCCAATAAAATGTATCCCACAGGTCGCCAACCACCCAAATATTGTCATCACATCCTGTTCGCACCCCCACCGATCAGACATTGATAGCCTATCCTGAGGATAGGCCATCAATACTAAAGTCCCAGACAACCCCTTTAATGTAAAATGTCATGCTGGTATATTATGTGACGCTTCTATTTACTGTTACTTTTTGCTGTTTCCGCGCTACTTGCTCGTTTTACCTTTTAAGTGTTTATACAGGTTATACCCTGTTAATAGAACGGTAGAAAATGAAAAACAGAGCCTATAAAAGAAATGGCAATTTTCTATTTCAATAAGTTATTATGTCATCCACTTCTTAGTATTCTTTCTAGGAAACTTTTTATTTATTAATAAAAAATATTTTCCTAAACATATTTTTTAGTTTGTTTTGTTTTTTTCATATAATTTTTGAAGAATGTCTGTCATAGCTAATGAAATATTTTACATTTTTTTTCTGAGTACTTATCTTACCGGAATCTCTCTTTGCATTTTCCATGTTCACATAGTTTTGCATTGTTGAGTGAAATTATAGCTGTCAGAGTAGGTGCTTGTTCCAATACTGCCAGATGAAATGCACTTACTCAAACAGGAGCAAGTTTTACATCAAACACGTAAAAAAAAAAAAATGAGAAAATGAAAATGTCTGGAACTCACTCACATAATGAGATTCAAATACAGGTTATGTCATTTAAGTAGCTCCTATTACTCCTATAGGACTTCAGTACTGATATTATTCTTAGAAAAAAAAAGTTTCTACTGGGAACATTGACTTTTCTCGTTTTATAAAACTTTGCTTTCAATAAATGTATCTTGCTTAGACACAGAAAGTATATTATTATTAACCCCTTCCTGACACCTTCCTTTTTTTTTCGGTTTCAGTTTTTCTTCCATTTCTTACAAAAGCCATAACTGTTATGATGGTTTTTTTTTGTGGGATGAGTTGTACTTTTGAAGGACACCAACCGTATTACCGCACAGTGTACTGGAAAATAGGGTAAAAAATTCCAAGTGTGGTGATATTACAAGAAAAAAACAAACCCTCAATTCTGACATTTGTTTTTTTGTGAATTGTTTTTACAGCATACATTTTGTGGTAAAAATGACCCTGCAGTATGACTGTCCTCATCAGTACGATTACGGTGATACCAAACTCGTCCATTTTTTTAAAATATTGTTTTTGTAGAGTAAAAAATCGAGAATTTGTTAACTAAAAAAAGTTTTGATTGTGTACCAATTTTCCTAGACCCGTTACGTTTGAATTTTTCATTAGATGCAGCGGTGTGTGGGCTTATTTTTTGTGGGGGAAGTCAATGTTTTTATTGATACCATGTGGGGTAGATTTGACATTTTGATAGCTTCTTATAGTTTTTTTTTTTTTTTTTTTTTTAAGCTGTTATGGTCACCATAGCACCCGCAATTTTGGCGCTTTTAATTTTTTTCTGTTTATGGTGTTTACCGATTGGGTTAATTATTTTTAGATTTTGATAGATCAGGTCTTTTTGGATGTGGTGATATCACATACAGTTGAAACCAGAAGTTTCCATACACTATATAAAAAGACACATATGCATGTTTTTCTCAATATCTGACATGAAATCAGAATAAACCTTTTCCGTTTTAGGTCAATTAGGATTACCATAATTATTAATATTTGTCAAATGCCAGAATGATGAGAGAGAAAATGATTTAAGGCATTTTTAGAGTCAAACGTTTATATACACTAAGATTACTGCGCCTTTAAATACTTCTGGACTACTTATTGAGAAAGCCAGTGGGCGAAATGTACGTTGGAGTCACAGGAGCCACGGGTTGCTTACTACAGGTATATTTTATTTAATCCCTTGTTCATATGCTCTTTATGCACTTTCAGACATGTTTGTCTTCTAGACTTTTGCACAATACTGATGGGATTTTTCCTATACCTGAATCATGTTATTTTTGTCAGTATTCCCATGTATAATATTTTCACTTGCTGTGGTTTATGCTCTTGTTTTTTGGTTACCCCTATCCACTATATGTTTTTAAATATTATGATTCACTAAAATGTATATATTTTATTATATATTCTCTGGGCTGTTCACTTTATTTTGAGGAGGATTTACTGTAGGTTACGTCTGGACTGCCCATATGATGATGTTGTGTATTTGGAAGCTTCTGGTGTTTTTTGGCAACATCTGTATTAATTAGAGACACAACTGTGGATGTATTTTAATGCACACTTGAAACACACTGCTTCTTTGTGTAGCATTATGGGGAAGTCTCAAGAAATCAGCCAAGATATCAGGAAGAGAATTGTGGACTTGCAGAAGTCTGGCTCATCCTTGGGTACAATTTCAAGATACCGTAGGTGCCTTGTTCATCTGTACCAACAATTATATGCAAGTACAAACAAGATGGGGATGTCCAGCCATCATACCGCTCAGTAAGGAGATGGGTTTTGTGTCCCAGAGATTAATGTGCTTTGGTCCGACATGTACATACCAACCCAAGGACAAAATCAAAAGACCTTGTGAAGATGATGTCGAAAGCTGGTAAGATTGTGTCAATATTCACAATAAAACGAGTACAGTATCAACATGGGTTGAAAGGTCACTGTGCCAGGAAGAAGCCATTACTCCAAAAGAAACATAAAAAAGACATATTAATGTCTGCAAATGTACACAGGAACAAATACCTTAATTTTTGGACACACGTCCTGTGTTCTGATGAAACTAAAATTGAACTTTTGGGGCATAATGACCATCGTTACGTTTGGAGAAAAAAGGGAGAAGCTTGGAAGCCTAAGAACACCATCCCAACTGTGAAACACGGGGAAGTCAACATCATGTTGTGGGGTTGTTTTGCTGCAGGAGGGACTGGTGCACTTCACAAAATAGATGGCATCATGAGAAAGGAAGATTATGTGGCAATACTGAAGCAACATCTTAAGACATCAGCCAGGCAGTTAAAGCTTGGGCAGAAATGGGTCTCCCAAATGGACAATGACCCAAAGCACACTGCCAAAATGGTAATAATGTGGCTTAAGAATAACAAAGTCAATGTTTTGGAATGGCCATCACAAAGCCCTGATCTCAATCCTACTGAAAATTTATGGGCAAAACTGAAAAGGCAGGTGTGAGCAAGGTGACCTACAAACCTGGATCAGTTACACCAATTTTGTCAGGAGGAATGGGCCCAAATTTCAACCAACTATTGTGAGAGGCTTGTGGAAGGTTATCCCAAATGTATGACCCAAGTCATTCAGTTTAAGGGAAACGGTACCAAATACTAACAAAATGTATGCAAGCTTTTGACTTTGCTGTAAATAATAAAAATTATTATTTTTATTATTATTCTGGCATTTGGCAAATATTAATAATTATGGTAATCCTAACTGACCTAAAACGGGAAAGGTTTATTCTGATTTCATGTCAAATATTGAGAAAAAACATGCATATGTCTTTTTATATAGTGTATGTAAACTTCTGGTTTTAACTGTATGTCTATTTTTTATTATCTCTACTTTTAATGAGGGAAAAGTAGGGTGATTTTAAATTGTATGCTTTTTTCATTTTTTTTGTTTTTGTTTTAATCTTTTACTGTATTACTAGTCCCCTTAGGGGATGGAAACCTGTGATCATCTGATTGCTTTTACTATACACAACAATACCATAGAATCATTTGAAAATCATAGTCTCTTTTGAAACCTAGCCACATGCTGGGTTTCAAAGGAACTCCGTGATGGCAGGTACGGTGATCTTCAGCCAATCCTGGCTGTCATAGCAATCTATCGGCGCCCCACATTCCTGTGGCAGGGGTGGCGATGGGCACAGAGAATGACACACTCCCATGCTGGGTGCTGTTAATGCTACAGTCATAGATTCACAGCAGCATATAATAGGTAGGCTATGTGCACACGTTGCAGATTTAGATGCAGATCTGCAGCATTTTTGGCCGCACGGATTCGCACCAAATCCGCAGTGTAGTGCACAACACAGAAATGTAAGAATAAACAAGGGAAAGGAAACAAACACACGATATTTGTATATAATTCAATAATCTCAACAGAGTATATAATAATAAAAATATCAAGAGTGTGATAGAACCAATCCCCTAAACAAAGGATGGCAGACCATCCGGATATAAATAAGAAAAATTCAAAGATGGATTGAAATAAAGAATCCACAGGATAAAAAAGGTGTAACAATGATGGTAAAAAATAATAACAATAATAATAATAATAAATAACACAATCTGTTAAAAATAAAAATGCCTTTATTGAAATATTGGCACAACAATTGAGTGCATTAAAAATATATATATGTATATAATAAAATATATAAGCAATATATTTATGGACAATGGAAAAACCAATCCGTAACAAAAGGCTTAATTAATAATCCAGGTACAAAAAGTGCATGAATAAAGTGACACAAAATATCTAATAAATGTGCCCAAAGTGCAAAAAGTGCTGTTGTGCAAAAAAATTATATATACGAATCGCCATGAGGCGTGTGCAAGAGACGCCCTTGGGGGCGCGTTCTTATACAACCCATATAGCGCCAATTGGCTTACAGGTATTTTATATTTTGTGTCTTGCACACGCCTCATGGCGATTCGTATATACTGTATAATTTTTTTGCACAACAGCACTTTTTGCACTTTGGGCACATTTATTAGATATTTTGTGTCACTTTATTCATGCACTTTTTGTACCTGGATTATTAATTAAGCCTTTTGTTACGGATTGGTTTTTCCATTGTCCATAAATATATTGCTTATGTGGTTGTATATTTTATTATATACATATATATACTTTTAATGCACTCAATTGTTGTGCCAATATTTCAATAAAGGGATTTTTATTTTTAACAGATTGTGTTATTTATTACTATTGTTATTATTTTATTACCATCATTGTTACACCTTTTTTATCCTGTGGATTCTTTATTTCAATCCATCTTTGAATTTTTCTTAGTGTAGTGCACAGCCTATGTAAACCTATGGGAAATGGAGATTTGTTGTGCTCATGCTGTGGAAAAATCTGCGCAGAAATGCAGTGTTTTTTTTCCGCAGTATGTCAATAATTTTTGCATATCTGCAGCGTTTCTGCACCCATTGACTTCCATTGAGGCACATCTGCATCAAAAATGCAGTTGTAAAAAAGATCTGGGGATTTGCTGCGGATGTGGGTGCTAGAAACGCTGCACATCGGGAGGAGGGAAGTGTGTGGGTGGAGACTGTGTGCGTGTCTGTGTGCGGGGTGGGGTCTGCGTGTCTGTGTATGTTTGTGTGTCTGTGTGTGTCCCTATGTATGTGCATGTCTGCTTTGTAAACAGCCATTGTCTGATGGGACTACTGCATTGCCTGTGATGGGAAAGTAGTCCCATCAGACAATGCATGTCAAGTGTAATGAAAAAATACATCACATACAGTACATATACACATACATTACACAGTACATATAACATAGAGTACATACTCACCAATCACCTAGTCCCCGAAGCCCTCGATCTCCTAATAAAAATAATAAACCAACCTATGCTTACCTTTCTGCCATAGTCCAGTTAATAACGAGTGTCCCACGACGATCTCCTGTGTAGAACACAGACATCAGGTGATGTCAGTGCTCTACAGGGGCTCCCGTGATGAACTGACAGGCGGAGGTAATCCTCCGCAATGTATCCATTCGCCGCCGGGAAAGAGGTCCCGTAACCCAGACCCTAACCCTAATTCTCACGCAGCATTGCTGCAAAGTGAGAGCCTGAACTCAGGTAACCTCAATGATGCACTGCAGGAACCATTGTCTCCTGTCAGTGTGACACTGGAGGCCCTGTAGAGAGGTCACATCTCCTGATGTGACAGCTCTATAAGGGAGATCGTCATGGGACACTCTTTATTAAATGGATTATGTCAGAACAGGGAGTATTTGTTTTTTTCAGGAGGTCGAGGGCGTCGCATGGATTAGGCGTACAATAAAATGGGAAAACTGTGTAGTGTTTTATTTCATTAAAAGACTTTTTTTCTGGCTGTGTGTGTGTTTATTTAACCCTTAACAACTATAGAATTAGTAATGGAGAGGTGTCTTATTGACACCTCTCCATTACTAACCAGGCTTAGGGTACCGTTACACTAAGCGATGCACCAGCGATCCTGACAACGATATGGATCGCTGGTGCATCGCTAAGTGGTCGCTAGTGAGCTGCCACACAGGCAGATCTCACCAGCGACATAGCAGCGGTCGGGGGTCGCTACTTACCTGTCAGACGCGGCGATCCTGACGTCCTCCCGCCCACGTCCACGCGTCACTCGTCGGCACCACAGAAAGCCCAGCAGGAAGCGCCTGACGAGAAATGATCCAGGACCTTCTCGTGCGATCAGCGATAACCAGCGGGGGAGCCGGTCGCGGGTAAGTATCAGACATAGCGATATCGCTGCTGCGTCACAAAGCCAGTGACGTTTCAGCGATAAATTGCTAGCGATCTCGTTGTGTGTAACGGGGGCTTTAATGTCACCTTACAATACAAAGGTGATATTAACCCATTATTACCCCATATGCCACCACTACAGGGCAGTGGAAAGAGAGAGGCTAAGTGCCGGAATTGACGCATCTTACAGTTGCGCCATTTCTGGGGTGGCTGGGGGCAGATGTTTGTAGCCAGGGGGGCCAATAACCATATGAATATCTGCCCCAGTCGCTGGCTTTCCCTCTCTGGTGCAGAAAATTGCACGGGAGCCCATGCCATTTTTTTCCGTTTTTTTTTTTTAAATTAAACATATTGTTAATTAATAAATATTGGTCTTGCTATTATATATCTATCTGTAGCTATATCTATAGATGGATGGATATATCTATCCATATATCTATCTATCCATATATCTATCCATAGATATAGATAGATATATTGATAGATATATCTAATATCTATAGATACATAGATATATCTATACATACAATCTATGTATCTATAGATATCTATATCGATCTATGGATAGATATAGATACACTACCATTCCAGATTTTGGAGTCACCCAAACAATTTTGTGTTTTCCATGAAAACTCATACTTTCATTAATCAAATGAGTTGCCAAATGAATTTAAAATCTAGTCCAGACATTGACAAGGTTCGAAAAAAAGATTTTTATTTGAAATAATAATTTTCTCCTTCAAACTTTGCTTTCGTCAAAGAATGCTCCCTTTGCAGCAATTACAGCATTGCAGACCTTTGGCATTCTAGCAGTTAAATTGCTGAGGTAATCTAGAGAAATTTCACCCCATGCTTCCAGAAGCCCCTCCCACAAGTTGGTTTGGCTTGATGGGCACTTTATGCGTACCATATGGTCAAGCTGCTCCCACAACAGCTCAATGGGGTTGAGATCTGGTGACTGTGCTGGCCACTCCATTACAGATAGAATACCAGCTGCCTGCTTCTTCCCTAAATAGTTCTTGCATAATTTGGAGGTGTGCTTTGGGTCATTGTCCTGTTGTAGGA
Source organism: Dendrobates tinctorius (assembly GCF_039654945.1). Taxonomy (NCBI): domain Eukaryota; kingdom Metazoa; phylum Chordata; class Amphibia; order Anura; family Dendrobatidae; genus Dendrobates; species Dendrobates tinctorius. The sequence goes on along the minus strand of NW_027361673.1, from coordinate 27,808,464 downwards.
TGAAATTGGCTCCAATCAAGCGCTGTCCACAGGGTATGGCATGGCGATGCAAAATGGAGTGATAGCCTTGCTTATTCAAAATCCCTTTTACTTTGTACAAATCTTCCACTTTACCAGCACCAAAGCAATCCCAGACCATCACATTACCTCCACCATGCTTGACAGATGGCGTCAGGCACTCTTGCAGCATCTTTTCAGTTGTTCTGCGTCTCACAAATGTTCTTCTGTGTGATCCAAACACCTCAAACTTGGATTTGTCTGTCCATAACACTTTTTTCCAATCTTCCTGTGTCCAATGTCTGTGTTCTTTTGCCCATATTAATCTTTTCCTTTTATTGGCCAGTCTCAGATATGGCTTTTCCTTTGCCACTCTATCCTGAAGGCCAGCCTCCCGGAGTCGCCTCTTCACTGTAGATGTTGACACTGGCGTTTTGCGTGTACTATTTAATGAAGCTGCCAGTTGAGGACCTGTGAGGCGCAGCGGGGCCTCCCACTTCGGGACTAAAAAATAATGTACAAAATAAAAATCTTTCCAAAGTATGAAGAAATGTAAAACTTTCCCATTCTCCCATTAGAATTAAAGAAAGGTGGAAAAAATTAAAAATAGAAACATATTTAGTATCACTGCTTTCATAGATGTACAATCTATTGAAATATAGAATTAATTAACCAAATGTAACGGGGTTACAAGAAGAAAAATCAAACATTGCCTTTTTTGGGGGTTTTCTCACCTCACTAACAAACTGTAATAATAAGCAAAGTATCTTATGTACAAAAATAGTAGTATCAATGAAGCAAACAGCTCTCCAAGCAAAAAAAAAAGCTCTAACAGCCCCAGCCACAGAAAAATAAAAATGTTACGGGTCTCTAAAAATAGCGAGACAAATTTAACCCCTTCACTACCAAGGGTGGTTTGCACGTTAACTACCGGGCCAATTTTTACAATTCTGACCACTGTCCCTTTATGAGGTAATAACTCTGAAACGCTTCCATGGATCCCGGTGATTCTGACATTGTTTTCTCGTGACATATTGTACTTCATGCTAGTGGTAAAATTTCATTCATATAACTAGCGTTTATTTGTGAGAAAAACAGAAATTTGGCGAAAATTTTGAAAATTCCGCAATTTTCCAACTTTGAATTTTTATGCCCTTAAATCACAGAGATATGGCACACAAAAAGTTAATAAGTAACATTTGCCACATGTTTACTTTACATCAGCACAATTTTGGAACCAAAATTTTTATTTGTTTGTAAGATATAAGGGTTAAAAGTTGACCAGCGATCTCTCATTTTTGCAACACCATTTTATTTTTACGGACCACATCACATTTGAAGCCACTTTGAGGGGTCTATATGATAGAAAATACCCAAAAGTGACACCATTCTAAAAACTGCACCCCTTAAGGTGCATAAAACCACATTCAAGGAGTTTATTAACCCTTCAGGTGCGTCACAGGAATTTTTTGAATATTTAAAAAAAATTAACATTTAACTTTTTTTCACAAAAAAAATTACTTCAGGTTCAATTTTTTTTATTTTACCAAGTGTAACAGGAGAAATTGGACAGCAAAAATTATTGTGCAATTTGTCCTGAGCACGGTGATACCTGATATGTGGGGGGGAACCACTGTTACGGCGCATGGCAGAGCTCAGAATGGAAGGAGCGCCGTTTGACTTTTTCAATGCAAAATTGGCTGGAATTCTGATCGGACGCCATGTCGCGTTTGGAGAGCCCCTAATGTACCTAAACAGTTGATAACCCCCCACAAGTGACCCCATTTTTGAAACTAGACCCCCTAAGGAACTTATCTAGATATGTGGTGAGAACTTTGAACCCACAAGGGCTTCACATAAGTTTATAATGTACAGCGGTACAATTAAAAAATCATATTTTTTCCACAAAATGATCTTTTCACCCCCAATTTTTATTTTCCCAAGGGTTACAGGACCCTAAAAATTATTGTGCAATTTGTCCTGAGTACGCTGATACCCCATATGTGGGTGTAAATGACTATTTGGGCACATGGCAGAGCTCGGAAGGCAAGCAGCGCCATTTGACTTTTTTGGCTGGAATTGAGATCGGACACCATGTCACGTTTGGAAAGCCCCTGATGTACCAAAACAGTGGAAACCCCCCACAAATGACCCCATTTTGGAAACTAGACCCCCCAAGGAACTTATCTAGATGTGTGGTGAGAACTTTGAATCCCCAAGTGCTTCACAGAAGTTTATAACGCCCAGGCGTGAAAATAACAAAAAATTTTTTTTCCACAAAAATGACATTTTTGCCCCAAAATTTTTATTTTCCTAAGGGCAACAGGAGAAATAGGACCCCAAAAGTTGTTTTGCAAATTGTCCTGAGTAGGCTGATACCCCATATGAGGGGGTAAAACACTGTTTGGGTGCATGGCAGAGCTTGGAAGGGAAGGAGCACCATTTGACTTTTTCAACGCAGAATTGGCTGGAATTGAGATCAGACGCCATGTTGCGTTTGGAGAGCACCTGATGTGCGCAAATAGTAGAAACCCCCAATTCTAACCCTAGACCTAACCCTAATGGGAAAATGGAAATAAATAAATTTTTTTAATTTTATTATTTTTCCCTAACTAAGGGGGTGATAACGGGGGGTTTGATTTACTATTTATGGCGGTTTTTATGTTTGGCAGCTGTCGCACGCTAAAAGACGCTTTTTATTGTAAAAATAGTTTTTGCATCACCACATATTGAGAGCTATAATTTTTCCATATTTTGACCCACCGAGTCATGTGAGGTCTTATTTTTTGCGGGACGAGTTGACGCTTTTATTGGTATCATGTTCGGGCATGTGACATTTTTTTGATCGCTTTTTATTTCGTTTTTTGGGACGCAGAATTTACAAAAACCAGCATTTCATGAATTTCTTTTGGGTGGTGCGTTTACGCCGTACCGGGTGCGGTAAAATTTATAAGGCGGTTTTATTCTTCGGGTCAGTACAGCTACAGCGATACCTCATTTAGGTCGTTTTTTTATGTTTTGGCGCTTTTATGCAATGAAAACAATTTTATATAAAAAATAATTATTTTTGCATCACTTTATTCTGCGAGCTATAACTTTTTTATTTTTTCGCTGATGATGCTGTATGGTGGCTCATTTTGATGACGTTTTCAGCGGTACCATGGATATTTATATGCGTCTTTTTGATCGCGCGTTATTGCACTTTTTGTTCGGCGGTATGATAATAAATCATTATTTTTTGCTTCGTTTTTTATTTTTATTTTTTAAGGGGTTCACTTAAGGGGTTAACTATTGGGACAGTTTTATAGGGCGGGTCGTTACGGACACGGCGATACCAAATATGTGTACTTTTATTGTTTGGTTTTTTTTCTTATTTCCAAAAAATGAATTTATTGGGGAATATTTTTTTTTTTTTTTTTAATTTATTTGGCGATTTTTTTTTTTTTTTTTTTTTTAATTATTTTTACACTTTTTTTTAATTTTTTTTTTTACTTTATTACAATGTCCCAGGGGGGACATCACTGTCCTGTGACAGATCAGCGATCTGTCACATCACAGATCACTGTGACAGATCAGCGATCTGTCACAGGCACTGCACAGGCTTCCTCATGCCTGCGCTTTGCAGGCACTGAGGAAGCCAGCTTCCTGCAGGCCCCCGGAGGTCCCCGTCGCCATATTAGATCCGGGGACCTGCAGGAAAGGAGTCCCCCGCAGCAGCGCTGCACATTGCGCTGCCGTGGGGGGCTCAGGGAAGCAAGGAGGGAGCCCCCTCCCTGCCGATGCTTCCCTTTAACCCCCGGTACACCGCGATCGTGTTTGATCGTGGTGTGCAAGGGGTTAACGTGTCGGGGGCAGTCCGTGACCGCCCCTGACACATTGTGCCGGGTGTCAGCTATGATAATTAGCTGACACTCGGCCGCGATCAGCGGCGCTCACCACGTGGGCGCCGCTGATCGCGATGACGTAATATTCCGTCCATGGTAATTAGGTCCATGGTCACATGGACGGAATAATACGTCAATTGTAGGTAAGGGGTTAAAGCTTTATTTACTGTACAATATCCTGAATTTATATAAATTCATCTTTTTTTTTAAATATTTATTTAAAAATTATTAATACATTCAATTTAAATTAATCATTTAACTAGAAAGCAAATGATGGATGTTTGGTATTACCATAATTGTACTGACCTGGGCAATGATGTTTCCACATAAGAATAAAAAAAAGTAGGAATTAGGAAATAAGCCTCACTGTGTGATGTATAGTTGGTTGTTTCTCAATAGTGCAGCTAGGATCCAAGTCCGTTGACCATCGGATACATTTTTAAAAAAAGGAGAGGAAAAAGGATCCATAGATTGGCTATAAATAAAATTCGTTTTTCATTTTATTCCATTAAAAAGGAAAAAGGTGTTGTCCAGACAGATTAACCCCTTCCTGACATGAGACGTACTATCCCGTCCACGGTACCCGGGCCCGTATGACCGGGGACGGGATAGTACGTCTACCGCGATCAGCGGCGCCCACGTGGTGAGCGCCGCTGATCGCGGCCGGGTGTCACCTGATTATCACAGCTGACACCCGGCACTACGTGTCAGGGGCGGTCACGGACCGCCCCCGACACGTTAACCCCTTGCACACCGCGATCAAACATGATCGCGGTGTACCGGGGGTTAAAGGGAAGCATCGGCAGGGAGGGGGCTCCCTCCGTGCTTCCCTGAGCCCCCCACGGCAGCGCAATGTGCAGCGCTGCTGCGGGGGGCTCCTTTCCTCCAGGCCCCCGAATCCAAGATGGCGACGGGGGCCTTCGGGGGCCTGGGGAAGCTGGCTTCCTCAGTGCCTGCAAAGCGCAGGCATGAGGAAGCCTTGTGCACTGCCTGTGACAGATTGCTGATCTGTCACAGTGATCTGTGATGTGACAGATCAGCGATCTGTCACAGGACAGTGATGTCCCACCTGGGACTATGTAATAAAGTAAAAAAAAAATTAAAAAGTGTAAAAATAAATTTAAAAAAATCGCCAAATAAATTAGTAAAAAAAAAAAAAAAATATTCCCCAATAAATTCATTTTTTGAAAATAATAAAAAAAAAAACAATAAAAGTACACATATTAGGTATCGCCGCGTCCGTAACGACCTGCCCTATAAAACTGTCCCATTAGTTAACCCCTTTAGCGAACCCCTTAAAAAATAAAAATAAAAAACGAAGCAAAAAATAATGATTTATTATCATACCGCCAAACAAAAAGTGCAATAACGCGCGATCAAAAAGACGCATATAAATATCCATGGTACCGCTGAAAACGTCATCTTGTCCCGCAAAAAACAAGCCGCCACACAGCATCAGCGAAAAAATAAAAAAGTTATAACTCGCAGAATAAAGCGATGCAAAAATTAATTATTTTTTATATAAAATAGTTTTCATTGCATAAAACCGACAAAAACATAAAAAAACGACCTAAATGAGGTATCGCTGTAACCGTACTGACCCGAAGAATAAAACCGCTTTATCAATTTTACCGCACGCGGAACGGTGTAAACGCACCCCCCCCAAAAGAAATTCATGAAACGCTGGTTTTTGTTCATTCTGCGTCCCAAAAATCGGAATAAAAAGCGATCAAAAAATTTCACGTGCCCGAAAATGGTACCAATAAAAACGTCAACTCGTCCCGCAAAAAATAAGACCTCACATGACTCGGTGGGTCAAAATACGGAAAAATTATAGCTCTCAATATGTGGTGATGCAAAAACTATTTTTACAATAAAAAGCGTCTTTTAGCGTGCGACAGCCGCCAAACATAAAAACCGCCATAAATAGTAAATCAAACCCCCCGTTATCACCCCCTTAGTTAGGGAAAAATAATAAAATAAAAAAAATGTATTTATTTCCATTTTTCCATTAGGGTTAGGGCTAGGGGTGTGTTGGGGTAGGGTTGGGGTAGGGCTAGGGTTAGGGCTAGGGTTAGGGCTAGGGTTAGGGGCGTGTTGGGGTTCGGGTTGGAGTTAGAATTGGGGGTTTCCACTGTTTGGGCACATCAGGGGCTCTCCAAATGCAACATGGCGTCTGATCTCAATTCCAGCCAATTCTGAGTTGAAAAAGTCAAATGGTGCTCCTTCCCTTCCAAGCTCTGCTATGCGCCCAAACAGTGTTTTACCCCCACATGTAGGGTAGCAGCCTACTCAGGACAAATTGCAAAACAATTTTTGGGGTCCAATTTCTCCTGTTACCCTTAGGAAAATAAAAAATTGGGGGCAAAAATATCATTTTTGTGGAAAAAAATGATTTTTTTATTTTCACATCCGAGTGTTATAAACTTCTGTGAAGCACTTGGGGGTTCAAAGTGCTCACCACACATCTAGATAAGTTCCGTGGGGGGTCTAGTGTCCAAAATGGGGTCACTTGTGGGGAGTTTCAATAGTTTAGGTACATCAGGGGCTCTCCAAACGCACATGACACCCGCAGACCATTCCATCAAAGTCTGCATTCCAAAACGTCACTGCTTCCCTTCCGAGCCCCGACGTGTGTCCATACAGTAGTTTTCTCCCACATATGGGGTGTCAGCGTACTCAGGACAAATTGGACAACAACTTTTGGGGTCCAATTTCTCCTGGTACCCTTGGGAAAATAAAAAAATGGTGACTAAAAGATCATGTTTGTGGAAAAAATACGAATTTTTTATTTTCACGCCCGGGCGTTGTAAACTTCTGTGAAGCACTGGGGGGGTCAAAGTGCTCACCACACATCTAGATAAGTTCCTTGGGGGGTCTAGTTTACAAAATGGTGTCATTTGTGGGGGGTTTCCACTGTTTAGGTACATTAGGGGCTCTCCAAAGGCAACATGACACCCGCAGACCATTCCATCAAAGTCTGCATTCCAAAACGTCACTACTTCCCTTCCGAGCCCTGACGTGTGCCCATACAGTAGTTTTCTCCCACATATGGGGTATCAGCATACTCAGGACAAATTGGACAACAACTTTTGGGGTCCAATTTCTCCTGGTACCCTTGGGAAAATATAAAAATGGTGACTAAAAGATCATGTTTGTGGAAAAAATATGAATTTTTTTATTTTCACGCCCGGGCGTTGTAAACTTCTGTGAAGCACTGGGGGGGTCAAAGTGCTCACCACACATCTAGATAAGTTCCTTAGGGGGTCTATTTTCCAAAATGGTGTCATTTGTGGGGGGGTTCCACTGTTTTGGTACATCAGGAGTTTTCCAAACGCGACATGGTGTCCGATCTCAATTCCAGCCAAAAACGTCAAATGGCGCTGCTTCCCTTCCGAGCTCTGCCATGCGCCCAAATAGTGGTTTACCCCCACATGTGGGGTATCAGCGTACTCAGGACAAATTGCACAATAACTTTTAGGGTCCTGCTACCCTTGGGAAAATAAAAATTGGGGTGAAAAGATCATTTTTGTGGAAAAAATATGATTTTTTAATTGTACCGCTGTACGTTATAAACTTCTGTAAAGCCCTTGTGGGTTCAAAGTTCTCACCACATATCTAGATAAGTTCCTTGGGGGGTCTAGTTTCCAAAATGGGGTCACTTATAGGGGGTTTCCACTGTTTAGGTACATCAGGGACTCTCCAAACGTGACATGGCGTCCAATCTGAATTCCAGCCAATTTTGCATTGAAAAAGTCAAACGGCGCTCCTTCCATTCTGAGCTCTGCCATGCGCCGAAAGTCGTTCCCCCCCACATATCAGGTATCTGCGTACTCAGGACAAATTGCACAATAACTTTTGCAGTTCAATTTCTCCTGTTACCCTTGGTAAAATAAAAAAAATTGAACCTGAAGTATTTTTTTTATGAAAAAAAGTTAGATGTTCATTTTTTTTTAAATATTCAAAAAAATTCCTGTGACGCACCTAAAGGGTTAATAAACTTCTTGAATGTGGTTTTGAGCACCTTAAGGGGTGCAGTTTTTAGAATGGTGTCACTTTTGGGTATTTTCTATCATATAGACCCCTCAAAGTGGCTTCAAATGTGATGTGGTCCTAAAAATAAAATGGTGTTGTAAAAATGAGAAATCGCTGGTCAACTTTTAACCCTTATAACTTCCTAACAAAAAAAAATTTTGGTTCCAAAATTGTGCTGATGTAAAGTAAACATGTGGGAAATGTTAGTTATCAAGTTTTTTGTGTGCCGTATCTCTGTGATTTAAGGGCATAAAAATTCAAAGTTGGAAAATTGCGAAATTTTCGCGAAATTTCCGTTTTTCTCACAAATAAACGCAAGTTATTTGAACGAAATGTTACCACAAACATGAAGTACAATATGTCACGAGAAAACAATGTCAGAATCACCGGTATCCATGGAAGCGTTCGAGAGTTATGACCTCATAAAGGTACAGTGGTCAGAATTGTAAAAATTGGCCCGGTCATGAACGTGCAAACCACCCTTGGGGGTGAAGGGGTTAAAAAGAATCCAACATGCTAACGCGTTTCTATCAATATTCTGTGACTAAGGTTTAAGGCCAGAAATGCGTTAGAATGTTGGATTCTTTTTAATCTGTCTTTTTTATTCCTTTTTTAATGGAATAAAATAACAATTTTTTTTTATTTATATCCACTATATCGACCTTTTTTCCTCTCCTCCTTTTTTCTAGATGTTTCCACATAATTTTTACTGCACAATGAACGCCGTATAAACAATCCCTAAAAAGAAATAGCGTAATTGCATTTTTTTTCACCATTTCACCCCACTAGGATTTTTTTCCATTTTCTTGAAGTACATTATATGGTAAAATTGAAGCATTCAAAACTACAACTCTTGCAAAAAATATGCCCTCATACATCTATGAAACAAAAAAGTTATGGCTCTTGGAAGGGGAAGAAGAAACAAAAGCGCAAAAACGAAAAACTCCTTGGCCCTTAAGGAGTTTACAGGGAAATTAATAGGAGAAGCTTTGCCATTTAATTTATTTATTTATCCATGCGTTAAACATCACTGATGAAACACTGATGGAACAAATCGACAACTGACCAAACACTGATAATACCGGATCCGAAATAGTGATGAAAAATCACTGATATCTGAATGAGGCCTTAATGAAAGGAATAATAAAGAGTGCCTGGTCTTTGCCAAAAGTTGTAAATGCAAGCCACAATCCTCCTAGAAAAATATTTTATAGACAGATGAAAGCAGAATTCTTTGGTAATGCATACCAGCATTATCTTTATGGACAGCAAAATGAAACCAATAAAGAAAAGGGCTCCCTGTCGAACGTGAAGCATGGTGGAGGGTCTATAATGTTGTGGGACTGGTTTCTTGCCTCTGAGATTGTAAGCATTGAATATAGAAATATGAGATCAATGGATTATCAGAGCATTTTAAATACCGTAATTTTCAGTTACAAAATGGCATTGGGAGTCACATCTGATCCACTGACATTGACAGCAGGCCCTGACTAAAAGGGACTCATTGTTCCTCATTCTTGGAACCCTACATCTGATGTAATCTGTTACTGTTAGTTAATCATTTCCTGTCTTGTTTCACAAGTGTTCGTTCTTTTCCATGCTATGAACAAATAGCAATGTACAGAAAACTAGCTTACCAATATACAATATGATTACGCTCTAAATTATTGGTTTTTAAAGGGGTTATTCACCTTTTGGGGACAAATTTCTTTATCACTTAAATGCGTTTAATTGGAACTATGAATATTTTTTGGCAAATGGGTTTCATTAAAAATGTTGCTTCTCAAAGTCTCTATGTTGCACTGCCTATTGCGGGCTCCAGATTGTGATACTCTGACAGGCAGTTTGTAACACTTTTTTCTGTCTTTTGTTAGCAAAATATGCAAAAAAAAACAACAAAAAACAACAAATAGCCTGTAAATCAAAATGGTGCAACATTTTTAAATGAAACTCAGTTGCAAAAATTATTTTTAGAAATACATGCATTTGCTTAAAAAAAATTGTTCTGAAAGATGGCCAACCACAAATTAAAATCTCGTCATAACTCATGTTTACAGATAGGTATACCTTCTCAGTAATCCCAAGAATAGCAAGCAACAGAACCGCGGGTTATATACAACATGATTCAGTTTGATATTAACATTACATTACAGGGGTTGTCCACTTAATTTTTAATTTAACAGATGTGTTCTGGTCTTAGTTTTGTGGCACTTACTAATGTAAAGTATTACATGTTCTCCTACTGCACTTGTTGGGGCAGTTTTCTTCACAGACTGCAGACATTTCCTTTTCTCAAAATGGAAGTACAGGGAGGAGCATGTCACCAGATACTGCACATTACAATGAAACTGTACTTTGAACAAACATTGCATAAATAAATAATCCAGGCGATTATAAGAAACATTGCAGTGTATCTTATCAGAGAAATTAGCTTCTTTTCACTCTTATTAGACATTTCTTACTCCTCCCTCACGCTTCCTCCTGAACTCACCATCCACTGTGAGAAATTACAATATTTTTCTTACTACAAGATGCGCCGGACCATAAGACGCACCCCAAATTTTGGGGAGGAAAATAGGAAAAATAAGATTTTTTTTTTATAAGATTGGGGGTCTTTCTTATGGTCCGAATTTAAGATATTTTACTTGGGGGACGGCAACGGTGGAGCGGGGTCACAGGAGGCATAGTCTCTTGCTCAGGAAGCTGGCAGCAGAAGTGGAGCAATGCTGCAGGCCCTGGGTGGGAGAAATGGGTGCCCCGGTGGTGTGATGCTGCAGGCTGGTGTCAACGGTGAGGCCGAGCGGAGTGCATTGCTTTCCCAAGCTGGCTTTTTCCTGAAGCCATGTGCCGCTGGAGGCCAGAGCCCCAATTTTTTTTTATTTTCACAAGGGTAACAGGAAAAATGAACCACAAAATTTGTTGTGCAATTTCTCCTGAGTATGCCGATTCCCCATATGTGTGGAAAAACTACTGTTTGGGCGCACGGCAGAGCTTGGAAGGGAAGGAGCATCGTTTGACATGTTGAAGTCAAAATTGTCTGTAATCGAGATCAGACGCCATGTCGAGTTTGGAGAGCCCCTCATATGCCTCAACAGTGGAAACCCTCCACAAGTGACTCCATTTATGGAAACTACACCCCAAGGAATTTATCTAGTGGCATAGTTATAGTAATGATAATAATGCTTTTGGTTTTACTGGTGTATGAAGTGGTAGTATGTGTAAAATGCGCAGAGTACATCAGTTTATAAAAGTGTGAAGTGTCAACAGGGTAAAACAAATTTTATTAGTTTATAGACATGTGGTACGCTTTGAAGCAATCCTTAATGCAAAGACCAGGTTTCTTAGGGCAGGTTTCACTATGGTAAATTGTGTCCTTTCATTTACCCCTCTTGGAGCATACTCTGCACCTTTTTTGCGTTCTTCCCTTGTTCGCTGTTTGGAGAACGTCACTGGGCAGAACCTCACCAGGAAAATATTGACCTGCTACAATACTGGCACCATCAATTTTAGAAGTACTGGGACCCTCACCTTCCTGAATGCCAAACATTAGGGCCTTAATGACTACTTGCACACCGAAATGGCACAAAAGTGGATCGCCCGCCAGGGCAGTGGGGATACTCGGTACCGAGCCGCTTCTTAAAAGGGATGTGTCACAGCATCAGTGACCCGGTCCGTGGCCCTGGGTGTCCAATTAAAGGGGATATTTGCAAGGGATAAGAGTTTATAAACTTTATTACAGAGTGTTCGTGATGCCACCTGTGGTTTCTGGTCACAGGTGACCAGTGCTGCAGTGCAGATCCGCTGGGACAGGTGGTGCTGCAGCAGAGTTGGTATAGCTGCCCACAGGTGGAGCTGACTCCCAGGGCAGATGTAGTATATTCAAGGGACGTCCAGGGTTCTCCTCCAGCTCACACTCACAGGTAATTAACCCTTTATTTGTTAACCTGCCCTGCGGTTAACACTGTCAGGGCATCTATATGAGAAGGGATTGGTACTATTATGGATTGGTATATGTTGGTCATAGACAATGATATCCATTATATATACACCAATTGGTGTGCATTCTTGTCCCTTTTTCATTATATCTTTGGGTGCACTTAAATGTTTTAAACAAATTGCTGTGTAAGGACTTTCCATGGACTTTTTTAGTCCCTTTGTCATTTGTTTGAAACCTTTCTTATTGCACCTTCTTTTTTTATGTTTTGTATAAATAAACTGTGTTTTTAATTATAAGCCATTGTGTGGTGCCAAATTCCTTTTTCTACTTTTTTGGTTACCATAGAGTGATTAAGATAGTAATGATGTAGTATTTGGCAAGGGATGTAGCAGTGCTGAGTGGGTGTTGCAGGAAGAACTTGAAATGACAGTCAGGTGCAGTTTCCAACGTTTTACTCACAGTTCTGCAGGTAATGTGTCCAGGGCACTGGCTACAGATGGTGCTGGACAGAGGCGTATCTAGGCTTTTTAGCACCCGGGGCAAGAATTCGGTTCGGCGCCTCCCCCTCCAAATCCCACCACACATTAACCCAATCCCCACTCATCAACCCCCATCACCACTCAAAATCCCCCCACACATTAAATAACCCCCATCCCCACTCCAAATACCCCCACACATTAACCCCATCCCCACTCATTAACCCCCAGACACATTAACCCCATCCCCATTCATTAATCCCCCCACACCTTACCCCTTATCCCCACTCATTAGCCCCCCCACACATTAACCCCCCACACATTAACCCCCATCCCCACTCATTAACGCCTCCACACATTAACCCCATCCCAATTCATTAACCCCATCCCCATTCATTAACCCCCCCACATATTAACCCCATCCCCATTCATTAACCCCCATGCCCTCTACAAATCCCCCCACACATTAATCCCCATCCCCCCATCTCCCATCTTCGGTGGTTCTTCAGCTCCACAGTGGAGCACACTTACCACCAGGGTTCTCTCTGGGCGCCGGGGAGTGATGTCAGCAGCGTGACAATTTCACTGGCATCTATACAGACGCCAGTACAATTGCTCTGTGGGAGCCGGCACGCGCTCCTTCTCTGCGCCGGCTGTCAGCTTGACAGCTGACACAGAGAACCGCCGACTCCCAGGCCAGGGGGGTGGCGGAACACAGCCGCCAGGGAGGACACTGCGGACCACTGCATTAGGCGGCCCAACTGCGCCCCCCCTGCTGGCTGCACCCGGGGCAAATGCCCCGGCTGCCCCCCCCTAGATACGCCACTGGTTGCTGTAGATCCGATTGTCTGGAAACAATTTGGATTTCACCTTGCCGGGAGGATTTAGAGGTCTTCCTGCAGCGCTCTCTGTTTCTGGCCTCTCCTGCTTAAAGCTAAGCTGCAGCCCTCTTCTCTGTGTTGTTTTTCCAAACTGTATAGCAGGCAGAGTGAGCCTATCAAGGGCTCTGTCCCTTCTCACTGGAAGCCCTGGCTCTTGTGTTACTGCTGTGCTGGCAGGTGTCAGTGTGAACAGAGAACTTGCAATTCTCTGTTCTCCAGATACGACTGTCAGGCTTGAAGTCGCCAACTGGTACAGGACTCTGGCATCCTCTTTTATCAAAGCTCTGCTCTGTGTGAGCTATAGCATACAGCTCCTCTCCCACGAGCTTCTCTCCACACATCCTCTCTCCTCCCTGTCTACAGACAGACTCTCTAACTCCTCCCCAAGCCAGAATATTCTAAGGATGCTCACCTGAAATCGGGTGTTAGAGTGCCCTCTTCAGGTCTGGAGTGGGAAAAGTGTTGCATGCCGTGTGTTACCTGACAAGGGGTCTCCTCTTTGTTTCCAGGCATGGCATCACCCCCTGTGAAGGAAGCAACGTCACTGTGGCAACCGGACTCCTGGGGTGCCATACTCCCCCCCCCCCCCCCCCCCTAGTTAAATTCAGTGCTCCTGGACTGAGGAAACACAAAAGAAACATTTTAACAAGCAAACATCCAAAACAAGCAAAACTATTTACAAGATCTTAACATCAATTTAGTGAAGTTCTGAAATGGGGTGTCCTTTTTCACCATTCATAGTACAATATGGGGGACCCATCTCAAACCCCCACCGTAAGCCCTGGGTGTGACTACAAGGCATTAGTAGTCTCCAGGTTGGGCTACTTCGGTCACGACAGAACGTTTTTTTTTTCTGTAGCCATCGGTGCTAACTATTTATAATCATTGTCCTGGTCACTACGAGTCCAGTGACCCAATCGTCAATAAGAATGCTCAAAAGTTCATACAGTAGTCTCTGTAGGCTCATATGCTTAGTAGTTGGAGTTATAAACATTACTAAACTATTTACATTTTAGATTTACATACTGTTTGCACTTTAGTCCCTATACCGAGCTGCAATCTGACCTCTTGTACTATGGGTAGATCTACGCAGCATGGGTACCTCTAATGGCCTACTTTGGTCTAGTGTGCCTGTTGTTGTTGGTAAACTGGGCAACTGTCTGCGAACTCTGGGACTCATCATGGGTCTGACAGATTCACCGTTAGCAGGGGGAAGATTTTCGCGTTCCTCTGCTGATGTGGCATCTGTTACTGGAGCTGACAAGTCTTGAGTCTCTGCTACTTCAGGTGCAGTATGCTGGGGAAAGATTAGGACAGGAACTACGATGGCTTGATTCACCTTTGTCCAATTTGAAGGGAACTCACCAAGTACGGTGCTGATCTTTTCTTCCACTTTTTCTATTGACTGAGGAACGTCTTTGTCTTCAATCCTTTCCTTCAGTTGGTCAGGTCATGGTTTTAGGTGATCCCTATATTGTTCAGCTTCCCACTGATCATCAAGTTTGTGTACTTGTCTCTTTCTTTTGAGTACCTGTTCTCCAGGTGACAAGGGAAATGCAGGCGCGTGCTGATTATAGTTTCTTTCTTGCTTGAGACGAGCTTCGTTCTACACACTCTTGCACTTTGCGGTATTGTTGCTGCCACTCTGTATCCCAGTCTGCGTCTGGTGATGTCACCTCAGGTGTCAGGACTCCCATGTCCAAGTCAATGGGCAACTGGTCAGGTCTTGCTCTCATTAGGTATGCTGGTGTACAGTTGGTGGAGTTCACCAGAATGTGGTTGTAGCGATCCACCAGATCTGGCAGTTTTTCTGGCCACATGTTCCTCTCTTCCAGGGCCAAGGTCTTCAACAGGTCAATTACCACCTGGTTCATTTTCTCACATATTCCATTTGTCTGTGGATGGTAGGGTGTAGTCCTGATCTTCTTACAACCACACAGGTTACAGAACTACTGGAACACTTCTGCGTCAAAAGCTGGGCCTTGGTCAGTCAGCACTCAGTCAGGGTAACCATGTGGCCTACAAAAGTGTTCTTGGAACGCCTTGGCTGCTGTCTTCACTGTTTGTTCCTTAACAGGCACAACTACCAAGAACCTGGAGTAGTGGTCAACTATGGTGAGGGCGTAGACATAGCCTGAACGGCTTGGGGTCAGCTTCACATGGTCCAAACCTACCAGTTCAAGTGGCTGCTTGGTGATTATTGGCTGTAACGGGGCTCGCTGGCTGTTACGGTCTTTCCTGCGCAGGTTACACGGTCCACACTCTCGGCACCAGTCCTCAATGGCTTTCCTCATGCCAATCCAGTAGAACCTCATTCGAAGTAGGACCTCCAATTTCTTCCATCCAAAGTGTCCTGCTCCATCGTGGTACACTTCCGGGACCATTGGTGCATCCCACCTCGGGCCTAGTACCTGCCATACCAATTTGTGGGTTTGGGAATTGATACTTCTCCGACACAGCTTCCCCTCATAGATGAATAGCTTGCCCTTCTCTTTCCACAACTGTTGGGTCTCTTGTGGGGCATCTGGGCCAGGACATGAGTCAGCTTGCGTTAGCAGTTCTTTTACAGTCGGACCGCTGGGTTGCTATCCTACGTCTCTGTCCATCCATGGTGGGGCAATGATTGAATATGGCTTCCCGCTTGACATAGCGCCTGTCCCTTACACAGTGGGAGCACTGGGATGCTCCAGGGCGGTGGAAGGCAGGTAACGCTATCTCTTTCAGCTCTTCCAGATCTTCTCCCCCTTCTTGTAAGTTGGGCATCCAGGACAGTGCGTCAGCATTCGCGTTCTTGTGCCCTGCTCGGTACTTGATGGTAAACTCACAGCTAGACAGCCGAGCCATCCATCGCTGCTCCAGTGCACTGAGCCTTGCAGTTTCCAAGTGAGTCAGCGGATTGTTGTCCATGAAGATGGTAAATTTTGCTGAAGCCAGGTAGTGTATGAAGCGCTCTGTTACCGCCTAGACTATGGCGAGGAACTCCAGTTTGAAGGAGCTATAGTTGGCAGGATTCCTTTTAGTGGGACGAAGCTTCCTGCTGGCGTAGGCACTCTTTCTTTGCCTTTCAGCACTTGTAACAGCACAGCTCCCAATCCCACATTGCTGGCGTCAGTATACAGTATGAATGGTTGGTCGTAGTCTGGGTAGGCCAGTACTTCATCTCCTGTAAGGGCCAACTTCAATCGTTTGAAGGACCTTTCCAGTTCGTCATTCCAGTCAAAAGAAGGACTCTTCTTTTTGGCCTTCTTGGGTTGGCCCACAAGAAGTTTTTGCAGGGGCGTGGCTATTTCAGTGATGCCTTTGATGCACCTTCTGTAGTATCCTACCAACCCGAGGAACTGCCGCACTTCATGAATGTTGTTGGGCTTTTGCCAGTCCCGGATAACAGTGACTTTGTCGGGGTCTGGTGCTATGCCTTCTGCGCTCACTGTGTGGCCTAGGTACTGCACCTTGGGCTTTAGAAGGTGGCATTTGGATGGTTTTGCCTTCAGGCCAAAGTAGGAGAGGGCCTCGAACATCTCAGCCAGGTGCTTCAGGTGGTCTTCATAGGTCTTGGAGAAGACAATGATGTTATTAAGGTACAACAGAACTGTCTCGAAATTCTTGTGCCCAAGGCAACACTGAATTAACCTCTGGAACGTCCCTTGTGCATTGTAAAGCCCAAACGGCATGTAGTTGAACTCTGAGAGGCCCATTGGTGTTGCGAAGGTGGTCTTCTCCTTGTCCGCCTCTGCCACGGGGACCTGCCAATACCCACTGGTGAGATCTAAGGTAGAGAAATAGTCAGTGGTTCTCAGTGCAGCTAGTGATTCCTCTATCCTGGGTAATGAATAGGTGTCCTTGTGGGTAATGCTGTTAATTCGACTGTAGTTAACACACATCCTCATTGTACCATGTTTCTTTCTAATGAGGACTAACGGAGCTGCCCAGGGGCTACAACTGTCTCTGATCACCTTAGCCTTCTTCATGTCTCATAACATACTCTAGGCACATTGATAGTGAGCTGGGGGTACAGGCCAGGACCTCTCTTTAATGGCGGATGATTTCCAGTGGGGATATGATGTTGGACCCCTTTTTCCTGCGCAAAGTCGTAAATGGTGTTTGCTGAATACCCGTTCAAACTTTTGGGCTAATTGGTAAACCCCATTCCTTTGGTGTGAAGGGATGGAGTCAGTGCCTATGTGCAGCTTCTGACACCAATCCTCTACCTGTCCTCTGCCTGGTCAGAAGAGACCAAGGGTTCTGCTTTCTGAATTGCGTTGTGATTGACAGTGAACAGCTTAGCAACGGTGGCATACTGAGGTAGTTTGGCCTCCTGCTCCCCCCAATTTAAGATGCGTACAGGTACCCTCCCCTTGCGGACATCGATTAGCCCCCTGGCTGTCAGGACAGGCAGGCCTGCGATCAGAGTACACTGGTTCTACCAGGGCCTGGTAATCTTTACCTCTGATGCCTATGGCTGCCCGACACCAAATTAACATTTCACTCCTCGGGGGTATGACAATGGGGAACAGATCACTCACTCTGACACTGCCAACTTCTCCGCCAAACAGCTCTACCTGTTGTCTTTGCATCAGGGCTTTAATCTCCTTTTGCATGACCCGTTGCTCACTGGAACCAGCAGTTTCGGCCACCTGTTGCAACAAAACAATAACCTAGGCAAGACAATTTTCTATTACATTAGTACCTAAGGTCATTATTGGATTACATTCCCGTCGATCAATGTCTACAATTATCAAACCTTGGGCTTTTAATTCTACTCTCCCCACTTTAATGGTCACCTTCTTGTACCTCACCTGTGGCAAAGCCTGACCATGGCTGGTGACTACAGTCAGCGTATCATCTGGGGCATGGGTAATATCAGAGTCAGCCCAATATCGTTTGTAAAGAATGTACAGCATAGTTGTTACCTGAGAGACAGTGTCCAGCAAAGCGTTCATTGGATGCCATCAATCACAACTGGGAGGACCGGTCGTCCTGCATCGTATTTGGCTTGCCAGCTCTGTGGGCCTGGTCATCCTACTCCTGGGTGTTGGCTCTCTGCCCCAGGGGTTGCTCGTTTAAATTGCAGAATCTTGTGATGTGTCCCGCTTTGCTGTAGCAGCGGCAAATGGGTCGTCCGTTCTAGTCGTAGCAATCGTTATCTCTCCCTCTGGTTGGTGGGATCCTCTTCTGCCATCACCATGGGACGTCATCTGAACTGAAAGCCAACTGAATCTTTTCCTTTGGGGACACTTGCATGGACTGCACGGTTTTGGCTAGGGCAGCCACACTTTTGGTCAGCTTCTGGACCTGAAGACTTAGTTCTGCAGATGGATCATTATCCAGAGTCTGTCCGTCGCCCTCAACGGGGGCCTGAAGGAAGGATGCCACCTCCTGGTGGTGCGTAATTGCTGGGCACCTAGGTGGCACTGTGCGGCTAACATTTGGTTCATGCAGCACCCGTATGACCCTGTCTTTAAAGTCTGCAAAGTTCAGGTCAGGGTTTTGTAGAGCCATGATGCGCAGCTGTGTCCTATGAGTGCTGGACAAGAGTCCCTCAATAAATTGCTCCTTTAACAGTCTGTCTCCACCCTGCACGCTGTCTGGGTCAATCTGCTTTATGGCCCGCAGCGCTTCTTGGAGATTAAGGGCTGTGGTGTAGTGACCACTGTGTCCACTAGGGGCCGCTGTATGGATGTCCCAGGAGAGTGGATGAATGGCAAGATACTGAATGACCGTTATGTATCTCAAGGTGGGTGGCCTTGAGATGGAGATTTATGTGTGTTAATCAGCAGTGATACTGCTGAGGTGCTGGTTCAATGTGTCAGGGATTAGTTACCTACAAACCCACCCAGGGGGTGTGTTTAATAACGCTATTGTAAAGTGTATATGTGTGTGTGAAGGACCTGTGATGAGGTCATAGTCATGTGACCCAGTGGGCGTGGCTAGGAACCATGTAATGTGGCCAGGGTAGGTCACATGTGGTGAATGCTTGGACCCGGTTGGTCCAGTGTGGAAGGTCCCGCTGAGATGGGGCTTCCTGCCTGACAGCACGTGTGGACGCTGTGAGTAATGGCTGCAAGTGCCTGAGAGTTCCCTGGAGGGAATGAATGTCTGCAATATGGAGAAGCAGCAATGAGAGAACCCTGACAGGGTGAGATATAACTGTGAGGCTGAAAAGCCTGCGTATTGGACATTGCTAACAGAGTGAAGCTCTGTCATGGACACTATGCCGTTTATATATTGCTGGTCATGGTTTATGATGTTTAATAAACCGCATGGACTATACTGGTTTATGGAAAACCTGTGCCGGATCTCATTTTGTGGCTGCCAAGCGAGTGATCCCCTACTTAAATGACAGTGCTACCTCACAGGGCATAGTCCCATATACTGTCCTGCACCCTTTGTTTGCACCCAATGAATCTCATTTTTATCTCTGCTGCAGTGCGGGTGTCAAAGGTGTCCTTCAACTTAGCCAGGATTTGCTTAACAGTCTCTTTATCAGTGTCCTGTCAGGTCTTTTCTTTCTTTTGGTCCGCACCAGTTAACTGTCCCATGAGAATGCTGACTTTTTGGCTTTCAGTAAGGGGGTACACATCAAACAAACTACAGTCTCTCCTTCAAATCACTCAGGGTGTGCAACTCCCCTGAGTATAATCTTAGCCAGGCTCTAAGGTTCTGCTGGCCTACCAGTTCGTCGCTCCATCGGCAGGATGGATTGCGCACACCCCGGAATTCCAGGCCTCAGCTCCCGATTTTCTGCAAGCTGAGAGCAGAGCGCGTGCAGAACTTCTCTTTTCTCGCTTTTACTCAGGTTCCGCCCTTGACGGCATGCCTCCTCTACTTCCCGCGCGCTATGTGGAGTTGTAATGGCAGCAATTTTATAACTTTAGCAATGTCTCTGGTACACAGGACCCGGTGATACCGGGCTTCGATATCCTGTTTGTGACACCAAGATGGATCACCCGCCAGGGCAGTGGGGATACTTGGTACCGGGCCGCTTCTTAAAGGGGATTTGTCACAGCAGCAATGACCCTGTCCGTGGCCCTGGGTGTCCAATTAAGGGGATATTTACAAGGGATAAGAGTTTGTAATAAAGTTTATAAAATGTTCATGACGCCACCTGTGGTTTCTGGTCAGAGGTGACCAGTGCTGCAGTGCAGATCAGCTGGGACAGGTGGTGATGCAGCAGAGTTGGTATAGTTCCCCACAGGTGGAGCTGACTCCCAGGGCAGATGTAGTATATTCACGATAGTAATGATGTACTATTTGGTAAGAAATGTAGCAGTGCTGAGTGGGTGTTGCAGGAAAAACTTGAAAGGACACAGGTAGTTTCCAACGTTTTACTCACAGTTCTGCAGGTAATGTGTCCAGGGCACTGGCTACAGATGGTGCTGGAGATCCGATTGCCTGGAAACAATTTGGATTCCACCTTGCCAGGAGGATTTAGAGGCCTTCCTGCTGTGCTCTCTGTTTCTGGCCTCTCCTGCTTATAGCTAAGCTGCGGCTCTCTTCTCTGTGTTGTTTTTCCAACCTGTAGAGCAGGCAGAGTGAGCCTATCAGGGGCTCTGTCCCTTTCTCACTGGAAGCCCTGGCTCTTGTTTTACTGCTGTCCTGGCAGGTGTCAGTGTGAAAAGAGAACTTGCAATTCTCTGCTCTCCAGATACGACTGTCGGGTTTGAAGTCCCCAACTGGTACAGGACTCTGGCGTCCTCTTTTATCAGAGCTCTGCTCTGGGTGAGCTATAGCATACAGCTCCTCTCCCACGAGCTTCTCCCCACATGTCCTCTCTCGTCCCTGTCTACAGACAGACTCTCTAACTCCTCCCCAAGTCAGAATATTCTAAGGACGCTCCCCTGAAATCAGGTGTTAGAGCTCCCCCTTCAGGTCTGGAGTAGAAAAGTGTTGCATGCTGTGTGTTACCTGACAAGGGGTCTCCTCTTTGTTTCCAGGCATGGCATCACCCCCTGTGAAGGAAGCAAGGTCACTGTGGCAACCGGACTCCTGGGGTGCCACAAAAGTATTGTACTGTGCCAACTGCACAATGGGTATGGTCAACTTTTTGTACCATACTTTAGCTTTTTGCATAGCCTAGTATGGTTTGAGTACCTGATCTGAGAGATCTACAACCCCCATGAAGTAATTATAATGCAGGATACAATCTGGCTTTGGGATTTCTGTTGTGGTACCTTGGAGAGTGACAAAGGAGCTATTGTCATGATGTATGGTGGTCAAGATAAGGACATCCATCTTGTCCTTATACTTGACAACCAGCATGTTGTCGCTGCATTGGACTCTGCTGTCGCCCTTTCTCAGCAGTTGCCCAATTAGCAGCTTAGGGAGGCCTGTCTGATTTGTTCACATGATGCCGCATGTAACTGTACCTCTGATAGAGGGTCTTGAAGAGTAGGACGATGGTGTAATAGTTATCTACGTAGAGGAGAGGTGAGGTCATAACCGATATCCAGCAGTGGGTGCAGCAATTTGCACATAATTTTTCAAGTCACCCCCAGGACAGGGGGGTATTGAGGGGGATCAATTTGGGTGTCCTTCCCTTCATAGACCCTAAACTCGTTGGTGTACCCTGAGGTTACATAGGTTGAAAAAACACCTAGGTCCACCAAGTTCAACCTTTCTCCACCAATTCTTCATTTTGTCACTAAATTAACTATAATCCAGAATGTTATGTGTACTGAGGAAATCATCCATCCCTTTTTTAAAAGCTGTTATAGTGTTTGCCATTACTACCTCTTGTGGTCGGCATTCCACATTCTGACTGCTCTTACTGTAAATAACCCTTTCCTTATTTAGCTACCAGAATCACATTTCTTCCACTGGCAATGAGTGCCCCCTGGGCCTTTGTATGGTCTTTGGAAGGAATCAGTCATGTGCCAGTCTTTTGTATTGACCACACAATAATCTAAGAAGATGAGATGCATTGGAACAGCACTGGGAAGACCCCTGGAAGCATCTCTGAATCCCAGGTCGCTGCTAGGAAAAATGGTGTCATAGTATTACACCACTTTAACCCCTTCATGACCAGAGGTATTTTCGGTTTTGCGTTTTCTTTTTTTGCTTCCTTTCATCCCAGAGCCATAATTTTTTTAAATTTTCTGTCAATATGGGCGTTTGAGGGCTTTTTTGTTTTGCGGAACGAGTTGTACTTTTGAATGACACCATTGGTTTTTACCTTGTCATGTACTAGAAAATGGGAAAAAAAAATTCCAAGTGTGGTGAAATTGCAAAAAAAGTGCAACCCCACACTTGTTTTGCTTTTTTATAAGGATCGCTAAATGCTAAAACTTACCTGTCATTATGATTCTCCAGGTCATTACGAGTTCATAGACACCCAACATGTATAGGTTCTATTTTATCTAGGTGGTGAAAATTTTTTCCAAACTTTGTTAAAAAAAAAAAAAAAGAATTGCACCATTTTCCGATACTCGTAGCATCTCCATTTTTTGTGATCTCGGGTTGTGTGAAGGCTTATTTTTTGTGTGCTGAGCTGACGTTTTTAATGCTACAATCTTAGTGCAGATACGATCTTTTGATTGCTCGTTATTGCATTTTAATGCAATGTCACAGTGACCAAAAAAAGTAATTCTGGTGTTTTGACTTTTTTCTCGCAACACCGTTTAGGCCTGTTTCACACTTCCGTTTTTTCAAATCCGTCAAAATCCGTTGTTTTCCGTAAAAAAACGGATCCGCCATTTTTTGCAGGATCCGTTTTTTTTGTCCCATAGACTTCCATTACGGTTACCGCGGATCCGTCAAAAAAACGGATCCGTTTTTAAAAAAACGGATCCGTTTGCATCAGTTTCCGTCAAAAAAACGGAAACGGATCCGTTTGGCGGACACAAAAACGGAAGTGTGAAACAGGCCTTAGCGATCAGGTTAATCCTTTTTTAGTTTATTGATTGGGCGATTCTGAACGCAGCAATACCAAATATGTGCATGTTTGATTTTTTTTATTGTTTTATTTTGAATGGGACGAAAGGGGGGTGATGTAAACGTTTACATTTTTTAATTTTTTTTAAAAACATTTTTTTTAACTTTTGGCATGCTTCAATAATCTCCATGGGAGACTAGAAGCTGCCATAACCCGATCGGCTCTACTACATACAGGCGATGATCAGATCACCTGTATGTAGCTGAATTACTCACTTGCTATGAGTGCCAACCACCGGGCGGCCCTCCCAGCAAGCCGGCAGCCGGCAGTAACAATCATAGGTTCTTCAGGAGACCTTTGGTTTTCATGCCAACCCATTGGTGACCCGTGATCATATGATGGGGGTCACTGGTGGGTGGATTTCCGGCATGATTGCCGGAAGTGCATGTTAACGCTGTCAGCGTTTGACAGCAGCATTTAACAGGTTTTCCACCTGCGGCTGTTCTGGCACATGTCAGCTGTTCAAAACAGCTATCATGTCCTGGGAAAGATGTGTGCTTAGCACCGGAGCCGACATCAAAGGGAGGGAGTCCGACATCGGCGTACTATTTTGCCCGATGTCGGAAAGAGGTTAAAATAAAACAGACAATACCACACTTAAAATGAATTTGACTGGAAAAAGTCAGTAGCTGACACTCACCGGCGCCTGCGCATAAGTTCAATGCAGACACTGCCCTTAGTAGGGCTGACAGGGTTCGCCTAACCGCGTGCGTACATAGCGCATGCGCGGGATTACAGCACCAAATAGGTCAGTGTGACGCTGATGAGAGGGGGTACAATTATAATGAATCCATGCAAAGAGAAAAGGTCGCACTCATCGAGATGGAAGTTTCACTGATTTATTGACATATCATAAACATGTCAAGTCGGGGGAGTGACATAAGGAGTGCAAGAAAGGCTGACCACGGCCGTTTCGCGCTGCTCGAGCGCTTCAACGGATCCGTTGTCAGCCTTTCTTGCACTCCTTATGTCACTCCCCCGACTTGACATGTTTATGATATGTCAATAAATCAGTGAAACTTCCATCTCGATGAGTGCGACCTTTTCTATTTGCATGGATTCCCAGGATTGACTGTTTCCAGGTCTGGCACCCGAGATTCCCAGCTGCTGGGCTTCTGTATGCCGCACATCATTTGAAGTCATACGGTAACAGCGGTGCCGTCCGCTTTTTATCTTGAGTTTTGTGACAATTATAATGAAGTCAGGAGGCAGTTATTTCTTCCAGGCACCGCATGCCTCGGAGCCCGGAATAAATCATTAGCATATAATATAAATGAATTTCTTAAGATTTACACTGCAGCTATGAGGCATACAGGTAAGACTGGCTTAACCATTCTATTACCTATATGCCCATAGCAATAGATCAAAATTGTTCAGTGGGTGACAGATTCCCTTCTATGTGTTGAAATCAGCTTTCCTTAAGTTCCAGGTTTTTGCATTTCCCCTTTGAAATGTTTTATTGAATATTACATTGAAACTTACCTTATTATGGTCGCTGCTTCCCAAATGCTGCCTGACCTGTAGATCTGAAAATTGTATCTGGTCTATTTGACAGAACCAGATCAGTAGATCACCTCCCCTGGTCGGTTCATCTACCAACTGAGAGAGGTAATTGTCCTCAACTGTGGATAATAACTTGCAGCTTTTAGCACAACCAGAAGATTCTATGTCCCACTGAGTGTCTGGATAGTTAAAATCCCCCATAATAAAGACCCTAATATTATTTGCTGCCTTTTTAATTTGTTGCATTTCCTCCTCTACCTGTTTAGCTATATTAGGAGGCTTGTAGAAAATTCAAAAGCATTATTGCCATTCTCATGTATATTTATCCATACTGACTACACTGTCACAGGTCCTAAGTTGGATTTAGCAAAAATACACACCCTCCACCTTTTTTGTCTTTCCTGTCCTATCTAAACAGGGCCAGTGTCAGCACCCGAGTAAGTGCCAGGACCCTGGACAAAGGTGGGGGACCTACTTGCTGTCGGGGACACCACCCCGTCATCCATTTTTCAGTCCAAGGGCAAGCTTGGGCAGGGGGCAGAGGGCATGGCCTATCCTCCAGCAGCTGTGCAGGGCTGCCTGTTGTGAGTTCATTTTTCCTTTCACCATTGAGGTCTGATGAACTCTCTCCTCTGGTGAAGGAAGGTAGTGAGACTGATTACCAAACACCTGGGCAGCTAGATGATAACTGGGTGGCTGGAATTGAGGACTGGATATAAGGCTACCAACGCCCTTCTTCCTGGGTGGTGATTTTCCTGCTGGATTCTTGGAGACTGTATAATGCAAATTAAGGTGCCAAAAAAAACATATAGTGATTGTGCCGTGCAAACGTGCCCATAAAAACAAATTATAATGAGACGCCTCCTATTGTCCAAATATGAGCGGATTGTTATCCTCTTTAGTGTCTAAATATGGCCAGGTATTAATAATACCAAACACTAGCCATAGAACATCTCAGTATATGCAGCGACACACTTTTTTTAGAGGTTTTCTTAGGTAACTAAACCATTATTATAATTCCTGTTCTCATTTCCATCATTGTGAACAATTATCATTAGAAAGCGAATCATAAAAAAAATATCTATTTCTCCAAAATCAGATATCCATTACATTGGCATATTTTACAGGTCAAAATGAACAATATATAGCATCTATGGAGTCCAGTATAGTGTAGTGCCTATATTCCACAAAAATACTGAGTATTAAATACTCTCATGATGCGTTATTAATATGTCCTTATACTCATCTCATGTGTATTGGTCCTATACACTGATGCCTGTAAATGCGCTCTTGTGAGAAAGGCCCCCAGTTTTAAAAGAACTTCATATCTGCATTCATCTGGACAGCCTTAGTCCAACACCGTTCTCCCAACGCGTTTCATCTAATCAGGACTCATCAGGGGAGTTTATGGAGTTCAATTAGACACATGGCGCGCAAATATCGCCTTTCTTTTATATAACTAAGCACCACATTGTATCCTATCCATTTCCGGACGCCGGGTACCTCATTTCCGGTCCCACCATATGTAATGGCCCATCTCCATCTACATGCCCCACTTCCTGGGCTCGGCTTACGGCCATTTACATCACATCCGGTCTCGGAGGTACAGCGTCATCACAGCACCGTTCACATGACCCATAGTGTCCATGGTAACCCGACGCTGCATATCCTTCATCTGGTCGCGCTCTCTACCGCTATCTCCCAATTGTATCAATAAGCTTATTGATCAATCATATTAGAAGCGGCTACATCCAGATTATATATAATAATTTATTCAGACTTTTTCAATTTGCTGAATACCCTATTAATGGACACTTTGCATGGATTCCATAACCATCTTTTCATTCACATTTAAAATAGATAAGGGAAAAAACAGGACGTATCTACAGTATCCCTAACCCAGAGACAAATAATATAATATGAGGAAATCAAATACGGGGAGTCATATATTCAAATGGTATATTGTTACATAATATGGGGGTCAATTAGTAGTCTGATATAATGTTGCATGCTAAACATGGGACACCACGGATCTTCTTGTTATTAGAAGTATAGAGAGGGTGCTCACTAGGGCTCTCCCTGATAAACCCTCTCTACCCATTCCCTACCTCACGCGGAGGTTGGCACCCTAATATCCTGCGCAAGTGGCGCCCCCACTCAACGGCGGCTCTCCCTAATATACCTCACCCTATTACTCCCTCCCTACAAGAAGGAAGAAAAGGAGAGTATATCGTTTAATCCTTTAGGGTGCACTGTCTGTAGGGTAAATATCCAGAAAGTTTCTCTTTGGAGGATGTATTTGTCCCAATCACCTCCTCTCTGATTTCTGGGTACCTTTTCAATACCTATAAAGCTAGCCATCTTGAGATCTCCCTTATGAAACTGATTAATATGATTGGCTACCGGGGTATCACGTTTATTGATAGTATCCCTATGATGCTCTCCTACCCTTACCCTAAGCTCTCTTTGTTTTGCCAACATATTCTAAACCGCATCTGCACGTCATCTTATAAATAACCCCTACGGATCTGCAGTTAATAAATTGGTGTATGGTGTATATTTTTCTTGTATTGTTACTGCAGAATTCGTTGTTTTTTTCAATTGAAGTGCAATATTTGCAGCAACCACATTTAAAGCATCCTTTTGGTTGGGTGCCCAGCCATGTGGCGCTGTCAGCACTTTTTGGGTAAAATGGCTACGGACTAGCCTATCCTTTAAGGAACGGCCCTTCTTGTATGTAATCTGTGGGTGACTAGAAATAACTCTTGTGAGGTCCTGATCCATACACAGAATCGGCCAATGTCGGTCTATTATTTCTTTAATATCCTTGGCTCCGTTACAATATTTTGTGATGAATCTTATAGTTCCATCCTCCTCGGATTTTTGCCCGGGAGTGAGTAGGTCCTTCCTATCCCTAGCCAGGGATGTCCTATAAGCATTCCTTAGGATCCCATCCGGGTATCCCCGTTCTAAGAAACGGGATCTCAAATCATCGGCTTGCGTCTTATAGGTAACCTGATCCGAACAGTTCCTTCTCATTCGAAGGTACTGCCCCTTAGGGATGCCTTTTTTCAAGGGAACTGGATGGTTAGATTCCCATCTCAGAAGTGAATTAGAAGATGTAGGTTTTCTATATGTCTTAGTAAAAAGGCGTCCATTTTCACCCCGTTCAATCAGAACATCCAAAAACGGTAAACTACAAGCATTGACTTCACAAGTAAAGCTAAGGCCCAGATCATTCTTATTAAGGCCTTTTACAAAGTTACAAAAACCATTCTCATCCCCCTTCCAGATTACAAAAACATCGTCCATGTAGCGAAGCCACAGGACAATGTTTTCTTCCGCCACTTCTGAGTGCTCTCCAAAGATGGCATTTTCCTCCCACCAGCCCAGGAGCAAATTTGCATAAGATGGTGCACAAGGGCTACCCATCGCGGTGCCCCTGAGCTGGTGGAAGTACTTGCCATCAAATAGAAAAAAGTTCTTTGTTAAACAGAATTCAAGGGCCCTCATCACAAATGAATTGTGTTCCACATATTGTAAACCTCTCGTTCTTAGATAGTAGTCCAAAGCCATTAATCCCTTCTCATGGGGAATCGATGAGTACAAAGCCTCCACATCGATTGAACCCAATATCATATTGGTGTCCAACTCGATGTTATCCAGTTTCAATAAAAGATCAGTGGTGTCCCGTGTGTATGAACTCAGAGAGACCACAAAGGGTCTCAATATTTTATCAACATATAACCCT
This sequence comes from Dendrobates tinctorius, assembly GCF_039654945.1. Classification (NCBI taxonomy): domain Eukaryota; kingdom Metazoa; phylum Chordata; class Amphibia; order Anura; family Dendrobatidae; genus Dendrobates; species Dendrobates tinctorius. The sequence continues at coordinate 27,780,069 of NW_027361673.1, read as the reverse complement.
AAATTTTGGGTTAGACTCCCAATTCCAGAAACTATAGGTCTTCCTTTTAATGGTACCAGGCCCTTATGAACCTTTGGCAGGGCATAAAAAGTCGCCACTACCGGATGTGTAGGGATAAGAAAATCTTGTTCATTTTTATCAATCAATTTTGATTGAAAGGCCCCATTAACCAAAATTTTTAGTTCCTTTAAATATATTTCTGTAGGGTTACGTTCAAGTATCTCGTACCCCATGGATTTCTGCAATAGAGAGTAACACAGAGTTCTATATTGGGCGACATCCATCACCACTGTGTTACCACCTTTATCCGATGGTTTAATTATCCTGGTGGTATCCCTCTCTAATTCAAGCAGACCATCCATCTCAATTTTGGTAAGATTACGGGGTCTTCGTTTTTGAGATTTTTCTAAATCCATCAGGTCCCTAGATACCAGATTAGAGAAAACATCTATGGCACTTATATCATTATTGATTGGTGGCATACGTTTGCTTTTGTTCTTAAAGTCCGTAAAAGGACCTTCGCCATATTCATTGGGGTCCACATCCCCCAGATGATACAGAAACCTGACATCACCCAATAGATCCTCATCAATACCTAATTCAGTGCAGCTTTTTTTGTCTGCGTTAATAAAGTATTTCTTCCATTTAAGTTTACGTATGAACACTCAGAAGTGGCGGAAGAAAACATTGTCCTGTGGCTTCGCTACATGGACGATGTTTTTGTAATCTGGAAGGGGGATGAGAATGGTTTTTGTAACTTTGTAAAAGGCCTTAATAAGAATGATCTGGGCCTTAGCTTTACTTGTGAAGTCAATGCTTGTAGTTTACCGTTTTTGGATGTTCTGATTGAACGGGGTGGAAATGGACGCCTTTTTACTAAGACATATAGAAAACCTACATCTTCTAATTCACTTCTGAGATGGGAATCTAACCATCCAGTTCCCTTGAAAAAAGGCATCCCTAAGGGGCAGTACCTTCGAATGAGAAGGAACTGTTCGGATCAGGTTACCTATAAGACGCAAGCCGATGATTTGAGATCCCGTTTCTTAGAACGGGGATACCCGGATGGGATCCTAAGGAATGCTTATAGGACATCCCTGGCTAGGGATAGGAAGGACATACTCACTCCCGGGCAAAAATCCGAGGAGGATGGAACTATAAGATTCATCACAAAATATTGTAACGGAGCCAAGGATATTAAAGAAATAATAGACCGACATTGGCCGATTCTGTGTATGGATCAGGACCTCACAAGAGTTATTTCTAGTCACCCACAGATTACATACAAGAAGGGCCGTTCCTTAAAGGATAGGCTAGTCCGTAGCCATTTTACCCCAAAAAGTGCTGACAGCGCCACATGGCTGGGCACCCAACCAAAAGGATGCTTTAAATGTGGTTGCTGCAAATATTGCACTTCAATTGAAAAAAACAACGAATTCTGCAGTAACAATACAAGAAAAATATACACCATACACCAATTTATTAACTGCAGATCCGTAGGGGTTATTTATAAGATGACGTGCAGATGCGGTTTAGAATATGTTGGCAAAACAAAGAGAGCTTAGGGTAAGGGTAGGAGAGCATCATAGGGATACTATCAATAAACGTGATACCCCGGTAGCCAATCATATTAATCAGTTTCATAAGGGAGATCTCAAGATGGCTAGCTTTATAGGTATTGAAAAGGTACCCAGAAATCAGAGAGGAGGTGATTGGGACAAATACATCCTCCAAAGAGAAACTTTCTGGATATTTACCCTACAGACAGTGCACCCTAAAGGATTAAACGATATACTCTCCTTTTCTTCCTTCTTGTAGGGAGGGAGTAATAGGGTGAGGTATATTAGGGAGAGCCGCCGTTGAGTGGGGGCGCCACTTGCGCAGGATATTAGGGTGCCAACCTCCGCGTGAGGTAGGGAATGGGTAGAGAGGGTTTATCAGGGAGAGCCCTAGTGAGCACCCTCTCTATACTTCTAATAACAAGAAGATCCGTGGTGTCCCATGTTTAGCATGCAACATTATATCAGACTACTAATTGACCCCCATATTATGTAACAATATACCATTTGAATATATGACTCCCCGTATTTGATTTCCTCATATTATATTATTTGTCTCTGGGTTAGAGATACTGTAGATACGTCCTGTTTTTTCCCTTATCTATTTTAAATGTGAATGAAAAGATGGTTATGGAATCCATGCAAAGTGTCCATTAATAGGGTATTCAGCAAATTGAAAAAGTCTGAATAAATTATTATATATAATCTGGATGTAGCCGCTTATAATATGATTGATCAATAAGCTTATTGATACAATTGGGAGATAGCGGTAGAGAGCGCGACCAGATGAAGGATATGCAGCGTCGGGTTACCATGGACACTATGGGTCATGTGAACGGTGCTGTGATGACGCTGTACCTCCGAGACCGGATGTGATGTAAATGGCCGTAAGCCGAGCCCAGGAAGTGGGGCATGTAGATGGAGATGGGCCATTACATATGGTGGGACCGGAAATTAGGTACCCGGCGTCCGGAAATGGATAGGATACAATGTGGTGCTTAGTTATATAAAAGAAAGGCGATATTTGCGCGCCATGTGTCTAATTGAACTCCATAAACTCCCCTGATGAGTCCTGATTAGATGAAACGCGTTGGGAGAACGGTGTTGGACTAAGGCTGTCCAGATGAATGCAGATATGAAGTTCTTTTAAAACTGGGGGCCTTTCTCACAAGAGCGCATTTACAGGCATCAGTGTATAGGACCAATACACATGAGATGAGTATAAGGACATATTAATAACGCATCATGAGAGTATTTAATACTCTATTTTTGTGGAATATAGGCACTACACTATACTGGACTCCATAGATGCTATATATTGTTCATTTTGACCTGTAAAATATGCCAATGTAATGGATATCTGATTTTGGAGAAATAGATATTTTTTTTATGATTCGCTTTCTAATGATAATTGTTCACAATGATGGAAATGAGAACAGGAATTATAATAATGGTTTAGTTACCTAAGAAAACCTCTAAAAAAAGTGTGTCGTTGCATATACTGAGATGTTCTATGGCTAGTGTTTGGTATTATTAATACCTGGCCATATTTAGACACTAAAGAGGATAACAATCCGCTCATATTCGGACAATAGGAGGCGTCTCATTATAATTTGTTTTTATGGGCACGTTTGCACGGCACAATCACTATATGTTTTTTTTGGCACCTTAATTTGCATTATACAGTTTTTAATTTAAGATTAAAAGTTAAGTTTTAAAACAAACATACAATTATTTCCATACCAATTTGCTATATACATTTTTTGATCGGTATTGGTAAAGTAGACCCCCGCTTATATTATATGGATTCTTGGAGACCAGTCTGATTCCTGCGTCTCAAAGCTAAGTTTTTCTGCTCTTCTTTGTACTCTTCAGTTTTGTTTTTGTTTTGCCTTGTTTTTTGGGAGTTCTGCCATCCCCGGCCGGGGGTGAGCTGAATTCCATTTTTGTCTCTGATCTGTTGATCTTTTGCTCTGTCTTCAGAATATACCTGAGTGCTGATATAGTCTTTTGAAGCCTAGCGACTTCAGGGCCTGTTTTTCCTATCAGTCGGTTGGCTCATTTTGATAGGGTTTTTGTGGATGGCAGACAGCAGCTTTCCTATCCTGTCCTATGTAGTTAGCTTGGGCCCCATCATTTGCTCAACCTATCTTTCTATCTGTGTTAGTGTTTTCATCTTGCTTCACCGTCATTATATGTTGGGGGCTGCCTATTGCTTTGGGGTCTGCTCTGGGGCAGTTTAGTTTTTCCCCTTTCTGTCTTTAGGCTATGTAGCTCTCCGGCTGTGATCGAGGGGTCTAGGGCACCGTAGGAACCCCCCACGGCTACTGCTAGTTGTTGTGGATAGGTTCAGGGGTCTGCAATCCGATAGCTGCCAACCTCTCTGTTTTTTCTGGACTTAGCTGGTATTTTGTTTTTTTCCTCCTTCGGTGACTCATCATAACAGCTGCCTGTTTCTTATTCTACGCTGCTTGATGGCCGTCACTTACACAGACATGGATGCCCACAGTGCACTGTGCGACTGTGAGCCATGTTTGTAAAAGTGACGGCCATCAAGCAACGTGCCCTCCACAGCCACATGCCAGAGGAGATGGATGCGAGACAAGCGAGGCTTACTGCCGGCTTCCCCATATTAAAAATATTTCTAATGTGTCTGTATGTCTGTCTGTGTGCATGTATGATGTGTATAGCTATGTATGTCAGTCTGAACGACTTTATATATTTGTCTGTTTATATGTACAGTATTTTTGTGAATTTGTCTTTAAATAAGTATATTTACGTATGTCTGTATGTGTACATGTCTGTGTATATGTTTGTTTATGTGCGTATCTGCATATTGTATGCATGCAAATCTGCATACCATGTGCATGTATGTGTGCATGTCTGCGTGTGTTCACATGTCTGCGTACTGTATGTGTGCATGTCTCTGTACTGTGTGCGCATGTCTGTGTACTGTATGTGTGTGTGCATGTCTGCATACTGCACTGTATGTATGTGCGTGTCTGCATACTGTGTGTGCGTGTCTGCATACTGTATGTGTGTGCATAGTGTGTGTGTGCACTTCTGCGTAGTGTGTGCGTGTGCGTCTGCATATTGTGTGTGTGCGCATGTCTGCGTATTGTAAGTGTGCATGTCTGCATACTGTATGTGTCCCTGTGTTGTATACCTTATGGTGTAGTGACCACTGTGTCCGCTAGGGGGCGCTGTGTGGGTGACCCAGGAGAGAGGATGAGTGGCAGGATGCTGAATGATCGTTATGTATCCCAAGGTAGGTGGCCTTGGGATGGAAGCTTGAATATGTGTGTTGATCAGCAGAGGTACTGCTGAGCTTTCGTTACACTGTGTCAGGAAGAGCTTTCCAGGTAGCTGGTGAGACGGGCGGACCAGCTACCTACAAACCCACCTAGGGGCGGGTATCTAGAATGCCATAGTAATGTATGTGTGTGAATGATTGAAGGACCTGTGATGAGGTGATAGCCATGTGATCCGGTGGGCGTGGCTACGGACCATATAAGTTGGCCAGGGTAGGTCACATGAGTGAATGCTTGGACCCGGTTGGTCCGTTTGGAAGGTCTCGCTGGAAGATGTCTGCCTTCCTGAAGTGCCTGTGTGTAATGGCTGCACGTGTCTGAGAGTTCTGAGAGGAGGGAACGGACGTCTGCAGCGTGATGAAGCAACCATGAGGTAACCCTGACAGGGGATATAACTGTGAGGCTAGAGAGCCTGTGTGCCTGACATTTCACTACCTGTGTGACCACAGGGTTACCAGAGTGAAGCTCTGTCATGGACACTATGCTATTTATATAAACTTTCTGTTGCTTTGGTTTATGCTGCATAATAATGGACTGAGTTATGTTAAGAAACCTATGCAGGACGTGATTTATCGGCTGCCTAGCGAGTATCCCTTATCTGAATAACAAGCGCTACCTTACAACCTATATTTCTCCTCTGTATCTGTGCATCATGAATTGTGGTGTGTTAAAGGGGCCCATTTAGACTGTTTCACCCAATGCCGGCGAAAACCTGGAGCTGGCCCTGTTTCTACGTGTAGTGTAACCCTCTATGTTTGTCACCCAGTCATTGCTTTCATCAAGCCAGATTTCTGTAATGCCCCTCACATCGTATTTAATTCCTACTCTCCTCTCTAATTTTCTTACATATCCCAGTCTCCCTAAATCCTCATTGACCCCCTACTGTCTCACTCTCTGTCTACTTTATCTATACCCTTATTTGCACATCCACCCTCCCTCCCAAACAGATCATAGTTTAAAAGCTGCTCCTCCGTCTGTTTTACCATTTTTTCCCCCCAACCATAGCTGCAACCTCCCCACTGAGGTGCAGCCCGTCCCTACCTGTAGCAAAGAAGTTGACCCAGTTCTTCATGAACCCAAACCCTTCCTTCCTGCACCAATTTCTAAGCCACTTATTTATCCCCCTAAGTTCCTGCTGCCTTTCTAATGATGCCTGTGGTACTGGTAGTATCTCTGAAAATACCACCTTGGAGGTCATGGCCTTCAGCTTCTCTTCTAGTTCCTTGTTAGAATTTTTAAGGACCTTCAACCTCCCTCTAAATTTTTAATTGGCTCAGATGTCTACCATGACCACTGGGTTTTCCTCAGCTCCATCCAGCAATCTATTTGATCCTCAGTATAAAAAAAACACCCGAGCACCCGGCAGACTACACACCGTTCGGCATTCATGGTCTCTGCAGCAGATGACCCTGTTTGTGCGCCTAATTAAAGAGTCCCTTACCACCAACTTCTGTCTGGCCTTTGCTGCTGTAACAATTACGTGGGTACTATGGAATCTGATTACGTGGGATAAAACGAGTCTGAGGGTACTGATACACATAGCGATGCACCAGCGATCCCGACAACGATATGGATCGCTGGTGCATCGCTAAGTGGTCGCTAGTGAGCTGCCACGCAGGCAGATCTCACCAGCGACATCGCAGGGGTCGGGAGTCGTTACTTACCTGTCAGACGCGGCGATCCTGACGTCCTCCCGCCCGCGTCCACGCGTCGCTCGTCGGCGCCACAGGAAGCCCAGCAGGAAGCTGACGGCGAGAAATGGTCCAGGACCTACTCGCGCGATCAGCGATAACCAGCGGGGGAGCCGGTTGCAGGTATCACATGTAGCGATATCGCTAGCAATATCGCTGCTACGTCACAAAATCTGTGACTTTACAGCAATATTGCTAGCGATATCGCTATGTGTAACGGGGGCTTGAGACTATAGCTGACGCAAATAAGTGTATTTAGCTAAGCAAGAAGTAGAACGTGAACTAGCAGACACTTTCCTGCAATTGTAATGAAGTGACAGCAGTAATATGTAGCAAGAGTACGAGCGGCACTTATACGTGGAAGTCCAACAGTAGTATGCAATCAAGAGTGCAACCCGCACTTATACATGGAAGTCCCCCAGTACTATGCAAACAAGAGTGCGATGGGCATTTGTACATGGAAGTCCAGAATTATGCAGATAGAGGAGATGACACCTTTCATGGAAGTCCAGAAATACATAGGTGGAGCCTAACAGGGAATAGGTCCTTAAATGTACCTTTTGGGCTGAAAAGTCCCTCTCAAGTCCCACAAAGCAGCCCACAACAGAGCAGAGTCTCAGAAGTCAGGACAGCAGGTAACCCCAGCCAGGATCCGGAAGAAGCTTAAAAGACTGAAGGAAACTGGAAGTGATGAGACAGAGCACCGAGTAATGAACAGCAGCAGGAACTCCAGAGGCAAGCCAGTAGGAAGCTCAGAAGTAAACAGCAACAAAATACTCAGGCAAGGAGGATCTCCTGACCTGGACTTAAATAGCAGGGCAGACAGGAAGTTCCAAGATAGGGCGAAGTACCAGACTCCATCTTGGACAAGGGCAAAACAGGCTCCAAGGAAACATCCAGACTCCTTACAGCTGCACTCCTATCTCCCTTCTTCCTTCAGCTGTCATTTTCCTGGTTCCTAGATAAGAAGTTACCCGGCACTAGCAATTTTTTTTGCAAAAGAAAGATGAATGTCACTAACACTGGGATGTGCGCTCTTCTAATGTACTACCTATAAAGTAGTTTGGCTCTATTTTTTGGGGGGAAAATAAAAATGGACATAACTAGCACTGTGATGTTCGCTCCCCTAATGCACTAGCTAAGAAACTCGGCACATGTACGGCGGTTTGCGGGAACTGACTTCCCCCCCCCCCCCCCCCCCCAGCGTGGTACATGAACAGCACATGTCGTGAAGAGGTTAAAGCGGTTTTCAAATTGGAGAATGATGGACATGATGGTCACATGCTCCTCCATAATCGGATTTTTGAGAACTATGATGAAGACTGCTTTAACAAGCTGATGGCTCATAACAAAGAAGACTATTGTTATTATTTTTATCTCAGCAGTGTAAAAAAAATCATGTCACCAAGACATTTACAATAAAGTGGACAAGTCCTTTAAGAAATTGATAATAATGCTATCCTGTAATATACGTTTTAAAGCGTTTCCAAAGTGGAGCCTTAGTACGAGAATACGCATGTTAAGTGTTGTAGGCTAGCATTTATATACTTTAGTAATTGTAGTTGTCTCTGTGTGCTGACCCATCTAAATAAGGTGAGCTCACTGAACAGTATCACTGAGTAAGGATAATCTACTTGACTTGTTTATTTCAGTACGCCCGCAGCTGTGTGGATTTATTTACCTTGTGAAGAACAAATTGGACTTCCAGTTGAGTGAGTTCTGACATACAGTGACAGATCATATCTAAGAGGGACTTGAGAAGCATTGTACGAAGGCTGGGCACGTTTTTTTCAAGCTGTTGCGCTTCATTGGCTCTTTCTAGTAGTTACAACTAATGAGAACAGAGTTTCAGAATCAAGCATTATTCATATTTGACAATCGTTTAATGAGGCCATTTTTTACATAAGGTACTCGGTATTTAAAGTTATAATTAAATACGAGTGAATTCACACATTCCATATTTGTTTGTTGAAAACCAAATGTCACCAATGTGGTCGGCGATTCACTGCCATGTGCAGGTGTACTGTATGTAGGCCAGGACTGTACAGAGATTGCTGGTGGTCACCACTGTGACAAGTGATTGACTGCAGCAGTCATACGCCTGTCCAGGTTGGATGCGTCTGGCAGATACACAAGCAGGAATAGAAGATGAGTGTTAAGCATCAGCAAGATTAGTATGATTCTTTTTTTTAGTTCTATTTCTGAGAGCCTGCTGCATGTTTTTTCTTTGAAATCCTGTTTTTTTCACATATCAATATCTACAGTGCCAAATTTTAGGCAAAGTTTACATATTGTGCCAAAAATCTGCAGCAATTTACAGTTCTAAGCCGCCCCAGAAACGGCACATCCATTAGATGTGCCAATTCTGGCGCTTAGCCTCGGCTCTTCCCATTTGCCCTTGTGCGTTGGCAAGTGGGGTAATAGTTTAGAATTAATTTTCCTTCTTTGTGTTGTAATTTCCATAATGAGGAATGTACTTGTGTCACAGATGTGTCATATGCTGCAGACTGTTGCACTGCACCTGTCTGCAGAAGGTCTCTGTAGTTTGCTTTGCAGTCGAATGGCCACCTCCCCCGGTGCTAATGGCAACACCTGGACCTGAGTGCTGATATACTTCCTGTTTGCTACTTGCAAGCACGGGTGATATTTCCATTTGCATTTCCCTGTTGAGGCTTGGAGCTGTAGCAGTCGGCTATCATCCTTTTTTGGAGCTTGGCGGATATTGTTCTCTCTGAGTCTTCTCACGCTAAGTGTTCCTTTGTCTCGTCTATCCCAGTTGTCTTTAGCGGTAGTGAGGATTGACTAGCGCTCATCCTGTCCATCCTGATACGGGGCTTAGGTATGCTGCTCGGCGATAGTTGCGGAACCTATATAGGGACGATAGGACAGACAGGGTGACTTTAGATCTGTCTAGGTGTCTCCACTCCCCCCTTCCCCAGTGGTTGGTTCCCCTTTCCCTTTGTGTTGCACTTAGTCTGTCCTACACTGTGTGTGATATTTTACTTCTGATTGAGTTATGCAAAGTTTATAGTAATAACACTGACCATTTAACTCTGATTGGAGCTGGACAATGTTACTATCTGGGCACCTTAGAAGCAGCTATGGCTACTATGCACATCCAATAGAGAGATCTATGTGAAATAGACAGGTGGGAGTATAGACTGAGTGTGATCACTATAGGCTATTTTATCATCTTCTATTCACTATAATGCATGCAAACTCACCTGTCTGTTAGGCGTCGAGTTTCCCCCACTGCACAGGGGGAATCTCAAGCCATGTCCTCTGCAGTCTCCCATTCCTCTCCAGCCGGAGAGGAGGCTGCTCAGCAGAGGCGTTGGTCCCAGCACCTTGCCAGCCTAATGCTAGGCGTCTGGTTGCTTCTCCTGGCTCTGCTATTGCATCATGCATGAGTCAGCAGCAAGCAGACACTCCTGGGACTAAGTCCTGCTTTTCCCTTACTGAGCATACCCGTGGGACGACCTCTCATTGGAGGTCGGAGGTCACATGCGCAGGTTCCATTCCTGCTCGGATTGGTCCACTACTGTTAAAGTCCCTGAAGGACGCCACTATAAAAGAGTCGCATGGCCGCTCGGCCTTGCGCTAGTATAGACTCTTATGTTCTGTGTGAGTGATGATGGATGCATGTTTCTGGTCACTGACTCATTATGACTCCCCTCCCTTGGATACGCATATAGGGCTGTTAGAGTCAGAGTCAGCGCTTTGTAGTGGCTAAATCTAGTGCCACAGTGCTTCCAAGTCACAGCACCTTTCTAAGCGCCATATTGTGCCATTCAGCACAAGACACCTGTGTGACTGCATCTGCCTGCGTGACGCTGTGCGCAGTCTAGCGCTTTCCTTACCCTAGTCAGGGTGATTAGTGGCGTCCACCTGAGCGGTGCAGTGCGCACTAGGTGCGTTAATATTTCAGTTGCTTCCTTGCTGGCACCGCCGAATGCTAGTTGACTAGAGGGACTCTAACCCCGTGTCCTTGGGGCAGAGTCCTGTGTCTGCATACTAGCGCTCATACGGCTGAGACTGTGAGCTTAACAGGCTCCGCTGTTTACACTGTGCGGCTCCGCGGTTCTGTGTTTTCCTCCTTCTAAGGCCAGGGTCACACTAACCGACGCAAAATACGGTCCGTAGTTTACAGGCGTAATCCGGATGAATGACCCCTAAATAGTGCTCCGTATGTCATCCGTAAGCAAGGTGTGGTCGCGTATTTTGCGCATGTAAGCATCCGTATGTAATCCGTATGCCATCCGTATGCTGAGATTTTCTCGCCGGCTTGCAAAATGGACATATAATGGAGCCCCATGACAGGTTTTATAACACAAAAGAATAGATATAGACACATAGAATACACACACACATATATATATATATATATATATATATATATATATATATATATATATATTTATTTATATTTCACAGAGTTCTTCATAGCAGAATAGCCGCTAATTCAATTGCAGGCTTTTGTGAAATCATTCACCAACCCGACATGAAATGACACATGGTTTACATACAGTAAACCATTTCATTTCATGTTTTGTATGTCTTTCATTAGTAATGAGATGAGGGTTGATGTGTAAAATTTGGGAGGTGTAGGTGTTAATTTAAGGGGTTAATTCGTTGTAAAAAAATGTGTGGGCTCCCGTGGTAATTTGTCAATGCGGGAGCCCACACATTTTTTTTACAATGAATTAACCCCATAAATTAACACCTACACCTCCCAAATTTTACACATCAACCCTCATCTCATTACTAATGAAAGACATACAAAACATAACATGAAATGGTTTACTGTATGTAAACCATGTGTCATTTCATGTTGGGTTGGGGAATGATTTCACAAAAGCCGGCAATTGAATTAGCGGCTATTCTGCTATGAAGAACTCTGTGAAATATAAATATATATATAATATATATATATATGTGTCTCAATGACGTGTGTGTGTGTATATATATATATATATAATATATGTGTCTACAGTCATGGCCAAAAGTTTAGAGAATGACACAAATATTAATTTTTACAAAGTCTACTGCTTCATTTTTTCTAATGGCAATTTGCATATACTTCAGAATGTTATAAAGAGTGATCAGCTTAACAGCAATTACTTGCAAAGTCAATATTTGCCTAGTAAATTAACTTTATCCCCAAAACGCATTTCAACATCATTGCAGCCCTGCCTTAAAAGGACCAGCTAACATCGTTTCAGTGATTGCTCCATTAACACAGGTGTGGGTGTTGATGAGGACAGGGCTGGAGATCAATCTGTCATGATTAAGTAAGAATGACACCACTGGACACTTTAAAAGGAGGCTGGTGCTTGGCATCATTGTTTCTCTTCTGGTAACCATGGTTATCTCTAAAGAAACACGTGCAGTCATCATTGCACTGCACAAAAATGGCCTAACAGGGAAGAGTATCGCAGCTAGAAAGATTGCACCTCAGTCAACAATCTATCGCATCATCAAGAACTTCAAGGAGAGAGGTTCCCTTGTTGCCAAAAAGGCTCCAGGGCGCCCAAGACCAGCAAGCGCCAGAACCATCTTTTAAAAGTGTTTCAGCTGCGGGATCGGGCTACCAGCAGTGCAGAGCTTGCTCAGGAATGGCAGCAGGCAGGTGTGAGTGCATCTGCACGCACTGTGAGGCGGAGACTCTTGGAGCAAGGCCTGGTCTCAAGGAGGGCAGCAAAGAAGCCACTTCTCTCCAGAAAAACATCATGGACAGACTGATATTCTGCAAGAGGTACAGGGAGTGGACTGCTGAGGACTGGGGTAAAGTCATTTTCTCTGATGAATCCCCTTTTCGATTGTTTGGGACATATGGAAAACGGCTTATTCGGAGAAGACCAGGTGAGCGCTACCACCAGTCTTGTCTCATGCCAAGTGTCAAGCATCCTGAAACCATTCATGTGTGGGGTTGCTTCTCAGCCAAGGGAATGGGCTCTCTCTCAGTCTTGTCTAAAAACACAGCCATGAATAAAGAATGGTACCAGACTGTCCTCCAAGAGCAACTTCTCCCAACCGTCCAAGAGCAGTTTGGCGATCAACAATGCCTTTTTCAACATGATGGAGCACCTTGCCATAAAGCAAAGGTGATAACTAAATGGCTCAGGGAACAAAACATAGAGATTTTGGGACCATGGCCTGGAAACTCCCCAGATCTTAATCCCATTGAGAACTTGTGGTCAATCATCAAAAGACGGGTGGACAAACAAAAACCTTCAAATTCAGACAAAATAAAAGCATTGATTTTGCAAGAATGGACTGCTATCAGTCAGGATTTGATCCAGAAGTTGATTGAGAGCATGCCAGGGAGAATTGCTGAGGTCCTGAAGAAGAAGGGTCAACACTGCAAATACTGACTTGCTGCATTAACTCATTCTACCTGTCAATATAACCTTTTGTTACTCATAATATGATTGCAATTATATTTCTGTATGTGATAAAAAAATCTGACAAACACACATAAAAACCAGAGGGCAGCAGATCATGTGAAAATATAATATTTGTGTCATTCTCAAAACTTTTGGCCATGACTGTATATCTATTCTTTCATTTGTGTTCTAAAACCTGTCAGTGTGATTTTACTGTATCGCGCACTGAATTGCCGGCTTTTCTAAAGGACACTGGGTGCGTATTTCTCGCAAGTCACACATCTGGTCCGTGTGTAATGCGTATTTTTAGTGCACCCATAGACTTGCATTGACGTACTACGGGCGTAGTACGCTGATAATCGCAGCATGCTGAGAAAAACAAATGAGTGCTATCTGATAAAAAAAATTGGATTGCACTCTGACTAATGCTATTCTATAGGTTACTGCTCATCGGCAATTTTTTTTTCTCAGATCGGACAGATTTGTACTCATATATCGGACGAGATTCGCCAATGCAAGTCAACGGGAGCAAGATAAAAAAAAAATCGCACACCACTCAGACCATATAAGTGCGGTCCGATTTTTAGCCATAAAAAAATGCACATGTATCCAAACGGCAGAAAATTTCATTTGGACATCCCAGGAAGTTCATCATTTGACACAAGGGATGTTATAAATCGGAACTTAAAAAAAAAAAAAAAACAAGCCTTCACGTAAATTGGGAAGATGTCACACATCATTAATGTGGAGATACTGATACGGGGAAGATATATATCTTAGTACCGTGTTAGCCAGTAGACAGAAAAATATTAGTGAAAATTAGAAAAATATTTGTGTTTGATACCTTTAGTTAGTCATTAGAAGGTATCATCCACTGAGGACTCTCAAATCTTAATATTTTTGAGCTACTGATAGTTCTTGTGTATCAGCGTTCCGAATTGTGGGACAGCAGTGATGCAGGTTATGAGGACCTCAGTCGGCGCCAGGCAGCCAGGACCAACATTTGTATCGACCCGGCTTCCAATATTCACAGCAGCTCAAAAAATGTTCGGGATGATAGAAGTAAGTAGCCCAAACGTAACATTATGCTTGTCGTAATATATGTGTTGTGTACTTTTTGTAGCAGCCATAACATTTTGTGCCCAGTGTTGGATCTGCGACTGTAAGGCTGAGTTCACACGTTGCATTTTTTTGCGTTTCCGCGGCGGTTTTAACCGCGCGATTTTGCTGCGAAAACTAAGCATTCCATGCATTCCTATGGGATTCTGCAATGCTGCGCTAATGTGTGCGGTTTTTACCGCGGCGGAATCGCTTTGCGGTAAAAACCGCAGCATGCTCATTAATTTTGTGGAATCGCGGCGATCCCGCACCCATAGGAATGCATTGTTCTGCTTACTTTTCGCATGTGGCTGTGCACACCATGCGAAAAGTAAGCAGAACATTTGCGGATGGTACCCACGGTCCGGAGGAGAGGAGACTGGGCTTTGGGTACCATATCCCTGTAAAAAATAGAATTTAAAATAAAAAATGGTGTTATTCTTACCTTCCGGCGTCCCGCGCAGCCTTCCCGCTTCTCTCCACACTCCCGGTCCCAGTAATCCTTTGCGAAAATGCCCACGATGGCGTCCGTTCTCGCGGGATTGCGAAGTCTCGCGGTCATTCGCGCGACGTCATCGCGAATTACCGCGAGACGTCGCGATCCCGCGAGAATGTACGTCATCGCGGGCATTTTCGCAAAGGATTACTGGGAACGGCTGCGCGGGACATCGGAAGGTAAGAATAACACCATTTTTTATATTTTATCTTTTACTGCTGATGCTGCATAGGTGGCCTCAATAGTAAAAAGTTGGTCACACTTGTCAAACACTATGTTTGACGAGTGTGACCAACCTGTCAATCAGTTCTCCAAGCGATGCTACAGATCGCTTGGAAAACGCTAGCATTCTGCAAGCTAATTACGGTTGCAAAATGCTAGTTTTTCCGCGGGAAAATCACGGGAATTTAAAATGCGATTTTCCCGCGGAATGGAATTCCGGAATTCTCACGGTAATTTCCGCTAAAGTTCCGGTTTGTGTGAACTTAGCCTTGGTGTGGACACTTTTAATTTTTGTGATTAGAATGTTTTTAGCTTGAAAAAAAATAGAACTATTCGTATCTAATTGCTTACGTTACAGATCTAGGAAGGGAACTACCTCCAGTAGTGGAGTGGGAAGAGCGAGGCTAAGTGCCAGATATGGGGTATCTTATGGATGCACCTTTTCTGGGGTGGCGTGGAGCTGATGTTTTGTGTCTGGGAGGGTACCAATATCCATGGCCCCTTCCTAGCTTTTTAATATCAGCCTGCAGCTGTCTGCCTAGCCTTTTCTGGTTATTAATTATAGGGGACCCTACATATTTTTATTTGTTTTGATGGGGGTCCCCCATTTTAATAGCCAGTAAAGGCTAAGCATTCAGTTGTGAGCTGATAGCCTGGGAAGCTCCATGGGTATTTCCCCCTTCCCAGGCTATAAACATCGGCCCCCAGATGTCGGCTTTCCCTCTGCTGGTTAATAAAATTTAAACGTCTTTATATACGTATTGAAGAATATTTCCTTGGAAAACTGTGGGTAAATGACAGAAACACTCTATGTAAGAGCCAACGTTAAAATCACATTGCGTACGGATCGCATTCACGTGTCATACAGCTAGCGTTCGGATTCTAGGGGCTAAAAATTACATTGTACTCCCACAACGCTCATCCGACTGTTCAGGAACATCAGGGCTGCTGGGTGTGAGCCCCGTCCGCGATAGACTGCACCGATCCTCCCCGCGCTCAGACCACAGTCTGACAAGGACGGAGACTTCGGAAGCTCGTCGCATTTCGTGTGGCACACTTTACGCCCCTACGTCCAGCTGCCCACGCCGCTCCCTCAGCCTGCCCACTGACCCCACGGGCTCCAGTTTCCCTATCGTCAGTGACTCCTAATGTATTGTAAACAACCTGCCCTCATCCAACATGGCGGCTGTGCTCCGGTCACCTGACTCGTCGTGTCCGCCCCGTTCAGTGTGAGAGATGACGCAGAAAGGGGCGATTCCGACGTTCTCACAACAAACCGCAGCTGAGCCGGGGACGGCGGGGACTATAGAGCCGAGCGGGCAGCCGAGCGGACCGAGGAGCCCCGTCATGGCGGAAGACGCCGTAGTGTCTGAGGCCTCCGCGGACAGAGGACTGATCAGCAGCCTGACAGCGGCCGCCTGGTCTCTTGTGTACGTACCAGCGAGGCAGCTAGACCGAGAGTGAGTGCCCGGGAGCCTGTGTGGCGGGATAGTCTGTGACCTCTGTCGCGATAGGGGGCGGGGACTACAGGAGCTGACTACTAGTGACCCCTGAGCTGCCCGGGGACTACAAGGGCCAGCATGCTGCCACCTCTAGGTCTGTCGGGGGTATAGCCGCCCCCGGAGGCACAGGAATGTCTCCATTAGCAGTAGAGGGTCCTGCATCATCTGCAGTGAGAGAGTACAGCACTCCTGCGCAGGTGGTCGCAGAGCGGACATCAGGGGGGGCTCTAACCAGACATTCCTGTGTCACATGTGATTGTGGCCTCCTGTATGTCAGCGGCTCACAGATAAGGTGCAGACAAGAGTGAGCCCAGAGAGAGCCCCCCCCCCCAGTGACTGTCTCCCGAGAGATATCCCCCCCCCCCGGTGACTGTCTCCCGAGAGATATCCCCCCCCCCGGTGACTGTCTCCCGAGAGATATCCCCCCCCCGGTGACTGTCTCCTGAGAGATTCCCCCCCCCCCGGTGACTGTCTCCTGAGAGATTCCCCCCCCGGTGACTGTCTCCTGAGATCCTGAGAGATTCCCCCCCCCCCAGTGACTGTCTCCTGAGAGATCCCCCCCCCCCCGGTGACTGTCTCCTGAGAGATTCCCCCCCCCCGGTGACTGTCTCCTGAGAGATTCCCCCCCCCCCCCAGTGACTGTCTCCTGAGAGATTCCCCCCCCCCCCCGTGACTGTCTCCTGAGAGATTCCCCCCCCCCGGTGACTGTCTCCTGAGAGATTCCCCCCCCCCGGTGACTGTCTCCTGAGAGATTCCCCCCCCCCGGTGACTGTCTCCTGAGAGATTCCCCCCCCGGTGACTGTCTCCTGAGAGATTCCCCCCCCCCAGTGACTGTCTCCTGAGAGATTCCCCCCCCCCAGTGACTGTCTCCTGAGAGATTCCCCCCCCCCAGTGACTGTCTCCTGAGAGATTCCCCCCCCCCAGTGACTGTCTCCTGAGAGATTCCCCCCCCCCAGTGACTGTCTCCTGAGAGATTCCCCCCCCGTGACTGTCTCCTGAGAGATTCCCCCCCCTGTGACTGTCTCCTGAGAGATTCCCCCCCCCTGTGACTGTCTCCTGAGAGATTCCCCCCCCTGTGACTGTCTCCTGAGAGATTCCCCCCCCGTGACTGTCTCCTGAGAGATTCCCCCCCCTGTGACTGTCTCCTGAGAGATTCCCCCCCCCCTGTGACTGTCTCCTGAGAGATTCCCCCCCCCTGTGACTGTCTCCTGAGAGATTCCCCCCCCTGTGACTGTCTCCTGAGAGATCAACCCCCCCTGTGACTGTCTCCTGAGAGATCAACCCCCCCTGTGACTGTCTCCTGAGAGATTCCCCCCCCCCAGTGACTGTCTCCTGAGAGATTCCCCCCCCCCAGTGACTGTCTCCTGAGAGATTCCCCCCCCCAGTGACTGTCTCCTGAGAGATCAACCCCCCCTGTGACTGTCTCCTGAGAGATCAACCCCCCCTGTGACTGTCTCCTGAGAGATCAACCCCCCCTGTGACTGTCTCCTGAGAGATCAACCCCCCCTGTGACTGTCTCCTGAGAGATCAACCCCCCCTGTGACTGTCTCCTGAGAGATCAACCCCCCCTGTGACTGTCTCCTGAGAGATCAACCCCCCCTGTGACTGTCTCCTGAGAGATCAACCCCCCCTGTGACTGTCTCCTGAGAGATCAACCCCCCCTGTGACTGTCTCCTGAGAGATCAACCCCCCCTGTGACTGTCTCCTGAGAGATCAACCCCCCCTGTGACTGTCTCCTGAGAGATTTCCCCCCCCCCCGGTGACTGTCTCCTGAGAGATTTCCCCCCCCCCCGGTGACTGTCTCCTGAGAGATTCCCCCCCCCCCCCGGTGACTGTCTCCTGAGAGATTCCCCCCCCCCCCCCCCGGTGACTGTCTCCTGAGAGATGATCCCATCCCCCTCCCCCCCCCCGGTGACTGTCTCCTGAGAGATGATCCCATCCCCCTCCCCCCCCCCGGTGACTGTCTCCCGAGATAAACACCCCCCCCCCCCCGGTGACTGTCTCCCCACGTCGCTGGGGGTCCACGAGCACTAGAATGAATGGACATGAAGATCAGTAGTCCTGTCATGGCCCAGAAGCTAAAATCCAGCGCGATTGGTGGACCTTGCACCACAAGGGGCTGGTTACCTGCGCACCCTCCGGGCTCGGGCTGAAGACGCAGGCCGTCGATCTGAGCTCCTCCGTGTCGGCGACGTGGGCCAGTATAAAAATATTTATTCAGTGGATAAAATTAAAATGTACAAATGACGGATACCAGCAGCGTCGCTGTGTGTCTGGTGCATCGTGATGGGTATGGCTACTACAAACGCATCATTGCTGTTTTTAGCCTTCATTTGTACATTGTATCTTTCCATCATGGCTATCCTGTAATCATCCACCAAATAAATATTTTTGCACTCACGAGAAGCCAGATTTCCTCCTCCTTTCTCACAGTATCACTGACCCTAATGTGGGGGGCTACGGTGACCTGTGTCCTGCGACAGCGGCTCTCTGACGGAACATTTTTGGGACTTGCTGTTGCACGACTGTTACATCCCTGAATTTGCTGTAGATGAAGACTGAGAGGAGACTTAATAGCTGTCTACAAATATCTCAAGGGCTGTCACATTGTAGAAGGATCAACTTTATTCTCATTTGCACAAGGAAAGACTAGAAGCAATGGGATGAAACTGAATGGGAGGAGACACAGATTAGATATTAGAAAAAACTTTTTGACAGTTAGAGTGATCAATGAGTGGAACAGGCTGCCACGAGAAGTGGTGAGTTCTCCTTCAATGGAAGTCTTCAAACAGAGGCTGGACAGACATCTGACTGGGATGATTTAGCGAATCCTGCTTTGAGCAGGGGGTTGGACCAGATGGCCCAGGAGGTCCCTTCCAACTCTACCATTCTATGACATGTTGGTGAACGCTCGGCTCACAAGTGGGGACAGATCAGCAAACGCAATTGCTGGAAACGCCTCAATGCTCTAAAATACCTACATAATCACTTCCTATAACTAGCGCCTCTGCGGGTCCTGTAGCGGCCCCTCAGAGTTCAGTGGACGTGGCTGCATTGGTGACGTCCTGTCTACACTGATTAGCTGCAGCGGTCATGTATTGATAAGCAGGACCCCACTGATACAGCCCTGTAAAGGAAGAGGCAACCCCTTAGAACATTAACCTCTACACTCTTATGGTCTTTAGAGGTATTAAAAGGGGTCCTCGGGTTGGATGTGCGTTTAGGGTCTCTGAAGAGCTAGTGATTCAGTATAAGAATGAATGCTTTAGGTTTGCTTCTTACATGGTTAGTGATGGGATAAAGGACGGCAGTGAGCTGTGCGCCACCTGTGCTGTATGCTGGGAAAGCCGACCAGTGCACCTCCGGTCCTGACGTGACGCACAGCGGCGTTACTGGGATGTTTGTGCCTGTTACACCGCCCCCTACAGTCACCTCTGTGTGTGCGCTCAGTATTCATTGTGTGTTGGATCATATTCTCTATTTATGGTCGTGCCTTTTATTTGTAAGGTGGTTTATATGGTCAGTGTTATCTTTTTAATCCTTCAGTTTTTGGGACTCCTATGTAATTGAATGGAGAGCGCTATACAACTGTCCACAGGACGCAGCGGAGCCCCAGCGGTGGGACCTGCACCTATTCACATCTGGTGGAGAAGGCACAGCCCCTTTTAGGCCTGCCTGGCCTTACATGTGCAGGTTTTTTTATGCAGTTTTTCAAGAAAATATTTAGGAGTAGTTTATGTCCTTTAGGCCAAGTTCAGACAGTTGGCTCACACGGCCGTATATCACAGCCGAGTTCTATGCGATGTTTTATCGGCTAGCACTCGGCCCAGATCTGTGATTATTTTCTCATGCTGATTCGGCACGAGACAACAATCGCTGCATGCTGCGATTGGCAACATATATCGGCCGGCTCACACCCATACAACTGTGAGTCCTGTGAAACATCGGACTGCAATCTGATGTCATCCAAGTGCAGTCTGATTACCGCAGATGCCTGTAATGGAGAAAATGGAGAAATTACTTTCTCCGTCTCCTCCGCACCTGTGCTGTGATCTGTTTCTCTTGCGTGAGATAATCGCCGTAAAATGACACTCGGCTCACATTTGCAGCGCAGTTTGAGTCCAGAGTCACTTGCATATATCAACTGATGCTACTCGCGAGTGTGAGTGAGCCCTGACCGTGCGTCTTACTCCTATCCTGTGCACGAGACTAAATGGAGGAACAGAACAGGAATACCGGAGGCGCTTCCCTCTAGCAGGTGGGATCTCGTTTGATCTTCAAATTTGCAAATCTCCCTCCAGCAATCCACTGGAAAGGTAAACGCTTTTTGTGTGAAGGATAAAATCCTCTATTTGAAAAGGTTGCGGACGTGAGATATACCCTGCATACCAATGGAGTTCAGTGATAAAAATACCAATAAAATAGATATCTTAAAAACATGAAATTAATACACAGCACGTTTCTGCTCAGAAGAGCCTTCATCAGGTGTATGTTTGCATGTGTATTATCCCCCTGATGAAGGCTGTTCTGAGCAGAAACGTGCTGTGTATTTTATGTTTCTAAGGGTACTGTCACACTTAGCGATGCACCAGCGATCCCGATCAGCAATATGACGCGGTCAGGATCGCTGGTGCATCGCTAAGTGGTCGCTAGTGAGCTGCCACACAGGCAGATCTCACCAGCGACATCGCTGGGGACGGGGATCGCTACTTACCTGTCACACTAGGTGATCCTGCGTCCTCCCGCCCGGCTCCACGCTCGTCGCTCGTCTCTCCACAGGAAGCGCCGCAGGAAGCTGACGACGAGAAACAGTCCTGGACGTTCTCGCGCGATCAGCGATAACCAGCGGGGGAGCGGGTCGTTGGTAAGTATCAGACACAGAGATATCGCTATAACGTCACAAGTTATAGCGATATTGCTAGCGATATCGCTTAGTGTGACAGGCCTATAAGATGTATTTTTCTCATTGTACTCCATTCATTGGTATGCAGGATATCTTTGATGTCTGTAACCTCTTGGAATAAAGGATTTTATCCAGCACACAAAGTATTTTGTGCTTTTCCAGTGGATAGCTGGAGGAATATTTGAAGATCAATTGAGATCCCACCTGCTAGACGGAAGCCCCTCCGGTATTCCTGTTCTATTTCCTATCTGATCTTTACTTCCAACAGGTGGCGCTATAGAGTTCAAGTCCTCTTTGTCTCTGAAGAGGCAATTTGCATATTAAATTTCCCAGAGGAGCATTGCACGGCGAATAAGCCTTACCTTGACAAGCCAGAACTGGCATGTCACTCTCCACAAGGAGAAACCTTACCCCTTAGTCCTCAGTCCAGAGCCTCTCACCGAGCCAAATCAGTTCTCATACTTTGCATTGACGAGGGCCAATAGCACAAAACACCGTGTCTACAAACTGAGATTCTGACTTGGCTTTAATCCTAAGTCATATTACAAGACTTGTTAAAGGATTGATTGTGACTTGTAGGATCGCTACTACCAACAGGTGGCGCTATAGAGTTCAAGTCCTCTTTGTCTCTGAAGAGGCAAGTTGCATACTATCTGAGGCCTCTTTCACACGTCAGTGGCTCCGGTACACGTAGTGACATTTTTCTCACGTACCGGATACACTGACACACATAGACCCATTCAAATGAATGGGTCTATGCAGATGTCAGCGTGTTTTCACGGACCGTGTGTCCATGTTCAAAATACGCTGACAGGTCCATTTTAACACGGACACACAGCCTGCACACGGAAAACAGTTCACACTGTCCTCCGTGCTCACGGACGGCCGCTGGGAAGAAGCAGCTACTGTAAGCACTGTTCCCCGACGGCTGGTGCTGACCGCGGCTGACATTCTGCTCTCCTGCTCTGTTGGCACGAGAGAAGAATGAATGAAAACCCGGCGTGGGGTCCCCCTCATTTTATGCTCCAACCAGACGAAACTTACAGCTGGGGGCTGCATCCCTCAGCTGTCAGCTTCAGCCAGGTTGGTTGTGAAGAATAGAGGGGTCCCCACACTGTTTTTTTAATTATTTAAATGTTAAAAAATGGCATGGGGTCCCCCCTATTTTTCACAACCAACCTGACTAAAGCTGACAGCTGAGGGCTGATATTCTCAGGCTGGTAAGGGGCCATTGATCTTGGCCCCTCACAGCCTAAAAACAGCAGCCCCAAGCTGCCCAGAAAAGGCGCATCTATTAGATGCGCCTAATCTGGAGCTTTGCCTGCTTCTTCCCACTTGCCCTGTAGTGGTGGCAAGTGGGGTAATAAGGGGTTAATGCCACCTTTTGATTATAAGGTGACATTAAGCCCGGATTAGTAATGGAGAGGTGTCAATAAGACACCGATCCATTACTAATCCTACAGTAAATAAAGGGTTAAATAAACACACGCAATAAGAATAAATTATATGGATTAGGCTATGGTCAGAGTGACATGGGTTTTTTTTTTCCCCTCTATAGACTCATTGACTTGTATTGTCAAGTGTGATCCGAATATCGGATGCAAATTGTGCATGCTGATAGAGATATATATATATATATATATATATATATATATATATATATATATATATAATATTTTTTTTTGTCCTCTCTCTCTGTCCAAGGGAAATCCTGACATGTGCACGGCCGTATAGAATAACTTTGGTTGGAGCCCGATTTGACGTTTTGCTGTCTTGTAGTTGGAGTGGAAATACAGTCGTCTGCATCGGCCCTTACACTGGGAAAAATTGTACAAGAGTGTGGGATTTTTTTGCCCCATATGAAGCATTGCTAATAGGACTCCTAAGGTTATGTTCCTACAATGAGTTTTTGATGCTGCATATTTTCACTGTGCAAAAAAAAGCAGCGTCTTACAGTTCCAGCAAAGAAGTGGATGGGATTTACCGTATATAAATCTCATGCCCATTGTGATTTTTTTTTTTTTTTTTTTTTTTTTTTTTTTCCCATTTTATTTTTTATTATGCTGTGTAAACTCACAAGCATGTATGTGTCAAGTCTGCAACATTTAAACCAGTGAGTGTATACACCCTTTAGGGATGAAAAATTCCTAATTCCAAATTACCCAGAGGTTAAATAAACCTTAATTAAGGAATGCATTAAAATGTAACTTTTATTATTTTTTTAGTGTTGATTCAAATTAAAATTTCACCAGTGAGCCCTTGCTACTTCTCTGTAAAATATCATCTCTAGTACGTATCGTGTGTGTGTGTGTGTGTGTGTATATATATATATATATATATATATATATATATATATATATATATATATATATATATATATATATATATATATATATATATATACCGTATTTTCCGCTTTGTAAGACGCACTTTTTTCCCCCCAAAATTTGGGGGGAAAACAGGGGTGCGTCTTACAAAGCGGACATGCCTTACCTAGGCTGTGATCGGGGGCGTCCGGCGGTTGCTGGCCGCTGCTGCGGGTGTGTCCGGTGCCGCGTTGTGTGCCCGTCGATGCCCGGGGCTCTGCCAACATTGAGCGACAGGCCAGAGCCCCGGCATTTCCTCAGTTCCCTGTGTGCCGGTAAAAAGATGGCCGCCGGCGCGTGCGCAGATGGGATCTCGGGACCCAGTTCTCGAGAGATGAGATTTGAAATCTCATCTCTCGAGAGGTGGGTCCCGAGATCCCATCTGCGCACGCGCCGGCGGCCATTTTCCCTGGGTTCCCTGTGTGCGCGCGGTGGTGCCTGCAAAAAAATGGCCGCCGCGCGTGCGCAGATGGGATCTCGGGATCCAGCTCTCGAGAGATGAGATTTCAGATCTCATCTCTCGAGAACTGGTCCCGAGATCCCATCTGCGCACGCGCCGGCGGCCATTTTTTTTTTACCGGCACTTCAGCGCACATATACAGGGAACCGAGGAAATGCTGGGGCTCTGGTCTGTCGAACAATGTCGGCAGAGCCCCGGGCATCGATGGGCACACAACGCCGCACCGGAGCATCCGCAGCACCGGCTTCCAACCGCCGGACAAGTGGAGAAACCTGACACCAGCACAAGACTCTGCAGCAGCAACAGCACACATCGGAGCCCCCCCTCATCCCTGAATGCGGCCTGCAGCATCACTCCACGCCTGCCTCCTCCAGCAGCGAGCCTGGGATCCCTCTACACCGCAGCCACCAACCCCGGTAAGCAATAAGATGCAAGGATTATAAGAGGCACCACCATTTTATTAAAAAATATTTTTTTCTTATTTTTCTCCTCAAAAATTGTGGTGCGTCTTATAATCCGGAGCGTCTTATAAAGCGAAAAATACGGTATATATATATATATATATATATATATATATATATATATATATATATATAGAGAGAGATTTTTTTTATTTTTTTTTGCTCATCGATCTAAAGGGGGCTTTACACATAGCGATATCGCTAAAGCGTCACCGATTTTGAGACGCAGCAGCGATATTGCTACGTGTGATACCACTGACTGGCTCCCCCGCTGTCTGATCGCGCAGGTCCATTTCTTGTCGGCGCTTCCTGCTGGCACCGACGAGCGACGCGTGCGGAGGACTTCATCATCGCCGCGTCTGAAAGGTAAGTAACGACCGCTGCTGCATCGCTAGTGAGATCTGCCTGTTTGGCAGCTCACTAGCGACCATTTAGCGATGCACCAGCGATCCTGACCTGGTCGTATCGTGGTCGGGATCACTGGTGCATCGCTAAATGTAAAGGGACCTTAAGGCTATGTTATCTCCTCCATGGCTGCGGAACCATCTTAATCAGAGTATCTATTTACTACCATAAATGTAGGTTTCACTTGTGTTAATTAAAATATTCATATAGCCAACCCAACAAGTTTCCCCATGGATTTCTGCTCCGTTTATTAATTTTTTTTTTTTTTATACAGTTGTGCTCAAAAGTTTACATACTCTGGCAGAATTTTTGCTTTCTTGGCCTTTTTTTTTAGAGAATATGAATAATAACACCAAAACTTTTTTTCCGCTCATGGTTAGTGGTTGGGTGAAGCCATATATTGTCAAACTACTGTGTTTTCTCTTTTTAAATCATAATGACAACCCAAAACATCCAAATGACCCTGATCAAAAGTTTACATACCCCATTTCTTAATACCGTGTATTGACCCCTCTAACATCAATGATAGCTTGAAGTCTTTTTTGTTAGTTGTGGATGAGGTTCTTTATTTTCTCATGGTAAAGCTGCCCACTCTTCTTGGCAAAAAAGTCTCCAGTTCCTGTAAATTCCTGAGCTGTCTCGCATGAACTGTGCGCTTGAGATCTCCCCAGAGTGGCTCAATGATATTGAGGTCAGGAGACTGAGATGGTCACTCCAGAACCTTCACTTTGTTCTGCTATAGCCAATGACAGGTCGACTTGGCCTTGTGTTTTGGATCGTTGTCATAAACATCAAAGTACGTCCTTCCGGGCTGATTTTCCTCCAGTATTTGCTGATAACATGCTGCATTCTTCTTTCCTTCAACTGTGACCAAGTTTCCTGTGCCTTTTGTAGCTCACACATCCTCCAAAACATCAGCGATCCACCTCCGTGCTTTACAGTAGGAATGGTGTTCCTTTCATCATAGGCCTTGTTGACCTCTCTCCAAATGTAATGTTTATGGTTGTGGCCAAAAAGTTCAATTTTGGTCTCATCACTCCAAATTGCCTTGTTCCAGAAGGTGAGGCTTGTCTCTGTGCTGTTTTGCATATTGTAGTCAAGATACTTTGTGGCATTTGCACAGTAATGGCTTTCCTCTGGAAACTCGACCATGCAGCCCATTTTTCTTCAAGTGCCTCCTTATTGTGCATCTTGAAACGGCCACACCGCTAGTTTTCAGAGAGTCCAGTATTTCAGCTGATGTTATTTGTGGGTTTTTCTTTGCATCCCAAACAATTTTCCTGGCAGTTGTGGACAAAATCTTTGTTAGTCTACCTGACCGTGGTTTTGTTTGTACAGAGCCCTTTATTTTCCATTTGTTAATCACAGTTTAAACTCTGCTGACTGGCATTATCAATTCCTTGGATATCTTTTCGTATCCCTTTCCAGTTTTATTCATTTCAACTACCATTTTCTGTAGATCCATTGACAATTTTTTTGCTTTCCCCATGACTCGCAATCCAAAAACGTCAGTGGCTGGATGAACTATGCAAGAGTCTTTCTGGGACCCAGACACTCACTCGGCTTTTATACACACACTGATTACAAGCAAACGGGTCACAGTTGAGGATGTTACCTTTAGTAGCCAGTCAAACCTATGTGTGAACTTCTGTGCATGTTATCAGGCCAAAATCACCAGGGTATGTAAAAATTTTGATCAGAGTCATTTGGATGTTTTGGGTTGTCATTAAGATTTAAAAAGAGAAAACACAGTAGTTTGAAAATAAATGGCTTCACCCAACCACTAACCATGAGTGGAGAAAAAGTTCTGGTGTTATCCATATTCTCTGAAAAAGGGACAAGAAAGCAAAAATTCTGCCGGGGTATGTAAACTTTGGAGCATAACTGTATGTCATTTTTAAATAAAACTGGTTTTAAAACTTTTTAAGTTGCCACACTTTGATAAAACCGCAAGGGAAATCGACTTGACTGTGAATTTCAAAACCACACCACAAGTCAGTTTACTCTGGGGGGAAAAACTTCACGTTGTGCATGAGAATTTTTCCACTTAGCTGCAATTGTAAGACTTGTTTTTTGCTTGCCAAAAAATGAAAATGTATTAAGTGCTCATTGAGGGACCTTTTAGGTAATGTTATTTGCTTTCCTTTTCAGCAAGTTTTTCTAGGTATCCACTCCAAAACACAATTGCAATCTGCTCTGATTATTGCCTTTTTTTTATAAGCGTCTTTGATTTTACAATTTGTAATGTGTGTTTTTTAGTGCGGAAACTGAGATTTTTCAAGCATCTTCATGAAATCACATCCACCTGGTTTTATCTGTTAAATACAAAGTATTTTCGGTCCAAACACAAATGTAGAGTGGGAAGGGAACATTACCTAAAGGGTTCTCAGGAGCGTCCCAAGTTTCCAAGCCTGAAGAGCTATAGTAGATCTGAAGCCTCTGACACTCCAGCTCCCTTCTCGGCTCAGTGCTGCCTCCTTCTGCATGACTGACAGCTCCTTTCCCTGCAGTCACACAGCATAGTGGCTGTCGGTCAGGTAGGAGGTAGTGCTGGGTGGGGAATGTAAAGGTATTGCTGGGCTTGTCTTTGATAGAGCTACATGCACTTCTTGGGTTTTTTGGGGGGAGGGGCTGTGATTGGATGGCATTTATTTATGAAATGTGGGATTGCTTTAAAGGGAATCTGTCATCGGAAATTTGCTGGCTATGTAAATGGCCTGTGTTCGGTCCGTTGGGCGGTGTCTTTTCTTTTCTCTCTCCCATCCGTGGCAGCCGTCCGCGATATTTTCCGGAATTTGAGTAGTTCTCCATATTTCACGCGTGCGCAAAGCAATCTTGTCTCGCGCACGCGCAGTATGCTTTGCCCAACTGCGGGCAAAGGTGAAAATCATTACTGCGCATGCACCGGTACACTATGTCCTGGAAGTATTTCGCTGTGTTACGGGACATAGTTCACCAGCGCATGTGCAGTAATGATTTTCAGCTTTGCCCGCAGTTGGGCAAAGCATACAGCGTGTGCGTGAGGCAAGATTGCTTTTCGCACGTGTGAAATATGGAGAACTACTCTAATTCTGGAAAATATTGCGTACGGCTGCCACGGATGGGGTGGAGAAAAGAAGAAACAACACCGCCCATCGGACCGGACACAGGCAATTTACATAGCCAGCAAATTTCCGGTGACAGAGTCCCTTTAAAACATTCATTGGATTTTAAGTTGCTGAACTGCAGTTAAACCTCTGACCTGAATACATGTATTTGCACATTTAAACCTTGAAACTTCACTGTGAGAAGCTAAGAAGAGAAATGAAGGAAAAGTGCAAATACATGTATATAGGTCACAGCTGAGTCTTGGAAGCTTTATCGCCTTTACAACTAAAGATTAGCTGCTACCTAGCTACACCATGCGCGGCGAGGTATTGTTATACATGGGTTGTGTTAGCTGCCATTTTACTTTACTAAACCTCACTGAGACATCGGTTTTTCTTGAACGCGTTCTGGCGTCTAGAACTCCCTATCAGTTGGAGTCTATACAGCAGTTAATTTTGCTACCTGAGTGGTCTGCACAAAATCGCAGAGCCATGTGCAATTTTTGTCCGACTCTCAGATCAAACCTACCAATGCAAATCTACGGGTCCTCAAAAAAAAAAAAATCGGACAGCACTCTGATGCCGTGTGTGTGTCGCACTCTGATGCTGCGCGTGTTCCCTTCGAGTTGCGCACTCTGGTGCTGTCCATTTTTCATCATAAAATAATGAAACTGATTTTTGCATATGAGAAAAATCACAGCTATCTGAATGAGCCCTTAGAGCCTATTCACACCAGTAACGTTCAAATGGGGTGTCCAAGTACAGCTCAGACAGCACTACAGAATTCACATTGATCACCGACATATTACCAGGTTTTCCCCTCTTTTAATTTACAAAAGTCCTCAAAGTATTATTAAATCTATATGCTATGGCACACACCAGCTTGTGGCTCCCCTGCCCCTCTGTTCTGCTGGCCAGGCCCTCTGCTGTTGTTTGCCATTCTCCCAATCAGTGGCTGCAGGATTAACACTTTAGTGTAGATGGTTAAAGCTGTTAGTGTCTCTGATCTCAGAGTGTATATAGGGTTGGGATGACTGATATTAGTGGCTCATCCACAGGATATGCCATAACCATCCCATAGATGTGGGTCTAACTGTGAACCCGCTCATACTTCCATAGTGGGGGTCCCCCAGACCCCTGCTCTGACTGGACCGGTGGCCCTCATGTGCAGCTCTCCCCTCGCTGTAGAGGCCACTTTTATTTTACATTTCTCCTATTTTGCACCACTCTTTTTCAGTCTGTGATCTTGCCATACTTGAGAGAATTTACCTTTTCGAAAACAGTTTCAGCATTTATCACCAGAGTTGTGTTTTCTTTACATCCCAGCGTGTGAGATGCTGAATTTCTCAGTTTTAGGCTCAGTTTCCACTTGTGCTGCAGCTTCCATGTATTTTCGAGTTGTGAAACGTAATCTCTTTGCAGAAATAATCTCTGAACTAATGCGGAGTAACACTGTTGTCTAAAGTCCATGTAACGGCAGCGGCACCGCACACCTCATAAAAAGGGTTAACAGCCGCATTGCTGACATTCATTATGCTCCATTAGCTATGTTTTAGTTGCGCTTTCTCTTTTTGGTCTTGGGTCAGACCAGACTTCACATGGGCCGTTATGTATATTCATCCATTAACAAAGTTGCGCGCGATTCTAAGCGCACTCATTGCCGATACTCTGACCGTGTAGATGACAAAATGCTCAGTCCGAAGATTGGATGACTTCTGCTGTACGTGATGGAGTGACGCTCATACATCCCCAGTAGTCACTGTCAGTAATCAAGCGCTGACTGGCTTTCATCTATTCGTTGACCGCTCTTTAGCGGGTCGAAACAGCCAGTGTTGATGGCCTTTTTATATACGGTAACTCTCAGCCACATTTGTTGTCTGCAAAAAGAAAACACAAGCACTAACAGGTGTTTCCGTACCATATTGTATTATAGTGCAGTCAGTGCCATAGTATTACCACCGCCATAGAAAGGTGAAAAGCAAAATCACTAGCTCACCTCTGTCTCCAACTTTACATTTTGGAGAGCCTGGAGCAGAAGCTGTTGCAAGACGATGATCAATTGAAAAAGAAAAAGAGGTGGTGTTGTCCAGCTCCATCCTGTGGGTTCAAATGATCCTTTTTATTTGAAGCCTTTGAAATCTCTAGAAGAGCAGTGAATGGACACTGATCAATGCGCTTTAAAAGCGCTATATCCATTCTTAATCATGGCGAAAACCGAAACGCGTTGATCAGTATTCATTCACCACACTTCTATGGATTTTACATACTGCACAAGCATGGGATTTTATAGCGGATTGCAGTGATGTCGACATATCCCGGAACATCAGTCAAATTGCGTGGGCAGGGGCGCCTGTAACTGAAAATGAAGAACACCCCTATGACTAAATGACCTTGTACAATCTAACTATATAAAGTTCTTTTTGCACATCATTACTGCGCCGTTTTTAATGAAAAAAATGCATGTTAGTGATGCCCATTGCCCTATAAGATAAGTCATAGAATGGTAGAGTTGGAAGGGACCTCCTGGGTCATCTGGTCCAACCCCCTGCTCAAGGCAGGATTCGCTAAACCATCCCAGTCAGATGTCTGTCCAGCCTCTGTTTGAAGACTTCCATTGAAGGAGAACTCACTACTTCTTGTGGCAGCCTGTTCCACTCATTGATCACTCCAACTGTCAAAAAGTTTTTTCTAATATCTAATCTGTGTCCATTCATACCTTTACCATGGCCAAGCAATTCATCTGTTATTGACAAACATTTGAATTGATGTGCAAATGAGGCTGAAGAACTATGGTAGATCTGAAGCTACTGTCACTCCAGCTCTATTCCACACCCAGTTCTGCGTCCTCCAGCTTGACTGAAGACCTCTATGCTGTGTGACTTCAGGGAGTGGAGCTGGTAGTCAAGAAGGAGGAGTCTGCTCTGTGTGGGGAATAGAGCCTGAGTGACAGAGGCTTCAGATCTACCATAGACACTTGCACATCAATTAAAATGCTGATTTGTCAGTAATGGAGGAAAGGACCGGCCATGTAAAAGTATTATTGGACCTGACTGTAAGAGCTACATTTGGATACAAATAGTTTTGAGGGGTGAAATCCTGTTGACAGATTTCCTTTAAGCAAACTGTTGGAAATTTGTGACCAGATAAGCAAGCTATCTGGTCTGTGGCCAGCGTTATCGGACTTGTTGACATCCCACGCAGGGCAGCTGTCCAACATATATGTACGAGATGTGATTGTGTTGGAATTCATTCCTTTGTGGTTAAAACTAGAACACAGGTTTTAGTAAGTATTGCAAATAAACCACTAATGATAGAGCATGCGGGCGGTTCTTGGAAGAGCTGAGCTGCCAGAAGTTCTTCGAAAGAATCTCTGGGAATATAACCTTGTACAAACTGTCCCTTTCCTAATCTGGACGCTGTGTGACGAAATCTGCCCAACTTGCCAACAACCATGTGAACAAATACGGGTAAAGCATCTGAATATCTGCTCATTAATGTAAAGCAAAGGTTCTTCCAGTTCCCCAACGTCCAAAGCCAGTATAAAACGAGACCTAGGTTTACGGTATTTTTAAAGTGAACCTGTCAGCAGGACTGTACACAGTAACCTACAGACAGTGTCAGGTCTGCACCGTTATACTGATTACAATGATACCTGGGATGATGAAATCCGTCTTGTGGTTGTTGTTTAATCTGTATTTTAAATTTTGAGTTTCTTGTGCTCCGGGGTGGCCTGTGGGTGGGGGGGCTTCACTTGGTGCTCTGCTTAGGTATTCATCAGTATGGCTTCTGACAGGTCACTGATCCCTTACTTTACATAATGAATCTTTGTTTTCAGTTTTCGGCTAATGATGTGCCTGTGGGTGGTCTTGATGTGGTGCTCTGAGGCCACCCCAGAGCACGAGCAGATCATTAACCAAAAACTGAAAATAAAGTTTAAACCACAACCACAAGAAGGATTTCATCACCCCAGGTATCATTTTATTCAGTATAACGGCGCCAACCTGACACTGTCTGTAGGTTACTGTGCACAATCCTGCTGAAAGGTTCCCTTTAATCGTTTGTTGTTGTTTTAAGTAAAATCTGTATCTAGATGTGTGGTGCTCTAAAGGTCACGTCCTAGAAATCTAGAGCCTCGGCCTCCCCTCATTTTTTACTACATTTAGTAAGTTTTTCTTATACCAAGATTAGGCAGGGTAAGCATTTACATTTTTTTAAGAATGATGTAATCTCAGGGTCAC
This sequence comes from Dendrobates tinctorius, assembly GCF_039654945.1. Taxonomy (NCBI): domain Eukaryota; kingdom Metazoa; phylum Chordata; class Amphibia; order Anura; family Dendrobatidae; genus Dendrobates; species Dendrobates tinctorius. Next base: position 27,747,885 of record NW_027361673.1, on the reverse strand, counting down.
TAGCATCAGAAAATTACCTATTTTTGTTTCATGTGGATTTTTTTTTTTTTTATACACCTTTTGGCAAGGTTTTTCTCCTGATACAATCTTTTTCTAAAAGATAAAAAATTGTAATCTTTTACTTTTCATGCTAAGTACTGAGGCTTTGTCAGACTAGTACTTTAACTTTAAGGATCGGTACACAGAAGTTTTACTTTTAGTAGAGGTAGGATTATAATGACCGATAACCTCTCCACACACAGCTGATGACACAGGATCCACCAATCACAGTAGCTGTTGTCACACCCCACCCTGCCCCCTTCCTCCCTTCACAATGATCTTTGCACACGCTCATTAGATGCTTCAATACAAAACAAGAGACTACAGGCAGCACTCTGTAAGCTCTAAGAATATGCCAACATTGTATGTATGAATTTTCAACAGTATTACTGCTATATAGAATATACTTACCGTAAATGCAATAAAACAATTTGACAAGTAATAAAGGATCCACCTTATAAGTACATGGACAACCTGGGTTTGCTAGTGGAAGTGATGTTCTCCACTACATCTAATAAGAAATATGGATTTTGTAGCGTGGGGTCCTTAGATGGGTATATAAAGCTCAGTTATCATATTGTAAGTTTATGTTCTTCTTTTCCCTTTTTTTTTTTTTTTTTTTTTTTTTTTTTTCCTTTTTGTGATATGAGCAGAACTTTGACACCACAACCTTCTGTCCACTTGCACAATAGAAGTGATCAGGGTACGTGTAAGACTAAAGGGCCTGTCACACTAAGCGATATCGCTAGCAATATCGCTATAACCTCACTGGTTTTTGTGACGTTATAGCGATATTGCTAGCGATATCGCTATGTCTGATACTTACCTCTGACCGCTCCCCCGCTGGTTATCGCTGATCGCGCGAGAACGTCCTGGACTGTTTCTCGTCAGGCGCTTCCTTTGGCGCCGACGAGCGACGCGTGGACGCGGGCGGGAGGACATCAGGATCGCCGCATCTGACAGGTAAGTAGCGACCCCCGACCGCTGCGATGTCGCTGGCGAGATCTGCCTGTGTGGCAGCTCACTAGTGACCACTTAGCGTTGTACCAGCGATCCTGACCGCGTCATATCGCTGGTCGGGATCGCTGGTGCATCGCTAAGTGTGACAGTACCTTAAGGTACATTTTCCTGATCCGACCTAGGGAAATGCAAAGTACAAACACAATTCTTGACCTCTTCCCCAATGCAGTTCCATCATTAGTTTTATCGTGTAAGAATCAGCATTTCTGACGTCGGTTGTACATTGCAGTAAGTGGCTACACACAAACCCCAGATAACAAAACATGCGACTCGCACCATCCGGGCAAAGGTTTCATGTTTTCATCTTCTATGCAGCGCAGAACAAATGTGTTTCTTTTTATTGTATGTTTTTAACTCTCTCTGTGACCACTATTTCAGACTTGTGTTCTCTTTCAGACTCCATTTTACAATATAATATATGCAGTTAGGTTCAGATATATTTGGGCAGTGACTGAATCTTTGTGACTTGGGCTCCGCACGACACTAATGCTGCATTCTGTCAAGGTGGCTCTTTTATTTAGCGTCCCTTCCACCGCCGAAATAATCATTTTTAAAATTGGTCAGACATACCTGATATTTGTCAGGGGGGCAGGGCTTTCCCCCCTGGACACACAGCCTCACATAAGTCAGTCATGTCCTGCTTTTGAATTTGGCGTTCATTTCTTCTGTGCCTGCTGCGCCGCTGCCCTGCTTAGCCCCGCCCCTACTGGTCACATGGTACTGATGTCATCACAGGCCCTGCAGGCACCACTGCTTGCTGAGCTCCGCCCCTACTGGTCACATGGTGCTGACGTCATCACAGGTCCTGCTGCACCACTGAAAGAATATTACAGCGCAGGTACGAGAAAAAGAAATGAACGCTGAGGAGGCGGTGCCAAATTCACAAGCTGGATATGACTGACATATGTGAGGCTGTGTCCAGGGGGGAAAGACCTGCCCCCCTGACAAATATCAGGTATGTCTGACCAATTTTAAAAACTCTTATTTTGGCGGTGGAAGGGACGCTAAATAAAAGAGCCACCTTGACAGAATGCAGCATTAGTGCTGCACAAGGTGGCTCTTTTGCTTAAAGGGGTTGTCCGGGCTTTTCACGTAATCTCAATACATATCTGGGCTGCAGAATTATGACAATAAGTAATTTACTTTCTGTCACTAGTTTGCACGGTTTTCTAGATATTCTGAACAGAACGTCCAAACGTGTGTTATGGCATTGAAATGAGAACTAGTCGTAACCTCCTGCTCTACTCCAAACATGCCCTCTATAGCAACAACCCCACCCTCCATAGCTACAGGCCCTCCCCGTCCACATGAAGCAGCCCTCATCACACAGTAACGAATTCTTCCCCTCCAGCAGCCTCAGTGCAGAGAGCAGCTGCTCCTCCCCCAGACACACACTGAACAGTTATCTATGGAAAGTGAAACTAGTGAGGAGTGAAAATCGTCCTGTATTCTGGGCCACTCCATGATTACAATACATAACTCATTATCAGTAATTCCTTCCCTCACTGTCCCAGGCTGCTGGCAGCAGTGAGAACAGACTGTGTGATGGCCAGTGATGGGGGTCTGCAGCTTCTAATCTGCACAGGGGATGTAATCTGTTGTGTGACAAAGCCTCTGCTGTGTGAATGAGACAGCTCTGTGTCACTGATGTCTTCACACAGCAGCAGATTTAGTGCAGTGTATGTGCGAAGCTCCACCAAACTCCCAGCAAGCTCCAGTGACCAGCACCACCCACTGCCCACTCATTGGCTGGCAGTAAATTGCACCAGCACTCATCTTTATCGTTATTCCAGCATTGGAAAGAACACAGAAGTGATCCTGTATTTGTGAAAGCAGCACAATACATACAGTACATACACCCCCCAACACTTCACACTGTTACAGCTGCTGATTGGACAGGCTGCTCCCATCAGTATTTGTGTCATTAGAGACACAGTGCTCACACATATTTTCCCTCCTCCTCACTAGTTTCACTTTCCATAGATAACTGTTCTGCGTGTGTCTGGGGGAGGAGCAGCTCTCTGCAGTGAGGCTGCTGGAGGGGGAAGAATTCGTTACTGTGAGGGCTGCTTCATGTGGACGGGGAGGGCCTGTAGCTATGGAGGGTGGGGTTGTTGCTATAGAGGGCATGTTTGGAGTAGAGTAGGAGGTTACGACTAGTTCTCATTTCAATGCCATAACCCCCCCCCCCCCCCTTGGACGTTCTGTTCAGAATATCTAGAAAACCGTGCAAACTAGTGACAGAAAGTAAATTACTTACTGTCATATTTCTGCAGCCCAGATATGTACTGAGATTATGTGAAAAGCCCGGACAACCCCTTTAATAATGCCTGGAGGGGGTGACAGGTGCCCTTTAAAGTTTCATTAAAGAATTAAAGTTTCAATTAAAAGATAATTTTGGGACTTCATCCCTGAAGAAGGAATCCGTTGATTCAGAAACGCGTTGGATGTTTTGAGCTTCCCCGCTCTCTATAGCTAGTCACGTGAGTCATCACGTGACTGTGATGTCACGCAAGGTCCTGTGAACCTTGTCAGCTATACACTGCGTGCGACGCTACCGCTCCTAACTGAGGCGGCCGCACTGCAGACAGGACGCTTGTCTCCGGCCGGGACAGCGTCCATTAGGCCTGTTTCACACTTCCGTTTTTGTGTCCGCCAAACGGATCCGTTTCCATTTTTTTGACGGAAACTGATGCAAACGGATCCGTTTTTTTGACGGATCCGCGGTAACCGTAATGGAAGTCTATGGGACAAAAAAAACGGATCCTGCAAAAATGGCGGATCCGTTTTTTTACGGAAAACAACGGATTTTGACGGATTTGAAAAAATGGAAGTGTGAAACAGGCCTTACCCAAAGCATCAGTTCCCTGTTCTTAATTCAGGCGACTACATCCGTTGACGCTATACTGGACATTGATATTTTTACACTGGAATCCCTCCCTCATAGGACCTGTGCTGGTGAGCACTTCACTATAAAGCTGCTGATCTCCAGGTAATATCCTCACCATCTTGTGGACAGTTTCCTTTATTCATTCCAAACAGTGAATTTTCTATATGCCGCCTATGCATGTGATCTGGAGTACACCCCTCTATTTTTGATTTTTATGTTCATGTGAAAGTGTCAAGAGGGCGGTGCCTGACTCTTAATGTCTCTCTGTTTCGTCCTGAACTCAGTTTTCCATCTTCATATCAAGGGCGAGTTCATCCTTTATACAGATCTATCTCTGAGCGCAGATATTGAAATCTTTATATATTATTATTTATTGGACTAATTTTGTGGTATTGTCCTAATATCTTGCTGCTGAGTAGTCTGTAGCGTTAGCGCTGTCGGCTAGGTTATTTAAATTTTGAGACTTGGTGCTTAGGTCGTTGCTACCTACCTGCCTGTTGTGCCCAGCAAGGAGCCATCGCTAGCCACTCCTGCCAGCAATTTGGCTGCTTGTGCTGATGTCACGTTAAGAGAGTGGTGGCTTATTTTCCCCTCCGTTGAAGGGGCCAGACTGCCGACATCATTCTGATTGGCAGCTGGATTTTCCCTAACTGACGGAGCCGACTGTCAATCAGAATGACATCAGAAGCACCGCCGACAGAGCATGGCAGAAAAGAAGCAACCGCTTTATCAACATGACATCAACAGAAGCAGCGGATTTCCCAGCAGGAGCAGTCATTGACCTCTCTGTGCTGGCAATGAACGGCTTCGGGCACAACTGGCAGGTAGGTAGTCACTACCTACTGATTTGTGGAAAAACAAAAAATGTGCTTAAGCACTAAAGCTAGGTTCACATTAGCATACCGTGGCTCTGCGGAGGGCTGCGTACTTCCTCCCTGAAGCTCCGCCCACTTCTGCACTTCCGTTTAGGTCCGCCTACTTCTGCATGCGTCCTGCGTACCTATTTTTAACATTGGGTACGCAGGCCATGTGGATGTCTGTGGATGCGTTGTTTTGACGTGCCGACCGACCGCACAGTAAAGGAACAAGTTGTGTTTTGCGCAGACGGCGGGCGCATTAAAACGACGCATCCGCATGTCCTGCGTATACCCAATGTTAAAGATATGCAGGACGCATGCAGAAGTAGGCGGACCTAAATGGAAGTGCAGGAGTGGGCGGAGCTTCAGGGAGGAAGTACGCAGCCCTCAGCAGAGCCCCGGTACGCCAATGTGAAACCAGCCTAAGTCCTGGATATATCCTTTTTTAAAGGAGTTGAACAAAAATATCCTGTGAAACGTGTAGGAATTGCAACCATTTTTCTACAAACTCCTCATTTCAGGGGATCAAAAGTAATTGGACAAATTAACCCCTTAGTGACAGCCAATTTTTACAACTCTGACCACTGTCACTTTGAGGTTATAGCTCTGAAAAACTTTAACGGATCCCACTGATTGAGATTTTTTCATAAATAAATGCAAGTCATATAGGAGAAATTTTACCAGTAACATGAAGTAAAATATGTCACGAAAAAACAATTACAGTGATCAAAATGAACCAATAGGAAAAGTGTCCTGTTGTTGCCAGGTGCCGGCCAGCAGATCTCGGCGGACGAACTGCGCATTAGCGTGCCATTTTCTTGAAGATGCCGTGGGTCTCTTGTCTGGTATGCTAGATCAGTGTTTCCCTAACTCCAGTCCTCACGGCCCCCACAGGTCATGTTTTCAGGATTTGCGTAGTATTGCGCAGATGGTGGGAGTATCATCAAGGCATCCAGTAATTCTCTCACCTGTGCACCTCTATGGAAATCCTGAAAACATGACCCATGGGGGCCATGAGGACTGGAGTTTGGGAAACACTGTGCTAGATAATATCAGAGGAGCGAGAAATGAATGGGAAATCAGACTTTTTTTTGCAGTCACCGTTATTCAGTGAATACTGGTGATCACGAGACTGGGGACGGTAAAAGCCGACCAGAATCATGTTCTCCGGGGTCTCGGCTACCCCTGGTAGCAGAGACCCAGGAGATTTTCGAGGCTGGGGGCGCTATAACCTTATTTCTCCCATGATGATCCAAGAATCTGACGTCCAAAGGATATGGAGCCTTATTCAGAAAACAACACTACATAGACTGTAGCAGCAACCACTCTGGGTCCCACTGCTCTCCACGAGACCCGGCGGCTGTGATGAGCAGTGAGATCTGTAATGACGCTTGTCATCAGTCGCCAGGCCCTCTGTATAATGGTCCCATGTAGTGTGCTACAGTATGATGGCGCCCCACGTAGTGTGCCACAGTATGATGGCGCCCCACGTAGTGTGCCACAGTATGATGGCGCCCCACGTAGTGTGCCACAGTATGATGGCGCCCCACGTAGTGTGCCACAGTATGATGGCGCCCCACGTAGTGTGCCACAGTATGATGGCGCCCCACGTAGTGTGCCACAGTATGATGGCGCGCCACGTAGTGCGCCACAGTATGATGGCGCCCCACGTAGTGCGCCACAGTATGATGGCGCCCCACGTAGTGCGCCACAATATGATGGCGCCCCACAGTATGATGGTGCCCAACAGTATGATGGTGCCCAACAGTATGATGGTGCGCCACGTAGTGCTCCACAGTATGATGGAGCCCCACAGTATGATGGAGCCCCACGTAGTGTACCACAGTATGATGGCGCCCCACAGTATGATGGTGCTCCACGTAGTGCTCCACAGTATGATGGCGCCCCACAGTATGATGGTGCTCCACGTAGTGCTCCACAGTATGATGGCGCCCCACAGTATGATGGTGCCCCACAGTATGATGGTGCCCCACAGTATGATGGTGCTCCACGTAGTGCTCCACAGTATGATGGAGCCCCACAGTATGATGGAGCCCCACGTACTGCCCCACAGTATGATGATGCTCCACGTAGTGCCCCACAGTATGATGGCCCCCACAGTATGATGGTGCGCCACGTAGTGCTCCACAGTATGATGGCGCCCCACAGTATGATGGAGCCCCACGTAGTGTACCACAGTATGATGGTGCTCCACGTAGTGTACCACAGTATGATGGCACCCCACATAGTGCGCCCCAGTATGATGGTGCCCCACAGTATGATGGTGCTCCACGTAGTGCTCCACAGTATGATGGCGCCCCACAGTATGATGGAGCCCCACGTAGTGCGCCCCAGTATGATGGTGCCCCACAGTATGATGGTGCTCCACGTAGTGCTCCACAGTATGATGGCGCCCCACAGTATGATGGAGCCCCACGTACTGCCCCACAGTATGATGGTGCTCCACGTAGTGCTCCACAGTATGATGCTCCACGTAGTGCCCCACAGTATGATGGTGCTCCACGTAGTGCCCCACAGTATGATGGTGCTCCACGTAGTGCCCCACAGTATGATGGTGCTCCACGTAGTGCTCCACAGTATGATGGCGCCCCACAGTATGATGGAGCCCCACTTACTGCCCCACAGTATGATGATGCTCCACGTAGTGCCCCACAGTATGATGGCGCCCCACGTAGTGTGCTACAGTATGATAGTGCCCCACAGTATGATGGCGCCCCACATAGTGTGCTACAGTATGATGGCGCCCCACGTAGTGCCCCATATATGCACTATACTATAATCTTGGTATATTTGGGCCCATATATTCAACATATCCGACGTAGTGCTGCCTCCTGTTGAGTGTGTTAGAGCACAGCAGTGTGATGATATCCCTGCTGAGCCCTGAACAGGTCGGTGATGAGCAGTGATCTGCAGCTTGTACTGTAATACTGATGACAGGCTGTGATCGCCGCTGCCATTACCCACCTCACCCGGCACTTCCTCCCCCCTACAGCTCCAGTCATTGCACATACTGAGCGGTGTGTGTGATGACAGGAAAATGAAGCCCACCGCTGTAACCTAGACAGCCCAAGTGGCGTGCCCAGGTCACAGCTAAGGCAGTCTAATGTAAGAGATGCGGTCGGCCGGTAACTGCACTCTAATGCGCTGCGACTGCCGTATTTAAGGTGTGTAATTGTCGTGCTCATACATTTACTCGCCCCCAAAATGAAAATGGCACCCCCCGCCCCGTGGCTGGAATAAAAACTATATTAAAGTTGTACATTTAATTTTGTATTGAAAATAATTGATTACAGTATATAGTTAATGGCAGGTGCTGTGATTTTTAATTTTGTATTAATAATGATTATATAATCAATAATTATTAATAAAAAATGAATTGGGCCACCTTCCCATTTTAAAGAGCTGTGATTCCTAAACCCTTACTCCAATTAGGATGCGATTACCCTCAAATTTAGAGCGGAGAGTCAGCACTATTAGTCCATATTGATTATATAACTATCTTGAATATGTTTTGGTGAACAGCTAAAATTCTAAAACTTGTCAATGTCCAGATATTTTTGGACCTAAATGTAAGTGGGGGGGGGGAGTACCTCTGAGTCTGCGCAAGTAATTTACGGCGTTTGACTTTGTGTAGATGGAGTCTGTGCACGCTGTAAAATAGTGACTCTCACCAGTTCTGTTTTGTCATTTGTGCATAGGTGAGAATTTACCAAGTTGGGAATTGTTCATTTACTGGGTTTTTACTGCCATTTAATGACATCAGATTTTATCACTTTTTTTATATTCTGATTGTACGAATGTACTACTTTTTTTTTTTTTTTTTTCCTCTGCTATAGATTAGGTTGGCTTTCCAGCTGGCTCCCTACTTGGTGCCCAACGTCTCTGGATCATTTAAAGGAGGCCGAAGAGAAAATGCTAAAGTGTAAGTAAAAATGTTCTAGGAAGAGCATGCGGACAGGACGACGTAGGTTACAGTATGCAGGTTGGAGATGGACGAGTGTCCTGAGATTCGGTTTGGCCATATTCCCTCAATTCAGGGAGTGGGAGATTCGATGTACAGTTGAAACTAGAAGTTTCCATACACTATATAAAAAGACGCACGTGTGTTTTTCTCAATATCTTGACATGAAACCAGAATAAATTTTTCCTGTTTTAGGTCAATTAGGATTACCATAATTATTAATATTTGCCAAATGCCAGAATAATGAGCGATAATGTTTTAAGGCATTTTTATTACATACTGCAAAGTCAAAAGTTTACATACATTTCATTAGTGCTATATAAATAATAATTAGTATTTGGTGCCATTGCTCGTGAAACGTTTGGGATATCCTTCCACAAGCTTCTCACAATAGTTGGTTGGAATTTGGGCCCATTCCTCCTGACAAGACTGGTGTAACTGATGCAGGTTTGTAGGTCGCCTTGCTCGCACCGGCCTTTTCAGCTTTGCCCATACATTTTCAGTGGGATAGAGATCAGAGCTTTGTGATGGCCAATCCAAAACATTGACTATGTTATTCTTATGCCACTTTCTTACCATTTTGGCAGTATGCTTCGGGTCATTGAGCATATGGAAGACTCATTTCTGCCAAAGCTTTAACTTCCTGGCTGATGTCTTGAGATGTTGCTTCAGTATTGCCACATAATCTTCTTTTCTATTGATGCCATCTATTTTGTGAAGTGAAGCAGTCCCTCCGGCAGCAAAACAACACCACAACATGATGCGGCCACCACCGTGCTTCACAGTTGGGATGGTGTTCTTGGGCTTTCAAGCTTCTCCCTTTTTACTCCAAAAATAACGATGGTCATTATGCCCAAAAAGTTCAATTTTAGTTTCATCAGACCAAAGGACATGTCTCCAAAAATGAAGGTCTTTGTTCCTGTGTGCATTTGCAAACATTAATCTGTCTCTTTATGTTTCTTTTGTAGTAATGGCTTCTTCCTGGCAGAGTGGCCTTTCAGCCCATATTGATACAGTACAAATATTAATAATTATGGTAATCCTAACTGACCTAAAACAGGAAAGGTTTATTCTTATTTCCTGTCAGATATTGAGAAAACATGCATATGTGTCTTTTAATATAGTGTATGGAAACTTCTGGTTTCAACTGTATATCAAATAAATGAAGTGATAATTGAAGGGGGAAAAAATTCTAAACTCTTATCACCCGTCCTCAGCCTTTCCCATACTTGTCCTGCTGCTCGGTGCCTGGTCCTTCCATTTTCTCGCCCTCCTTTTTAATTCCCCTCAGTCTTTCTCGGTGTGCGATTTTTTTTTTTTTTTTTTTTTTTTTTTCCAACAAAGTGAAATGCTATCACATGGGGTGCAAGACTCAGTGATAAGTATTGTTCTCCATTTAACTGCCTGGGACCTAGTAAGTAATGACAATGCCAACTAGAAGACCCTTTGGGTAAATGAGTATTTATTTGGAGGGCCGGGTGGTGAGCAGTGGTGTGACAGTTATAGGGATGGTGTATAAGTTTTATTTTAATCTAGTTCCGGACCCGCGAATGTAGAAAAATTGCGACTGCCCTTAATTTTGCTGGATTTGCTCATAATGCATCATCCAAAATTGGGAATCACTTGGATAAGCAAGTTTTGGGAAATTTGAAGGAAAAAAAAAAAAAAGCAAAATCTCTTAATACCTGTAGTTTAAATTTCATTTGCTCATCTTCAATAAAAGTACAAATTTAATGCTTGAAAACTGTGTAAAGGGAGTCTTTCTTTCACCAGGTTTTTGATATCCCAGCTGACAGTAGCATGATGTAGAGACAGATGCCCTGATTCCAATGATGTGTCACTTAATGGGCTGTTTACTGTAGTTTTGATGAAATCGCTGGTTAATTAGCAAAAATTATCACTGGAGAACTACTAAACCTGCGGCCAAGTAGCTCTGTATAACACTGCCACCTCCACTGATTGGCAGCTTGCTGTGTACACTGTGCATAGGCAGAAAGCTGCCAATCGGTGGTGTGGACGGGGTTAGACCGAGCTCAGTATTCAGAGAACTCCTAGATATGCAGCTGATAAATATGACCCATATGACAGCAAGCAGCCCAGAAAGTGATTTATAGCTGGAATCATGGTCTCTGTCCTTATATTAAGCTGTTCTAAAATGGTGGTAGCAAACACCTGGTGACAGATTCCCTTTTAGATGCCTCTGCCTGCTCATTGTGCTCTGTTATGATTGGGTCACTGAGGAGGAAAACAAAACCAAGCTAAGTCACAGAAAAACGAGAGAGGTTGGTAACTACGAGGATTGCAGACCCCTGATCCTAACCACACAACTAACAGTAGCCGTGGAGCGTACCTGCGATGATTCTAGATGCCTCGTCACAGCCGGAGGACTAAATAAGCCTAAAGCAAGAAAAGGGGTAATCTAAACTGCCCCAGAACAGACCCCAAAGGAATAAACAGCCCCCATATATGTATTGATGGTGAGATAAGATGAAAGCACAAACACAGGTAGGAAAATAGGCTGAGCAAATGATGAGGCCCACACTAACTAGAAAGGAAAGATACTGTCTGCAATCATGCAAAAAAAAAAACCCTGCAAAAATGTCCACTTCTGATAGCAAAAAAACCCCTGAAGTCACTAGACTTCTCCCACTATATCAGCACTCTGGCATATTCTGAGAACAGAGCAAAAAGAGGCCAATCTAATAAGGGACAAAAAGCAAACTGGCACATACAGTAACATAAGAGTGGAAATTCAGCACAGCCCCAGCCGGGGGCTGGCTGACCACACAAAAAACTGAGTAGACCACACAAAAAACTGAGTAAACCAAACCAAACCAAATCAAATGTGAACATTAGCAGAGAACACTTAGTTTCCAGTTCAGCTCCTGCATTCTCAAGCTAAGACCTCAGGAGGCAGGAAAAAATCACCAGCATGGGAACAGGGAGTCGGCTGCCTTAAATCCAGTCTGAGACTCCAGATGTCCAATCCTCATCAGGTGGCAGGTCTCTGTTAATTAGATCAGCTTCATTACTTCCTGCCACCACCAGAGGGAGCCCGGAAAGAGAACTCACAACTCCTCTGTCAGCACAACCAACTCCCTCACTAGAAACCAGAGGCAGACCAGAAAATGAGTTCACAACAGTGCTCACAGTAGGCTATCAGATAACAGAGGTTCAGACTCCTCCAGGTTTGCTGCAATGTATATTTTCATTACCGCAATAATCCACTAAAAATGTATAGATAATAGATAACTCTTGTATAAAAGCCAAAAGGTGTAACCCTACCGAAAAAGAAAATGTTTTTGCTCCCACTAATCTCCTGTGGGAATAACGGGGTCTGTCTAGTGATCTACATACCACGGTCAGCTGAGCTGTGTAGTCATGCTTACTACTGCACTTCTGAGGGTTGTGGCTTTATTATTTTCTGCTTGTTCTGTTATGTTCTTGTTAGCCATAAACCCTTATAATCGGCATGCATTGTTGAGCTAAATCCACTTTAATTTGATGATTCACTTAACCATGGCGGTTAGATACTGTCGAGCCTTCCAATATTCATTTTTAAGAAATGTTGAAAGCAAAAACGGTTAAATAGAACAGTTCTTCAAATTTTTTTTATGTTGAACTGGTCACAGGATATACAGGTGCTTCTCACAAAATTAGATCATCAAAAAGTTAATGTACCGTATTGTGCAGTTTATAAGACTTACCAGATTATAAGACGCACCCCAAATTTTGAGGCGAACAATAGTAAAATGTATTTATTTTTTTTTTTTTAAAAATGGTGCTGCTTATAATCCATGCGTCTTTATTGCTTACCGGGATGGTGGCTGCGGTGCAGCAGGGTCTCTGCTGGCGGAGGCAGGAGTGGGTCGATGCTGCGGACCCCAGACTGGGAGAAAGGGGTGTTCGGATGTGCGACGCTGCACATGTTTGGTGGTGCGGGGGTTCTGCCGACATTTTATGAAAGCTGGGAGCCCCCGCCCTTCCATAGTTTTACTATGCGATGGACTCTGGGAAAATGGCTGCCGAGGGCGGCGCTTGCGCAGATGGAGATCTCTGTTCCAAGATCTCCATCTGCGCATGTTGCCGCCCCAGCAGCCATTTTCCCGGAGTCCACCGCATAGTAAAACTATGGAAGTGCGGGGGCTCCCGACTTTCACAAAATGTTGGCGGGACCCCCACACCACCAAACACCCGCAGTGTCTGATATCTGAACACCCCCTCATCCCAGTCTGCAGCAACGCTCCACTCTCGCCTCCTCCAGTAGCGACCCTGGCCGGTAAGGTATATTGGCATTATTAGACGCACACCCATTCCCCCCCCCCCCCCCCCCAAATTTTGGGGAAAAAAGTGCGTCTTATAATCCGAAAAATACTTTTTCAGTTCTTCAATACAAAAAGTGAAACTTATATATTATATAGTCATTACAAACAGAGTGATCGATTTCAAGCGGTTTTCTGTTAATGTTGATGATTTTGGCTTACAGCCAATGAAAACCCAAAAGTCATTATCTCAGTAAATTTAAAATACTATATAATAAGAGTTTCACTTTTTGTATTGAAGAACTGAAATAAATTACTGTATTTTTCGGATTATAAGACGCACCCCAAATTTTGAGGCGAAAAAATAGGAAAAAAATTTTTTTTAATAAAATGTTGGTGCTTCTTATCCATGCGTCTTATTGCTTACCGGGGGGGTGATGGCTGCGGTGAAGCGGGGTCGCTGCTGGAGGAGGCAGGAGTGGAACGTTGCTGCAGGCTGGGATGAGGGGGTGTTCCGATGTGCGGCACATCGCTGCCTCTGCACTCTGTCTCCGGTGCTTGGGCCGCACTCTGTCTCCGGCACGACGCCGGCACTGGACACTCACAGCGGCAGCACCGATATCCGCATTATAAGATGCACTCCTATTTTCCTCCCCAAAATTTTGGGGAGAAAAGTACGTCTTATAATCCGAAAAATACGGTAACGTTTCAATGATATTCTAATTTTGTGAGAAGCACCGGTTGTAGCTGCAGAGCGAAAAAAAGTGTTGTGTGGGATTTTTTCCTTTTTATTTTGTCTATTTGTTTCAAGCAATGGCAATCAAAAAAGTTAACTCATCAGGTGTCAAATACTTAAAGGGAACCTGTCAGCTGTTTTGGCCAATATAAGATACGGCCACTGCCTTTCAGGGCTTATCTACAGCATTCTATAATGCTGTATATCTGCCCCTGATGAAACCTGAAAGATAAGAAAAATAAGTTTTATTATTACTCACCTGTAGGGCGGTCCGATGGGTGTCGCAGGTCCGGGTCCTGCGCCTCCAATCTTCTTGCGATGCTGCCCTCCTGCTTCCTTCATCGCTCTCCGGCATCGCGCTCCTGCACAGGCATAATTATCTGCCTTGTTGAGGGCAGTGTACAGGCGCCGGGAAAGGTCAGAGAGGCCCAGCGCCTGCACACTGCAGTACTTTGGTCTGCCCTCAACAGATAGATAAGCCTTGAAAGGTGATGGCCGTATCTTATGTCGGCCAAAACTGCTGACTGGTTTGCTTTAATTTGTAGTGGGTGGTATCAGTTTTTACTGGGGGCATGTACGTGTACTTCTTCACCCTGTATGATGCTGACCAATCATAAGGAGGCAGCAGCACTTCAAGGAAAGAAGAACATACCTCCATCATGGATTTCTCAATATACGCCCCAAGTGAAAACTATCTGACAGAGTTAACTTTTTTTTAACTCATTGGGTGTCAAATATTGCTGATATCTCTGCAGCGGAGAGGCAAAATTTTTCCGACAGAATAATAATGTAATCCATGCACGGGGGCTCAGTGGTTAGCACTGCAGCCTTGCAGCGCCGGAGTTCTGGGTTCAAATCCCTCCAAGGACAACATCTGCAAGGAGTTTGTATGTTCTCCCCGTGTTTGTGGGTTTCCTCCAGGTTCTCCGGTTTCCTCCCACACTCCAAAGACATACTGATAGGGAATCTAGATTGTGAGCCCCATCAGGGACAGCGATGCTAATGTGTGCAAAAACTGTGAAGCGCTGAGGAATATGTTGGCGCTATATAAATAGAGATTATTATTAGAATTATTATTCAGGGTTTTCTAGGATTTCTCTGGATAAGTCCTCAATATCAAATCGATGGGGATCTGACATCAAATCGATGGGAATCTGATACCCACCAATCATCTGGCATTAGCTGTGGGAACTGCTGGAGTTGTACAGCTCCATTCAATGTGTAGCATCTGCTGCTGGGTACTGCAGATCAGTTTCCGTTCTCGAGGATCTATTTGCCGCCACCAGATATAACATTCAAGATGATTCTTTCATCAGTAAACATAGAATTCTTAATCATGCCTAATACTTGTATCCGTTGTATTCATATATTTCTTCTATGTGTAGGTATTACAAGTTCCTATACCAAGGACTACGTACTTATTTCTGGTGGAAACCAGGTTTGGACCCTGTCATTTGTGCAGCCGCTGTCATCAAAGACTCCATTAGTTTTGCTGCACGGCTTTGGAGGAGGCGTTGGACTGTGGGTTCTCAACTTTGAAACACTTTGTCGAAATAGAACTGTGTACGCCTTTGATATCCTGGGATTTGGACACAGCAGTAGACCCCACTTTGATGATGATTCAGACAAGGCTGAGATGCAGTTTGTCCAGTCACTAGAAGAGTGGAGAATGGCATTAGGGCTGGATCATATGATTTTACTGGGACATAATCTGGGAGCGTTTTTAGCTTCTGTTTACTCTTTGAAATACCCCTCAAGGTAAGTTTTATAGTGCGCATATTGGTGTTTTTAGAGAACATAACGTATAACATGTTATGTATACAGTATATACTCGTGTATAAGCCGCCCCCCCACTTAATTTTGCCACAAAAAAACTGAGAACTTATTGACTCACGTATAAGCCTAGGGTGGAAAATGCAGCAGCTACTGGTAAATTTAAAAAATAATAGATACCAATAAAAGTACAATTAATTGAGACATCAGTAGGTTAAATGGTTTTGAATATCCATATTGAATCAGGAGCCCCTTATAATGCTCCATACAGTTTGATGGCCCCATAAGATGCTCCATACAAAATACACAGCATATAATGCTCCATAAAGGTTAACAATGGTCCCATAAGATGCTCCATAGAATAATATGCCCCATATGCTGCTCCATAAAGGTTATGGCCTCATAAGATTTTTGAAATAGCAAGTGGTATACTAGCCAAAATTGTAAGAAGAGTAGTAGCAAGCTAGTAAACATAAATATTAAGAATAAAACTAATAAACTTTATTCTAACCACTTAAAAAGGAAACACCTGTTCCTAATTAAAAGTGCACGTACGACTAAAGATAACACAAAACATAGAAATTGCTGCAAAATTGGTTATGCGGTGGGTGGAACGCCAAAAGCTCTTCTCTACCAGATTTTTTAAGATATACCAGCACTTCAAAAATGCTTAGCTATTCACATTCAAATATATGGAAGGATCTCACCCATATCTAAGTCAGTGAAGGGTTCCCCCATGTAGATAACACTCCCTTCTCCCCTATCTACATGGAGGAACCCATCACTGACTTAGATATGGGTGAGATCCTTCCATGATTTATGTGAAATATGCAAACCTGTGAAAAGAGAGGGTGAAAGAGTATATTTGATATACGCCCTGCAGGATTGAATGTATATTGAAATAATGAACCCTAGTTTGCATAGTTTTGCCACCTTTTTTTGTTTGCTGCTTGATTTTTTTTTTTTTTTTTTTTTTGATACTGTGAGTGATTTGAGTGTATGGGTACAATATTACGTTGCTCATATTGATTTGTGATCTGTACCATATCATGTTTGAATCATTCCAATACATAAATACTCTCTGTGGGGAAATGAGAGGAATGTTATTGGTGGATCTATTTGCTCATTTATAAGCTAATTGGACATCAGAGAATATAATTAGTGAATATCTCGAAGCATTCTTGTAGTGCTGGTAGATCTTAAAAAATCTGGTAGAGAAGAGCTTTTGGAGTTCCACCCACCGCATAACCAATTTTGCGGCAATTTCTATGTTTTGTGTTGTCTTTTGTCGAACGTGCACTTTTAATAGGAACAGGTGTTTCCTTTTTAAGAGGTTAGAATAAAGTTTATTAGTTTTATTAATATTTGTTTACTAGCTTGCTACTACTCCCCATAAGATGCTCCATAAGATGCTACATAGATTATGCCCCATAAAATTATCTATACATTATGCCCCATAAGATGCTCCATAGATCATGACCCCATATGCTGCTGCAAGTAAAAAAAAAAAAAAAAAGACATAGTCACCTCTCGTCGCTGGGGGCCAGGTGCCTGTGTCCTGAGCAGGCGGGGACACTGGCGCGCTATGGTAGACAGGTGCCGGTGTCACCGTTGGCTCCTGGCCCCGGCACCTGAGATATTTGCCTGTCCCCGGTCCACCGTTGCGCACTGCTCTGTCTGCCGGGTCCTCTGTCAGTGAAGTTCAGGCAGCAGAGGTTGCGGCATGCACTAACTACGTCATCGCGCCCTCTGCTGCCTGAATGTCACTGGCAGAGGACCCGGCAGACAGAGCGGTGCGCAGCGGTGGACAGGTGAATTTTGCATATACTCACCCCCTCTTGGCGCGGTCTCTGCAGCCCCCCTGCTTCACTCCAGCAGCTATTCCTTCCTTCAGCGGTCACGTGGTACCGCTCATTAAAGTCATGAATATGCGCATTTTAAAATTAAATTCACAAAGTCATTCATGTGTTCAACCCATAATGAATAAAAATACGATAATGTTGAAATGCCCCCAGGGGCCTTTTGCAAGGGATGCAATGTGTGAAATTTAAGGAAAACAAACAACCCTACAAGCTCAAACAATTACCGTATTTCAACCCTACATCTTCCCAGTCACCCTACCACCGCAAGAATGTACTACATTATATATAATAATAATAATAAAAAAAAAAAAAAGTAACCCTAACAAAGATAGGAACAATTTAATTTGTATGGTATTGGTATATCATACAGAAGTAAATAAACATATTGTGAAGAACAAACCCATATAAATATATATATATATATATATATATATATATATATATATATATATATATTATAATTTTTTTTTCTTTCATTCATTTTCGCAAAGAAAATTTAAAAGCCCTTTCACTATAAGAAGAAAAAAAATAGTGGGGTCTCTTTAAAACGTGAACTTGCCTAAAGAGGGTGCCACTACAGCATCAACCCTCCTGTACCGTCTATAAGGGCATGTAGGTCATAGGAAGCTGAATAAAGTGATGACATCAGATCGCAGATATCAATGTATCTTCCAGAGAAATTATTTTTTTAATTTAATATGTAAATGAGCTGTTAAGAGCTCTGGGCCAGACAGAGGTCTCCCTGAGAATCTGTTACCATTGTTAGACATGTAGATCAGGAGAGCAGCCATTCCATGTCTCAGACTGGTAACTCCCAGTTATTCCATGTCTCACACTGGTAACTCCCAGTTATTCCAGGACTCACACTGGTAACTCCCAGTAATTCCAGGTCTCACACTGGTAACTCCCAGTTATTCCAGGTCTCACACTGGTAACTCCCAGTTATTCCAGGTCTCATACTGGTAACTCCCAGTTATTCCAGGTCTCACACTGGTAACTCCCAGTTATTCCAGGACTCACACTGGTAACTCCCAGTTATTCCAGGACTCACACTGGTAACTCCCAGTTATTCCAGGACTCACACTGGTAACTCCCAGTTATTCCCGGACTCATACTGGTAACTCCCAGTTATTCCAGGTCTCACACTGGTAACTCCCAGTTATTCCAGGTCTCACACTGGTAACTCCCAGTTATTCCAGGTCTCACACTGGTAACTCCCAGTTAAAATTTAAAAAAATAAATGAAGGCAAATTCTTGTAGAGATCTGTGTCTGGCCCAGAGATCTTAACATGTCATTTATATTAACAAAAATGTGTATTCCTCCAGAATAAGACCTCAGGTCATAGATATCGGGGTATCATTATATTCAGCTTCCTATGACCTTTATGCCCATATAGACGACCTAGGAGGCTTGATCTTACTGATAGATTCACGTTAAAAAAATGTACAGTTCCTTGTCACAAAATGATTCATTCTTGGACTGGTTAAGTGTGTTTAAATAGTATTTTGAGCTTTTTTTTGTGATTAGTCTTTATAGTTTGACTTTATATTAAAAGAAATTATCCTTTTTTTAAAATTTTATTTAAATTTTAGGGTAAAAAGTTTAATTTTGGTAGAACCATGGGGATTCCCAGGAAGACCTGACCATGCGGATGAGGAAAGGCCGATTCCTATTTGGATTAAAGCAGTTGGTGCCTTATTAAGTCCATTTAATCCATTAGCAGGACTCCGCTTGGCTGGACCACTGGGTGAGCAAGCTGACTGTAGATCAATGACTGCTCATTATTGACTAGTGGGATCAACCGTGGATGGAGCAGCCGTATTCACATTCCCCTACAGTCCCCACTGTCAGGGACACGAGTCCATTAAAGTAGAAGCGGAGTATTTTTTTTGTGCTAGCTGGAAGATGACGCTCAGGTATAGCTGGAATTACTTTTAGGCCGGGGCTAAATTATGACGTTGCGTTGCCAAATATCGCTGTACGCCGCTGCTCCATCACAGCACAAATCGGATAAATGGGATCGCATTACTACCTGCCAAGTACTGCAGCAAGGAGCCGATCGCAACGTTTCATGACTTATTGGTTGGGCTATCTAGCGGATCACATCCAACCCAATCGCTTGCATGGTGTATAACGATTGGGTGTAACGGCCAAAGTCACCATGTAGCCCCAGTCTTCATCTCTTACCACCCCTGAGGAAGGTTACAGAAGGTGATGGTGCAGGAGCTGACATTTCCATGTATTTTTATGCACAAAGTATGAATGACTGTAGATGGTATTTCATTACACTGTAATATTCTGAGATTATCCCTCTCACTGTGGGTTTCCTGTATTAAGTTTGATCACCAGTAGTTCCATTACTACTAAGTAATTGCTTATTTTTGTCAGGCCATAGCTCCTTTTTAAGGGGATAGTAGCAATCTGCCGAATGGAGAACTTATCTTACCTAGCCATAAAAATTAAACTAATGTAGGCTGAACCTGACAATTTCAGTGGGACTGACCATCTAGTATGTGTGATTATGGCCTCCCTTCGTTTATTTTATGTCAGATGTCAGTGTGGGAAGAAGGATCAGGCAGATGGATTACAACAGGCCTGTTCCTTTTTTTGTTTTTTTTGTTTTGTTTTTTTTGTGTTCTTTAAATTGGGGAACATTTTAGCTGTGATTTTACTCCATTTTTCCTATTAAGAATACATGAAGTCTCTGACCATCTGAGCGTGTATGGGGTAGGGTCAGTAGGATTAGCTCCTGAGTGCACAAGGACCCAGCAAGTAGCACAGTGTATGGCGGAGCGGAAATCCGATGGCACGTCTGAGCTGTAGCCAATTAGCAGCTCAGCATTGCAAGGGTCAGCGCTGGGGAATAACGTAACCGGATTTCTGAGTAAATGATGCATGTGCCCACAAGGTGATCATTGTTTTATGAAGAGACTTTGTCCTAATTAAATTATCACAATGTTCTCCTCTTCCAGCAAATTAGTGCAATGCTGTCATGCCCTTAGCTCCCTTAGTCATTCCCTGATTTCATTTTTTTACAACCTGTTTCATGTGAAACCTTCTCTAAGCCAGTCTTGTAGGTGTAAAATGTTCAGTGCATGCATAATAAATAGAATGAAAATATATATATATATATATATCTATATATCTCTCTATCAATCATTATATGGCTTTTAATAACTTAATTATCATCTTTTTTTTTTAATTTTTTTTATTGCCAGGTTTGAGTCTTGTTCAAAGGCTGAGACCGGATTTCAAGAAAAAGTATTCATCCATGTTTGAGGATGACACGGTGACAGAGTATATTTATCACTGCAATGCACAGCCTCCAAGGTAAGTAATTCTCTGCATGTAGGGGGAATCTATAACGAGTCTTCCCTTGTGTATTGCAGTTTTTTTGTTCCATGTATTTTGTCATTTCGATTTCCCATACAGACAGAGACAAGGCTGCATGTTCTCTTCCTGAGGGACCGAAGCCCATGACAAGTTGGCTTTTAAAACCACATATGCATAACCTGCTATATAATGAACAGTCACTCCTATAGTGAATTGATTCTTGCAGAAAAATGGACATAGAGAACAAAAAACTTTTTAAAAAAAATTGCAGGGAGGTGTGACTATTAGTGATGAGCGAGTGTGCTTGGACACGCTTGCCTTTTCGGTGTGGTCGAGAAAAAAAACAAAAACGCTTGAGTTTGTTTTACAGCCGCAACACATGCAGAGATTGCCTAACACACATACAATCCCTGCTTGTGTTTCACCTGTCGAGAAACCATGAGGTTTGGAGCCGCAGCGACTCAAGTATTTTTTTTCACTAGTACTTAGGTGTTTTTTTAAAAAAGAAAAAAAAAAAGAAAAAATCCTTGCAATAGACAGATGAAAACTCACATTATTATTTCATGGTTGCAGTGGCGAGACAGCCTTTAGGAACATGACCATCCCATATGGCTGGGCTCGTAGGCCAATGTTGCAGCGGATTGACAAGATGGACCCGGACATCCCAATCACAGTCATATATGGAGCGCGCTCTTGTATAGATGGGAATTCCGGAAGCCCCATTCAGTCCCTGCGGCCAAACTCCTACGTGGAAACAATTGTAAGTGCTTCAGAAGATGCGACAAACATATTAAATTCCCAATATAAACTGCATATATTAAATGGAACTTAAACCTGAAGAGGATGTTGTATTTACCTTGAAAATGTGTTGAAATGGCTGTATAATACGGGTTTTTTTTTATCAGTTGACATAGAAAACAGTCAGAAAAACAAAGCAGAAGCACAGCAATTTCTGAAATATAGTACACCACAAAATTAATATACCGTATATACTCGTGTATAAGCCAAGATTTTCAGCCCATTTTTTTGGCCTGAAAGTCCCCCCCTCGGCTTATACGCGAGTCATATACCTGGGGGGGATCGGAGGAGGAGCGGGGGTGTCAGAGATCATACTCGCCCCCTCCTGGCTCATCTCTGCAGCCCTCCTGCTTGTTCTATGTTCTCGGCGCCCCTGCTCTTCCTGCTTCAGCGGTCATGTGCTCATTAAAGTCATGAGGTCGGCTTATACATGAGTATATACGGTATAAATACTCCCGCCCGAGGATTATACATAGGTTCAGTGATGCTTGAAAGCTTCCATCTTTTTACATTGATTCCACATAAAACTACATTCGATTTTCACACAACTCCTAAAAATGAACAAGAGACTCAAATTCAACAAATAATTAAAAATATTAGGCCTTGTCCCCTTTTTATTTTTTTAAAGAAGCACTCCAGCCTTTCTAAATCCGTGTGTAGTGCAGGTGCATTGAAGTGGTTACTGATCACTATCTTCTCCGGTTTCCCGCACCGCTCTGCTCCTCTTTGGAGTCGCGTTACTTGAAATTCCAGCGGATTACACATGGGTTTATATGTGAACTGTAAGTCGCTCTTACAGTGTAAGCCTAAGCACTACGGACCTGCGTTGGAAAATTGATTTCTGGTTCACACACACACCCTTGTGATCTGGCAATGGAGTCCCGTAAATCAGAAGGTCGGAACGCTGCTGGACACCAGAGACACTGATCAGATCAGTACACTGCATCATATCCTGTGCCTATGAGCCAGCCGGAGAACTAGTATAAGAAGGGAAGCGGTGCTCAAGTAATGACTAGCCGCGATCAGCAAGTCATTTTTCATGCTGTGGATGACTTTTTTTCAGGACTAGCCCTTTTAACTTGTCCCCTATGCATTTTTTAATCTACTAAGTGTCAATGGGGCAACAATTGTTTTGACTTGGTTTTAGTAGTTTCTTCTTCAGATGAACGCCGCCCCATAACGTACATGCACAGCTCAACCAAGTATAGATGTTTTCTCTACAGGAAGCATGAAGTAGGCACTGCCGTATCACCTGTGAGACCGAGCAGTTCAACATCATTGATCCTCTTTTCGGTCATGAGATGTCAGCGCGCTCTATCTAATTAAAATGACCATTCCCGTCACGAGACAGACCTGGCACTGACGTCAAAGCAATTAAGAATCTGCTGTGAATGAAGCCTTATAACGTTGCTTTGATGCTTGTCCCTATTAATGCTTCACTTATGACAATGAAGCTTTGCCCAATAGTATTTAATCAAATCACTTAACCGTAATTTAAAGTAACTTTTCAGAATAAGCCATCTTGTGTGTGCATGAGAAATAGCAGTATTTCTTACCATTATGTGACTTGTATACTGCATTTTTCAGCATTTTTTCACTCTTAAGGCTCGATCTCCAGTTTACAATTGACTATGAGCGGATAGGTGGAAACTGAATGCTATATTTAGTCCCTTATTGTAAACACACAAAGCTGGATTGCTATTTTTTTTCTCTATTTATTCTCTTCTTTGGTAAAACACACACACACACACACACACACACACACACACCAGCACTGTGATAAGCGAACAGGAATCTTCATTATCTTTTCCCTTCCTTTCACTTTGCTTGTCTCCTCCCACTTGCACTAACAATATATTTCAAGTTGTGTAACATGAAACATCGTTTAGAATCCATCTTCTCTCGAGTAAGACTGCTTTGAGGTGGAGTTTCAAAGTGAATGATCAGTTCAGGAGGCTGGGGGATTGGAAGAAATGGGGAAAGAAGCTGTTAAAAGATATTCCAGAGTAACTAATGTTTTCGTATATTATGTGTTATTTAATTGATATTTATATAATTCCATACAGATCTTGGTAAGGTTAATAGTGCTTAAAGGGAACCTGTCAGCAGTTTTGACCGATACAAGTTACGGCCATAACCTTTCTGGGCTTATTTACAGCATTGTGTAATGCTATAGATAAGCCCCAGATCCGACCTGCAGGAGAAGAAAAATAAGTTTTATTATACTCACCTGCCTGGCGGTCCTGTCCGATTGGTGTTGCAGGTCCTGGTCCGGAGCCTCCCATCTTCTTGCGATTCTGCCCTCCTGCTTGCTTCATGGCTCCCCGGCATCGTGCTCCTGAGCAGGCGTACGTCTCAGCTCTGTTCAGGGCAGAGCAAAGTACTGCAGTGCGCAGGCGCTGAGGCCTCTCTGACCTTTCCCGGCGCCTGTGCACTGCAGTACTTTGCTTTGCCCTCAACAGGGCAGATAAGCTCGCCTGCGCAGGAGCATGATGCCGGTGAGCCTGTGAAGTCAGCAGGGGGGCGGAACGCAAGAAGATGGGAGGCGTCGGACCAGGACCTGTGATACCGACCGGACCGCCCCCCCCCCCCGGGTGAGTATAATAAGTTATTTTTCTTCTCTTTCAGGTGGGATCAGGACTCTGTAGCGGAATAAGTGGATATTTCTTTGAAGGGGTTGCAAAAAACCTTGAAACACGTAGAATAAACCACTGTCAACTTTAATTACCGTCTGGAACTTCATCTTTTGGGCAGCGCGGACAAAAATCCACTTATTCCTCTACAGAGTTCTGTCTCATATAGTCGGTGACTGACTTCTGGATCTGCTGCAGCCCTTATCTATACATGTTTTCACCACCTAATACCAGGTGAGCAGGTTTTTTGGCAAAACCGCTTATTGTATATGTGGGATAAGACCCTATTTTGCGCTTGTGTCTCCCTTTTCTTCACAATGCAGGTCGGATCAGGGGCAGATATACAGCATTATAGAATGCTGTATATCAGCCCTGAACGGTGGTGGCCGTAACTCGTATTGGCCAAACCTAGTGACAAATTCCCTTTAAGATGCACCTAAGCAGATACCCAACACTTTTGTTGATGGTTATTTTTATCTCATAAGACAGTCTTTATAGAAAACAATTTAAAAAACTATTTTGCACATTGCAAGGTGTCTCAAGAAAAGGCAACCAACAACATTGTTGGCAGACAGAGTAAAAAAAATAGAAAGCAAGATGTGCAGACTATCAATACAACGCTTGTAGTGGTGAATGGAGCGAGCGTCGGCGCCTATTGCTGTATGTTTTATATTATAATCTTTATATCTAGATATACGGTAAGCTTTTCTTTCCAGCAATAAAGTTAGTGGTTTATTCTATTCGCTGTTGCCAGTGTATTTCTCGTCAGTACATCATTATTTATTGTTGCCTTGTTGCTTACAAAGTGTGTTTTTTACTTTATTTTTTATAAAGATAGCGACTTATGATCTAGTCCGCACCTTTTTGTCTTTGGTTGGTAACTATTTTATGCAATATTTATTTAAGATGCAATTCTGATTTAAAGCAGATCGGTCGCCCAATTTCACAGTATAAACTGCATGCATTAAATAAATCTTACACCTAATGAGGCTGGTGTAGTTCCTGTGCAAATCTGTTAGAACGGTTTGTATAATCTTGAAAAAGAAAATGAGCACTTTACAACTTCAGCTACAGCTGGGACACTTGTACGGCAGGAAAACTTTTCAAAAGGGATTATACAGCCATTCTGTCATGGATTTTCAGTGCAAGTACACCAGTGTCATCAGGTCTATATAACTAGTGTATGCTGTTTGTATAGTAAAATATAGCACCATTCACTTTAGGCTTTTTTTTTCGCAATCCTTGTAATGTCTTTCTGCTAACTACTTTTATGAAAATGACAAGTAATCTTCACGGTTTGTCACCTTTACCACGGCAGTATTGCTGCAGCGCAGATTTATTACAATCCCTCCTAATCCTATTTTCTGTTAAAAGTTGACCATAATAATCATGAATCAGTTGAATTCTTTCCACTTTTTTTTCTTTCTCCATAATTCTTCTTTCTGCTGATTTTTTTTTTTTATTATTATTATTATTATTATTATTATTATTATTATTATTATTATTATTATGACATGCAATGGCTTATAAATGTCTTACAAAACCCCAAAATGTCTCATTGATTACTGACCCATGCACATAGGGGGTCAATAGGGAGTGGTGGGGTATTTCTAAGTAAATGGAGTGGCCTTTCCATAACTCCCGGGATGCTGGCGGCTCCTTGCCCCGGTGGGATGCTCGGATGTAAATGACAAGTCTCCTTCAGATTTCTGTCTATATGCATTGTGTGAATGGTGCTATAAATCTATGGTGACCTGGTGTTTTTCTCCGGTTAATGTGTATTTGTTCTGTAGGCAATTCGAGGTGCCGGCCATTACGTTTTTGCTGATCAGCCAGAGGATTTTAACCAGAAAGTAATCGAGATCTGTGATTCTGTGGACTGAACTCTCCAGCTCCAGCCACGTTCCCTGTGTGAAGAGTGTCCTCATCGGGCGGTGGTATATAACCCACATGATGCAATCCACAGCGTTTGCCCCATTTCATCGGTGCTTTTTCTCTTCCAGACATTTGCACACGTGAACCTGAAATGTGCCTTTTCCCCCCCGTAGGAGCTGATTTTAGAGATTTTAGATGGACTCTGTACAGTTTTTACAATATTCAGAGTGCTTATATTTATGCGACATTTATAATACAAATAGCTATATATTTCCAGAACAATATAGAAGTCCTATATGGCTTTTTAAACTGGACGTAAGGCCGACACGGCCGATCTACTCCAAGGACTCGTCCCAGCTCTGCCTGTGAGCGGTCTGTGTGTTGGGTGGACCTTATTGTATTTATTTTGGTAATGTGAAATACTCGTGTTGTGTGTGCCAAGTTCTGCGTGTGATGTTTGCCTGCGGGTCGCAACGAGGAAGTGTCTTTATTAAGACTGGAAGACTTGAGCAATGCTTGAAAACACTACCTGCGACCAGGAGACTAAATGTCAGTGCCACATTCATAGCAATAAGTGTGTGGTCTGTAGTGATAAGCGTGCGTGTGTGTACAGGGCTCTAATGACCTTCACAGCCTATCAGGGCAGGCGCTGTAGACGAAATGCCCGACTGTGGCTTTACATGGCAAAATCACCTGTTTTCCAAGGACTTTGGGCTGGGACCTTTTACTAGGTGCCACTGTGAATGACTGGGGGGGGGCGCATGATATTTCCCATTTTACTGACTGGCACTGAAAAAGGTTACTTAGTGGATACTATTATCTCACAAATTTGTGACCTTGTAGGAGCCTTATGTGTAATCTGGCGCTCCATTGCCCTAAAATTCGTGTTTGATTCATATGTAAGTTGGGCCGTTAAATGCTCTGGAGAGCGCATCGGTGCACTTGCAGTCCACTCTCCTATGTTTCTCCCCGCCGGTGCTGCCTCCAATTCTCGATCGACGGTGTAGAGCTATAGTTATGTCAGGCAGCAGGGCCTTTGTCTCCACTGGCAATCAAAAAGTGTGATTGTTGTGCCGGTGGGGAGAAGAAGGAGCCAAGGACTGCAAGTGCACGGAGATTCCTACCAGTGCACTGGGGACACGCTGCCCTACACTGCAGAACCTCAGATTTCTAACAGGTTTGTTAGGCACATTTTAAGGCCTCTTTAGACATCGGTGATTTTTCAAGCTGCAGACTGCGTCCAAGGGGCCGTCACAGAATGACGGCACATCGCTAGCGCATTAAGATTTATGGCATGCGCTAGCGATGCGCTCCTAATGGGAGTGAATGGCAGAGCTAACGGATTGCGTTACATCGGTGTAACGTAATCTGTTAAACGGACTGCATTAACGCTGTGTGAACTTCACTGATGAAAAAGTAAATTGCAAATCTTCACCTATTTGTTATAATTACTGTTGATCGAACGGGCTTGGATGCTAAAGTGTTATCTTAGCATGCTTGGGTAATAGCAGGGAACCTTTGATGTGCTCAGATACGATGTTCGAGTCCCCGCGGCTGTTCAACGGCCGCAACCCATGCAGGGATTGCCTAACAAACAAGCAATCTCCGCATCTGTTGTAGGTGACGAACAGCCGCTTGGACTCAAGCTTTGTATTCAAGCACACCAAAGGTTCTCTTATTACCCGAGCATGCTAAGATAACACCTTATCCGCGCACTTTCACTCAACAGTGATTACAATGTAAATCATGGATTGCACACTGCTGCCAGCCATGTGCGGCCGGTATTTATACTGCCCCATACACTTGTGTGGGTAATTTTGATCTTTGATTTTATTCTATAACAGACATGTTTCGTGTTTTTTTTTTTGTTTGTTTTTTTTTTGTGTTTTTTTTTTTTGTTTTCTTTTGTGGTCAGTCCTGAAAAAACAAAAACATGTTATTAGCACCATAGGCTTGATCTGTGTACAGCACAGAACATGTCCATAATTCACGGATGTAGGAATAAGGCCTGGCTGACAGGTTCGTTTTAAAAAGGATTTCACTCCAGCTCTATAGCTAATGAGCATATGAATTGTTACAATAGCTGTGCATGATGTGACTTTTTTTTTCTTTTGTGTGTTTTGTCAATTACATTTTTTTTTTTTTTTTTTGTCTCGTTTCATAGAATTGATATTTACACAGGACTTAGAAAATTTTCTAACTTCCCATAGGGGATCAGGATGGGAAATCCTTATATATTCCACACATGAACAAAGCGATTTGTGCTGCCCTGGTCCGGTCCTCTATAGCAGGCACGTTAGGATGGACTGAAGACTGCCCTTCCCTGATTACCACGGAGGACCAATCTAGAAGTCTGATCAGGGCAGCACAAATCTTTGGGAACGACTCTTGCTCTAGATCCCCTCTACAGCTTATAACCCAGCCATGTGGCTGCTGTGCATAGATTGTCCTGCACAGCAATGAAAATCTTGTGTCTTCCTCGCATGATTATCAGTTAAGAGAGAAGTTAATCCTCTTCTTTGCTAGGCTCATTAATTCTGTCCATATAGGTGACGTTTTCCTGTATGGAAACAAGTAGACGGTGACAGTATTTATAGGAGGTCAGGTTAGTAAAGAAAATAACTCTGGAATAATGTGATACTTGTTTCTCTATAGTGATCTTTACAGACCCAAAACTGTAAGACTATATGATGGAGCTGAATAGGATTCTTTCTATGCTGCTGTTTCACACAAGACTCTGTGCAAATTTCTACTTTCATTTGGTAAAATGGATTTACTAGAGTTATTACACATGACGTACCCCGGCCATCTAGTTATTTCTCTCCGGTCCTTCAAACGTAAGTTTTGCATCTGCTCGTTGCACATTAGGCCCACAGTCTTTTTAGAATCAGCACTTACCAGACCTGTGGACAATTGATAAGTATCAGATTCCTGGGGTGGGGGGGTCTGATCACTGGGATCCCCATCAGTCATAGAAATTGGGCTTCTGTGCTCCTATTTGCATGGAGTGTCAGTTAAGCAGGTGTATTGATGCTTTATTTAAAGAGGTTGTCCACTACTTTTACATTGACCTATCCTAGTGTCTAATTGTACAAGGCTCTGTACCCCCACCGATCAGTGAGCGGTGTTGGCCTGAAGTACTTGCTTGCAGAACTGGCTGTCTACTTGTAGTGGCTAGGTCGTGTTACTGCACATCCGCCTGCTATTGCTTTGTATAGGAGGCAGATGTGCAGTGCCCTGCGGAAGCCACTAGAAGTAGACAGCCAGTGCTTCTGGCCAACACCGATAACAACTGATCGGTGGGGGTGCTGTGGGCTCTCGGCCGATCAGACATTGATGACCTATTCTAAGGATAGGCCATCAATGTAAAAGTAGAGGACAACCTCTTTAAAGTCTGCCACTGATGGACATGGCCAAACATACCCTTGATCACTTCCCATTTAGCCTGCAGGAAATCTGTGAGTTGTAGGTTCAGCAGAGTCATGGTATTTGTTAAATAACCTTAGTAAGTTTAAGGCTATGTGCACCCGTACGGAATTGCCATGGAAATTCCCACGGCAATTACGCAACTCCCTCCTGCGGGAAATACGCATGCGGAATTCCTGCAAAAAAACTAGTGTTTTGCAAGCGTAATTGACTTGCTGAATGCTAGCGGTTTCCAAGTGATCTGTAGCATCTCTTGAAAAACTGATTGACAGGTTGGTCACACTTGTGAAACATAGTTTGCAGCATCAATAGTAAAAGATAGGATGTTAAAAATAATAAAATAAATTGATATTCTCACCTTCTGACGGCCACCTGAGTCCTTCCCGCCTCTCCAGCGTGGTGAGAGGCGGGAAGGACTCCTGTGGCCGTCAAAAGGTGAGAATAACAATAATTTTTATTTTTATTCTATTTTTTACAGGATTATGGTACCCAGGGCCTGGAGAACAGTCTCCTTTCCTCCAGACCCTGGGTACCATCCACACATGAAGTGCTCACTTTACGCAAGGTGGGCATAGCCACATGCGAAAAATGAGCGTTTCAATGTAATCCTATGGGTGCGGAATCGCCGCGATTCCACAAAAAGAATGAGCATGCTGCAAATTTTTCCGCTATGCGATTCCACAGCAGAAAAATCCGCAGCATTAGCACAGCATTGCGGAATCCCATAGGATTGCATGGGATGCGTTTTTTCTTTTGCGTTTTACGTAAAAAAGCCGCGAAAATGCAAAAAAAAAAATGCAATGTGTGCACACAGCCTAAAGGGTATGCTCCCCTTGAAAGCCATGAGAGGTTGTGTCACAATGGGCAGTTATGGCATATCCTCAGGCAATCCCTTATTACGTCTGGCTTTTTATCACCAGTGACTGGAGTGGTGTACTGTTTCCCTTACATTGTCAGAATGTATTTAATAATACAGTATTTGCTAATTGCACTTTGTAGTCTAAGAAAGACTGAGGCCATGTGCCCGAGAATCATATCCCCACCGCTACAGCTAAAAAGCCTAGAAAAGCCAGCAAGGGGAAAAATAGCCCATATTATGTCAAGCCAATATAGGTAACAATTCTATCATGGCCTCTATGATTGCTATGACATGATGGTCCAATTTCCTGAAATTGGAGGAGAAACTATATGTGACGGTGAGGTATGAAACTGCATCATGCCAAAAAGCATGCTATGGTTTGTAGTATGGGGATAGAATCCCTAACCATTCCATACACTTCAATGGCCGCTGTGTGAACAGACCCCATGTCAGGAGTAAAGGACAATCTCAAATCATTTTAAACATAGATTATACATTTGTTTAAAATTGCTGCTTTCTCCCCAACATTGTGCCACTTCTGTCAACCAGTATTATTTGGTGTTACACCACCGCTCCTTATGGAAAAAGAAG
This sequence comes from Dendrobates tinctorius, assembly GCF_039654945.1. Taxonomy (NCBI): domain Eukaryota; kingdom Metazoa; phylum Chordata; class Amphibia; order Anura; family Dendrobatidae; genus Dendrobates; species Dendrobates tinctorius. The sequence continues at coordinate 27,716,948 of NW_027361673.1, read as the reverse complement.
AAACTGCGATACCAGATTCCATCGTCATTTTTGTAAACCTGGACAAACCTAATTCTAGAGTTTCCCTTTGTTGTATACAAATGTTCTGCACATGTTTTGGAGTTCCTTCATAGCTGCTAGACTTTACACCAGCCTCTGCTAGAATACGAATGGTAATCTAGATTTCCAGTTCATTTCAGTAAATCCGATCATGTCGGTCGCCTCTGTAGAATTGCTCTGTCCTGTAGGCGTTCTATGAAGATGATGCATGAGTGTGACTGCGAGACATCTCACTTCACTCTTCATCAATGCACAAAGAAATGGATCGATGCAAAAGCCCAATCTATAAGCCAAATAATTGGACGGAAGTGAATGAAGAATGTTAATGTTTTATTTAAATACAGATTATCGTTGACTCTTTATTTCTTATACATACAGTTAAATATGTAAATGTATACTCTTCTAAGCTGTGAAGTCTCGTTTCTAAATCAAATAATAAGTTTAATTCAGAGGACCACTCTGACCTTTTTTTTCCATTACCCCCTTTGTTACCAACCAGTTTGGAGTGCAGAAATACTTACCAGTTTCCCGCGGTGCTGCGGCCCTCTCCAGCATCATGTGCCTGCAGTTGTAACCTGTCGGCTCATGTGCCTGCAGTTGTAACCTGTCGGCTCACACAACGTTTGTGTGGACTGCTGAACACGTTCTCGTAAGTCTAAGAATGAGACTTTCATATACTTACAAGTGGTGTAGAATAGGGCATAACTTTCCAATGGTTTAGTGGCTGAATGCCTTGGCCCCCCACCGATCTTGAGCATCGGGACTCTGAAGAGCCCTGGCTGAATGGAACAGAAGTTGATCGTGAGTAGACATGAGGGAATATCGTTGGATCCCTCCTTACTCGGCTGACTAATAGAAGTTACCGAATAGCTGCCGTGGGAACCCGGATACATCCCGATAATCCAGCGCCACAGCTGCATGTGTTGTGGCAGTCACAACACAGAGGCTCTCCATGCATGTGTTGTGACTGTCACATGCAGCTGCGGCGCCAGACACCTGATTATCGGGAGCGCTCCAGGTATCCGGGTTCTCACTGGTGCTGTTCGGTAAGTGCTATTAGCCCAATAAGGAGGGATCCAATGATATTCGCTCATGTCTAATCATGAGCCCTACCACTCCATTCATTCTTAATTGGAGTGCAGAGTTCACCAAGCGCAGTGCTCGACTGATCTTCGGCACTCCTGCTAGGCTTGATTACTGGGGGCCACGGAGATCAGACCCCCAGCAATCATAAAGTTATCCTTGTGGATAGGAGAGAACTTGCAAACTTGAGAACAGCCCTTTAAGAAAGGAACAGAAAGTTTTCAGTGTGAGGTGGCAAGAAAGAGCTGCAGTCACATGATGCAGGAGAGGGCCAGACCTGCGCTGGAAATGGAAAAAACGGCAACTAGTAAGTATTTTAATGCATTAATTACACACACGATGCTGCTTTTATAACAAAGGACATAAAAAAAAAAGCCCTAGAGTCCTCCTTTATTCTTAAGTCATTGAGTTAATTGAATATGGTAAGAAATACTTCAGGTTTATGTTTCTGAAAATAAATGTTGCTGAACTGCAATAAAAGTATAAATATATATTTGACGACATTCTTGTTTTGTTATTAATTGAAAGCAATTGTTTAATATTGGGCCAAATGTGGGATTAATGACCATGAAACAGGTACTACTTTGTTAAATATGTCTTAAAGGCTATGGACACATTTTTGACATGCAAAAAACAAAAGCATTGAGTTTGCAATCTTTCCTTTATTCAGCTGAAGACACTTCCCCCCCCTCTCCATTCTGGTATGCAGTGTGCATGCTTATCCAAATGCAAAATGTTTTCTTGTGGGAGTGTCTTTCTACTGACCAAAAAATGTGATCACCACTGGAAATGACAACATGTACTATTTTTATTAAGTGTCAATCAAACCCAAAACACATTAAAAACATTAAAAAGTCACAGAATGACACATTAGACCCTTATGGGTTAGTAATATAACCCTAACAGGTTCCCCAATCATCCAAGGTATAGATAATAAGCTTACTACTGGTCCAGAAATTGAACAACACAGCCATATGATATCAAGCATACTTATCAGGCATGCTGTTAATAAAAAGCCTCAGTTGGCACATTATAAGCTGTTAAACTGTTGCATATAAGAAGTGCAATGTTTATATCAAAGATAACACCATATAATATAATACAGCACAATGATAACACTATCGAACCAGTGTTCATATAAATGCAGCATGCTGATCCATGCACCAGGCAATACAACCTAACCCCTAAATCAGGGAACAAAAAAATGTCCTATGGGGGTAAAAAAGTATACCTGCTTCCCTGAAATAGTAAATTCAGAACTAGATAGACAACCTCCATGAAGTACATAAAGTGTGCACTGGGTGCCGTGGCAGCATACTATACCCAAGATGGGGGGAGCCTGTCACCATTAACACTTCATTAGATTAACCCATTCGCCACCGCTACAGGGCAATGGGAAGCACACGCATTTTTTAACAACGAATTAACCCCTTAAAATAACTACAACTCCCAAATTTTGCACACAAACCCGCATCTAATTATTAGTCAGGGACATATAAAAAAACATGAAATGAAATGGTTTACTGAATGTAAACCATGTGTCATTTCATGTCGGGTTGGGGAATGATTTGATAGAAGCCGGCAATTTAATTAGCGGCTATTCTGCTATGAAGAACTCTGTGAAATAAACATATATATATATATATATATATCTATATATCTCTCTCAATGACTTGTGTGTGTGTGTGTATGTATATGAATTCTATGTGTCTATAAATATTTCATTTCTGTTAGAAACCCTGTCATAGGGCTCCATTATATGTCCATTTTGCAAGGCGGTGGGAAAATCTCGCCATACGGATTACATACGGATGCAGACATGCGCAAAATACGCGACCACACCTTGCTTACGGATGACATACGGAGCACTATTTAGGGGTCATTCATCCGTATTCCGCCTGTAAACTACGGACCGTATTTTGCGTCGGTTAGTGTGACCCTGGCCTAACACAGTGAATTTATGAAAACTGCAGCAAGCAGCCAAGGAAGTGATACATCTATGGAACCAAGTCTATGCCCCTACCTAATGCAGCTCTCAGATGAGACAAAAACCTCTGGACAGATTCCCTTTTAAAAGGGCCTAAAATATATTCCAAAAGTTAAGTTGCTCTTTAAATGTTTCTTAGGCTACTTTCACACATCAGGTTTTCGGCGTCAGGCGCGATCCGGCGTCGTGCCGGAACGCCGGATCCGGCAAATGTTTAGTAAAACCTGATGTGACGGATCCGGTTTTCTGCCGGATCCGTCTTTTTCTTGACAGACAAAACCGGATCCGTCTCATCCGGTTCATCCGTTTTTCTATCCGTTTTTCGACGGATTACGCCGGATCCGGTTTTTAAAATTGACCCTTGTGGCCTTCCGAACGGGATTGGCTACTGGAAAACTATATATAGCATGTTCCTACAGCCCTTCTTTGACAGGTTGTAGAGGAGAAAGTGCAGGTTGGAGAGAAGAGCAAGTACTGGCGAAGATGGATGTTGTCATTGGAAATATTTTGAAGAATTTGGCGGGTTTTACAGCGGAGGCAAATCGTTTGAGGGTGATTGTTCTGGAGAAGGAGAGAGCGAGACAGCAGCGCATCAGGCATCGTAGACGACGTTTGTGGATCCACCCCATCACAGCCAAGAGAATGACGCGTGGGGTCTATTCTACACTATGCATGGACCTTCGACGAAACCCGGATAAATTTTTTGGATATGTTAGGATGAAAATGGAGAATTTTGATTACTTGGTGGAGCGCATTGCACACCTCATAAGAAAAGCGGACACCTATTGCCGCTTCTCAGTTTCACCCGCAGAGCGTCTGATGGTGACTTTAAGGTAAGCCACATTTATTGGATATGATCGCATCAGAGCACACTTTCACTGCAATCTTGTTGGTGGTAATTTGTATCTCCAAGTGTTATAGGTCAGTTTTGGTATGTAATGCTGTGATTTAAAACTAATTTATTGTTTGTTAATTCCCCACAGATTTCTTGCAACTGGAGAATCCCTTTCGTCACTGCATTTCCAGTACAGACTCGGGATTTCCACCATATCTGGAATTGTGAAGTACACATGCCGTGCACTGTGGGACTCCTTAGCTGAAGAGTTTTTACCAGAGCCCACAACAGAGAGGTGGATTGAAATTGCTGACAAGTTTCAACAGATATGTCAGTTTCCAAACTGCTTCGGCGCTGTGGACGGGAAACATATCCGCATTGTAAAGCCAGCTGGATCGGGATCGGAATATTTCAATTACAAGAAATATTTTTCAATTGTCCTCATGGCCATCGCTGACGCGGAATACAAATTTATTGCGGTTGATATTGGGGCCTATGGCCGCTCCAATGACTCTCAAGTTTTCAAACTGTCTGCCATGGGGCGTAAACTGTATGGAAACACCTTCCAGTTCCCACCACCTAGACCGCTGCCGCAAACATCTGGTCCACCTATGCCATTTGTCTGTGTAGGGGATGAAGCCTTCCAGCTGTCAGAACACCTTTTGAAACCGTACTCTAGCAGAGGATTGACGACCAAAACGCATTTTTAATTACCGCCTCACAAGAGCAAGAAGAATGGTTGAATGTACCTTTGGTATTCTGACAGCCAAATGGCGGGTCCTATTGACTGCGATCAACCTCAAGACAGAAACTGGACGAGGTGATCAAAGCGTGCGTGGTACTCCACAATTTTGTTATCTGCAAGGAACCCATTTCCATTGAGGACACCTCTGAAGAAACCACCTTGCAAGATTACCATGACATTACCACTAGAAGTTCTGTGACGGTTTCAGTAATGAGGGACAATTTTTCACTATACTTTGTCACCTCAAGGCAGAGTACACTGGCAGGATGACAGAGTGTGAAAGATTTGTGCCCAACCAAACTTGTGTACCTTCTGTACCAACAGTATATACCTTTGCCAACCAAAGTTGGCTATCTTGTCATGGTCTCTATTTTTAGCTTTAGGCCACAGGTGTGTACCTGGTTGTGTTTTATGCAAAGTATTTCACCTTTTAACAAAAGTTGTGTACATTGTTAGGAAATCACCAACAATAAACACAACTTTTTAGGTGAAATACTTTGCTTCAAACACAACCAGGAACACAACTGTGGCAAAAAGCTAAAATTTACCCACAGTTATATACCTAGTTTTGAATACCATTTCACCTTTTAAATACCCTGTATTTAACCTTTTTCGCCGCAGAAAGAAATGACAGACAACCAGTGTAAAATAATTTAACTTTTATTGAAAAATGTTTTTTTTAGTAAACTTTTTTAAAATTTTAATAAACATGTTTAATAAAAATTTGAAACTATAAAACTGAAACCATAAAACTGGTCATTTTTATTTAAATACACACATTATAATTCGGTGTAGTGTGTGGTGGAAATACTGCTGTAGGGGCTGCGGGACACTTCGACACTGGGAGTGTGGAGAGAGGACTGGGATCGTGGTGGGGAAGGAACAGTTAGGTGAAGGTGTGGAAAAAACTACAGAATGGGTGGACATGTGGGAAGCAGAAGAGGTGGTGTGTGGTGGAGTGGAGGGTTGGGCAGGGACTGTAGGAGCAGATGATGTTGATGGCAAGTTGTATGGGGAAGGAGTTTGGTACGGGGCAGGTTGCTGGAAGTGGGGAGATGTCTGGTACGGGGCAGGTTGCTGGAAGTGGGGAGATGTCTGGTACGGGGCAGGTTGCTGGAAGTGGGGAGATGTCTGGTACGGGGCAGGTTGCTGGAAGTGGGGAGATGTCTGGTACTGGGGAGGTTGCTGGTACTGGGGAGTTTGCAGGTACTGTGGAGGTTGCTGGTGCTGGGGAGGTTGCTGGTGCTGGGGAGGTTGCTGGTGCTGGGGAGGTTGCTGGTGCTGGGGAGGTTGCTGGTGCTGGGGAGGTTGCTGGTGCTGGGGAGGTTGCTGGTGCTGGGGAGGTTGCTGGTGCTGGGGAGGTTGCTGGTGCTGGGGAGGTGGATGGTGCTGGGGAGGTTGCTGGTGCTGGGGAGGTGGATGGTGCTGGGGAGGTGGATGGTATGTAATAGGAGGGGGAGGATGGAAAGTGGCTGGAGGTGGATGGTATGTAATAGGAGGGGGAGGATGGAAAGTGGCTGGAGGGGGTGTAGATGTAATAGGAGGGGGAGGATGGAAAGTGGCTGGAGGGGGTGTAGATGTAATAGGAGGGGGAGGATGGAAAGTGGCTGGAGGGGGGTGTAGATGTAATAGGAGGGGGAGGATGGAAAGTGGCTGGAGGGGGTGCAGGTGGAGGAACTACTGTGGTGGGAGGTAACTTGCTGGAGAGCAGCGTGGCATGAATGCATTACATGCATCTGCTGGGCAGGAGAGAGCGTTTCCATGCGCTCCACAACAGACCTGAAAAAGGTGTGGTTTGGCGAAGATCTTGCTTCTGAATGCATGGTTTGCAGAAGTGTCTTCACCTCCAGAATGCTGGAGTTGATCTGCTGATAGCCTGCGGAGATTTGCTCTGACAAGACTTTTAGACCGTTCTGGAAAGATGCATTCAGATGCAAGAACTCTGGCGCATAAGTCTTTTCCTGACCCCTCTGCCGCTGCCGCCCAGTACCCGCAGGTGTACTAGAGGTGGCAGGGGCAGAAGGGTGGGGTAAAGGGAAAGCGATCTCCTCACCAGCAGCTTCATGTAATGTAGGCGGCCACGATGCTCCTGTGCTGGTGGATGGGACAGATGGGTCGAATGTGTGGGAAGGCTGGGAAGGTGCAGATGTACCGGGGAGGTCGAAGTGTCCCTCGGTGCCGGTCTCCTCAGGGATCGCCTCAGAAGGGTCCAATCGTGCCGGCTCCCGAGTGCTGCTCACCGTGCTGTGGAATAAAGAGAAAAAAAAACAATTAAAATAGTGACATGGTATGGCCCTGGCTGAAAAAAAAATTTACATCTAACTTTTTTTCACATGTGGTGTGTAATATTTACCTTCTGGTGACCATTGTTTCCCGGAGGAACGACAGGGCTTCTGCGTACTTGTACTTGCTCCTGCGTCCTCCAGATCCACTCGGGGCCCGCATCTCTTTATTGAACTCCTTCTTGAAACGATCCCTCACAGACCGCCACCGATTCACAATTCTGTTCCCTGAAACGAGAAAGGAGTGGTTAGTATACAACATCAGTGTTTCCCAAACTCCAGTCCTCATGGTCCCCAGGGGTCATGTTTTCAGGATTTCCATAGTAAATAGAAATCCTGAACACATGATCCGTGGGGACCACGAGGACTGGAGTTCGGGAAACACTGGTTTAAATCAAGCAACCGGTACTGTATATACTTACGCTCTGTAATCTGGGCCCGAACATCGAGGTCCTCCCCAGCGGCCCACAAGGAGCGAACAGATTTCCTCCCAGAGTCGTCGGGTAACGATCAGGTCAGCGTGGCGGCGGTCAGCCATATTCCAGAGCGGCTCCCTTTCTCTGACGAGATCGATGAGGCGGTCCACATCAATCCCTCCATCCTCAACGTCAGAGTCGGGAGCACGCTGTGAAGGCTGTTAAAGAAAAAGACAAAAATAACATAATTAGCCTCCACAAAAGAAATGAAATAAAAAGTGCAAAAAAACAAAGCAAAAATATTTATACTTACACGCTGGTGACCGCCGCGTTGCTGTCGCCGACGACCCTGGGAGGCACTGCGAGGACCTCTTGGCCAAGCACCAGATTGGGAAGACTAGAGAAGAAAACAAAAAAAGTTATGTCTTTGGATGTAGGCATTTGTTTGCTGTGTGTGGTCTGCAGAACATTGTTTTCTATGTGTTGTGTGTAGTGTGATGTTGTGTTTCTGCGTTTGATGCAAAAAACTTGCCAATTGTGAGCCCACTCCAGGTGTCTGTCCACCCCTTCCTTCTTCTGGGAGCTCCTCTTCATCTTGTGATTCCTGTTTTGAAATAAAAGGCAATGAATAGACATATATTACAGAGAAGATGGATTTTGGAAATAAAAACTTACCGTCAAACGCTGACGATGCGAGGGAGGGCTCCCAGAAGATGATGTGCTGTCTTCCTGGTGGCCACAGTCCATGCCTGTGGGTGGTGTTCCAGCTGCTGCCATTGCTGCTGCTGCTGCTGCATCTATTGGGCGGCTGTTGAATAAAGAGAAACAAAGGGCCAATGAATATCTTGATATTCAATAGCCCTAGTTTGGAGGAATGGGTGATTTGATAATTACCGTCTCTCATCTGCTGGACTCCCCTCCCGTTGTTCAGCATACTGCTCCAATTGGGGTGGTGCTGATGGTGCTGCTGCAGATGTCTCCTGCCTTCTCCTGCGCCTGGTTGCTGTCTTGGGTGGCATGTTGGGTGTGGCTGTGGGTCCCACTGTCTTGCTTTTATATATGTCTTGTGGGCAGAGCTACTGAGCATGCTCAGACCAAAAAACCGGATCTGGCCGCCGGATCAGGCTTTCGCCGGATCCGGCGCATTGCGGCGCTCATAGGCTTTCATTGTGTGAAAAAGCCGGACGCGCCGGATCCGGCGTGTCCGGCTTTTTCGCCGGAGACAAAAAACGTTACAGTAGACGTTTTTTCCAGACGCCGGATCGCGACACATTGCGACACATTGCCGGATCCGGCGAAAACCGGATGAAACGCATGGCCATCCGGCGCTATCCGGCGCAAATGCAAGTCAATGGGGGGGGAAACCGGATCCGGCATTGCATTTCGCCGGATCCGGTTTCTGTCAAAACCGCCGGATCGCGCCTGACGGCGAAAACCTGATGTGTGAAAGAGGCCTTAGTATTACTGCCAGTTCTTTGGTCCCTGTATGGTCTGCTGTTCGTTAGATGATGACTATCGGTCTAGTGTTATTAAGGATATACTGGAACCTTATGCAATATAATTGTATATGCAGCAGACTGACCTGACATTACAATTGATTGCTGTACTAAGATTTGTGCTGTATTAATGTACTGATGATGGTTCTGGTGCTGTATTTATGTACAAGGAAGAGAGGTCCAGCTTCACAAATATGCAAATAGTTCTTTGTGGATGTGTAAAAAAGCCATGCATACCAGATTAAAATATGATAGATAAATTCTTAAACATCAACGCGTTTCTGGTGCGTGACACTCTTAATCATGGGACTCTATGCGTCTAAGCTTAGATGCCACCATTGCTCCAAACTGCTCAAGATCAGATGTGTGTGAGCTGGACATTCTTTCTCTGCTGTATTTATGTACTGATGGTGGTTCTGATTCTGTATTAATTTAGATATAGTAACCTATAATTTATTGGACTTGAGTCTAGACCATTATCAGTGTGCTATCCCTTGCACATATAGATAAAACAACACCAAGGCTGAAAATTCAGCCATCTGAGTTAGACCATATACAGTGGGGGAAATAATTATTTGATCTCTTGCTGATTTTGTAAGTTTGCCCACTGACGACATGAACAGTCTATAATTTTAAGGGTAGGTTAATTTTAACAGTGAGAGATAGACTATCAAAAATAAAATCCAGAAAATCACATTGTATAAATTTTATATACGTTTATTTGCATTTTGCAGTGAGAAATAAGTATTTTATCCCCTACCAACTATTAAGGGTTCTGGCTCCTACAAACCAGTTAGATGCTCCTATACAACACGTTAGCTGCATTAAAGACAGCTGTCTTACATAGTCACCTATATAAAAGACTCCTGTCCACAGTCTCAATCAGTCAGATTCTAACCTCTACAACATGGACAAAACCAAAGAGCTTTATAAGAATATCAGGGACAAGATGGACAAAGCTGGAATGGGCTACAAAGCCATAAGACCCTGGGTGAGGAGACAACTGTTGGTGCAATAGTAAGAAAATGGAAGAAATACAAAATGTCTGTCAATCGATATCGATCTGGGGCACCATGCAAAATCTCAACTCGTGGGATGTCCTTGAGCACAGGGCTGGTGTTAGGGGCAAGCAGACAAGGCACACCACGCTGTTGCTATGGGGCCCAGTGGCGCCTCCCCCCGCATTCAACTTATCGGCATCATAGATGCAGATACAGTTGAAAGTGATGGAGGAGAGAGCATCATGGGATGGTCCCTCTCCCATCACTCCCCCTCTGTGACTCAGCATGTGTACCAGCAGGGGAGCTGATGAGACTCTGCAGAAGCTATTGCAGCAGGGGAACGAGGAGGAGTGGCAAGTATTGTGTGTCTGCTGCATTATACTGTGTGTGAGGGGACGGTACTATACTAGTGTGTTGCATTATACTGTATTGTGTGTGTGCTGCACTATACTACTGTGTGGGGAGACTGCACTATACTGTGTTGTGTGTGTGTATCTACTGCACTATACTCACTGTGTGGGGGATTCTACATTATAATCTGAGGCTGCTTTATAATCTGGGGGGGTTGCATTAGTGTGTGTGTGGAACTGGATTATACTCTGAGGGTGCTGCAGTATACAAGACTGAATTATACTCTATCAAGGACCATGGGGAGTGCATTTTACTATATGGGACCTTCTTTATACAGTATCAAGGACTATGTGTACCAATCATTCTTCCTCAGCTGGAGTAAGGGTAGGTGCACACGGTAAGTACAATGCAGGCTGGACGATGCATACTTGTGCAGCAGTCACATGTTACCGCATAGTGGATGGAATCTCAAGAAATCCCATGTCCACTATGTGTGCACAGATGCCCACGGCTCACCCGCGGAGATGGACATGCGGCACGTCTCTCCGGACCGCAGCATGTCTATTTATCTTGCGGAGATGCGAGCCTCCGCAAGATAAATTTCACCCATACAATGTATTGGATGTGGTGAATCTGCACAGTTCAATGAACACATGCGGATTCGCCAGCGTTCAGTAGCGGGCAGCTCTTTGGATGGAGCAGATGTGTGTTGCACCCAATGTGCTGCCACTTATTGAACATCTGCACATACCCTATAGAGGTCTGGAACCAAGCGTCGAATGAGTTCAATATTGTCGATCGCTCATTTAATGGTCTGAACGCATCGCATGTAAATGCAACCAAAATGTTTCTGTGTGATGGTGCAATATGTGAGCATTTGGGGTCCCACTTTAATTTTTTACCCAGGGCCCCACTTTGTCTAAAACCGGCCCTGCTTGATCATGAGGAAGGTGAGAGATCAGCCTAAAACTACACGTGGTGGAACTTCTTAATGATCTCAAGCCAGCTGGGACCACAGTCGCCAAGAAAACCATTGGTAACACAATGCACTGTAAATGTTTAAAATCCTGCAGGCCCGCAAGGTCTCCCTGCTCAAGAAGGCACGTGCAGGCCCGTCTGAACTTTCCCAATGAACACCTAGGTGATTCTGTGAGTGAATGGGAGAAGGTGCTGTGGTCAGATGATAAAAAAAAATTGAGCTCTTTAGCATTAACAACTCGCCATATTTGAAGGAATAGAAATGCTGCCTATGACCCAAAGAACACGTCCCCACTGTCAACCATGGAGGTGGAAACATGTTTTGGGGGTGTTTCTCTGCTAAGGGCATACGACTACTTCACCGTATCAATGAGAGAATTGATGGAGCCATGTACCATAGAATCCTGAGTGACAACCACCTTTCCTCCGCCAGTCATTAACCCCTTCCCGACATTTGATGTACTATCCCGTCCACGGTACCCGGGCCCCTATGAGCGGGGACGGGATAGTACGTCATAGCGATCAAAGGCGCCCCCGGTAGGGAGCGCCGCTTATCGCGGCCGGATGTCAGCTGATTATCACAGCTGACACCCGGCACTATGTGTCAGGGGCGGTCACGGACCGCCCGCGGCACGTTAACCCCTAGCACACAGCGATCAAACACGATCGCAGTGTACCGGGGGTTTAGGGAAGCATTGGAAGGGAGGGGGCTCCCTCTGTGCTTCCCTGAGACCCCGTCAGCAAAGGTAATTATCGCAATGCGTTACTGGGAACAGGAACTGCCGCGTGTATCGCTGAAGCCTGGGGACGCTGTGCGGAACGTCGGAAGGTGAATATAACCCGATTTTTTTTATTTTAATTCTATTTTTTACATAGATATGGTACCCAGAGTCCGGAGTACAGTCTCCTCTCCTCTGGACCATGGGTACCATCCGCAAATGTTCTGCTTACTTTTCGCATGGTGGGCACAGCCACATGCGGAAAGTAAGCAGAACAATGCATTCTTACAGTTGTGGCCAAAAGTATTGACACCCCTGCAATTTTGTCAGATAATACTCAGTTTCTTCCTGAAAATGATTGCAATCACAAATTCTTTGGTATTATTATCTTCATTTAATTTGTCTTAAATGAAAAAAACACAAAAGAGAATGAAGCAAAAAGCAAAACATTGATCATTTCACACAAAACTCCAAAAATGGGCCAGACAAAAGTATTGGCACCCTCAGCCTAATACTTGGTTGCACAACCTTTAGCCAAAATAACTGCGACCAACCGCTTCCGGTAACCATCAATGAGTTTCTCACAATGCTCTGCTGGAATTTTAGACCATTCTTCTTTGGCAAACTGCTCCAGGTCCCTGATATTAGAAGGGTGCCTTCTCCAAACTTCCATTTTTAGATCTCTCCACAGGTGTTCTATGGGATTCAGGTCTGGACTCATTGCTGGCCACCTTAGAAGTCTCCAGTGCTTTCTCTCAAACCATTTTCTAGTGCTTTTTGAAGTGTGTTTTGGGTCATTGTCCTGCTGGAAGACCCATGACCTCTGAGGGAGACCCAGCTTTCTCACACTGGGCCCTACATTATGCTGCAAAATTTGTTGGTAGTCTTCAGACTTCATAATGCCATGCACACAGTCAAGCAGTCCAGTGCCAGAGGCAGCAAAGCAACCCCAAAACATCAGGGAACCTCCACCATGTTTGATTGTAGGGACCGTGCTTTTTTCTTTGAATGCCTCTTTTTTCTCCTGTAAACTCTATGTTGATGCCTTTGCCCAAAAAGCTCTACTTTTGTCTCATCTGACCAGAGAACATTCTTCCGAAACGTTTTAGGCTTTTTCAGATAAGTTTTGGCAAACTCCAGCCTGGCTTTTTTATGTCTCGGGGTAACAAGTGGGGTCTTCCTGGGTCTCCTACCATACAGTCCCTTTTTATTCAGATGCTGATGGATAGTACAGGTTGACACTGTTGTACCCTCGGACTGCAGGGCAGCTTGAACTTGTTTGGATGTTAGTCAAGGTTCTTTATCCAACATCCGCACAATCTTGCGTTGAAATCTCTTGTCAATTTTTCTTTTCCGTCCACATATGGGGAGGTTAGCCACAGTGCCAAGGGCTTAAACTTCTTGATGACACTGCGCACGGTAGACACAGGAACATTCAGGTCTTTGGAGATGGACTTGTAGCCTTGAGATTGCTCATGCTTCCTCACAATTTGGTTTCTCAAGTCCTCAGACAGTTCTTTGGTCTTCTTTCTTTTCTCCATGCTCAATGTGGTACACACAAGGACACAGGACAGAGGTTGAGTCAACTTTAATCCATGTCAACTGGCTGCAAGTGTGATTTAGTTATTGCCAACACCTGTTTGGTGCCACAGGTAAGTTACAGGTGCTGTTAATTACACAAATTAGAGAAGCATCACATGATTTTTCAAACAGTGCCAATACTTTTGTCCACCCTCTTTTTTATGTTTGGTGTGGAATTATATCCAATTTGGCTTTAGGACAATCCTTTTTGTGTTTTTTCATTTAAGACAAATTAAATGAAGATAATAATAACAAAGAATTTGTGTTTGAAATAATTTTCAGGAAGAAACTGAGTATTATCTGACAAAATTGCAGGCGTGTCAATACTTTTGGCCACAACTGTATGTGGGTGGAATCGCCGCGATTCCGCAAATTATTGAGCATGCTGCGTATTTTTCCGCGATGCGATTCCACCGCGGGAAAATCCACAGCATTAGCACAGCATTGCAGAATCCCATAGGATTGCATGGGATGCTGCTTTTTTGCATTTTCGTGGCAAAATTGCGCGGTACAAACCGCCATGAAAATGCGAAAAAACCTGTACGTGTGAGCGCAGCCTAATTCTCTTAGGCTATGTGCCCACATATGAAGAAAATTTCTGCTTCAAAACCGGACTCCTTCCCAGAAAACGCGCGTTTTATTTCCGCACGTTTTTTGCACGTTTTCCGCACGTTTTTGCGCATAAAACGCACGTTTTTGATGTGTTTTTTTCCGCACATCTTCTGAAAATAGCTAAAAATGCAGACTTCTCCACAAAATTAATGCGCATGCTATGTTTTTTTTAACCGCGAAGCGTTTTTTTTGCAGAAAAAAATGCATCAATCTGCACGAAAAGTGCGGAATTCATTTAAAATGAATGGGATGCTTCTTGTATGCGTTTTTGAAGCATTTTGACCAGGACAAACGCGAAAAAATGCTTACATGGGCACACAGCCTTTGGGTTATTTTCCTCTCATGACTATGTCAAATTTCTGATGATGTGTACCCCCTTTTTTTGACAAGTTTTTAATTAAGGAATAAAAGTTTTGCATTTTATCTGAAGAGCTGGATCAACCTCTATTTGTGGACTGACCCATACACCTTAGGCTACTTTCACACTAGCGTCGGCCGACGTACGTCGCAATGCGTCGTTTTGGCGAAAAAACGCATCCTGCAAAGTTGCCCACAGGATGCGTTTTTTCTCCATAGACTTACATTAGCGACGCATTGCCACGACGCACACAAAAACGTTACATGTAACGTTTTTTGGTGCGTCGTGTACGCCATTTTCGACCGCGCACGCGCGGCCGATACTCCGCCCCCTCCTCCCCGGACATTGCAATGGGGCAGCGCATGCATTGAAAAACTGCATCCGCTGCCCCGTTGGGCAAAACTTTCACAACGTGCAACGCTACGGCGCCCCGACGCAGGGCGACGTGCGTCGCACGGCGCTAGTGTGAAAGTAGCCTTAGACTGTTGGCTGAACCAGTTGATTTTGGTGGGTCAGTCTAATGTATATTGGGGCCTTAATTACTATTTAAAGGGTATTTTGAGAGTTTCCCATCAAACCTGGCAAGTTTCTCAGGCTGAAGTCACTTCAGCACATGCTGGCGTCTTTTGCCCCAAAGTTTTTGGTGTCTTTTCCTGTCTATATTTCCCCCATGTTTTCTCTGCTGGATTTTTATTTCAGCTGTATTGAATAAACTAGTGGGCAGCTTCCAAGTGGAAGCCCCCTGAAGAAAGGTCAGGTAAATTCCTTAAACTTTGAGTCTTTGGAAGCCTGAAGCGATGAAAGGATACACAAAAGACTGAACATATCCACAAAAAGTTGTTTTCACAGTGCAGTTCATATGTTCATTCTTTCTTTTAAGCATTTATTTAGCACTATTTATCAGGTGCGCTATTGAGCTTACCCACCCAAGAAAGGCTGTGTGCGCATACCCTTATTCTAAACTTAGCAGTAAGCTCTGTGACCAGATAAAGTGCCTAGGGCAGGTTGAACAATAAATACGGCCCTGATTCTATGGGGTTACATGTGAGTGACTTTATTTGTTATAAAGTATTGTTACTTACTGTACTATATTGATAGTCTATATTACCGAGAGTCCTTGACTTCTGATCTCACTTTCTATTTTTCTGTTTCTCCATAATAAAACTACTGATAACTGGATTATAGATATTTTTTTTCTTTTTTTTTAAGGACCTGATTTGCTGAATGCTTTCTATACCGCAATCATACTGGAACGTATGTTTGTGGTCAAAGGGCAACTGCTTATCTGTACAACCGCACAATATTTTCAGTATTTTTCCCTAATATGAGTGCAGCTTGGATGATTGCCTATAAAATAGTGATAATACTTCTCATGCAATGCTATTAACTCTTGGGGTACTGTACAGAAAACATTGGCATCATTCCAATACAATTATAGTTTCTTATAATCATACCAATATTAGATATTATACAATAAACAGCTTTAGAGGTAAGAGTAATACAACAAGCAGTAACACAATCTAATCGATGCTATAATCTTAGAATAATTACGTAATCGTTTACAATCAACCTTAACAAATATTGGTCAGAATCTTGTAATTGATTATTTTATTCTGTAACTACTCTGATTAAAAACCAAGTACACAATGGGTAAAATCATGGAAGCGCCCGGCCCATGAGCGCCTTCTTGCTGCACTATCTACAACATGATGCCCGTATTGTTAGGATTAGAAACAGTGCTGACTACTGGGTTGCCACTCTGTTAGATCCATGGTACAAGAGTACATTTTACCAGATGCTTCCCCCCTTGGAAAGGGATGCACACATGCTGGAGTATCTAAACATGCCTGTAGACAATAAGAGTAGTTTTCCCCAAGACAGCAGTGAAGCACCAGTTCTAGATGTTCAACCCCGGGAATGTCGAGACGTCAATGCACAAACAGCAGCAAAGTCAGCAGTGTAAGTGGCAGAAGCAATTTCTATGAATCGTTCCACACATTTTTTAGACCAGCTTGTGCACCAGCAGAACAGAGTACAAGTGTGACACGTTGTGAACGACTGTAGAGGATTGAATATCAATGCTATCAGAGTGGGTTTGGACTCTATTGCATTTTGGTCTTCAAAAACGGAAGAGTGGGCTGAAATCACCTGTCTCGCCTTGGAAGTTTTGTTATGCCCATCAGCCAGTGTTCTCTCAGAACATGTCTTCAGTGCTGCTAGTGGTGTCCTGATGGATAAGCGCATCCGGCAGTTCACTGAAAGTGTAGACCGCCTAACTTTCATCCAAATTAGCAAGTCCTGGATCTCCAATTACTTTTGCACCCCAGTCGCAGACTGGGCAGGCTAGGCGATAATGTAGTTTTTAGTGTGCTGCATTGATCTATTGCAGTCTGTGACAGCTTTGTCAAGGCGTCTGTGTCTGTTGTTGCTACTGCTGCTGATGTTACAAACAATTTTTTGAAATGTGGAGAATCCAAGTTGGGCCTCCATCTGGTTGGTTGCCTGTAGTGGAAGGGGTGTCAGAGCCCTGTTATAATATTTCTACTATGAGGAAATTGATGCCACTTTGGTGGTGTGTGGCATTTTTTTTTTAATATTTCGACTCCCTATTGGGTCTCCTTTATGTGCGTTGTCTGTAGCAGTAGGGATCCCAGACTGACAGGCCTGCACTTACTTTCAGTCAACTACCTGTGTTACTATCCTTAAATGTTTCTACCAATAGTCGTATATGAAACTGATGTTTGGGGCATCTGAGTGTGGCTGAAAAGAAAAGCAGTTTGAGATGTTGCATGAGGTATCAGGGCTCCAAGCACAGCAGGCCTACACTGGTCCCTCACCCACTTTGTCTCAATTTAATCTTAAATTCATAGCTGTAAATGCAGGCCCAGGCCCTGATACCTCATGCATGGCCCATGGCTGACTGTTGCTTTGACATTGTCAAATTTCTACTGTGGGTGAAATGATCAGTCAACTACCTGTGTTACTATGCTTAATTCTTTCTAACCTTAGTGGTCTACCAAACTGATATTTGTGCCACCTGAGTGTGGCTGAGCAAAAAAATAGTTTGAGCTGTTGCATGAAGTATCAGGGCTCCCAACACAGCAGGCATATGTCGGTCCCTCACCCACCTCATCTTAATTTAAACTTAAATTAAAAGCTCTAAATGCTGGCTGAGACCCTGATACCTCATGCATGGCACATGGCTGACTGCTGATGTGCCATTATCAAATTTCTACTGTGGGTCAATTGATGCCACTTTTTCTGCCCCTAATTTTTGGAAATGTTTGAACTCCAAGTTGGGTCTCCTTCATGTGTGTTGCTTGAATTTGACAGGGTTTTCAGAGCACCAGGCCTACACCGGTTACTCAGCCACCTGTTACTGATCAATGTTTAAGCTAGAAATGCTGGTCCAAACCCTGGCACAGGCACTGTTCCGTGCATCCATACTGCGCAATTATACTACGAGTATTTGTACTCTGGGTCAATTGATGCCACTTTTCCTGGTGTCTGCCCTAATTTAGGGTGTTGTGGCAGCTTTTTGGTCCCCTTGAAGGTGTTGTCTATGCGTTTGGTTTTGCCTCTCATTGAATTCAATGGTTTTCAGATATGTTCAAGGAACTGTTCAGCGAACATTGAAAGGTTCACTCATCTCTAGTTGCAATCTTGCAGCTAGGTTGTGATTCATGCAGCACGTGTTTGTGCAGCATGAATGAAGTGGTAGGTTCCCCTTAAGCTGTCAGGTTGTATTCACTATAGAAGACTGTTGAGGTTGTGATGTAACCTCCAAGCTTATCAAGCTTACAGCCACAGTATTAGGCCGGATATATTTCTATGCAGCTGAGTGCTCCGGTCCGAGTGCCAGCGGCTGTGCCGGGTATTGAGGCGCGACACTCATGCGAGTTTCTCGTAAGTGTGACTCCTTGCCTTATATTGTAACTGACCAACTACTTTGGATTATTAAGACATGTGCAATGCGGTATTACTAATCCATATATTTTGAAAGTTTCTATGAAATGTTTTATGAAGTTTCTATGGGCATACACTCTAAATTTCTGTATACTGGGTTGTTTTGGGGCCACGCAAAGATTTTATGCAAGCCCCAGTCTCATATAAATAAGACATTGCAGGTCTTGCTACATCAAATGTATCACATGTGAACATACTCTTTCTCCTATAATATAAATATACTCCTGTGTAACAACTATATTTGATAAAAAAATAGAACTGCATCAAATTGGATATTTTCAGTATACAACGATAACTATAATCATCAATTAGGGACAAGTGTCCAAAGGGTGTTTGTGGTCTGCAGGCAGCAGTGTGAAATCATATGGTGTTCATCACACTTCTAAGCAATGAGAAAATGCTCTCCCTCCTGAGATACTAAAACTTGTCTGCTCTTGTGATTTATGCAAATTGTGACTTTCACACAGAAAGCTTTGCAATATAGTACATACTGTATTAGCCTTGAATGAATGAAGAACACAACATCATTGAGTAGATGCATTACTTATGATGGGCATTCTCCAGAAAAATGGAGACTGAACCCAACAATTACGGAGGGTTCAGCAAATGATCTAATGTGTGAAAGGACAACCCAGCTGTTTCCTGGTCAAGGCTCTGATTTCTTAAATTTTTACTGAATTCTCCAGCTTTTTAACATTGGTGCCCTATCAGCACAATATGTGACCACAGGCAGAGAACCTCTTAATATAACTAATCATTTGTTCTCCTGGGAGAAAATATGCAGTGAAAGTGTTTGGAAGAGACCCATTCCCCTATTATTATTATTATTTATTATTATAGCGCTATTTATTCTATGGCATTTTACATGTGAAAAGTGGTATACATAATAAAAACGAGTAAGGTAATCTTAAACAATACAAGTCACGACTGGTACAGGAGGAGAGAGGACACTGCCCGTGGCTCACAATCTACCAGGGATGGGTGAGGATACAGTAGGCGATGGTAGAGCTGGTCGTGCAGTGGCTTGATCGATCGGTGGTTACTGCAGATTGTAGGCTTATTGGAAGAGGTAGGTCTTCAGGTTCTTTTTGAAGGTTTCCATGGTAGACAAGAGTCTGATATGTTGTGGTAGAGAGTTCAAAGTAGGGATGATGTAGCGGGGGAAATGGTGGATTAGTTGAACAGCAGAGTTTAGAATAGATTGGAGGGGTACGAGAGTGTTAGAGGGGAGGTCACAGAGCAGGAGGTTGCAGTAGTCAAGGCGGGAGATGATGAGGGCATGGACTAGGGTTTTTGCAGATTCTCGGTTGAGGAATGTACGGATCCGTGAAAAATTTTTTTGAGTTGAAATCGGCAGGAAGTGGAAAGGGCTTGGATATGGGTTTTGAAAGAGAGATCAGTGTCAAGGATTACCCTGAGGTAGTGAGCTTGTGGGACTGGGGAAAGTGGGAAGCCATTTACGTTAATGGATAGATCCGCTGGGGGGTAGAGTGAGATGGGGGAACGATGCGGAATTCTGTTTTGTCCATATTAAATTTTAGAAATCTAGCGGAGAAGAAGGATGAAATAGCAGACAGACGTTGTGGGATTCTGGGTAGTAGAGAGGTGATATCTGGTCCAGAGATGTAGATCTGTGTATCATCAGCATAGAGATGATACTGAAAAACGTGAGATTCTATGAGGTGTTCGAGGCTGAAGGTGTAAATGGAGAAGAGCAGGGGCCCTAGGACTGAACCTTGAGGGACTCTGACAGATAGGGGGCGAGGTGAGAAGGTGGTTTGCGAGTGGGAGACACTGAATGTCTGGTCTGTTAAGTATGACAAGATCAAAGATAGGGCCAAGTCTGTGATGCCAAGAGATGAGAGGGTCTGTAGTAATAGGGAATAGTCCACTGTGTCAAAGGCAGAGGATAGGTCCAGGAAGAGGAGGAACAGAGTATTGGGTGAAGTGGGATGGGATTGGGTCAAGTGCACAGGTGGTGAGATGTGATCTTGAGAGCAGAGTGGAGAGTCGATCTTCTGTAATGGTGGAGAAGTTGGTTTTCGAGGAGGAGGGCTGAGAAGTTAGGAGAAAGGGCTCTGGGGGTTGTTGACCAAAACTGTCTCTGTTTTTATCAATCTCCTGCTTGAAAAATAAGGCAAAGTCTTCAGCTGAGATGAGTGGAGAGGGAGGAGGTGCTGGGGGATGGAGGAGAGAACTGAAGGTGTTGAATAGCTGTTTAGGGTTGTGAGAGGGAGGATATGAGAGGTGAAAAGTATGTTTGTTTTGTTGGAGCAAGTAAGGCCATGAAAGTAGTGAGGGACTGTTTGAACACGATGAAGTGTTCGTTGGAGTGTGATCTTTTCCATCTCCGCTCAGCAACCCTGGAAGCCTGCCTCAGTTCTTTGGTCAGGCTGGTGTGCCAGGGCTGTCCTTTGATTTTGTGAGGTTTGGTATGTGTGAGAGGGGCAACCAATTCCAGAGCTACAGCTATTGTGGTGTAAAAGTACTGTCACACTTAGCGATGCACCAGCGATCCCGACCAGCGATATGACGCGGTCAGGATCGCTGGTGTATCGCTTAGTGGTCGCTAGTGAGCTGCCACACAGGCAGATCTCACTAGCGACATTGCTGGGGACGGGGGTCGCTACTTACCTGTCACACCAGGCGATCCTGCGTCCTCCCGCCCGGCTCCACGCGTCGCTCGTCGTCACAGCAGGAAGCGCCGCAGGAAGCTGACGACGAGAAACAGTCCAGCCTGTTCTCGCGCGATCAGCGATAAGCAGCGGGGGAGTGGGTTGTAGGTAAGTATCACACATAGCGATATCGCTAGCAATATTGCTATAACGTCACAAGTTATAGCGATATTGCTAGCGATATCTCTTAGGCTGTGTTCACACACAGCGTTTTTTTAGCGTTTTTTTACCGCGGTTTTCACTATAAAACCGCTAAAAATAAGATGCACAGTCATTTCTATGCATTTTGCACTTTTTGTGCACATTGATGCGGTTTTTACCGCGAAAAAACCGCATCGCGGTAAAAACCGCAGCATGCACATTAATTTTGCGTTTTTTTCCGCGGTTTAGGTTTCTCCCATGCTTTTAGAAACCGCTGCGGTAAAAAACGCATCAAAAACGCACAAAAACCGCCGCGGAAAAATAGGTGCGGTTTCTGGGAAGGGATTCAGGTTTTTGTGCAGAAATTTTCTGCAACGTGTGCACTTAGCCTTAGTGTGACATGCCCTTTAGGGTACGTGCACACGCTGCGGAATCCGCTGCGGATTAATCCGCACGGATTTTGCAAAAACCGCAGATAATCCGCAGGTCCAAAGACTTGCGGATTATCTGCGGTTTTGCCTGCGGTTTGGTCCTGCGGATTCACTATCTCCACAATGGTGGAGATAGGAACCCGCAGCGGTTTCCGCAGAAAGAATTGACATGCAATTCTTTCTGCGGATTCAAAACCGCAGCAAATCCGCACGGATTTTTCCGCAGCATCGGCACAGCGGTTTTATTTCCCCATTCATTTGAATGGTACTGTACACCGCAGCTAAAACTGCTGCGGGTCCGCAGCGGCCAAAACCGCTGCGGAAACGCAGCGGAATCCGCAGCGTGTGCACGCAGCCTTAGAGTTAGGTCCATATATATATTTGGACAGAGACAACATTTTTCTAATTTTGGTTCTAGACATTACCACAATGAATTTTAAACAAAACAATTCAGATGCAGTTGAAGTTCAGATTTTCAGCTTTCATTTGAGGGTATCCACATTAAAATTGGATGAAGGGTTTAGGAGTTTCAGCTCCTTAACATGTGCCACTCTGTTTTTAAAGGGACAAAAAGTAATTGGACAATTGACTCCAAGGCTATTTCATGGACAGGTGTGGTCAATCCCTTCGTTAAGTCATTCTCAATTAAGCAGATAAAAGGCCTTGAGTTGATTTCAGGTGTGGTGCTTGCATTTGGAAGGTTTTGCAGTGAAGGAACCATGCGGTCAAAGGAGCTCTCCATGCAGGTGAAACAAGCCATTTTTAAGCTGCAAAAACAGAAAAAACCCAGCCGAGAAATTGCTACAACATTAGGAGTGGCAAAATCTACAGTTTGGTACATCCTGAGAAAGAAAGAAAGCACTGGTGAACTCATCAATGCAAATAGACCTGGGCGCCCACGGAAGACAACAGTGGTGTATGATCGCAGAATAGTCTCCATGGTGAAGAGAAACCCCTTCACAACAGCCAACCAAGTGAACAACACTCTCCAGGAGGTAGGCATATCAATATCCAAATCTACCATGAAGAGAAGACTGCATGAAAGTAGATAAAGAGGGTTCGCTGCACGGTGCAAGCCACTCATAAGCATCAAGAATAAAATGGCTAGACTGGACTTTGCTAAAAAAAAATCTAAAAAAGTCAGCACAATTCTGGAAGAACATTCTTTGGACAGATAAAACCAAGATCAACCTCTACCAGAATGATGGAAAGAGAAAAGTATGGAGAAGGCGTGGTACAGCTCATGATCCAAAGCATACCACATCATCTGTAAAACATGGGGGAGGCAGTGTGATGGCTTGGGCATGCATGGCTGCCAGTGGCACTGGGTCACTAGTGTTTATTGATGATGTGACACAGGACAGAAGCAGCCGAATGAATTCTGAGGAATTCAGAGGCATACTGTGTGCTCAGATCCAGCCAAATGCAGCCAAACTGATTGGTCGTCGTTTCATACTACAGATGGTCAATGACCCAAAACATAAAGCCAAAGCAACCCAGGAGTTTATTAAAGCAAAGAAGTGGAATATTCTTGAATGGCCAAGTCAGTCACCTGATCTCAACCCAATTGAGCATGTATTTCACTTGTTAAAGACTAAACTTCAGACAGAAAGGCCCACAAACAAACAGCAACTGAAAACCATCGCAGTGAAGGCCTGGCAGAGCATCAAAAAGGAGGAAACACAGCGTCTGGTGATGTCCATGAGTTCAAGACTTCAGGCAGTCATTGCCAACAAAGGGTTTTCAACCAAGTACTAGAAATGAACATTTTATTTACAATTATTTAATCTGTCCAATTACTTTTGGTCCCTTTAAAAACAGGGTGGCACATGTTAAGGAGCTGAAACTCCTAAACCCTTCATCCAGTTTTAATTGGATACCCTCAAATGAAAGCTGAAAGTCTGAACTTCAACTGCATCTGAATTGTTTTGTTTAAAATTCATTGTGGTAATGTCTAGAACCAAAATTAGAGAAATGTTGTCTCTGTCCAAATATATATTGACCTAACTGTATATAGAGCGGCAGCAGCATCATTGTGTAGGGAACTTATGTCTGTAAGAGGGAGGAGGGATTCAGACAGTGAGTGTAGATTGAGATGTTTAAGATTTCTGTGAGGGTGTGCAAGTTTGTGGGTCGGAGATTGTAGACCTGGAGAGAAGAGGGAAAAGAATGTAAGTAGGTTGTGGTCAGAAAAAGGTAGAGGTGAGTTAGATAGGATAGATAGGGAGCAGAGGCGGGTGAAGATGAGGTCCAGTGTGTGGCCATCTTTGTGAGTGGCTGCAGAAGACCACTGAATGAGGTCGAAGGAGGAAGTGAGAGATAGAAGTTTAGTGACAGCTGAGAGGGAAGTGTCAATGGGGATGTTGAAGTCGCCCAAGATGATAGTGGGGATGTCAGCGAAAGGAAATGAAGTAGCCAGGTGGTGAAGTAGTCGAGAAGGTGGTGGCTGGCCTTGGGGGGCAGTAAATGACAGCCAGTTGGAAGCTGGAGGGGGAGTAGATGTGCACAGAGTGCACCTCAAAGGAAGGGAGGGTAGCAGTGGGATTGAGGTGCAGGAGCAGTTATATGACAGAAGAAAACCAACTCCTCCGCCATGCTTGCTGCTGGGCCAGGGGGTGTGGGAAAGGTGGAATCCATCATACGAAAGTGCAGCTGGAGAGGCTGTGTCAGATGTGGTGAGCCAGGTTTCGGTGATGGCAAGAAAGGAAAGTTTGTGAGTAATGAAAAGATCATGGATGTAGGAAAGTTTGTTGCAGACAGAGTGAGCATTCCATAGAGCTCCTGTTAGTGGGACTAGGGAAGCTGGGGCTGGGCAAATGGTTATAAGGTTAGAGAGGTTATGGAAAGTTGAGATAGAGCGTGGATGGGAGGTAGAAATGACTGTGGGATTGTGGTGATGAGGACCAGGATTTGGAGAGATATCACCAGCAGTGAGGAGAAGCAGAAAAAGTGTTAGCAGGTGGGTGCAGGAGAGGGCAAGAGGGGGCTGTCTGTGTTTGGAGACAGAGGATTGTATGTTGAGGAAGAGTTCTGAGGAGGAGGTGAGATGGATTGAGAGGATGGAGGGAGAGATGAATAGTTCCTTACTAGGTGTAGGAATTAGGGGGTTAGAAGAAAGTGAAAGATTATAGGTGTGAGAGAGAAAACAAACAGAAATATTGTTTACGATGACTGTATCCAGTTACCTTCAGTTCACTTCTGGTTCAATTCTGGATTAATTCTGAGCATCACACTTGTATGATACACACTGCACACTGAATTCTTGGCAGACTTAGGGTCTGCAATATATTTGCCAGAAAGTGCATTCAGGTTTGAAGCAGAGAGGAGTGGTCTGTGCTTATCTTGGTCAGATAATTAAGAATGAGCCAGATGCATATGATCAAGGCAGTGTAAACAAGCTCATAAAATAACACTGGGGTAAAACAGGGGTTATTTGAAATGTACAGAGTGAATGTTAGCAGTTGAGGTAAGAAAAGTCTGTGGGGAATTTGGGTTACGTACCAAGTGAATGCTAGCAGAAGGGGTAAGAAAAGTCTGTGTGGAAAGTTGGGTTACGTACCAAGTGACTGCTAGCAGCAGAGGTAAGAACAGTCTGTGTGGAAAGTTGGGTTACATACCTGTAGGGAGAAAAGATAATGCTTATTAGTGTGATGTGGCAGATGGCAGGGCACAGTCTGTATACATCATTCTGGATTAATTCTGAGCATCAAACTTGTATGATACACACTTATGTGATACACGCTGCAGTATATTGTAATATACTCTGGGTTGACAGTTTATGGAAGAGAGAAGAAATAGTTGAACTTGCTTTATTATGTTTCCTTTGTCCATTCTATGGCCTACAAAATAATGAAGGTAAAATAGTTACTATATTACTGCACTATGTTCATGTTTCAGCACTAAGCAGTGAAAGATGATTTTTTTAGAGGAGACACTTGAGAACCAAATAAAAGTGGCATAATTATGAAGTATGGGCACGTCAGTATATTAGTTTATGCTCTTGTGGGGCTTCAGGACATTCTAGAGAGATGATAGAGTTTTACTACCAGATCCTTTATGATGTGTACCAAATGGAGTAGTGGCACTGTTGCTGCCCTTTGTTGGATACTGCGATCATAGGAGTGGCTGGGCTCACTGTGCAGCACAATTGCTGATTTTTGGAAAACCCAGACAAGGTCTTAAAATATGCCAAATATGTACACCTAAGGGTATGTTCAGCTGTGCATTGGAGAGATTATTGCAGATTTAATTATAGTTGTCAGGGAAAATAGCTAAACATTCTTAGTGGAAACAAGCGGATTGCCTTGTAGCCCATTGGAAATGCGGAGAATCTCTGATAATGCATGTTATATTGCATTGCAGTAGTCTAATGCAGTGTTAACATATGGAACACATTTTCAAAAACAAGGGAGTAAAAAAAAACTATAGTAATTATTGCAGAAAGCAAAGGCAACACAGCTCAACATATCACGGATCAACATAGAAAGCAACACAGTCCTAGGTAGTTGTGTAACTATCGGGTGGGGGGGGGGGGCTAGAGTGCTGGTCACCCTGCTGGGCTCACTAACATTGTGGGGCCGAACCCAATCTCTAGGTGACAACCAAAGTTATTTGGACTACCCAAGAAATACAGCTGCACTCTGAAATGCATATGCAAACATTGAATATGTGAAATTGGAGCTGCATTACTGCTAAAGAAAATATGTTCAAGAATGAACGTACTTAGGACACAAATGGGCCAATTCATGAGAGTCGAACAGCAAGATCAGCTCGTATCCCTTTGATAGGGCCCCAACCTAAGATGCCTCTCATGGGCTGAAAGTCTACAATTTTAAGGGCAGGCAGGATCCAGCTCTTTTTTTGGATTGCCTTGCATAGTATGCTGATAAAATTAAACTCTATGGTAGAACTATGGTCTTCCTACTGTACCACTCTGTTTTCTAGGCTGCAGGTCAACATGTTTTATCGGATAACACTTGGACCAATGTTACTGTGGGGCAGTATAGATCCGCATATTTTTCTACAATCTAATCGGTCTGTAGAATAAAAATTGCAGCATTCTGCAAGTAGCTCCACCATTTGGATCATGCATGTCAATGGGTGCGTGTGATACATTCGAGTGCAGTCCAACATCCCTGTACTCACACAATGGAGAAGATGGAGAAATTAAGTTGTCCATCTTCTCCACACCTATGCTCCAATTCTCACATGTGAGAGAATCGTATCACAAACTGACACTCTGCTTAAACTCAGAGCGAGTTTGAGCTGAGAGTCATGAATATTATTGAACCGATTCTCTCCTATGATAGAATATATGCTTGTCTAACCCTGGCCTTAGGCTATATATAGCCATACTGAATGATGGGGATGTGTATAGAGGGTTGAGATGGAGCACTGTATTTCAGGTTGGGGCTATAAATATATGAGAGGAGCAATATACTGCAGATACTGTACACATAGCATTTTGCTTTTCACTTCATTTTTTTATGTTGAGTTACAAAAAACGTAAATTATGAAATATTGATTTTTTTTTAACTACGTTTACTCTATTGTTTAACCAATTTTATATTTTGATAGATATGATTTTTATGAAGTTGGCCACACCAGATATGTTTATTATTGCTTACAGGTGCATCTCACAAAATTAGAATATCATCAAAAAGTTAATTTATTTCAGTTCTTCAGTACAAAAAGTGAAACTCATCTCTATATGTTATATAGAGTCATTATAAACAGAGTGATCTATTTCAAGTGTTTACTTCTGTTAATGTTGATGATTATGGCTTACAGCCAATGAAAACCCAAAAGTCATTATCTCAGTAAATTAGAATACTTTATAACACCAGCTTGAAAAATCATTTTAAAATCCAAAATGTTGGACTTCTGAAATGTATGTTCAGTAAATGCACTCAATACTTGGTCGGGACTCCTTTAACATCAATTACTGCATCAATGCGGCGTGGCATGGAGGCGATCAGCCTGTAGCACTGCTGAGGTGTTATAGAAGCCCAGGTTCCTTTCATAGCAAAACCAGGAATTGGTGCATTTGGCAATGTGGACAGGTGCCAAGTTCTACTGGAGAATGAAATTTCTATCTCCAAAAAGGTTGTCGGTAGAGGGAAGCATGAAGTGCTCTAAAATTTCCTGGCGGAGGGCTGCGCTGACTTTGGTCTTGATAAAACACAGTGGACCTATACAAGCAGATGACATGGCTCCCGAAACCTTCATTGATTGTGGATACTTCACACTAGACCAGAGGTCTCAAACACATGGCCCGCGGGCTGTATGCGACCCCTGAGGCAGGTTTTGCGGCCCGCAGTGCACTACATGTCTCATGCTCAGGGGCGGCACCTGAGCAAGTTTTTTTCTTTTAATAAGTCCGAGGTTGGACCCTCCCCTCTTGAAGATATCATACTCACCTCCTCCAGCGGTGCCTGCAGCTCAGATGGTCTCCGGTGTCGGTATTTTCTTCCTGTGTGGTACTGCTCATTACAGTAATGAATATGGAAGCCACTCCACTCCCATAGGTGTGGCATCCATATTCATGACCTTAAAGAACAGTACCACGTGGCCGCTCACACAGGAAGAAAATACCGGTGCCTGGAGCGGTAAACAACATGCAGGGACCACATGAGGACTCAGGTGAGCCGCTGCCCAGCCATGCATATGTAGGGAGGAGGACCCCCACAGAGTGTCCAGGCCGAAACCAAGGGGGCCGCCATCTGAGTTCCTAAGGAAACAGTACCCGGGGAACAGAGGAGGAGAGTGGACTGTTGAGAGTGACAGGACAGCAAGGGGAGGGGCGAGTATAAAAGGGGCAGGGAGCGCACAGAGGAGTCAGTTGGTGATACGTCAGACACGGAGCAGGAGACGAAGATGCCAGAACAGCCTTATCAAAGACGCCAAAGCAGCTTCATCAACAACGCAGCTTCCACAGAGGTGCCAAGGGAAGTCTGGACGGATAAGTGACATTATAGAGTATAAGGACCCGTAGACGGCCATATCGTGGCCCCATAGTAACCGGCCTCGGCCGGGTTAGTCGTGTTCTTTTCAAATAGTGTTTGGTTGTACTGAGTCCCTGCGAGGACAACTGTTGTTAGCCCTTTTTTGGTTGCTTAGTATAGCCCTAGCGGCTTTAAATTATAAAAAGTTTGCTTTTCAAAATTCAACAAGTCTCGCGTCTCGTCACTGCATCCTGCAAACCTGCTGTTACCTACACTTGGCGTAGTCGGCAGGATGCACTCTCCGAGCGCGGACAACGATGCCCCAGACCAGGGCAGGGCTGTGAACTCAACAGTTGACGAGGGCCCTCATTCCAGCATTTCGTTGGGGGCTATGCTGAGCAACCTGCCTAGATTTTCCAGCTCCAATACCATGCTATGGAGCTGGACAGAGCGAATGCGGGGGCTCTTTCGAATGCACCCGATGAATCCTGACCTAGAAGCAGAAGTAGCTCTCATGGGGAGGCTCGGAATTCAGTGATGTTAAAACCCTCGGGACACCGCAACACCTTTGATAAGGTTTTGCAGATCTTAGAACAGACCCATGGGGACCCAACCAACGTGGGAGAGTTAAGAACCCGGTTATTCAGTCAGATGCAGGGGGAAGGGGAGACCATCACCCAGAATATGAACGTCCTCAAAGAGTTACACACGGCCATCGAAAAAAAAGACGGCGTAGGAGTAGGACCTGTTGACATTACACTACGCAACCTGTTGGTGACTGGACTGCGGGACCCGTTAATAAAGCAGGCATTACGGGAGCAGATTAGAATGAATCCACGTATAGACTTTTCCGAGGTGGGAAGTCAAGCACGCGCTCGAGAACAGGAGCAGGGAAAGGCGGTCCCCGTGGGGAAGGTCCGGAGTGTGGAGGCTTCCCTGAACACAGTTGCGGAGCCTCAATGGGTAGAGGAAATGAAGCAGGAGTTGAATAACATCCAGGGCGAGTTGGCTGAAGTGAAAAGAAAGACTGAGTCTGGGACTGGACGGCCTAGTTTCAACCCTGGTCCCTGGGGACCCCGCCCCACCCGGGACGGACAGACCTCGCAGACCCGGTGCTATGAGTGCGGGGAGCCGGGCCACTTCGCCCGAGAGTGTCCGCGGCATGGGAGATCCCCACCCCGGCGGCCATTAAACTAGAGGGCTCCGGGCTGGGGGGACGCCGCTCGGAGCCAGAAACCACGATTAGGGGTGGTGGAAGTCCCGAAGATTTGGTCGCAAGGTGGCCGGTGGTATGCGCACAAGTTGAGGGCCGTGCCCTCTAGTGCCTGGTGGATACGGGGGTCACAAGTAACAACTATGCCTGCAACTTATTTCTGGCAGACTTTCCCCAAGGCAGCGAGACCCCAGTGGGGCCCATGATCAGACTGGTAGCCGCCAATCAACTACCGGTCCCTGTTGCTGGGGTGGTGTGGGTACAGGTGACGCTGTGCGGTAAATTCCTCGGACGCAGAGGAGTGGTTCTGACCCACGGAGAAACTGATAAACAGCACCCAGTCATTCTGGGCATGAACATACTGCGGGAGTTCGGCAACCTACTCCTCAATGATCCCACGCATGCGACCTTGAAACAGTGGGGTTCCCGCACGGCCCAAGGACAGGTATTCCAGCAGTTGGTGCAGGAAGCACGAGTCCTCCAGGACTGCCAGGAGGGCGAGGCCCTGGGCAAAGTCATCGCGCCAGCGGCTCCCCTGCTTGTACTGCCCCCTGAGCAGAGAGTCGTGGCCATGCCCATCTGATCCCCCGATACCATTAGAAGGTGTGGAGATGCAGGTGGAGCCATGCTACTCGGAGCGCTTACCCCCTGGCATAATGGTGGCTCGCTCCCTGACCACAGTGCAGAAGGGGACTGTCCTGGTACGCTGCGTCAACCTTGAAGACCAAGACATCACCCTGAAGCCCCGGACAGAATTGGCCAAGCTAGTAAGGCCTTTTGAAGAAGTACTACCGGCCCCTGCAGTTCAATTGAGAGTGCAACCCGAGGACATCTGGGCAGTAACTATTCGTACTCTACAGGCTACCGAAATTGCAGCTCAGGAAAAGGGTTGAATCATCCTGGAACAAATGCGGGCCGAACTCTCCGGACTAACTGCAGCCCAGCTCTCTCAGATAAAAACACTGCTCGGACAGTTCCACAAGGTATTTGCTAGTCATGAGGAAGATTTTGGATGTACCACCGCCATCACCCATGGAATTCCCACAGCAGGAGCAGCCCCCATCCGTGAACGATATAGATAGATTCCTCCACAACTCTACCAAGAGGTGAAAACTTTGCTGGCCCAAATGCTACGAAAGGGAGTGATTCGAGAAAGCCAAAGCTCCTGGGCGGCTCCTATTGTGTTGGTCCGCAAAAAGGATGGCACCTTACGATTCTGTGTGGACTATCGAAAGCTGAATGCTTGTACCCACTACCCCGAATAGAAGAATCCTTGTCCGCCTTGGGGAAGGCAACGAATTTTTCTATTTTGGACCTGGCCAGTGGGTACTGGCAGGTACCCATGTCAGAAGAAGACAGGGCAAAGATGGCGTTCATACTTCCTATGGGGCTATTTGAGTTTAATTGAATGCCGTTCGGCCTGGCCAACGCCCCGGGGACCTTTCAGCGGTTGATGGAGCGGTGTCTGGGAGATCTCATTTTTAAGGCCACATTGATATACCTGGATGATATCATCATCTTTGCTGCCACTTTTGAGGACCACCTGAAGCGGTTGGGGCAGGTACTCGGACGGCTGCAAAAGTACGGGTTGAAGGTAAAACCCCAAAAATGCCATCTATTTCGCACCCAGATCGAATATCTGGGTCATGTCGTCTCAGCGGAGGGCGTAAGGCTGTCCCGGGAAAAGGTTGCTGTCATTCAGGGATGGCCTACCCCTGAGATGATAAAAGACGTGCTGGCCTTTCTGGGGTTTGCCGGATACTACCGTCGTTTCGTAAAGAATTTTGCATGCTGGGCTCGGGCACTGCATGACCTGCTGAAGGGGGTTCCCACTGGAGCAAATGGACGAAAAATCCAGTGGAGACAACCTCAAGAAGAGGCCTTCCAAGACCTTAAGGCTGCGCTTTCGGATGCTCTGGTGTTGGCTTATGCGGATTTCTCGCAACCGTTCATCCTGCAACCTAACGGGAGTCTTCACGGACTGGGGGCTGTGTTGTCACAAGTTCAAGATGGCCGGGAGAGAGTGATCGCGTATGGAAGTCGCTCACTCCATGATTCCGAGAGCAACACTGACAATTACAGCTCCTTTAAGCTCGAGCTCCTCGCTGTAGTGTGGGCCATGATGGAGCGGTTCGCAGAGTACCTGGTGGGCTCCGAGGTAGTGGTGCGGACCGACAATAACCTGCTGGCCCATTTGGAAAACGCCAAACTGGGAGGTCTGGGACAAAGATGGGTGGCCCAGATGGCGAAATTCAACTATAAAATTATCTACAAAAGAGGGGCCGAGAATGTACACGCTGATGCTCTCTCCAGGATTCGACATACAACCCCAGGGAGTAGTCGAGACGACGAACTAGAAGATGAAGAGATACCGTTTGCCCTCACCGCTGCCGTGCTTACAGATGCCACCCAGGAAGTATCTCCCATGGAGACCCTAAGGGGCATGCTGGAACAATCTCGGGATAAGTGGATCCAACAGCAGCAAGAAGACAAAGAAATTGGGCTTCTCCGGAAATGGATAACCGCTGGCAAATTGCCCACTGACTCCCAAAGACAGACTTTGACTACGGACATGTCGCTGATGTTACGACAATGGGAGAGACTGGTTATCCGAAAGGGACTATTGTATCGTAAAATGACATCACGAACAACCTATATGACGACTTGGCAGATAGTTACGCCAGGAGCCCAACTTAATGAACTGGCTCGAGAAGCCCACGAAAAAGGGGCTCATTTCAGAGCTATAAAGACCTTGCAATGGTTACAACAGAAAATTTACCATCCACGCTTGCATGCTGTTGTGGACGAGACTTGCCGGACCTGTCGCCTATGCGAATTAGCTAAACCGCCCACACAGCGATCCCCAGTACAATCGTGACCTCAGCGCCCCTCGAGCTTCTGACGGTGGATTACCTGACCATTGGTCCCGCATTCCAGGGGTATGAACACTGCCTCGTCATGGTAGACCATTTCACTAAGTTCGCTGTGGTCACCCCCACTCGAGACCAGACCGCGGAGGCGGCCGCCTCCGCAGTTTGTAGAAACTTTATACAAGTTTACGGCTGCCCTCAGCAGATACATTCCGATCAAGGAGCATGTTTTTTGGGAAAAATAATGGAGGAACTACACCATCTCTATGGTATTGACAAATCCCGGACCACGCCATACCACCCGCAGGGAAACGGGGCTTGCGAGCGATTTAGCCATGCATATGTAGGGAGGAGGACCCCCACAGAGTGTCCGGGCCGAAACCAAGGGGGCCGCCATCTGAGTTCCTAAGGAAACAGTACCCGGGGAACAGAGGAGGAGAGTGGACTGTTGAGAGTGACAGGACAGCAAGGGGAGGGGCGAGTATAAAAGGGGCAGGGAGCGCGCAGTGGAGTCAGTTGGTGATACGTCAGACACGGAGGAGGAGACGGAGGGGGCGTGAGAGAGCGGGAAGGACACTGACAGTTCAGAGAAGAGACCAGCAGAAGAGGGTAGATACGCAGTGGCCCTCAGGAAAGAGGCGCCGAGCTTACCGACAGGGGACTGTATCTTCACACCAATCCTGGGTTACGATCTGCTCCCGGTCATCCTCAGCTGTTACCGCTGAGCTCAAGCCCTCCGCGGCCTGTCTGCTCCCTCTCCCGGCTGCTGCCATTCCCCTTCAGCCCGCAGTTGCAGCCTGCCCGCTGCCACCTGCGGACGCTGCTGGTTCACGTCAGCCCGTGGTTGCGGCCTGTCTATCACCGCACACAGCCGTCTTCACCCCGCTGCAGTCGGCAGTTGGGGCCTGTTCCTCGTCAACAGAGACACTCTGCACACAGCCCCAGGCTGTGCGCGTGGCCAGTAAGCCGCCACTCTTGAGCACTGCGACACAACCCTGTTTGGGGACAGGAGTCCCATTGAACTCGCTAAAAAGTGCAACCCCACTGTTACAACAAGGGGTTACTCCATCTCAAGACTCCATCAGGACCTGTTGTGCCCCAACTCCTCCTGGGCGCTGGGGCGCCCGAAGACTACTCCAAATCTTCAGCAGCTGGGCCCAGTGGCTGCTACGCCAAGGCAGCCTCATTAAAGATGCCACAGCAGCCTCATCAAAGACACCAGAACAGCCTTATCAAAGACGCCAAAGCAGCTTCATCAACAATGCAGCTTCCACAGAGGCGCCGAGGGACGTCAGGACGGATAAGTGACACTATAGAGTATAAGTACCCATAGACGGCCATACCGTGGCCCCATAGTAACCGGCCTCGGCTGGGTTAGTCGTGTTCTTTTCAAATAGTGTTTGGTTGTGCTGAGTCCCTGCGAGGCCAACTGTTGTTACCCCTTTTTTGGTTGCTTAATATAGCCCTAGCGGCTTTAAATTATAAAAAGTTTGCTTTTCAAAATTCAACAAGTCTTGCATCTCGTCACTGCATCCTACGAACTTGCTGTTACCTACATATACAAGGAAGGGGGGAGGATGAGAAAGAGCCCCGGCGGGAGGATGAGAATGAGCCCGGGGGGAGGATGAGAATGAGCAGAATGATGAGAATGAGCAGAATGAGCCCGGGGGGGAGGACGAGAATGAGCATGAGCCTGGGGGGAGGGGGGGGGAGAATGAGAATGAGCCCGGGGGGAGAATGTCAATGAGCCCAGCGGGGGGAGGATGAGAATGAGCCCAGCCATGCATACAATGGGGGGAGGATGAGAATGAGCCCAGTGGGGGTGGGGGGATGAGAATGAGCCCAGCGGGGGTGGGGAGGATGGAAATGAGCCCAGCGGGGGGGGGATGAGAATGAGCCCAGCCATGCATACAAGGGGGGATGTGCCCAGTCATGCATACAAGGGGGGATGAGCCCAGCCATGCATACAAGGGGGGATGAGCCCAGCCTTGCATACAAGGGGGGGATGAGCCCAGCCTTGCATACAAGGGGGGATGAGCCCAATGTCTGCTGGACATGGTATGGGGAGAGTTTATAGCTCAGTTAGTACACATATGAAAAAACTTTCCTCATCCTCCACAGTGTAGTTGAAAACATCAGGTTCCATATTTCTAGGTTCCATATATCAAATAGAGCAATGAAAAACTAGAAAAATAAAAAAAAAATTTAGTGCAAAAATTTCTGGATATAAATAGAACAAGAGAAAATGGAACAGCACAATCCAAAATCTTCAGGTGCACAGGCCTCCCAAGCAATTATCCCAAAAGCCAAAATTCACATATGAAAAAACTGAAGGCAGCACTCCTTTTCAAAGAGTAAAAAATGTGGTTTTATTTCAGACCCACATGGTTGGCGACGTTTCGGCTCATACAGAGCCTTTATCAAGCAGTGAATCTAGTACACTTGTGCTTATATATAGGTATTTTTCAAGTGCTCCAATTAATTTACAAATGTGCATATCACATATTAATTCACATATTTTTCATATTTATAAATCATAAACAGTGATTACATAATATCCTCCGTTATATAAAGTGCATTGTGCATAAAGTGCTTACAAAAAACTGTGTTAATCTTACAAAATAGTATTAATTGCATTGCTAATCCCAAATAGTGCAGCTGTGTACATACACTGTATCACAAAAACACTCACTTAATTCAGGAATCCACAGCACACGCCATTAGCCATCTCTAGCATTCATTATAGTCTACTGCGCATGTCTCTCATTCACATAACGCCAGTAACAACACCATGGCCAATCATATATCTTGTGTAGTATTTCACTCAGTGTGCTTGCCCAGTGCACACTATGCAGCATCTCAGCGCCATCTTGGAAAAGGCATATGATCATGAGTCACTATTTTTTTGCATACTAAATAAATGTTTTTAATTCTATTATTTATGCCAGTTAGCACACAGACACCAAACTTCTTGTTGTTAACCAGATAATGCTCTCTTGTCCACCACACTGCAATGTCAAAAGAGGAAGACAGCGAGACAGGCAGCAACATCACATGAGAGAGCTCTTGACCTTAAAACAGAAGATCCTCAGA
Source organism: Dendrobates tinctorius (assembly GCF_039654945.1). Taxonomy (NCBI): domain Eukaryota; kingdom Metazoa; phylum Chordata; class Amphibia; order Anura; family Dendrobatidae; genus Dendrobates; species Dendrobates tinctorius. The sequence goes on along the minus strand of NW_027361673.1, from coordinate 27,681,132 downwards.
TCCTGGTATTGTGACATAATATTAAGAATAATATTTAATCATTGATATTGCGCTGTTAACTCCACAGCACTAAGTTCGAAAGGAATGCGGCCCGCCAGCTAAAAATTTTTTTATGTGCGGCCCATTTACTCTGCTGAGTTTGAGACCCCTGCACTAGACCTCAAGCAGCTTGGATTGTGGCCTCTCCACTCTTCCTTCAGACTCTGGGACCTTGATTTCCAAAGTCTAGTGTGAAGTATCCACAATCAGTGATGGTTTGGGAAGCCATGTCATCTGCTGGTGTAGGACCACTTTGTTTTATCAAGACCAAAGTCAGCGCAGCCGTCTACCAAGAAATATTAGGGCACTTCATGCTTCCCTCTGCTGAGAAGCTTTGTGGAGATGGAAATTTATTCTCTAGCAGGAACTGCCACCTGTCCACACTGCCAAAAGTACCAATACCTGGTTTAAAAACAACAGTATCACTGTGTTAGATTGGCCAGAAACCCACCTGACCTTAACTCCATAGAAAATATGTGGTGTACTGTCAAGAAGAAGATGAGAGACACCAAACCCAACAATGTAGATGAGCTGAAGGCTGCAATCAGAGCAACATGGGCATCCATAACACCTCAGCAGTGCCACAGACTGATCGCCTCCATGCAATGCCGCATTAATGCTGTAATTGATGCAAAAGAAGCACCGACCAAGTACTGAGCACATTTACTGAACATACGTTTCAGTAGGCCAACATTTCAGGTTTTAAAATCATTTTTCAAGCAGGTGTTATAAAGTATTCTAATTTACTGAGATAATGACTTTTGGGTTTTCATTGGCTATAAGCCATAATCATCAACATTAACAGAAATAAACACATGAAATAGATCACTCTGTTTGTAATGACTATGTATAATATATGAGTTTCACTTTTTGTATTGAAGAACTGAAATAAATTAACTTTTTGATGACATTCTAATTTTGTGAGATGCACCTGTATGTTCTTTTTTAATTTGGAATGAGAAAGAAGGAGATGTATATTTTTACTTTTTAAATTTTTATTTATTTATTTTTTAACTATTTATAAAGGGGTTGTTCCATGAATAAAGTACATTTTAATTAATAGATCTTGGAATATCATTAACTTCCACTCTAAGGGTACTGTCACACTTAGCGATGTACCAGCGATCCCGACCAGCGATATGACGCGGTCAGGATCGCTGGTACATCGCTAAGTGGTCGCTAGTGAGCTGCCACACAGGCAGATCTCACTAGCGACATCGCTGGGGACGGGGGTCGCTACTTACCTGTCACACCAGGCGATCCTGCGTCCTCCCGCCCGGCTCCACGCGTCGCTCGTCGTCACAGCAGGAAGCGCCGCAGGAAGCTGACGACGAGAAACAGTCCAGCCTGTTCTCGCGCGATCAGCAATAATCAGCGGGGGAGCCGGTCGTAGGTAAGTATCAGACATAGCGATATCGCTAACAATATCGCTATAATGTCATAAGTTATAGCGATATTGCTAGCGATATCTCTTAGTGTGACATGCCCTTTAGCGGTGTTAAAAAAAGCTGAGATAATCATACAAATGTGCCCATGCTAAGTACTGTGTATTGGCTGCATCTTACCATGCGCCAGTTCATGTGCGAGACATACAACAGCTCCCTGCCAGGGAGGTGGCATAAGTCACTTATGATAAGTGAGTATACAGCCAAAACAGCAGGGGCTCACGGTTGCTTCTTTCTGAGGAAACTCTGTCTGTTTTATCACAGGATTGAGTGTTTCTGCTGCATAACCAGTCCTGTGAGCACATCATACAACAGGTCTGTGACATGGAAGTTCAGCAGCCACTGGAGTTCTTATGTCAGACTTGATATATGATGAGCTCAAGGGACTGGAGACACATCAGAAACACTCCTTTATTACCTCAGACAGGGAAATGTGTTATCTCAGAAAGCATCAACTGTAATTTCCTGCTGTTTCATCTGCATACTTTCATATCAAAAGGGACTTATACTTTCCCACCCTGCCAGGAGTTGCTGTATGTGCCAACCATGAACTGAAGCAGCTCTGCACTGGTCAGACACAGCCTTTACACAGTACATAGTAGGAGCACATTAATAAGATTATCTCAACACCGGAACATTTTTTAACACATCCAAATGTGGAATTTATTATTATTTCAAGAGCTATTCATTCAAATGTACTGTGTTTGTGGGACAACCCCTTGAACTCTTTTTTTTTTACATAATATTTTTAGCGCTCCTTATGGAATTATTTGATCACTTACACAATATATTTATGAATAATTCCGCTATTGTGCTGGGTTTTTGTGTGGGAGATAATCAAGCCACTTAAATACCGCAGTTAGAAATTGATAGCATTAACTAAGTAGTTAAACTGTAGCAATCAGAGCTGGCACCCACCATGCAAGGAGCAGGCTCAGCCCTTGAGCCTGCTCAATATATTCACACCCAGCATATGATGTATATGCACATAAAATGGCAGGAAGGGGTTAAAAGAAAGAGAATCAGAATGTTAAATGTTGCTATACTTAAATTTGTTGGGTTATGTAGTGAATGGATTTAATGTGTGATACTAATGTGACATTTCATGTGTAATACTCGCACCCGCATCAATGATATTCCTTTCAGAGCACAGCTCTTGGCTGTGAATAAAATCCCACATCTCAGCATAAAGCATACAGCTGCTGTATCTCCAAGGATTATGTATTATAATATAAAGTAATGACTCTTGACTATTTTCACATTTGTGTCAAGATTACAGATTTTAATATATCCAGACACTGAAGAAAGGCCAGATGCCATTATAAGAGATGAAGCAGGTTTATATAAAGATCCGAAGGGCCAGAAATAAAAGTCAAGGAAAAAAGAGCAATGCAGGTATTGATTTTATTTGAAACCACACAAGGTCATAAGATCTGAAAAGGAAATGAAAAGAGATTGAGAAATACAGTTACTCATACATATACTTTATAATTCATAATTAAAATCAGGTATAATGACTGTTATCAGGGTATAAAAAGATAAGCTGACATATGCATCTTTTACTTAAGGATGACCTTTCACTAGATTTTATAATTTAACCTGATCGTCTTCTCCAATATTCGCTGCTCCACTGATCCTGTAACAGTTTTTCTTTTTCTCCTATGCTCCTCTGGTCCAAAGTTATGCCTTCTGGTAATAATGGTGCAATTTTTCTCTTTAACTAACTTGGCGTATGCTTCAGAAATTCTCTGTAGGTGTATGCTTTTTTCTCCTCTGATGCTGGCCAATCAAAACATGGCCACACTCACTGAGAAGTTCTGACGACAACCTTTTTCAAATAAAAAAGTGGCAGTGTCATAAGCATGGATTGTGGCAGGGGTGACAGAAGTGTGGTAATGGCCACTGAAGATGCAGGCGGTGGAGGGGAGGGCAGAAGCTACACTCACTTTCTGATCATACCATCCCTGCCTCTGAAACTATCCTCTGATGATATTCTATTGGGGGTGGGTTAGAAGCTGTGGCCATCCGACTGTGACATGTCATTTGAGGGTCCTCTCGAACTAAACGTCACAGGGGGTAAAGAAAAAAAAGTCCATATAGGGATTAGGTATATAGGGAGCATTATACGTAATTTTATAATAGAGCAAGTTACAAAAATGGTTAGGGCTTAAAGACAGATATGTATAATCAGACAACCACTTTATAGTAGTTGACCCATCAGGGCCGATCCCATTCCATTTGAATTATTAAACCATGAATGATACAAAATAAAGTTCTCTGCTAGGAAATATCTAAATTACATGATAGGGTTTTGAAAAATTGGCTGGATTATGCATTTTGATCCCAACAGCAAATGTGTTATTGTGTTGAAATGAATGGCTACATCTCCCCTTCAGCGTTGCCTCTCCGTCTCCAGAAATGCTGCCAGTACCACTTGTAAAACTCAGTCGGTAGCTCAAATAGTATGGAGTAATGTATATCAGAATTTCTTAACTCAGTAAATCTGATGATCCAGAATTTTGAAGCAAACAGTATCATGTAGTGTCGGTCTGCAATGCCTAGGAACACCATTAGAAGTGACTTTGGGAACACACCATATTGTTACAACCAAATATTACCTGTTCATCTTAGGATGGGTATTCCCACAGCTACAAATCATTAACATTGCTATATAAGGTTGCTTTCTTTTTAAATGGTGCCAATTGTGGATGTATAATATTATTTGATTCACCTTTTAATACAAATTATTCCCAATAAGGAAGGAATGTTACTGTAATTTTCACATAGGGCTACATCAGCACTATCGTTGCATGCAAAGGACTATTTGTAATTGTAAGGGCTCATCTCCTCTGCATGTAAAACTGACAAATTCAATCCAATTTTTTATCGTCTTGCACTGTGACTAATGTTACTCAATGATTCAGGGCTCATCTGCAATTTTTTTAATCAGCTCAGATCAGTCTGAGAAAAAAATCACAGTCTGCTGCATGTGGACATGTATACTACTTGGACCCAATCCATTCTTTTTATTATTTTGCCTTGTGATCCACAGGTGTCCTGCTGTGAACACAAAGCACTCCAGCGGGTTTAACAGGACTCCGTTCGCATCCTGGAAGACACATATCAACCGTCGCATATGATCCCCCTCACTGCCTTACAATATATATTGCTCAAAAAAATAAAGGGAACACTGGACACTCTTACTGAGCAGACACATGGATGTTAGTAACCTTCCTATCATTTCTACCTGTTGTTTATTCCATTGGCACAACAGCAGGAGAAATTGAATCACAATCAGAAGTATGACTGACTTTGAGTTTCATTTTGTTGTTTAAATGTTCCCTTTATTTTTTTGAGCAGTATATATGCAAATAAATGGCGTGTGGTCCTCCTAATTTTTAATAAGCAACTGACAGCTGGGGGCTGATATTTATAGCCTGGGAAGGTGGCAATAAACATGAAGCTTCAAAGGTTATTAATATCAGTGCACAGCTGTCTGCTTAGCCTTTACTGTTTATTAAAATGGGGGACCCTCACAAAAAAATAATGTGGGTTCCCCTCTATAATTAATAACCAGCAAAGGCTAGGCAGACAGCTGCTTGCTGATATTAATGGGTTAAGAAGGGGCCATGGATATTGTTCCTCTCCCAGACTAAGAACATCAGCCCTCAGCTGCCGCAGAAATGGCGCATCTATAAAATGCGCCAAATCTGGCTCTTAGCTTCTGCTCTTCCTTCTTGCCCTGGTGCGGTGGCAAGTGGGATAATAGGGTTGGGGTTGATGTCAGCTGTTGTATGGCTGCAGACATCAAGGCCAGGGGTAAGTAATGGAGAGGCGTCAGTAAGACACTCCCATGTCATATTGTAAAACAATACACAGCCAGAATAAAGCCCTCTCGAAATGAGATCTCATTGCTGAGATCTCAATCTGTGCATGTGCCGCCTCCGGCTGCCATTTCCCAGAGGCCTCAGCATAGAGGCAATAGAAGTTCACAGGCTCCGGGCTTTCACAAAATGTCACAGGAGCCCCCCTCACCACTGAGTACCGCCGAGCCTGCTGCACCAACCTTGGGTTGGGATTTCCCGTAGATCACCACATCACAGCAATGGATGTGTGGGGGGCTCCGGGCTTTCACAAAATGTCGACGGAGCCCCCAAAACACCGAGCACTGCCGAACCTGCTGCACCAGTCTGGGTCATATCATCGCCGGACCACCAAACACCCCCTGTGACTCCACTCCACCAGCGCTACTGATCCCCCCAGGGTAAGCTGAATTCAGGACTGTAAGACTGACCCCTATTTGACGCATTAATTTTTTTCCCCATTTTCCTTCTGAAAATTTGGGTGCATCTTATGGTCCAGTGGGTCTTATAGTCCGAAATATACAGTAATTAACAAGAGCTACTGGATCTTTAAAAAGCGATTTATTGCAATTAGGATATTTACAATGACATACATAAGCAAAACCTAACTAAAGAACAAGTGTACAATGCAAGGGGAAAGGTAGTAGGAGAGGGTGGTGGAAGATTGGAAGTGGGAAGAATGCCTAACTAGCTTGATATGCTACCTTTATATCAGTCACACGGTCAGACATAGCCCATACATTGCCCATTACTATAATACCTCCACAGAATAGTAATAATTTCTATTTTTATAGCGTCAACAAATTCCCCAGCACTTTACAATTTTAGAAGGGACTTGTACAGACAATAAAGACATACAGAATAAACATAATTCATACACCAAAAAGAGTGAGGGCCCTGCTCGCAAGCTTACAATCTATGAGGAAATAGGGTGACACAAAAGGTAAATGGTAAAATGTGCTTATATTGTACAATACAGCCATAATACACTAAATAGGGTCTGCACATAACTCTCCATGAACTAATTGCCATCCAGTATGTGTACAGTACAGACACAGAGGGCTAATAAGTGCATGGAGGTTGTGTGAACAGATGCTACGGGGGTCATGATTTTGAATAAAATTTTGTGTGGGCAAAATGGTGATAGTTAGATAAGCAAGATGGTGTGATAGGCCAGTCTAAAGAAATGCGTTTTTAGGCCACACTTGAAACTGTGGTTATTGGGAATTATTGAAATGTCCTGGATAGTACATTCCAAAGAATTGGTGCAGGAAGCGAGAATTCTTGGAGATGGAAATGGTTTAGGGGGGACGAAGAGGCAGCGGGTACTTGTGTGCCGGGTCTGGAACTTGAGAGGCTGCATCCACTGTTTCCGGGGGGAAGCTTGAGTGAGGTGGACCTTCCCATGTTCCCGGGGGAAAGCCCGAGTGAGCCCCTTCTTCCTTCTGCTAAAGGGGGTCGGGGAGAGCCGGAAAAGCGTGCAGCAGCAGTGGAGGAATAAAAGGAAAAAGTGCACCAAACATGTCAGTGTGGCACCAGCGCAGAGCAGTGAGCAGCGCGCTCTGCTTCCCCCTCCAGAGAGTGTCGGGGCGGTCGGGGCGGTGATAGGCCGTGCTGCAGCAGACCTGAAGAATGGGGATTGCTGCGTGGAGGGAAGTAGTGTGCCCAGTAGCAATCCAGAGAGAGGGATCACTGCAGAGCAGAGCTGTGCAGTGCAAAGCCGTGCAGAGCAGAGCCGTGCATACAAAGCAGAGTTGAGCCGGGAGTTGCAGCAGCCACAGAGAGGAGTGCTCTGGAAGGGAGCACCAGCGCCACGCAGTCTAGCATCACCTGCCGCCAACAGCGGGGACCAGGGAGAGCGGGACGTGCAGTGTGTGTCCAGTGACTGCCAGAGAACCGGGTGCCGTACACTACGTGACCATGAGTACCCCACACGCGTTGCCCAAGAGGGACCGCATACGAATCTTACAATTGCACCCTGACGTCGGCAGCGAGTAACTGCCCTGACATTAGTGACCTGACTTCACCAGTGATGAATATTTGTGGAGTCATGTTGGGCTCAGACAGTACCATGACCCACGTTCCTCCGGCCACAGTAGTATATGGACTAAGGGCAGCGGAAGGTGCCGGAGACCGACCGCTGTCACTAGAAGATGGAGTTTGTTGCACACAGGACCTTCTTGGAACATACACTGCGCCTGCCGTTGCTGGTGCTATTGAGTTCGCATCAGGAGCTGCAGTTTTAAGGACTTCCTGACACTCGTGCTAACGAACCGCCTTATCTTAAACGTAGTTCTACACTTCACCATATCTTTAGCCTTTTATTCTGTTTAATCCCCTGTTTTAACCCTTTACCTCCCTGCGTGGAGTATTCCCCTGTAGATAAACCTGTCAACCCTTGCTCTCCCTCCCGTCCGTCTCTGCAGCCCGTGTTCCTGCTCGAACCTTACACTGGGAGGTTCGGATTATTGAGGATTTTTGTTTTAAGTCAGGACGTAGGGCACGGGTAGGATGGTAGACTGATACGAGGGAGGCAATATAGGGGGGTGCTGAGCTGTGACACATTTTGTGTGTGAGAATGATAAGTTTATATTGAACTCTGTATCGGATGGGCAACCAGTGCAACGACTGGCACAGGGAAGAGGCATTGGTTTAGCGGTTGGAAAGGAATATGATCCCGGCTGTTGCATTCAGGATGGATTGGAGAGGGGAGAGTTTAGTAAGAGATATACCGATTAGTAGAGAGTTGCAATAATCCAGACTAGAATAAACCACTATTATTTCAGTAACTTCTGGATTGACATCTTCATACCTTCAGTAGCGCTGAATCACACCACAGAAATCCTTCTGACACTAATGTTAACGGTCACTTGCTGACCCGTGGATCTACTGCAGCTGTTACTCACATTCAAAACTCAAACATCGGATATAACAGGCCAGTATAATCTGAAAAATATATATTCAAGTCTACCGGATAAGACCCTATTTGTGCTTTTTTCTTCCACAGTTTTCGCCATTAATCCAGACGAGAAGGAATAAGAGCTACAGAAAGAGATTTTTCCGAAGTCAAAGGTAAGAAAAGGTCTAATTCTAGAGTTGTTTTTTGAGGTGTAGGTGACATGAGTGGGTGAGTGATTGGCTGTGGGGAGTGAAGGAAAGATCTGAATCACATATGACACCAAGATAAGGGGCATGTTGCTGAGGAGCAGGGCTGGTTTTTGAGAAAGTGGGGCCCTGGGCTAACGTTTAAATTGGGGTCCCAAATGCTCACATATTCCACATCACACAAATATTTTGGTTGTATTTACAGGTGCAGAGTTCAGGTCGTTAATCAAGCGTGATCGACAATAATGAAGTCGTTCGACGCTTATTCCCGAGTGTCTTTACACCAACTGAGAATGATGGGGGCAGACATTCCTCGATACAGTATAATGCAGGTCCCATATAGTACATATAGTATAATGCACTCCCCATGGTCTTGATAGAGTATACTGCAGCCCCCTCAGAGTATACTGCAGCCCCCCTCAGAGTATAATGCTGCCCCCACACACAGTATAATGCAGCCCTCCACACACAGTATAATGCAACCCCCCACTCACAGTATAGTGCAGTTCCCCCACATACAGTATAATTGTCAGGACTCTAATGTCAGGACCCTGTCAGCGTCGGCAAACTGCCACGCAGAGCAGGGTGACTTACCCACACTATGGGAGAGCGCGGGGTCCAATACTGTAGTTATGGTTCAAACAGACAGGACCTGCGGCACTGAAAATAGTAAGGATTCCCAGGACCTACGATCATGTGACTGCAGGGGGTGGGGCTTAGCGTCCTACTGCTGCAGATGATGTAATGTACCTACTGCAGGGAAACTGTTGTAGAGGAGAGGAAAACGCAGGTCAGACAAGCGAGGGTTCGTACACGGAGAGGGCTGTGCAGTACCAGAGGGACGAGCAGAGAATAGTCAAGTCACAGGCAGAGGGTCATACACAGAGAGGTAGCGCAGTACAAGAGGGACAGGCAGAACTCGTAACAGGGACAGAACCGGATCAAAACCAAACAAGCAACAAGTTATCAGTCACAAGGCACACGTATGCACAAGGTCAACTAACTCAGCCGAGGGCAGGAATATAACTGACACCAGACCTAGGTCAAGTGAGCATTAAATAGCCGCCCTCTGCCAGAGAGAGACAGAAACAATTAACCCCTGTCTGACCAGGACAGGCCAAAGACAAACCCCATCCTGGATCATGACAATAATGCAGCCCCCACACAGTATAATGCAGCCCCTCTCCACACACAGTATAATGCATCTCTCCACGCAAACAGTATAGTGCAGCCTCCTCACACACAGTATAGTGCAGCACCCCACACATAGTACAGTGCAGCTCCCCCAACACATGCTTGTTCCCGAGTGTCTTTACACCAACTGAGGAAGAATGATTTTTGAGAAATTGGGGCCCTGGGCTAACGTTTAAATTGGGGTCCCAAATGCTCACATATTCCACATCACACAAACATTTTGGTTGTATTTACAGGTGCAGAGTTCAGGTCGTTAATCAAGCGTGATCGACAATAATGAAGTCGTTCGACGCTTATTCCCGAGTGTCTTTACACCAACTGAGAAGAATGATGGGGACAGACAGTCCTCAATACAGTATAATGCAGGTCCCACATAGTACATATAGTATAATGCACTCCCCATGGTCCTTGATAGAGTATACTGCAGCCCCCCTCAGAGTATATTGCAGCAACACACACAGGATAATGCAGCTCCTCCCACACACAAACACAATATAATGCAGCCCCCCCACACAGTATAATGCAGCCCTCCAAACACAGTATAATGCAGCCCCCCACTCACAGTATAGTGCAGTTCCCCCACTCATAGTATAATGCAGCCCCCCCACACACAGTAGAATGCAGCTCCTCTCCACACATAGTATAATGCATCTCCCCACACAAACGGTATAGTGCAGCCTCCTCTCACACAGTATAGTGCATCCCCCCACACATAGTACAGTGCAGCTCCCCCAAACACACAGTATAGTGCAGCTCCCCCAACACAGGACAGGGCAGGTCCCCTAACACACAGTATAGTGCAGCTCCCCGCACACAGAGTACAGTGCAGCTCCCCACACACACACAGTACAGTGCAGCTCCCCAACACACAGTACAGTGCAGCTCCCCCAACACACAGTGTAGTGCACCTCCCTACCGACACACAGTATAGTGCAGCTCCCCAACACACTGTATAATGCAGCCCCCGCACTCACACACACAAAGAGTATAATGAATACATGCACACTCACATAATACTCACCCCTCCTCCTTGTTCTCCGCGGAGACCCAAGTTCTGCTCCAGTCTCATTGTACCCACTGCTGGCACAGCGTGGTGCATGCTGAAGTTACGTCATCGCGCCTGCTGAGTCACCTAACGCTCTCTCCTCCATCATTGCTTTCAACTGTATCAGCGTCTATGATGCCGATAAGTTGAATGAGCGATGGGAGGGGGCTGTGCTGGGCCCCTCTTACTCACGGGTCCCATAGTGGCCGCATGGTGTGCCGCTATTAGTGGCAGACCACTGGCTGGGGGTTCTTGGAAGATCGGGGGCCCTAGGCAGCTGCCTGGTCTGTCTGCCCCTAATGCCCGCCCTGCTGGGGAGTAATGGTGGACCCACTCACGGAAATGGCAATATCAGGCATACAGTACATAGGTTAGTGAATGGAGGAAACATGAGATCAGTTTTTGACAGATTCAGTTTTAAATAGAGGGAGGACATAATGTTAGAGACAGCGTAAAGACAATCACTGGTGTTTTGTAGTAATGCAAGGTTAATGTCAGGAGATGAGGTATATAACTGGGTGTCATCAGCATAGACATGGTACTGAAAATCGAATCTACTGCTTGGTTGTTCAGTAGGGACAGAGGCCTAGGACTGAACCTTGAGGAGAACCAGGAGAAAACAGTGTCCTTGAGTCTGAGAGAGAGGAAAATAGGAGGAGCTTCATATACACAGTATTGAATGCTGCAGAGATCCAGGAGAATCAGCAGGGAGCAGTGACCATTAGATTTAGCTGTTAGTAAATCATTTATAGACTTTAGTCAGGGCAGTTTCAGTAGAATGTAGAGTGGAAACCAGATTGTAAAGAGTCAAGAAGAGAGTTTTCGGAGAGAAAGCAGATTATACAGGACCAAGCGTTTCAGGAGTTTGGACATGAAAGGTCTGTAGTTAGCAGCATAGTTCTGGTCGAGGGATGTTTTTTAAGTAATGGATGTACACTGGCATGTTTCAATAAGGAGGAAAAATACCAGATGAGAAGGAGAGATTAAATATTTTAGTTAGGTGAGTGGTGACAGCAGAGGAAAGGGACTCGAGAAGAGTTGAAGGATTAGGATCACTGGTGCAGGTACGAGGGCGAGGAGCCTGGTCACTTCTTCTTGCATGACTGGTTCAAAGACAGAACATTAGCAAGATGCAGTACAAGAGGGAGGAGAATGCATAACATTAGGGGATTTCCTGTTGAAAATGGTAATTTTTTTCTTTGAGATAATGGAACCATCCATTCAGATCACAGTCTTTGGAGTTCTCCAGAACCATGCAAATGGCTGTTGTTGTCAATGCTTTCCTGAAGGTGGCAATCTTAGGTCCGGAATGGATAAGAGGGTCAAATATAATGGCAGTGGTCTTCATCTTCTTGCTATAGCCAAAAGGTCTTTGTATCAAGTGAACTGAGGACAGGTTCAACTCCATTTGGGTTGGAGACAAGATGTCAATCAGAAGAACAATGGTTTATATTCCAACCACCACTGGCATTGTGTAGAGATGTACATTACAAGAGGCCAGAGATAGGATGTCCATTTTAAGAGCAATGGTTTGTCTTCCAAACATTAGAAAGGTTATGTATCTTTCAAGAGGCCAGACAAGATATCCATGTTAATTGTAGGTGCTCTGTTAACTCCATCTACAGAACAAAGAGCCATATTCCACAGAACTCACACTTGTCTTCCTGCCTCACAGGTTTTATTACTAACCTTCTTACAGCACATGGTCTATCTCTTTGGTGTCTTCTAGAGCTCATGGATTCAATTATGAGTTCAGTAACAGATACATTTTCCATGTTGGCTTCAACATCACCATTCAAATGTATTCACATGTATTGTTAAATGTAATTCAACTAGTTATCTTATTTTAAATACATTTTATTGCATTTCTAATTCAGGTTTTTAAAAATGCTTATTTTTTTATGGCCAGATGTCTAACACTATTTTTGGATGATGAGTGTGTCTATGTTTGGTTTTATGTGTTGTGGTGTAACAATCGGTAAAATAGTGTGGAGGTTAAAATAGTGTGGAGGTTGTTTTTGGTGATGCTAATCTGTGTTTTGAGTAGTTTATATTCATTATCGAAAACATCTGCAAGATCTAGGCATGGGTAGGACTATCAGAACTGTCCCTGGGTGGGGCTGTCACAGCTGTCCTTCGATTCGATGGGGATATGAGGGATGTGCCTTAGGTATAGCTGTCAAAGCTGTGCCTGGAGTAGGGGTATCAGAGTTGTGCACTGGGTAGAGATATCAGAACTGTGTCCTAGGTAGATATGTGCTTAGTCTTGTTTCGATTAATGCCGTGCCATGAGTAGTGCTGTCTAATCTTTATCTGGCCCATCGCTGCCTATCCTGGTTTGGTTATTAGAGCTGCATCCTGGGTGGGGCTGTCAGAGTTGAACCTGGAATATGACTATTAGAGCTGTGCCAAAATTAGGGTTGTCAGAGCTGTGCTGGGTTCAGAGCTCACCCTGGGTAGCACTATATGAAGCTGTGCCTTGGTATCCACTTTTAGAGAGGTTCCTGTGACTTGCTGAATAGAGCAGTATTAAGGTGAGCACCGAAGCTTAGAATCCAAAAGGGCACCCTTGTGCTGGCACTGCCCCCTTTGCTAAGCTCTGGCTGTGTCCACTCAGAATACAAGATGGAATTTTATCTAGAGTGCCTGCCAGGGCAGTGGGGTACTCGGTACCGGGCAGTTCTTAAGGGGAAGTGTCACGACAGCGGTGACCCGGTCCGTGGCCCTGGACGTCCAATGAAATTGCTGAATAAAGTTTATAAGGGATAATTTAAAAGGGAATTAGTTTGTGATGCCACCTGTGGTACTCGGCAAATAAGGTGTTTGCCGACGCTGCTTCAGAGTCTGCTGGGGCTGATGGTGATGCAGCAGTGTTGTTACAGCTCTCCACAGGTAGAGCAGGGCCCCAGGGCAACTGTATGTGTAAGTGATGAGATGATGATGGTGGTTGTAGTGCAGGGCAGATGGTATAGCAAACAAATCTGAGGACACAGCGGGGTTGTAGTTTCCTTTACCTTTACTGGATGTATAGAGGTGCAGACCGGAGCACTGGTTACAGATGACAATGGAGGTCCGAAGCAACTCAGGATCCACTCAGCCAGGTGGGTTGCAGGCCTCCTTACTGCGCTGCTCTGTTTGAGGTACTTGCTGTCTAAAGCTCTGCTCAGTCCTCTGTTCCTCTCACTGTCTGTCAGAAAACGTTACCCGCATGGCAGGCAGCTTGAGCCATTCACAGGTGTCGCTCCTCGTGGCATCTCTAGGCTCTAACTTGCTGCTGTGCCTTCAGGTGTGCGATGGGGCCAGAAGACCTGCAATCTTCTGTCCTCCGGATTTAGCAGGTGAGACTGTAGTGCTCTGCAGCCACAGACTCCGGTGTCCAGTTCTCGCGCTGAGCTCTGGGATGAGCGTGGTCACAGCTCCTCTTCTCAAGCTTCCCTATACTTTTCTTTTCCTCTCTGACTCAGAATGCACTCCAGTCTGGGGACAAGCTCCTCACACGTTCAGTACCCCCAGCACTGACTGACTGAATCTCCAACTAACTTCCTCCTCCTGACCAGAGAGAGCAGCTCCCCTGAAGTCGGGTTCAGAGCTCCCCCTGCTGGCCTGGAGCAGGAACTGTGTTGCATGCTGTGTATACCTGGCCAGGGGATCCCTCCTTGCTTCAGGCCTGACATCACCCCCTGTGAGGGAGGCAATGCCACTGTGGCACCCGGACTCCTGGGGTGCCACATTTCCTGTGCTGGTGTTATCCGTGCTGCTTAGTGCTGGCTGCCTCCACATAGAACTCAGTCGCTGCTTAGTAGAGAGGGCAGCACCAGCACATGAAGCTGGTGAAATCTTCAATTCTGAACACTGAGTCTCACTTCTACTCTGCTTTCTTCAGGTGATGAATACAGATAGACCGACTCTCTGCATTTTAAAAATGGAGACTGGTCCTTCTGAGTCCAGACGTTGTGGGCCACATAAAATTACAAGGCAGGTTGGATTCAGCACGCAAGCGTTGAGTTTGTCACCTGTGCAATAAGAAAAGTTAGAGCATGAATTACTGATTGCTAATGGTCTCACTGTTAGGACTCTCCAGCTATCCCCAGAACTATCAAACAAGACTTTGCAGAGCCTTGCTTTGAATGGAGTGGAGGTGAGAATGCTTGATATCTGCTTCAATCATTGTCCATCGGACTACTGGAGAGAGATGAATATGGCACTCTGCTCTTTTCTGGCAGTCTAAAAGACAATGAATAGAGTGGAGGTCAATCATGCACCCCTCCGCTACATTCAAAGCAACAATCATGGATTCCAAAGCCCTATTCTAGTGTTCACTGGGGTCCAAGCAGTAAGTCCCCTAGAGATCAGTGAGCCAGGATAGGAAATAACCTTTGGATTAATTTTTTGAGAAATTAGACTGTCTAAAGATGCAAACAATATTAAATATAGCTATTAAATATGTTTTAGTTAATTCATTTCCCAATATCTTTTAATTGAGAAAATATTTGTCATAAAAATAATTATTTTGTTACACTACAAATCAAGAGTTCTAACTTTTTTAACTATAAAAAAAAATTTCATGCCTGATGAACAAGCATTTTTGGACACATCATTCAGTCACTGAACCCATTCACATTACACAATTATCGTGAACTATGAGCTGTTAGCGTCAGAATCTGACAGATTTTTTATCAGACAGTTCAAATGGGCCTTTACAGCATACATACAGATGCTTCTCACAAAATAAGAATATCATCAAAAAGTTAATTTATTTCTGTTCTTCAATACAAAAAGTGAAACTTATATGTTATATAGTCATTACAAACAGAGTGTTTATTTTGGTTAATGTTGATGATTATGGCTTACAGCCAATGAAAACCCAAAAGTCATTATCTCAGAAAATTAGAATAATTAACAAAAAACACCTGCAAAGGCTTCCTAAACATTTTAAAAGGTGCCTTATTCTGTTTCAGTAGGCTCCACAATCATGGAGAAGACTGCTGACTTAACAGATGTCCAGAAGGCAATCATTGACGCATTCCCTTCTTGACAAAGCTAACAGGAAACGCACATTGGAATCGGGCCTGGCTCCTCGACATGCTTAGATCCACATCATAGGTAAACACTTTGACACATAAGTGTATCACTTATTCAGACCTTCTCTTCTGTCATCATGACATATGAAACCGATGCATTGAGGCAGGTTGTAGATGGTCTGACTTCCGGCTCTATGTACATCATGGCAATATAAGTTACATCTAGATGCACTTGCCTTGTTAGTCTGATATTGCTTTTTGTATTACTGCTTTGGTATGCATGTATCTGGTGACCAATTATCTTTATAATTCTTACCGTGATTTTTTTATTATGACTACATACAGCTCTGGCAAAAATTAAGAGACCACTGCAGTTTTTCCTTCATTAACTCTGCTACCCGGCTAATCCACCTCTCTCCACGCTACTACTCTGTTTCTCCTCTCTGCAAATCCTTCATTGGCTCCAAATTCACCAATGTATCCAGTTCAAACTGTTAACACTGACCTACAAAGCCGTCTATAATCTGCCTCCTTCATATGTCTCTAAACTAATCTCCCGATATCTTCCAGCACGCAACCTCTGTTCCTCCCAAGACCTACTTCTCTCCTCCACACTCATACATTCCTCAACCAATCGCCTCCAAGACTTCTTCTGAGTGACCCTCATCCTCTGGAATTCTGTGCCTCAACATATCTGATAATCCGCCACATTTGGAACCTCCAGACGGAATTTTAAAATTCACCACTTCAAGAAAGCTTATAACCTGCAACGACCCCCTGTTACTTCACCACCAGCAGGGCTGTTGCGAACCCCTACCTTACTGTCTTCTCTAGTGTTGAGCATTCCGATACTGCAAATATCGGGTATCGGCCGATATTCGCGGTATCGGAATTCCGATACTGAGTTTCCATACTTTTAGCATATCAAATACCGGAATCGGAAGTTCCCATAATGCTATGAGCCAGTTTGACTTGATTCAGCCAATGAGGAATCCTAAGAAGTGTGGGCACATCCTGTTAGGCATATAGGCATGTTAACTAATGGCATGGCTGTGATTGGCTGCTGAAATGATGTCATGATGCACTATAAAAGCCGCCGCCACCATTTTGGGTTCACTCTGCTGTGAATTCAGTTAGGGACAGGACGCTGCTCTTCTGACTCTGAGGGACAGTTAGAGATAGCGATTTGCTATATTGTGCTTTACCCAGGCTACTGTAGCAACCCCTGTGTGAAGCTATCTTTTGCCTTGCAGCACTGTTCACAGCTGTCTGCAAGGTCTGTGTGTGAGTGCAACTCACGGTGTAGTGTGTTCTGCAGCCACCTCTGGTTGTAGGCCACTCAGCGTGCGTCACTGCCTCATACATATTTTTTTTTTATAGCTGCTCATTTTTACTGATTTCTCCTATTTGTGTGCATCCATTCATATCCATCTACATTGGTTGCAAACACTATATATGAGTAGATAGCATAGCCTTTCTGCAGCCTTTCATTGCTAGTGCACAGTTCTCTGCACTGTAGTGTTCACGGCTGTCTGTGAGGTCTCTGTGTGTGAGTGCAGCTCACGCTGTAGTGTGTTCTGCAGACACCTCTGGTTGTAGTCCGCTCAGCTTGCGTCACTGCCTCATACATTGTCCTTTTTTGCTGTAGTGCTGCTTATTTTTCCTGAATTTCTCCTATTAGTGTGCTTCCATCCGTATCCAGCTAGATTGGTTGCAAACACTATATAGGAAGCTAGAGGAGCCTTTTTGCTGGCTTGTGCCCTGCAGCCCCAGCCAGATTAGTATTAGCCTATTTTTTGAAGCCTCATCTATTGCATTGTAGGTTACCTTCCTGCATTGTAATAGCTCCAAAAAGTTTGTGATACTATCGCTTTTACATCTTTGGTCACATCCTTTTTGCTTTTTTTTTTTTAAAAAAACACGTAAATAAAGTTCACCAAACACTCCACTTTACAGTTGTGTAGGCCACATTAGCTCATATTAAAGTGTAGTCCACGCTTTATAAAATTAGTGTTTCTTATACCTGTTAGCAGCTGTTCAGGAATAAGCACACTAAGCCCTTAGTACTTTTCTGCCTATCTTTATCAGTCTACCAAGATGAAGAAGGCAGGGAGTAAGGCATGTGGGTGTGGGCATGGAGTTTCAGCAGGGAGAGGACATGGGGATTTTGTGCCTGCTGTGGGCACCAGTGACTCAGCATCCCCCAGTTTTAACAGGGAACTGTCCTTTATGCGCAGCTTTGTAGGAGCTCGCCGTACCCCACTGCTGCGGGAGGAACAAATTGAAGCCGTTGTCGGATGGATGGCAGCTAACGCATCCACTTCAATTACTTCCACATCCTCTCAGGTCCAGAGCACTGAAGAGCGCCCATCTGTCTCTTCACCACCTGCCAAATTGCCCAGGCAGTCAGAGAGCCCTGGACAGGAGCCATCTCTAGTTCTGTTCTCTGAATTTGTTGGCTTGGAAAGAGGGGGCCAGCCAAGCAGCATTCTAGAATGTGAAGAAGAGGGAGTATGCAGTGATGCGCAACAGCTTTGTCTCTCTGAATCTGAAGAGGCGGGTGGGCCAGTGCCTATGGTCAGCACACCTCAGTACGCATCTGATGATGAGACTCGGGTACCACTTTCTGGTGCGTACTGTGCTGGCGAGACTACCCAGGAGAAGCAGGTGTTTGAAGAGGGTAGTTTAGATGATGAGGTCCTTGACCCATCATGGCGTGAGGTACAGGAAGGTGGTAGGAGCAGCTCTGAGGAAGAGATTCCCGAACGGCCAAGACAGGGGAGAGAGGGAGGGGGCAGACTTGGTTGCCTGTAGCCTCCACTTCGGCACTCATTAGGAGCATTCCTCTTCCAAAACCCAAAACGGGCGCTCCCGGAACTTGCAGTGCGTGGTTCTTTTTTGACACAGTTACAGATGACATTTGCTTTGAAGACGTAGGCCAACCTACAGCACCACCTACCACCTCTTCAGCTTGTGTTGTAGCCTCTTCCTCCAGCTCACACACAGCTGGTTCGGCTTCCTCACAGGTTCGCCATGGAAGAACCTCGGGCACTGTTGTACAGAGACCCAGTGTCATTACACCCACAGCACCTCGTTCCTTGTCATCCTCACACTCCCAGGCCAGTCTACAGCCATTAGTAGCACAGGCATGGGAGAAAAGGCGGCCATACTCGGCAAACCATCCCCGAGCACAGGCTCTGAATGCTGGCATTGCAAAATTATTGGCCCTTGAAATGCTCTCATTCAGGCTGGTGGAGACTGACACCTTCCGTAACTTCATGGCATTGGCAGCCCTACAATACAATGTGCCCAGCTGCTTTTATTTCAGCAGGCAAGCCGTCCCTGCCCTGCAAAAGCATCTGGAGGGAAAAATTAAACATGCGCTACTAAACGCCGTCAGTAGCAAAGGTCCACCTGACCACCGATGCGTGGACCAGTAACCATGGACAGGGACAATACCTTTCCCTCACTGCCCATTGGGTAAATGTTGTGGAGCCGGGTACAGATCTTGAGAGTGGCGCTGTACGTGTTCTGCCAACTCCAAGGATTGCAGTAATCCAGTCTGTACACATTGACTCCTCCTCATACTCCAGTTCCTCAGAATCAGCGCTGCAGGAGCCGTCACGGTCTACCTCCACATGGACCCGTGAACGCTTACCTGTTATGACCGATATGAGCACAGCCGTGGCCAAATGTCAACAGGCCGTACTGAAATTAATTTCTTTGGGGAATCGAAGCGTCACAGCACAGGAGCTCTGGAATGCCGTCAAGCAGGAGAGCGACGTGTGGTTTGTGCCAGCGAATCTCCAGCCAGGCCACTAGTGTGACAATGGCCGAAATCTGGTGGCAGCTCTGGGCCTAGGCAACCTCACTCACATCCCATGTCTGGCACATATGCTTAACTTGGTCGTGCAGAGTTTTTTGAGGGACTATCCGGATCTTGATGCACTGCTGCACAAGGTCCGCATAGAGTGCGCTCACTTGCAGCGTTCCAGCATGGCAAGATCACGCATTGCAGCTCTGCAGCGCCGATTCCGCCTTCCGGAACGTCGCATCATATGTGACCTACCCACCAGGTGGAATTCAACGTTACATATGTTGGAGCGGTTGTGTGAGCAGCAGGCAGCGGTAATGGAGTACCAGCTGCATCAGGCGCAAACAAATCGCACTGCGTACCGTTCACACTTCACCACCACTGAGTGGGCCTCTATGAAGGACATCTGCCACGTTTTGCGTGCCTTCGATGATTCCACGCGGATAGCGAGTGCAGATGATGCACTAGTCAGCATGACTGTCCCCCTTATCTGCCTGCTTCAAAAAACACTGCAAGCACTAAGGGAGCAGATTTTGGAAGAGGTGGAGGATGAGGAGTCACAAATGCCATCTGCTTCTGGACAGTCTGCGCAACGTGGTTCCTCACAAAGGCCTAGGCAGGGGACACTTTGTGAGGAGGATGAGAAGGAGTCAATGGAGGAGGAAGACATCTCTCCAGAGGAGGGAGGTACACAATGCTCTAGTAGTCAGTATGTAGAGCGAGGGTGGGGTGATGCAGAGCAGGCAGAGATGACGCCTCAAGCAGGGGACAGCGTTTCTTGGCCAGTTGGGAGTCTGCAGTACATGGTTGATTTCATGCTGCAGTGCCTGAGAAATGACCGCGGCATCGCCCACATTCTCAACATGGCTGATTATTGGGTGTACGCCCTCCTAGATTCTCGCTACTGGGACAACTTACAAAGTCTCATAACACCATTGAACCGGGAGCGTAAAATACGGGAGTACCAAGACACACTGGTGCATTCCATCATGTTCTCCATTCCACCCAAGAGCAGTGCTGCTAGTGCTTTACAAAGCAGCTCTGTGCGTCGAGGCAGTGGAGGAAGCTCTGCACAAAGAGGGAGCAGAGGCAGCTCCTCAGCACAAGGCAAGACCAGTATGGCCCAAATGTGGCAAAGTTTTGTGTGCCCGCCACAAATGTCTACACCATCACAGATGGCGCCAGTCAGCAGGAGGCAACGTTTCCGTCAAATGGTGACAGACTAAATGTCTTGCCCTCTCAGTGTACTCCCAGACCGCTCTTCCCCCTTCAAGTTTTGGGTCTCTAAGCTGGTTACATGGCTAGAGCTTAGCCAGTATGCATTGGAGGTGCTGGCTTGCCCTGCTGCTAGTGTATTATCGGAACGCGTCTTTATTGCCACAGGTGGTGTACTAACAGACCGTCGCATGCGACTATCCTCCGATAACGTTGACCGGCTTACTTTTCTGAAGATGAACAAGGCCTGGATCTCGCTGGAATTTGCCAGTCCTCTTCCAGATTAAATAATTGGTTGGCAACAGTATCCAGGTCTCCTGTTGTGTTCATGTTTCTACCACCTGAACAGTAATCCCTGTGCTCCAACACCGCCAGTTGCTGCTTAGAAGTGCCGTCTGCACAGAGAAAAACACTAGCTCCTGTGTTAGTGGGGTTCAGTAACGCCAGCCGCTCCCCTGCTGTGTGTCTGGCAATGTCTCCTGCTCCCTCCACATTCACACAACATCAGATATTAAACTTGCTTCAATTAGGCTTCTGCCTCCACTCTGTTTGTACTATTGACCCTGGGCTCCAACACTGCCAGTTGCTGCTCAGAAGTGCCGTCTGCACAGTCAACATATGCTTCAGTGTTATTGGGGTTCAGTAATGTCAGCTGATCCCCAGCTGTGTGTCCGGCAATTTCTCCTGCTCTGTTCACACTCACACAACTACAGATTTTAAACTTGCTCCAATTAGGCCTCTGTCTCCACTCTGTTTGTAGTATTTACCCTGGGTTCCAGCACCGCCAGCTGGCTCCCGGCATTGTCTTTGGCACGGATACTCCCACCTGCCCAGCCTGGTTCCAGCACACCAGCTGTTTCTGGGTAGTGTCAACGTCACTTTGCCTCCAAAACTTTGTCCTGTCGTGTTGCGGTCGGGTTAGCCGATTCTATGGTGCCTGCAGTTTAGGTGCTTCCTATGTGGGCTGCGGGATCTGTACATAAAGGCCGGTTCCGTAGTGCCAATAGGACAAGCATCCCCTGTAGGGCTGTTGGGTTTCGGTAACTGCGGCCGGCTCACGGCCTTGCAACTTTGTTTTTCATGGGTACCTTCTGCTACCCATCTGGGTTCCAGTACCGTCAGCTGGTTCTCGGCAGTGCCTTTGGCTTAGGTGCCTCCATCTTGGTATCCGAGTTCCAGCAACGTCTGCTGGTCCTTGGTAGTGCTTTCTGGCACAGGTACCTCCTGCTTAGTAACCGTGTTCCAGCACCGTCAGCTGGTCGTCGGTAGTGCCATTGGCTCTTGTTCCTTCTGCTGCCCCTCCGGGTTCCAGCACCGTCAGCTGGTCCTCGGTAGTTCCATTAGCTCTTGTAGCTTCTGCTACCCATCCGGGTTCCAGTACCGTCAGCTGGTTCTCGGCAGTGCCTTTGGCTTAGGTGCCTCCTTCTCGGTATCCGAGTTCCAGCAACGTCTGCTGGTCCTTGGTACTGCTTTCTGGCACAGGTACCTCCTGCTTAGTAACCGGGTTCCAGTTCCGTCAGCTGGTCCTCGGTAGTGCCATTGGCACGGGTACTCCCTCCTGCCCAGCCTGGTTCCAGCATGCCTGCTGTTTCCGGGAGGTGTCAACGTCACTTTGGCACCAATACGTTGTACTGTCGTGTTGCGGTCGGGTTAGCCGACTCTATGGTGCCTGCAGTTTAGGTGCTTCCTATGTGGGCTGCGGGATCTGGCAATAAAGGCTGGTTCCATAGTGCCAATAGGACAAGCACCCTCTGTAGGACTGTGGGTTTCGGTAACTGCGGCCGGCTCGCGACTTTGCAACGTTGTTTTTCAGGGGTACTTTCTGCTATCCATCTGGGTTCCGGCACCGTCAGCTGGTCCTCGGTAGTGCCATTGGCTCTTGTTCCTACTGCTGCCCCTCCGGGTTCCAGCACCGTCATCTGGTTCTGGGCAGTGCCTTTGGCTTAGGTGCCTCCATCTCGGTATCCGAGTTCCAGCAACGTCTGCTGGTCCTTGGTAGTGCTTTCTAGCACAGGTACCTCCTGCTTAGTAACCGGGTTTCAGTACCGTCAACTGGTCCTCGGTAGTGCCATTGGCTCTTGTTCCTTCTGCTACCCATCCGGGTTCCAGTACCGTCAGCTGGTTCTCGGCAGTTCCTCAGCCTTCTTGTACCTTCTGCTACATTTCCAAGTTCAAGCTTTTTGAAATGGTTTTTGGTAATCACTCAGGATCTCCCTGACGACGACCCTGAAGACCACCCCAAAGAAGACCAAAAAGATGACCCTGAAGAAGATGACCAAGAGGATAAAGAATATGAAGACAACCACCAAGATACAGAACAACAAGAGACAGAAGACCAAGAAGAAGAAGAACAAAAAGCAGAAGAACAAAAAGCAGAAGAACATTAAGCATAAGACTAAAAATCAGAGCAAAAGATATTATCTAAATTATAAGCAGAAGAAGACTAAGCAGTGTATTGGGGGTGAGTTCGTTCCTCCTCATGGTGCCCCTGGAAAATGCCTGCTGCTGCAGCCCAAACTGAACGTGGACAAATCCTGTTGTAAATCTTTTGTGACAGGCAGAACGGAAGGTGTAATCTTCAAACTTTTATAGATAACAACTACAGGAATGCCTGTCACAAATAAGAATATGATGAAGAAGAAGAATAGGAAGAAGATGAAGTAGAATATGAAGAAGAATAATAGTTGAATAAGAAGAATATGAAGAATGTAAAAAAAAGAATAATTGGAAGAAGGTGAAGAAGAAGATGAATAAGGTGAAGAAGAAGTTGATGAAAACGATGCTGCTGCTGAGGATCATGAAGGAGAAAGTGAGGGAGAGTAAAAAAGAATGTAAAGAGCATGGAAGTAGTGAAACATACATATCTGATAAAATATAACAAAGGTTAACATAGTCAATATCTTTGTAACTCCGAACGTCTTAAAAAAAAAATTAATTCCTGCTATTCCATTTGATTGGGCTAAACCTCTATGCCTTTAATGTCTCCTCCACCTCCCCCAATACATTCTACGTTATTCTTAGTTGTTTTTCTTCATGTAGAATTAATCTACAAGGAAAAAAAGGGTTTATTTTAATTCCGATATTTCTGTCCCATTGACTTGCATTGGTTTCCGGTATCGGAATCGGCGATATCCGATACTTTTTGGGTATCGGTCCGATCCAATCCGATCCGATATTTCACGATATCGGAAGGTATCGCTCAACACTAGTCTTCTCCACTATCCTGTAGACTGTAAGCCTGCAAGGGCAGGGCCCTCTCCTTTCTGTAACAGCCTGTCATTGTTAGTTTATTCACCGTATTTTATATTTGCATCTTGTATGTAATCCCTTATGTACAGGACCATGGAATAAATGGTGCTCTAAAAATAATAATAATAATAATAATAATGCATATACAAACATTTAATAAAAAAAACACACATAGGAGTACTTCTTTAAATATTTTCATCCGTCCACTGGAGCTAATAATAGCTGATTGCTAATTGGTGTCAGAACGTATCTACTGTATTTGGTACTGATAACTTATCCCATGAATATGTTATTAATATTTTATGTTAAAGTCACATCTTTAAGTAAAAACTACCAAAATTTAAATTGGAAATTTAGTGGGTCAAAAACGTTAGGGGTAAATGCTCTTTTAAGAAATACAGCTCTGGCAAAAATTAAGAAATCACTGCAAAATGTTCAGTTTGTCTGATTTTTCTCTTTATAGGTATATTTTTGAGTAAAATGTAAATTGCTCTTTTATTCTATAAACTACTGACAACATGTCTTCGAATTTTCAAGTACTAAATTTTGTATTTATTTTCAGAAAATGAGAAATGGTCAAAAGAATAAAAAAAATGCAGTGCTTGCAGACCTCAAATAATGCAAAGAAAACAAGTTCATAATCATGTAGAAACAACAATACTAATGATTTAACTCAGGAAGAGTTCAGAAATCAATATTTTGTGGAATAACCATAATTTTTAATCACAGCATTCATGCGTCTTGACATGCTTTCCACCAGTCTTTCACACTGCTTTTGGGTGACCTTAAGCCACTCCTGGTACAAAAATTTAAGCTGGTCTTCTTTGTTTGATGGCTTGTGACTGTCCATCTTCCTCTTGATTACATTCCAGAGGTTTTCAATGGGGTTCAGGTCTGGAGATTGGGCTGGCCATGACAGGGATTTGATGTGGTGGTCCTTCATCCACACATTGATTGACCTAGTTGTGTGGCATGGCGCATTGTCCTGCTGAAAAAAACAGTCCTCAGAGTTGGGAAACATTGCCTGAACAGAAGGAATCAACTGTTTTTCCAGGATAACCTTGTATGCGGCTTGATTCATACGTCCTTCGCAAAGATTAACCTGCCCAATTCCAGCCTTGTTGAAGCATCCCCAGATCATCACTGATCCTCCACCAAATGTCACAGTGGGTGCAATACACAGTGGATTGTACGCCTCTCCAAGTCTCCGTCTAACCATTAGATGACCAGATGTTGGGCAAAGCTGAAAATTAGACTCATCAGAGAACATAACCTTACTCCAGTCCTCTATGGTCCAGTCCTTATGATCTTTGGCAGACTTTAGCCTGGCTCTCCTTCATTGATGAAAGGCTTTTTTCTAGCTTTTCATGACTTGAACCCTGCCTCTAGGAGCCTGTTATTTGCCATTCCTTTTGTAGGTCACTTGAAGTCATCCTACAGTTGCTGAGTGACATTCAACTAAGATGATGGTCATCCCGGTCAGTGGAGAGCCGTTTTTGCCCTCTGCCGGTCTGTAGCTTTGTTGTGCCCAATGTTTGCTGCTTGACCTTGTTGTAATGGACTACCATCTTAGAAATTTTAAGGATGGAGGCAACTTGACGCTCAGTGTATCACTCTGCTAGTAAAGCCAGAATTGAGCCCTTCTTTTCCTCACTCAAGACTTTTTTTTTCAACTCCTTTGGCATGGTTAAAAGTTATTTTTTCATTCTTAATACTTTTGGTATATTACTAGCACTTGTTTTGCCATCCAGCTTGTCCTATTGCAAGAGGATTGTGAACACCACAGCAGGGTTTTTTACACTTTCCTTCGTTAAATAAGATTTAGTTCAGGTGATCACCTAATCAGAAGCACATTAAGTAGAATGAGGTGTACTCTGGTTGCAATTGAACTGACACTGGAAAGGAATGACTGTCAGACATGTAGAGAAGCTGATTTTTATAAAACTGCAGTGGCCTCTTAATTTTTGCCACAGATGTATACTATAGAAAAAGGCGAAAAAATGGGAATAATGGATTCAAAAAAGTCATTATAAAAATATAAATTTTATTCGACAGTAACATCAATGATTACCATATAAATAGCACAGTGGCAACAAGTACAAAAGACGCAAACAGGACAACATTAAAGGAGAGACTTAGGTGTAATCCAAAGCCAATCGCACAATAATTATCATAAAAACGTGTCAAATAATGAAACAAAAGGTGCCCATAACCAAAAATAACAGCAGGCAAAAATACATCATAAGCTGTAAATAAGGGCAGGATACACAGTGGAATGGCAATGTGCTGGCAGCAGAAAATGGCAGGCCATGTGCATAAAACATCTCATAGTGGCCATAGTTGGCAATAACAAAAGTGAAGCGGACAGCTTACCAATGTGTGCTCCGCAACCAAATCCAGCAGGGCGACCCCCGACGCACGTTTCGCACTCACACTGGGCGCTTTCTCAAGGAGGATAAAGGCGTCTTGTGTATACTATGTATGCCTTGAACTTATGCCTTTTACTAGGGTCCATATATCCATTTTGTGCGATTTTTCTTGTAAACAGTGTTTTTCTATATGTATTTATAATTATTCAATAAAGTTTTTTTATATATTTTATATTTTGTATATTACTCAATTTTTTGTTGTTTCATAGTGTACAGGAGTATACAAATACCTTCTATATTTAATTACATGGGAAAATACAAATGTTTAATGAAGTTGATACGCTCCAATTTTTGTGATACCTACGTAGTCTCTGTGAGTTTGTTTGTATTGATGATGTCAGCGAAAGTTGCAGAATCACCGGCAGGAACAGTTTGCGAATACTCTGAGCCATCTGGGACCAGCAGCTGTCAGAATAGGCAATTACCTGCCTATTAGTTTTTAGGCCCATAGTAAAAAAAAATTAATTAGTCCCAGGTTACCCCTTTAAATACTCAGTACACTGACAGCCAAGTAATTACAGTACATGCACTCAAGCTATAAGAGGTGCAAAAGAGAGCTCCAGTAAAACCAATATCAGGCAAATGTCAGATGTGAGAATTTCCAGAACTTTTAAATCATTCCTTAAATACAGTTAGGTCCATATATATTTGGACATAGACAACATTTTTCTAATTTTGGTTCTAGACATTACCACAATGAATTTTAAACAAAACAATTCAGATGCAGTTGAAGTTCAGACTTTCAGCTTTCATTTGAGGGTATTCAAGAATATTCCACTTCTTTGCTTTAATAAACTCCTGGGTTGCTTGGCTTTATGTTTTGGGTCATTGTCCATCTGTAGTATGAAACGACGACCAATCAGTTTGGCTGCATTTGGCTGGATCTGAGCACACAGTATGGCTCTGAATACCTCAGAATTCATTCGACTGCTTCTGTCCTGTGTCAGATCATCAATAAACACTAGTGACCCAGTGCCACTGGCAGCCATGCATGCCCAAGCCATCACACTGCCTCCGCCGTGTTTTACAGATGATGTGGTATGCTTTGGATCATGAGCTATACCACACCTTCGCCATACTTTTCTCTTTCCATCATTCTGGTAGAGGTTGATCCTGGTTTCATCTGTCCAGAGAATGTTCTTCCAGAACTGTGCTGGCTTTTTTAGATGTTTTTTTAGCAAAGTCCAGTCTAGCCTTTTTATTCTTGATGCTTATGAGTGGCTTGCAGGGTGAAGTGAACCCACTGTCTTTACTTTCATGCAGTCTTCTCTTTATGGTAGATTTGGATATTGATACGCCTACCTCCTGGAGAGTGTTGTTCACTTGGTTGGCTGTTGTGAAGGGGTTTTGGGTCGCCCTCCCAGGGCCGTGGGGTACTCGGTACTGAGCTTCAATGGGAGATGACACGGCAGCTGGGACCCGGCCCGCGGCCCTGGGCGCCCATTGTATAAAGGGGAAAGTTTATAAGTGATTCGTGACAACACCTGTGGTGTTCGGCAATGTAGATGTAAGCCGACGCTGCAGACAGATCCTCTGGGACAGATGGTGTGGAGCAGCAGTGATGTTATAGCCCTCCATAGGCAGGGCTGTAGTCCCAGGGCAGTGTAGGTGAAGTGACACTTAGATGGTGTAGTGTCAGGCGCAAGGGATGTAGCAGTGCTGGGCAGGTGGGCGCAGGAATAAGTGGAGGACACCAGGGCATGTAGTTCCAAAGCTTTACTCACAGTCTGTTGCAGGTACAGGTGCCCGCATCCGTGCCGTGTCCTCTGGGACAGAAGCTCAGCCAACTTCCAGGCAAGATGAAGTACTCCTTTCCAACACTCCGCCAATATATGTGCCTTTTCTGAACGTCTCCTCTTATAGCGCCTTTGAATGAAGTACTCCTAGTACTGAGTTACACTGGAGTTCCTCCTGTCAGATGTTCCTATGAACTCTACTTGTACGGCAGACAGCTGTTGCCTGCTTCGGGGACTCCTTGCTACTGAGTCCCGGCTCACTAATATGTTGCTGTTGTGCCCCCAAGTCTTGTGTGGGAATAAAGTGGTCACTACTTCTATTCCTCCGGTGTCTGCTGCAGGACCATTAGTATCCGTACAACCTCAGGGACCGGACCCCGGCCTTGCGCTTAGAACTTGAAAAGGGTTTCTTTTCTAACCCTGGTTCTTGTTCTCTTATTCTCCTCACGTTCCGTGCTAATCCTTCTTCTCAATGGAGAATCAAGCTTCCCTTCTTTGTCTCTTTCCTGTGCCAGCAGACCCAGATCACTGTGGCCTGCTGCAGCACTTCCTTCTTCCATCCCTCTCCCGGGGATCTTCTCTTTCTCACACTCTGTCCTTCTACATCCTCACTCACTGACTGAATGAATGAAAAACTGACTGACTGACTCAACTCTTCCCGCTCTTTTGTGCGTACTAAACTCCACCCACCTCCCAGCACGTTTCGTGTTCCAAGCAGGGAGCCACCAAGGGGTGCTATGCTACACTCCAAGCAGGGAGCCGCCAAAGGTGCTTTGCTACACTACTTTGTGGTGTGGGGTGCAGGTGTTGGAGTGTGGTCAGGTGTCTCCACCTTACCTGGATGGTGGGGTACCACACCTCAGGAGGAAGTGCAGTACCTCTGTGGCGACTGAACCCTCAGGGGCGCCACAGTTTCTCTTCACCATGGAGATTATTCTGCGATCATCCACCACTGTTGTCTTCCGTGGGCGCCCAGGTCTTTTTGCATTGATGAGTTCACCAGTGCTTTCTTTCTTTCTCAGGATGTACCAAACTATAGATTTTGCCACTCCTAATGTTGTAGCTATTTCTAGGATGGGTTTTTTCTGTTTTTGCAGCTTAAGGATGGCTTGTTTCACCTGCATGGAGAGCTCCTTTGTTTCCTTCACAGCAAAACCTTCCAAATGCAAGCACCACACCTCAAATCATCTCCAGGCCTTTTATCTGCTTAATTGATAATGACATAATGAAGGGATTGCCCATACCTGTCTGTGAAATAGCCTTGGAGTCAACTGTCCAATTACTTTTGGTCCCTTTAAAAACAGGGTGGCACATGTTAAGGAGCTGAAGCTCCTAAACCCTTCATCCAATTTTAATGTGGATACCCTCAAATGAAAGCTGAAAGTCTGTTTTGTTTAAAATTCATTGTGGCAATGTCTAGAACCAAAATTAGAAAACTGTTGTCTCTGTCCAAATATATATGGACCTAACTGTATAGCACCTGTGAACAAAGAAAAATAAATAAAAACAAACAAAAAAACATGAGTCAATACCTCATGAGTTTGATGTCTATAGAACAGAAGTCAGAAAGAACAGTGACAGGAAGTTTTGGCACGCTGGGCCAGAAAAGAACGAATTAGGGCTGGAGAAGTGAAACTCTCAGATTGCCCTGATAAAGGAACTGGTCCACATATGAAACCCATTGTTAAAATGATATATTATATAATTGCTATATCAGTTCGGCAACTGATCTACAGGGTGGGCCATTTATATGGATACACCTAAATATAATGGGAATGGTTGGTGATATCAACTTCCTGTTTGTGGCACATTAGTATATGGAGGGGGGAAACTTTTCAAGATGGGAGGGTGACCATGGCGGCCATTTTGAAGTTGGCCATTTTGGATCCAACATTATTTTTCCAATGGGAAGAGGGTCATGTGACACATCAAACTTACTGAGAATTTCACAAGAAAAACAATGGTGTGCTTGGTTTTATCATAACTTTATTCTTTCATGAGTTATTTACAAGTTTATGACCACTTATAAAATGTGTTTAATGTGCTGCCGATTGTGTTGGATTGTCAATGAAACCCTCTTCTTCCACTCTTGACACACTGATAGCAACACCGCAGAAGAAATGCTAGTCTAAAGGGGGCAGATTCCTTGTAGGAATGCTCGGACCTGACACCCATAATGTGGTGGTGCACCATCTTGCTGGAAAAACTCAGGGAACGTGCCATCTTCAGTGCATAAAGAGGGCAACACATCATCATGTTGCAATTTCAGATATCCAGTGGCATTGAGGTTTCCATTGATGAAGAATGGCCCCACTATCTTTGAACCCCATATACCACACCATACCATCAATTATGGGTGGGTGTCAGGTCTGAGCATTCCTACATGAACAGTTTCCTGGAAAGTGGATTGGTTGTCGTGGGCCAGTTGAATGGCCACCAAGGTCTCCCAATCTGACCCCCTTAGACTTTTATCTTTGGGGTCATCTGAAGGCAATTGTCTATGCTGTGAAGATACAAGATGTGCAGCATCTGAAACAACAGATACTGGAAGCCTGTGCTAGCATTTCTTCTGCGGTCTTGCTATCAGTGTGTCGAGTGGGAGAAGAGGGTTGCATTGACAATCCAACACAATGGGCAGCACTTTGAACACATTTTATAAGTGGTCGAAAACTTGTAAACAACACACCATTGTTTTTCATGTGAAATTCTCAATAAGCTTGATGTGTCACATGACCCTCTTCCCATTGAAAAAAATAAAGTTGGATCTAAAATGGCCGACTTCAAAATTCAATAAATTTTGTTTTTTTTCTGACAAACAAAAATGGTTACAATTAAAAACAAACAGTGTTTTTAGACCTCAAATAATGCTAAGAAAACAAGTTCATAATCATTTAGAAACAACAATTCTAATGTTTTAACTCAGGAAGAGTTCTGAATTCAATATTTTGTGGAATAACCATTATTTGTAAAAACAGCTTTCATGCGTCTTGGCATGCTTGCCACCAGCCTTTCACACTGCTTCTGGCGCAAAAATGTAAGCAGTTCTTCATTGTTTGATGGCTTGTGACTATCCATCATCCTCTTGATTACATTCCAGAGGTTTTCAATGGAGTTCAGGTCCGGAGAATGGGCTGCCCATGACAGGGCTTTGATCTGGTGGTCTCTTAATTTTTGCCAGAGCTGTATGTACAGTATATATATTCCTTTAAGAAGACTGGAGGGCAAAACCCTGGTTCAATGAGCTGGCAATAAGTGTGTTGCTGATAGTTAACAGATTTTTTTTTTAGCAAAAACTATGGTTATGGTTTTATACTATGTGTTTCTGATTCAGATTACTAAGAGAATACAATCATAGACGTATAGGTTATAGAATCCGGTATCAGCTACTGACATAACTGAAAGCCACTACATCAATCTTGACGCTTCTTCATTTGTTGAACCTGCACAACTTCCCCAGTTCGTGAGTTGACCCCATTCAGGTTGGGTTATTTTGATTGCTGAGCTGTCACCACGTTATTTCTGACAGTTTTATTGTGAGTACTGTAGATTGTCTCTACTGAAATGCATTAACTTTACGGTGTCATCCATGTTAAAATATAAAGTACAGGCACAGATAATGAGAGGGCGGTTTTCTTGCTTTTGGAAATCTCCATATGATCTGCTGGTTGTCAGTGTAATTTCTGTGACCTTGGTTTGATTAGTGCTGCTATAATGAGCATATGACGCAAGGCTAATAGGTCAGGATGGCTCTAAATTGATTGCATTAATGGACAATTGTGGCGCAACCACCCACTCATTTATAAACCTAAACATGTTTATTCCCAAGTCTATAACCTTTGCTGGTTTTTGTCAATTAACTTTTAAAGGAGAGTTAGTTCAGTAAAACATTGTGTTTACAATGGCAAAGGCACTCAGGTGTGAAGGAAGAAGATGGATTGTGGAGAGCGGATGGTAGGTATTGCTTGCCCAGGGCATTGTTCCCTATGGTGTGCACCCTCTCCCACGGGCTAACACATCAATCCAAGGATGGAATGGTAAGCCAGGTAAAAGCAAGTTGGGTCACACCAGGGTTCCATCATGCTGCTGCAAAATTCATACAGGGATGTGTAATCTGCGCATGCCATAATGTGGGAAAAACAGTGAAAGTGCCACCAAAGTGCACCCCCAGGCCATTGTACCCTTTTCAGCGACTGCAGATTGATTTCATTCAGCTTCCAAGGGTAGGCAACTATGAATATGTGCTGGTATGTGTGGATCTTTTCTCGAATTGGCCAGAAGCATGGCCCTGTGCTCATGCAAATGCACGCACTGTGGTTAAAAACCTAATATCAGAAGTTGTTTGCAGATTTGGAGTGCCAGAGGTAATTGAAAGTGACCGAGGTAGTCACTTCACTTCACAGGTGTGCCAAGGAATCACTCGAGCCTTAGGGATGGAACAATCTTTTCACACTCCCTATCATCCTCAGAGCAGTGGCAGGGTGGAAAGGTTAAATGGTACACTGAAATTGAAAATTCAAAAGGCAATGGCAGAAACAGGTAAACCATGGACTGAGTGTCTTCCCATTGCACTGTACACTGTTAGGGTAACTCCCAACTGAAAGACAAGTTTAAGTCCATATGAGGTATTGTTTGGGAGACCTCCCAAGACAGGATTGTACTTTCCCCAGCAGATGCAGGCCTCTCATTAAAATATGATGGCCTATGTGGCCAACAGGTGTTGCAGCAAATTCATACGCGTGTTTTCAGTTCCCTTTCAGATCCGTCCTCTTTATTAGGCTCGCATGATCTTAAGCCTGGAGATTGGGTGGTAACGCGAAAGCACCTGAGGAAAAGTCTGGATCCTCGCTTTGAAGGACCCTACCAAGTCCAGCTGACCACACCTACATCTGTTAAGCTGGAGGGAAAAAACACCTGGATTCACGCATCCCACTGCAAGAAGTTCCACAGAAACTAAAAAGGATGGAATTTGGGAAGTACTATCCATTCTTGCTTCTCACTGTGATATTATCTATACAATGTAAAAAAGACAATGATGTCTTTGAACCATGGGATAATGAAGTATCAAAACAGTGGGCTAATAAATTTGTCCAGTACCATAGCTATATTGCCCAAGTCCGAAATTTATCCAATTGCTAGATTTGTTCTCATGCCCCCATTGCTGCAAAAACTATGCCATATTTCGTAACTCCACTGACAGAGGAAGAACTATTCAGAGGTGGGTGTTGGGAAATGCGGGCCCTTAACCTGGCTGAGCAGCAGAGTCAAACTTCTGCTGCCTTGCCTATTACAGGTTGGACAAAGCAGCCATGGTTTCAAATAAATCTTACTAGAAAACAGGAACCTGTAGATAAGCGACCAATCAATTTATTTGAATTTAAGGAATATGATGGAAACTGGGGAAAGAAGGCTACTGATAAAAATTATATTGGAAAAGTGCCCGAACAGGAGCTAAAACTTAGTTTTGCAGTAAAACCCCCTTTTTCTCTGGGAGATAAGCAAATTTGCAGTGATCAAGTGTGTTTAGAGCGATTCCTACATGATACTAATTTAACAAGGAATCATTTCTTCCTTTATGGTAATACAGCACAATGTACAGCAAGAGAGGCGGTTCATGTAGATGAAGAAACCAGAGAAGGTCAGTATGGAGATGGTGCAGCTGAAATGTCCATAAGCCTTAATACAGAACCAGAATGCCAGCCATTACGATATTATAGGGCAGTTACTACAGATTTAAATGACTCTTGTTGCCTTTACACTGACACTACCTGGTTGGTGTCAATAGCAATAGCTTTCCTTAATGAATTTCAGTTTGAATTACCAAAGGGAGTTTATATAGTCTGTGGAAGTAATGCATATAGGTGGATTCCTAAGGGAGCTGAAGGTGCATGTACACTGGCTAAGTTAGAGCCAGCCACCTGGGTATGGAATGAGAATGATTTCCCTTATAAAAATGTCCCTGGTCACATGATAGCAAAACGTAGTGCACCCTCTCCCCAGCCCCCCAAGCATTGAATGCATACCCCGTGGTATCTTAAGACTGGGATGGTTCTCACTGGTCCTTTGGGAGTTTTGTTTGGAACTCTAAGGAATGCTCAAATGATAGAAGAATTGGGTGATATCTTTGATAACGTAACTGAATATATATTTGATGCCATCAATGTTGAATCTGCTTATATGAGACAGCTCATTGTTATAACTAACCAACATTCTATGGTGCTTGACTATCTTACAACATCTCAAGGGGAATTCTGTCAGGTAGTGGGACCCGCATGCTGTCACTATATCGATCCATCCGGACTGATGAGAGTTACCCATGATATGGAACAAGCTAGCCTAATAAAGGAAGGAATACGGAAGGTTAATGCCTTGGAAGACCTGCCCCTCCCTGAATGGCTCGCATGGTTAAATCCTTTGAATCTGTTTAAAGGGATAGGCGGATGGATATCAGGAATAATTCATTTTCTAATTCAAGCAGTTTTTGTGATATTGGTTATTGCAGTAATGATAAGACTATTTGTTTTACTCATAAAGAAAATTCTTGGTTCTAATTGTAAATGTTTTCCAGGTAAACGTAGTGCTAAAATTGAGGTCGATTCAAAGATCAATCAAACACAAGTGATGACAACCTTCATAACCACTGTTCAGCGTGAATGTATATTCTGCAACAAGCAAACTTCAGTAGATTTGGCAGATTGTATGCATTGTGGAAAACCACTGGTTTGAGCAAAGACAAAGGCTCTTTGAGCAAAGACAAAGGCTCTACAAAGAACTACCACGATGAAGATTACATACACTATGGACTTTAAATGATTTAATATTTACTTATGAATAAAGATATAAATAAATACACTAAGTATACTAATATATGAAAAAATATATGTTACCATGTATTACAGTAATTATGAATATCTCATTACCATATACAAATATAACTCCCCTTGATATAGTCTGTATTACTCTGAGATAGGGCAATAAGTAGGATAGAAGTAGGGAGAGGAGGTATGATTTACAGGTATAATCTGAATGGATACACAGCAGGACTGGTATCCCATGATATACATAGGATAAGCCATGTATTTTGTGAAGTAGGGTTATCTTGCAGGCCTCGGATGAAGGCAAGGACAGACAGAACAGGTAGACAGATAATAAAAAGAGGGGAGTTGTTAAAGAAATGGTTATTCTTAGTTCTCTAAAAGTTAGAAAATAACTGAAAAACAACTTATAACCCATGACACTATTTTAATTGTTATCATCTGTCTACGTGGTTAGATAATTCTGCCAGTGGTCAGTTCCAAATTCCCCTCTCATTCCCAGAATGTCAAGGCCAAATATTTATCTGGCCAAAAAGCACTAACGGATATGGTTCCACGAATTGTTAAATTGACATAAGGGAAATGCCATAAATCCCACCTACTCCCCACACCCTCAATTAAATATATCTTATAACACATAATATACTCTGACATTTCTGTTATATAACTATCGTTCTTATCAATTATTGCGTAAGCTATCCACCATTTTGTTAATTGTTACACAATGTAACGGAAGTATCCATATTTGTTCATTTCCTCTTCTGTGATCCTATAAAAGATGCACCCATCTTAATAAAGGATGAGATTAACTTGAAAGACAAGCAACCTGTGTCTCTCTTTTTATTTCTCCACTCCTAGGATCCTAGGTAAGAGAAGCTCTAAGTGAGCTTTACCCGAGGTTGGTGACTAGAGAAAAATCCCGACGCTGACATATATGAAGTAAATAGTATACAGTATATAGCTACTTATATCATTAAGTACTGTACATTGGGGCAGATGTTCTAATGCGTCTGTGCTTAGACCTTCTAGGAAAATATTTGCTAGATTTATGCCATATAAACTTGCATTGTTTTAGAAACAAAGCAAATGCACCAAAAAGAATAAATGACGGAGCTTAACTTAGCATCTCTGGTTTTCTGGCTTGACATGGGGCATGGCTTAAAGGGAACCTGTCATGTCAAACAACTCTATTAATCTGCAGATATGGGGTTAATCTGCAGGTTAAAAGCTCTGCATCCGCCACACTGAAAGCCCAGCATCAAGGAGGAAATTGGCTATATTGCTCCTGGCAGCCTCCGGCTTTCAGTTATAGAGGCGTGGCTTCACTTATCGCTCAGTAAATACTGAGCAGCAACTGTAGCCACGCCCCAACACTAAGTTACAGCTGACTCAGCACTGATATACCGGTGAACCGCCTGTCAGTCATGGTTTCAGAACGCTATTAACTTTCAGATTAACCCCATAAATAAGGTGGTGTAAAGATAAATTTGCTGTATCTGGCACTTCTACCTATAATCCAATATGAGCTACTGTGAAGGCACAACTTTAGTCCCTTCACTCCGGTCTGTTCAACTCTGTTTTTCTCCACATCGGTCTTTGCAAGTGGTCCGGCATGCTCCCATGTGCAACTGGCTGTCAGCCACTGTGAACTCATCCAGACTATACAAAACCTTGCAGCTGGTATGGATGCACTGCATTAGACTCCTGCAGTCTCTCCACTAGCTCCTCAACACCTGCCACAGCCTAATGTGCAACATTTTGCTTTGAAAACAGTTTCACTTTTCCCTATGCCTGCACGTTTTAATGGCTATTCTAAAGCCTGCCAATGTTTGTGAATCAATGCAACTTCAGTTTTTCTTCTTACTGGTCTAAATTGGCATACATTTTTCTTTATACTCTAGTGATGCCTTGGCGTGGAATGTGCCACTGTGCCAATGGGACAATCCTGTGGTGCATTCTTTACAGTCTTTTCTGATCGCATTCCATTGAGTGTTTGGTGGACAAGGTCGCGTTCACTAAGCTGCTGATTCCATACTGCGGCTCAGACAAGAGATTAACTCAGCGGGATATTATGCCGTCCAGTTCCATAGGATAGGCTTGGAACAATGACAATGGCATTTATTGATATACGTAGGTGCAGATTACATGCATTTTTTATGCAATTCCACCTCAGAAACACTCTAGAAACAAAATGAACATATACCCTGCTATAAGTATGTAAAAAGCAGTAGGGCATATGGATAACAACATAGTGTACTTAGTAAACTACAGTACTTATTTTTACTTATAGCAGAGTATATGTTGGCAGTGGATTACTCTCTGTTGTGTCCAGCTGTTCAACAGTGAATACATATTTTTTCAGTAACCAAGATAACACAGCTTACAACTAGTATTTCTTATAGCTTAGGACTCATGCATTACTAAACAGTAGTAAATAGTAGTTGTTGAAATATATACAATAATAAGCATTATTCGAACACCCCCACACAATAACTACTTATCCTGTTAGTCCCACAGCTGTTCTTAATTCTTCAAAGTTGGTTCTTGGAAGTGGCTTTGTCATAACATCAGGTGTCATCTGGTCAGTATCGCAATAAACAAAATCAGTTATGCCACGTTTAATCACATCATGCACGTGATGATTTTTAACATCAATGTGTTTGGCTCTTGCATTGATCTTCTCACCATATGCAAATTTAACGCATTATTGGTTGTCTTCATAAATCACCGTTGGGTGAGTTGATGGCTTACCAAAATCTAGAGGTTCTTGAGAGATCTCCTTTAAAAGTGTATAATATTTTACACAAAGAAGATTTCTGTCCACTCATGTCTAGGCCGGAATTACATTTCCTTAATGAGAACATTTCACTACATTTTGTATTTTAAACTGCACAGCTCACTAAAGAAGGGCTGAATCACTGATTAAAATGTTTTTTTTTTCTGCTTCTCCACTGCTTTGCTGAGATATAAGTTTCTGAAGTTTAAATATTCAAATTTCCCCCTCAATCAAGTCCATGGTTCCAGGGATTCTTCTCTGGGGGTGTTTATGTTTCCCTTCTGTGGTGCTGCCTAATCATAAGAAAACTGCATTCTAGAACGGACAAAACCAAAAGCCCACATGAAAGGTCAGAACAGGAATTTTCAGCGTGCTGAGGTGAGGCTTCATGTGTCTCACTTGATCACGCTGAGAACTCTTCTCTCGTTGCTTCCTGTCATTACAGCACCAGGAAAATATGAGCTGTAGCATGGGAGCACCAGAAGATCATTGCATGAACAGTGTTTGTCACATAAAACGCTTTGAACCTACTATAGGTAAGCGTGCATACCATCCTTATTCCCCTGTAGCAGTTTCAGAGCGTTGAATGTGACAAATGCTGCTTCCACAATGATCTTCACTGCTGTGGCACTTTCATGATTCAGCTCCTTTCCTCTCCCAGTGCTGTATGATAGAATGACAGAAGGCAACAGGGATCATGTTGAAAAAGCCTCTATGGACACTTTCTGTGAGCTTTTGCTTATTTTTTTGATGGTACAACACTGCTTTCTTATGATTGGGCAGCATCATAGAGGGGAAAAAGTAAACACTCACAGAAAATAATCTTTGTTAAAGGCCGCTTGTCTGAAGGGCAAATTTGCATGCTGGATGCCCAAAACTTCAAAAGCACACATCTCTACAATGTAGTGGAAAAAATATTTAATCAGCTCTTCAGCCCCATTTTAGTGAGCTGTATAGTTTAAAATAAAAAATGTAGTGAAAGTTTCTTTATAATACAAGGACTTCAGCTAAGCTTCGCCTTGCTCAAGAAAGCAAAATGTATCTGTACTTCAAGACTAGTTATGATTCAATATGGATACATTTTATATTTCTTATTATTATATTACAAAAATATTTTCCCCTTTTTTCTACAAAAATAGGACCAACAATTTCCATTATGTCTTATTTTGACTGACACAAAGGATGATAATATTTTCCATTAGAATAGATAATAGCATGCAATCACAACTCCCGTAGGGTTCTCAGACCAGACATTTGTCAATAAAACACAAAGAATTCCACTTGTGTCTTTATCTTAAAGTCTTTTTGACCATTCAATTAATATGTAGGTCTGGTTTTTTGCGTATAAATTCTTTTTGTTGATTCAAGGTCATGCAATACTGTGGACCAAATTATTAAGTGTGCTAATATTTTCGCAGAATTCAGAGGAGTAATCCTGCGTTTTGGATACGTTCCAAAGCTGTTAATACATTCTGTCCTGACAATTTCTCCTTGTAAGTTACATTCCGGTACTGACATGACATTCCTGCAAATGAGATTCGGTGTGCCATAGCTCTGTATTAAGCATACTGTAGCATAATGTTTTATGATCCACCAAAGTATATAATCTTAATCTGAGCTTGAAATGTCCTTCACACTTAAGGAATTCTGTAAAACCCTTAGATTATGGTCAACTGTATATGTTTCATGAAGAGTTTGCTTACTAAGCTCTAATTAAGTTGTTACAAGCACCTAAAAATTTAATCATCTTCAATTTTAACTTGTGGATAAATAAAGACCAGATGGACATGGAAGGAATTATTTTAATGGGACTCCTAACTGCACAAGAAATGAGAAGTCCTGCCGTGTTCTGGACTGTAGTTGTCAGATGCTCAACTTCTCTTTCCAACCAGGAACCAGGAGGAGTAGTAGAAATAAAGACTATCTGAGAGATGAGGACAAGAAGGAAGGAATCACATTGCCAGGTATAGAGTGCATGTCCAATACAGACAGGATAGAGCCTTATATTGGAGAACACTGCAAAGAGACTCCGAGGGATTCAACCCCTGCTCCCATTATATTTGGAAAGATTTCCACTCCTATGCACCACACCATAAACCTCTTATTATTTTTGGCTTGAAAAAGACCATATGTGCCCAAAAATTTATTTTCTACCTTTTGTATGTGCTGTGAACCACATGGGAAGCGTCAGACGATGCAGAGGGGCTAGCTGGGACATGTAGTTCCACTTGCAGCAAATTTTATTATCAAGGTAACTGAAGTGGGTTGCTGGACCTATAAACACATCCCTTGTGTCCAGAACAATTGTCAATAGCGGAAGGGGACACTCACGGAGATGGTGTAGGACCCCTCAGGGGTGCTCCTGTATAGGTTATGTCTGGCTGCAGGTGTTGGAGCGCCTGTGATGTTTGTGCAGTTACAAGCAAAAAGACACATGTGTGTACATGTAAACATAACACTTGTGAAGGGAAACACAGGGTACAGTCTCTCTTTTAAAAGCAAAGTGGCGGTAATTCACAGAATAGGTTACAATGCATATTGTGCATATGAAAGAAAGTGTTTTCTCCTTATGAAACAAGCAGGTCTATGGCCTTTCAGGGTGGCGGAAGCACAGTTCTTTTCACATGCTTTTGTAGGAAATATTATGCACAGTCCAGGTAAAGATACACTGATGGAGGAACCTTCAGTTTTTGGCTCTCTAGTAGTGTGGAAGTGCTCACGGTTTAGGCCCTACCATTCCCTTTTGTAGGGGTAGTTCAGAGAAGGTTTGCGGCGTGGCAGATATGTGGACCTGGTTTTCAGCTGGAAGTACATAGGAAAACCATCGGGCAAGAAAGCACTTTTTCAGCCTTTTCTCTCCTGACTGAGACTTCACTCCTTTGTGGAGGCGACTATGTGGAGGATTATGTCCCCTCAGCAAGAACTGGAATTGACTTAGGGAGCAGTGGTGCTTCCTTGCTCTGTCTTGACTAGACTAAACTTGCTTTTATCAGCTTACAGGAAGTGCATTAAAACTGAGCTGGAGGCTTCTCCCAACCATTTCTATGGCAGCTTCTTGTGAGGAGAGTAATCACCTAACTTTCATACGCATACAGTGACCAGTAGATGACAGCAAAGCACAATGCACAATGAGCCCTCATTGTACGCATATACAGAGTATTACATCTCCTAATTCACAGCTCCCAAAGTAGGGCTGGCACACTGGAACAAATCTGCCACACGACAACTGTTTCACTCAGCAGCAGTAGAACGGGTACCACAAATGTGGTAACCAATAAAGAGATTCCTAGGAAGAGAATGACTCGTGCCTTGGACCTGCCTCCATTTTAGTTAAACCTCTGGTCAACAGTACATTCCATCAATTTGTAAAGATGAACTGCCAATATAAACTACCCACATAAACTTTCCAATTGTGCAACAAACAAGCATTTTTTTATTTGTCATCTGATTGGTGGTATGTTCACAAGTATTTCTATCAAAACGCGTTTGACTAATTATTAGCCTGAGTAAAAAATTAAAAAGGCAGAAATGTTTTATTGAGCTGTGTTGGAATATGTTTGGTGCAACAACTCCATTCCTGTCTGAGTGTTAAGTTGCTAGATTTGTATGCTGTTTATAAAGTTAGAACAAAAAAAACTCCCAGAGGCTCATACTGGGATAGCATGTGACAGTAGTTCCTGTTTTTCTATGTCTGTGTGAGAGAAGCAGCCTGCTGCAGATGATGCACAGATGGAGACACACAAATGATTTATTCCTGATCTATTAAGCTTATCATATATTATTCCTGTTTGTTCCTGAATAAAGAAGCTCTGTTGTCACACGCTTGGAGAATATCCTGAATAATCTGCTGCCATCAGATTAAGGGCCCAGAGTGACACAGAACCCCAGAGTAACACAGCAACAGAGGCCCAGAGCAAAAGCAGCACAGAGCAACAGAGATGTCCACTAGCAGTAATCCTGTCAAGTTCTCAGTGCCACACCTCAGTAACCAGAACTACCAGTCCTGGAAATTCAAGGTGAAGATGCTGCACATAAGAGAAGGTATGTGTAAATATGCTCAGGAACAAATGCCTCATCCATTACCAGATGATTGGCTAGAGAAGGATCAGAACACACAAAGTACAATCTCCCTCAGTGTAGATGATAATCAGATTGTGCATATATGCAAGTGTGCAACTGCAAAGGAGATGTGGCATGAGTTACAGAAAGTGCATGAAAGATCAAATCTCAGCAATAAGCTTTATCTCATGAGAAAGCTGTATCAGTCTAAGCTAAGTGATGGACAGAATATGCAGAACTATATAAGAAACACCCTAGAGATTGTGGAGCATCTCAGGGGTATTGGAGAAAAATTGAAAGATTTTCATGTTGCTTCACTTCTATTAGGTGGTCTTCCAGAAAGTTATGACACACTTGTGACTGCACTAGATGCATGGCCAGATGATGAGCTGACACTAGAGTATTTTAAAGGCAGACTTGTGGATGAATTCAAGAGAAAAACGCAGCATGTAAACAGCAGTAATGAATCCAGAGCAGAAACAGCATTAAAGACACAGGATTTCCCTAAATATAAGAGCAATCTAAGAGAAACTCGTGAATGTTTTGTCTGTAAAAAGCTTGGCCACCTTAAAGCAGACTGCAGAATTTGGAAAGCAAGAATGAGTCAGCTTAAAAATCAGAGCAGTCATCAAAGGGTTACGAGACAGCTGTAAAGGAAGATTCTGCATGTGTTGAAGCTGCATTTATTGCCAGTACAAGCCCATCTGCAAAGCATATATGGTGAATAGATTCTTTTGCAAGCAGTCATATGACAAATAACATGGATTTCTTCACTGAGCTTAATGAAAGCAAGTCAGAAAAGGTCATCTTAGCTAATGGTCACTATTTGACTTCAGAAGGAGTAGGAGATGTCTACCTCCACTGTCCAGTTTCCTCAGCACAAAGCAGAAAGATGCCAATAAAGGATGTTCTCAATGTTCCCAGCCTTGAAAGCAATCTTCTGTCAGTAAAGAAGCTCATGCAAAAAGGTAATGTAGTTACTTTTAAAGATAACAGCTGCATCTTCTCAAAGAAGGGTCACACTCTTGCAGAAGGAAAAATCCAAGATGAACTTTATCAGCTAAAATGCAAAGAGAGTGTACAGTGCTAGACAAGATCTACATAAGAACTGTATCCATGTATAGCACAGACATCTTGGGGACAGAGACCCAGAAGAAGTAAGGAAGCTAGTTCAACTTACAAATGATATTGAAATCAACCAGTGTAGTCAAATGATGAAGTGCACTAGCTGTCTAAAAGAGAAAATGTCAACTTGCAAGTATAATATGAACAAAGGTTACCTATAACTGACTAACTGAAAAAAACCCTATTAAAATATAACTTTTATTAAGTACAAAAATAACAATATAAAATTGCACAGATGTCCCCTATTATAAAGCCTAGTAAAAAACGGGCTATTGTATTGCTTGAAAGAGATAATTTGCTACAAATTTATATGTAACTGGTTCTACTGTGTGTGAGTGTTATGCATCTATTCAGACTGTCTGGACTTTCTACCTTTCCTCACATGTATATATGATTGTATAAATCTGCTTTACTGCATTGATGAAGATATTCTTAGCAAATGGTTACAGGCCATCTGGCTCTCTGTTTCTAATCTGTCGTCTTATAGGATTATATAGGAGATTAGGAATAGCCATCGCATGAGCGGGGGCGTCATTCTCGTATTTCTTAGGGTGCCAACCTCCGCACCTAGGTACGTGTTCAGATAGTCATTCTGTATAGCGCCAGGTCACCCTTTTCTTCACATCGGCTGAGTGAAATTGTTATCAGATGGTAGCACGTATTATCAATTTTTATACATCTTCTTTATGTCCATTTCCCCTTTTTTTTTCTGTTTTTTGAGGTTTTTGGGCTATAATAGTTTTGTGCAGTTTTTAACTGCTATTATTCAGGTTTTTCTGACCACATGATTGGATTGGCAGATTTAGCTGGTTAGATATGGTTTAACTGTTAGGCTGGAGTCACACACAACCATTAAAAAAAAGGTCCCATTTTAACGGTCCGAAATCACACAAAGGTATCTTAACCATTGATCCGCTTTTGATGCGATTTTTCTTAGTTGATGCGATTTTAATTGCATGTAAGGATCCATTTGACATCCGTCTGGCGAGATTTTCTCGCAGGGTAGCTAAATGGACATATAATGGAGCTCAATGACAGGTTTCCCCACACAAAGAATGAATAGATCTAGACACACATATATATATATATATATATATATATATATATATATATTCTATACATGTCATAGAGACACATTAATATATATATATTACAAATTCATACAGTTCATCATAGCAGAATAGCCGCAGAAACATTGCCGGCTTTTGTATAATTATTCTCCTGCCCGACATGAAATGACACATGGTTTACATATAGTTAACCATTTCATTTCATGTTTTTTTTGTTATGTCTATCACTATTAATTAGATGAGGGTTTGTGGTTAAAATTTTGGACTTGTAGGGGTTAATTTAAGGGGTTAATTCGTTGTATTAAATTGCAGGGACTCCTGCATGATGCTGATGACATGTATAAAATATATATATATATATATATATATATATATATATATATTTATGTGTGTCTAGATCTATTCATTCTTTATTTAACCGGTCTCTGTGATTTTACTGTATTGGAAGAATTGCCGGCTTTTGCTAAAGGACACCGGGT
The DNA here is from genome assembly GCF_039654945.1 of Dendrobates tinctorius. Classification (NCBI taxonomy): domain Eukaryota; kingdom Metazoa; phylum Chordata; class Amphibia; order Anura; family Dendrobatidae; genus Dendrobates; species Dendrobates tinctorius. The sequence continues at coordinate 27,636,656 of NW_027361673.1, read as the reverse complement.
GCAATTTTATCACAAGTCACACATCTAGTCCGTTTTTAGTCCCATTTTTTCTCGCCCCATAGACTTGTATTGTCGAATCCGATCCGAAAATCGGTGACAATCGCAGCATGCTGCGATTGTCTCGGTCCGAGGATCGGATCCGATCAAAAATCGCATGATGGGAGCTGCCCCATAGAATAACATTGGGACGAATGCAATGCGATTTTTAATCGCATTGCATTCATCCGATTTAATCGCCAGTGTGACCCCGGCCTTATACCTTATCTCTTTCCAGCAATACAATAGCCCGTTTTTTTACTAGGTTTTATAATAGGGGACATCTGTGCAATTTTATATTGTTATTTTTGTACTTAATAAAAGTTATATTTTAATAGGGTTTTTTTCAGTTAGTTGGTAAAAGAGCAAATGTCCAGAAAATCCTTTCCTAAAATAAGCACCTCTAGATCTGCACAGCCACTGGATCTGATACATACAGATGTATGCGGTCCAATGAGTGTTCAAACTCCTAGCAAGAAGAGATATTTTCTCACATTTATTGATGACTAGTACTCCAGATATACAGTTGCCTACCTGCTTCTCAGTAAAAATGAAGTTCCACATAAACTTGAAGAATATCTTGCTGTAGTGTTTAACAAATTTGGAAGAATGTCAAAAGCCCTGTGTGCAGATAATGGAACCGAATATACAAGTGGTAAGGTGCAAACCATTTTGAAAAAGGATGGAATCGTGTTCCAGACTACCATTCCATGCAACAAAGAACAAGATGGCATTGGAGAGAGAAAGAATCGTACTCTCTGTGAAAGTGGAAGAAGTATATTGTTTGATGCGAATCTACCTACAACGTATTGGGGAGAAGTCATCATGACAGCTTGCTGTCTTCAAAACAGAGTGCCAGGTAAAGCCACAAATAAAACTCCATATGAGCTATGGAACTGTGAGAAGCCTAACCTGAAGCACTTCAGGATATTTGGAAGAAAAATGTTTATGTATGTTCCCAAAGAAAAATATTCCAAGTGGGAATCACACGCAAAGCAAGGAGTCCTCGTGGGCTATAGCGAAACTCAAAAGGGATATAGAATCCTGCACCCAGAAACGAACACAGTAACAATCAGCAGAGATGTAGTGATTGAGGAAAACTCTGTATCGCTCAAATTCCATGAAGTTACACCAGTTATTCAACCCAAGAAGCAAGGACAAGAATTTCAATCACCAAACCCAGACAACGAAAAGGTAAACACTGATGTGTGGATAAGGTCTGAAGCCACCAAGGAAGACAGAGAAGAACCAAGTCAACCTCCAGTCAGAAGATCAGAAAGGCCAAACAAAGGTATCCTAGCTAGACACCTTTCTTATATGGTCAGAACACTTCCTGAACCAGAGCCACAGTCATGGCAAGAGATGCAAAAACTGCATGTCCACGAGAAGCAGAAGTGGATAAATGCTGTTAATGAAGAGATGGAGTCCCTTAACCAACTCCAGACATGGGAGCTTACTGAGCTACCACAAGGAAAAAGATCTATCGGACGTTAGTGGGTCTTCAAAAACAGATATTATTCAGAAGGTAAAGTTCACCGGTTTAAGGCAAGATTGGTCGCAAAAGGGTACTCGCAAAAGTATGATGAAGATTATGATGCTACATTTTCTCCAGTTGCGAAGCAAACCACATTCAGAACTTTAATGTCTGTAGCTGCAGTTCAGCAGATGACAGTGAGACATTTTGACATCAAAATAGCCTTCCTACATGGTGACATTGAAGAAGAGTTGTACATGAGCCAACCCTAGGGATATATTAAAAGGGGTGAAGAGCACCTTGTTTATAAAATGTAAAAATCTCTCTATGGACTTAAGCAGTCGGCAAGAGCTTGGAACTTGAAAATGAACAAAGATTTGATGGATGAAGGATTTAAAAGATCTCAAGCTGATCCATGTTTGTATATGAAAAATGTAGCGAAGGAGTGGATGTATGTTCTCCTATATATAGACGATGTAATCATGTGTCATCAAGATGAAAAGGAAATTGCAAAGCTAGGTGAAATTCTCAACCAACACTTTGAGACTAAGGACTTTGGAATTGTGAAATATTATTTGGGAATCCAAATCCAGAGAGAGGAAGATGAGCGTTTTCTTCTCAACCAAAGTTCTAAAATTTCCACAATCCTAAACCAGTTTGGAATGTCATATGCCAAAGGTGCGTCAACACCAGTGGATCCGTCCTACCTAAAGTTGGAAGGAGAAGAAGTTCTGCTACCCAGCAATGAGAGTTACAGACAAGCAGTTGGTGCGCTTCTGTACATATCAACCACAACTCTTCCGAATATCACAGTCACAGTTGGAATTCTCTGCCGATGTGTAAGCAAGCCACGCCAAAGAGACTGGAATGCAATTAAGGGAATTCTTCAATATCTTAAAGAAGCTCGAAGGCTAAATATTAAGATATCTGCATCAGGAGATCTCACTCTCAGAGGTTATGTGGATGCAGATTGGACTGGAGATTCAAGTGATCGGAAATCAACAAGTGGTTACTTGTTCAAGTTAGGAGAAAATTCAATTTCTTGGTCCAGCAGAAAACAAGTGTCAGTCGCATTATATTCTACAGAAGCAGAATATATATCTGCTGCTTATGCAAGTCAAGAAGTAATTTGGTTGAAACAACTTTTGGAAGATTTCAGCAAGCCATTAGCTCAACCAACAGTTATCTATGAGGACAACCAAGGCTGTATTAAACTTGCCAGCAGTGAGAAGATTAGTGCAAGGACTAAGCACATTGATGTAAAAATTTACCACTTACGTGATTTAGTGGAACGTAGTGTACTCCAGTTTGTTTATTGCGAGTCTGACAAGATGATAGCTGATGGTATGACAAAAGCCATTATCAAGAGCCAAGTTTGTGGAGTTCAGAACCGCAATGAGACTAACAGGATAAGTAGTTGTTGAGCGGGGGTGTTGGAATATGTTTGGTGCAACAACTCCATTCCTGTCTATGAGTGTTTAGTTGCTAGATTTGTATGCTGTTCATAAAGTTAGAACAAAGAAAAAACTCCCAGAGGCTCACACAGGGAGAGCATGTGACTGTATTTCCTGTTTTCCTATGTCTGTGTAAGAGAGAAGCAGCCTGCTGTAGATACTGCACAGATAGAGACACACAAATGATTTATTCATGATCTTTTAAGCTTATCATATATTATTCCTGTTTGTTCCTGAATAAAGAAGTTCTGTTGTCACATGCTTGGAGAGTATCCTGAATAATCTGCTGCCAACAAGCTGCAACTATTTGTTGTGGTAATTAGAGCTAACAATATTTTATTCTAACTCTAAACGGTTGTCCACTGCTGGAAAACCCCATTCTAATCAATTCAGGACCCTGCAGAAGAAAAACAGTCTATTCACATCTCAATCATCAGCGATGTTCCAGTGATGACGGCTCCGATGTTCCTGGTGGTGACATTGTTGTTTCACATGTTGGTTGCAGCCAATGATCGGCAGATCTTTTGATGTAGCTCTTTAATATTCTGTTTGGACTAAGTTCCGCTCTTATATAATAGTAAAGGTTTCAGCTGATGAATGGCTGCTAATTCATGTGACATTAGAATATCACACCACTGCCTGGAACAACGGAGCTGACGAATGTGGAAGGGCTCCACACCAGGAGGTCAGTGTACACTGTTTTTTACTTTACGTAGGGTCCTGAAGTGATTAAAATGGTGTTGTGCAACAGTGGAAAACCTTTTTATATTCACTCCTACCTACGAGTAATTCCTGTAAAAAGCATATAATGAATGGATCTATCGCTTAAGGAAGATGAATATGATTGGTTTCTTAAAGGTCTCCACATAGATGATACATTTCATAGCACTAGTATATCTGAAGAATCTAATACCATATTATGAAAAAAAATGAATGTGCTGTAAGTTGAGATAATAGACTCTGGCTCTTCTTCCACCAGCCATTCTTTCCATTAGGGTTAAAGAACAGAACAGCAGATTTCACATTAAATGCACAGACATAATTTTAGAGTAAATTAATAATGTTGTATTTCTAGCAAGACATACATCTCTGGTCTGCTTCTGTGTAATTAAAAATTCCATTAATAGTTGGTTGAATGAATCAGCAGTATAAAGAGATAATGAACACTTTGGCTCTATATTCCTCATTAAATATGCCACTTTTAGTAGGATTCATGCCATGCTTTTCAGCGCTGTGAATGAATATCTCGATGGAGCTTCTAAAGGATCTCCAGAGCTTTATATCATAGGTAGGTTTATGTCCATACAAATGCCATGTTTTTATTTTTAACAGGACAAAAAATGTTTTCCTGTTAAAAATGCATCTGATGCTTTCTATTAGGGTGTGCGGCGTCATTAACTTCAATGGAAAAAAATGAAACTGGGCAGAACAGTGAACTCCGGCTAATTTTACACTAGCGCTTTTTTGTGCTGCGTTAGGAGCGCACATGAAACGCATGTGAAAAGCGCATACAAACGCTTGTAAATGCTGCGTTTTTTTGTAGCATTATTGTGCGCATAACGACCAAAAATCGCAGCGTTTTTATGCGTTTGTAAGCGTTTTTCATGCGTTTGGATTTTTTATGCGCAATAAACTAGAGAAAAAAATCTTGGAAAATTCTTGCAACACACTCAAGCAATGGGAAAGCAGTGGGCGTGTCTAAAGGAAATTATTTATAGTGTAGGGTCGTGGGCCGGACTGGGGGGGTGGTCCCTCTGTATACCGCGCAGTGACGTACAGACACAAGAGAGAGGCACGTTTCGGGTGCAACAGGTCCAAGTTTATTTTCCACCGTCCGATTGACGGCCCTCACAGCACACCGCAATATCTCTCTCATGGCCCTCCGTGTCCAGGGCCACTTGACACACTGTACTTTACACCAGGGACGTATTTATACGTACCACCCCTTTTTCACTCTGTGACGATCCTGTCAGCTCAGTCACTGTGGCCGCCTTAGGCCCGTACACCATTAGCACTTTACTGGTCAGTTTCGTTGTTCCAAATACGGTGTCCTTCACCCCGTGCCTCGTCTATACTGCGGTTCTTCCTGTCAGGCCCACCCCCTGACATTCTCTCTCCTGAGTCCCCCTAGTTTGGTTTTCCTCACAGTGCACAAACTGTCATAGTCCTCCTGTCACTGGAGCTCCCCCTGGGGACTGGAACTTTCTGGAACCCTAGTTCAAATTTATATCTTTCCCGGTTCCCTTTAACTCCGCCCCCATGACCAACGGTTTCCTAAGCCCTAAGCTGATGTCAAGTCCTTTGTTCACACTCCTCCCTGCCCTCTAATGGTCAACCCAAGGTACTGCACGTCCACTACACTTTCTCAGCTGTTTCCCCACTGTAGTAACTGACACCGTCTAAACTGTGCAAACCTTCCCTTCTCTATTCTGACACGTCCGTCCATAAGGTCACCTTCCCTACACTCTCCATTCCTTTGTCTATTGTCGTCCTCGACAATCGTAATCCCTGCCTTTGTCGTTCTGAAGCTTCACCTACACTCTGTTGTCGGACCAGTTGTTGGGCCAAACCCACTACCTGCGGGGGTCGAACCATATTGGGAGCACCATGCTCTGAGCAGTCTACTGCTACTCACCAACGCGCACGCCACATGACAACTTCTTTCAAATTGGGCTAGGTACACCCATATTTTCTCTATGGCGTGTACCTTCCCCTACTCTCCCCTTCTGTTACCTTCCACTGTCCGGCACGCCATGATCGAGGCCTCACACCTATCAGATCATTGCCAGTGTCCACCTTCCTCCTTCAGGGGTGTCCGTGGTGTCGGGGACCTGACCTAGGACGGCTGTCTTTCTCACATCTTCCACCTCCTTTGTCTTTCTTTCAGTTACATGTCATGGTCGGCGTTTCGGTCTCCCAGACCCTCTTCACACATAGACCCCTCTTCGGATCTCACACTTCCCTTTGATCCCTCAGACCTTCCCTTACCCGGACCTGTTGCATTTTTTTGTGCATATTATACAACAAAACAATTTTACAATATCACAAGTACCCAATTTTTTATATATTTTTTCATTTTTCTTTGCTTTCAAAAATCAACCTACAACAATAAAACATCACATGTTCTCCTCCCCCCTTCCTTGGACATGGACACTCCCTCTGCTCTTTGTATCCCTGCTCTGTCAGGATATAACATTTAAAAAAAAAAACACATTTTCTATTAACATGGACGTAGCACTGTCCTGTGAACTGCACAACGGTGCCTTATACTCCTGACAGTCTAATCCACTTTTAGTGGTCAGAAGTGAGGGGCTCCACAGCCGTGGAGCTCCTGGAATACCGAGGGTGTCCACACAAGTCCTCTCCTGTGGGGGTTCGCATTCTTCGGGCTCTGCAATTACAGCCACCGCATAATAACCGCGGGGGCAGTATTCTTTGTAATACGCCACTACGTCTCCCTCTTGCAGAGCCCGGCCATGACGTACGGAGGTCACATTTAGGCTATGTGCCCACGTTGCGTGTTAAAACGCACACTTAAAACTGGACTCCTTCCCAGAAATCGCGTGATTTCACCGCGATTTTACAGCGATTCTGATCGCGATTTTGCCGCTATTTTCTCAATCACTTTCCAAGCGATTTGAAGCATCGCTTGGAAAGTGATTGACAGGTTGGTCACACTCGTCAAACATAGTGTTTGACAAGTGTGAGCAGCTTTTTACTATTGAGGCCGCCTATGCAGCATCAATAGTAAAAGATAAAATGTTAAAAATGATAAAAAAAATAAAAAAATCGGGGTATATTTACCTTCCGACGTCCCGCGCTGCCATCCCGGGCCTCAGCGTTCCCCGTAATGCCTTGCGAGACCTGTGATGACGTTGGTCTCGCGTTACTATAGCGATCTCGCGAGACCACGTCATCACAGGACCTTGCTGCAAGGCATTTCTGGGAACGCTTAGGCCGGGAATGCAGCGCGGGACGTCGGAAGGTAAATATACCCCGATTTTTATTTTTTTTTTTACAGGGGTATGGTACCCAGGGCCTGGAGGACAGTCTCCTCTCCTCCACACCGTGGGTACCAACCGCACATGAGACGCTTAACTTCCCGCATGGTGGGCATAGCCACATGCGGGAAGTAAGCGATTCTCATGCATTCCTATGGGTGCGGAATCGCGGCAATTCTTTGCGATTCCGCACAAAAGAATGATCATGCTGCGATTTTTTCCGTGATGCGATTCTGCCGCGGAAAAAAGCGCAGGATTAGCACAGCATGTGCGGAATGCCATAGGAATGCATGGGGTGCATTCTGTACACGATTTTTAAACGTTTTCGCAGCGTTTTCGTGCCGGAAATCGCGGCATAAACGCTTAAAATCACGTCGTGGGCACATAGCCTTAGATAGACTTTTTGACCAGTCTCATCCCGGATGAAGCCGTAACCCTTTGCAATGTTGGTGTACACCAGCCGTCCCCTCGATCTCTTAGCCGCCATACCTGCCTCTCCCTTCTCATGAAGCAGGTTCCATATCTCTTGCTCCTATGCCTTCTTCCCCTTAATAACCTTCGCAACCCAAACGGAGGGTACAGCGCAGGCTCTAGAGTCCGATGGACGGGGCTCCGCCGAAGAAGAGAGCAGGGCGGAGGCAGCCGATGGTTTCTGCGGCCCAGCAGCCGCTGGAGCCGAATGGCGGTTGGGAACAGCCAGGTTCTCGGTAGGCTGGGTCACGGGGCGGCCAAATAGGATGCAGCCGGTTCCAGTACCGGCATAACCGTGGCCGCCGGGTAAGCCGCACTTGACGTTTCAGCCGGGGCCGGGGTAGTGACCGATTTTAGAGCTGGGGTCACCAGCGGCAGGGGAAGCGCAACAGCGCCCTCTGGGATCAGGCTCCGCTCCGGCGGCACCGTGCGTGGTGTCTTCGGGCGGGGTGGTGCAGGACTCGGAGCGGGGGTCCTGCTCAATTCAGCATAGAGGGGCGGGCCTCTTGTGACCGGTCTCTCGGGTACACAGGCTGCCGCGAGCTGCAGCCGAATGGTGGGGGCCACTTGCAGAGTCACTGTCGGGGCCGGAGGATCTCTCTCCTTCCCCGGCGCCGCGGCCTCCGTTACTTCATCACACGGCTCCTTCCACAGTTTCTTCTCTTCACCCCACCGTCCGGCGGGGCTAACCTCCAGGCTCATGGGTTCCATGAGGAAGGTGCCAGGAAGGGCGCCGAAACGCGTAGGAAGGAATAAAGAAGTACTTTGGTACAACATCTTGCATCCCAGGTGATTTTGTGGACTCAGCAGCGCGGACTGTGGCACACCTTGCTTCCCATATTCTCTGGCAGTTTTTCCACGTTGGAGTGGTCGGTGGAGGTCCTGCAGCAGCTGATACTGTGTTATGTCTTCAAGCCAGTTGTGGGTCACACAACTGGAATAGGTGAGTGGAACTGCATTACACCACTCACATCGTAGTGTCACTAGTGATAGGGCACTATTGCGCCTCTTGTTCCCCCACCCTTTTTGTATTGTCCCAGGCTTTAAGACATCGGACATGGGCAGGAGGTTGTATGGCAACAACTTCGATTTCCCCATGCCACATCCTCTTCCCAACACTGAAGGTCCGCCACAGCCATTTGTAATGGTTGGTGATGAAGCGTTCCAGATGTTCCAAAACCTCCTCAAACCCTACTCCAGCCGGGACTTGGGCCTACAAAAAAGAATTTTTAATTACAGGCTGACCAGGGCCAGGAGAACAGTAGTGTGTGCTTTTGGTATACTTGTATCGAGATGGCGCATTCTTGGCACAGCTTTTAATCTTAAACTGGAAACAGTGGATGAGGTGGTCAAGACCTGTGTTGTTCTACATAATTTTGTAATTTCTCGAGAGCACCTGAACTTTGATCTTGATGATGTTGCTCCTAATCCTTTGCCAGAATTTACACAGCACCCTCTCAGGTCATCCGTTGAAGTTGGCCAAATGAGGGACCAATTTGAGGCCTACTTCAACTTAGATGTAGGATGGGTGGAATGGCAAGAGCAAATGTGGTAAAAAATTTTTATTGCATGTTGTTGGTATATTAATAAAAAAAACTTTTGATACCTGTACTGAGTGCATTCTCAGTTTTTACACTCCCAATACCATTAGCAAGTAGCCAGGTGTATCAGTGAATTTATGATGCTGTGTTTTGTGCATCATGAATTCACTAATACTCCTGAGTAGGTAACTCTCTACATTCGTGTAATATTGCACAAACTGGATACAGCAAGGTTCCACAATTTCAGTCCTCAAGGTCCACCAACAGATCAGGTTGTAATGAAATAAAAATAGGATTCCATACAACATGATCTGTTGGTGGCCCATGAGGACTGGAGTTGGGGAACCGTGCAATATTACAAGAATGTAGAGATTGCTGTGGAAAAGACAAGTCATGTAGATTTGTTGCGTTGACAACACATATCTCCAAGACTGACACAAGAACCATGTCGGTAATGGAGAGATCTGGTGGCAAAAACGCTAAGTGTACAGCGCAGTGTGTGTATTTGGCAATAGACACAGTAACCAATCCAGATTTTGTGAAAGCACAAGTGCACATTTATTTTGTACCAAAAAAAATATATATATATTTTATTAGGAATGACGTTTGAGGGAAGTTTGGGATACTTTGGGTGTGTGGAGAGACGAGGAACGACTGGAGGTTGAGGAAGGGGTTCTAGCAGAAGGGACGACGAAAGTACTGGGGGAAGGGAGCTCTGGAGTGGACAAGGAGGCATGTTGAGAGACATTAGGAGGAGAGGGTGGATGGACGAACAAAGTTTTTTTTTTTCTTTTTCTTTGGCGCAGGAATATCCTGCCCGGACCGACTGGCAGCCTGTGAACTCCTTACTTTTGTTGACCGCCTGGTGACCGTGGACTGTGGCGTTGCCCTGTAAAAAAGGGAATGCGGATCCCCACTTTGCTGCTCTGTGGTGGCGGTGCTGCTGCAAGTGGCAGTGGCGGTGCTCCTAGAAGGGGAGAAAGTTGGGTCGGTGCTCCGAGCAGGAGGCTGCCTGTCTGGGATCTCAGCCAAAGTTCTTTGGGGACTCCTAGGAGGAGAATTGGTGGCGGTTATCTTTCGATGAGGAGTGGTGGTGGTGCTCCTTTGATGAGGAATGGTGGTGGTGCTCCTTTGATGCGGAGTGCTGCCGGTGCTCCTTAGATGAGGAGTGCTGGCGGTGCTCTTTTGCTGATGAGTGCTGGTGGTGCTCTTTTGCTGATGAGTGCTGGTGGTGCTCTGTTTCTTAGGAGTGCTGGCGGTGCTCTGTTGCTTAGGAGTGCTGGTGGTGCTCTGTTGCTGAGGAGTGCAGGCGGTGCTCTGTTGCTGAGGAGTGCAGGCGGTGCTCTGTTGCTGAGGAGTGCAGGCGGTGCCCCTTTGGTGTTGACTGGTGGTGTCAGTGGCCCATGCAGGTTCTATGGTGCTTTGGCTCCAAGCTGGTGGTGCTTTGGCGGTGGTGGTGTATACAGGAGCAGCGCTTGACATAGTGGTGGTGGTGGAGTAGTGTCCAGCAGCACTCAGACTTGGGGTGGTGTAGTGGTGTCTGGCTTCGCTGGGAATGCAGGTGGCTGTGCAGTGGTATGCAGCAGAAGTCGGTAGTGTGGTAAAGCGATTCAGCGGTGGAACTGTTGGAAATGACACCACTGACTGCTGAATATACCGATTCTGCTGCATAGCCTGCAAGTAAGCAGTGTTGCAGGCCTGTAACACACTCAGCTGTTGCTCAGGTCTAAAGTGTTCCGCCATGCCCTGTTCAATTTTACTGAAAAAATGGTGCGCCGGTCTGTTGAGGTCGGCCTCCAGACGGTCAAGGCGCTGGTCGACAGAGTGGAAGCGGTGTTCCATGTGGTTAAAACCACGTTCCATCAGGGAAAAATCGCTTTCCATTCTGGCGGACAGCACCTTGAGGCTGGCCTGAAAGGCCTTGCTCAAGTGCATGAACTCGGGCATGACAGGCTGCTGGGTCACCACTGTGTCTTTGTACTGCTGGTCACGACTGTCCCACAATGGGATACGCTCCTCAACGAGGCGGATCAGGTGCTCGTTGTCGATATAGACTTCTTTGTCATCCCGTTATGGAACCTAGAAAAAAAGAAATATATTAGAATGTTTGTAATTTTGGAGAATGAAAAAGATAGAAAAAGAAACAGAGAAGAAGCAAGATAAAAGATGAAAATAAAGATAGAAAAAAAAGGCACATTATATACTCACATTGCGTCTCCTCGCCACGACTTGACTACGCTGCTCCCGCTCTGAATCGTCCCGCTCAGACTGCTCCCGCTCAGAATGCTCCCGCTTAAACCGCTCCCGCTCAGACCGCTCCCGCACTCCATCTTCCCTGCCTGTGTCCGATGTCTGTAAAGAAAGCAAAAATTAAAAACACATTTCTAGAGGCAGCTATACTTACCCAAAGGCAGCAAGATTGTCACCTCACGATCAGCTTGGGCCAGTTCTTGCTGAGATGGCGAATAGACCGATCCAGAAGAAGACATGCTGAAATGAAAACAAAATAAACATTAGTACATTATAAAATTGTACAGGACACACAGACATTATGTTGAAGAATACTCACATTTTGGCTCCTGAAGCTTGAATCCACACTTGGAAGGCTCTACTGGGCTTTTGTCTGCTCTCTGTAAGGCTGTCTGTAGAGTAATTGTCTGACCCTGAAGACACCTTCTTTTATCTACACTCCTCCCAAACAATGTTGCTTGTTTAGGGGGAGTTTTAGACAAGTGTCTAGACATTGTTTACTCAAAGCGTGTGCGCGCACAAGGCGCTGACGTGCGCGGTGCCAAGCGCTCGTCAGCGATCACATAGACTGTAATGCTATTTTTGGGCGCACATCGAGCGCACGCGATTTTTTTAAGTATGTAGGCGGAACAAAAAATGCAACATGTAGTGTTCGGCGCATCTGGGCGCACACCTGTAAAATGTGCAGCACACGCTAAACGCTGATGAGCGTGTACATTCGCAAGACCCTGCGATCACCATGTTAAAGATAGGGGAACATTGCGCGTGCGCCCGATAGCGCACGATGCGCTGTGTGATCAAGCGCTAGGGTGAATCCAGCCTTAGTACCATGATATAGCAGATATTTGACGTTAGAAAAAAATTAATATTTAAGATCCTCCCTCCCCCCATTAATCTTGAAAATAAAGAGGATGCAAGTAAACGCCTTGAAGATTTTAGAAGAGTGGGCCTAGTTTGGCCTTTCGCAGCTTACTAATTCTCCAACGCATGAAACTCCCTCGACTTGGTCTTCTCTCAGCTTTGTGCAGTGGATGATTTTGCAAACTCCCCTCTCCCACTCTCTGACCCCAACCTTCTTTCATTCTCTATCAAGAACTGCCAGGCCGCTCAGGTCACCCCCACTGTCCATACTTATAGAAACATACAGGCCATTAACACCCAGAAACTTATGAAGAACATGCAATCTTCATTGGCCCCTATCTCCTCCCTCTCATGTCCTGATTCTGGATTGAAGCATTACAATGAAACACTTCAAAGTGCCCTGGATGAATTTGCACCTCCTATACATAGAATACCACAACACAGATGGCAACAACCCTTGCACACTCTGCAAACACGTTTCCTGCAGTGGTGCTCCAGGTGCGCCGAACGTCTGTGGAGAAAATCCAATCTACACAAAGATTTCATCCATTATAAGTTTATGCTTAGAACATACAACACTGCCCTTCACCTCTCAAAACAAACCTATTTCAACACCCTCATCACCTCACTGTCCAATAACCCTAAACGTTTCTTTGACACTTTTCATTCTCTACTCAACCCAAGAGTACAGGCCCCAACCACGGAGCTTCGAGCTGACGATCTGGCTAATTACTTCAAAGAAAAAATTGACCAGATCCAACAGGAAATTATCTCCCAATCACCTCATACCATGCATTGTCCTCCCTCCCCCACTGCATCTAGCTCACTCTCTGATTTTGAACCAGTCACAGAAGAAGAGGTAAGTAGGCTCCTTGCATCTTCTCGCCCAACCACTTGCACCAGTGACCCATTTCTGTCACATCTCCTGCAGTCCCTTTCCCTGCTGTCACCACTCACCTAACTAAAATATTTTACCTCTCTCTCTCTTCTGGTATCTTTCCCTCCTCATTTAAGCATGCCATCATACATCCACTACTTAAAAAACCATCCCTCGACCAAAACTGTGTGTCTAACTATAGACCTGTCTCTAATCTTCCCTTCATCTCTAAATTCCTGGAACGCCTGGTCCACTCCCATCTTATCCTCTATCTCTTTGATATCTCTCTTCTCGAACCTCTCCAATCCGGTTTCCGCTCTTTACACTCTACTGAAACTGCCCTCACTAAAGTCTCTAATGATCTACTAACAGCTAAATCAAATGGTCATTACTCCATGCTAATTCCCTTGGATCTCTCTGCAGCATTCGACACTGTGGATCATCAGCTCCTCCTCACTATGCTCCGTTCCATTGGCCTCAAGGACACCGTTCTCTCCTGGTTCACCTCCTATCTCTCTGACCACTCCTTTACTGTATCTTTTGCTGGTTCCTCCTCTCATCTTCCACTTACTGTTGGGGTTCCTCAAGGATTGGTTCTAGGCCCCCTCCTCTTCTCTTTGTACACTGCCCCTATTGTTCAAACAATCAGTAGATTTGGTTTTCAGTACCATCTCTAAGCTGATGACACCCAATTATACGTTTCTTCTCCTGACATCATGCCTGCCTTTCTAGAAAACACCAGCGATTGTCTAAACGCTGTGTCTAACATCATGTCCTCACTATATCTGAAACTGAGCCTGTCAAAGACTGAACTCCTTATGTTTCCTCCCGCTACTAATGTACCTATTCCCGACATTGCCATTTCCGTGTGTGGTTCCACTATTACTCCCCAGCAACATGCCCGCTGTCTTGGGGTCATACTTGACTCCGAGCTTTCCTTTGCCCCCCCACATTCGATCACTGGCTCGCTCTTGTTATCTGCACCTCAAAAACATTTCTAGAATTCAACCTTTTCTTACTTTTGACTCCGCAAAAACTATTACTGTTTCTCTTATTCATTCTCGTCTCGACTATTGTAACTCTCTTCTAATCGGTCTTCCTCTTACCAAACTCTCCCCCCTCCAATCTGTCTTGAATGCTGCAGCCAGGATCATATTCCTCGCCAATCGTTACACCGATGCCTCTACCTTGTGCCAGTCATTACACTGCCTACCCATCCACTCCAGAATCCAGTACAACCTTATTACCCTCACCCACAAAGCCCTCCATGGCTCAGCACCACCCTACCCACGGCCCTCCATTCTGCTGATGACCTGAGGTTAGCATCCTCAATAATCAGAACCTCCCATTCCTGTCTCCAAGACTAAACACGTGCTGCTCCAATTCTTTGGAATGCACTTCCCAGGTCAATACGACTAGTCCCCAATCCCTACAATTTTAACCCCTTCATGACCTTTGACGCCACGTAGGTGTCATGAAAAGTCGTGTCAGAACGACCCATGACGCCTATGTGTCATCATGACTTTAAAGCCCCCCTGCGGGTCGGGTGACCTAGGTCACTGAAAGGTCACCCGACCCGCAGATACAGGGGGCTTTGTTCTTCACCACAGGGGGCATGGCTTCGCCCCCATGTGGCTACGATCGCTCTGATTGGCTGTTAAAAGTGAAACAGCCAATCAGAGCGATAGTAATATTTCATCAATGAAAATTGATGAAATATTACAATCCAGCCATGGCCGATGCTGCTGTAGCATCGGCCATGGCTGGAGACACCGATTCCACCCCCCCACCGGCGATCGCCCCCCGCAACTGAATGACAGCGGCGATCTGCCGCCGCTGTCATCATCTGCCCCCCTCCCATTCCCTCTGCTCCCCGCCAGCCTCCGATCCCCCCCTCACCCCCCCGGTACCTCCTGAGTCCCCCCATCCCTCCTGGTGTCCCTCGGGTCCGGATGATGGGCGCCGCCATCTTGGAAAATGGCGGGCGCATGCGCAGTGCGCCCGCCCGATTCTGCCGGCTGCAGATTCCATTCTTTCATTTTGATCACTCTCACAGTGATCAAAAGAAAAGAAAAAGTAAATAAACCCCCCGATTATCACCCCCATAGGTAGGCAAAACTAATAAAATAAAGAAAATATTTTTATTTTTCCATTAGGGTTAGGGTTGAAAAGAGGGTTAGGGTTGGAAAAAGGGTTAGGGTTGGAAAAAGGGTTAGGGTTGGAAAGAGGGTTAGGGTTAGGGTTGGAAAGAGGGTTAGGGTTGGAAAGAGGGTTAGGGTTGGAAAGAGGGTTAGCGTTAGGATTGGAAAGAGGGTTAGGGTTGGAAAGAGGGTTAGGGTTGGAAAGAGGGTTAGGGTTGGAAAGAGGGTTAGGGTTGGAAAGAGGGTTAGGGATGGAAAGAGGGTTAGGGATGGAAAGAGGGTTGGGGATGGAAAGAGGGTTAGGGATGGAAAGAGGGTTAGGGATGGAAAGAGGGATAGGGATGGAAAGAGGGATAGGGATGGAAAGAGGGTTAGGGATGGAAAGAGGGTTAGGGTTGGAAAGAGGGTTAGGGTTGGAATTAGGGTTAGGGTTGGAATTAGGGTTAGGGTTGGAATTAGGGTTAGGCTTATGGTTAGGGATGTGTTGGGGTTAGGGCTGTGGTTAGGGGTGTGTTGGGGTTAGGGTTGGAGTTAGAATTGAGGGGTTTCCACTGTTTAGGCACATCAGGGGGTCTCCAAACGCGACATGGTGCAACCATTGATTCCAGCCAATTTTGCGTTCAAAAAGTCAAACGGTGCTCCCTCCCTTCCAAGCCCCGACGTGTGCCCAAACAGTGGTTTACCCCAACATATGGGGTATCAGCGTACTCAGGAAAAATTGCACAACAACTTTTGGGGACTAATTTCTCCTTTTACCCTTGGGAAAATAAAAAATTGGGGGCTAAAAATTATTTTTGTGGAAAAAAATGATTTTTTCATTTTCACGTCTCTGCATTATAAACTTCTGTGAAGCACTTGGGGGTTCAAAGTGCTCACCATACGTCTTACGTTCCTTGGAAGGTCTAGTTTCCAAAATGGGGTCACTTGTGGGGGGTTTCCACTGTTTAGGCACATCAGGGGCTCTGCAAACGTAATGACGACCGCAGACTATTCCATCAAAGTCTGCATTTCAAAACGTCACTACTTCCATTCCGAGCCCTGACGTGTGCCCAAACAATGGTTCCCCCCACAAATGGGGTACCAGCGTACTCAGGACAAACTGGACAACAACTTTTGCGGTCCAATTTCTCCTGTTACCCTTGTGAAAATAAAAAATTGCGAGCTAAAAAATCATTTTTTGAGGAAAAAAAAATTATTTTTTATTTTCATGGCTCTGCGTTATAATCTTCTGTGAAGCACTTGGGGGTTCAATGTGCTCACTACACATCTAGGCAACTTCCTTAAGGGGTCTAGTTTCCAAAATGGGGTCACTTGTGGGGGGTTTCCACAGTTTAGGTACATCAAGGGCTCTGCAAATGTAACATGACGCCCGCAGACCATGCCATCAAAGTCAGCATTTCAAAATGTCACTACTTCCCTTCCGAGCCCTGACGTGTGCCCATACAGTGGTTTTCATCCTGTTACTCTTGTGAAAAAAAATTGCGGGCTAAAAATCTTTTTTTTTTTTTTTTTTTGAGGAAAAAAATGATTTTTTATTTTCACGGCTCTGCGTTATAAAACTTCTGTGAAGCACTTGGCGGTTCAAGGTGCTCACCACACATCTAGATAAGTTCCCTGGGGGGTCTAGTTTCCAAAATGAGGTCATATGCGGGGGGTTTCTACTGTTTAGGCATACAGGGGCTCTGCAAATGTAACATGACACCCTCAGACCATGCCATCAAAGTCAGCATTTCAAAATGTCACTACCTCCCTGCTGAGCCCCAACGTGTGCCCAAACAGTGGTCCCCCCACATATGGGGTACCAGTGTACTCAGGACTAACTGTACAACAACTTTTGGGGTCCAATTTATCCTGGTACCCCTGTGAAAATAAAAAATTGCGGACTAAAAATATTTTTTTTAAGAAAAAAAAATATTTTTTATTTTCACGGCTCTGCGTTATAAACTTCTGTGAAGCACCTGGGAGTTCAAAATGCTCACTATGCATCTAGATAAGTTCCTTAGGGTGTCTAGTTTCCATAATGGGGAAATTTGAGGGGGAGCTCCAAAGTTTAGGCACACAGGGGCTCTCCAAACACGACATGGTGTCCGCTAACGATTGGAGCTAATTTTCATTTCAAAAAGTCAAATGGCGCTCCTTCCCTTCTGAGCCCTGCCATGCGCCCAAACAGTGGTTCCCCCCCACATATGGGGTACCAGTGTACTCAGGACAAACTGGACAACAACTTTTGTGGTCCAATTTCTCCTGTTACCCTTGTGAAAATAAAAAATAGCGTGCTAAAAAAGCATTTTTGAGGAAAAAAAATGATTTTTTATTTTCACTGCTCTACGTTATAAACTTTTGTGAAGCACTTGGGGGTTCAAAGTGCTCCCTACACATCTAGATAAGTTCCTTAAGGGGTCTAGTTTCCAAAATGGTGTCACTTGTGGGGGAGCTCCAATGTTTAGGTACACAGGGGCTCTCCAAATGCGACATGGTGTCCGATAACGATTGGAGCAAATTTTCCATTCAAAATGTCAAATGGTGCTCCTTCCCTTCCGGGCCCTGCTGTGCGCCCAAACAGTGGTTTATGACCACATATGAGGTATTGGTGTACTCAGGAGAAATTGTCCAACAAATTTTAGGATCCATTTTATCCTGTTGCCCACGTGAAAATGAAAAAAACTGAGGCTAAAAGATAATTTTTGTGAAAAAAAAGTACTTTTTTTTTACGGATCAATTTGTGAAGCACCTGGGGGTTCAAAGTGATCACTATGCATCTAGATAAGTTTCTTGGGGGGTCTAATTTCCAAAATGGGGTCACTTGTGGGGGACGCTCCAGTGCTTAGGCGCACAGCAACTCTCCAAACGCGACATGGCAAGCGCTAAATATTCCAGCATATTTTCCATTCAAAAAGTCAAACGTGCTCCTTCCCTTCCGAGCCCTGCCGTGCGCCCAAACAGTGGTTTATGACCACATATGAGGTATCGGTGTACTCAGGAGAAATTGCCCAACAAATTTTAGGATCCATTTTATCCTGTAGACCATGTGAAAATGAAAAAAATTAGTGATAAAAGAAAATTTGTGTTGCAAAAAATAAAATGTCCATTTTTTCCTTCCACGTTGCTTTAGTTCCTGTGAAGCACCTGAAGGGTTAATCTCCTAGAATGTAGTTTTGAGTAGCTTGAGGGGTGCAGTTTTTAGAATGGTGTCACTTTTGGGTATTTTCTGCCATATAGACCCCTCAAAGTGACTTCAAATGTGAGGTGGTCCCTAAAAAAAATGGTTTTGTAAATATTGTTGTAAAAATGAGAAATCGCTTGTCAACTTTTAACCCTTATAACTTCCTAACGAAAAAAAAAATTGTTTCCAAAATTGTGCTGATGTAAAGTAGGCATGTGGGAAATGTTATTTAGTAACTATTTTGTGTCACATCCCTCTCTGGTTTAACAGAATAAAAATTCAAAATTTGAAAATTGCGAAATTTTCAAAATTTTCGCCAAATTTCTGATTTTTTCACAAATAAACGCAAAAATTATCAACCAAAGTTTACCACTAACATGAAGCCCAATATGTCATGAAAAAACATTCTCAGAATCGCTAAGCTGCGTTGAAGCGTTCCAGAGTTATTACCTCATAAAGGGACACTGGTCAGAATTGCAAAAAATGGCCAGGTCATTAAGGTCAAAATAGGCTGGGTCATGAAGGGGTTAAGCTTGCCCTGAAAACACATTTATTCAGACTGGCCTACCACCTCAACACATTACCCTAATCTATCCCTGTGTGGTACAGTCAAAAGTTTTACCATAACCATTGTAGGGATTCGCTCTGGTAGGTAATGGCAGGTCTGCAGTAACGAGGCAACACACAGGATTAAAGTCCAATGTCAGTGGCTTATTGTCACGTTGCAAGCAGCAGGTTAACAGAAAGTAAGGAAAAACATAAATATACTCCAGCTTGGAGACCCACTGGTCCCAGACTCACCCCTTGCAAGGGACGGGCTTAACCAAGCGGCTGCCAGGTCCGCGGCATCCGCCAGGGGCCATTCCCAGGGTTCTTGAGAGTCTGCCTGCTATAGTCCTGCAGCACGGGGATCCTGTATACAAGTTCAGGCTAAGTCCATCCAAGTTCCTGTAACTTCCAGACACACTCACCATGTGCCAAACACCAAACTCCAGTACATAGCCCATAACCCCTCCCACAAGTGAGGTAGCCATCACATTGACTGACCACGTGACCATGACATTATCGCAGGTCCTGTCTTTAGGGAAAAACCCGGCCAAACATTAATCTGCTGGGAGAAATGTATCTCCCATCCAGTAAAACACCCTTTACTGTACCACACCAGGTTCCCCGCATCATGTTCCCACATGCTTTATGCATCTATTAGCCCTCTGTGTCTGTGCTGTTACACACTTAACATTATGGCTGGTCCATACAATCAGGGCAATTGTTACCACCCACCTTTCGTGTCTCCCTTTTTTTTCCTCATAGA
The DNA here is from genome assembly GCF_039654945.1 of Dendrobates tinctorius. Lineage (NCBI taxonomy): Eukaryota > Metazoa > Chordata > Amphibia > Anura > Dendrobatidae > Dendrobates > Dendrobates tinctorius. The sequence continues at coordinate 27,617,075 of NW_027361673.1, read as the reverse complement.
CTGTAAGCTTGCGAGCAGGGCCCTCATTCCTCTTGGTATCTGTTATGATCTATGTGATTATTGTTATGCTGTAATGTCTATCGTCTGTACAATTTCCCTCTGAAATGTAAAGTGCTACGGAATATGTCGGCGCTATAGAAATAAAATTTATTATTATTATTAGTCCTTTCTGAACTAGAGAGCCACGTTCATCTCTGAGAGATGGTCGACGAGTGACATCAGATGCAAAGAAATTGAAGAAGATATATGACCTATGAAAAACAACTAGAAATGGCCCCAAATAACAAACAACATAGTATAGAGCTGTAGCAGAGGTGTAGAATGATCTTTAGCTGCATGAAGTGTGTCACTGCCAAAAATGCTTAACCCCTCCCCAATATGCGCTGTTCATACAGTATACATACATATGGCACCACAGGAGCTGCGTTCCTGAAAACTGCTGTATATATACAATGCTGCGATCCCGTGGGCTCATGCTGAGTGCTGCGACGATCGGGTGCGGGTGTCAGCTCTATGTGAGAGATGTCCTGGTGTACACAGGATAAATTGCACAACAAATTTTGGGGTCAGTTTTCTCTTGTTACCCTTGTGAAAATCCAAAATTTTGGGATAAAAAAACATTTTTTGTGGGAAAAATTAGAATTTTTTTATTTTCACAGGTCAACGTTATAAACTTCTGTGAAGCACCTGGAGCTTCAAGGTGCTCACCATAGTTCTAGCTAAGTTCCCTGAGGGGTCTAGTTTCCAAAATGTTGTCACTTGTGGCTTTTCCACTGTTTAGGCACATCAGGGGTTCTCCAAAAGCGAGATGGTGTCCGCTAATTATGCCAGCATATTTTAGAATGGTGTCACTTTTGGGTAGTCATAGGTCCCTCAAAGTCACTGCACATGTGATGTTTTGTAAATTTTGTTGTAAAAATGAGAAATCACTAGTGATCAGCGAGTATACTCATTGCTCGGGTTTTCCTGAGCATGCTTGGGTGTCCTCCAAGTATTTTAGAGTGCGCGGAGATTTAGATTTTTGTCTTATCTGCATGATTTGTGACTTGCAGACAGGCTGAATACATGTGTGGAATGCCTGTTTGTTAGGGAATTCTCACATGTATTCAGCCTGTCTACAAGTTGCAAATCATGCAGATAAGACGACGAAAACTAAATCTCTGAGCACGCCAAAATACTCGGAGGACATCCGAGCATGCTTGGAAAAACCCGAGCGACGAGTATACTCGCTCATCACTAGAAATCACTGGTCAACTTTTAACACTTCTACCCTCCTAACAAAAAAAAATGTTTCAAAAAGTGTTCTGATGTAAAGTAGGCAATGAAAATGTTATTATTATTAACTATTTTGTGTGACATGACTCTGATTAAAGGGCATAAAAATTAAAAGATTGAAAATTGCAAAATTTTCAAAATTTTCATCAAATTTCAGATTTTTCACAAACAAACGTAAGATATATCAAAGAAATTTTTACCACTATCATGAAGTACAATATCTCAGAATTAGTGGGATCCATTGAATCATTTTAGAGTTATTACCTGATAAAGTGACAGTGGTCAGAATTGAAAAAAATTAACCTGGTCAGGAAGGTGAAAACAGACTTCGAGGTGAAGGGGTTAACAAATTAACAGGATTAGAAAAAATGGACTGCTTTCTTTTTCTAAACACAACTTTAGTTCTTGGGTTGTGTTCGTTATTGTAGTTACCATTTAAGTGAAGCAAAGTAAAACTGCAATATACAGCTAATGCTCTGCAGTGTTTCTAGGGGAAAAAAGGTGACACCCTTTTTCTTAAAGGGTTTATCCAGGGATATTGTAGTTTTTTGGTCCATGGTAAAAAAAAATATGGAATGTAGTTATTAACTACCTGCCTGTTGTGTCCAGCGCTGACCTCTGCTAGCCTGGAGCATTTACAGACCACTCCTGTCAGCAATTCACAAGCTTCCCCTGACTTTATTTACAGCACAGTGGTTTCTCTTTCACTTTGCTATGCTGATGGGTCTCTTTTTATTATGTATATTACCAGCCCTTATTACACAGTGCCCTCTCTTGGTATGTATAACATTATTCCTTATGTATACGATTCTTTTTATTTTTGTTATTTCTAGGGCCATGTTCTTTATCACATATCGTTCTCTCTTGTTAAATATAAACTGAACTGACTGCTGATGGAGCATGGGAAAGCTTTTCTGATGGAGGTGGCTGATCGACTGGTCTTTCAGTCAGATGCTGTCCCATCAGCAGTCATGTTACATATAACAAGAGAGGACTTTATGATAAAGAGAGAGTGCTGTGACTAACAAAAATAATAAAAACACGCTATGTAAGGGATTGTGCTAAATATAACAAGACATGATGCTATGTAATAATGGGACAGCAGTGTAGATAACAAGGGACTGACCCATACATAACAAGAGAGGATGATATGTTAGAAGGGATGCCCCTTCCAGTAATAATGTCCACCATTCTGGGCCCCTTCCTGGGATAGCGTCTCCCAACCTGGTGTCCTTCTTAATATAATGTCCCCCATCCTGGTCCACTTCCTGATATAATCAGCCCTATCCTGGTTCCCTTCCAGGTATAAGGTGCCCCATCCTGGTATACATGTCCTTTATGCAGGTATATATGTCCCCCATCCAAGGATACATGTCCCTCATCCTGGTATACATGTCCCCCATCCTGTTATACATGCGCCTCATCCTCGTATAGATGTCCCCCATCCTGGTTGTCATGATCCAGGCCGGGTTTTGCATCCTGTCTCTCTTTCCCAGTCTGCTCATGTCAAGGGTTAACTTTTCTGTTCCTCGTTCTGGCGTTAGGTCGGCTATTTCTCTCCACTGCATCCTGCAGGCGGTGTCAGTTATAGTTTCTGAATACGGCGTGTGTAGCTGACTCTGTTTGCCCTAATTTGTCCTGCTGCTTTTTCTGACTGTACACATGTCTGCTTATTCCCCTCTTCCTGTCCCCTCTCTGTGTTCCCTTTCTCGTGTTTTGACTTCCTGGTATTTGACTTGGCTTGGACCCTGATCTGCTGTTTATCTCTTGTCTTCGGCATATCTGCTCTTATCTAATATTGACCCATTTGGCTTGTTTCTGACTCTGTGCTTGTTTATTCCTTTGGTACTGCGCTACAGACTAATATCAACCATACTTGTTTTACTATTCTGCTGCCACCTGGTGGTAGCCTCGCTGCTGCGCTGCAGGTCTGCTCTTGCTTTGTGCAGTCCTCCCTCCACTCTATTGGCATGTAACACAGAGAAACACGGTATAACAAACGTGTAAAAATACTCTGTTGTAAAAAATATATATATAACAGTAAATAGAAAGTGATAGTAAAAAGATGATAACAAAACAGGGTATTTATTTGATACGTTTTTTGAAAAAAATGTATACTAAGTCGCTCTATCAAACGTCAAGGTATACCCATCAGAGCAGTCCTTAATCGATATATTTAAAACCTGACCATGTGAATAGTACCTATATGAGCAGGATTCATAAAGGTAATGTCCGATGGGGACACGCTGTGTAAGACGGCTTTATATGTGAATGGCCCACAAGGGAGAGGTGGAGAACTCCCAACTCTTGCAAAAGCAAGAAACAAATTGAATACAAACGCATTGGTCATGCACACAGCGAACAAGTTGGTAGGACAGTGTTCACACCACCAAAAGGCTGAAACACAGAGAAACACAGTATAACAAACATGGAAAAATACTCTGTTGTAAAAAATATATATAACAGTAAACAGCAAGTGCTACTAAAAAGATGCTTTTGCAAGAGTTGGGAGGTCTCCACTGTGTTTTGCCCCTTTCATGGCATTTGTTTCCTGCCCCTACTTTTAAATTACCTTGTCAGCCTGGTTGGTGTATTACGGTACACTACTACACCCCTCTTCCCTGGGTGGGGGAAGGTTACTGACTGAGGGCGGATTAAGGCGCTATGGCAAGGTACGAGGGATTGGGGACTAGTCGTATTGACCTGGGAAGTGCATTCCAAAGAATTGGAGCAGCACGTGTTTAGTCTTGGAGACAGGAATGGGAGGTTCTGATTATTGAGGATGCTAACCTCAGGTCATCAGCAGAATGGAGGGCCGTGGGTAGGGTGGTGCTGAGCCATGGAGGGCTTTGTGGGTGAGGGTAATAAGCCAAGAACGTGAGTAAATGAACTGGAACTGCATTCATCTGTCTCATTGCCTTCTTCTTGCGCCAACCCCCTCAACACTGCTACACCTCTGTGCCTAACACTGCACATCTCCTTCTCCTCACTATCTCCTCATCTACACCAACCTCATCTACTCTGCCCTGGGACACAGCCCTACCTGTGGAGGGCTACAATATCATTGCTGCACCACCCCATCTGTCCCAGAGAAGCAACCCTGCAGCGCTGGTCAAACTGACCAGAAACCACAGGTGGCATCACGAATCATCTCAATGACTTTATCCCCATCACTCTACCCCTTTTACATTGACCGCCTGAGGCCACGGAATGGGTCATTGCCACTGTGACATCTCCCATTGTATTCAACGGGCTCTGTACCTAGTACCCCACGGCCTCTGGGGGCGAGTCAATTTTGGCATCACAAACAGGATGATGAAGCCCGGTACCACTGGATCCTGTGTGCTGAAGATTTATTGGACTTAAAATTGCTGAAAATGTGCAAAACAACCAAAGTGATAGACTGTAAAATGGACTCTCAAAATGGCCGCCGACGCAGTGTAGAAGGGCGTGACAACATGGGTGGTCCTAAGAAAAGAGCGTGACCTGTCCTGGGCCTCCCCTGCCTGAACTTCTATGCAACAGCAACATGGCCCACCCCCAGAGGGGTTCGTATACTGGCTTGCTATGGAGGCCGAGGAAGAAGACGCCGCCCCAGGAAGGAGGAGCAAAGCCCTGTTGCGGGAAAGGAGCCCAGGAAGGAGAGAGAACGCTAGGACGCCACGTTGGAGGAAGGAAGGATGGAGGCCTGAAGAGCACGAGGAGGCTGAGCTTGTCTTCCCCGGCACACTAGTTGAAGGCTCCGATCCTGCTTCCACGATGGACCGCCAGCAGCTGGAGGAAGAAATTGGCCAGCTGACCCACCGTCTGTGGCTGAAACAAGAGGCTCTGTGGACCATGAATCTGCAGCACGCCCAGGAGGGGCCTGCGCAAACGGTACCTCCACCACCGGTACCCGCCGCCGCTGCACCAGTTCTCCCCCAGGCAACACTTGTGGAACCTGCGGCTGTTGCGATGACATCGGCAGGACCTGTCACCACCTCCACGCTGCAACCGCTGCTGAGCGCTGCCGGCCAGGAGGAGTTACCCGAGGGCCTGGGAGCTGAAGAGAATATGGCGACTGCGCAGGTCCCACCGGAGGCCCCTGCAGACTCGGAATCAGCATCTGCTCCACCACCATCGCCGCCCGCTGACCAGGCAGCTCCATCAACCACCGCTGCCACCGGCTGCCGTCCAGTGCCCGCACCGGAGTCAGAACACCGTCAGGAGGCGCCAGGTATGACCACCGCCCGTGTGACTGGGGAGACCACTGGGTGCCCGTCTGCTCCAACGTCCGGGCAGGTCGTACTGGACCTAGTCTGGGACCGGGATACTAGACCCTGGGGGGAACACCTGAACCCCTGGCAGTGGTGTCCCTGTCCGCTGTGGGCAGAGGCCGACCCCAAGAGGTGGAGGAGGAAGAGCCTTATTACCAGCAGGCTATCTGCAAGCTGGCAGAAGAGCAGCGGGAGCGGGAGCAGCGGAGACTGGCAGTGCTTGGCCCTGACATGGACTGGAAAGAAAAGGCCCACGCCAGGCACTACGGCCCCCGGGACTCGGCCGGCTGGGGTCAGGTCCTGAACTTCAATCTGGAAAGGGGGTTTGGCTTCATCTCAGACCCCCAGAGGATCTCCGACCTCTTTGTCAGCCGGAGGGATGTAGAGTCCCACCTCTGGAGGGGACACCCTGCTCGTGATCTATACCCGGGAGAGTACGTCACCTTCACCCGGCACGAGGGGCTACGCGGCTGGTATGCCCTGAATGTGCGCTGCATCCTGGAGGAGTTTATAGCAGCCTACAAAATTGACAAGGCCTATGTTCCACCGGCAGAGGCAGTCTCCACCGTGGTATTTGTACCCAGCAAGGCCAAGCAGGCCACATCCACGGAAGTGAAAAACCCCTGGGTACAGGTTGCCACCCCTGCTGAACCACAGGCAGCTCCGGCTCAAAGACCAGCTGCCACCCCATTTGCAGGGGAGCCACCAATCTAACTCCTTGGGAGAAGGAGTACCTACAATTCGTCAATCCGCCAGGAGGTGGACACCCAGACAGCCTTCCCTGGAAGCAGCAAAAGAAGCCCGTTTCCACCACCCCAGGAGGAGAAAAGCATTAAAAATGACTGCAACTAACTGAAGTTACCCAGGAGGGTATTGGCACCGTTGAGCCCCATTGTTTATCTTGATTCCAGTTTTGCCTAATTTTTGGCATCAGTTTTTCCCCTTTTACACAGAACTGCAGTGATCATGAACATGAAATGATTCACAAACTTTCCTGTAAATAGTTTGCGCCTCTTAAGGTGCTCTTTCTTGGTTTTACATGAACCTTCTTCAAATAAGGACTACCTCAGACCTGGAGTTCTGCTCCAATTCCAAGGACATTTCAAGACATCCTGGCTGGACCAGTGTCTATATCACCCAAGAATGATTGCCCTTAATGTCTTAATAATTAATGCTTAGTATTTTATAGTGAAAGCATTTCTTCTACAAGAAGAGGTTGTAGTGGTAGTCTTTAATAAAAATGTTGATAGCAATGGAGCATAGTTATGGCATTAGAACAGATTTTCTATAGAATTTAGTTGGTAGTAATGTTTTAATTAAAAAAAAAAAGTGAAACTCTGAAAAAAAAAAATTTGAATTCCGGTGACGAACCAGGAGTTAGCGGTTGTCACCCATGGGTCTAGAAGAAACAGCGGAATGTGGAAATGTGAATGACAAAAGAAAAAGGTGTTGAAGTGAAAATGGTAATACTTGAACTGGTAGTGAACTTCTTAGCAACGGTTACTGCCAATAGCACTTTAAATTCGGTAAAATGTTAAATTATAGGTAGTCTGTTAACTTGTTCTGCAACGTTTAAGAATAAGTGCCTCCCATATTGGGAAGTTTAGTTTAAAAATTGTTTACTTGTTAAAATGCATTTTAAAAATGTTGTTTGTTCCTTATGTAACATCTTACTACTCATTTGGTACAGCCCGTGGATGTGCTGCGGTTAACGGAGGGGGTATGTGGCGCCCCTGAGGGTTCAGTCGCCACAGAGGTACTGCACCTCCTCCTGAGGTGTAGTATCCCACTCTCCAGGTAAGATGGTAACACCTGACCAGCCTCCAACACCTGCATCCCACACAAACACAGTAGTGTAGCAGAGCAACCTTCATGGCTCCCTGCTTGGAACACGAAGAGTGCTGGGAGGTGGGTGGAGCTTAGACTGCACATGAGAGCGGGAGAATGTTAGGATGAGGTCAGTCTGTGAGAGAAGATCCCCTGAGAGGGATGGAGTGAAGGAGGTGCTGCAGCAGACTTCAGTGACCTGGAGCTGCTGGCACGGGAAAGGGCAATAGAAAGCCTGATTCTTCAGAAGGAAGATAGTTTAGTACGGAATTAAGGAGAAGAGAACTAAGGACCAGGGTCAGAGCAGAACCCTTCCTGAAGTATGAAGCACATGGCCGGGGTCCGGTCCCCGAGGCTGTTTGTGAAACTAATGTTCCAGCAGCAGACACCGGAGGAATAGGAGCTGTGACCACTCTATTCCCACAAAAGACTCGAAGACACGGTGGCAACCTATGTGTGAGCCGGGACATGACGGATGGAGTCCCCGAAGCAGGCTACAGTCACTTGTCATGCGAGTAGAGTTCCAAGGAACATCTGAGAGGAGGAACTTGGGTTTAACATACAACTACAAGTACTTCAGAATAAGTGCTAGAAAGGAGACGTTCAGAACAGGCACACGAAAGGGAGAGCTGGAAAGGTTAACTCCATCTGCCTGGGAGTAGGCTGAGCCCCTGATCTGGAGACCGCAGCATTGAAGCGGGCACCTGTCTGTGCCAAGCACATGATTAAAAGAACTGGAAGTACAGTTGGGTCGCCCTCCCAGGGCTGTGGGGTACTTGGTACCGGGCCCGATGAGCTTCAATGGGAGATGTCACGGCAGCTGGGACCCAGCCCGTGGCCCTGAGCACCCATTGAAACAAAGGGGAATGTTCGGTGTGCTTATGATTATTAAAGTTTATGAATGAATGAGTCGTGACGCCACCTGTGGTTTTCGGCAATGAAGATGTTAATCCGACACTGCAGACAGATCCTCTGGGACAGATGGTGTGGTGCAGCAATGATGTTCTAGCCCTCCACAGGCAGGGCTGTAGTCCCAGGGCGGTGAGATGAAGTGACACATAGATGGTGGAGTGTCGGGCGCAGGGGATGTAGCAGTGCCGGGCAGGTTGACGCTGGAATAAGTGGAGGACACTAGGGCATGTAGTTCCAAAGCTTTACTCACAGTCTGTTGTGGCACAAGAGCCCGCATCCGTGCCGTGTCCTCCGGGGTCAGGAGCTCAGCCAACTTCCAGGCAAGATGAAGTACTCCTTTCCAACACTCCGCCAACTTATGTGCCTTTTCTGAATGTCTCCCTCTTAGTGCCTTTAGTGAAGTACTCACAGTACTGAGTTACACTGGAGTTCCTCCTGTCAGATGTTCCTATGAACTCTACTTGTACGGCAGACAGCTGTAGCCTGCTTCGGGGACTCCTTACTACCTAGTCCCGGCTGACTATCGTTGCTGTTGTGCCCCCAAGTCTGGTGTGGGAATAAAGTGGTGACAACTTCTATTCCTCCGGTGTCTGCTGCAGGACCATTAGTATCCATACAACCTCGGGGACCGGACCCCGGCCTTGCGCTTAGAACTTGGGAAGGGTTCTCCTCTAACCCTAATCCTTAGTTCTCTTCTCCTCACGTTCCGTACTAATCCTTTCCTTCTTATGGAGAGTCAGGCTTTCTATCCAAGTTCCTTTCCTGTGCCAGCGGACCCAGGTCACTGAGGTCGGCTGCAGCACTTCCCTCATCCATCCCACTCAGGGGATCTTCCTCTGACTCTGTCAGACTGACTAAATCCTAAACTCTTCCCGCTCTTTTGATGCAGACTAAACTCCACCCGCCTCCCAGCACGCTTCGTGTTCCAAGCAGGGAGCCACGAAAGGGTGCTTTGCTACACTACTGTGCTGTGTGGGATGCAGGTGTTGGAGCGTGGTCAGGTGTCTCCACCTTACCTGGATGGTGGGGCACCACACCTCAGGAGGAGGTGCAGTACCTCTGTGGCGACTGAACCCTCAGGGGCGCCACAAATTCATCTGTCTCATTGCCTTCTTCCTGCGCCAACCCCCTCAACACTGCTACATCTCTGTGCCTCTGCACCATCTCCTTCTCCTCACTATCTCCTCATCTACACCAACCTCATCTACTCTGCCCTGGGATACAGCCCTACCTGTGGAGGGCTACAACATCACTGCTGCACCACACCATCTGTCCCAGAGAAGCAACCCTGCAGCGCTGGTCAAACTGACCAGAAACCACAGGTGGCATCACGAATCATCTCAATGACTTTATCCCCATCACTCTACCCCTTTTACATTGACCGCCTGAGGCCACGGACCGGGTCATTGCCCCTGTGACATCTCCCTTTGTAATCAATGGGCCCGGTACCGAGTACCCCACGGCCTCTGGGGGCGAGTCAATTTCACCAAAAGCCCCCTATACAGTATGATGTCCACCACAGCCACCTATACAATATGATTTCCCCCACAGACCCCTATACAATGATGCCCCCCACATATCCTATATCGTACGATGCCTCCATAGCCCAGGTATAATGTCCCCCACAGCTCCCAGTATAATATTCCCCACAGTCTCCGATATAATATGATGTCCCCCACAGCTCCTCTTGTGATAGCCCCCATAGCCAGCCCATCTTTTGTACTCCACAGCCAGCTCCTCATTTTTCCCCCACTGCCAGCCCCTATTATGTCCCCTATCCATGCCCTCTTATGTTTCTGCAGCCAGCCCATTTTATGTTCCCCACAGCCATCCCCTCATATGTCCCCCACAGCTCGCCGCTATGTCTCCCTCAGCTACCTCTTCATATGTTCCCTTCATCCGGCTCCTCTTGTGACCCCCATAGTCAGCCCCTCTTATGTACCTCACATCCACCCCCTCTTATGCCCCCCATAGCCAGCTCCTTTTATGTCCCTTACATACAGCCCCTCTTTTGTCCCCCATTCACTGGTAAAATATCATGAGAAAAAAAAATATATATACTAACCTAATCCAGGCTCCCTGTACCCTGCAGCCACCATCTCTTCTTCTTTCTTGTACAGCAGTGAATGCTGGATGACATGATACGGTGATGTTGTCTGACGTCCCCTGCGTGCATCGTCCCCAACAGTCAGCAGGCTGGAAGTGGCCTGCGTTCTGTAGGAGCTTGTCAAAGAAGGAAGCTGATTACAGCTCCTCTGCTATTGTCCTGGGTGAAGTGACTCAATGCAATTGTATTTGTGTTTTACAGACACAAAAACAGTTGAGTGCAGTGGGGGAGCAATGACCGGGGTGCAGGACAGAGATGGATGAGCGGTCATCTTATAGCGGCCAAAACAGGTGACAGGTTCCCTTTAACTCCTTGATTTATGCCTATGAGGTTTTTAGCTGAAGTCAGGAGATCTGGTGGTCAGGTTAGTTCTTCTTATGCAGGCACAATATACGTTTCATGGATGTGTAAAACTGGCTTCAAGGGTTTTCAATATTAGGCCGGAGTCACACTAGAGAGAAATATGGACGAGTACTATGGTAGAAAAAATCGCATAGCACTCGAACCAATGTTAATCTATGGGGCAGCTCTCATCATGCGTTTTCTCTCGCCTATATTATACATGCGGAGGAAATCGCAGCATGTTGCGAGTTGCACCTTATTACGGCTGAGACTCGCCAATGCAAGTCTAGGGGCGCGAGAAAAAAATGGATTACACACAGTCCATGCGTGTGACTTGCAAGAAATATGCACCGGTGTCTTTTAGACAAGCCGGCAATTCAGTGCGCTATACTGTAAAATCACACTGACATGTTAAAATAGAATAGATAGAATACATGTATACACATAGTATAGGTATATATATATATATATATGTCATTGACGCACATATATATATTTATATTTCATAGAGATATAGATGATAAATCCAAAGGGAGTTCGTAGCTATATTCCGCGCTGCCGCTTTAGACAAATTCCAGGAGAATGCTGTATGATTGCAGTGGTTTTATTCTACGCGTTTCAGGGATCTCATGCCCCCTTCATCAGGAAATACCACAAAATACATACAGGTATCACAGACATAAATAGGTTTGGAAGGACGCGGCAAAGTGAATGAGTGACTTCATTAAAGATAAGATCGCAGGCAGCTTTTGTGTTCAACGCGTGACACACAAGTCTTGTGTGTCACGCGTTGAACACAAAAGCTGCCTGCGATCTTATCTTTAATGAAGTCACTCATTCACTTTGCCGCGTCCTTCCAAACCTATTTATGTCTGTGATACCTGTATGTATTTTGTGGTATTTCCTGATGAAGGGGGCATGAGACCCCTGAAACGCGTAGAATAAAACCACTGCAATCATACAGCATTCTCCTGGAATTTGTCTAAAGCGGCAGCGCGGAATATAGCTACGAACTCCCTTTGGATTTATCATTTCTTCTGGTCACTGAAGACCTGTGGATCTGCTGCAGCCGCTACCTACACGCTCTTATCTCATCCTAACCAGGTGAGCATATTTCAAGATATACTGTCCTTTGTAACGTGGAAAAGACCCTATTGCGCTTTTGTCTCCCCCCTTTTTTTTGCAATAGAGATATAGATAGCAGAATAGGTGAAAATTCAATTGTCAGCATCTGTAAAATCATTACAGAACCCTGCAGTATATGAAACACATGGTTTACATACAGTAAACCATTGCATATCTGTTAGATTTATATATGTCCCTCATTAATAATGTTAGCAGTGTGTGTATGTAAAATTTTTAAGCTGTGTTAAAGGATTAATTCACAGGAAAAACTTGCGTGGGCTCCCGTGCAATTTTCTCCACCAGAGAGGGCAAGCCAGTGACTGAGGGCAGAATTAATAGCCTAGAGAGGGACCATTGTTTTTGCCCCCCCACCGGCTAAAAAAAAATCTTTCCCCAGCCACCCCAGAAAAGGGGCATCTGTAAGATGCGTCAATTCCGGCACTTACCCTCTCTCTTCCCATTGCCCTCTAGCGGGTGGCATATGGGGTAATAAGCCTCATTGACTATCGCTGACGTCACTTACGCTGCGCTGACTCCCCGCCTGACCTGCGGTGAACTGACAGCGTGGGAAAATGTTCAGAAACTTTCCCAACCTAATCAGTTCATCTCCGGTCAGGCGGGGAGGCTGCGCAGGCAGCTTTTCATTCATTCCTCTGTGGTTTACAGCCGGGCCAGTCGCATTAGCACCGCTCCCGGTGGTAAATTATTTAACCCCTTCAGATGGATTGCAGCATGGGACTTGACTGTATGGCGGATAGGTATGGGATATTGTTGCTTTTTTATCTTGGATTTTTTACAGGAGAACAATGGCTTTGATTGGATTGGGAGTTAAACAAAGATGAAAAAAATGTGTGTTTATTTGTTTCATTAAAAGTCTTTATTCCTAATGTGTGTGTGGTTTTTAACCCTTTCAGACTATTGGATTAATAATGGTAAGGTGTCTTATTGATACCTCTCCATTATTAACTTGGCTTAGTGTCACCTTACAATAGCAAGGTGATATTAACCCCTTATTACCCCATATTCCACCCGCTACAGGGCAATGGGAAGAGAGAGGGTAAGTGTCAGAATTGGCGAATCTTACAGATGCTCCTTTTCTGGGGTGGCTGGGGGCAGATTTTTTTAGCCAAGGGGGGCCAAAAACAATGGTCCCTCTCTAGGCTATTAATTTCTGCCCTCAGTAAATGGCTTCCCCTCTCTGGTAGAGAAAATTGTGTGGGAGAACACGCAAGTTTTTTCCGTGAATTAATCCTTTAATTTAAGACCTACTGCTCCTAAATTTTACACACACAATACTAACATTATCGTTGAGGGACATATATAAATTTAATGGATATGCAATGGTTTACTGTATGTAAACCATGTCTCATATCCTGTCGGGTTCTGTAATGATTTTACAGAAGTCGGCAATTGAATTATCGGCTATTCTGCTATCTACATCTGTTTGAAATATAAATATATATATGTGTCTCGCTGACATATATATATATATATATATATAGACTGTATATATGTTTCACGATTATTTGAGGTCATGGATTCATTATAAGTCCATTTTGCAAACCGGCGAGAAAATCTCGGATGCCATGCAGATGTCACACGGATGCTTAGATGCAGAAAATCGCATCATCGAATTGCACACGGATGACATATGAATCACTGTTCAGGGAACATTTCTGCGATTCTCGTCCGTGGAAAACGGACTGTATTGTTATAGGTTATGTGTGACTGAATATATTTAAATGAAATTGATTTTTATATCAGTATACTCAACTTATCAGAATTTGGTCCTATGACTGCTGCCCCTCATGTCAAATAGAAGAGCCAGACATCATACATATAAGTAAGTAAGAAGATGTGAATTACCAGACAGACTAAAAGAATGAAAATGTTCAGATTTTACCAGTAATGTGCCACGGGTTTGTATAAACCATCACCCTGTTTCTATTCTTGAAGTTTTCTTGTCAGATCTATTCAGCTGGTATAGTACTGGGTGAGATACTTTGCCCAGCTGCAGAAATCTGATTTAAATGGATTGTTTTTTCTGCTCTAAAGAAATTGACATAATTTACTTTAGAAAAATGATGTGATATTCTGAGCACCTGTGGCCCCAGCCAAGAATATGCTTTTCATATTCCAATAAAGCCTTCACACAGAATATCACCTTCAAATACAGTTAGAAAAATCTATTGTGAAGAAGTGACAAACACAATCCTGAGTGACAAGATCAGTGCCACATGCAAGGAAGATGGGAATCAGTCACAAATAATATAATTCATTAACTTGTGATAATGCAGGAAGATGTTTCCAAAACACAAAATCTAAAACATGGTTATGTGAGGGAAGATGCCTTGCAATTGTGACCACCAAAATAGGATGTCATAGCCTTCTCCAGTGGCTTACAGTGGTTCTGTCATTTCCAGGGTTGCCAACTGTCCATAAATTCCTGGACAGTCTGTAAAAATTGGGTACTTTTTCCCCCTGTCCAAAAAAGAAATTAAATGTGTTTGTGATTTATTTGAAGTTGGAGAACAGTGTACACATTATTATGACAGTAAGGGTTCATACTCATTTGTGAGAAAAACGGACGAGTGCAATCCGTTAAAAAAATCACACTGCATTCTGACCAATGTTATTCTATGAATCCCTGCTCATCTTCAATTTTTTTCTCAACTCAATGACGCTCGCTGTTAGAACTTTTCCCTTGGCGCTCGCGCTGACGTAATTGAGGTGAAATGAGTTCATTGGTGCTGAACTCCGATGACCTTTCTGCCGACACTGTGAGCATGAGAACTTTCTCACTCTTGTGGTGACGTCAGTGAAGTAAAAGGAGTTCATTGGATATGAACTCTGTTCAACTTAATTACGTCACCAAGAATCACTGCACTGAGCAAGCACGTGTAGCTCAGTGTCTCTGCTGGATGGCAAGCTGTATTGTCGCATCACACAACAATTCAGCCTGCCATCTAGATGAAGAGCTAGATGCACCACGGGACAATTGGAGTATCTTCACATCAGGGACAGGTGAAGATGATGTTGCTTTATTATTTATTTTTTTTTTTACAGGGGACATGGACTTCAATGGTTTGGCATAAAGGTGAGTATAAATGTTCTTGGTTAATTTTAATTCAATAAAAGGAGTCTGTGTCATTTTTTAAAAATCGCATTGCAATCGGATCGCATACGCATGTAAATAGGATGTCATTCAGATGTTAGTTGAGAAAAATCGCATTGTACTGGCATGAAAATCGCATGACAATTGCATGACACTCATCCCACTTTTCTGGACTGATATTGGACCTTTTTTTTACGGTGTTGGGTATGAGCCCTATTAATCATACTTGGAGAGTGTTTTCCTCACCTCGATGACTTCAGCCACATCTTTCTTTGATGGAGCAGTGGAGATGTTGATCTTGTGGTATTCAGACTGAATGTCCATAATCTGTGACCCTTTAGCAATTGTATCAAACGACCTAGCAATCCCAAAGTCTCATTTAGACATCCTGTATGTGTTTCCTACTTTTCTCCTGCTATCCAGTCTGCTTAAGAGAATGCAGTTGAATGGGGTCCCAATAGTTTTCATGGCCTTAAAATGGCCCAGGAGATCCTGATATTTGAAGCTGGTCAACCTCCTCGCAGAAGACCCCTAGGGCCTCTCATATTGTCCAGATCTGTTTTCCCTGGGTCCCCTCTTCCACCCAAGTTCAGAGTCACTCAATTTAATAGCATGGCTATTGAGGGCACAGTCCTGAAGTTTTTATCCTCTCTGATAAAGTGACAAACTATGGTAAAAGCATGAAAGCCCATCTCATTGCATATTTACTATCGCACCTGGAAGGCCTTCTTTTGTTAGTGTGAATCCAATGATGTTACCTTTGTGTCTTTCTTACTTCTTCTCTTCTCTATTCCACAATCCATTCATGAGTTTGGTCTGGCTGTTACACTCTCAAGACTCATGTCTCCGCATTATCTATCCTTTTTAGTGAAACCTGGATGCCAAGCCTCAAGTCCAGACCTTCTTCCATGGTGTGGCTCACTCAATGCTCCTGTATCAAACTTTAACTTGTTAATAGGTGCTTTAAAGTCCCCTCCTTATGAGCTGAACATGGGCATCTCTCAACTCATACGTAGGAGTAGTGGAGATGATGCTCTCCTCTCTGACACTCCAAGTAGTTAAATGTATTTTATAGTAATGTATGTTATGATTGGGTCACTGAGGAGGAAAGCAAGACCAAGCTCAGCCACAGAAAACCAGAGAGGTTGGTAACTAACCGGATTGCAGACCCCTGATCCTATCCACACAACTAGCAGTAGCTGTGGAGCGTACCTACGATGATTCTAGATGCCTCGACACAGCCGGAGAACTAAATAAGCCTAAAGCAAGAAAGGGGAAATCTAAACTGCCCCAGAGCAGACCCCAAAGGAATAGATAGCCCCCAAACATATACTGTCGGTGAGACAAGATGAAAACACAAACGCAGGTAGGAAAACAGACTGAGCAAACAATGGGGCCCACACTAACTAGACAGGACAGGAAAGGAAAGACTCTGTCTGCAATCCTGCAAAAAACCCTGCAAAAAATGCCCAACATGTCTGATAGAAAAAATACTGAAGTCACTAGACTTCGCCCACTATATCAGCACTCTAGTATATTCTGAAAGCAGAGCAAAAAGAGGCCAATCTAATAAGGGACTAAAGCAAACTGGCACAAACAGTAACATAAGGATGGAAATTCAGCACAGCCCCAGCCGGGGCTGGCTGACCACACAAAGCTGAAATAGACAAAACCAAATCAAATGTGAACACTAGCAAAAGAACACTTAGCTTGAGCATGCAGGGACTGAGCTGGAAACTAAGACCTCAGGAGGCAGGAAAAATCACCAGCAGGGATAGAGGGAGTCGGCTGTCTTAAATCCAGTCAGAAACTCCAGATCTCCAGTCATCCTCCTCATTATCAGGTGGCTGGCCTCTGTTAATTAGATCAGCTCCATTACCTCCAGTAACCACCAGAGGGAGCCCGGGAAGAGAACTCTCGACCCCTCTATCAATATAACCAGCTCCACTACCTTCACTAGTAACCAGAGGTAGGCCAGAAAGCGAATTCACAACAGTACCCCCCTTGAGGAGGGGTCACCGAACCCTCATCCACGCCACCAGGCCGATCAGGAAGAGCTCGGTGAAAAGCACGAACCAATCTATCGGCATGAATGTCAGAAGCAGAGACCCAAGAATTATCCTCCTAGCCATAACCCTTCCATTTGACCAAGTACTGGAGTCTCCGTCTAGCCAAACGAGAATCCAATATTTTCTCTACCTCATATTCCACATTGCCTTTAACCAATACAGGGTCAGGAGGTGCCGCCATAGGAACTACTGCCTCCACAAACCTCTTCAACAGAGATTTATGAAACACGTTATGGATCTTAAGCGGAACTGGAAGAGCCAATCGAAAAGAAACAGGATTAAGAATCTCCAAAATCTTATAAGGTCCATTGAATCTTGGCTTGAACTTTGGAGACGCAAATTCATAGGAATATTCTTTGACGACAACCAAACCATATCACCCACTTTAAACCGGGGACCAATGGTCCTATGCCGGTTGGAAAACCGTTGGGCTTTTTCCTGAGAGAGGGACAACTTATCCACCACTTGTTCCCAAATCTCCTGCATTCTCTCTACCACAGTGTCCACACTTGGGCAGGTCGAAGATTCCACTTGCCCTGAAGAAAATCGAGGCTGAAACCCAAAGTTACAGAAAAAGGGCGACATCAAAGTGGCAGAACTAGCTCTATTGTTTACCGCGAATTCGGCCAAGGGCAAAAATGAGACCCAGTCATCCTGATCAGCAGATATAAAACATCTCAAATAGGACTCCAAAGTCTGATTTGTTCTCTCAGTCTGCCCGTTGGTCTGAGGATGAAACGCAGAGGAGAAAGATAACTGATTTCCCAGTTTGGAACAAAAAGTTCTCCAAAATCTGGAAACAAACTGGACTCCTCTGTCTGACACAATGTTCTCAGGAATCCCATGCAACCGAATCACCTGTTGTAAAAACAAGGGCACCAACTCTGAAGAAGGTGGCAAGTTTGGGAGTGGTACAAGATGGATCATCTTAGAAAATTTATCACAAATCACCCAGATAACAGTCATTCTCTGAGAGACAGGAAGATCAGAAATAAAATCCATTGAGATATGGGTCCATGGCCTCTTGGGCACCGGCAGGGGCATCAACAACCCACTAGAACGAGAACAGGGTTTAGACCGAAAACAAGTCCCACAGGACTGCACAAAATTCCTGACATCATGAGACAAGGCAGGCCACCAAAAACACCGACTCACCAAATCTCTGGTACCAAAAATACCTGGATGACCAGCCAACGCGGAGCAATGAATTTCAGACATTACTCTCTTCCTCCACTGGTCAGGAACATACAATTTTCCTGGGCACGTCTCAAATTGGGTGAGTGGCGGAAAGAACTACCCCCTCATTTAGAATGGTAGTAGGCTCAGTTAGATTAAGAGAATCCGCAAAGAAAGTCCTAGAAAGGGTGTCTGCCTTAACATTCTTAGTGCCCGGAAGAAAAGAGGCCACAAAATTAAAACACGTGAAAAACAAGGCCCACCTAGCCTGTCTAGGATTCAAGCGTTTGGCTGATTCAAGATAAATCAAATTCTTGTGGTCGGTGATGTCTAGCTCCCTCCAACCAATGTCTCCACTCTTCAAATGCCCATTTCATGGCCAACAATTCCCGATTCCCCACGTCATAATTACGTTCAGATGGGGAGAATTTTCGAGAAAAGAAGGCACAGAGATTCATTTTAGAAGTCACCGGATCTTTTGGGGACAAAACGGCTCCTGCATCAATCTCAGAAGCATCTACCTCCACCTGAAATGGAAGTGAGACATCAGGTTGCCGTAGAACCGGAGCAGAAGAGAATCTCCACTTAAGCTCCTGAAATGCCGAGACTGCCTCTGGAGACCAATTCACCACATCAGCGCCCTTCTTGGTCAGATCAGTCAGTGGTTTGACAATATTAGAAAAATTACCTATAAATTTAAGATAGAAATTAGCAAAACCCAAAAACTTCTGGAGATCCTTCAAAGAAGTGGGCTGAACCCAATCATAAATGGCCTGTACCTTGGCCGGGTCCATTTCAATAGCCGACGGAGACAAAATAAATCCCAAAAATGAAATCCTCTGTACACCAAAGAGGCATTTTGATCCCTTAACATACAGGGAATTTTCCCTCAAAATCCGGAACACAGTCCGGACATGTTCCACATGAGAATCCCAATCACTGGAAAAGATCAAAATATCATCCAGATAAATGATCAAAAACTTATCCACAAAGTCCCGGAAAATATAGTTCATAAAAGATTGGAAGACAGAAGGGGCATTAATGAGCCCAAAAGGCATCACCAGGTACTCAAAATGTCCCTCCGGAGTATTAAACGCCAGCTTGACCTCAGGGGGGAAAATAAATCAGAAATCAGGGGAAACTGGTACTGATATTTAACAGTGATTTTGTTAAGGGAACAATAGTCAATACAAGGCCTTAATGAACCATCTTTCTTGGCCACAAAAAACCACCAGCACCTAAGGGTGAAGAGGATGGTCTAATATGACCCTTCTCCAACGACTCCTTGATATAAGATCGCATAGCATCATGTTCGGGTACCGATTGTCAGGAACCCCGCACTGCACTTGCACACTGAGCCAGTGCGGGTGTCCTGAGTACAAAAACAGTGCTCAAAGATACCTGTGGAGCAGGGCAGCAGCGGTGACGATGCGTGCTTCAGAGTATCAGGACCTGAAGCACATGACTGCTGGGGGCATGACCTAAGCTCCACAGAGCTAGGAGTTGCAGGGAAACTCCTAGAAAGGTAACTACAGGACAGTGTTACCAAGGGGCATAGATAGAGACAGAAACCAGATGAAGCCAGGGTCAAAGTACAAGATAGAAATACAGTACCAAAGGGTTAGACAGAGCGAATAGTCAGGACGTAGCAATAGATCAGAAAACCAGAACGGGCAATAGACGGTACAATAGGGACAAACTGTAACGGAGTAACGATAGCCAAGCCAGGAGGTCAGAACCAGAAAAGACAATAGTACCAAAACGAGAGACGGAGTACAGAGTGAGGGAACAGACCAGGTCATACACGGGAAGCAAACAAGCAATGCAGAAAACACGCACACCAGGGGTCAGACACACCAGAACAACAGTATAGCTGACAGAGAACCCTGGTAAATAGTGAGTATAAATACCCCTCCCAGATCCAGAAAGAGGCCACGAACACTTTACCCTGTGAGTGCAGGGCAAGAACCCTGTTCAAACCATGACAGTACCCCCCTCTTAACAGGGGGCCACTGGACCCCCAGGCTTGTCTGGGTATCTGGCGTGGAAAGCCTGCACCAGACGATCGGCATGCACCAAACTGGCTGGAACCCATGACCGATCCTCCAGAGAGTACCCCTTCCAGTGTATCAGATACTGGAGTCTCTGGCGTACCCACCGGGAGTCAACAATGCATCCTACTTCATACTCCAGCTGCCCCTCTACCAGCACTGGCGGAGCATTTGATGAGGGATCCTCTCTCACCATCCACACAGGCTTTAACAGGGACCTGTGGAAGACATCAGAAATTTTAAAGGAGGTGAGCAGCTGCAGTCGGTAGGCTACTGGGTTAACAACCTCCACAACTTTGTTTGGGCCAATAAACTTGGGGCCCAGCTTTATAGATGGTATCTTAAGCTTGATATTGCGGGTGGATAGCCACACCTTCTCCCCTACTGCAAATGCTGGACCTGGCCCCCTCCTCCTGTCAGCAAACCACTTATAGTTTTCCTGGGCCTAGGAAATATTCCTCTGAACCTCCCTCCAAAGAATTCTAATACGTTTTGTCGCACCCTCAGCTCCAGGACAACCTGAATCCATGCGGGAAAACTCTCCAAAATGTGGGTTAAACCCATAGTTGATCTGAAAGGGAGACTTCCCAGTAGATTGACTCACACGACCGTTGAATGCAAACTCTGCCATGGGCAATACCTCACACCAGTCCTCCTGCCTGGAAGAGGCCAAGCATCTCAGAATCTGCTCCAATGATTGGTTCGTGCGCTCCGTCTGTCAATTAGACTCTGAGTGGTAGGCAGAGGAGAAGGACAATGAAATCCCCAGCTTTTTGCAAAAAGCCCTCCAGAACCTGGCTACAAACTGTACCCCTCTGTCTGACACCATATTCATAGGCACTCCATGCAATCGAATTATATGCTGCATAAATAAGCGGGCCAGGGTTTCAGCAGATGGTAACGCGGGGAGAGGTACAAAGTAGGCTTGTTTTGAAAACCTATCCACCACCACCCATATCACCGAGTTGCCCCTGGAAGGAGGAAGATTAGTGATAAAATCCATGGACAAATGTGTCCATGGTCTATCCAGAATTGGCAATGGCACCAACTCCCCGGCCGGCCGGACCTGAGAACTTTTAGAACGAGCGCACACCCCACATGCAGTCACAAACTTTTTAATATCTGTTACCATAGAGGGCCACCAGAAACCCCTCGCAATTTCCCCCCGGGTAGCTGCAATCCCAGGGTGAGCACTCAACATAGAATCGTGAAATTTCTGCATAAGTCCGAGATGGAAACGGTCCGGTACAATTTACCCGGGGGTTTACCACCCGGAGCCCGAGCCTGGACCTCCAAAATCCCTCTCTGTAACTCAGATGAGATTTCGGCCACCACTACTCCTGGCTGATGAATGGAGGAGGGAGGTTCTGGAGGGGACACCGAATCAAAGCTTCGGGATAAGGCATCAGCCTTGATGTTTTTAGATCCCGGGCGGAATGTGATGGTAAACTGAAATCGAGAAAAAAAAGCACCCACTGAGCCTGTCTGGGGGTCAATCTCTTGGCAGACTCGATATAGGCCAAATTTTTGTGATCAGTGATGACTGTAATGGGATGAACAGCCCCCTCCAGGAAATGCCTCCATTCTTCAAAAGCCAACTTTACCGCCAACAGCTCTCTATTGCCAACATCGTAATTTCTCTCGGCAGAGGAAAATTTTTTCGAGAAGAAGGCGCAAGGGCTCAGATTAGTAAGGGTAGGAGGGCCCTGAGACAAAACTGCCCCCACCCCTACTTCCGAGGCATCAACCTCCACGACAAAAGGTCTTGATGGGTCGTGTTGTACCAATACAGGGGCTGAACAAAAGCACTTTTTTAATGTCATTAAAGAATTTTTTGCAGCTACAGACCAATTTTTTACATCAGCTCCCTTGAGAGTGAGGTCCGTTAGAGGCTTTACCACCTGCGAGAAGCCCTTAATAAATTTCCTATAAAAGTTGGCAAAGCCCAAAAATCGCTGCAACCCTTTCAAGTCATGAGGCTGCACCCAATCCGTAACAGCCTGGACTTTCTTAGGATCCATGCGGAACCCCTCCCCTGACACAATCAACCCCAGAAAGGATACTTCTTGCATGAAAAATGAACATTTTTCCAACTTGGCATACAAATGATTCTCCCTCAGTCTCATGAGAACCATCCGCAAATGGTGCAAGTGAGATTGACTGTCCACCGAGTACACCAGAATGTCATCCAAATAGATAATCACAAAACGACCAATTAAATCAGAGAAAATTGCATTGATAAAATTCTGAAAAACAGCAGGAGCGTTGGTGAGACCAAAGGGCATAACCAAGTTTTCGAACAGCCCTTCAGTCGTCAGGAATGCTGTTTTCCATTCGTCCCCTTCCCGGACTCTTATAAGGTTATATGCCCCACGTAAATCCAGTTTAGAGAACCACTTGGCCCCGGTGAGTTGGTTACATAGATCAGGAATTAGGGGGAGAGGGTATGTATTTTTCACAGTAATTTTGTTTAATTCCCGAAAGTCGAGGCACGGCCGCAAACCACCATCTTTTTTCTTAACAAAAAAGAAGCCCGCCGCCACAGGTGAAACAGAAGGCCTAATATGCCCTTTGCGGAGACTGTTGGTAATGTACTCCTTCATGGCTAGACGTTTGGGCTCGGACAAATTGAACAGGTGAGCCTTGGGTAACTTGGCTCCAGGGACTAGATTAATGGCACAATCAAAGGGTCTATGTGGTGGTAGCGCCTCAGCCTCACTTTCAGAAAATACGTCTTCAAAATCTTTCAGATACTCCAGAATACCTTCCAGATCGACAGACGACACTGACACAGATTTTACTGGGGTGACAAGAGTTGTCAAGTTACAACAAAGACCGTTAGCCATACAATGATCTCCCCCGTGACCCAGTCAATAGTTGGATTGTGGCGTTGAAGCCAAGGCATGCCCAGTACCAGTCCAGCCGGCAGATTATTTAGAACAAAACACCTTAATTTTTCCACGTGAGTGGAACCCACTTTCAGAGAAAAGGTATCCGTCATGAAACAAATTCCCTCCTGGGTGATAGGAGAAGAATCAATTGCCACGATTTTAACAGGATCTTTTAACCTGACTGTCCCTATCTTATGAAAAGTCACAACTTTGGCATCGATCAGATTAATAGAAGAACCACAGTCAAGAAAGGCGGTAGTCACAACCGGACCGCCTGTAAGTTCTAGTTCCACCGGAAGCAGAATTTTAGTAAGTGAGGAAAAGGGTACCTGGGAGTCTGGGCAACCTCCTCGATTCAGACTCAGTTGTTTTCCTGACGGTTTCAATGAAGAAGGGCAAGAAGGACAGTTCCTTCTCCAATATCCAGCGGATCCACAGTAAAAGCACAATTGGTTGTTTCTACGGTGTCTCCTCTCTTTTTCCTTCAATGACATGGCACCAACCTCCATGGGCTCAGGACTAGATGCAGAGTCTCTCAGATTGGAGAATAAAGGGGTCTCCTGCAGCACGACCCCTCTTGCCCACAGCCTACGGTCCATGCGGACAGCCTGGATTATAGCATCCTCCAAAGAATCCGGTGGAGGATGAAGGGCCAGGGCATCTTTCAAACGTTCGGACAGGCCTCTACAGAACAAACCCCGGAGGGCAGCATCATCCCAGGAGACCTCCGCTGCCCAGCGTCTGAACTCAGAGCAGAACCATTCAGCAGAGTGCCTCCCCTGTGTCACACTCATCACCATATCCTCTGCCAGACGCACTCTATCAGGCTCATCATAAATGTGCCCCAGAGCCTCAAAGAACAAATTCACAGACATACGTTCAGGAGCAGAGGAAGAGAGAGAGAAAGTCCATGCCTGTGTAGCCCCCCGAAGTAGGGAAATGACGACCCCCACCCTCTGGAACTCATCCCCGGAGGAGCGGGGCCTCAGAGAAAAAAAAAGCTTGCATCCTTCTCTGAACGACCTGAACTCCATTTATCCCCTGAGAAAAGGTCTGGCAATTTGACCGGAGATTCGGGGGATGCCAATGACACATCTCTATCCCCAGCACTAGGAGCCCCTGCAGCGACAGCCCCCTGCACAGTATCCACCAACTGTTGCTGGGTATGGGCCATCGTGCGCTGTTCCACATTAAGTTTGTGGAACATTTGGGTCAGGTGCTTGACCTGATCAGCCAAAGCTTGTATGGGATCCATGAGGATAACACACTTTCCTTTTTTTTTTTTTTTCCTTCAGAGGAAAAAAAAAAAAACTGAAATGGTCAGCTATAATGTCAGGAACCCCGCACTGCACTTGCACACTGAGCCAGTGCGGGTGTCCTGAGTACAAAAACAGTGCTCAAAGATACCTGTGGAGCAGGGCAGCAGCGGTGATGATGCGTGCTTCAGAGTATCAGGACCTGAAGCACATGACTGCTGGGGGCGTGACTTAAGCTCCACAGAGTTAAGTTGAAAAGCCGACCCTTGGGAAATTTACACCCGGGCATTAACTCAATTGCACAGTCATAACTCCTATGAGGAGGCAAAGACGCAAACTTACTCTCACTAAATACATCAGAAAAATCAGCCAAATAATCAGGAATATCATGAGACTGGGGATAGGTGGAGAAAACAGGATTGTCACTAAGAACACACTGACAACCCCAACTCACCACAGACACAGATTTCCAATCCAAAACAGGATTATGAGTTTGCAACCAGGGAAAACCCAGAACAATAGTATCATGCAAATTGTGCAGCACCAAAAATTTACAATTTTCTTGGTGGTTCGGGGCGACCCGCATTATCACCTGGGTCCAAAACTGGGGAGTAGCATCAATACCCCTCAAAGGGATAGGAATCCGCAGGGGTATCATAGGAAAACCACAACGTTTAGCAAAGTCTAAATCCATCAGATTCAAAGCTGCTCCTGAATCTACAAAAGCCTTAGCGGAAAATGTAGACAAGGAGCAGATCAGAGTAACTGCCAAAAGGAACTTAGGTTGTACACTGTCAACAACAAATGTGTGCGCAAAACGTTTAGGGCAGACAGAAATAGTATGAGAGGTGTCTCCACAGAAAAAACACAGCTTATTAGGCCTTCTAAACTCCTGAAGTTGCGCCCTAGACAAAACCCTATCACATTGCATGGGTTCAGACATTTGTTCAAAAGGCGGCAACGCCTCTCGTGTAGTCTTACGTTCACGTAAACGCTGATCAACTTGAATGGCTAATAACATCAAGACCAGAGGGAACAGGAAATCCCACCATAACATCTATTACGGTTTCTGCCAAACCCTTCCGAAAGAGCGCTGCTAAGGCACCGTCATTCCATGTAGTAAATACCGCCCACTTTTGGAATTTTTGACAGTATAACTCTGCAGAATCCTGACCCTGGTTCAATGCCATTAGGGTTTTCTCAGCTTGATCAATAGCATTAGGTTCATCATACAACAACCCCAAGGCTTGAAAAAATGCATCCACATTAGTCAGAATAGGATCTCCAGGTGTCAGAGAAAAGGTCCAATCCTGGGGATCGGCGCGCAGCAAGGAGATGACAATTTTAACCTGCTGCACAGAGCTCCCCGATGAGTTAGGCTTCAAGGCAAGAAATAATTTACAATTATTCTTAAAATTCAAAAATTTAGACCGATCCCCAGAAAACACATCAGGAGTAGGGATTTTTGGTTCAACAGCAGATGATTGAGCGAGATAGGCGGAAATTCCCCGCACTTCAGCAGCGAGCTGCTCAACACAATCAGACAATTGCTTAATCTCCATTAAAGAAAAAATCCTCCTACGGCCCCAGAGAAAAAGAGGAAAAAATATATATATAAAAAAATTCTGACACTTTTTATTTTTTTCTTACAATTCTCTCCTGCTTTTGAGCACCTTAGAATCTGCGGTTTAGGCTGGGGATTCTGTTATGATTGGGTCACTGAGGAGGAAAGCAAGACCAAGCTAAGCCACAGAAAACCAGAGAGGTTGGTAACTAAGCGGATTGCAGACCCCTTATCCTATCCACACAGCTAGCAGTAGTCGTGGAGCGTACCTACGATGATTCTAGACGCCTCGACACAGCCGGAGAACTAAATAAGCCTAAAGCAAGAAAGATGAAATCTAAACTGCCCCAGAGCAGACCCCAAAGGAATAGATAGCCCCCAAACATATATTGTTGGTGAGACAAGATGAAAACATAAACGCAGGTAGGAAAACAGACTGAGCAAACGATGGGGGCACACACTAACTAGACAGGACAGGAAAGGAAAGACTCTGTCTGCAATCATGCAAAAAACCCTGCAAAAAATGCCCAACACGTCTGATAGAAAAATTACTGAAGTCACTAGACTACACCCACAATATCAGCACTCTGTAATATTATGAAAGCAGAGTAAAAAGAGGCCAATCTAATAAGGGACAAAAACAAACTGGCACAAACAGTAACATAAGGATGGAATTTCAGCACAGCCCCAGCCGGGGCTGGCTGACCACACAAAGCTGAAATAGACAAAACCAAATCAAATGTGAACAATAGCAAAAGAACACTTAGCTTGAGCATGCAGGGACTGAGCTGGAAACTAAGACCTCAGGAGGCAGGAAAAGTCACCAGCAGGGATAGAGGGATTCGGCTGTCTTAAATCCAGTCAGAAACTCCAGATCTCCATTCATCCTCCTCATTATCAGGTGGCTGGCCTCTGTTAATTAGATCAGCTCCATTACCTCCAGTAACCACCAGAGGTAGCCTGGGAAGAGAACTTGCGACCCCTCTATCAATATAACCAGCTCCACTACCTTCACTAGTAACCAGAGGTAGACCAGAAAGCGAATTCACAAAAGTATGTAATATGAAAGTAAAACCTTCCATGGAGGCAGTTTAGGCTAGACAGGGTTAACTGTAACGGCCGGCCCAGATAAGTGTGGAGGAAGTGAGAGTTAGTGCCAAGTTCAGAAAGTGTCAAGAGCAGTTATAGAAAGTGTGGTGAAGTGATATCAGTGGTCATAGGCAATAGACTGCTAGGGACAACGTGAGCCTGTAACTCGGGGACGTCGGGGCTCTTGGGTGCACTAAGCCTGCTGGGCTGCAAGGAAAGATGGACTCAAACTCTCAGAGGCGGGGGAAATGATGGAATCTGGGTACACTGCTTATGGTGGAGAAAAATTCCTAGTGATGGTATGGATAGAGCATCACCCTTGCTAAATCCTCCAAGAGCTAGGGCTGAAGTTATGTCTGGTACTTGTGGAAAAGACTGTAACCCATTGGACCCTATCCTATATGCTTAATTGTAAGCTTGACCGTAAGCTGCCAAGTAAAAGTTTGACTGTTTTTACGAATTCGGTGTCCCTTGGATTGTTTGCTGCAAAGTTTCTGGAAGATGAAAGCCTGGAGACAGTGGAGGTCTATACTGTTGGCCACAAGTAAGTGTGATACACACTACATATAGCAGAACACCGGGACTAGGATATATTTTGTCTGTAGGATGATAGAACGAGTAGAAGCAGCAGCTCGCTCAGGCAACTTACACATGCTCTCCTGTAAGGTGGCTTTCTTGGTAGCAGGCACATTCATTAAGCCCCCGTTACACACAGCGAGATCGCTAGCGATATTGCTAAAGCGTCACCGATTTTGTGACGCTGCAGCGATATTGCTATGTGTGATACTTACCTGGCTATCGCTGATCGCGCGAGAACGTCCTGGACCGTTTCTCGTCGGCCACTTCCTGCTGGCGCCGACAAGCGATGCGTGGACGCAGGCGGGAGGACGTCTTCATCGCCGCGTCTGACAGATAAGTAACGACAACAACAACAAGACCAATTTGTATTACTAGGTTACAATTACACTCCCACGCTGGGATATCTTGCTGCATGTGATATCTTTGTCATTTTAAGAATGGCTACATCTGTTTATAAAATGCATGGATAATAAATAAATAGCTATGTATAATTTTAGCTAAATATATATGAATATTACGAATAGAAAATAAAAAAGTTATCCTACTTTTGCCCCAAGCCACGCCTATCCATGTAATATAGCTGTTATTGCCATGCAGCATAGAAAAATAAATGCAGACCTCTGCCACCAGATGGAGGCATTTCCATGTACAATTTACAATACATTCCTTAGTAGGCCTGCATAGTTATCATCAGACATTTATTACAACAGAAAATTTGAATGTTTAAATTATTTTTTTATTAACCTCTAATCAATATTATCAGTCAAGTAACTGTTTATTATATCAAATACAGGCAAATGTAAGAAGCGTATTTCAAGCATTTTGCTGGTGTTTTTACAACACTTTATTAGATTTTTTTAAATTTAGTCTCATCTTTATTACAGCTGATCAATGGGAGTGCTCTGTGTTGTAACCCCACCAATCTGATATTGAAGACCTATGTGTAAAATGTTGCTCACATACAACCCCTCTAATTTAACCCCTTTCCGACATTGAGCATAATAGTACGCCCACATCGTACTCCCTCCCTTATATGTTGGAGAGCCGACATCTTTCCTGACACGTCAGCTGTGCTGTGAAATTAATCCGTTAAATGCCGCTGTCAGACTCTGACAGCAGCATTTAACATGCGATTCCGTCACAGGTCACCGATGTGTTGGCATGACAACCAGAGGTCTCCTGGAGATCTCTATGGTTGTCAATGCCGGCTAGCTGTGAGCGCCACCCAGTGGTCGGCGCTCATAGCAAGTGAGTATTTCAGCTACAGAGGGGCGAACTGATCATCACCTGTATGTAGCAGAGCCGATCGGGTTATGGCAGCTTCTAGTCTCCCATGGAGAAAATTGAAGTATGCCAAAAGTAAAAAAAAAATTTCAAAATATTAAAAAAATAAAAAATATAAAAGTTCAAATCACCCCACCTTTCGCCCCATTCAACATAAAACAATAAAAAAAAAATCAAACATACACATATTTGGTATCACCACATTCAGAATCGCCCGATCTATCAATAAAAAAGGGATTAACCTGATCGCTAAAAGGCATAGGGAGAAAAAAAGTCAAAATGCCACAATTACATTTTTTGGTCGCCACAACATTGCATTAGTCCCTTTACCCCCAAAGGTGGTGTGCATGTTAATGACAGGCCAATTTTTACAATTCTGACCACTGTCCCTTTATGAGGTAATAACTCTGGAAGGCTTCCATGGATTCTGGTGATTCTGGCGTTGTTTTCTCATGACATATTGTACTTCATGTTAGTGGTAAAATTTCTTTGATATGACTTGAATTTATTTGTGAAAAAAAAACAGAAATTTGGCGAAAATTTAGCAATTTTCCAACTTTGAATTTTCATGTCCTAAAGGCCGGTTTCACACGTCAGTGGCTCCTGTGCGTGTAGTGATAGTTTCCTCACGTATCGGAGACACTGACACACGTAGACACATTAAAATGAATGGTTCTCTGCACATGTCAGTGTGTTTTCACGGACACACGGTCTGTGTGCAAAACACACTGACATGTCAGTGTTTGTGGGAGCGTATGGTCCGCAAAACGTGCTTAACGCGTGCACATGGACACGGACTGCTGTGGGGGAAGAAGCGCTACTGTAAGCTCTGTTCCCCGGCGGTTGGTGCTGATGCAGCTGTCATTCTCCTCTCCTGCTCTGCTTGCAACAGCGAGCAGGAGAGAAGAATGAATGAAAACCCGATGTGGGGTCCCCCCTCAATTTGTGAACCAACCCAGCAAAACTAACAGCTGGGGGCTGCTATGGGGCCCCCCACAGCCTTAAAACAGCATACCTGTCCGGTGCTCAGTCAAGTCCCACGGCATAATCCATCTCAGGGGGGTTAATCAGTTTACAGCCGGAGCGATGCTAATGCGACGGCTCCGACTGTAAACTACTGGGGAATGAATGAGAAGCTACGCGTAGGCTCAGTAACAAGCAGTGACATCACTGACCCTGCGCGCTCTGCTTCCATTCATTCCCCAGTAGTTTACAATCAGAACGGTCGCATTAGCAGCACTCCGGCTGTAAACTGATTAACCCAGCGAGATGGATTTACACCGTGGGACTTGACTGAGTGCCAGGCAGGTATGGATATTGTTGCCACACGTGTGCCACACAGATGTACCACGTATCCACATGGACACACGGATAGCTCCGGTACCATTTTTTCTGGTACCGGAATTATCTATACATGTGAGACTGCCCTCAATCACAGAGATATGTCACACAAAATACTTGATTAACATTTCCCACATGTTTTCTTTACATCAGCACAATTTTGAAACCAATTTTTTTTTGTGAGGAAGTTATAAGGGTTAAAAGTGAAAAGTTAAACAGCAATTTCTCATTTTTTACAACAACATTTTTTTTGGGACCACATTACATTTGAAGTCACTTGGAGGGGTCTATAAGATAGAAAATACCCAATAGTGACACCATTCTAAAAACTGCACCCCTGAAGGTGCTCAAAACCACATTCAAGAAGTTTATTAACCCTTCAGGTGTTTCAAAGGAATTTTTGGATGTTTTTTAAAAAAATTAACATTTAACTTTTTTCACAAAAATTTTACTTCAGATCCAATTTTTTTTATTTTACCAAAAGTAACAGGAGAAATTGGACCCCAAGAGCTGTTGTACAATTTTTCCTGAGTACACTGGTACAACATACTGTATATGCAGGTAAACCACTGTTTGGGCGCATGGCAGAGCTTGGAAGGGAAGAAGCGCCATATGACTTTTCAATGCAAAATTGTCTGGAATTGAGATTGGACACCATGTCGCATTTGGAGAGCCCCTGATGTGCCTAAACAGTGGAACCCCCCACAAGTGACACCATTGTGGAAACTAGACACCTCAAGGAACTTATCTAGATGTGTGGTGATAACTTTGAACCCCCCAATTTTTCACTAAAGTTTATAACGCCAGGGTGTGAAAATAAAAAATCATATTTTTTCCACAAACATGATTTTTAGTCCCCAATTTTTTTATTTTCCCAAGGGTAACAGGAGAAATTGGACCCCAAAAGTTGTTGTCCAATTTGTCCTGAGAATGCTGATACCCCATATGTGGGGGGGGACCACTCTTTGGGCACATGGCAGAGCTCAGAAGGGAAGGAGCGCCGTTTCACTTTTTCAAATGAAAATTAGCTGGAATTGAGATCGGATGCCATGTTGCATTTGGAGAGCCCCAGATGTGCCTAAACAGTGAACCCCCCCCCGCAAGTGACCCCATTTTGGAAAATAGAAAAAACAAAAAATCTGAGGGCACTACCAATAATTAAGGGGGACTGCTGACCACACAAATAATTAGAAATGCAACCAACAAGAGAAAGAAGTGTGTATAATGGACGTGATCAACCCCAGGGTCATAACCACAATATAACACAAAAATATATAAACAAATGAATGAATTTTATTAGCACAAAAAAATTACACACAAAAAGTGACATTGATAAGAATAACAACAATTATAAAAAGGCCAGGACAAATTGGCCGTGTGTAACACTCCAAAAAAGGTTCTAAAATAAAAAACCTAATGCTCCACTCCTCCATGATGCTAAGGCAAAGGGTTTGTATAGGAATAAATATGCAGTACTCTATACAGCAAAGATGCAAAAATAATGCACAAGACAATAATTCAATAGAAAAAGATGTCAAATATAATAATGATATGTAGCATGACAAGGCATTATGATGAATATAAAATGTCAAATATAATAATAATATGCATCATGACAAGGCATTATGTGCAAAATCAGCAAATAAAGTGCAGGTCACTAAAAGTGAATCAAAAATAATTGCTGCAAGTTGAAAGAGATCTGAGAGATATCAATACCCTATATGACCCATTGGCCAAGATTTAAAGGAATGAGGACAGAATGTAAATCCATATATATGGAAGGCAGACCAATAAAGGAACATTGAATAATGCTGGTGAATATCCAAATAGAGGCAAAATAACACAATAGATGCCTATCTTACCACAAGCCCATAGATAAGGAGAGTCCTCAAAAAATCATGGACAAAGACTCAGTGCCCGCATGATGTAATAGGAGGAGGAGGGAGAGACCCCACGCGCATCGCCAACCCAAGCGTGGCTTCCTCAGCCATACTTAATTCTAATTTTTACACTTGGTTCCACTATGGGACACTCATTTTTTGCAGGCTCATTGCTTCTATAGCATGCAGATGAAGCAGCATCTGCATGCTACAGAAGCTGTCAGCGCTGCACTTTCTGCACACTGACCTGAGAGACTTCCTGACATGTGCTGTGCATGACAGGAAGTTTCTCAGCTCTGTTAACCCGGATGTCGTTGACATCGGGTTACCATGCGAGCGACATGCTGCGGGGTTTCCGATCCAAAGGCAGAGGGGTTGTCAGCCTGCTCTGCCTGCTCCAGGAATGCTGCTATAATGTTGAATCGCAATATTACGGGTGTTAATGTGCCGGGAGCGGTCCGTGAATCAGCTGACACCCGGCCGCGATCGGCTGCACACCCCCCGTGTGTGTGGTTGATCAATATGATGTACTATCTTGTCCATGGTCAAATTGGCCCAGGGCACGTGGACGGGATAGTATGTCTAATGTCAGAGAGGGGTTAAAATGCAATAATTGGCGGTCAAAAGATCATATCTGAACCAAAATGGTATCATTAAAAGCGTCAGCTCAGCACGCAAAAAATAAGCCCTCACCCAACCGGAAATCATGAAAAATGGAGACGCTACATGTCTTGGAAAATGGCGCAAATTTTTTTTCACCAGTTAGATAAAAAAGAACCTAGACATGTTTGGTGTCTATGAACTCGTAAAGACCTGGAGAATCATAATGACAGGTCATTTTTAGCATTTAGTGAACCTAGTAAAAAAGCAAAACAAAAAACAACTGTGGGATTGCACTTTTTTGCAATTTCACCGCACTTTGATTTTTTTTCACGGTTTCCAGTACACGATATGTTAAAACCAATGGTGTCGTTCAAAAGTACATCTTATGCCACAAAAAACACACCCTCACATGGCCATATTGATGCAAACATAAAAAAATTATGGCTCTGGGAAGAAGGGGAGCAAAAAACGAAAACGCAAAACCGAAAATACTTCCGGTCATGAATGGGTTAAATATACATGACAATGGTGCAAATTGAGCAGAACTTCTTAAAATCAATATTTTGTGGCAAAACTGCAGACTTTCATAAATGTGACACATTTTATAACTCCTTCTAGTTATGCCATCTTACCTAGACATTTTTCAAGAATGTCAAGGGAGATGTAATAAGTGTCGAGATCATATAAAAATCCCATGCTAATTCTGGTTTTCTTTCATAATATTTTAAGACCATTGAAGAATAAGTTTATTATACTGACAAGAAGGAACTGTTGATAACTAATTTTGAGCTTTTGCATGGGAGAATCCCGATATGTACTGTGGTGTAATGACCACTGTGTCCGCTAGGGGGCGCTGTGTGGATGTCCCGAGAGAGGATGAGTGGCAGAATATGGAAGGACCGTTATGTATCTCAAGGTGGGTGGCCTTGAGATGGAGACTTATGTATGTGTGTGATCAGCAATGACATTGCTGAGGTGCTGCTTTAATGTGTCAGGGAAAAGTCTCCAGGTAACTAGGGAGATGGGCGGGCCAGTTACCTACAAACCCACCCAGTGGTGTGTTTAAGAGTGTCATAATAAAGTATATGTGTATGAATGCTTGAAGGACCTGTGATGAGGTCATAACCATGTGACCCGGGGGGCCTGGCTACGGACCATATAAGGTAACCAGAGTAGGTCACATGAGGGAGAGCGCATAGATCTGATTGGGCCATGTGGAAGGTCCCGGCAGGCCCTAGGTGGAAGAAGGTGTGCTACCTGTTAGGAACGGCGGAACGCACTAAATAAAAATGATAATAAAGTGCGTTCGCCGCTCGGGGTCCACCGTGCAGTAGGTGTTACAACCGCTGCTGAGTGCTGGCAGGAGCAATATGGCAGTATAATGCGCACGGGTTCAACTTCACCCGTAGTGCGCAGAGCGGGCTCTGTTCAAACACAGAGACGCTGCAACACAAAAACACAAAGAACACTGAACCTGTTAGTGTCACAGAGTTCAGTTAAAATGCACACACGGTATCTGGTCACAGGAGCAGGCCCTAAGACAGAGGAGCTGCGTCCTTCTAGCCCTATCGTGTGTGCGGCGTCAGTACTGCGAGCGCAAAGGGGGCTGCAACTGCAGTGTGGCATAGGACACTGCCGCTCGACGACAAGGCTGGAAGGCAAGCGCGATGACGGACGCTAGCGTAGCGGTGCGGTGAGCACAGTGGCTTAAGGCTAGCCACTGACTGGCGCTGACTACTAAACTAATTCCCTATCACCATGTGTAATATCAGAGGGAAGGGGCTTCAAATGAGTCAGTCACCAGAGTCATACATCCATCACCATTCACACATAGCAGTATAGTCTATACTAGCGCATGGCGGAACGGCCATGCGCGCTTTTTATAGCCATGCGGGACCTTCCAGATCTCCGAGATGGACCAATGAGATCTGGAACAGGACCTGGGCACATGGCTCCCAATCTCCAATGGGAGATCGTCTCGTGAGCATGCCCAGTAGGAGCACAGAGGGACTTAGTCTCTGGAGCGGTCTGCTGCAAAGTAATCTCTTCTGTAGTAGAAAGACAACAGGAGACAGCAGAATGTGAGGCTCTAGATTACTGCAGAGCAGAAGCAGAAACCTGATGCCTAACATTACCCCCGTCCTAGGGCCCCCTCCTATCTGAGCCTTCCAATCCACCACCCTGTGCCCATCAGAGGCATAGGCCTCAGACTCGTCCGAAGGCAAGTCTGATGTCCCGGTAGGTGACACGGAAAACCGGGACATGTGGAAGGTATCAGAGGCGGCAAGATCACCAGGTTTAAGAAGGGACACTTGGAAGACAACGGGCGTGGCAAAACCGCCCGGAGCATAGGTTGAAATGGAACGCCGCGGTGTGTCGGCGGACGTCTCCACTCTCTGTTTAAGGAGGCTTACCCAAGCACATGAGGCGCATGCCTGAATATATTTCTTAATGTCCTGAGCCCTGTGCGGCCACCAATACGACCCCGCCAGGAGTTTTGTGGACTGCATGTAGCCACAGTGACCACCCGTCCTGGACGCGTGTGCCCACACGAAGACCTTCGGCTGAAGGTGGGGAGGGACAAAGGTCTTGCCCAGCGGCACAGAATTTGGCCATTGCGGGACACTGTTGTCCTGAGCAACAGCATGTTGACATGGTAACCGTAAATGGAGTTTTGCGCCGGACGTGCCTCGAGAACGGCGCGAAACACCTCCATGGGCTCTGGGAGTAGAATCTCTGACTCGGGTGGTTCCAGAGGTTCAAAGAGGTTGGGAGCCGGAGTAACCCTCCGTCTGGATTGAGCACACTCCAGCCCATGCTTCGAAAAACGGAGATCAATACGGGTGGCAATGGCAATCTGCTCCTCCAGATTTGCAGGAACCTCTCTGGTAGAAAGAGCATCCTTAACATGATCAGCTAAACCTCTCCAAAACACAGGGATGAGGGCTCGGAAGCCAGTGTCCGAAAACAAACGGCATACTGAATAACCAAGATAACCAAGAGGGATCCCTGAGTCAAAGCCAGTAGCTGCAGAGAGGTGTCGTGCGTGACCCGTGGTCCCAAGAAGACCTGCTTAATAGCTGTTAAAAACTGAGCAGCGGTCCGAACCTCTGGATCACCACGCTCCCAAAGTGGCCCACTCTAACACCTTGCCCAACAGAAGGGAAACAATAAACCCCACCTTGGCCCGTTCCGTAGGGAATCGCGCAGCCAGTAACTCCAGCTGGATAGAGCACTGGCTGACAAAACCCCTACAGGAGGCGCCATCGCCAGAAAATTTATCGGGCAACGGGAGGCGGGTAACTGTCGGAGCGTGGGAAAATGTGGACATACGGGAAACCGCCTCGGCGATCGCCTGTACAGCAGCCTCCGAAGACTTCACCGCTGCGATGACACTCTCAAGAGTAGCCAACCGGCCCTCTAGCTGGCGAATGCACTGAAGGAGTTGCTGCTGATCTGTCATCACTAGCCAGACCCTGGCGCTAGTATAATGTTAGGAACGGCGGAACGCACTAAATAAAAATGATAATAAAGTGCGTTCGCCGCTCGGGGTCCACCGTGCAGTAGGTGTTACAACCGCTGCTGAGTGATGGCAGGAGCAACATGGCGGTATAATGTGCACGGGTTCAACTTCACCCGTAGCGCGCAGAGCGGGCTCTGTTCACACACAGAGACGCCGCAACACAAAAACACAAACAACACTGAACCTGTTAGTGTCACAGAGTTCAGTTAAAATACACACACGGTATCTGGTCACAGGAGCAGGCCCTAAGACAGAGGAGCTGCGCCCTTCTAGCCCTACCATGTGTGCGGCGTCAGTACTGCGAGCGCAAAGGGGGCTGCAACTGCAGCGCGGCATAGGACACTGCCGCTCGACGACAAGGCTGGAAGGCAAGCGCGATGTCGGACGCTAGCGTAGCAGTGTGGTGAGCACAGTGGCTTAAGGCTTGCCACTGACTGGCGCTGACTACTAAACTAATTCCCTATCACCATGCGTAATATCAGAGGGAAGGGGTTTCAAATCAGTCAGTCACCAGAGTCATACATCCATCACTATTCACACATAGCAGTATAGTCTATACTAGCGCATGGCGGAACGGCCATGCGCACATTTTATAGCCGTGCAGGACCTTCCAGATCTCCGAGATGGACCAATGAGATCTGGAACAGGACCTGGGCACATGACTCCCGATCTCCAATGGGAGATCGTCTCGTGAGCATGCCCAGTAGGAGCATAGAGGGACTTAGTCTCTGGAGC
This sequence comes from Dendrobates tinctorius, assembly GCF_039654945.1. NCBI lineage: Eukaryota > Metazoa > Chordata > Amphibia > Anura > Dendrobatidae > Dendrobates > Dendrobates tinctorius. The sequence continues at coordinate 27,580,075 of NW_027361673.1, read as the reverse complement.
GGTCTGCTGCAAAGTAATCTCCTCTGTAGTAGAAAGACAGCAGGAGACCGCAGAATGTGAGGCTCTAGATTCCTGCAGAGCAGATGCAGAAACCTGATGCCTAACACTACCTTCCTAAAGACCACGTGCTGAGGCTGCTGACCCGGGGAGGCCTATGTATATTGGCTGTATGTGAGGAGGGATAAGCCTCCTGTGTATTGCTGAGGCTCCAGGACTGAGCCTGAAATCATGGACACTTATACTTGCTTTCGCCTGAGCTAAAGGCTATTCCTTACTGTATGTTATATGCTGGTTTATGGGTTATGGAGCAATAAACCCTATGAACTTTTAAAGGAACGTGCCTCCTGGTTGTCTCCCGTTGCACCTAAGTGAGTTGAATCCCTACAATTGGTGGAGAATGCGGGCAGCGGTTCCAAGAAGCACATGTTGCTGTACTAGCGTCTCTGAGCCAGGAGAACAGACGGTCTGGAAAATCATGAGTAATACTGACCGAGGTCAGAGAAAGTGACTGTATTGATATTTGTGGGACACCTCTGAAGAGAAGAGGCATCCAGGAACCTGTGTGGCTGACACCAGCAGGTAACGGACAGGAATCCATGTTGCACTGACCAGGGTCAGTGAGAGACTGTGTACCTGGCGGGTTAGGTGAGCAAGGTCCTGGAGAGTCAGTGTTTGGAGATTCTAGGAGAAGAATCGTCTCCCTGGAGCACGTGGAATGACCTTGGACCTGGTGAGGCATGAGTGTTGGGCAGTCTCAGGCGGAGATGGATGTCCTGAAGAGCACCCGCTGAGCCCCTGGACCTGGTGAGGCCAGTGTGTTGGGAAACCCTGGGAGGAGGGTAGGCTCCCAGAATAGCACCCGGTGCTCCCTGTGTGTTGGACGGTCTCAGGCAGAGACAGTATGTCCTGAATAGCACACAGACAGGACACCTGAGTTTTTTGTGGTGTGTTTTTTTTTCTTCTTTTCTCAACTCAGCCTGCGGTGGCTCAGTGGGAGTCAAGAAGGTGACAAGCGGCTTCCTGTAACTCGGCGGGGCTATGAAGGGGACAAGCGGCTTCCTGTAACTCGGTGGGGTTACGAAGGGGACAAGCGGCTTCTTGTATCTCGGTGGGGTTACGAAGAGGACACCAGCTGCTGTGTGTGAACAGCAACCAGTGGCGCCGGTGATTTGTGACAGCAGGAGCTGTGGCAGTGCCAGAAGGAACTGGTGTGGTGTCTTGCTTAAAGGGCCAGTACCAGCCCAAGAAGACATAAACTGTACTGTGTGAACTGTGGCATAAGAAGTTCTGTAGAACGGACATGAGCAAATCCCGAAAGGGGGCAGTGGCCCAAATCGGGGTGGTGGCCCAGAAAGGGGTGGAGTCCCAGAAGGGGGAGGTGACCCAAATCGGGGTGGTAGCCCAAAAGGGGGTGGAGTCCCAAAAGGGGGTGGTGACCCAAATTGGGGTGGTAACCCAAAAGGGGGTGGAGTCCCAGAGGGGGGCGGTGACCCAAATTGGAGTGGTAACCCAAAAAGGGGTGGAGTCCCAGGAGGGGGCGGTGACCCAAATCGGGGTGGTTCAGGAAATGACAGCACTGGTTGACTCAGTGGGTATGTCTGGAGTTTTTCAGAATGTGCGATATCCTTTCCGGGTCATAACGATGGTCCGCAGGTGTGTACTGTGATGTTGCGCCGGAAAAGAGTCTCTGGTCGGCTGGACTCAAAGAGTCAGGTGACGCTGACAGGAATTTTGCTCACTTTCTGGCTGACCGAGAAAATGGTACGGGTTCGCTGTAAACATGGGGTCACGGTCAACCGTGCGGTAGACAGAGTAATGTTTGACCCGTCACACAGCGTTGAGTGCCAAGGCGGCGGTATACCACCAGACATAGTGTATGCCTTTGAGTTGTACCAGGACTTGATGGTGTTTGATGATGTGTTGCAGGAGGATGGAGACGCTTCTACGGTTGGGTTAGCAGACATTGTGCCGGTGACGCCTGCTAAGCTGGACAGGTCAGTTGTAGAAGTGACCGGGAAAAGGGGTACATCTGCCCAACTGACAGGACGAATGGTGGGCTGGAAGATGAGACGACTAGAGTAGACACACAGTCAGACGATGACTGGAGGGTTCACTCGACTGATAGGGCTGACCCAGTGGTACCCCTTGAAGATATAATTAAAGAAGTAGTGGTGCGACACGTGATGGCCAAAAAAGAACAAGACCATGAGATACAGTTGATAAAAGAGACAGTGGAAGAACATCTCGAACGAGAAAGGGCCCTGAGACAAATGGCTGAGCACAGGGTAGAGGGGCTTGATAAAGAAGTCCTGGAGCTCAGAGGTCACCTGTCCACCTGGCAAAGTGTGAACAAGAACCTCAAGGAAGAGATGGAGGAACTCAGAGGAGTAGTAAAAAGTCTTCTGCAGGAGAGAAAGTTGGACGAAGACTTACCGCGGGTGAGCACAAGTGATAATAAGACTGAACTGCCAGTAGCCATCGTGGCAAAGGGTCATGAAGTGATCAAATCGTGTGAAGTCGGTGAGTTAAGAACTGAAGAAGACAGTCACCCGGTCGGGTCAACGGTAGTGAGGGAAGTGTCCGTGGTAAAGCCTTCGGTCCAGGAAGAGAGCAAGACCACGACCTTCCAGTCTGTGATTGATGTACCAGAGGACATGCAAGAAGCCTGTGCTGAGGAAGGTGTGCATGAGGCTTTTAAAGAGGCGGTCAAGGTGTGTAAGGTGCACTGGGCAGCTGAGACTCGGCAGTTGGTGATAGTATCAGCCAGAGAAGATACCTCAAACCGAGTAGCTGTCCTGAAAGAGATGCATCTACAATGTCTCCACGCCAAACAGCTGGTCAGACGGAGTAACATGAAGGCTGCTCGATGCCTAGAGCTGGCAAGGGAGGCTATGGATCGGCTGGGTTTGTGGAAAGATGTGGTTCCGGTACCCAAAGCTCTGATTGGGAGAATCATTGGAAGATCCGGGAAGGTAATGCAAGACCTTGTGAATATCTCCGGTGTGGTGAGGGTGAGGATCCCTCCTGATGATGAAGACCAGGTATCCAGTGAAGAGGGTAGGATTCCCATCATGGTGGTTGACTCCGTGGAAAGCCTGAGAGACTTTCGGATGCTCCTGGAGTATTGAGTAGGGTACCTGCAAGAAATTGAGCAGTTGAGGCTGGACCGCCGGTGAATTAATAAAGAAGTACGGAATACCAGGTGGCGGCCGCCCTCAACCCAAGATGTAAGGACCCGAAGGGTTCCACCAAGAAGTGACAGGGCAGATGGCCGAAGAATGTCAGCAGGTGGTAGTTCGACTGGCAGGATCACGTTGAGAGACCATAGTTCCTGTGAGACCCTGAATGAGTCAGACTCAGGCCAGACAGTAGGCCTAATTAAGACTGATGACCGCACCAACCGGGGGAGCTGGTCGGGGAACGGAACAAGCAGGGAGAGGAACGTGGTGACCAGACAGTGTCTGATGACGCAGACAGACTGTAACTGGAGGGCCAAAGATCAGGGCCGATATTCTGACTGCTGGGGACGGGGGAGGCCTAATGTAGAGATGAGGCCATATGATAGAAGGAGACGGTTCTCTCGACCAGTGTGGCAAGGTGTAATGAGTGCCCGGTCTCGAGAGCCTGATGTAAGGATGTGTGTTCAACCCCACAAGTTTGAACAGAGGGGGGAGGTATGTGGTGTAATGACCACTGTGTCTGCTAGGGGGCGCTGTGTGGATGTCCCAAGAGAGAGGATGAGTGGCAGAATATGGAAGGACCGTTATGTATCTCAAGGTGGGTGGCCTTGAGATGGAGACTTATGTATGTGTGTGGATCAGCAATGACTTTGCTGAGGTTCTGCTTTAATGTGTCAGGGAGAAGTCTCCAGGTAACTAGGGAGATGGGCAGGCCAGTTACCTACAAACCCACCCAGGGGTGTGTTTAAGAGTGTCATAATAAATTATATGTGTATGAATGCTTGAAGGACCTGTGATGAGGTCATAACCATGTGACCTGGGGGGCGTGGCTATGGACCATATAAGGTAACCAGAGTAGGTCACATGAGGGAGAGCGCCTGGATCTGATTGGGCCATGTGGAAGGTCCAGCAGGCCCTAGGTGGAAGAAGGTGTGCTACCTTCCTAAAGACCACGTGCTGAGGCTGCTGACCCAGGGAGGCCTATGTATATTGGCTGTATGTGAGGAGGGATAAGCCTCCTGTGTTTTGCTGAGGCTCCAGGACTGAGCCTGAAATCATGGACACTTATACTTGCTTTCGCCTGAGCTAAATGCTATTCCTTATGTTATGTGCTGGTTTATGGGTTATGGAGCAATAAACCCTATGAACTTTTAAAGGAACGTGCCTCCTGGTTGTCTCCCGTCGCACCTAAGCGAGTTGAATCCCTACAGTACGTACAGTCACAGTACATGGTATGCAGATTAATTTTCACACATATTGTAAGTAACATTGACAGAATTGCTTTTTTATTCTTATACTGTAATTAGAAATTCCTTTAACACGTGCACCACTAAGAAAAGTGACGATGATAATAATAACAGTGTAAAATCATTGGTGTATATAAAAAGTGAAAAATGTAATTTTAATGACTGACTAACACATAAACAGGTATGTAATTAAAGTGGATCTGTCTCTCTTCTGACATGCCTGCTTTAGTAAATATATTTATCTTTTATTAAAAAACACAATCTCGATCATATTTTCTTAGAACACTGCATTGTTCTTACTCTGTTACTCCTCTTAGAAAAACAACAATAAATTGACAACTTAAAGAGGACCTTTCACCAAATTTTTCATGTTGAATTGTGCATACAATGCAATAATGGTTGTAGAGCAGAATAAAGCATTGCTTTACATTTTGCCTCTTCACCTTGCATACATTAGCCGTCAAAGTATTTGGCATCAAATCAGTTATCTTTTGTTATGTCCACGTGTACGTAATCAAAAAGTTTTCACTGCGGGCATGTACTTCTCCTCCTATATGAAGTTGCCCAATCATAAGCAGGTAGCAACACACATCAGAAAAAGAACACGCACCCACAATATTTTACAACAGATTTCTGAGTGAAACGTACCTTGAGCAGGATTAGAAAAAGTCAAGAGTAAAGCATAGATGACTACCAGCTTTCAGACAAAGCCCCAGCTGTCCATGAGGGTGGAGTGACAGCCCAGCTGAGTTTGACTGGCTTACATTACAAACCATTCTATCACCTCTCCTCCTCCCATAGCACTGTCACCTCTTCTGTATGGCCCCTCCCCCCACACTGTCTGTCCTGAGCTGAGCACTCAAAGGTGTCAGTACTCACTCTTATATCTGCTGGCCACAGGGTAAGTTGTAATTACTCTGCAGTGAGATTAGGCTGTTTGGCATTTTATCTCTCACAGTGGAATAGCCTGTCAGTTGTGGGCTATTCCTGTGTAAGCAGGTTGCGGGATACAGTGACAGACAGGAGGCAGAGCAAGGGTTAACAAATTTAATGAACAGTAAAGGTACTCCTCGCAGGGAGATAAACAGTTAAACTGGGAAAGAATAAGGGTGAATAGCAAAAATAGCAACAGTTCAATCAGTAAACTTATCATGTCTATGTTTCCTCAGCTGCAAATGTTCCAGTGAGATTAGTAGTCCTTGAGGCTGTTGGCATATTGTCCTCAAGGGAGGTCAAGGTTAGCGATCCATCTTCTGCCGGCAGCAGTTGGTCTCTGGTACCTTCCACTGAACCCCTAACCCATAAGCTGGTGCAGCCAACGCAACAATAACTGCAGCAATCCGGGGGTTAAATGAGGGTTGTGATACACTGTGCAGCAGTAAAGTCCACAGGGTACTGTCCTGTATCCAGCCCTAGGCTCTCTTCATGTGCACCGACCTTACTGTCACTGGGCACGAGGTGCCTCCTACACTGGCTGTCTCACTGGTAACACCAGGAGCTGTCTGCTGCAGTCCGTCACCGCGCCGGCGCTTCAGGTGCTGAGAGCGCTGCCCACCTTGCTGCTCACACGCCGACGGCGGGAACCCCACTGCTGCTTTGCGTGCTTTTCTTTCAGCTTCTAGCCAGGTTTTCTGTCTAAACACGCCCCCACTGCCCGGGTCATAGGGCCTGGCCGGTTCCCTATTCCTTCCCCCAGGAAACATAGGACGCAGCCTCAACAGTTCCCGACCCGGCTCGGTACAGGTACCCACAGCCCGGTCTTCCTCCTTACACCTGTATAAGACATATAATGACAGTCAGTCTGATATCACTGGAGAACAATTACTAATTGCCCTGAACACCTCAGATATAAGTGTTATTACTGACACATTTATGAGCTCTCAGGACACGCAGTATGTTGGGAGAATTTATTTATTGATTTTTCTTTGTGTGTTTCTGTCTCAAGTTTATCATTTACTAATAACGTCTTTAGGGTATTGATTGTATCGGATAGAAGTGGTGTCTCTTTCTTCAGCCTGTTTCTAAGTATGCATTTTTTGACCACCAATAGAGCTACATGATTATCTGAATTCTGGATAGATAGTATTCTGTCACTACCTTCTCGCTGTTCTGTTACAATGGAATGGAATAGACATGCTTAGGAGGATTTGGGGATTTTAATTTTCCATACTTTGTCTATGTATAAAAGGGACTCTTCCCAAAATTCTTGGATAGATGGACATTCCCAAATACCGTGGAATAGATTTGCTTTAAGTAAATTGCATTTTGGGTATTTAATTAAATAGTGTCCTGAGGCATCTTTATATGAGAAATCAAAGGCATATATAGTGTTATGCATCAATTTATACTGCATTTTTCTCCATTGTTCACTGATCATTGCTTTCTTGACTTTATCCCATCCTGCCAGAATTTTACCCCCTATCTCACAGTCATTCAGTGTTTTATTCCAATTGATAAATTACTCGGGCGTCATCAAAGAAAGAATTAGTGTTCGAATTTTTTGGGGCAATGTGGATAAAGATTCTACCCCTAAGCCATTTCCTATCAAGGAGTCAAAATCCCCTTTCCTTTCCACTCTCCCAAAATCCTTTACTATTGAGCTGTAGTAACCAATCGTTTGACAATACTGAAGATATTGCTGATCTCCCATGTTATACTTCTCTGAGAATTCTTGACAAGTATCCTTCACTCATTAATATTCAGTAGATCCCCTATTTGTATGATCCTTTTCTGTTTCCATTGTTCAAAAAGTTTGTTTGTTTACCCTGAAGAAAACCAGGATCTTCCCATAGAGGGACTATTTTCGATAATTGGAGCAGCAGTTTATATAGTTTTCTTAGAGCTTTCCACGTGCCTATAGTATCTTTCAGAAGGACACTATGTTTGACATGAGATGGCAAATGTAAGAGCATCTCAGGTTATTTGGGGCCACTAATTCCCTCTCCAACATAGTGGTTGAGAAACTACTAGTTCCATGAATCCAATCTCTAATGTGTCTAGTTAATGCAGCCAGATTATAATTCTTATCAAAGTTAATGAGAGTCCCCCTCTATTTTAGACAAGGCCAACTTATTTGTATGAAATTCTTGGTCTTTTCCCTTGCCAAAACAGCTAACATATAAAAATGAAAAAAAACCCACATATCATAAGGATACAGCCTTCCCAAAACCTGTCCGATGACAAATGCACCAGCAGGATGCAGCAGGCCCCCCACTGATAAAGGCAGGGGCAGCATAGGTGCAAACTACTAATAAAAACAGCCACCCACACACCTAGCTAATTATGGAGGGGTTGGCTGCCTAGTAGAAAAATTGCACACATATAGGACTTGAGTAGAACGCCAGTCACACAGGTATGTGTGATGCAAAGTGTCTGGCTAACAGCCTATTGATGACGCCATAATATTAGCAGCCCTGCACTATATATATGCACCCCATAGAGACAGACGCCCCAGTACACGAAGCCAACAAAATGTTTTATTAGTAGTTTGCACCTGTGCTGCCCCTGCCTTTATCAGTGGGGGCCTGCTGCATCCTGCTAATGCATTTGTCATCGGACAGGTTTTGGGAAGGCTGTATCCTTATGGTATATTTTCCCTTGCCACAAGAAATGTGTAAATGCTGACTGTAGCCTCTGTACATCAAAATGTTTCCGTAGTATAGGTATTGTTTGTATAGGATATAGAGAAGCTTATCATTTTTGATAAATGTGTCCTCCCCAATAGTGATAATTGGAGTTCTCTCCATTTTTCTAATTCTCTTATTATTTTGTTTATCAGATGAGGGAAATTTAGCTTGTATAGTGATCCTGGGTCCTTTCCAGTTTTCAATTTTAACACCAAGGTATGTCAGAGACGTATTAGTACTCCTAATTTTGTCATTAAGACTGTATCCAGCACTATAATCTCCCAAAAATAGTAATTAGCACTTATCCACATTTACCCTGAACAGGATCCAAAATATTGCAGTGTGTTAATCCCCTTATTTAAATCTTGTTTTGGATCAGTGAGAAAAAGCAACATGTCATCACCAGCAAAGCACGTCAATTTAACCTCTTTACTACCTATTTGGATACCTTTAAATACTTCTGAGGTAACAAGGTGTGGAGCCAGGGGTTCAATGGCCAGGTCAAACAACAGGGGTGAAATGGGGCGACCCTGCTTAGTACCTTTTTCCAAAGAGAACAGTTGGGACATAAATCCTCGTGTGTATTTTCTGGCTTGTGAGTTCTTATGTATGCTCATTAGATCCTTCCAAAATACCCCTGTTATACCAAACTTAGTGAAAACACAAGAAAAAAAAGCAAAAAAATAATCCCATAAAAATACAAAGTTTGATTAACAAGAGTCACATAAAGCGACAAAGTGGATAGATGATTTGCACAGATGTAAAGCACACTAGCTCCAGTAATTTGTAATAGATGGGGGAAGAGCAAAAAGATAGCAAAAAATATTTCTAAAGTGCTAGCACTTGTAAAAGGCAAAGCAATTGGAGTTCGTTGGATGCAGTGAAGAGCCAGAGGCAGAGAAGGGGTTAACAGAATTTACTTGAACATGTTATTGACTTACGAGGGATACGCCGCACAGGGAGATGAAATCAACAATGCAAGGGCACAGGAACACTGAGCGCAACAGCAGAATTTGCACAAAAACACAATATTTGGAGGGAAGGGGTGCACAAAAGAGGTAACTTATCGTTTGAAGTCCTTGTTGGGAAGAGGATGGAAAATCTCACGCCGGTGTCGTATATCGTGGACACTGTCTCTGGCTCTGTTACGGAGGAACAAAATGCACTGTCTCCCGAACGTGCCGATGTATCCGGGCACGCTTGACTTGACTACGTTGAAATGCAGGAACAGTCTCTTTTGTTGATTCCTCTGGGATGTCGAAGAACACGACCAGCATACAGACCCGCAGGCCACGGAAGCACGAGGACCTCCAATGGACTCGCTATGAACAGAGCAAGCAGAATTATCTTTCACTGGGAGCGATGAGGACCTGACCAGTATAGGAACGTCAGGGGGCAGCTCAGTCAGGACACAGTTCATTGGTAAGTCAATCTGCAGGGAACTAGAGTGTGCGGCATTCGCAGTTGGAGCAGTGGGGAGGGCTTCAACCTTCTCCTTGTTTTCCTGTTGCTCTCCCACCAAATCTCTCCTCTTCTCACGCTCAGCCCCTTTTATCTCTCCCATGCCCCCTGCTGTCCAGTGCAAAGGTTCTCCCCACCCAGATGAATCGTCCCCCAGGAGCAGTGGTGACAGTCCCATTAGTTCCGGCCCCAATATGCACAGGAAACCGCTGACTCTGTCCTGGCTCATCTTTTACACGCTCATACAGACATTGTTCCCAAGTTCCAGAAAGTGCTAGACCATTGATCATTTGCAACCCATGCATGTCAGGAAGGTATATTCACTAGCTCAATAATAAGGTGTGTACCACTTTAAGGGAAATAAAAACTGAAAGGATGAAGCTAAATTCTGCTCTTATCCTTTGTATCCACCTGTGACCATGTGCTGTCAGCCCCAATGCGCGTTTCGTGTGGGCTTCCTCCAACCACTTCCAAATCACATTATGAAATGCCTTTTCGGCATCTAAGGCAAGCAATGCTGGGCTCCCTACTGCCATTTTCCTCAATTTTATCCCATCTTGAACTGCTAAAACTGTACGGATGTTTGTGACTACTGCTCTGTTTTTCACAAAACATTTTTAACCGTTTGAAAGGGTAACAGAGCAAGAGAAGCTGCCACCGGAGCAGTGGGTGAAATGCTGGCCCCCTATCTAACTGGCAAGCATCAAAAGGCTTATTATGACCTAGCCCTACAGTATGCACAGAAATATTCCAATTTAACAACTGAAATATTGGCACGCTCAGGAGTGACTATGACTGTGAGAGGACAAAGGGTCCACCACTGAGCATATTGTGGTGACAAACTCCCTCACTCCCAAATGTTCAACCTGCTACATCTTGTACAAAAGTGATTACAGGTAGAGACCTTCACCCCAGCCCAGATGGTTGAGCGTGTTGTTTTGGACAGATTTATCTATTCTCTTCCTAGGCCGGTGCAGACCTGGGTTGCCCAGAGAGACCCCCGAAATGCGGACAACCAGGTGGTCTAGAAATCCTTAATTAAACTGGAAGTTGCTGCATCCCCATACTGGAGTAAACAGAAGGAGCCTGACTCTCAAAAGAAAGGTAATAGAGTCACAATTAAGGGGAGTCTGAGGTCCCAAGGAGTCGCTGAGGGGTTGCCAAAGGTCACTGGTAAGGACTTAATTTGTTGGCAATGTCACAGTCCTGTGAACATAGCCATCCGTTGTCCTATGTCCACTTTACAGATGGATTGCAGCATAGGGAGGCACTGTTCGTATTATGTCTATTCAGCCTGCAGTGTGGACTATCAGACCGGTGAGGGGTTGCAGGCATGTCCCGTGGTAATAAATGGGGTTCTGGTGTCTGAACTCGGGGAGTTTTGTGATCGTGGTAATGTAGGGTTGAGCAGGTTCGCAGGATGCAGTGACGAGACACTAGACGACTGATGGTTTGCAAAATAACTTTTATCTAGTTTTAGCCACTGGGCTTGTTTGAAGAAACATAAAATTGTGAACCAAACAAACAGTCCACGCAGGGACTCAACAATCTTATTCAAATTCTAAAGCCACTTAGCCTTCCAGGGACTGCTGGTTTCGTTAGCGTGGCTGCGTTGAGGTCGCTGAGGCAGCTGTCCTGAAGTCTCGCTTCCCCAGGAAGGAATGGGGCTCAACAGGCCCTGAAGAAAGTGATGACGGTGGGGCACAACAGGCCCTGAAGAAAGCAATACCGTTGGGGCGCAACAGGCCCTGAAGAAAACGGTGCCGTTGGGGCGCAACAGGCCCTGAAGAAAGCGCAGCCGCTGGGGCGCCACAGGCCCTGAAGGAAACGCTGCCGCTGGGGCGCAACAGGCCCTGAAGAAAGCGCTGCTGCTGGGGCGCAACAGGCCCTGAAGGAAATGCTGCCGCTGGGGCGCAACAGGCCCTGAAGAAAGCAATGCCATTGGGGCACAACAGGCCCTGAAGAAAATGATGGAGGTGGCGCGCGGTGATGACGCAGTTCCCCAGATGACCTGTAGCCATCCTTTATCAAGGAGTCTCTCCCAAAGCCAGGGTAGCGAGCCTTTTATCTCGCCTGTGACGAGGTGGCGTATCTTCAGGCCGGTGACGGCCGGGTTGGCGTGATGGGGGAAGGCTGGGGGGAAGTGCCCAGGCCTCTGTGACCTGGTTTCGGGTACTCACGGCCACAACCTGAGGTAAAGTTCCTCTCTCGCCAAGGCGGGGGGTAGCGGGGATGCTTCTCTCAGAACAGGAGCGGGGAGCAGTCTCTGGGAACAGTCTCTCACGTCTCTCTTGTCGGTAAATGTCCAGCTTTTTCCTCGCAGGCTCCTCTCGGTGCCCCAGCAAGTTACCCTGCGTCCTGCCTTCACTTGCTCTCTTCCCCAACTGCTACTTCAGCACGTCCCCTGCTCCTTTTACCCTAGCCCCGCCCCCTGTTGCCCTGACAACCTCAGTCGCATGTCTCCCTTTGTAATCCCCCTGATGTGATTCCTTCAATAACTCTGATGGCGGTCCCCCTGGTTCCGGCCCAAACACTATATGGGGGTCCTCCTCCCCACATTAAGTGCTACACTTCCCCAACAGATGATCTCCGGAAAGCTCCACCAAGGACTACTCCGTTGCCAGAGTGTAACAGGACACCTAGCTCAACAGGGGTCAAGCTTCAAAAGGCTATGAGTGATGGATCTCGCACCTTGAGCAAGCTAAGCTCAGAAGAAAATAGATACCATGCAGTCTAACTGCATTGTTGAGTCAACAAATAAAGTAGCACTCTGTAGCGCTATATCATGCAAATATGAACTATATGAAATTTGAATTGCATTATTGCTCTAGAAAATTGTAAAAATTGAGAATACTTAGTGCATAAATTGGCCAATTCATGTGTACCCAACAGCCATGATAAGGTGATTTTCATTGCTGGGAACCTGCCTATTGTGAATCCTCTCTTAGACTGTAGTTTACATTTATATGGGAAGGTAGGATTCTGCTGTAATTAAAAACTCTTGAGGCTGAGGGATAGAGTGCTCAGTCAGAGAGCCTATGTATACAAATATCAAAAGACTGACTGTCACTTTATAAACAAAAAACAGGTGTGTGCAGGTGCCTACTAAGAGTAGCCATCTCCATATATAACCAACAAATAAAGTAGCACTCTGTAGCACTATAGTAGGCAAACATGAAATATGTGAAATTTGAATTACATTACTGCTCTAGAAAATTGGAAAAATTGATAATCCTTAGCGAATAAATTGGCCAATTTATGTGTACCCAGCAGAGAGCGCCGGATAAAAGTGATACTAAATGTTATGTCAAATGTTCCCAATAAAAGACTCAACTCAATCCACAAAAAAAGCAAGTCCTCTCAAAGGTCCATCATCTGTTAACGGAAATATAGGGGGCTTCCACGTTACTTGTAGTACAAAAGCTCTGGAAAATTGCTATGGCTCCTCACCTCCGAAAAGAAATGCAGCAAATTTTGCACTCCCAAATTCAAATACTAGCCTCACTTATGAGCCACACAATGTGCTTAAAACCACATTTAGCATCCATATGTTTGGGATTTCTGTAGTGATGAGAGCCCACTTAATATACGGGTGCATGTCTCCAGAAGCACGGGCTGGGCATATTGTACTGGGCACAACAACATACTGGGCACTGCAATATACATGAACTACAATAGCAGATGTGCAATTTTCACTCAGCAGCCTTTACTTCTGCTTGTTTCTGGAAAACATCCATGGGGTCAAATCATCACTACACCTGTAGATAAATTCCAAAAGGGGTAACATTTCCATAATGGGGTCACTTGAGGGGGGTATTCTGCTCTTCTAGCACTTAGGGGCTCTGCATATGGAGTCTGCAAATTATACTAGGAAAATCTGGGCTCCAGGAGGCAAATACCGCGAGTCTCGAGTCTCGCTGTATGGCTATGCAGGTCTGTAAAGCCACATATGGGGTATTTCCACATTCAGCAGATATTGTCTGACAAATTTTGGTACCATTTTTACTCATTTCCTCTTGTGAAAATGTAATATAGCACCCCGGCAGCAGGCACGCTGTCTGGGTGTTATGTTTGACACCAACCTCTCCTTTCACATCCCATATACATTGTCTTGCCCGCTCTTGCCGCCTACACCTAAAGAACATCTCCAGAATTTGCCCTTTTCTCACCATGGAAACAACAAAAACCCTCACTGTAGCATTGATCCACTCCCGCCTGGATTACTGCAGCGCTCTATTAATTGGCCTCCCCGCTACTCGACTTTCCCCTCTCCAGTCCATACTTAATGCAGCAGCCAGGGTCATCTACCTGGCTAATCGGTACTCGGATGCGTCCGCTCTTCGCCAGTCCTTACATTGGCTGCCCATTCATTATAGGGTCTAATTCAAAGTACTTGTTCTCACCCACAAAGCTCTCCACAGTGCAGCACCCCCCTACATCTCCTCCCTCATTTCTGTCTATCGGCTTAGCCGACCGCTGCGCTCTGCAAAAGACTTTCGACTAACCTCTGTACTAATCCGCACCTCCCACTCCCTACTCCAAGACTTTTCCCGCACTGCGCCAATCCTCTGGAATGCTCTACCACAAGAAATTAGGACTATCCACACTTTGCACAGTATTAGGCGCTCTCTCAAAACACATCTATTCAGAGCAGCCTATCACGTTCACTAATCAGTCATTTTATGTTCAAGTGTGAGTATGTAGCCCATTCACTATCTCTGTCCCCCACCTTCTCAAGATGGCTGGACCATCATTGTAAATACATCATTGTAAATACACACCTGTGCTTTGTATCTCCCCCACCTCATTGTATATTGTAAGCTCTCACGAGCAGGGTCGTCTTATTTTACTTTAATTACTGTATTGTTAACGTTGTTACTTATGACATGTGTTTTGAAACTGTTAAACTGTAAAGTGCTGCGGAATATGTTGGCGCTATATAAATAAAGATTATTATTATTATTATTATTATTATTAATATTTGGGGCAAAACAAAACAAATTTTTTATAGTAAAAACTTAATTTTTACAGTTCAACGTTATAAATTTCTGTGAAGCACCTGGGGGTTCAAAGTGCTCACCACATGTCTAGGTAAATTCTTTGAGGGGTCTAGTTTCCAAAATTGCATCACTTGTGGGGTTTTTTTCTGTTTAGGCACATCAAGGGCTATACAAACCCGACATGGCACCCACTAACAATTCCAGCTTATTTTGCGTTCAAAAAGTCAAGTGGCACTCCTGTCCTTCAGAGCCGTGTGCCCAAATAGCAGTTTTCTCCCACATATGGGATATTGGCGTAATTAGGATAAATTGCACAACAAATTGTATGGTGCAAGTTCTCCTGTTAGCCTTGTGAAAATAAAAAGTTGGGTCTAAAAGAACATTTTATTGGGAAAAAAGTATTTTTTTATTTTCATAGCTCTACGTTATAAACTTCTTTGAAGCACCTCGATGTTCAAAGTGTTCACCACACATCTAGATACATTCCCTGAGGGGTCTAATTTCCAAAATGGGGTCACTTGTGGGGGGTTTCCACTATTTAGACACATCAGGGGCTCTCCAAAGGTAACATGGAGTCCGCTAATGATGCTAGCAAATTTAGAGTTTAAAGTCAAACGGTGCTCCTTTCCTTCCTTCCAAAGAGTCATTTTCCCCCACATATTACTCATGATAAATTGCACAACAATTTTGGGATCCATTTTCTCCTGTTACCCTTGTGAAAATAGAAAACTGAGGCTAAAGTAACATTTTTCTGAATAAAAGCATAATGTTCAGTTTTTCCTTCCACATTGCATTAATTCCTGTGAAGCATATGAAGGGTTAATAAACTTCTTGAATGTGGTTTGTAGGACTTTTGGGTATTTTTGTCATATAGGCCCTTTTCTTCCCACCATTTTACATGTTTAGACTATTAATGAATAAAATGAACAGACACATACCATGTTTGAAAGCAGGGTATATTCTCAGCCCATATGTGTATTTGGGATTACAAGCAGGTATGGTGTTAGATGCTGATATACATAATATGCTGAGCGTTCGCACTTACTGTTTCACACACATTCACTTTTCTTGTCATTCTACCCTTGTGTTAATTAGCTATCTGTAGAAAGTCAACAAGTACAATAACACAGATGAAGAATTTCTGTTATAAATTAATCATGATGAAATATTATGGCTCCTTGCATTCTATACACTTCTCACAAGCCGCATCAAACTAGTTCATTTTCTCCTGAGTTGCTTTAGAGGAGTATCTCAGATTTAATAATTTTCTGATTGCAAATTCTCCTGTATGAATTGATCATGTAGAGATTTAACCATTGTGCTTTCTGACTGAGCACTCCGCCCTTCAACATGCCGTGGTTTTAGTTACATCCAATCACATTTGGTTCTGACCTTCCTATAAACATAGGCAGTTAGATCAGGGACCCATTCGATGGGACCACCTTGACGTTGGTGAATGGGCTCACATTTTTTGGCCAAATTTTGTGCTAAGCATCTCATGTGTTTTCCTAAATTTCAAAAGCCATTACGCTATTCACACTTCATGTATTTCACATTGATATGTCTTAATGCAATTGAGTGCAACCATTTCCTCATTTACATGTGAAGCCATGTCAGCTCTGTAAGATAAAAAAACCAGAGGGAGGGATCAGAAAACTGGACAGGGAGCTGTGACAGTAGGCCAAGTGGGACTAGATTTTGCTGCATTTTTGCAAATGGAATAAAAACCTATATTGCAATCCAGAAACTATCACAAATTAAATTGGTACTATATGATTAGAAATGTATTGTCATTAACTTAGCAGCTAAAAATGAAGAAACCCATGTACTGTTCTTGTTAGTGTCTATGCTGATGTGTATAGTGTATTTCAAGGTGATAATATGATTGAAAGGTTGTTCCACTTAGCAGACTGTCATCACTGCTCCTCCCTGGTTTAGATAGCCCAGGAGAGCGGTTTGGCTAATATTAAACTTATGCAGCCAAACAATTCATCCTGCTACACAGTACCGCTAATGTAAAAGATGTGCTGAGATTAGCGGAGTTGGATCTGCCCAACCCACACTGTCCACCGAAGAGCTGTGTGGCTCAGAAGGAGACAAGAGGAGCTCCCTGCTGCATCACTGAGCATAAGTAAGGAAAAATGCTTTCTGAGCACACCTAATTGAGGGCCCTACTCCTGATCTCAGTAGTGCTAGTAAGTGTGAGGTGGTCCTCAGTCAGTTGATGGCTAAAATAATGAGGGGGTAGTCCCTCACATAGTAGCTGCACTCTCTGACTGTCCTAGTATCTTGCAGATGCTCGATCTGGAGACTGTCTGCCAAATGGAACATAGTAGGCTAGTGTATGGATAAGTGTATACAGTATCTGTTTGTGTTTTTATGTATGTGTGTATGTGATATACAGTATATATATATATATATATATACAGTCTTGCCTGAAAGCGTTGGTACCCTTGAAATTGTTCCAGCAGAAAGTGAAGTATTTCTCCCAATATGAAAATCAAACCTAAAACCACTTAAAAAGGGGAGAAGTTGGGTCAATATTTACATTGTGTGTCTGTGTGTGCCGCACTGAACACGGAGAACAGAAAGAGAAGAACAGAACTGTATGAGGACTTGAGAACCAACATTTTTGAAAATTATTAACAATCTCAAGGTGGTTACAAGTCCATCTCCAAAGATCTTGATGTTACTGTTACTGTCCATGGGACTGTAGCTACTCTCCATGGACATGGACGGCAGAGAAAAATTGATGTAAGGTTGCACCGCAGGATAGTATGGATGGAACAAACACATCATGTCGATCTAGCTTCCTATCCCACTTTGTAGGGGGGTGCGGAACACCACTCTTGAAGCAAGACCAGTGTGAAAAGGTTGTTGGATGGATAGCAGAAAATGCTTGAAGTCACTTTGCCAACACCATCCTGTCTTCTACACAGTCCATTCTCAGTAGCCATGATTCTGTACCACATAATCCTCTCCTTGATACTCCTTCTTCGCACCATGCCGAGTGCCTGGAGGAAAGTGATCTCACACTTGGACACTCCGAAGAGCTGTTCACATTTCCATTTATAGATTCTAGCCTCTCATCCTGCCTATTTCAAGAGATACATGAAGAGATCGCATGTAGCAATGCCCAAATATTTGAGCAGCCATGCTCACAAGAAGGCGATGGTGGGAAAATGCAATTACCTTTGCAAGAGCTGTATGATGATGAGACACAATTGGCAGTAAGTGATGTTGTTACATCAGCAAGTCAGGAGGAGAACCAGGGTGTGGAAGTGTAAGACGACATGGTGGACGATAAAGTCACTGACCCAACCTGGGAAGGCGACATGCAGAGTGAGGACAGCAGCGCATGGGGAAGGGATCCGCAACACCACAAAAGGCAGGAAGAGGCAGTGGAGTGGCCAGAGACACATGCTCATGTCCATGCAAGCAAAGTACCCAAATGTCAGGGTCCAGAAAACAGTGTCTGCTGGTGATAACACTGCCTCTTCCCCTGTTCTATGTGGACGCAAATCCCCTGTCCTTGAAGGAGGCAACGATGCCTCCCACCCTGCACCTGTCATTGCAAACTTGCAACCACCATCAGCAACCACGTCCTTGTCCCAGCGCAGCTTTCAGTTGTCCCTACACCAGTCCTTGGAAGGCAAGCGTAAATACTCAGCCCCCCACCCACAGGCCACAATACTTATCAGCCACATTTCCACATGTTACATATATTTTACAATAGAGTATTCATGCACGTTTTTCATACTGTGTGTTTTTTCTGTGTCTCAGTACACAGTGAGCAGCAGCTGTAAGCAAGCCCTGGCACATTGAGGGACTGGTCAGTTTGCAGCATATCAGTGGAGAGATGGCTGTTAGTCACTGCTAGGGCATGCTTACACCACTCCAGCACATTGACTAAAACCAAGTCGGAATAAGTTAATTTCCTTTCTGTAGCCGAGCGTTTAGTGTAGCTTTACAACGCTATTAACCTGCAGATTGATCCCATTTGGGGACATGACACGTTCCCTTTAATTTATCTTATGATTTGCTAAAAAAAATTCTTTGTGTGGTTGAATGGATAAAAAAATTGCAAATCTACTATCGTTGCTAACATTTTGTTTTACCAGCTTTTACTGCATAGTAATAATTAGAGATGAGTGAATATGTTTGGAAAATGATCGCCAAACATATATTCGGTACGAATATGGTATATTCAGATTCGTGATTGGTAACATGAGCATTTTTCTTAAAATCGGAAAAAGTCAATAACATTCGGTAAAAGATAGAATAATAGCCGGCAATTCATGTGTCGCATCAATCACAGCTTGAAGTCTTTTGTGGTAGTTGTGGATGTTTTTTTTATTTTTTCAGGTGATAAAGCTGCCCACTCTTCTTGGCAAAAAGCCTCCAGTTCCTGTAAATTCTTGGGCTGTCTAGCATGAACTGAGATCTCCCCACAGTTGTTCGATGGTATTAAGGTATCAAAGTCAGGAGACTGAAATGGCTACTCCAGAACCTTCACTTTGATCTGCTGTAGCCAATGGCAGGTCGACTTGGCCTTGTGTTTTAGATCGTTGTCATGTTGGAACGTCCAAGTATCTCCCATGTGCAGCTTCCAGGCGCATGATTGCAAATTTGCCTCCAGTATTTGCTGATAACATGCTGCATTCATCTTTCCTTCAACTTTGACCAAATTTCCTGTGCCTTTGGGGAATAGGCAAGGTCGTAAGTACGGTTTAATTAAGATTATCAAAGGAGTCTGTGTCTTTTTTCAATTAAAGTACTTTTTTCTGTGTGTCTTTGTTTTCATACAATGTGACTATGAGGTTAGTAATGGGGGTGTCTTATTGATGCCTCTCCATTACCAACCTCTGGACTTGATGTCACCTGATAATACAAAGGTGACATCAACCCCCCAACTATCACCCCACTTGCCACCACTACAGGGTGAGTGGGAAAAGCAAGGCTAAGTGCCAGTATTGGCGTATCTTAGATATGCGCCTTTTCTGGGGAGGCTGAGAGCTGATGTTTATAGCCTGGGAGGGCCAGTAACCATGGCCCCTTCCTAGGTTATTAATATCAGCCCGCAGCTGTCTGCATAGACTTTACTGGTTGTTAATTATAGGGGGACCCTACGTCTTTTTTTAGGGTCCCCCATTTTTTATATAACTGGATATTTATTGATTTTCCAATAGAAATTTACAGAATGATAACACATCAAGATACAATGCATGTAATCATTCAATGCAAAACAGTTAACAAACATAATAGAGACAAATATAAATGACAAGACAGTGAAACATGAGTGAGGGAAGGAGGAAAGATCCCAGGGAAAGATGGCACATTTTGCTGAGTAAATATCGATACTAAGCCTTCCGAGCCCAGTATACGTCCCACAGATTTCACGTTGCTTCAAAACTTTCAAACATATTATTTATTAAAGCAGTGAGATGTTCCATACTTCGTATGTCCTGTATGCGGGAATGCAACTCGTTAAGTGACGGAGGATAAGCCAGCCTCCACTTCCTTGCTATTAAACATCTTGCGGCTGTGGTCAGATGTAAAAGAATCTGCTGAATCCTACTTCCAATCTGGAATGGGGGGATATTGAGCAAGTAGAATTTAGGGTCTAATGGAATATGAGTTCCCATAACTTCGAAGATTAAAGTTTTGACCCTACTCCAAAACCCTTGTATAATTGAACAAGTCCAAAAAATATGGGTTAGGTCTCCATCATCAGAACCGCATCTCCAACATTGCCCAGATATATTAGGATTAAATTTATGCAGTAACGAGGGAGTATGATACCAAAACATAAGTAATTTAAACTGGTTTTCCTTATACGTATAACAAGTGGAAGTCTTCGTTGCCCTCCTCCAGACCCCCTGCCACACACCCGGAGAAAGAGATTCCCCCAAGAAACCCTCCCACCTGTCCATATAGGAGTGTCTTGGAGACTCCTCCGGATACGGGTCTAATAAAATCCTATAGATATCAGATATAAGACCCTTGGTCGATACTCCTGCCCTGCAGAGTCTCTCAAAGCGGGTTGGTTTGGAGACTACTAAGGAAGAGTAAAGAGACTGCATATAATGCCTAATTTGTAAATACCGATAGAAAGAGTTTGAAGGTAAAGCCCCCGTTACACACTGCAATATCGCTAGCAATATCGCTGTAAAGTCACCGATTTTGTGACGTTGCAGCGATATTGCTAGCGATATCGCTGCATGTGATACTTACTTCCGACCGGCTCCCCCACTGGTTATCGCTGATCGCGCGAGAAGCTCCTGGATCATTTCTCGTCGGTCACTTCCTGCTGGGCTTCCTGTGGCGCCGATGAGCGACGCGTAGAGCCGGGTGGGAGGACGCAGGATCGCCGTGTCTGACAGGTAAGTAGCGATCCCCGTCCCCAGCGATGTCGCTGGTGAGATCTGCCTGTGTGGCAGCTCACTAGCGACCACTTAGCGATGCACCAGCGATCCTGACCGCGTCATATCGCTGGTTGGGATCGCTGGTGCATCGCTAGGTGTAACGGCACCTTAAGTCGAAGCCCGATTGTATCTTATCAAAAGGTAACAAGGATCTAGAGTGACTATCAACTATATCAGCAAAACAAAAAAGTCGCTTATCAAACCACAACTTAATCAAGTTCCCCCTAAAGCTGTCTGGTAGTTTGGGATTAAACAAAAAGGAGGTTAATGGAGAGCATTTCGACATCAGTGGGAATTTTTTCATACAGGTATTGTAAATCCTCTTA
Organism: Dendrobates tinctorius; assembly: GCF_039654945.1. Classification (NCBI taxonomy): domain Eukaryota; kingdom Metazoa; phylum Chordata; class Amphibia; order Anura; family Dendrobatidae; genus Dendrobates; species Dendrobates tinctorius. Next base: position 27,558,811 of record NW_027361673.1, on the reverse strand, counting down.
AGGTACTGTCACACTTAGCGATGTACCAGCGATCCCGACCAGCGATATGACGCGGTCAGGATCGCTGGTACATCGCTAAGTGGTCGCTAGTGAGCTGCCACATAGGCAGATCTCACCAGCGACATCGCTGGGGATGGGGATCGCTACTTACCTGTCACACCAGGCGATCCTGCGTCCTCCTGCCCGGCTCCACGCGTCGCTCGTCCTCACAGCAGGAAGCGCCGCAGGAAGCTGACGACGAGAAACGGTCCAGGACGTTCTCGCGCGATCAGCGATAACCAGCGGGGGAGCCGGTCGTAGGTAAGTATCAGACACAGAGATATCGCTAGCAATATCGCTATAACGTCACTAGTTATAGCGATATTGCTAGCGATATCTCTTAGTGTGACATGCCCTTAAGTGAAAGCTATTGGTCCCAACGTGTGTGAGTCGAGTTTATTTGAGGTACTTGCCCATAGATAAGAGTTGGGGTGGATTGGAGAAATCCACAACTTCTCAATCTCCATCCACCTAGAGAATGCTCTAGGTGCAGACCAGGCTGGGATACATCTCAAATGAGTTGCCCAATAATATTTGGTAATATCTGGAACACCCAAACCTCCTCTATCTCTGCTAGCTAACATAATTTGGTTTTTGATCCTGTGCCTTTTATAGGCCCAGATAAAGTGGATGATAGAAGACTGAATACCCTTCAGGTCTCCAGGAGGGACCGCAATGGGGAGAGTCTCAAATAAATATAGTAGCTTAGGGAGAATAGCCATTTTAACTGCTGATATTCTCCCAAATAGGGATAGTGGTAAGTTATTCCATTTATTAAGTATTTGTTTCAATTCCGAAAACAATTGGGGGTAATTATGTTTGAATAATAAGTTGTATCTAGAGGTCAGCTGCACTCCCAAATATTTCAGGGCAGTATCCTGCCATTTGTAGTTATAATTACCTTTTAAGGAGCTTAATGATCTGTCTGGAATATTAAGGGGAAGAGCCTCCGTTTTTGCTTTATTTATTTTATAACCCAAGAGCTGGCCAAACTGTTTTAGAAGTGAATGCAGACTGGGTAGGGTTGTATGTGGCTGGGTCAGAGTTAAGAGCACGTCATCAGCAAATAAAGACAGTTTAAATTCTTTATCTCTAACCATCACTCCCCCAATGTTCGGGTCAGGGCGTATAGCCGCAGCTAGTGGTTCTATACACATAACGAAGAGTAATGGAGAGAGTGGGCAACCTTGACGGGTGCCATTAAAAATTGGAAAAGGCTGAGACAATGCATGGGGTATCTTTACAGCCACCGATGGGTGTGTGTACAAACTTTTTAGGGCGGTTATAAAAGGTCCCGAAATGCCAAAATGAGCCAGTGTTTGAAACATAAATGGCCACCCAAGACGATCAAAAGCCTTTTCAGCATCTAAGCTAAGTAAAAGTGCTGATTTCTCTGTTTTATTGATCACGTCAATAAGGTCGATTACCTTTCTTGTGTTATCTCCCCCCTGTCTGCATGTAACAAAACCCACTTGGTCTTTATGATTTAAATGGGGAAGCAGGGTAGACAACCGTAGAGCCAGCAATTTGGTAAAAAATTTTAAGTCTGCATTAAGTAAGGCTATAGGCCTATAATTGGCACATTCTAAAGGGTCTCTTCCTGGTTTGGGAATAAGGGTGATATAAGAGTGAAGCATGGTGGGTGGAATTGGCAACCCTGTCAAGAATTTGTTAAATAACTTGACTAAGTGCGGGGTTAGTATGGTGCTATATGTTTTATAGTAGAAATACGTTAGTCCATCTGGACCGGGGGATTTACCATTGGGAAGAAGAGAAAGGACATCCAAAACCTCCTCCTGCGAGATATCCCTGTTAAGAGAAGACAAAGCTTCTATAGTAAGTGAAGGAAGATTGCACTTTTGGAGAAAGGATTGCATAACTCCCCTCCCCACATCTGAGTCCGGTGGCAAATTGCTTGGTAAGTTATATAGTTTAGATATATATTCCTGGAACATATTTGCAATTTTAACAGGGTCATATATTATTGCTCCCTTTTCATCTCTGAGAGCAAATATTGAAGACTGACTTTTGTCATCCCTGAGCTGTCTCGCCAATAGTGTGTGAGACTTATTTCCTTTTTCATAGTATTTTTGTCTACTATAAAGTAACATTTTTTCAGTTTTGTAGTTAATAATGTCTTTTAATTGGGAGCGCGTAGAGACAATTTCCCTTAAGATTCTTTTGGATGGGGTAGCGGCAAGCCTAGCCTCAAGATCCCCCAACCGGGCAACAAGCAAGCCCGTCTGGTGAGCTCTATCCTTTTTAATACGAGAACCTAGGGTTATACAGTCACCCCGGAAAACAGCTTTGTGTGCTTCCCACACAGTCGAAAAATCAGAAACTGACTCATTAATGTCAAAATATTCAGCTATCTTCCCCCCAACTCCTCTCTATGTTGCGGTCTCTTAAGCAGGGTCTCGTTGAGTCTCCAATGGCATACTTTAGTCTGTGCTGAGGATTGAGTGAGGGTGAGCATTACAGGTGCATGATCCGACCACGATATTATCCCAATATCTGTGTCTAATGTCAGTCTGAGGCTGGTTTAACATTTGCGTTTTTTTTCGCGGTAATTTAGCGCTAAATAGTGCATGCGTTTTTTTCCCCTATACTTTGCATGGGATGCGCTTATGTGCGCATACACATGCGTTTGTACGCGTTTTACCGCGCATGCGGTTTTTTGCGGTATGCGCTCGGGCGCACAAAATGCAACCTGTTGCATTTTTTGTGCGTCCGATTTGCCTCAAAATAACGCATGCGCGCGCAATGCGTTTTTTTACAGCAAGACACCCAATATAAGTCTATGGGTGCGCATATGTGCGCATTGGCATGCTTATGTATGCGTTTTTTTGCACATGCGTTTTTTTTTGTTAACCATGGAATTTAGGGGTTTGGGTTAGAGTTAGGGTTAGTTAAGGGGGTTTAGGGTTAGGGTTAGGGTCAGGGTCAGGGTTAGGGTTGGGGTTAGGGTCAGGGTCAGGGTTAGTTAGGGTTTAGGGTTTGGGTTAGGGTGAAGTATGGTTTGGTTAAGGGTTAGGGTCAGGGTTAGGGTTAGGGTTAGGGTCAGGGTTAGGGTTAAGTATGGTTTTGTTAAGGGTTAGGGTCAGGGTTAGGGTTAGGGTTAGGGTCAGGGTTAGGGTTAAGTATGGTTTGGTTAAGGGTTAGGGTCAGGGTTAGGGTTAGGGTTAGGGTCAGGGTTAGGGTTAGGGTTAGGGTTAAGTATGGTTTGGTTAAGGGTTAGGGTCAGGGTTAGGGTTAAGTATGGTTTGGTTAAGGGTTAGGGTCAGGGTTAGGGTTAGGGTTAAGGTTAGTTAGGGTTTGGGTTAGGGTTAAGTATGGTTTGGTTAAGGGTTAGGGTCAGGGTTAGGGTTAGGGTCAGGGTTAGGGTTAGGGTTAGGGTTAGTTAGGGTTTAGGGTTTGGGTTAGGGTTAAGTATGGTTTGGTTAAGGGTTAGGGTCAGGGTTAGGGTCAGGGTTAGGGTTAGGGTTAGGGTCAGGGTTAGGGTTAGGGTTAGGGTCAGGGTTAGGGTTAGGGTTAGTTAGGGTTTAGGGTTTGGGTTAGGGTTAAGTATGGTTTGGTTAAGGGTTAGGGTCAGGGTTAGGGTTAGGGTCAGGGTTAGGGTTAGGGTTAGGGTTAGGGTCAGGGTTAGGGTTAGTAAAGTCATGGTTTGGGTTAGTGTGAGGGGCCACCTAATGTTGGAAAAAAACGCAAACGCGGTAAAAACGCACTAAAAATGCATACAAACGCATAAAAACGCTGCGTTTTTTTATGCATGCTCATAAAAATGCTTGAAAAAAACGCAGCATTTGTATGCTTTTGTATGCGTTTTTTCAATGCGTTTTTTTGCGGGAAAAACGCGCTGCAAAAAAAAGCAAGTGTGAAACTAGCCTGAGTGTTTGTATATTGCCAAAAAAGAAGTCTATTCTAGTATAAGTACCGTGTGGAGGGGAGAAAAAGGTGTAGGTCTGCTGTGTGGGATGGTTAATACGCCAATGATCAAAAAGGCCAAACCTGCGTATTAGTTTTCTAAAGACCTCAGATAATCTACGTTGAGATCTGTTTCGCTGCATTCTATGTATGGAGAGCCTATCTAATGTGTCTGAAAAAATAACATTAAAATCCTCTCCAATAACCCAGGCGGACGGGGGTAGTCTGGATAATTTCAAAAATATTCGATTAAGGAAGGAAATTTGTAAGGTGTTAGGTACATATATATTACATAGCATAATTGGTATATCCTTGTATGTACCTTGCAATATAATATATCTTCCCTGGGGATCCAATATCTCTGATGTTATTTGTATAGGGCATGTTCTAGAAATTAGGATGGCCACACCTGCTTTTTTCTTGACTTGAGAGGCTAAGTAAATTTTGGGATATAAATGTTTGGCAAAGTTGCAATTTCCACTAAGATTTAAATGGGTTTCCTGCAAGAAAGCTATATCTGCACCTTGCACCCGTAACTCATTGAGGACCATACGCCTCTTAGTATTAGAGTTGAGACCCTTTACATTTAGTGTTAATATTTTAGCCATTATCTTGGTAGAAAAGAGAAAAGAACAATGCACACAACGTTTTACCCAGGATGCTATGGAACGATTCTCTCCTCTGAGGATCATCAAATTCTGAAAATTCTTTGAGAGAGCAAGAGAATACCATCATATGCCCCACAAACCTGTAGGAGGAGATACAAAAGGAAAAAGGGGAGACAAAGACAAAACAGTACAATAATTTACTACAGCTAGAATCCCAAAAATACAACAATGGCTTTACCAAAAAATGAGAGAGAGGAGGGAAAGAACTAGTCTGTCTCCTCATCTCTCCCCTCTGTGGGTGGGGTGGGCATACCCAACCTTTCCTAGTCATTTTTCTAGAAAGGAACTGGGTAAAAAAAAAAGAACTGCCCCCCCTTGTGAGGAAGTCGTGGTAAGAGACACCCAAAACACCGCAAGTGCGAAACACTAAAGAACAAAATATTCTATGCTGTCCTTTACCCACCGTCCAAAACAGAAGAACAGCTAAAAAGAAATTACCAAAATGTCAGAGAGGATGTGTATGTAGTCATAAACTTTAGACTGACATATAGAAGGAGGATCAGTCAGAGCCCAGCTTCCGAAAAAAAAAAAAGGTTGCGGAAGCATATATGATTGGAGTCATCAAGAATCAAAAGGTCAGGGAAAGAGAAAAAAAAACACAACTCCTCAAGATGGATTCAGTTGTGTGATCTCCTGGTAAGAAGGGCCTCTCTTCTTGGACTCAACATTCTGCCAGATTGGCGGAGGTGATATGCGAGGCATGACCAAGTTCCAGTCCGTCAGGTCGGGGAGCGGTATCTCCAGATCAGAGCAGAAAGCTGGAAGGTCCTTGAAGGAGCGTAAGGTAGTTGACTGTCCATTTCTCACAACAATGAGAGAAAAGGGGTACCCCCAGCGATACTGTATGTTTTTATTTTTCAATACGGTGAGAAGTGGCTTCAGATGTCTTCTCCTTTGAAGGGTGATTCACGACAAGTCAGGATACAGTTGGATAGAGGCTCCAGTAAATTCAAGTTTATGGAGAGCACGAGCCTTGGACATGATGGACTCTTTTGTTTGAAAGTCATGGACGCAGCATATCACATCTCGGGGCTGAGATTGAGCTCCCTTGGGGCGGAGGGCCCTATGTGCTCTATCCAGCTTTATTTTATGGGATGAAGTCTGACCCAGTATTGAATTGAAGATGGATTTGAGTACTTTATACAGATCTTCTGAACCAGCTGCTTCAGGGATACCCCTCACCCTAATGTTATTACAGCGCCCTCTGTTGTCCAAGTCTTCCAAATGTTTATTTGTCTCGCCCAGCACTTTAGCGTATGAAATTATGTGGCGCTGCAGTTTTGAGACATATTGTCTAGTAGCATCATGCTCCGTTTCCACAGCATCCACTCTATCTGCAAGGAGCTTGACATCCTGACGCATGGACTTAATCTCTGCCCTACATGCATCCCTCACCTCGGACACCAGGGACTTGAAATCCTCTTTAGTTGGAAGGTGCCTGAGATATCGCTCCAGAGATTTGTTGACTAGTTGGAGATCTGCATCTCCGGAATCAGCGTCCGACATAGGGTCCTGTGAAGCCCCCTCGGTGTCATTAAGTGAGGCCAGCACTAAGAACGATGAAGCGCCCCTCAGGTCCCCTTCAGGAGTGTCCGACCATGTCCCCTGACCCTTTGTGTTTCCCCTAGCAGATGGCTGCCTTTGTGATTTTGGAGGCATGCTGTCTATTAAGCGAGTTTGCTGAGGTGCAGGAGAAAGAGGAAAATGTGATATAGTGCACGCAGCAGACGAAGTCCCTGCAAGTGTATTTAGATTGTCAGGGTAGAATCAGGCAGCGTGTGGAGATAATTTTACTTTGGTAAACCCTGAATCCACCTTATTTCTGCGCTTTAGCTGTACTGCAGAAAACTCAGCATATGTTTGCAGCCCCTGAGTGCAGGCATTAGGACCCTGTTGCTGCAGCACCAGCTTGTCAGTGTTTTCTCCTTACACAGCTCTCCTCACTAACCTCCTCCATTGGGTGTTCTCCTGAGCTAATATCAGAGTCCTGGATCTCCTTCTTCTTCAACACTCTGCACAGCAGAGGCCAGAGAGCAGGAAGTGCAGGCTGTTTATCTAGCTTACCAAGATGGCGCCGGAGTCTGTTCAATAGCACAGGGACATGTGCTTCCCTCTTCACGTGATGATTCAAGAAGGTAAGATGATGCAGAATCCTCCCTATCTTGAGAGGAACTCTGGCCGATGTCCTCCCTCTCTTTTTAGCCAATTTGTATGTCAGTTGGGCATGTAATCCTCTCTATAAGGACGGCAGGCTCAGGAGCAGAAGTTCTATGCTTCCATCGAGTGCAGCTCCCAAACACACCCCCTCAGGGTGCCCCATTTTAATAGTCATTAAAGGCTAATTATTCAGCTGTGAGCAGATATTAATAGCCTGGGAAGCTCCATGGGTAATACCCCCTTCCCTGGCTCTAAATATCTGCCCACAGCCATCCACTTTCCCTCTGCTGGTTGGGAAAATTGCACAGGAGCCCAAGCCATTTTTTTCAAAAAAATAATCTTTCATTAATTAAATACATGCCCAGTAGTTTGCACACACACAGTACTAATTGGATTTGTCACTGACACCTACACTCATGGCCAAAATTGTGGATACACTTGAAATTTTTAGTAATTTTCAAGGCTTCTGGAACATTCGGTGATCTTAATTGCTTGATTACGTAGTTATATTTATAGCCCAGGCACGCAATCTGTTACTAAAAAAATCGGGAGACTTGTTTTTGATATTTTGGAGGTAGTTTTTATAATTTTGGCAAGAAATACTGGACTTTGTTCTCTATGAGTTAAGTTAATAAATTTTTAGTTATATGCTAACATTTCTTTATGTCCGCATTAAATTAAAAATAGTGTTTTAAAGCTACAGTCACCACTTGATCCTTTCAGTATAGGTTCTACAGGCTTTAATTTCCTTATAAACTATCGAGAATGTTTATTTCTAGTATTTTATTAATATTTAAATTAAATTTTTTAACTGAATAATTAGAAATGTCTATTTTGAGCTCACAAACTCCTGAATGATTGTTTTTTTTTAGATTTTAATCATGTCAGACACAAAGAGGTCTGATTGGTCTCCAAAAAGAGAGCTATTGTTTTGAGGAAGGATGGCCACAGTTTCAGAGAAATTGCTAGGAAGATGGGTGGTGGAGTCACTACTTCTGAAGTGCTAAAGCTGTGTTCACGTTTTGCTGCTAGTTGCAGCATCAAAACTAAGAGTGAAAGGAAGGAAAAAGGCAACAACTCCAAAAACAGACAAGAATTTTTATTTTTAGGCTAGCCTTGCAAAACAGAAGTGCATCAGCCAAGGAACTCAACCAGTTCTTGCACGATGGTGGAGTTTTGGTGTCGGATAGAACAGTACATCGCCGACTATTTGATGCCGGTCTGAAAGCACGAACACCAAGGTAAAGGCCATTCCTAAATCTTAAAAAGAGAAGTAAGAGAATTTCCTGGGCTAAATAACATCTTAGCTGGACAACTGAAGATTGGAAGAAAGTAATCTGGAGCTTATGAAACGAGAATATCAATTTTTGGTAGTGACGGAGTGCGTTATGTTTGGAGAAGGCCAAAGGAAAACTGTCTTTCAGAGTCTATGACAGCTACCATGAAACTTCCTGAGAGTATTATGATATGGGGCTGTATGTCCTGGCATGGAATTGAGAGAATACAGGTCCTTGATGGAACTGTAAATGCTTCAAAATATATTCATGATGTCCTTGAACCAATGCCCATCCCATCAATTTGTGACAGACCGAAATTATTTTTCAACAGGATGGAGCACCATGTCACACTGCAAGGCAATGTCTAAAATGGTATGAAAGCAAACACATTTCTGTGCTTTCATGGCCAGGAAACAGTCCTGATCTGAACCCTATCGAAAATCTGTGGTAAAGATTAAAGCCATTGGTAAGCGACCGAGCAACAAACAGGCATTGATTGCAGCTGTTATCCGTTCCTGGTACCATGTTATTACCACAGAGAACCTGAGAAGTCTGTTGAATCAATGCCAAGGAGATGCAAAGCTGTTATCGATGCTAAAGGATACACTACACTACATACTACTAAAGAAAGAACACATAGGGATAGCATGAAATTAACATATTAGGACGTGATATTTTGATTCGGCCATACCGCTGTTCTTATAGAAGTAATGAGATATTTTGTATTATGGTAAACTTTTTTCTGTGTAGAGGTGTTCTAATCTACCTTAGACTTCTTGTGGCATTATTGGTATAAACACTTTGTATGATTGCATGTTAAAACTTTAAAAAATGGCAAAAATTTTAAATGTATTCATAATTTTGGCCACTGATGTATATATCTACCTATTCTATTTGTATTTACTGTATGCAATCCATCTCTTCTATCCTGAAGGCTCCTGCAGGGATTTTACAGAACACAGCAGATGAATTGTCAGCTTTTCTTCTATGTATCTATGTAATATAAATACTTATACGTATATGTGTATGTCACTGACATCTATAAATCTATGTATTCTATGTGTATATATCTATTCTATCTATTCTATTCTGACCTGTCAGTGTGATTTTACTGTATGCGGCACATGAATTGATGGCTTTTCAAAGAACACCAGTGAATAAAAATTGTTGGACAGCACTCGCATGTGAATAACCCATTGAATAACATTGGGCAAAGTGATATATGATTTTTTATCGGACTGCACTTGTCCATTTTTCTTGCAAGTGAGTATGAGCCCATAGATTAACAATGGGCAGAGTGCTTGGCAATGTTTTCTCGCACAGCACTCGCTCGTATTTTATGGTAGTGTGACGCCGGCCTTAATCAGCTGCTCTTGCACTGTAAATAAATAATTACAAAAAAACCTGAGTTAGTTCCTGTTGGAGCCAACATGGACAGTTTATAAGGGCAAAGAACATTCTTTGAGCTCTACATAACAACTGAAACCTACATCAAAGGGACTGACCATAAGATCTAAGATGTGATTACACAGGAAGGCAATTATGTTCAGGATTGAAAAGTCCTTTGTTATTTCAATAAAGAGAATCTACTTTGCAGATGGACATTGTGTCTCCAACCTCTTGGAGGATACATAACCCCTGTGTGGTTGGGAGTATAAGCTATTACTCCTCAATTGAACATCTTATCTTGGACACACATTCCATGTGGAGGTGAAGTACAAGCCATTGTTCTTCAGATGGACATCTTGCCTTGGCCTAAATTGAATGCCCTCAGGCCTTTTGACACCAGGACTTTATCCTAAAGGGGGTTTTTCAGATAGCGATATCGCTAGCAATATCGCTAAAACGTCACCGATTTTGTGACGCAGCAGCGATATCGCTATGTGTGATACTTACCTCCGACCGGCTCCCCCGCTGTCCATCGCTGATCGCGCGAGATCGGGCGGCTCCATTTCTCGTCGTCTGCTTCCTGCTGGGGCTTCCTGCTGTGACGACGAGCGACGCGTGGACGCGGGCGGGAGGACGTCTTCATCGCTGAGTGTGAAAGGTGAGTATCGTGCGCTGCGTCGCTGCTGCATCGCTGTGAGATCTTTCTGTGTGAAAGCTCACTAGCGATCATTTAGTGATGCACCAGCGATCCTGACCGGGTCGGATCGCTGGTCGGATCGCTGGTGTATCGCTAAATGTAAAAGGGCCTTAAATCCAAGGATGCCATCAAGGAGAAGATCATTGGACACTCTACTACAAAGGATACCTGAGCAAGGGTGGAGTCATGGCTTGTATGTGGGTGTGGATGTGTATTGGTTTAATATATATGTAAGGATCAGATTTATATCTCTCTCTTTCCCACATCCCTGCTTCTACTACCCTCTCCTATAACCTCTTCCCTTTAATTGTACCCTTTCCTCTTAGTTAGACTTCCCTTATGAATGTCATTGTAAATACCTTGTTTGTAATAAACCCCCTTTTTAAGATCCAGTAGTTCCTTTTAATTACTAGTAACTGGCACCCCAAAACTCAGCAGATTCTTCAGTTCCTCTGCATTTTTGATAACCAGTTAGGCAAAACTCGCAGCTGGGGGCTGCAACCCTCAGCTGTCAGCTTCAGCAAGGCTGGTTAACAAGAATAGAGGGGTCCCCAAGCCATATTTTTTAATTATTGAAATAAATAATTTTAAAAAATGCATGAGGCCCCCCATTTTTGAAAACCAACCTTGCTAAAGCAGACAGCTGTGGGCTGGTATTGTCAGGCTGGTAAGGGGCCATGGATATTGCCCCCCCAGTCTAAAAATAGCAGCATGCAGGCACCCAGAAAAGGCACATCCATTAGATGTGCCAATTCTGGCACTTTGCCCGGCTCTCCCCGCATGCCCTGAAGCGGTGGCAAGTGGGGTTCATATTTGTGGGGTTGATGTCACCTTTGTATTGTCAGGTGACATCAAGCCCACGTATTAGTAATGGAGAAGTGTTTATAAGACACCTATCCATTACTAATCCTATAGTTATATGGTAAATAAAGACACAGCCAGAATAAAGTCCTTCATTAGAAATGAGACTAAACACAGTCTTCTATTTTATTTAAAAATAACAGTTATACTTACCTAACGCCTAATTCCACCGGAGCCCTCGTTCTCCTGTAATAAAACAAAAATAAAAGAAAACAACAATATACCATACCTGTCTGACGTTTTGTCCCATGCCGTAATCCATTTCTGGGTGATTAATAGTTTTCAGCCTGGACGATGCCAAGATGCAATCGTCCAGGCTGAGAACCACTGGTGAATGAGTTGCTGCGAGCGCAGCCTGAGTGACTAGCGGTGACGTCATCGAGGTTACCTCCGGTTACTGAGGCTGTGTTCCCTACAGGGCTGAACTGGCGTGACCTCAGCACTGTGGGAAAAAGTGATGAGGTCACGGCAGTTAAATCAGCGAATGCTGCAAGTTCAGCTATCATGAGCCGAAACGAACATTGAAATATTCACTCATCTCTAGTAATAATGGCATGGTAGTTTTATTCTACAGGTCATAAAATTTATCTTGTGTTTTAGTAGAAAGGGAAAAGGGCACGAAGAAAAGCAGTGGCAGCATCGATGAGATTATACAGCAATACTGAGCAGTGTGGATGTTAATCTCTGGTGTGAGATAAGAGACTTGTTAGAAACTCAGCATGATCATTCTTTGTCTACCTCTGCCTGTCTTCTCACTCTGCTCCTCACTTTTTCTTCCCATCCCTGCTCCATATAGTAGAATAGATGTGCAAACTGATACCTCACTGTACTAGCAATGCATCTTGTCTCGAGCAAGATGGAGTTGAGCTGTCTTTTTCAGAGTAGATGATAGGTTCAGGAGGAAGAGGGAGGTGAAGTGGCTTATAAAGTGGAGAAAGAAACTGAAATATGTGATAAATATATTACAAAGTTTTTTTTATATTCCCTTATACTACTGATTTATGCAAAGTTTTCTGAAAGTACAGTTTCATTTTAAGTATAACATTTCAAGATAATTTTTATGCATTAAGAAATGTTGCTCATAGTTTTTGTATGTGGAAGTACAATCTCTGAATGCACAAATTAAGAAGAAAAATAAGATTTGCATGATCAATATGGAACAGAATGGAACCACAAATTAATTCATCACTTTTAATGTTGTGGCCAATGGATCTACTTGGATGCTCAGTTACAGGCTATTTCTATCTGATAAATGTCTTCTGCACAAAAAATTGATTTATCTGACATTATTTCCACATCCGGTTGAGGACAAAGCTTTAGCGAGCTTGATACTATAGCAGATGAGGAGATGTGCACTGTATCCTTGAAACCTAATTATAATTCAGGTATTTGCAGCATGTATTTATGACTTAGCAATCTACTGCCTTATCATTTATGGTGAAAGGTATTTGGAGCATTCTAATGATTTTTTAATGATGTGATATACAACAAGATTGTTTCTTGCATCTCTTTATTTTTCCTAAAGCGTACCCACCTATTAATGATTTCTTTACAACAAGCACAGTTTGCAAAATGAGATTCTATGATTCATGACCAAGCATTTGGACATTACGACCCACAAATGGCTTAATTCATGATAGCTTCTTTTCTAAAAATGTTCATGTCATATTTCATCTTTTCAGCATTTATCTATGAATGACATCCAACTTCAGATAAGGATGAAACTGATAATTTCTAGTGGTTTTTTTTTATATTTTAAAAGAATTTACAAGTCCTATTAAATCTTGAAGCAAGATTGGACTGTCACACCTGGGGACTGGGAGATAACTCTACTTACAGCTGGATGTGCTTCCTGGGGCACACATTAGGTTGAAAGCTATCATGGAGCAGAGAGCCACTGGCTCCCTGCCCTGCAATACTTTTAGAGGCCAGAAGCAGCAGGTGACATAAGGCCATCACGATGTGGTGCAAAAACATCACTGTATAACACCACCTGCACTGGACTATGGATGAGGAAGAAGCTTCTCAAATTGGGAGCGTGGACAGGTGAGACAAATGTTTTTTTTTTTGTAAATGCCATGTAAAGCGCGACACAAAGGGGAACATTATCTTGTATTGGTGTTACAAGGGAGTACGTTATACTATATGTTGGATTATAGAGGGGGATATTATACTGTATGATGGTAAGACTATGCAATATTATACAGTATTGGAGCCACAAAGGGAGACAGTATATTGTATTGGAGCCACAATGGGGATATTATACTGTTACACTGTATGCGGGCCACAGCTAGAGACATTATACTGAATGGGGCCACAGAGGGGGACTTTATTCTAAATTGGGGACATTACACTATATGGGGGTCACAATGAGGGACATTATACTCTATGGGGCTGCAGAGGGAACCATTATACTATACGAAAGTCACAAAGGAGGACGTTATACTGAGTGGGTGCCACAATCAGGAACAATATATTACACACTGCTCAAAAAAATAAAAGGAACACTAAAATACCACATCCTAGATATCGCTAAATTAAATTTTCCGGTTGAAAATCTTTATTCATTATTTCTATAGGTAAATAAAGTGATAATGGTGTACACTTCATGACAATGACTGACCTTTAATGTGCCTCAGAAGCAGGAAAAGCTAGTACTGACCAAAGCTGAAGTACAAGTGCCTGCTAGAGTGTGGATGGATTGACATTTCAAAAAATGACATGCCCATATCTCGGGCTTGGAAGGGGACAATATTGCTGAAAGATTTTCTTTAAGGCTCCAAACACTTATGTGAGTGAGTTACAAAACGTCCATGTAACACTGTACCATGTTATTATCCTTTTCACTTTTGCCCAATGTGGTCCATGTTTTAAAATGGTCATGGTCCCTTAGCAAAAGTAATTATTTCCTATTGAATTATTCCAGTGTTGAATTCTATGGGCGGGCATAGCAATGCTCCATCCTGCCCTGACTCCTCCCTAGCTCTGCCCTTTTTGGAGGAGCTGCTTCAAACTGGCGTGAAAATGGCAAAAGTAGAAAAACTGTTGTGCAAATCGACGTTGTGCAAAAAAATTGTGACTTCTCATAAAAATTTACAGCAGTATTGTTGCTTAAAAGCTTTGATGAATTGCCCCCAAAGTCTCCAAATACTCAGGTTGTGCACAGCATGCAAATAATCTTGAAATGGACACATACAGAATATAAGGCGAATGTATTGTATATAAGGAGAATTACAAGTTTTGTATTAAGGTCAAAATTCTAGTATGGAACTGTGCAAGTCATTTATGTTGATGAATTGCAGGCAGTGATATGCAGCAAGATTACGTGCAAGAACTACATAATTGTGGATGTTTTATAAAATATGGAATTATAAATATGAAGGAGCACTGGTATTAATCTGCACTGAAATAAACACGACTTTATTTTTTCGGCAAGATAGTCCAATTTTCTCTGTTAGTGATATCTAAGCTCAGTGCTGTTGGCAGTGTTCTATACTAAGAGGTACAGTGTCTGATCTTGATCTTGCCAAGGGAGATATCAGCCCTGCAGAGTCATAGAGCACGGGAGCAGACAAAGTAAATGATATTAATTCAGCTCTCTTTAGTCCAGCCAGCTGGCAGAGATTAATCAAGTCAGGCTGGGAAGGCATGCGCATCTTTTCCTATAAAAATAAAGATTTGCCAGTACCAACAAAAAATTCAAGTCACTTGCCACATAATTGTTGTTGTTGGATCTAAAAAGCGAGGTCAAAAAGGATACCACATCATTAAGAATCTGTATGACAAACATATTTCTATTAATTGGAAAGCAATTATATATGGTTACTAGGGATTCATAATTCTTAATTCTAGTTGCAATTACTAACCGTGCCAATACACATTAGAGGAAAGTAGTCTGAACTCACCAAATGTCTTCTGGAAAGTTTGCACCGTTTCAGAAATCTTACTCCAGTCTTTGACTGGAGTAAGATTTCTAGCATACGGAGTGGCATCAACATTTTACGACTTTTCAAAATATTTTATTACTGAATTCTGATGAAATTGCTTTGATGAATCAGGGCCATATACTATCATTTGGCTAAACTACATGCATAAGGCCCATCAGTAAATTTTATTTTGGGGACAATTTATAGCTACATTCAAATACTATCCGATTCCTGGACATGCCCCAGAAGAATATCCAAAAAGACAAAAGAAGTTGAGCCATAAAATATTAAATTTTATTGAAGCACAATGGCCAGAGAATAAAAATACATTAAGGCTATGTGCACACGCTAGCGTTTTTAAACGCTCAGGAAAAGGATCCCCTTCCCAGAAATCGCGCGTTTTTGCCGCGATTTTGACGCGTTTTTGACGCGTTTTTTTGACACGCGATTTCTGGGATCATTGGGGATGGCTAAAAACGCTCAGCAATGCGGAAATTAATGAGCATGCTGCGTTTTTAGCCGCTAAGGCTAGTTTCACACTTGCTTTTTTTTGCAGCGCGTTTTTCCCGCAAAAAAACGCATTGAAAAAACGCATACAAATGCATACAAACGCTGCGTTTTTTTCAAGCATTTTTATGCGCATGCAGGAAAAAAACGCAGCGTTTTTGTGCGTTTGTATGCGTTTTTTGTGCGTTTGCGTTTTTTTACAGATTTTGGAAAAACCCCACAAAAAAGAAAAAACAACCATTCAACAACACACATGACCAATGGGACTTCATTGTGGGTGTGGTATGTTAATATATAGACCCTGTCTACAGTATTCTTCACATTTGCTTGATTCTTCTCGTGACCATGGATCTACGCTGGAAGAGTTTTCACTTCAATTTGGATTTGGACATCACGATGGCTCAGGCGTATGCAGTTGCTTGCCATGAACAAAGGAAGAGAGAGAGGCAGCGAAGACGGCGGCGTATGTGGATACATCCGATTGTTGAACTCCGGGAGAGCCGTGGGGCATACCACACCCTCTACAGCGAGCTCCAGTCAAACCCGGAGAAATTTACAGATTATATCCGGATGTCCCACGAAAGTTTCATGGATTTGCTTGCTCGTGTCCAACAATCCATCCGGAGACAGGACCCACAGCTCCGTCGTGCGATTCCTCCTGAGGAACGGCTACTGGTGACATTACGGTATGTTTTAAAAACCAAGGGGTGCGGTCTGATGGTTTTTTTTTAAATTTAGTATTCAAAACCTTGGGTAATTAGTTTTCGTGAATGTACTAATATTTTATTTTATAGTTTTTTAAAATAATATACATAAATATTAATTTTACTTCTTTGTCTGTTCACAGATTCCTGGCGACTGGAGAAACCCTATCTTCACTACACTTCCAGTACCGTATTGGAATCTCTACCTTGTCTGGAATTGTTGCTGACACCTGCCGGGCTCTCTGGAATGTTCTTTGTCCAGAATTTATGCCCCTGCCCACCGCTGAAAAGTGGATGGAAATTGCTGACAAATTCTGGACAGTATGCAATTTTCCCAACTGTTTGGGAGCTGTTGATGGTAAACACATACGGATCATCAAACCCCAAAGAACGGGATCTGAGTACTATAATTACAAAAAGTACTTTTCAATAGTACTCATGGCCATTGCGGATGCCGGATGTATGTTTGTAGCAGTGGACATTGGAGCATTTGGCCGTGGTAATGACTCACAGGCTTTTAAAAACTCAGACATGGGTCGGAGGTTGTATGGCAACCAATTTAATTTCCCTATGCCACGGCCTCTTCCTCACACCGAAGCTCTGCCACTGCCCTTTGTAATGGTTGGCGATGAGGCTTTTCAAATGTGCGGAAACTTACTGAAACCCTACTCCAGCCGGGACTTGGACCACACCAAAAAAATATTTAATTACAGGCTGACCAGGGCCAGAAGAACTGTCGAGTGTGCTTTTGGGATTCTTGTCTCCAGATGGCGAATTCTGGGCACGGCCATTAATCTTAAACTTGAAACAGTCGATGAGGTGGTGAAGGCCTGTGTGGTTCTACATAACTTTGTGATGGCTAAAGAGCACCCGACCTTTGAACTGGACGATGATGCTCCTAACCCATTGCCTGAATTCACTCAGCACACTCTCAGGTCATCCGTTGAAGTTGGCCAAATGAGGGACCAATTTGCGGCCTACTTTATTTCTGATGTAGGACGGGTGCACTGGCAAGATGAAATGGTGTAATGTTTTTGTTTGTTTATGGTAATAAAAAACCTTATTTGATACCATTACTGAGTGCACTATATTTTTTAAACTCCAATTAAATAAAAAACTTCCCATGTATAACTGAATTTTTTGATGTTCACACACCTGGGCAGGTAAATACACATATGAGTTAAAATGCAGCATTGCTAGTCTGCGTGAAATATATTGGAACGAGCAAAGCTGCAGGCCATGAATCAGGAAACCAATTTTTTTCAAGAGAAAATTGTCCAACTAGTTGAAAACCCAACCCCAATGAAAGTCCATGGGGAATACATGTCACATATGACTATACTAGGCCTTGGGTTGGTTTTTAACATGTATTTACCCATCAGTGTGTGTGAGCGGCGCAAACAACATTAATGAAACTTTGTAATGGTGAACCACAAATGTAAATTTATTTTTAATCACAAAAATAAACCAAAAAATTATTTTTTCCGGCGTTTGGGGGCAGATGGTTTCAATTTGGGGGTGTGCAGGGAATATGCAACACTTGCAGTTGAAGACGGTGTTTGAGGGGAAGGGGCAACAAAACTTGTGGGGGAAGGTAGTCCAGTTAAGGGAATTAAACAAGGAACACTTGGAGGAGAGGAAATCTGTTCAGGTACATTAGTTGTAATGGCATGTCGCCGTAGGCTTGTGTGCCTGGACCGACTTTGGCCCAATGCCCGCCTTGATAGATTTCGCCTTGAACTAGGGGCAAATATTGAGTGTAGGTCCCCCGTCTGCTGGTGTGGCTGCTGCTGCTGCTGAGGTGGCTGCTGCTGCTGCTGAGGTGGCGGCTGCTGCTGAGGTGGCTGCTGCTGCTGCTGAGGTGGCTGCTGCTGCTGCTGAGGTGGTTGCTGCTGCTGCTGAGGTGGCTGCTGCTGTTGCTGAGGTGGCTGCTGCTGCTGCTGAGGTGGCTGCTGCTGAGGTGGCTGCTGCTGCTGAGGTGGCTGCTGCTGCTGCTCTTCGTTGGCAGTGCTCGTCCTTGCAGGAGGACTGGTGGCGGCAGTGATGGTCCAGGTTTGCGGAGTGGTGGTGGCAGGGCTACTACATGTTGTAGTAGCAGCAGGGCTGTTCCATGTTTGCCTAGTGGTGGCTGAGCTCCACGCATGCATGGGAGTGGCGGTGGTGCTCCAGACAGGAGCAGCGCTTGCCATGGTGGTGTCGGTGAAGTGACCAGCTGCACTCAGACTTGTGGTGGTGTAACGGTGGGTGTCCTGTCTTTGAATAGAGGTGTCCGTGCAGTGGTATGCAGCACAAGTCGGTAGTGAGGTGAAGCGAGTCAATGGTGGCACAGGTGGAAATGACACCACTGACTGCTGACCGTACCGATTATGCTGCATAGCCTGCAAGAAAGCATTGTTGCAGGCCTGCAGCACATTCAGCTGTTGCTCAGGACTAAGGTGTTCCGCCATGCCCTTTTCAATCTTACTAAAAAAATGGTGTGCTGGTCTGTTGAGGTCGGCCTCCAGACGGTCAAGGCGCTGTTCTACAGAATTGAAGCGGTGTTCAAAGTGGTTAAAACCACGTTCCATGAGTGCAAAACCGCTTTCAACTCTGTCGGACAGTGACTTGAGGCTGGAATTAAAGGCCTCGCTCAAATGCATAAACTCGGGCAAGACATTCCTGTCCAAGGCCCTCTGCCGCTGGCGGGTAGTGCCCGCATAACCAGTGGCAGAGACCTGGGACAGGGGAACACCTGATGGCCCAGCTTCCTGGTCACCAGCTGTGTGTGTGGCTGACCTGCAAGGTGCTTCCTGGCTGTCGGATGGCTGGGACGGGTCAGAGGACGTCCGAGGAAGGACCGCTCCAGGGCCAGGTTGCAGGGTGCTGCTCCAGGTGCTGTGGAAGAAAGGAAAATCATTACTACCATGCCTTTACAAGAAGCATCAGCTGTGGATTAGAAAAACACAGATTAATAAAAATAAAAACCCAAAATTTATAATACTTACGATCTCGTGGCAAGGACCGGTCTTAGGAACTGCAACGCGTGATAGTGACGGTATCTAGTTCTGGTCCTTGACGCAGATCCACTGCGAACCTGGCCCTCAGCACGAACATCACTGTTGAAGCGGTCCTTGATCGAACGCCAACGTGTTCGGACTTTGTCCACTGTTGGTAAAAAAAAACAGTGCCGTCAAGGACAACAGTCACTGCGGCACAATATAGCAATACAATACTCAAAACAGTCACTGTAGAGCCCGATGACACTGTTGGGTTTCCTGCTAGAATATACCTAGCACGAAACCCAACAGTGCCGTCAAGGACAACAGTCACTGCGGCACAATGTAGCAATACAATACTCAAAGCAGTCACTGTAGACCCCGATGACACTGTTGGGTTTCCTGCTAGAATACACCTAGCACGAAACCCAACAGTGCCGTCAAGGACAACAGTCACTGCGGCACAATGTAGCAATACAATACTCAAAGCAGTCACTGTAGACCCCGATGACACTGTTGGGTTTCCTGCTAGAATACACCTAGCACGAAACCCAACAGTGTCGTCAAGGACAACAGTCACTGCGGCACAATGTAGCAATACAATACTCAAAGCAGTCACTGTAGACCCCGATGACACTGTTGGGTTTCCTGCTAGAATATGCCTAGCACGAAACCCAACAGTGCCATCAAGGACAACAGTCACTGCGGCACAATACAGAGCAGGGAAATACTCACTAAACGCCTTTTTGGAGGATGCTGTGGCGCTGTCCCAGCCATCCATCAACGCTGCGGCCACCTCATTCCATAGCCGCCGGGTCACCACAATGTCCTTGTACAGCCGGTCACGGCTGTCCCACAACGGCGAACGCTCCTGGACCAGGCTGATGAGCTGCTCATTATCCAGGTAGACGTCTTCATCCCGTTGTGGAACCTAGACAAAACACATTCATTAGAATAATCAAATTTAAATTGAATAAAAAGTTACAAATAAAAGAAACATAAAAAAGAGTAAAAATAGAAGATAAAAAATAAAGAACATTACAAATCATTTGATACATACATTCCGTATCACCACCGGGACTTGGCTTCGCTGCTCCTGCTCTTCGCCCTCACTAGTCCCGTCCGCAGAAGATGATGATGACGATGTCTTAAAAAAGATGAAAAAAACGTAAGAGATTTGGAGAAGCAGCAGATATACTTACCAGATGCACGAAAATAATCACCTCACGGTCAGCTTGCGCCAATTCCTGCCGCGATGGGGAATACTCGGATTCTGAAGACATACTGCATGTAAAAATAATAAAAATCATTAGTACATACATAATTTAAAAGGACAGGCATATAATGTAATATACTCACATTCTTCGCTGATAGAAGATGGGTTCCTTGTTGACTGTCTGCTCTCCAATCTGTCAGTGTAGTAGTGGCAGAGTTTTGGCAGGCACCTCCTTTATATAGACTTTTTTTTTTTGACTTTAGAAGATTATAACTAGTACAACAAGTGGACACCACCAAAAAAACGCAGCGCTAAAAAAACGCATACATGCGCATGCCAGTGCGCACGTATGCGCATCCATAGGCTATAATGGCCATTTTTAGCGCAAAACGTGCGCATACGTGCGCATGCGCTTTTTTGCAGGACCAAAAAATGCAACATGCTGCGTCTGTAAAATACAAACGCACACTCCAAAAAAACGCAGCGCATGAAAATCGCATACGTGCGCATGCCAGCGCGCAGGTATGCGCACCCATGTTAAATATAGGGGAAAAAACGCATGCGCACGTATGCGTTTTTTTCCAGCGCAAAAAAACGCAAATGTGAAACCAGCCTAAGCGATTCCTGAGCGGTTAAAAACGCATGCATTGGCACAGAAAGCCAAAAACGCATGCTAATTAATTTGATGCATCTTTTAAGCGTTTCTGCAGCGTCTGAGCCGGCTCAAACGCTGCGGAAACGCTTAAAAAAATGCATCGTGTGCACACAGCCTTAAAGGAGATATAAGTCCAATGTAGCCAGACAAGGTATGTATGTATATCTAACATATAGAGTAAATGCTAGTAGGAGATACAAGATGTCTTAGATTAAATAAAGCATCAAAATGACTGCTAGATCAACCTACACAGTACAGTCTATCCTCTCTGCACAAAAAGCGGTATTACATAAATGCACTATTCAAACTATTGCACAATGTTAATTAGCATGTAACGTGCTCAAAACATATAGTGAGTGTAAAGACCAGTGTCTATATCTAACTGCTTGCAGTGCATACTAAGGCCAAAGTTTTAACTGCAGCTGATAATAGCTAAAGTGAGCACAGTATCCATTGTGCAAAGTGCCATGATCAAAACGTGTCCCTAACATATGATGGCAAATCATTGAACAGAGGTTTTAAATAGGAATCCAAATACTGTGAGACAATTTCACAGACTTCCCTTACCAGATACTATAGGTTGCCCGGGTGGGGCTGTTCTGTTCTTATGCACCTTCGGTGTGAAGTAAATACATGCCACCTTTGGGTATATTGGGACAAGATTGTCTCTGAGATCTTTAGTAATTAGCACATCCTCAAAGGCTTTGTCCAAGATGGTCATGATTTCCTTCTGAAATTTAGATGTAGGGTTGAATGTCAACCTCTCAAAACACACACCATCCCTCAGTTGTATCAGAGCCTCTCTCTCATAAAGTATGGTGGGCCATATGACAATATTCCCACCTTTGTCCGCAGGCTTGATAACTACCTCCTTGAGGTTTTTAAGTTCTTTGAGTGTTACCTAAGCACTTTAAGATCTATCATGAGTGTAACCCAGATCTACTTAAGGTGATGGGTATTGATAAAGTATATATGTATCAGAGAGGTGGTAATTTGAGATAGAGATTGGCTCAGGTCAAGGCCCAATGAATTTACAAAATTGGTTCACTCCAACCGAAAGGTTTAAATGAGGTTCTAAGTTTTGCCCCCTTCTTGTGATGTGGTTTTACGGTATGTTAGTTTTAGAATTTTAATATGAGGTTTATTTTGCAGATTTTTCTTCACTTCTCAGCGTGGTTTACTCTGGATGAGATGACTCTGGGATCCGTCTTTGGTCTCTGGGAGGATATTCCTATACCATGTTCAGCCTCCGCTGTAGTGATCAAAATTTTTTGAGAACTCTTTGCCCTGGGATCTATATTGCATCCATAATGATTTGGCTATGTCTCATGATTGTGTGGGACATCATAACTATGTGTTATTTAATATCTATTGTCATGAAAAGTATAACATTGTCTGCTGGTGACTTAGAATACATGTATACTGCTGTGTAAATGCAAGTGCACTGCTTGCACTAGCAGACGGGATTTTATAATCTTATATGCACATTTGTATTTTTCTGTGTAGATCTTTGGGCTGTTGATGCCTGTTATGCTTTATTGTACAAATTATGTATGGTCTTACAAAAAAGTGTGCAGCTGTACATGTGCATGACCTGCACCATTAAGTGGTATTTGACATGCATATTTTTTTATATTCCTGCACTTGTGGGTTAGATTTTGGTTTATTAATTTCATCTCATAGTACTATGTACTGGTATTGTTTGTATTGTGTTAATGTATCTTAGTTGTATATAGTTTCATCTCCCATGCTGAGTTTGGTTGTCCGATAGAAGCTATGTAGGCTCATATATCTGTTGTCCAGCCCTTATTTTCCCTAATAATATATATTGTTTATACATCTGTTCACACCTAGGCAATCACTGTGCAGACATGTCCGTTTGGCTAGCCTGTGCAGCTCCCCTGCCCTGACATGTCGGACGGGGGCGTGGCCAGATGGCTGATGGCGTGCCCTCGCGATGAGGTACGTTGCTCTGTGGTTGCGTCACCCTGTGCGGCTCCTGTTCCTCCCCTCTCCTGACGTGTCGGATGGGGGTGTGACAGAGCGGAGGGTGGGCGCGCCACATGGCGGCAGTACATGCCGTATTCACACTGCTGGGAGTTATTGACCTCGCATGATGGCGGGGATGCGTTATATGGCGGCGGTACAGCAGGGTTCACACTGCTGCGGAGTAACTTCCCTGTCTGATAAGGTTTATGTGCTCGTTGATAGCACCATATGGCAGTACTAGGAGCCAGATTTAACACACATGCTAAGTAATTACTAGGTGTTTGGGGCTAGTTAAGGACACCAACTTATGAGAACCACACACTTTACCCCCTGGGACGAAGCAAGAGCGAAACGCGCGTCGGGGATTGTACCTCACAAGGTTGTATGTCTCCTCTATATATCCTGCATTCTTTTTTGTCATTTATTGGCCGTTTTGATCATGGCACTTTGCACAATGGATACTGTGCTCACTTTAGCTATTATCAGCTGCAGTTAAAACTTTGGCCTTAGTATGCACTGCAAGCAGTTAGAGATAGACACTGGTCTTTACACTCACTATATGTTTTGAGCACGTTACATGCTAATTAACATTGTGCAATAGTTTGAATAGTGCATTTATGTAATACCGCTTTTTGTGCAGAGAGGATAGACTGTACTGTGTAGGTTGATCTAGCAGTCATTTTGATGCTTTATTTAATCTAAGACATCTTGTATCTCCTACTAGCATTTACTCTATATGTTAGATATACATACATACCTTGTCTGGCTACATTGGACTTATATCTCCTTTTAATGTGTTTTTATTCTCTGGCCATTGTGCTTCAATAAAATTTAATATTTTATGGCTCAACTTCTTTTGTCTTTTTGGATATGCTTGCATTTTTGAAGTGCCATTGTTGGTAGGCCTATTTGTTTGGATATATTATGCCCCAGAAGAAGAAAGGCAAAACATTTGCCGTGGTGGAGTGACACGGTGCCTATAGGATTTCTGCAGCCGGTACAAATTCTTCTTGAGAAGAAATATTACCTTTTACCTTTATAGTACCACTTGTGGTTGCATTTATACCCCACATAATATGTAATGTATGGTTAATGACAAAATGCGTGTTCCATATTGGCTGACTGGTACCTTTTCTATTTATTGCAGTCTTTGTTCTTGTGGGGCAAAACATTGATTTCTAGGCATTTGCAGAGTTCCCTTATCTGTGAGGGACCTTTGTTTGTTTCAATATTTTAGCTCTTTTTATGTATTCAATATTTATCCAATTAATGTATTGATATTCTTTTGGGACTTTTGTATTCACTTCTCTATTCTAGGATTTATTTTCTATTCTCGGGTTATGGTGTTACCCTATTTTTTGGATTATAAGACGCACTTTTTTCCCCCAAATTTTGGGGGAAAATGGGTGTGTGTCTTATGATGTGTATAGACCTTACCAGTACCGTTGCTGGGCTGTAGGCTGGGATGAGGTGTTGTCCGATGCTGCTGCGTGTGCCCGGCGATGCTACGGGGGTGTCCGGGGCTGCGAGGGTGTCCGGGGGTGCTGCCTATGCTGCTGCGGATGTCTCCGGTGCTGCAGGGGCTCTGCTGACATTTTGTGAAAGGCCAAAGCCCCCGCAGTTCCATGGTTTCCTGTGCAGTGGAGTCCGGGAAAATGGCCGGGGGGCGGCGCATGCGTAGATGGAGATCTCAAAGCCAAGATCTCAGTGCTGAGATCTCATCTCCCAAGATCTTAAGCGCATACTGTCAGCCCATGCTGGGAGTTACAGTCTCTGATGGAAGAGGATTTTGACAGGAATTTAAAAATGAATTTATTTTAATTACCTCGTAGGAGTGGCGGACACACTTTTTTCAGTATGTTCAAGAAGCTGGAAGGTGATTGGTAGAGTAAATTTGCGATGACACGGAGAAGGTGGATACTAGGTGATCTGTTGCTACTTTTAGATATCATCTCAGCTTGCTTATGCCACTATATAATGATAAATTGGGTACTTTGTTAACTACCCAGTTTATTTTGAGTAAACTGGAGATGCCCATGCCAGAAATCCGCCAGTGTATGTTGACATGTGGGATAAATGTTTTCATGAATAACATAATTAATTTTAATTTTTTAACACCAAATAGATATATCATGAATCCCTGTATTTTTCTGGATAGTCTTTATGCATCTGTCGCTGCATCTCTCAATGGCTCAAAAGAAGAAAATGGAAAGCCTTTAGACATTTTTGCATCTTTTTATTCATTGCATGTGTTATGTTTAAAAGAAAAAAACACTGGTGCAATTGGTTATAATTAAACATGTTAACCATTTTACTACTGCAGCTTGCGCTTATTATGATACATAAGCTGCTTGATACTGTTCAATGTCAATCCTGGCAGCTGTCTGTCTATCAACACCAGTTTCCCTTAATTCCCTTGAACACAAATGTATGCTCCTTTCGGATTATTCAGAATTCAGAGGAGAGAGAGAGGGTTTAGAGATCGAGTTGAAAGGTAACTGTCGAGATTGACAACGAACAGCATCAAGCAGCTTGCAATGTATTTTCATGAATGAAAGCTACAGATGCAAAACTGTTAAAATATTTTAAGCCCGAAAATTAAAATAATTACTGATTTTTTTTAAATGTAATACATGCAATGCAATCCAAATATGATCAGGTGTCCATAGCCTTTAAAGAGGCCCTCCTCCTCCTGTCAAAGTTTTTATCCTCTTAATATATTGCAGTTGTCATATGATATCGCACTGTGTACTTACAGTTGCTCATTTCACCTTTCTACCCAGTGAATTCTTCTCTTTTCCATTAGATCTATGACATCACATGAATAATAACTGAGGAGCTGAATCCTTCTAAGCTCTATGCAGAAACATGAAGTCTGTTTTCCCTGCATGAGTCATGAGGCAGTGAGGAGGAGCAGAGCAGCTGGGTCAGGAGTTGAGAGGGGGATGATTTTTGCAGGGAAAAGAGACTTCCTGTTTCTACATAGAGCAGAGAAAAGAGAATTATTAGTTGGGCAGAAAGGCAAAAGGAGCAATTGTAAGTACACAGCAATGTATAATATGATGATGGTAATATATTAAGAGGATAAAAACTTTAATGGGAGGAGGAAGAGGATTGCTTATTTAAGGATTTAGAGTGACTTCAACATCATTGAGGTTATGTGGTGGAATATCAAGCCAGCAATGCAGGTTTAAAACCCATGAGACTGAATTAAACCAAGTCTGCAAAGAATTCCTATACAGCAACATGAAAGTATGATTTCTAGTTATTAGGGGCTCATGGATGCAGTTGTTGTAGCATATGATTTCAGTAGAGGCACAGTCAACTATTATGCTTGGAAATAATATTGTTTTTTTAACAGAGGGCTGGTTATTTTGGGGTAGCATTTTTCATTTTGTGTTAACTCAGACTGTGTTTGAAAAATATTACACTTTATTTGAAAAAAAAAATTAAAAAAAATTCTTTCACATCACTGTTTTAGTCACACACGTGTAATATTCCATTATTGGAAGATCAAAGGGACATTAGTGGGCGCAGCCAGTTCCTATCAATATCTGTATGTAATTTATGCTTGCAATTCCCAATGTTTCCTGTTGCATTCAGTAGACCCCCAGATGCTATAGATACCTACATGGTCATGGTCTGATATACAACATACAGAGAATCCGAGGTCGCTAATGAGCAGAAACAATTTTCTGGCAATTGCTAAAAAACTATTGTGGCTGCACAAACAGCTGTCAACTCTTGTTGTACATCTTGTAGAATAGGGCAGTCAGGCTATACTCTTGATATTTTTAGTTTGCATTCTTTGAACAATGGATGGCTGCGAGGAATTTACAACCCTGACATGTTTCTCCTGCTCTCGGACTTCCATTTTCTAGCCCAATAACATATCTACGTAGGTGTCCATGGCAACTGGATGGAAGGGCATGCTCATATTCAACCTGCATAGGCAACTCTGCTATTGTCTGGGGATGACTTCCAGTGATTTCATCATTAGTTTCAATTAGAGATTTCTTGTCTGCGCCAGGCATTTTCCTAATTTTCCTTACTTAGCTGTGTTTAATTAACAACCTCAGCAGCTGACTAACTTCTATAATTAGGAATAGCACACTTTCAGCTTTTGTAGTAAATCAATAGATACTAAGCCCCTCCAAAACCTTTGATGATTATGCAAAGGGATTTTAACATTAAATGTAATGTAACAAAAGTATTTATGCTGCCATCTTATCATATTTTACCATTTATGATTCAAAAATGTTGACATGGAAAAATGTGAAGCTATATATACAAATTAGGGTCTTTATAAAAGGGGTTTTTAGGACATTACTATTATTCCTAAGGAAGATTTTTTGACTATCTGGACACCACTGCCAGCCCTAAACTATCTCCATATAATGTAGGTCTCATTTGTTGCTCTATATCAAATTTCTCCATAGTTTCTCAACGATTTGACAATATTTGAGAAAGGGAGCCAGCGATCGCGAGATCGAGCCATCAGTTGGGTTAAACCAGGTGTGATGGTATTGGTGGAACCACCTGTCATTGGAACGCCTGGTGGTGTCTGGATAAGCCACCCATATATAGTCATCTTGGTGGCCTAAATATTGTAAAAGAGTGTCACCCCAGCCTGTACACTTGGGCCATACTGTAATCAGGTCTGCATTGGCATTTCTTGTCCTGTATCTGGTGGGGTCATGTTTGTATATGTTCTTCTCTGCAGGGGGCATCATGGAATACACAAAACTATAGACAAGTGTTATGATTCGGTCACTGAGGAGGATTACAGGGGAATTAGCTAAGCAACCAGGAAACCAGAAAGGTTGGCAACTTAGAGGATTCCAGACCCCTAAACCTAACAACACAACTAGCATTAGCCGTGGGACGTGCCTACGATGCCCTAGACACCTCGGCACAGCCAAAGAGTTAACTAAGCCTAAAGCAAGAAAGGGGAAAGCTAAACTGCCCCGGAGTAGAACCCCAAAGGAATAGATAGCCCCCAAACATATATTGTCAGTGAGACAAGATGAGGCACAAACGCAGGCAGAAAATAGAGTGAGCAAATGATTGGGCCCAAACTGTCTAAATAGGACAGGACAGAAAAGATACTGTCTGCAATTACACAAAAACCCTAAAAAAATCCAACACGTCTGATATACAAAAACACTGAGGCCACACGACCTCTCCCCCCACTAGATCAGCATTCTGGTGTGAACTGGAAGCAAAGCAAAAGATACAAATATAACAGGGGATTAGCAATAATGAACAGAATGACATAAGCTGTGATATATGAGTGAGGTCCAGCACAAATCTCAGCAGGGAATAATGCTGAACCCACACAGCAACGCAGAAAGCAGAGAAAGGCAAAAACTATATCAAATGCAAAAGATTCAGCAAACAAATAACTTATCTGAATGATGCGAGACCAAGGAGGAGAATAAGCAGACTTCACAATGCACAGAAAGGCAAACAAATCACCAGCAGCAACTGAAGGAAGCATGCTCACTTAAATCCTCCCAGTCTGTAACCCCTGACATCCAATCATCGTCTTCAGGTGATAGACTTCTGTCAATACGACCAGCTCCACTACCCGCTGTAACAACCAGAGGGAGCCCCAACTCAGAAGTCAGATCAAGAGAGTTCACAATAGACAGGCTGAAACAGGGCTTCTGTAATATTCTTCATCCTTTCAGCTATGCTTAAGGGGTTGGGTGTTAGTATCTCTACTCAACAAGGGTCTGATCCTAAGAGAGATAGGACAATAAGCCACATATTGAATTAGTTAATGGTGTGTCTTGGGAAGGGCGAGGATCTGCAGCTGCGGCCAGGTTCTGTGCCTTTTATGGAGATTGAAGATAACTTTCCACTTCAGAATGGGATGTATTACAACCCAGCTGGATTTGAGGACTGAATCTAGAGTTTGTTGTTACATATTCCTTGGCGTCGGATTATGGGGTGGTGCCCCTGGATTTGTCCCTTTTGTGTGGTCACCTTGCAAACTCCAAGGAATCTATGTTTGGTGTTATAGTTTCCCCGTCTCAATAAAAGTTGTTGGATTGTTCATCGGCCTGCTGTCCCTGCCTGCTCTGTTACACAATCCAGTCACAAATATCTGGTGGTGTGGGGAAAACCACACATCAATGGCAATCCTTCTGGCATCTATAAATGTTGATGGCATGAGGAGAACAACTTAGCATGAGTGGTGCTGTTTGGATAGGATGCTGGCTTGGGGGGAATCATTATTGATGGTGCTCTTCTTAATATCCAGGTGCTCCTGGTGGAATCCAGGTAACAGGAAAGTGCCAATGTTTCTCTATTGTGCAGGCCAGAATTCAGAGTACATCACATTATAAAATGAAGTTGAAATAGAAAGAGCAACATTCTACCATTGTGTACATAAAACCTAGCTGTTTTGTGATTTTGATATATGACAAGTTAGCTAGTTGTCAATTAGGTATTCTTAAAAGAATTCTCTCAGAAAACAAAGAATATGAAATTCTGAAAAAAAAAATAATTATAAATAACTCTATAAATACTTTTGATTATAGAGGCTTATTTTTAGTGTAATTGCTAAGGCCACCGTCGTGTTAATAAGTAGTCTGGCTCAAGAACTAACTGCATAAGTGCTCCACCCTCTTTTATCAGAGACATAAACAAGTAAACAGTCTTACAGAAGAGGAGGCATGCCTATCACAGCCAAGATAATATCTGACCCAAATAGTAATGATAAGGGACAAGATGCAGGCTGCTGTGGGACGTGTAGTCGTGATCAGCGTGCATATAGCCAGCAGCACCAGTATGGATTCTGTGCTGTTAGCTAATCTTTTCCAAGACATTCAGTCATTATAGGACATTATCTGATGTACAGTGGGGAAAAAAAGTATTTAGTCAGTCAGCAATAGTGCAAGTTCCACCACTTAAAAAGATGAGAGGCGTCTGTAATTTACATCATAGGTAGACCTCAACTATGGGAGACAAACCGAGAAAAAAAAATCCAGAAAATCACATTGTCTGTTTTTTTTCATTTTATTTGCATATTATGGTGGAAAATAAGTATTTGGTCAGAAACAAAATTTCATCTCAATACTTTGTGATATATCCTTTGTTGGCAATGACAGAGGTCAAACGTTTTCTGTAAGTCTTCACAAGGTTGCCACACACTGTTGTTGGTATGTTGGCCCATTCCTCCATGCAGATCTCCTCTAGAGCAGTGATGTTTTTGGCTTTTCGCTTGGCAACACAGACTTTCAACTCCCTCCAAAGGTTTTCTATAGGGTTGAGATCTGGAGACTGGCTAGGCCACTCCAGGACCTTGAAATGCTTCTTACGAAGCCACTCCTTCGTTGCCCTGGCGGTGTGCTTTGGATCATTGTCATGTTGAAAGACCCAGCCACGTTTCATCTTCAATGCCCTTGCTGATGGAAGGAGGTTTGCACTCAAAATCTCACGATACATGGCCCCATTCATTCTTTCATGTACCCGGATCAGTCGTCCTGGCCCCTTTGCAGAGAAACAGCCCCAAAGCATGATGTTTCCACCACCATGCTTTACAGTAGGTATGGTGTTTGATGGATGCAACTCAGTATTCTTTTTCCTCCAAACACGACAAGTTGTGTTTCTACCAAACAGTTCCAGTTTGGTTTCATCAGACCATAGGACATTCTCCCAAAACTCCTCTGGATCATCCAATTGCTCTCTAGCAAACTTCAGACGGGCCCGGACATGTACAGGCTTAAGCAGTGGGACACGTCTGGCACTGCAGGATCTGAGTCCATGGTGGCGTAGTGTGTTACTTATGGTAGGCCTTGTTACATTGATCCCAGCTCTCTGCAGTTCATTCACTAGGTCCCCCCGCGTGGTTCTGGGATTTTTGCTCACCGTTCTTGTGATCATTCTGACCCCACGGGGTGGGATTTTGCCTGGAGCACCAGATCGAGGGAGATTATCAGTGGTCTTGTATGTCTTCCATTTTCTAATTATTGCTCCCACAGTTGATTTCTTCACTCCAAGCTGGTTGGCTATTGCAGATTCAGTCTTCCCAGCCTGGTGCAGGGCTACAATTTTGTTTCTGGTGTCCTTTGACAGCTCTTTGGTCTTCACCATAGTGGAGTTTGGAGTCAGACTGTTTGAGGGTGTGCACAGGTGTCTTTTTATACTGATAACAAGTTTAAACAGGTGCCATTACTACAGGTAATGAGTGGAGGAAAGAGGAGACTCTTAAAGAAGAAGTTACAGGTCTGTGAGAGCCAGAAATCTTGATTGCTTGTTTCTGACCAAATACTTATTTTCCACCATAATATGCAAATAAAATGAAAAAAAAACAGACAATGTGATTTTCTGGATTTTTTTTTCTCAGTTTGTCTCCCATAGTTGAGGTCTACCTATGATGTAAATTACAGACGCCTCTCATCTTTTTAAGTGGTGGAACTATTGCTGACTGACTAAATACTTTTTTTCCCCACTGTATATGGTTTAATTCCATCTATTGTATTTGCTGTACTTTGCTGCCATCTACTGGCCTTTGTTTTATTATGTTTTTCATGTATTATTACTCTGCTTTACCCATAATACCTTTCTTTCTGCAACTCCTCCTATCTATATCTCACTTCCTTCTTCTTGCTCAGTGCCATCTTGGAAAACACATGCTACAGGACTGGAGAAGGATTTTCTTGTTACCTCTAACTTTGTGCTTCTAACCTGCAGTACTAACTTCTTCCTCATTTTCATCCCTTCATCATCCCTGATATCTCACCTCAACTCATCAAGGTACTGTGAATAAAACCTGTTGAATTCATCACTGCATCATCGTTCCGGACTAATCACGTGCAGCTCATCAGGAATATTAGCACAAGTTAGTGAGTTAACTCTATCTGCTATCGCTTATACAGAGAACCGTTTTTATATCTCTCAGATACATCTCACCCACTTACATTGGTGGCAGAATAGATTCTGTTAGAAAACTACAACAGTCACTCAGCATTTATTTATAAGGGTGCATTGGTTCAGTATTTAATTTTCTTTATTTCTTGAAGAAACCCTTTGAGTGTACAGAAAATCATCTACAAGTGGTGAAGATTCCAAATTGGCTTGAGCTTAGCCCAGAACTCTTCAGGTAGCTTTTGTCATTGCTGATGACAATGTGCATAAGTCTACAATGGGAAAGTGACCACATACTTTAAATTAGATCAATATGGGAGATGTGAAATGAGTTATTTGGCCAGTGCCACAAAACATGTTTGCTGAACACTAAAGACAACATTTCAGCAGCAGAACCCAATACCAATCAGAAAATTTAGCTTTAGAAATGATACAATTTGGCACTACTTTGCTGCATGATGGTCCGGCAGCTCAGCATCACAGAATCCATTATGAAGTCTTCATTGTACCAATATGCGTTTGACAATGATGGAAGACTTCTGTCAGGTTTATTGAATGGACAAGTTAAAGGGGTTTTCCATAAAATTGTTTCTCTCCACATTTAGCTACTCACTCTCCCCAGATTCAGGGTTGCTTTTCTGCAACTATCCCGTTGATTGTTTACAGCAGGGGCGGACACTGACAGCTTGGTGCCCCTGCGCAAGAAATGTCTGGGCCTCCTCCTTTTGTGACGACAAAGCTATATATACTGCTCAAAAAAATAAAGGGAACAAATTACAGGCTGATCCAACTTTTAGTGCTTCCTTTATTTTTTTGAGCAGTATATATGTAATATCATTATACATAGCGCCCTCTCTTGTCCTTTACATATCAGATTCTCTTGTTGTTTTTGCTATTATAGCACCATGTTCTTTTTTACATACTGTACTCTCTTGTTAGATGTATAATGCAATGATAGCTAATGGAGCATGGGAAAACTTATTTTCTAATGGAGGAGCTGATGGACCGGTCTTCTGGTCAGATGCTGCCCCATCAGCAGTCTTTTATATCTAACAAGAGAGGACTATGTGAAAAAGTGAAGATGTGAGGTGACCAGGGTAGTAGTCATGGTGAGGGGTTGCTGTTCCGGCATACCCTGGCACCCCGCAAAGAAATTACAGTCCAAATGATGTAATTTCTTTGAGGGGTGCCAGGGTGTGCCGGAACAGCAACCCCTTGCCATGACTACCACCCAGGCCACCTCACAAAATTGGCATAGTCTGCAAGATTTAGATTTCTTGCATCTAGAAAGCGGAGAAACCCCCAAAATGGCAAAGATGGGGACATTAGAGAGGCTGGCGATAGCTATGCCCATCGTGGGCATCCTACAAGTAAAATGGTGAGAAAATCTGCCTGGCAGAGACAATGGCCTTAGCCTAGGTCACATCCCTCTGTAAGTGGTGCCCGCCCGCCGTGGGCATGACAAAAGAAGAAGAAACCCCGATACTTGCACCAGATTCCTGAGAAACAGGAGGAGTCTGATGCTGAATGGGCGTAGCAACGGGAAGCAGGTCCACCTCCGAATGGGTGGAGTCTGGAAGAAGAAAAGCTCATGTTGAACAGCGTGGCACCATTGCGAGATGCTGCATGGGTAGTTATGGAGCACTCGATCATCAGGTACCGTGGTGGCATTGGCCATGTGGAGTGGAAGTGGTGTCTTGCAGAAGAGAAAGCTCGTCCTCCAGGAATACAGGAGCCACTCACTGCAAATGATGAGCGTCGACTTGGTTGTTTTCCTCTGCTCATCGGAGAACAGTTCCAGCGGCTGCCAGACCCCGGGAGGGGCTGCAAGTCGGACGCAGCCGGAAATGAATGGAAGCCGGAAAAGTTACACAAGTGGGGTCGTGTGACCTGGAGGAGAAGAGCACGGTCATGCAGCTAGAAAAATCCAAACCGGATGAAGCGGCGGCTGCAGCAGCTGAGTCTTGCGGTCAAGGAGCAATCACAGTGGTGGTCTCAAAACTAATGGCGTTGTGAATAACAAAAATAATGAGAATACGGTAGGTAAGGAATGGTGCTATATATAACAAGAGATGATACTACATAATAATGGGGCAGCGCTGACCATTAAGAGGACACTATATAATAAAACATAGCTAGAGATGATGGTACATAATAAGAGATGTGTAAATCTAGGAGTGGTAAATAATAGAGTGATAAACTATGGAAGGAGAGTAGGAGAGTGCTGGTTATGCTCACCTGGTGGTGCTGTGACAGGCACAACTCCTATGTAGGCATGAAGAAAAACTGCTGCTGCTGCCCTGTGGCTGGTGGATAAATCCTCCAGGAGATATTGGATCCAGTTGGATAAACACGCGGTTGGGCTGCTCTGCTGGAGTGAATTAATTCTTCAGAAAAGATGATGAGAAAAAGGCTTTCTTATTCACAATGCGGTTCAACTCCATAAGTGCGTCTTTTTCAAGTGAAAAAAAGCAAAAGTGTATTGCTTCTCCAGTTTATTGCCTCCTCAGTGTATTGCCTTCCCAGTTTATTGCTCACCCAGTGTGTCGCCCCAATTTATTGCTCCCCTCTGTATTTCCTCCCCAGCTTATTGCTCCACCAGTTTATTGCTCCCCTTGTCTATTGCCTTCCCAGTTGTTTATTGCTCCCCCAATGTATTGCCTCCCCAATTTATTGTTCCCTACTGTATTGCCTCCTTAGTGTATTGTCTTCCCAGTTTATTGCTCACCCAGTGTGTTGCCTCCTCAATTTATTGCTCCCCAATGTATTTCCACCAGCTTATAGCTCCACCGGTTTATTGCTCCCCCAGTGTATTGCCTTCCCAGTTGTTTATTGCTCCCTCAGTGTTAAGCGTCGGATTCCTGTAGCTACACAACAGGAGTCCAGAGCCTCACATACTGCTTTGCAGCAAGTCATTCCTGAGGCTAAGTCCCGCTGCCGCTCCACTGAGCATGCTCATGAGACGATCTCCCATTGGAGCTCGGGAGTCACGTGCTCAGGTCCTTCCCCTGATCTGATTGGTCCATCTCAGAGATCTGGAAGGTCCCGGCAGCGCACGGCTATTAAAGGACCGCATGGCCTCTCGGCCATGCGCTAGTATAGACTTTACTTGCTGGATGTGTGAATGGTGACGGATGTATGATTCTGGTGACTGACTCATTTGAAACCCCTTCCCTCTGATATTACGCATGTGGATAGGGAATTAGTTCAGCAGTCAGCACCAGTCAGTGGCAAGCCATAGGCCACTGTGCACACCATACCTCTACACTAGCGTCCAATTGTGCTACTAAACATGGCACTATCGTCTCGTGGCAGCGGCAGCAGTTATAACACCTTCTGCACGGTGGACCCCGAGCGGCGAACGCACTTTATTATTTATTTTATTTAGTGCGTTCCGCAGTTCCTAACATTATACTAGCGCCAGGGTCTGGCTGGTAATGGCAGAACAGCTGCAATAACTACAGTACATTCGGCAGCTGGAGGGCCGGTTGGCTACTCTTGAGAGTGCTATCTCTGCTGCGAAGTCTACTGAGGCTGCTGTTCAGGCGATCACAGAGGCAGTTTCTCGTGGATCCACATCCTCCCCTGCGCCGACAGTTTCCCGCCTTCCGTTGCCAGATACATTTTCTGGCGATAGCGCCTCCTGTAGGGGTTTCGTGAGCCAGTGCTCTATCCAGCTGGAATTACTGGCTGCGCGATTCCCTACAGAACAGGCTAAGGTGGGGTTTATTGTTTCCCTTCTGTTGGGCAGGGCATTGGAGTGGGCCACACCGCGTTGGGAGCGTGGCGACCCAGAGGTTCTGACCGCTGCTCAGTTCTTAACAGCTATCAAGGAGGTCTTCCTGGGACCACGAGTCATGCACGACACCTCTCTTCAGCTATTGGCATTAACTCAGGGATCGCTCTCCGTCAGTCAGTATGCCGTACATTTTCGGACTCTGGCTTCCGAGCTGGAGTGATCTGATAGAGCTCTCATCCCTGTGTTTTGGAGAGGTTTAGCAGAGCATGTTAAGGATGCTCTATCTACCAGAGAGGTTCCTGCAAGTCTGGAGGAGCTGATTGCCATCTCCACCCGCATTGATCTCCGTTTTTCGGAGCGTGGGCTGGAGCGTGCTCAATCTAGACGGAAGGTTACTCCGGCTCCAAACCTCTTTGAACCTCTGGAGTCACCAGAGCCAGAGTGTTCACTTCCAGAGCCCTTGGAGGTGTCTCACGCCAGACTCGAGGCGCGTCCGGCACTAAGCTCCATTTGCGGTTGCCACTGTCAACACCCTGTTCCCCACGATAACAGGGCCCCGCAGTGGCCAACCTCTGTGCTTCCGGGCAAGACCTTTGTTCCCCCTCGCCTTCGGCCGAAGGTTCTCGCGTGGGCACATGCGTCCAGGGTGGGTGGCCACTGTGGCTACATGCAGACCACAAAACTCCTGGCAAGGTCTTATTGGTGGCCACATAGGGCTCGGGACATTAAAAAATATATTCGGCATGCACCTCTTGTGCTCGGAATGCCTCCCCTACACGGAGAGTGAAGATGCCTGCCGATACTCTGTGGCGTTCTACTTCAACTTCGGTTTCTGGCCTGTCTGCCACTCCCGTTGTCTCTCAGGTGTCCCTTCTCAAACCTGGAGATTTTGCCGCCTCTGATGCCCTCCACGTGTCCCGGTTTTCTGTGTCACCTGCCGGGACATCAGACTCGCCTTCGGACGAGCCTGAGGCCTATGATGGGCACAAGGTGGTGGATTGGAGGGCTCAGGAGGGGGGGCCCTAGGAGGGGGGTTAATTTTAGGCGTCGGATTCCTGTAGCTACACAACAGGAGTCCAGAGCCTCACATACTGCTTTGCAGCAAGTCATTCCTCAGGCTAAGTCCCGCTGCCGCTCCACTGAGCATGCTCATGAGACGATCTCCCATTGGAGCTCGGGAGTCACGTGCTCAGGTCCTTCCCCTGATCTGATTGGTCCATCTCAGAGATCTGGAAGGTCCCGGCAGCGCACGGCTATAAAAGGACCGCTTGGCCGCTCGGCCATGCGCTAGTATAGACTTTACTTGCTGGATGTGTGAATGGTGACGGATGTATGATTCTGGTGACTGACTCATTTGAAACCCCTTCCCTCTGATATTACGCATGTGGATAGGGAATTAGTTCAGCAGTCAGCGCCAGTCAGTGGCAAGCCATAGGCCACTGCGCACACCGTGCCTCTACACTAGCGTCCGATTGTGCTTCTCCACACGGCACTATCGTCTCGCGGTAGTGTCCTACGCCACGCTGCAGTTGCAGCTCTCTTTGGCTCCCGCAGTTGCGATGCCGCACACACGGTAGGTCTAGTCAGACGTAGTTCCTTCTGCCTTTGGTCCTTCACCTGTGACCTGATACCGTGTGTGCATATATCTGAGACCTGTGACGCTAACAGGCTCAGCCTTTTTGTGTTTACTCCTACTAGCATCTCTGTGATTAAATAGTGATTGCTCTGCATACCTGGGTGACGTTTAACCCCGTGCGTATTATATCGCCATATAGCACATCTGCCATTACTCGGCAGCAGTTATAACACCTTCTGCACGGTGGACCCCGAGCGGCGAACGCACTTTATTATTTATTTTATTTAGTGCGTTCCGCTGTTCCTAACACTCAGTGTATTGCCTTCCCAATTTATTTCTCCCCTCTGTATTGCCTCCTCAGTGTATTGCCTTCCCGGTTTATTGCTCCCCCAGTGTATTGCCTCCCCAGTTTATTGCTCCCCCAGTGTGTTGCCTCCTCAATTTATTGCTCCCCACTGTATTTCCTCCGCAGCTTATAGCTCCACAAGTTTATTGCTCCCCCAGTGTATTGCCTTCCCAGTTGTTTATTGCTCCCTCAGTGTAGTGCCTCCCCAATTTATTGCTCTCCCAGTGTATTGCCTTCTCAGTTTATTGCTCCCCCAGTGTATTGCCTCCCCAGTTTATTGCTCCCCCAGTGTGTTGCCTCCCCAATTTATTGCTCCCCACTGTATTTCCTCCACCAGCTTATTGCTCCCCCAGTGTATTGCTTCCCCAGCTTATTGCTCCCCCATTGCATTGCATCCAGTCTCCAGTTTATTACTCCCCACTGTATTGTAAAAAAGCAAAACACACAAATGCATTCATTCACTCACCCACCTCTCCGTCCATTTCCTGGCAACAGCATCGCTTCCTTCTTCTTGCAGGGAACTTTCTAAATGACACAGGTGCACGTAGAGTGATGACGCGCTCGCCTATATCACAGAGGAAGTTTCGGGCAGGAAGCTATGGACGTGTTCCTGCATCTCTGGTGCAGTTTACTACTGTAGGCAAAGAGGGCTGCAGGAACAATCCCTGCCCGTGTAGAAATCGCAGGAACGCGGGATGTCGCCATGGACAGGGGACAGATCAAGAGGGGTAGTAATAGGACAAAGGACGGGAAAGGGAGTTTGGACAGAGTAGAACTGGGAGTATGACAGGATTGGTAAGGGACGAACGAGAGTTCAGTAAGAAAGAGTTTAAACTTATCGGCATGTAGTCTTCAGACTGAGTCTTGACTTGGCTTGAGTCCAACGGTGGCACGACAACAGCAGCACAGGTCATCTCGTCGCAGTCTCTAAGTGATGGGCAGTTTTCCTGTGCCTTACGATATCTGGCACGGTACCGAGTCCAACGTGAGATGCCGCCAGTACGAGCCTTTGCTCTGCGGCATATGGCAGTTCTGGCCTATCAAGACCAGGCCCCGCCTGGCATCTCTCTTGGCATTTAGTCAACGGTTTGATCAGTGACTTCACTTTGGAAGCTGTCAGGTAGGAGGGCGGAGGTCTGTCTGCGAATCGCTTATCAACCGAGAGTACCACTGCAGGGGGTCTGTCAGGGTGATCGGCACCCACGAGACACTCTGTCTTCTCAGCAGTGGCAGCACTCGATCCGCCACTCAGCTTTCCCGTGAGGGCTCTGCCTGTTTTCCCACGCAGCGCACTATATCTGCCCGCCTTCCTCAAGTCAGTCACATGACCCGGTCTGTCCTGCGCTTTTCGTCTCCCCCTGCAACACGGGTGAGAGTCCCTGCAGTCCCTGCAGTTAGGGGGTCTCCTCCTTAGGCCTGTTTCACACTTCAGTTTTTCACAATCAGTCAAGATCTGCCGATTTGCCAAAAAAACGGATCCGCCATTTTTCTTGGCGGATCTGTTTTTTTTCCCATTGAGTTGCATTACCGGCGGATCTTGACGGATGGTCATCCGTTGGATCCGTTTTTTTGCGGATCCGCCAAAGTTTTGACGTCCGCCGACATGCCCGAACGGAGCATGCAACGTTTTTTCGGGCGGCAGGATCCGCACTACTCACTGCGCATGCCCGAAAGACTTCTCTCAGCCGGAAATTTAACCCTAAACTCTGTTCTGGCGGCTGAAAAATTCTCTCTCTCTCTCTCGGCAGCAGTTCCTTTAAAATTCTTCCTTTGACGGATCCGTTAAAATAACGGTCCGGTGACAAACGTTGTTATCAGTACAGGAACGGATCCGCTATTCGCCATTTTAGCGGATTTTGACTGAAGAAAAAAGCTGATGTGTGAAACAGGCCTTACACCTGGCCGGCACGCCGCCTTTGATGAGGGGAATCTGGTCAGCTTCTTGGAGCTTCTGGCCAGATTGCTCTCATTATTAATCAGCTTGCACGGGCCCCCCTCCACCTTTGGGCCCCGGATCAGCTGCACCGGCTGCATTGGTGGTGTGTAGGCCCCTGGTTTACAGGTTGAAACCTATCATTGAGCTTAGTGGCTCTGTGAATGTAGACATGAGGCATTTAGCTCAGTACCGTAATTGGTTAAAGCAGTGATGTGCGCTGTAGTCATGATATCACTGCTGCAGCCCGTAAGCAAACACCAGGGCAACATCAGAGAGAGACTGTTGGACCCAGAGAGGGTGAGTATTGGCTTTGATCGTTATTTTCAGTATGTGCAATGCTATGAGGATTTTTTTTTATTATCATAGAAAACCTCTCTAATTTCTAAACCTTATTTGTTGTAAATAACTATAATGAGCACATGTGACTATTTGCACCATGGTAGATAAAATGGCTTGCGAAAGTATTCACCCCTTGGAGTTTTAGCTATTTTGTTACATTACAACCACTATATAAATATTTTTGTAATTGGATTTGTGTGTGATGCATCAGCACTAAATAGTGTAAGTTTGTAAAGTGAACTGAGAAAAATATAGATTTCAATTAAATTTATGGTATCAAATAGCTAAAATTTGGCATGTGCATATGTATTCATCCCCTTTGTGATGAAGCCCCTAAAAATTTAAGATGCATGCTTAGTGAAAGGAAGTCCACATGTGTGCAATCTAAGTGTCAAATGGTCTGTCGATATATACACACCTTTTCTAAAAGGCCACAGAAGCTGTTTCAGGAACACCGCACTGCACTTGCTCACTGAGCCAGTGCGCGTGTCCTGAGTAAGACAAACTGTGCACTAAGATACCTGTGGAGTGGGCAGCTGCAGAGAAGATGCATGCTTCAGACCAGCAGGACCTGAAGCACGTGACTGCTGGGGGCGTGGCCTAAACTCCAGAGAGCTAGGAGCTGAAGGAAAACTCCTAGCAGGGTAACTACGGTACAAAGTTACCAAGGGGCATAGACAGGGACGTAAACAGATCAGGCCGGGGTCAAAGCACGAGATAGCACGGCAATACCAAAGGATTAGGCAGAACGGATAGTCAGGACGTAGCCAAGAAGTCAGAAACCAGAGAAACAGATATACAGTATAGAATCAACAACGGGGGACAGAACCGGGTCAGAACCATATAAGCAAGCTAGAAGGCAACGAACAGGCACAGGCACACAGAAGTCAACACACTCGGCCAAAGGCAAAAGTATAACTGACGGGGATTGGAGTTTCCCAGGGCTATAAGAAGCTCTCCCTGAACCAAAGAGAGGCCACAATAATTAACCCCAGGCGTGCAGGTCAAAGCCTGCACTGGGCTCAAGACATTAACCCCTGACGTGCAGGTCAAAACCTGCACTATCATGACAGTACCCCCCTCTCAACGGGGGGCCTCTGGATCCTCAGGCTTCCCCGGGTATTTGGCATGGAAAGCCCGAACCAGGCGATCTGCATGTACAGAGTGAGCAGGGACCCATGAGCGATCCTCTGGTCCATATCCCCTCCAGTGGACCAGGTACTACAAGGAGCGGCGCACCCGCCGAGAGTCCACAATATGTCCGACCTCATACTCCAAGTGACCCTCCACCAACACTGGAGGAACAACAGACTCGGAGTCCTCCTTTACAGACCCCATGGGTTTCAACAGAGATTTATGGAACACATTGGATATTTTTAAGGAGGCGGGGAGACGCAACCTATATGCCACTGGATTGACTATCTCCATAATCTTGTACGGACCAATGAACTTTGGTCCCAATTTAGCTGATGGTACCTTCAAGTTGATGTTACGTGTGGAAAGCCAAGCCTTCTCCTTCACCTGAAACATGTGTCCCGGGGCTCTCTTTTTGTCAGCAAAATATTTGTACCTCCCCTGGGCCCGAGAGATATTACACTGGACTTCAGCCCAGAGGTTTTTTATCCGTTGAATGGACCCCTCTGCCCCTGGACAACCGGAATCCACCCGTGAAAACTCCCCAAAATGAGGATTAAACCCATAATTAATCAGGAATGGAGACAGGTTGGTGGACTGACTCACCTGGTTGTTAAAAGCGAATTCCGCCAATGGTAATGCATAACACAAATCCACCTGTCTGGCGGAGGTCAGACACCTGAGAATTTGTTCCAGGGATTGATTGGTGCGTTCCGTCTGACCATTACTCTCCGGGTGATATGCCGACGAGAAGGAGAGTGAGATGCCCAATTTCATACAGAATGCCCTCCAAAATTTTGCCACAAACTACACACCTCTGTCAGACACCACATTCAGGGGTACCCCATGCAATCGGACCACATGCTGCACAAACAACCTTGCCAATGTTTCTGCTGAGGGTAATGCTGCTAAGGGAATTAAATGGGCCTGTTTTGAAAACCTATCCACCACCATCCAGATCACGGTATTGCCCCTGGAAGGTGGAAGTCCGGTATTAAATTCCATGGATTGATGAGTCCATGGCCTATCAGGAACCGGTAAAGGTATGAGTTCCCCAGCCGGCTGGTTATGCGAGCTTTTGGAACGGGCACATACACCACAAACAGAAATAAATTTCTTGACATCGGACCCCAGTGAAGGCCACCAAAAAACCCTGGCTACTGCCTTTCTAGTGGCCGTGATACCAGGATGAGCACTCAGCCTAGACTCATGAAACTCCTGCAGAAGTCTAGGCTGCAATAAATCTGTAACAAACAATTTATCCCCTGGCCTGGTTGCCGGAGCTAGGAACTGAGCCCTTAAAATTTCTTGTTCCAACTCTGATGAGACCCCCGCCACTACCACCCCTGGGAGAAGAATGGAGGACGGCAGCTCGGGGGGAGACACAGGGTCAAAACTTCTGGACAGGGCATCCGCTTTAACATTTTTGGACCCCGGTCAAAAAGTAATGGAGAATTGAAATCGTGAAAAAAAAGTGACCAACGGGCTTGTCTAGGAGTAAGCCTCTTAGCAGATTCAAGGTATGCCAAATTTTTGTGATCAGTGATAACAGTGAAAGGGTGAGCCGCCCCTTCCAAAAAGTGCCTCCATTCTTCGAATGCCAGCTTGACCGCAAGAAGTCCTCTATTGCCTACATCAAAGTTTCTCTCGGCTGAAGAGAACTTCTTGGAGAAGAAGGCACAGGGTTTCAGATTAGTAAGGGTGGCCAGACCCTGTGACAGCACAGTCCCCACCCCCACTTCAGAA
Source organism: Dendrobates tinctorius (assembly GCF_039654945.1). NCBI lineage: Eukaryota > Metazoa > Chordata > Amphibia > Anura > Dendrobatidae > Dendrobates > Dendrobates tinctorius. Next base: position 27,516,134 of record NW_027361673.1, on the reverse strand, counting down.
GCATCCACCTCCACAATGAATGGTTTGGACGGGTCTGGTTGGACAAACACCAGGGCGGACATGAAACATTTCTTAAGAGCTGAGACGGACTCCTTAGCGAGTACAGATCAATTTTTACATCAGCCCCCTTCTGGGTAAGATCCGTGAGTGGTTTAACCACTTGTGAGAAACCTTTAATGAATCTCCGGTAATAGTTTGCAAATCCTAAGAAGCGATAGAGCCCCTTGAGATCTCGAGGCTGAACTCAGTCAACGATCGCCAGCACCTTCTTAGGATCCATATGAAACCCCTCACAGGATACAATCAGCCCCCCAAAAAGACAGTTTCTGTACGGAAAATGAACACTTTTCCAATTTAACAAACAATTTGTTCTCCCTGAGTCTCTGGAGAACTGTCCGTAGGTGTTGCAAGTGAGACTGACTGTCCGGGGAATACACCAAAATGTCATCCAAATAAATGACAACAAAATGGCCTATCAGGTCAGAAAGCACAACATTGATAAAGTTCTGGAAAATAGCGGATGCATTAGTTAACCCAAACGGCATTACCAGGATTTCAAAGAGTCCTTCTGATGTGAGGAACGCAGTTTTCCACTCGTCCCCTTCCCGAACCTTTATCAGATTGTAGGTCCCCTGGAGATCTAACTTGGAGAACCATTGGGCCCCAGATAACTGGTTACATAAGTCTGGGATGAGGGGAAGAGGGTAAGTGTTCCTAGCTGTTATCATGTTAAGTTCCCGAAAGTCGAGGCACAGCCGCAAACCACCATCTTTCTTCTTCACAAAGAAGAATCCTGCTGCCACGGGTGACACAGAAGGCCTGATATGACCTTTGTGGAGACTCTCAGCTATGTACTCCTTCATGGCTTGGCACTCAGGCCCAGACAAATTGAACAACCGAGCCTTAGGTAACTTGGCTCCGGGTAGTAACTCAATGGCACAATTGTAGGGTCTATGTGATGGCAGCGCCTCAGCCTCACTTTCATAAAAACGTCTTTGAAATCCTTCAGGTACTCCGGAATACCTTCCAGACTGACAGACGACACAGATACGGATTTAACAGAGTTAACAAGAGGTCCCAGGTTACAACATTTATCCTTGCATCCCCATTGAGTCATCTCCCCTGTTACCCAATCAATGGTAGGATTATGGTGTTGAAGCCAAGGCATCCCCAGTACCAGTCCTGCAGGCAAGTTATCTAACACAAGACAAGGTGCCAAATATGTTGATTGCTAGTACAGGTGCTTCTCACAAAATTAGAATATCATCAAAAAGTTCATTTATTTCAGTTCTTCAATACAAAAAGTGAAACTCATATTATATAGAATCATTACAAACAGAGTGATCTATTTCAAGTGTTTATTTCTGTTAATATTGATGATTATGGCTAACAGCAAGCGAAAACCCAAAATTCATTATCTCAGTAAATTAGAATACTTTATAACACCAGCTTGAAAAATGATTTTAAAATACGAAATGTTGGCCTAATGAAATGTAAGTTCAGTAAATGCGCTCAATACTTGGTTGGGGCTCCTTTTGTATAAATTACTGCCTCAATGTGGCATGACATGGAGGAGATCAGCCTGTGGCACTGCTGAAGTGTTATGGAAGCCCAGGTTGCTTTGATAGCAGCCTTCAACTTCTCTGCATTGTTGGGTCTGGTGTCTCTCATCTTCTTCTTGACAATACCCCATAGATTCTCTATGGTGTTAAGGTCAGGCGAGTTTGCTGGCCAATCAAGCACAGTGATTCTGTTGTTTTTAAACCAGGTATTGGTACGTTTCCCAGTGTAGACAGGTGCCAAGTCCTGCCGGAGTATGAAATTACCATCTACAAAAAGCTTGTTCGCAGAGGGAAGCATGAAGTGCTCTAAAATTTTCTGTTAGACAGCTACGCTGACTTTGGTCTTGATAAAACACAGTGGACCTACACCAGCAGATGACATGGCTCCCCAAACCATCACTGATTGTGGAAACTTCACACTAGAGCTCAAGCAGCTTGGATTGTGGCCTCTCCACTCTTCCTCCAGACTCTGGGACCTTGATTTCCAAATGAAATGCAAAGTTAAATTCATCTGAAAACAACACCTTGGACCACTGAGCAACAGTCCAGTTCTTTTTCTCCTTCTGGACGTCTGTCTAGTTAGCAGGCTTTCCCATGATTGTGGAGCCTACTGAAACAGACTAAGGGACCTTTTTAAGCACCTAGGAAACCTTTACAGGCGTTTTTTTGCTAATTATTCTATTTTACTGAGATTATGACTTTTGGGTTTTCATTGGCTGTAAGACATAATCATCAGCATTAACAGAAATAAACACTTGAAATCGATCACTCTGTAATGACTCTATATAACATGAGTTTCACTTTTTGTATTGAAGAACTGAAATAAATTAAATTTTTGATGATATTCTAATTTTCTGAGAAGCACCTGTATCTCTGCAGCAAAGTGAAATGAAAAATAAACCATAAAATTTTTATTCCGCTCTGCAGCCACTATTAGATTGTGTGTCCACTTCAACATGAACAATTTGGTGGAAGCTTCTCTAAATCTCCATGGTTAACAGTGAAAACAATTCTCCTAATTGTTGGGCAGGTTTTACTTGTCTGACATTTGTGGTCTGAGTGTAGATGACAATATCTGGAATGGCTACTGGTTTCCTGGCCAAAATTCAACAACCTCATATACAGTAGACCTATAAAGTTATTGAATTTGTGTCAGTCAAAGTATTCCTAAAAAGAGACAAAAAAATGGAACCTGCAGATCTTTAGTATTAAATTAATGTATAGGTGCACAAATATGCTGCGTGGCCAATCAGGGGGGAACTAAGAGTAGCCAAGGCTCTGGGCAATTTAGAGGGCATAGGTTCAACTCCAGCACCTGATATATCACGTGACAAGAGATTATGTGATAGGCCAAGTGATTAACAGTCAGGTGCTCTGGGGCACATCTGCAGATGCAAAATTACAGAGAGGCAATTTTTTTCCCTTATGCACAGCGCTATAAATAACATAGTGCTATACATGATAGTGGATACTATGTAATAACAACAGCACTATATATAAAATAAGGGGAGAGACAAGGGCACATAGGGTGATGTTGAAGGGTATAGATGATAAGGGACTTATGGAGTTGCTCACCTGAAAGGGTTGAGATTGTCACAATTCCAATAATTGCCCATGAATATTGCATCTGCTGCAGTCCCGTCAGTAAATGAAGGTGAACCCTCTTTTGCATATCGATTAGTAGAAAAAGGAGATTGATGTTTCAGAGTAGGCCAAGGAAGCAGTTTCACAGTGAAAAAGTAATTTTGTAGTTTTTATTTTTACACGTTTCGTGCTTACACCGAGCCCTTTTTAAAAAAACAAACTATATAGTACAGTATGCATAACAGGGAGAGGACGGTTCAAATACTGAAGAAAAAGCACCAACACTTAAAAAAAAATTGAACCGCCCACCTAGGCATGAACAGATTGTTAACATTGTAAAAGGACTAACATCGGTATAAAAGTGAAAGCATATAGATATTATAGTTATTAAGACATAAAAACATGACAGGAAGGAAAACAATAGTGTTTAAAATTAATATTTACAAATTTCAGTAAAAAAATAAAAAATAGAACAAGTAATAACTACTTTATAAACCCCTTCACGACATGCGCCGTACATGTACGGCGCATGTCGGGTCTCTCCCTTTGATGTGGGCTCCGGCGCTGAACCCACATCTTTCCAGGCACATGTCTCCTAGCTCATGTCACCCACAGAGACAATTTAAGCAATTGAAAAGGAAAAAAAATGTTTTTAAAAAACTACAAACATTTAAAAAAATATAAAAGTTCAAATCACCCCTCATTTGCCCCATTCAAAATAGAAGAATTAAAAAAAACACACACATATTTGGTATCGCCGAGTTCAGAATCGCCCAATCAATATATAAAAATAATTAATCCGATTGGTAAAGGTCGTAGGGAGAAAAAAGTCAAAACGCCAGAATTACATTTTTTTTGGTTGCTGTAACATTGCATTAAAATGCAAGAACGGGCAATAGAAAGATCGTATCTACACCAAAATGGTATCAATAATAATCTCAGCTTGGCATGCCACACAAAAAATAAGCCCTCACCCAGCCCCAGATCACAAAAAATGGAGACGCTATGGATCTCGGAAAATGACGCAATTTTTTTTTTTTGAACAAACTTTTTTCTTCGCCACTTAAATAAAAAACAACCTAGACATGTTTGGTATCTACAAATTTGTAATAACATGGTGAATCATAATGATAGATCAGTTTTAGCATTTGGTGACTAAGGTAAAAAAAACAGTTGTGGAATTGCACTTTTTTTTTGTTATGCACCACACTTGGATTTTTTTCCCGTTTTCCAATACATGATATGGTAAAATTGATGGTGTAGTTCACAAGTACAACTTGTCCAGCAAAAAACAAGCCCTCACATGGCCATATTGACACAAAAAATAGAAAAGTTATGGCTCTGGGAAGCAGGGGAGCAAAAAACAGAAATGCAAAAGCGAAAAATGGCCTGGGGTGAAGGGGTTATTAAAATATAATAGGTATAAGCAGGTAGTGGACCGCACTAACCACATATTTATGGACTTCATTATTGCCTCTTAGTTATTGTCACCATGAAATAGTAGTTTCTAATAGATACTTACTGTATGTCACCACATTAGCCCACCCAGCCAACAAGAAGGTGTTGGCAAGGAGTTCAAAAAGAAAGACAAATTGATAAATAAACATAACAGATAAAACTGCATGTAGGTGACAAAAGGCCACTAACCCCACATGTGCGCTCGGTTGAAGGTTCAATGTGGCACGCACCCACCATCAAACCAAAAACCTCTACATTTCAACGCATTGCCAATCCCTTTTCCTAAGGCTGGGTTCACACTTGCATTTGGCTGGTCTGCGTATGGTTGTGTACTTCCTCCCTTAAGCTCCGCCTACGCTCCTCCTGCTTCCGCATGTGTCCTGCGTCGTCCTGCATGCCTATCTTTAGCATTGGGTACACAGGGACATGTGTTGTATGCGGATGCGTCCGCATGCGGTGTTTTGACGTGCCTGCTGACCGCACGGGAATGCAACATGGCGGAGGTCTGGGGAGACGAAGCACGAGGGTCCGGGGAATGGCAGAGGTATCGACTTGAGGACATAATTTCTCTCTGCTCTGACAGATATATCAAGTCAGAAGAGACATGATTTTAATAGCGGACACATTTTTTTTTATTTGCTTGGAAAATCTGTCCCTGATTGTGTTCTCCAGGGTCTCTGGGGGGCACTATATGGGTCGCCCTCCCAGGGCTGTGGGATACTCGGTACCGGGCCGGTATCAGAGGGATGTGTCACAGCAGCAGTGACCCGGACCGTGGCCCTGGGCGCCCAAGTAATAGGAAAATGTGAATGGTGGAATGTAGTTAGATGAATAGTTCGTGATGCCACCTGTGGTGCTCGGCAAGAGAGGTGTTAAGCCGACGCTGCATGCAGATCCGCTGGGACTGATGGTATGGTGCAGCAAAGATGTAAAAGCTCCCCACAGGTGAAGCTGTAGTCCCAGGGCAGTGTAGATGTGGTTGGCATGGGGATGTAGCAGTGCTGGAAAGGTAGGAAGCAGACAAGACACAGCGGGGTGTAATTTCTGTACCTTTACTTGGTAAATGCAGTCCAGGAACCTGATTACAGATGGTACCGGAGCAGGCTAGCCTGGAAGCAACTCAGGGATTCTCTCTCAGCAGATGGGCTGTGCAGTCTCCTTCCTAGCGCTTACTTGAGGGATCTCCAGTACTGAGTTACACTGAAGCTCCTCCTGTCAGATGTTCCCAAGAACTCTACTTGTACGGCAGACAACTGTAGCCTGTTCCAGGGACTCCTCACTCCTAAGTCCCGGCTCACTATCCGTGTTGCTGTTGTGCCCTCAAGTCTTAGATGGGAGTATTGTATTTACAGCCTTCTACTCCTCTGGTGTCTGCTGTAGGACCATCAGTGTCAATACAGCCGTGGAGACCAGGCTCCAGTTCATGCGCTCTTACGGGAGATGAGCTCTTCCTCTCAGCTCTATCTCAGCGCTCCTTCCACACGTCTGCACACTTCACCCTCCACAGACTAACTAACCACTCCTTCCTCTTGGCCCTCAGAGAGCACGCCTCCCCTTAATTCCGGTTCCGAGTTCCCCCTGCTAGCCTGGAGTGGAACTGTGTTGCATGCATAGATTGACTGCGAGAGAGACCCGTCATTGCCTCCAAGCATGGCATTACCCTCCCTGGCGGAAGGCAAAGCCACTGTGGCGACCATACTCCTGGGGGAGCTACATTCCCCCCTAGTGCAAGTCAGCACTCCTGGGCTGAACAAAACATGAAAACATACAAACAGTTAAACAAGGTGAACAATAATAATTGTACAAGATTTGTAAAAAGGAAAAAATGTGCAAAAGCCAAGAGCTCCAAAAATAGTCCTATGATGGTAAGACCAGCATCAATGTCCATGGTCCATTCCTGGGCAAATGGTCAACTTTTTACAAAGAAAGTTTTTGACCACACACAAGTCCTGTGGTTCAGTGTCCATGAAGCAAGGTAAAACTGGAAAATTTTAAAGGAAACTCTTACAGGTTACCTGTAGGCACAAAACTTGAGAACAGTTACATATATACATACATCTTAGCAGTCATATTTCTTTATATGCAGAATCTAATGTGTAGTATACCTTGTGTGGTACGGGTAGACCTGCGTAATACTGGTGTAGTAATGGCCCTTACTGGTTCTAACTACAGGTGTAGTATGTGAACTGGTTGGCACATGTCTACGTGTTCTTAGAGTCACTATGGGCATGTCAGATTCACTACTGGCAGAGTGAGGGTTCTCTGTCTCCACTGGTGGTGTAGCATCTGCTGCCTGATTTTCCTGATCTTCAGGGTTTTTTGGAATCACGTCTTCCTGTGCTACCAATTGGGGAAATGTCAACACTGGCACCACTATAGCATCGTTTACTTTAGTCCAATTCGCAGGGAATTCTCCAAGTATTGTGCTGACCTTCTCTTCTTCCTCTATGGGTTGGATGTTATCTGGTTCTTCCACTCTTTCCTTCAACAGGTCAGGACATAGTTTCAGGTGATCTCTGGATATTGCTGCTGAGGTTTCTCCTTCATCTTTGCTAATAAGGCATACCTTGGTATTATCAAAGTTTCAGGGCAGAATGGTATAAGGTTCAGCTTCCCATTGATCATCCAATTTGTGCAATCTTCTTTTCCTTTTTAAGACTTGTTCTTCCAGCGAAAAAAGAACGGCAGGTACATTTTGATTGTAAAGCTTCTCCTGCTTTTGTCTTGCCTGGGCTAGACTCTTCTCCACACACTCTTGTACTCTTCTGTACTGTTGCTGCCTCTCTGTGTCCCAGTCAGCATCTGGTGACATTACTTCAGGTGTCAGGACTCCCATGTCCAAATCAATAGGCAGTTTACCAGGTCTTGCTCTCATTAAGTAGGCTGGGGTACAGTTGGTGGAATTCACTGGAATATGGTTGTAGAGGTCCACCAGATCTGGCAACTTCTCTGGCCACAGATTTTTCTCCTCCAAGGGCAAAGTCTTCAGTAGGTCAATCACTACCTGGTTCATCTTCTCACACATGCCATTGGTCTGTGGGTGGTACGGTGTTGTCCGGGATCTTCTTACAACCATACAAATTACAGAATTCCGGGAACACTTCTGCCTCGAAAGCTGGACCTTGATACGTAAGCACTCTTTCAGGATATCCATGTTGTCTACAGAAGTGCTGTTGAAACACTCTGGCGGCTGTCCTGGCTGTTTGATCTTTGACAGGCACAACTATCAGGAATCTTGAGAAGTGGTCCACGATGGTAAGAGCATAGATGTATCCTGAACGGCTTGGAACCAGCTTCACATGGCCCAGGGCGACCAACTCGAGTGGCTGTTTGGTTACAATTGGCTGCAGAGGAGCTCTCTGGCTGTTTCGATCCTTTCTGCGCAGGTTACATTGTCCACACTCCCGGCACCACTTTTCAATGGCTTTCCTCATACCAGCCCAATAGAATCTCTCTCGGAGCAAAGTTCCAAGTTCTTCCATCTAAAGTGTCCAGCTCCATTGTGGTATGCTTCTAGGACCATTGATGCCTCCCTCTTTGGGACTATCACCTGCCAGACCAGCTCATGAGTGCGGGCATTGATACTCCTCCGACACAGCTTTCCTTCATAGATGAACAGCCGGCCTCTCTCCTTCCACAACTGCTGTTTTTCTTCAGGAGCATCCGACTCTGGGCGTGAGTCAGCTTGTGACAGTAGCGCCTTCACCAGGCAGACTGCAGGGTCACTATCTTGCATTTCTGCCAAGTCATGATGGAGCAATGGATTCAGGGTGACCTCTTTCAAGCCAGACCGTCGGTTTCTAACTCCTTGGGCACGTTGGGCCGCAGTTGGCTGGTGGAAGGGAGGTAGCTCTATTTCTTCAAGAGCCTCAGGGTCTTCTCCTGCATCTGGCAAATTAGGCATCCTGGACAGCGCGTCAGCATTGGCATTCTTGTGCCCTGCTCGGTACTTGATGGTAAATTCATAGTTAGATAGCCAAGCCATCCATCGCTTCTCCAGTGCGCCTAGTTTTGCAGTTTCCAAGTGGGTCAACGGATTGTTGTCCATGAAGATAGTAAACTTGGTGGAGGCTAGGTAATGTTTGAACCTTTCGGTGACAGCCCAGACTATGGCAAGGAACTCCAGCTTGAAAGAACTATAGTTGTCAGGGTTCCTTTCAGTGGGACGCAGCTTCCTGCTGGTGTAGGAGATCACTCTTTCTTTTCCATTCTGTACCTGTGACAGTACTGCTCCTAGTCCCACATTGCTGGCATCAGTGTACAATAATAATGAAGAACCTGAGGCTGCAAAAAATTCTTTCAATTTTCGTTGCTTTATATTATAGATAGCAGTCACACAATAACCCAACGTTTCGGCCGTACTGACCTTTTTCAAGGGTATCTTATCTAAATAAAATGTGAGATAAACAACAAATCACAATTATTAATTTGTTTACAAAAAATCATAAGTTAACAAATTGTTGACTGATATTTACTAAATGTAAATATATGATAATATTATGACATTCCAAAATGATGTTAAATATAACAATGGCATATAACATTGGAGACAGGTAACATAAACAAATATATTCTTTTTTCATATAACAAGTAACTACAACCTAAGGCAGTTTCTGGTATCACAATAGTGTAGTATATGCAATAGGGTATATATAATAATAGGGTATGTATAACAAAGAAAGGAAACATTTATACCTGTGTGGCTGTGGTTAGAGAATTCAGATTTTGAGGAAAAATAAGAAAAAGGAAAAATAACTTTTTATATATAAAAAAAGGTGGTTGAAATCCAAAGAAGGGCATTATGCCTGTAACAACCTCATCAGAAATCAGTCCCAAAGTGTGACCAACCTGTCAATGAAGTATGCGGAAAGACAGGACAGCGCCGCAGTCAGATGAGGGAATGAATGAAACACAGACAAGTGAACCTATTTATGCCGTTTTAATTAAAAAATATAGGACAGCTGGGTAAGACAAATAGCGCTGGGAGACGCTTGCGCAGATCGTCATCCCAGGCGGAAGTGGGGCATAAAACTGGAAGTGGGGCATATCGAAGGCAAAGAGGGAAGAAAAAATAACATCAAGGAATGACTGTGGATAGGGCAATCATATGCGCAAAGGTGTATGAGGGTAACCGGGATATTTTAAACCATATAGACCGTGGAAGTAGTATAACTGAGAGACCGAAGTTCATACTACAGTCGGACATGCGCCGTCCTATCATAAGGACGGAAGTGGGGCATATTGAAACCGGAAGAGGGACTATGTAAAGCGATATGGTAACTAAGTCCTGTATCAAAATTATAGAACATTACAACCCCAAGAAAGGGGGGTTCATGCTCAGTGCAATAGTATATATACCATATAAAGTGATCAGAAAGACATAATAAAAGAGGATATGGTGGTAAATACCAGCCATGATATACATCAAAGGACGAGTCTCAATGAGGTCACATTTATAAAGGGAGACATTTAGGTCTCATGAGATGAGTTCTCTTGCAACGAATAGTTGATCAGACAAACTACATAAGAAGAGTCACGAAGGGGGATACATTTACTCATCCTAGATCCAGGAAGATTTTCTCGATTAAGGATTATTACAGCTGTGACTCTTCTTATGTAGTTTATGTAGTTTATCTGATCAAGTGCCCGTGCGGTCTCGGATATGTTGGGAAAACTACCCAACATATCCGAGACCGTATCTCGCAACATAAATCAACTATTCATTGCAAGAGAACTCTTTTACCCATTCCTGCCCATTTCATCTCTCAAAATCATCATATTTCTCAACTTCGTTATCAGATCATAGAAAATGTACCTTTGGCCAGACGAGGGGGAAATAGAATACAGAAATTGAAAGAACGTGAGGCATATTGGATATTTACGCTTCACATTGGAGCCTTTCGGTCTTAATCGCGAGTACGAGGTTTTTCACTGATATGCATGAAAAATTTTTTTGTGCATTGATATGCATATATATGTATATATATATACACTCACTGGCCACTTTATTAGGTACACCATGCTAGTAAGGGGTTGGACCCCCTTTTGCCTTCAGAACTGCCTCAATTCTTCGTGGCAGAGATTCAACAAGGTGCTGGAAGCATTCCTCAGAGATTTTGGACCATATTGACATGATGGCATCACACAGTTGGCGCAGATTTGTCGGCTGCACATCCCTGATGCGAATCTCCCGTTCCACCACATCCCAAAGATGCTCTATTGGATTGAGATCTGGTGACTGAGGAGGCCATTTGAGTACAGTAAACTCATTGTCATGTTCAAGAAACCAATCTGAGATGATTCGAGCTTTATGACATGGCGCATTATCCTGCTGAAAGTAGCCATCAGATGTTGGGTACATTGTGGTCATAAAGGGATGGACATGGTCAGCAACAATACTCAGGTAGGCTGTGGCGTTGCAACGATGCTCAATTGGTACCAAGGGGCCCAAAGAGTGCCCAGAAAAAATTCCCCACACCATGACACCACCACCACCAGCCTGAACTGTTGATACAAGGCAGGATGGATCCATGCTTTCATGTTGTTTACGCCAAATTCTGACCCTACCATCCGAATGTCGCAGCAGAAATCGAGACTCAACAGACCAGGCAACGTTTTTCCAATCTTCTAATGTCCAATTTCGATGAGCTTGTGCAAATTGTAGCCTCAGTTTCCTGTTCTTAGCTGAGAGGAGTGATACCCAGTGTGGTCTTCTGCTGCTGTAGCCCATCTGCCTCAAAGTTCGACGCACTGTGCGTTCAGAGATGCTCTTCTGCCTACCTTGGTTGTAACGGGTGGCAATTTGAGTCACTGTTGCCTTTCTATCAGCTCGAACCAGTCTGCCCATTCTCCTCTGACCTCTGGCATCAACATGGCATTTCCGGCCACAGAACTGCCGCTCACTGGATTTTTTTTCTTTTTCGGACCATTCTCTGTAAACCCTAGATATGGTTGTGCGTGAAAATCCCAGTAGATCAGCAGTTTCTGAAATTCTCAGACCAGCCCTTCTGGCACCAACAATCATGCCACGTTCAAAGGCACTCAAATCACCTTTCTTCCCCATACTGATGCTCGGTTTGAACTGCAGGAGATTGTCTTGACCATGTCTACATGCCTAAATGCACTGAGTTGCCGCCATGTGATTGGCTGATTAGAAATTAAGTCTTAACACACAGTTGGACAGGTGTACCTAATAAAGTGGCCAGTGAGTGTATATATATATATATAAATATATAGGATTCACGATATATATTTTAACATAATGTTTTGGTGTGCTCCCCTTCTTTTTATTTCATTTATTATATTATATATATATTTTTTTATTTATTTTCTTAGGTAACATTTAATTATGGTTATGAATAATTGTCTAGGTAAATATATGTATATGTACTATATTTTGCAATTTTTTTACGTATTATTTATCACCATTTTTCTCTTTCTCTTATTTCTCTACAGACCTAATCGCGGGAGTATGGTATTCACTTTTCTGGTTTCATTAGTGACTGGATATCAATTATGTGTCTCAAATTAATAAATATATACATAAAATAATTTTCTTTGACATTCATTTTTTTCTTCATCTCATGAGACCTAAATGTCTCTCTATATAAATGTGACCTCATTGAGACTTATCCTTTGATGTATATCATGGCTGGTATTTACCACCATATCCTCTTTTATTATGTCTTTCTGATCACTTTATATGGTATATATACTATTGCACTGAGCATGAACCCCCCTTTTTTGGGGTTGTAATGTTCTATAATTTTGATACAGGACTTAGTTACCATATCACTTTACATAGTCCCTCTTCCGGTTTCAATATGCCCCACTTTCGTCCTTATGATAGGACGGCGCATGCGCGACTGTAGTATGAACTTCGGTCTCTCAGTTATACTACTTCCACGGTCTATATGGTTTAAAATATCCCGGTTACCCTCATACACCTTTGCGCATATGATTGCGCTATCCACAGTCATTCCTTGATGTTATTTTTTCTTCCCTCTTTGCCTTCGATATGCCCCACTTCCAGTTTTATGCCCCACTTCCGCCTGGGATGACGATCTGCGCAAGCGTCTCCCAGCGCTATTTGTCTTACCCAGCTGTCCTATATTTTTTAATTAAAACGGCATAAATAGGTTCACTTGTCTGTGTTTCATTCATTCCCTCATCTGACTGCGGCGCTGTCCTGTCTTTCCGCATACTTCATTGACAGGCTGGTCACACTTTGGGACTGATTTCTGATGAGGTTGTTACAGGTATAATGCCCTTCTTTGGATTTCAACCACTTTTTTTATATATATAAAAAGTTATTTTTCCTTTTTCTTATTTTTCCTCAGAAATCTGAATTCTCTAATCATAGCCACACAGGTATAAATGTTTCCTTTCTTTTTTATACATACCCTATTATTATATATACCCTATTGCATATACTACACTATTGTGATACCAGAAACTGCTTTAGGTTGTAGTTACTTGTTATATGAAAAAATAATATATTTGTTTATGTTACCTGTCTCCAATGTTATATGCCATTCTTATATATAACATCATTTTGGAATGTCATAATATTATCATATATTTACATTTAGTAAATATCAGTCAACAATTTGTTAACTTATGTTTTTTTTGTAAACAAATTAATAATTGTGATTTGTTGTTTATCTCACATTTTATTTAGATAAGATACCCTTGAAAAAGGCCAGTACAGCCGAAACGTTGGGTTATTGTGTGACTGCTATCTATAATAAAAAAACACGAAAATTGAAAGCATTTTTTGCAGCCTCAGGTTCTTCATTATTATATTACGGTCCTTTTTCCTGATGGCTTGGTTGTTCTCTCCCATTCATTGTACAAAAAAGGCATCAGTGTACAGCTCAAAGGGTTTGTCATAATCTGGGTAGGCCAGATCTTCGTCACCTGTGAGAGCCATCTTCAGCTGAGTGAAGGATCTCTCCAACTCTTCAGTCCATTCAAAGGTGGAATTTTTCTGTTTGGTCTTCTTGGACTGCCCCACCAGAAGATTTTGCATAGGGGTGGCTATTTCAGTAAAGCCTTTGATGAATCTTCGATAGTAGCCTACCAGTCCAAGGAATTGGCGTACTTCTTGGAGGTTGCTGGGCTTCGTCCAGTCCCGGATGACTGTGACCTTGTCAGGATCTGGTATCACACCTTCTGCACTGACCACATGACCGAGGTACTGTACCTTGGGCTTCAGGAGGTGGCATTTGGAAGGCTTCACCTTCAGGCCAAAATTGGACAAAGCTTCAAGCACTTCAGCCAGGTGTTCCAGATGATCTTCATAGGTTTTGGAGAAAACAATGACATCATCCAGGTACAACAGGACCGTCTCAAAGTTCATGTGTCCCAGGCAGCACTCCATCAGTCGTTGAAATGTTCCTGGAGCGGTGCAGAGCCCGAATGGCATATAGTTGAACTCACAGAGACCCATTGGAGTGGTAAATGCTGTTTTCTCCTTGTCTGCCTCTGCCACGGGAACCTGCCAATACCCACTAGTGAGATCTAAGGTGGAAAAGTAGTTAGCAGTTTTAAGTGCAGCTAATGATTACTCAATTCTAGGTAATGGGTTGGCGTCTTTATGTGTAATGCTGTTAATTTTCCTGTAATCAACACACATTCTCATGGTACCATCTTTTTTCTTTACAAAAACTATGGGAGCTGCCCATGGGCTACAACTGTCTCTGATAACCCTAGCTTCCTTCATCTCTCTCAACATACTCTTAGCACATTGGTATTGTTTTGGGGGTATAGGCCGGTACCTTTCTTTAATGGGTGGATGATCTCTAGTGGGGATATGGTGTTGAACCCCTTTTGCCTGCCCAAAATCTAGTGGGTGTTTGCTGAATACCCGCTCATATTCTTGTGTCACTCTGTAAACCCTGTTTTTCTGGTATGAGGGTGTAGAGTCAGTTCCCACCTGCAGTTGCCGACACCACTCCTCTGGCTGCTTCACAGAGCCATTGTCCTCCACTTGGTCGGATGAGACCAAGGGCTCTGCTGCCTGCAAAGAGTTGTTATTAACAGTGAGCAGCTTAGCAACTATGGCGTACCGAGGTATTGTGGCCTCCTCCTCCCTACAATTCAAGAGGCGTACAGGCACTCTCCCTTTTCGTACATCACTCACCCCTCTGGCTGTCAGGACAGTGTGCCTGCTATCGGAGTATACTGGTTCTACCAATGCCTGGTAATCTCTCCCTCTGAGACCTATAGCTGCCCGACACCAAATCAACATTTCACATCTGGGGGGTATTGCAATGGGAAAAGCATCATTCACTCTGACGCTGGCAAATTCCAAACCAGAGAGTTCTACCTGTTTTCTTTGCATCAGGGCTCTGATCTCCTTCTGCAGGACTCGTTGTTCACTGGAACCAGCAGTCTCAGCCACCTGTTGCAACAAGACAATAACCTCGGAAAGACAGTTTTCAATTACATTTGTACCAAGAGTCATCATGGGATTACATTTACGTCGATTAATATCCACAACTATCAGACCTTGAGATTTTAGCTCTACCCGACCCACTTTAACAGTAATCTCTGTACATCCAATCTGTGGCAAAGACTGAGCATTGCTGGCAACTACTGTCAGTTCATCAGTTGGGTCACAGGTAAGTTCAGAATCAGCCCAATACCTCTTGTAAAGAATGTACGGCATAGTGGTCACCTGAGAGCCAGTGTCCAGCAGAGTGTTCATGGGGATACCGTCAATCACCACTGGAAGGATTGGTCTCCCTCCAACATACTTGGCTCTCCAGTTCTTTGGGCCTAAGGATCCTATTCCTGGGGGTTGGCCCTCTGCCCCAGGGGTTGCTCATTTAAAGGACAGAATCTTGCAAGATGACCTGCCTTATAACAGCGATGACAGATGGGACGTCCGTCCTGGTCATAGCGAAGGTTGTTCCTCCCTCGGAGTGGCGGAGCTCTCCTCTTCCGGAGCCACGGGACATCCTCTGGACTGGAAGCCAGCTGGATCTTTTCCTTGGAGGACACTTGCAGAGACTGCACAGTTTTAGTAAGCGCAGCCATTCCTTTGGTCAATTCCTGGACCTGAAGACGCAGCTCTTCAGTTGAATCTTTATCCAGAGTCTGTGCATCAGCCTCCACAGGGATGGAAGGAAAAGATGTTGCTTCCTGATGGTAGGTGATCGCTGGACACCTAGGGAGTGCTGGACGGCTGTCAGTTGATTCCTGCAGTACCCGAATAGCCCTGTCCTTAAAATCAGCAAAGTCCAGATCGGGGTTTTGCAGGGTTATGATACGCAACTGTCCTCTGTGGTTACTGGCTAGAAGTCCTTCAATGAACTGCTCCTTTAACAGTTTATCTTCCTCCTTCACACTGTTGATTTCTGCCGCACTAGGGTGTGGCCCGTCTTAATTGTCTGTGGCCAAATTGGATCTTTGGTAGAGATTTTACGTGCACGGAGAAAAGAATACACAAGACAAGGTGTATCGTGTCAGTATGATTCTTCTCTGTCTTTAATCCAAAAATGAACAGCTTTTATACAGAGTTTGTGTTATTACATCATGGGTACATTTCTAAGTTTTTATTTACCGTTCCCATGCCGCTACATATCACTATGTACGTTTCTGAGTTACCGTTTACCGCTCCCATATCGCTAAACAATACTTATATACACAAGTATTGTTTTCTAGCTTGGCTCACCCTAGTACACCCAGTTTATTCAATATTGGATGAAGCTTAGGTGGGTGATACCATACAGAAACAATTCTAAGAAAATATAAGTAAATCAGAAGTATCTTAAAGCAACATGATCCACCATATCCAGCAAAGCGTCCATATAGTGATACAGTTTTGATTCTTGTATATATTCAGGTGCCATATATTCTCCCCTTAACAACACTGTCAGGATCAACTTGCTTAACTGCTCGCAGCGCCTCCTGCAGGTTGAGAGCATAGTTCCTTATACTGTCCTGCGCCTTCTGTTTACAGCCAAAGAACCTCATCTTGATTTCAGCTGCAGGCGGGTGTCAAAGGTGCTTCTCAGCTTGACCAGGATCTTTGCAACAGTCTCTATATCAGTGTCCTGCCAGGCTTTCACCTCTCTCTGTGCTGCACCCGTTAGCTGTCCAATGAGGATGTTCATTTTCTGGCTTTCAGACAGAGGGTATACTTTAAACAAACTGCACAGTCTCTCTTTAAATTCACTCAGGGTATGTGACTGACCCGAGTATTGCGGTAGCCAGGCCGCTCCCGGGAGGTAGGGCATAGACAGCGGCATTATGGGGACCGCTGCGGTGGGCGGTACTCCTTGCGGCGCTGCTAGGTTGGCGACGGCGTCCGCCGCTACATTGCTGATTGGCACAGACGTTCTTTTCTCCCCCTAGTTAACGTTAGCCAGGGCCGGGAGTTGTGTGAGCTCACCGGCGGCCGCTTCGCAGGCCCGACGCACCAGGCTGTAGGCCTCAGCTCCTCCCCTTCTCGCGCGCTGTCCTCTCTTCCCACGCGGCACTTCACTTCTTCGCGCTCTGTGGCTGGCTCCGCCCACAAAGGCCTGCCCCTTTTTCTTCCCGCGCGTCAAGCAGCACGGCAATGGCGGCAATTGGCGCCAATTTCACACACAGTCTTTTACACAAACACAGTCTATGGCACACAGGACCAGGGGGTACTGGGTTCCGTAATCCTGTTCGTGACGTCAAGCTGGGTCGCCCTCCCAGGGCTGTGGGATACTCGGTACCGGGTCCATTTTTTAAGGACAGCAAATACAGGCAAATGTACACCCATTGTATTCAATGGTGTTGCACACTTGTCAGGTTTTTCCCACGGACCGTGTGTCCATGTGAAAAACCTGCAGCATGTCAGTTTTTTACACGCACCATGCACAAAATGCATGCCGCACATGTGCACACTGATGACACACG
The DNA here is from genome assembly GCF_039654945.1 of Dendrobates tinctorius. Taxonomy (NCBI): domain Eukaryota; kingdom Metazoa; phylum Chordata; class Amphibia; order Anura; family Dendrobatidae; genus Dendrobates; species Dendrobates tinctorius. The sequence continues at coordinate 27,498,633 of NW_027361673.1, read as the reverse complement.
GACTTATGATAAAGCAGTACAGTTTGCTCTGTTCCCAGGTGCAGGCTGCTAATGACAGCTCTCCTCATTGACACCTGGTCTCCCTGTGATCGGCAAAACCAGGCGACAATGATGAGAGTTGTTTTCAACTCCTGCTGTGCACATTGTGTGTAAAATGAAGAATTTATTTTAAAAAATTGACATGGGCTCCCACATAATTTTGATAACCCACAGAGGGAAAGCTCATAACTGGGGGCTGTTGTTACTAATCTGGGAAAGGGGACAATGTCCCAAAAGATTCCCAGGCTATTAATAACATCTCATCTTCACCTTTACTGGTTAATTTACAGGGGACCCCAGAAAAAAAATATGTAGGGTCCCCCTATAAATTCTAACCAGCAAAGGCTAAACAGACAGCTGTGGGCTAATATTAATAGCCAGGTTACCACATCAATAAGATGTGCCAAATCTGGAGCTTAGCCTCGCCCTTCTCACTTGACCTGGTGCGGCGGCAAGTGGGGTAATAGAGTTGGGGTTGATGTCAGCTTTGTATTGTCAGATGACATCAAGCCAATGGGTTAGTAATGGAGAGGCGTCTATAAGACGCCCCCATTACTAACCCTATAGTCATATTGTAAAAAAAACACAGCAAGAATAAAGCCCTTTATTTGAAATAAAACTCCACTCCCTCTTTTAGACCTTTATTCACAAAAAACAAAGTTACAGTATACCCACATTTACTCCTATAATCCACCGAAGCCCATGTCCCTTGTAAAAGACCAAAAATAATAAAAGACCATATTCCTCACCTGTCCGACGATAATCAATTAGGGGACATGTCCCATGTCGATCCGAATGATGCGGCTGCTCTCCGCCCGCCGGAACACATTGAGACAACAGCGTGATTACAATCCTGCAGTGTGTATCACTGACGGGAGATAGGTAACCGGAGTTCATAGTCAATGAGCCCTGGTCACCTCATGGACATTACCGCTTGCTGCGTGAGAAAATTAATTTGCTTTCGTAGCCATAAAATTCAATTTTGGTATCATCTGTCAATAGCACTTTCCTCCATACATTTGGGGACACTTGACTTTGGCAAACTCAAAACAAACCTTACAATTTTTGTGTGTAATAAAGGCTATTTTCTGCATAGTCTTCCATAAAGGCCACTTATATTGAGTGTACAGCTTATTGTAGTTGTATGGACAGATACTCCAGTCTCTGCTTGAGAACTCTGTAGCTCCTTCAGGGTTACTTTTGTTCTCTGTTCTGCCTCTCTGATTAATGCCCTTTTTGCCCGGGCTGAGAGTTTTGGTGGGCGGCTGTCACGACTCAGTTGTCGGGTGAGCCCGGACCAGGGACTCCTTCCCTGTCCCTACCACTAGGGGGCACTCTAGCTTGCCTTATTCCCCAGGATACTTCTGAAGGAGAAGATGCTGGGCCTGCCACCCTTGCCTTATCTCCTGAGTTAGCCCTCCATCTGTTCTCTTCCCCTATTTAGGGAAGAGGGGTGCTACTGTGCACCGCCGTACACCAACCCGACGAACAAGGCAACACAAATAAGGGTAAATTGAAAATACCAAGCTTATAAATATACACTCACATATAACAGATGAATGCTCCAGGGAGTGGAGGACAGGGGAAAAAACTAAGTAAGATGAGGGAAGGGAATTATCACACTTACAAACCACACAACAGTCACAGATAACTCCACCAAAACTCCTCATATGAACATCTCTCCTCCAAGCCATGCAGCAAAAGTTAGCTCTGACATGGGTTTGAATCAGGATCCAGATTATAAAGGGGGTGGGAGTGTCTAACTGAGCTCAGCTGAGAGCTCATACTCCCAGAGTTTCCAACATGGCCTATTAACCCCTGTTCTGCCAAAAGAAATAAACACAATTTAAAAAGAAGGAAAAGTGCTTTTTTTCAGCACAGGAGTAGGAGCAATCAGACGCTGCGCTCTTTGAACTCCTCTCTGTTCTGGTAACCCCGTGACAACAGCCTTCTCTTGGCAGGTTTGTTGTGGTACCACTTTTTATCTATTCGATTATATTGGATTTGATGGTGCTCAGGGGGATCATCAGAGATTGGGATTTTTTTATAAACCAATCCTGACTTGTACTTGACAACTTTGTCTCTGACTTGTCTGGAGATCTCATTGGTCTTCACGGTGTTTGGGTCGTGGTGCCTCTTGCTTAATGGTGTTGCAGCCTCTGTGGCCTTCCAGAAAAGGTGTGTATATATTGACAGTCCATGTCACACTTAGATTGCACACAGGGGACTTCCTTTTACTACATTTTTAGAGACTTTGTTGCAAAAGGGGTTAATACATATGCACAGGGAAATCTTTACTTATTTAATTCCAGGAATAACATTTATGTCTATACTTTTCTGACTTGACTTGACCAACTTAAGACTATTTAGTACTGATGCATCACATACAAATCAGATTACAAAAATATTCATACACGGGTTGTAATATCACAAAATAGGTAAAAAGCCAGGGGGTGAATACTTGCGCAAGTCACTGTGTATGTATATATATATATATTTATATATAAATATATATATACATAGAATCATAGAATCGTAGAGTTGGAAGGGACCTCCTGGGCCATCTGGTCCAACCCCCTGCTCAAAGCAGGATTCACTAAATCATCCCAGACAGATGTCTGTCCAGCCTCTGTTTGAAGACTTCCATTGAAGGAGAACTCACCACTTCTCGTGGCAGCATGTTCCACTCATTGATCACTCTAACTGTCAAAAAGAGTTTTCTAATATCTAATCTGTGTCTCCTCCCATTCAGTTTCATCCCATTGCTTCTAGTCTTTCCTTGTGCAAATGAGAATAAAGATGATCCTTCTAAAATATGACAGCCCTTTAGATATTTGTAGACAGCTATTAAGTCTCCTCTCAGTCTTCTCTCTTGCAAGCTAAGCATTTCCAAATCCTGCAACCTTTCCTCATAAGACAGGGTTTGCAGACCGGTCACCATTCTGGTCGCTCTTTTCTGAACTTGCTCCAGTTTGTTGATGTCTTTTTTAAAATGTGGCGCCCAAAACTGGACACCGTATTCCAGATGAGGTCTGACCAAAGAGGAGTAGTGGCAATAATGACTTCACGTGATCTAGACTGTATGCTTCTGTTAATACATCCTAGAATTGCATTTGCCTTTTTTGCTGCTGCATCACAATGTTGACTCATATTCAGTCTGTGATCTATTAGTATACCCAAGTCTTTTTCACATGTGCTGTTGCTTAGCCCTATTCCTCCCATTCTGTATATGCTTTTTTCATTTTTATTGCCCAGATGTAGTACTTTGCATTTTTCCTTGTTAAAAACCATTCTGTTAGTTGCTGTCCACTGCTCCAGTTTATTTATATATTTATATATTTAACCTACTGTTCCACTGTTCATTATAATTACATCTCCCTCTCACCTCAAATCATTATGTCTTGTCCTCTCTCCAACCCACCACCCTCGATTCATTATAACATTATTTCTTCTCTCCCACCCACATTTCATTCACTGTATTGAGAAAAAAAACACTTATTCTTGTGGCGGGCGTGTACATGCTGGAGTAATGATATCATCGCACCGGCGTCAGCTGAGGCACGCCACAGAAAAGGGGACGGGAGCTTCCCTAGGGCTGTGCTGCAATTTTTAATTGCTGTCAGTGCAGCTTCAGGGAAGCTCCCTGCCTGGGGATAAGCACTACCAATGGTGGTGCACAAAATATTAATGAGGGTAATCTGGTCATGGTCCTTAGTGGGGTTTTTTATCAAATAGCGCAAAAGCCATGCAACCACGCCAAAGTGTACGTAAATATGAATGATCCCTACCACTAATGTTCTAACTCTCCATGTGCCAAATCAGTCCTCATCTGAATGGGGAAGTGAAAGAAAACCAGGCATAGCACACAGTTGATACCTCCAGGTATCACTGTGCGTACTCTGGAACATCAGTTGTGTCAAACCAGCCTTGGATAATTATAAATGTTTACTTTTTATGTGATATGACAATTACTATTGATATTGCCGCTGCGAGTGTAAGGAGATGGGCGAGGGAGAAGACTCACACAGTTAATGCTTAAGAGAGTATCTGAAAGCAAACACCGCCATCTGCTGGTCAAAGATGATAGGAAACGGGAAAGCTGAGAGAACCCCATTAGTAGGAACTGAACAGTGACATGCATGTTCACTCAGGGAAGAGATTGGAAGAGACACCAGGTCAGGTGATAGCTGTGGCACAGTTAGTAATTATAAAAGGCCCAGTAGGGCAGTGGTTGGTGCCTGAACCTGTAGCAGGATGGACGTGCAGTGAGGTTGGTTTATAACCACCGTTATGAGTGACCAGACCCAAGTGGAGAACTGAGTGACCAGGCCAGACCAGACCAGGACCCAAACCGAGAGAAGTATAGAGTAACCAGAATCGGGGGCGACTGACCATAGCTGGGCAGCTGGAACCAAAGACAAGAAACCAGAGGTAAGAGATCCGAGCAGAGGGAGCAGGGTCAGAATTGAGACAGAGACGACCAGGCCGGTGAAGGATGTTCGTGATAGCTGTGACTTCCAGTGTAGATGTGTGGTACACAGGCGACTGGGGTTGTACTTCAGGGGATGAAGATGGCCAGCGTGACGGGTGTGCAAAGCGTCTCATTGATAAAGGACTTGCGGCCTAACAGCGTGATATCATAGGCCTCCATTAAGGCCTGTGTTAGTATTACAGCTCATATCAGAAATTTTCAGACTTTGCTATTATTGCAGAGTGGTGACTGTTAATCAGCCCACACCATACACTTCCAGCAGATGGCGCCAATTGGTTAATGCTTTTTCCACTCTTGGTCTGTGTTATTTTCGGATGCTGACCCCATATTTGGTCCGTGTGTCGGTTTTTACTATCTGTGTTGCATCTGTTTTTCTTATAGGAAAAACAAATTCTTAGCTTACTCTAACCAATAAGCAGTAAAATACCGACAGCACAGTGATGATATCTGTGTGCTATCCACAACACGTATCTAAGCAGGACATTTCTCTATTTTTTGGTTTTTGCTGACAATCGATCTACAAAAAAAGGAAAGGACTCATGAAAAGACGCAAAATCATAAAAGCAATTCTGCAGCAGTTATTCTTCTATTACAGACAGAAAATAACATCACTCAGTTTCATTACACTGAATGCGGAGTATCAAACCAATAATGACATTTACAGAAATAGACCATGCTTAAATGAATAACCATGAGCAGGAACATAGGCCTATAACCATTAACTACTGATGATATGTCCCTCATATTAATGCTATAATAAGATATGATACATGTTTTAATCATTTTTTTTGGTTTCCAGGCAGAATGTGATCTGACAAGTGACATCCTTTTTCCTGAAAGTGATCCTCAGATGACTCAGTTCTGCCTCTAGAGAGAACATCCTTGACAAGACAACATGCTTCTTACAGCTTCTGCAGCTCTCTCTTAGGAAGATCAGAAGGATACGATTCCAATTTCTCAGCACAGTCTATCTATTGCATTGAACATTTTAAGGGAAAATTTGCTGACAATATACTGTACAGATAAATACCATTACCATAAACTGCATATATCTAATAAATATACTGTACATATAAATGTCACCAAACACTGTACATATAAATAATGTTATTATACACTGTACATATATCTAAGACATATGCTGATAAAGAAGAAAATGACAAGAGCAGCACCAGCAAAATTGGGTGGAAAGCCTCCCTGGTACATACCAGTCCACAATTGTAGCAAAAAAGTATGGAACCAGCACACCATCATCCGTGGAAAAAAGCTAATTTAATAGCCCATGTGGCGACATTTCAGCTCCAAATGTGAGAAGCTTGAGAAGCAGAAACGTTGCCACATGGACTATTAAATTATCTTTTTTTTCTACGGATTATGGTATGCTGCTTCTATACTTTTTTGCTATAATACATATACTGTACATATAAATGTCACCGTACATATAAATAATATTACCATCCACTAATATGTTACCCATAATATATCGTATTAATCACCCAGCTGACGCAGTGTTATTGACATATTGGATCAGATTTATTAATATTGACAGCATAGTTACTCTAGATGTGCCAAATGTATTTTAGTGGTTCATGCTCGTTGATAAATTGGCGCATCTTTAGTTATTTTCGTACAAATTTATATCTCCTCTTGGCTGGTTTTCTCTAGGCCAATTGTTTTGGGCTGGTGCATCTTAAGGTATTCTACTTTACTAATACATCACACTCATTCCAGTAAAACAATGTAACCTTGGTCTATAGTGATGAGCGAGCATGCTTGGATAAGGGTTTAATAGAGCATGCTCGTGTGCTAATAAAGTGACTTCGGCGTGCTCAAAAAATATGTTTGAGTCCCTACAGCTGCATGTCTCGTGGCTATTCGACAGCCTCAACACTCGTAGGGATTGTCTAGCAAACAGGTAATCCCTGCATGTGTTGCGGCTGTGGAACAGCCATGAGACATGTAGGCATGGGAACTCGAACATAGTATTCGAGGATGCCAAAGTCACTTTATTAGCACACAAGCATGCTCTGGTAACACCTTATCTGAGCACGCTCCCTCATCAGTATTGTTCTGTGCTCTTAAAGAAGCACATACTCACTGGCGTCTTCACTGGTATCTAGCACCGACTAAATCCTCTTCTCAGTTTTGACACTGTTCTTCATACTATGCGGCTCACGCTATGCTCTACGTGTCAGACAGAAGTCTCTTTTACAATGTAAGCTTATGGACGCTTGTTCTGAGCCTTGTTCTGATGCTCCATAGACTTACATTGTAAAAGTCATTTCCAGGTCAAGCAGAGCTCAGCGAGACCAAAGAGAGTCTGCAGAGTGGTGATGTCACTGAGAAGAGGAACAGAATGGTGCTGGATATCAGAGAAGGTGGTGGTTAGGTGATTACTGTATATTCATATACTGAGATTACATTAGACACAGATATATTAAAAAAAATCTTCATGGGAGGGCTTCTTTAAGAAGAGTATAAAACTCTTAATGAACATCGTGTACTGTACTTCTGCTGTATTTTGAATAGTAAATCTGTTCTATTTCCACTTTGGTCATATAGCCACTCAATAATGTAGAGCCATAGGGTCTTCATTGTGCATTGCAGGCTCTGTGCACACTGCGCAGATGAACCTTGGTGTGTTTTTCTACTCGTACATCACACAAATGCCTATGTTTATAAACATGTGTGACATGCACATAAATGAGCTGTCTTACACCACAAGCCCATATGCTAGGAGGCGCCTGTCTGTATCCTGTTCATTTAGACACTGTTCACATGTTCAGGTTTTAAATACATTAGATAGGGACTGCTTCGTGAAGGGTTACCGTGACGTGGTGAAGCGGCTTGGTATACATTTTTTGCAAAAAACATATCGACTAAATACCCTGTATTCGTTATACAGCACTTGCTGATTGCTGTCATGTTTTTTACTGCAGAGTATTTTTTGCAAATTTGTCATTTTGTGTTTTCTCGTGTTTCAGCCATTGGGTGGTGTGAGCATTGTCTGACCGACTCGTTCACACTTGTGCATGTCGCATATGTTTTTAATCCGTTTTTTCCTTGCTCAGCATGGTTTGGGAGACCCCACCCCTCTCCTGTGTGACATGCACATAAATGAGCTGTCTTACACCACAAGTCCATATGCTAGGAGGCGCCTGTCTGTATCCTGTTCATTTAGACACTGTTCACATGTTCAGGTTTTAAATACATTAGATAGGGACTGCTTCATGAAGGGTTACCTTGACATGGTGAAGCGGCTTGGTATACATTTTTCGCAAAAAACGTATCGACTAAATACCCTGTATTCGTCATACAGCACTTACTGATTACTGTCATGTTTTTTACTGCAGAGTATTTTTTGCAAATTTGTCATTTTGTGTTTCTTGTGTTTCTGCCTATGTTTATAGCCTACCAATGAAAATTGTCCCAGGTGTAGCATATACAGAATATGCATGATCATAATTATCTCCATGGATAGGGACCGATATGGGTATGTGAGTGCATTCTCCATTCAGTGATGCAGAATATGACAGTGCTATAAATTAGTGACTTGTAAATAAGGAAACAAAAGATTTGTCACTTTGTTTTGCTATTATTTAATCAGAGTTTTATGATAAGTTGCTCATCCTGTCTCGCAATATATGCTACATATTCTACCACACAAGTGCACATTGCCTTCTATTGCATCAAGCAGACAAAAACCATTGTGGTTAACACTATGGGGCTTGATGGGTCGGGCTAAAGAAAATGTGATTTATTATAAATGAGAGGTAATGAATGTGAATTGCTATTAAAGGAAGCACTTCTATTAAATTTGTACATTGTTCTGCTGACCGGATGTTCTGTTGCTAAGTAATGGATCTTTACAGTATCTCGCTTGTAAAATCTGGAAATTGCAATGACCGATAAAGGGATTGTCAGATATAAGCTCTATTACTTTCATTCTAACACCTTAAAGTGAAAGGGAACATTTCCCCCTCCGGGGTCCTGCTGGCATCATCTCAGTGGTGATGTGTTCCAATGTAATGGGGGAAGAGAGCTCACAAATCCCTTTATTGTATTAGATTGAAGCATATCACACACATTAAAAGCATTTGACAATGTCATCTGAGACCATATTTACCATTTACTGTAAGTTTATTGCAACTCGATTTATATCCATTTCTATCTATTCACTTACCGTAGATGGCAATTCTGTGTACTATGATTTTAGTTTGACACATAAATGACAGGTGCCATAAATTCAGATATCCCCTGAAATTATTCTCCCCCTTCCCTCTGAAAATGCAGATATGTTCTTTAATCTATGCTGTTAATGCAGTGGCCTATGCCTTACTTTTGTAGGTGAAATGCTCAGATTGTACAATTTTTCATTCCATTAAGTACAGTTACATAATTCCTCTAATCAGTGTCAGCCAGGGATGTGAGTGGCCCACCGGTAAGATTGATACTGGGGCTCACTATTCAGCTGCATTCAATATTACCTGACCCTTGTTCAAAAATTTGCCAATCTTTCTATACAATAAATTGTATAGTTTGTTAAATGAACAATGAGATACTGTTTGGCTTGTAAATGTTGTATTAAGTGTACTGTGCCAAACACTGCTCTTGTCGGGCCTCACCGGGGGATTCACCACTCTCTATTGGTCAGTCCGAGGCTGCCCCTTTTTAGTATCAATAAAGCTACTAATTAGTGATAGCCACAAAGCCTATTGCTGGCTAGAGCTCCCCGATAAATTTCAGATATTGAGGCTTAGGAGTGCTGGTTAGAGCTCCCCGATAAATGTTAGATATAGAGTCTTAGGAGTGCTGGCTAGAGCTCCCCGATAAATGTTAGATATAGAGGCTTAGAAGTGCTGACTACAGCTCCACGATAAATGTTAGACATGGAGGCTTAGAAGTCGTGGCTACAGCTCCCCAATAAATGTCAGATATAGAGGCTTAGAAGTACTGGCTACAGCTCCCCAAAAAATGTCAGATATAGAGGCTTAGAAGTACTGGCTACAGCTCCCCAAAAAATGTCAGATATAGAGGCTTAGAAGTACTGGCTACAGCTCCCCAATAAATGTTAGACATGGAGGCTTAGAAGTGCTGACTACAGCTACCCAATAAATGTTAGACATGGAGGCTTAGAAGTACTGGCTACAGCTCCCCAATAAATGTCAGATATAGAGGCTTAGAAGTACTGGCTACAGCTCCCCAAAAAATGTCAGATATAGAGGCTTAGAAGTACTGGCTACAGCTACCCAATAAATGTCAGATATAGAGGCTTAGAAGTACTGGCTACAGCTCCCCAATAAATGTTAGACATGGAGGCTTAGAAGTACTGGCTACAGCTACCCAATAAATGTCAGATATAGAGGGTTAGAAGTACTGGCTACAGCTACCCAATAAATGTTAGACATGGAGGCTTAGAAGTACTGGCTACAGCTACCCAATAAATGTCAGATATAGAGGCTTAGAAGTGCTGGCTAGAGCTCCTGATAAATGTTAGATATAGAGGTTTAGAAGTGCTGGGTAAAGCTCCCCGATAAATGTTAGATATAAAGGCTTAGAAGTACTGGCTAGAGCTCCCCGATAAATGTTAGATATAGAGGCTTAGAAGTGCTGGCTACAGCTACCCAATAAATGTTAGACACGGAGGCTTAGGAGTACTGGCTACAGCTACCCAATAAATGTCAGATATAGAGGCTTAGAAGTGCTGGCTAGAGCTCCCGATAAATGTTAGATATAGAGGTTTAGAAGTGCTGGGTAAAGCTCCCCGATAAATGTTAGATATAAAGGCTTAGAAGTACTGGATAGAGCTCCCCGATAAATGTTAGATATAGAGGCTTAGAAGTGCTGGCTACAGCTACCCAATAAATGTTAGACACGGAGGCTTAGGAGTACTGGCTAGAGCTCCCCAATAAATAATATAGAGGCTAAGAAGTGCTGGCTAGAGCTCCCCGATAAATGTCAGATATAGAGGCTTAGAAGTGCTGGCTAGAGCTCCCCGATAAATGTCAGATATAGAGGCTTAGAAGTGCTGGCTAGAGCTCCCCGATAAATGTTAGATATAAAGGCTTAGAAGTACTGGATAGAGCTCCCCGATAAATGGTAGATATAGAGGCTTAGAAGTGCTGGCTAGAGCTCCCCGATAAATGTCAGATATAGAGGCTTAGAAGTGCTGGCTAGAGCTCCCCGATAAATGTTAGCTATAAAGGCTTAGAAGTACTGGATAGAGCTCCCCGATAAATGTCAGATATAGAGGCTTAGAAGTGCTGGCTAGAGCTACCGATAAATGTTAGATATAGAGGTTTAGAAGTGCTGGGTAAAGCTCCCCGATAAATGTTAGATATAGAGCTTTAGAAGTGCTGGCTAGAGCTCCCCGATAAATGTTAGATATAAAGGCTTAGGAGTGCTGGCTAGAGCTCCCTGATAAATGTCCGATGAGTCTTAGGCCTCTTTCACACTTCAGTTTTTTTGCATCAGTTCAAATCCGCCAAAAAGTCAGAGAAGCGGATCCGTTCTCAACTGATGTGAATGGATGGCACAGGATCCGTTTTCAGACGGATCCTGAAAATGAGGAAATTTAAAGGAACCGCTGGCCGGGAAGGGGAGAGAGAGAGAGAGATTTTTTGTTTGTCCGGCACCCAGAAAGAATTTCGGGTTAAATGAGTGTCTGGAGGATCCGCCAGGGAAAAAAACGTTGCAAGCTACGTTTTGAAATCTTTGAGGATGGTGACGGACAGCAACTTTTGGCGGATCCTCAAAAAAAACGGATGCAACGGACAGCAATCCGTCACAATCCGCCATTAATGGAAGTTAATGGGGGAAAAAAACGGATCCTCAAAAGAAAATTGAGGATCCGTTTTTTTCAAAACCTGGCGGATTGTGACTGATTGTAAAAAACTGAAGTGTGAAAGAGGCCTTAGGAGTACTGGCTAGAGCTCCCCGATAAATGTCAGATATAGAGGCTTAGGAGTACTGGCTAGAGCTCCCCAATAAATGTTAAATATTAAGGCTTAGAAGTACTGGATAGCGCTCCCCGATAAATGTTATAAATAGAGGTTTAGAAGCAAAACAAATCCACCTCACAACTGTCAATCCCTATATTTACCTGCCTGCTCATCACATTCTACATAATACAGGTAACAAATCAGAAGCTGCTCATATATTTTTTTCTTTCATAGAGATCTTTATAGGGAAGAGGATGGGGATTTTCTTTCTCTTAATTAGATGGGTATGTATACCTTTTATTGAAATGTTCTGTAAAGCAAAATCTCCAACATGGACCGCAACTATCAGAGGACTACATTATAATAGTATTCGTCTTCACCTATGGGCCAAAGACTGCAGCCCCTGACCCACTCTAGTTGCACACCTGAGACCACAGAGTTATGTGCTTTTGCAACAATTGGAATAAAATGCAGGGGTGCTAGTGTAAGGGTGTGAACTGCCCTGCCCCTTCCACCTGAAGACTTCGAGTGATGGGAATAGTGTCATGCATTTTTACTGTTTTATTATGCCATGTAATGTGTGAACTGTGTCATGCAGTTTTTATGAATGTAATAGTGTTATAGGTACTGATGCTGCTTGGTAGGTACTGTAAAGGTAATGCCTATTGTGAGTAATGTACACTTTCAGCATGAGTAAAGGATAGAATAAGATTTAGAACATAAAATAGAATGTGATAGGTATTGAAAGTGTAATATGGTCAGTGCATACCATTAGAAGATAGTGACTGTAGTTAAATAGTGATGTTAGAATGTAAGTGAAAGATTAAGTCTGCCCAGCAACAGATTGCTGGGGCAGACAGAGTAAAGAGACAGTTAATGTTTGGGACAAGCCCACACTGGGTCAAGGCTAGGGCCAGTGAAAAGAAGATTACTTCCTGTTATTAGACAGTTAGTGAAAGTGTTCATTGAAGGCAAGGTCAAATTCACGGTGCAGTGGGCTGGAAGTACTGTGTGTGAAAAACTTTCTGGCAGTATGAAGTTGTGCAAAAATTCCTGCGAACATTCCTGCATTGTCTGAAGTCTACGGCGCAATACAGCTGCTATGGAGAACATTTTAATCCCTTCTGTACAGAGGAAGATGGACTTATAACTGCGTGAGGGAAACATAGCAGATCTCGGTAATACTGCGGTGCCGGATGGGAAATCCCTGGGGCTAACTGCATCTGCTAAAGTAGGGATAGTCCGAGCTGAACATAAGAAAATGATGGAAATGTACTGTGTGAATGAAGCAAATGGCAAAGGGTGCTGTGCCTGGTACTGCATGTTAAAGACTGATGTACTTGAACTGTCCAGTAAAGTTGAACTTGTTAAAACAAACCTGGTGTCCACTGATTGGTGTGCGGCTGCTCCTGGGACTATAGACATGGAAATAGCGAAGTCTTCCGACCTGTAAATGAGTGTATTGCACCAACCATTTATATTATTCCATGTTCATGTAGTACATAGTCAGCTTGAGTCCACCACAGCTGCTCTAACAACTCGTCATCCTTGTTTATAGAGTTCCTTTATGACACCCATATACCTTGATGGGGTATTTACAGGCCTTTATTTGCCACTAGGCACCGTAGGTATAGCGCCTAGGGTGGTGACTTGCAGATGGTGTCGCCTGGGTCAAGATTTAAAAAAAAAGGGATTGTGGCATTAATTTGTATTTGCTTCTGGGGTCAGTGGAGCTCCAATCAGTTGTCTGATCCCACGTGCTGCGGCAACACAATGAGGAGACATCACCTGCCGACTTCAATGCAGAGTGCCGCGCAGGAAGAAAGGCCAGGGCCTGGAGCAGGTAAGCGCTCCCAGAACCAAAAATACAGCCTGGCGGGGGGATGGAGACTCCGGAGAACATGGGGGGGTGAAGCACAGTATGGAGAACATGGGGAGGTGAAGCACACTATGGAGAACATGGGGGGTGAAGCACAGCATGGAGAACATGAGTGATTCACAGCATAAAGAACATGGGGGTGAAGCACAGTATGGAAAATATGGCGGGTGAAGCACAGTATAGAGAACATGGGGCGTGAAGTACAGTATGGAGATTATGGGGTGAAGCACAGTATGGAGAATGGGGGGGTCAAGCAAAGTATGGAGAACACGGGGGTGAAGCACAGTATGAAGAATTTGAAGGTGAAGCACAGTATGGAAAACATGGGGAGTAAAGCACAGTATGGAGAACATGGGGGGTGAAGCACAATACTTAGAACATGGGGGGTGAAGCTCAGTATGAAGAACTTGGGGGGGTGAAGCACAGTATGAAGAATTTGGGGGATGAAGCACAGTATGGAGAACATGGGAGGTGAAGCACAGTATGTAGAACGTGTGTGAAGCACAGTATGGAGAACATGTGACAGTCAAAAAACAGGAAAGAATAGGCCACAAATCGGGGATCACCCTGAATAGGAGTTAGCATGAATGTTGTAATTTTTATTTTATTAAATTAAGCACAGCAAAAGACAACAAACACATTAAAAACATTTTAAAAGTGGTCACACATGTGACACATCAAAAAGACATACACAGCTCATAATAGAGCAACCAACCTGATGCCCACTACCACTTTTGGCAGAAAAAATGCCCTATACCCAAGGTCCATGTAAATCAATACTCAAATGGAGGGTTTTTGAGAGCTCACTGATGCACTGTAACAATCACTAATAAATCAAAGATGTCAGTAATACAGATAAATATTAAATGAATGATAAATCATAGACCACTTGGAACAGTGCATGCAGTTATAAAGCTCGAGCATTCCAAGTCATTCATGCTAACTCCTATTCAGGGTGATCCCCGATTTGTGGCCTATTCTTTCCAGTTTTTTGACTGTCACATGTAGTTTTTAGGCCAGGGTTGGATCCCCTTTTAATATATCGGTGGTGCCCCCGCTATCTTGCTTTACAGTATGGAGAACATGGGGGGGGGAGAAGCTATATAGAGAACCTGGGGAGGGAGGAGAAGTGTGGCACCCGTGAGGCTCAGTCGCCACAGAGGTACTGCACCTCCTCCTGAGATGTGGTGCCCCACCATCCAGGTAAGTTGAAGGCTCCTGACTACGCTCCAACACTTGCACCCCACACAGCACATTAGTTCAGCAAAGCCACATTGCGGCTCCCTGCTTGGAGTGTAGCAGAGCACCTTTGGTGGCTCCCTGCTTGGAACACGAAACGTGCTGGGAGGCAGGTGGAGTTGAGAATACATAAAAGAGCGGGAATGTTTAGGATTACAGGTCAGTCTGGGAGAGGAAGCCACTCAGAGAGGAGTGAGGAAAGAAGATCCCTGAGAGAGGGATGGAGGAAGGAGGTGCTGCAGCAGACCTCAGTGACCTGGGTCTGCTGGCACGGGAAAGGAAAGAAGGAGAAAGACATTGAACTGAAAGCTGATCTTCCATAAGAGAGAGAGAGATTAGTACGGAACATCTGTCAGGAGGAACTCCAGTGTAACTCAGTACTAGGAGATCTTCACACTTAAAGGCGCTATAAGAGGAGACGTTCAGAAAGGTACATGTTGGCGGAGTTTTGGAAGGGAGCATTTCATCTTGCCTGGAGGTTGACTGAGTCCCTGACCCGGAGGACACGGTACGGAGTTAGGCACCGGTGTGTACTACAGACTGTGAGTAAAGCTTTGGAACTACAAGCCCTGGTGTCCTCCATTCATTCTTGTGCCAACGCACCCAGCACCGCTACATCTGGGTACCAGCTTCTACACCGCTTGTGCCTCTCCTCTTCCCCTATATCTACTCTGCCCTGGGGCTAGAGCTTCACCATCTTGGCTGCAACACACCACCAGCCCCAGAGGATCTGCATGCAGCGTCGGCCTAACATCTCACTTGCCGAACACCACAGGTGGCGTCACAAACTATTCCATTCACTACATTCTACCATTCAATTTCCCCCCATTAATTGGGCGCCCAGGGCCACGGACCGGGTCACCGCTGCTGTGACACATCCCGCCGACACCGGCCTGGTACCGAGTACCCCACTGCCCTGGGAGGGCGACCCAGAAGCTATATGCAGAACCTTGAGAGGAGTGGGGAGAAGCTGCATGGAGAACCTGGGGAAGTGAAGAAAAGCTATATGGAGAACCTGGGGAGGGTGTAGAATCTGTTTAGAGAACCTGGGGAGGGTGGTGATACTATATGAAGGACCTGAGGAGGGGGGGTAACCTGGGAAGGGAGGGGAGAAGCTATATGGAAAACCTGGGGAGGGGGGAGCTGTATTTAGTACCTGGGAAGGGGTGATAATCTGTATAGAAAACCTAGGGACGTGGAGAAAAGCTATATGGAGAACCTGGGGATGGGGGGAGAAGCTGCATAGATAACTTGGGGAGGGGGAGAAGCTATATAGAGAACCTGGGGAGGGTGTAGAATCTGTTTAGAGAACCTGGGGATGGGGGGAGAAGCTGCATAGATAACCTGGGGAGGGGGAGAAGCTATATGGAAAACCTGGGGAGGGGGGAGCTGTATGTAGTACCTGGGAAGGGGTGATAATCTGTATAGAGAACCTGGCGATGTGGAGAAAAGCTATATGGAGAACCTGGGGATGGGGGGAGAAGCGGCATAGATAACTTGGGGAGAAGGGAGAAGCTATATGGAGAACCTGGGTGGGGGGAACCAGGGGGGAGGGAGAAGCTGTATGGAGAACCTAGGAAGGGGGTGAGAAGCAGTATGGAGAACCTGGGGAGGGGGGAGAAGTTGTATGGAGTACCTGGGGAGGGGGAGAAGCTGTATGGAGAAGTATATGGCGTTTATCGGGTCCCAGTATAGGGCATATATAGGGGTTGAGTTTAGGGCAATATATAGGGGCACAACGTGGATGGTTATTCTTATTCAGGAAAATGATAATGACCCAGTTATTTTTAAGGGCACCTTTTTGGATTTTGCTGCAGAAGATCGGAGAAGACGGAAGCCTGCAGAGATGAAATGTTGTTTTGAGAATTCATTATGGAGTCAGGTACTTATAGCTAAGGTGCATTTACATTGGTCATTTGTAGCCTTTATCCCTCTTAGTGACGGAGGTATATTCATTTTTGCACTTTACTTTTTCGTTCACCTTTCTCCCAGAGCCATAACTTTTTTTTATTTTTTGGTCAAAATGGCCATGTGACAGCTTGTTTTTGTAGGACGAGTTGTACTTTTAAACAACACCATTGGTTTTAACATATCATGTACTGGAAAACAGGGAAAAAAAATCCAAGTGCCATGAAATTGCAAAACAAGTGCAATTCCACAGTTGTTTTTTTTTTGCCATGTTCACTAAATGCTAAAACTGACCTGCCATTAAGATTCTCCAAACTTTGGTAAAAAAAAAAAATGTCGCCATTTTCCGAGACCTGTAGTGTCTCCATTTTTCGTGCTCTGGGGCTAGGTGAGAGGTTATTTTTTGCATGCCAAGCTGATGATTTTATTGATACCATATTGGTATAGATATGATCTTTTGATTGTCTATTATTGCATTTCATTGCAATGTAGCAGCATCCAAAGAAACGTAATTCTGGCATTTTTAATTTTTTTCTTGTTATGCTGTTTAGCAATCCGGTTAATTATTTTTTGATATTGATAGATCGGGCAATTCAGAACGTACAGTATTTGATTTTTTTAATTGTTTTATTTTGAATGGGGCGAAAGGGGGTGATTTGAACTTTTATATTTTTTACATTTTTTTTTACTTTTTGCATTCTTCAATAGTCTCCATTGAAGACTAGAAGCTTCAGTTGTCTGATCACCTCTGCTACACACAGGTAATGATCAGATCGCCCATGTGTAGCAGAAATGCTCACTTGCTATGAGCGCCGACCACCGGGCGGTCACCAATGGGCAGAATTTCCGACGCGCTTCCGGTACTCACAAGTTAAAGCTATAGGGAGAACCTGGGAAGGGGAGGAGAAGTTGTTCATGTGCTGGGAAAAATGTAGGCTCAGCGCCAGAGCCCACATCAAAGGGAGCAATACCGACGTGGGTGTATTATTACGCCCAACATCGGAAAGGGGTTAAACGACTGCTAAGCTGCTATATGATACCGTTCAGCAGTCACTTAATTTCCTGTTTAGAAAGGATGTGGCCTCACTTTCATGTACACAGAACAACAGTTAACATGATCGTCTTGTGCTCATAGAAAGCATTGTTCACAGCAGCACATGTGTACACAGGACAATGTGTTGCAGAGAACGATGATATATATAATGTGAATGAATCTGCCTACACATTTATATAGGCCCAGGCATATAGAGGTTTAACTTATAATTCTATTTTTTATATGTAAATGAGGGCGCTTTTGTGCACCCTTGCGTGACCTTTGCCTTCATGCACAGATACACCCTCATATTTGCATATTAAAGCCATTCCATTGTTATAATTCAGAGGTTCTTTGGTAAGAGTAGATGCTGTCTAAAATAACTACCACTCCGAGTGTCAGTGTGAACGTGCACACAGTGAATCTGCAGGAGCGTTCTGATGCCTGGTTGCTGCCAGCTTTTTGCTACGGATTCAATGAGGAAGGGTATTGAGGTGAGCAGATAGCACATCACAACGCCTTTTCTCCTCACTGGGGCCACTCACTCACTACTTCTAGGTGAACCGAGTGGCAGCTGTAGACAGACATGATCCAGGCGTCACAATGCGCCCACATAGCGTGCACGATTACACTGACACTTGGAGTGTGTGCTTTGCTCCACCAGTGTGGGCGCGCAAGCGCAGACAGGTGAACTGAAGTTAGACTGTTCTCGCTCTTACCAACAGTTCACTATCAAGACAAAGGACTGGTTTCAAAAGGAATTTGTCACCAGGTTTTCCCCATATAAAGTATGGCCAGCACCTATAAGGGAATGTGCACTCTATCAGTAAACGCTGTGGGTTGGACGCTGCGTACTTGCGCAGAGTCCAACCTGTAGCTTCCAGATATTACAGCATGGTGGATGAGATTTCAAGAAATCCCATGCCCATTATGCGTGCATAAATGCCTGTGGCTTACCTGCGGAAACTGACATGCATTGCATCTTTGCAGACGGCAGCATGTCTATTTATCTTCCGGAGACGCTAGCCACCGCAAGATAAATTGTACAATGTATTGGACATGGTGAATCCGCATGGGTCAATGTACACATGTAGATTCAACTGCGTTTAATAGCCGACAGCGCTTTTGACACAGCGGACATGAGCTGTGTCCAAAGCGTTGCCAATTCCTGACCATGTGCACATACCGTAAGTATTCTGTTAAAGCATTCTGGTATGCTGTCTGCATATCCCCAATCAACTATGCCCGGCACAAAAATTAGCTTCTATTACACCCACAGATGGTGCAGTCTGATGGGCGTCTCTGGTCTTAATCTGGTGCCTTCTCTCTTCTTACAGTCAACCTCCTCTTTCCCTGATTTGTGTGGATGACGCATTCTACGTCATCCACACTGTGTCCCCCATCCCACTCCTACTCAGGTACACTTTCATCTTCCTGGCGATGGCAGAGCAAAGTTTGACAGTGTGCTCTGGCTTCCTGGCTCAGGTGCACTACAGTACATTGCTCTGCCCTCAGCATGGCAAAGATAAGTGCACCCGTGCAGGGACGCGATTGGGAGACATAGTGATGATGACACAGGACGCGCCATCCACCTGAAGTATTGAAGGAGGACGATAATTTTAAGGGGAGAGGAAGTGTTGGATTAAGACCAGAGACACCCAGTAGACCGGACTGCACCGTCTGTGGGTATAATAAAAGCTTTTTTTTGTGTCTTGCATATGGGATTGGGGACATATATATAGATTTCAGAATGCTGTAACAGAGGTTTTAGGTGCTGGCTGTACTATGGGAAAAACCTGGAGACGGGAGTATCTTCATATGCATATTAAATAAATATCGCTTTTTCATCAAATATTACGCAAAACTGTATATGCCTGGTATAATTTTAGTAAGGGCTGTGTCACTTATTTAAATCTTTATACAATCTAATTGTCATTTTGGGGTGACAGACTCCCTTTCAATAAGTTTAAAATTCATTTCACCCAACGAATGAACGTTTTTGTCATATATCTGGTGATTGACAGCCTGTTTTAGATAGATCAATAATCAGTTTCCCATTAGCGGCTGCAGTGCTAAAGAGGTTGTCTGGTCTAAAACTACAATTCTGCAGTCACTCTCTTGTGAATCCTCACACTATACACTGCTTGCTGTGAGAATTCTCTTGTGTCAGTGTTGGGAGCGGTGGTCATGTGACTGCAAGTAATTGATTTACATATTTATGGCCACAATCCATCTATACAAGTAAATTGAGCGAGGAGGCTACCATCTAGTCGTATTGTGGCATGGAGTATGCATATTGCATACTTGAAGTCACATGACCCCCGTTCCCGACGCTGGCACCAAAAAATCACAGTGACTGCAAATTTGTAGTTTTAAACTGGGCAACACTTTTATTGCTCCTTAAAGGGGTTGTTTCAAGCTGGAAAGTTATTCCCTATCCACAAGTAGTGATTTCTGAAAACTGAAGCAGAGGTCGATCATCTGTACTATTGCTCCATTAATTCTTAATGGGAGTGCCGGAGATTACTGAGCACAAGACTCTGCTGATATTTTATGTTCCCTTTAGACTGAATGGAGCAGTAGTGCAGATCTCTCTTCTCCTTTCAGCTAGGGCTCTTTAGATCCCTAGCTCTCAGAATCGGTGGAAACCATGGCGGCTGGACCCCCAATGATCTGAAAATAATTCCTTATCCCGTGGAAAGCAAATAACTTTCAAACTTGAGATATCTGCTTACAATTGTATTTGGGGCTGACCTGACACTACAATTGATTATTGTACTTAACTTGGCAATGTATTCATGTACTGATTGAGGTTCAGATGGTTTACTGCACTAACTAAGTTTCTGATGATATATTACTGTACTGACACAGGTTCTCATGATATATTACTGCACTGACTGAGGTTCTGGTGATGTATTACTGCACTAACTGAGGTTCTGGTGAGGTATTACTGTACTAACAGAGGTTCTCATGATATATTACTGCACTGACTGAGGTTCTGGTGATGTATTACTGCACTAACTGAGGTTCTGGTGTGGTATTACTGTACTGACAGAGGTTCTCATGATATATTACTGCACTGACTGAGGTTCTGGTGATGTATTACTGCACTAACTGAGGTTCTGGTGAGGTATTACTGTACTAACAGAGGTTCTCATGATATATTACTGCACTGACTGAGGTTCTGGTGATGTATTACTGCACTAACTGAGGTTCTGGTGTGGTATTACTGTACTGACAGAGGTTCTCATGATATATTACTGCACTGACTGAGGTTCTGGTGATGTATTACTGCACTAACTGAGGTTCTGGTGATGTATTTCTGCACTGATGAAGGTTCTGTTGAAGTATTACTGCGCTCACTGAGGTTCTGGTGATGCATTACTGAATTGATGGAGGTTTTGGTGATGTATTACTGCACTGACGGAAGTTCTGGTTATATTTAACTGCACTGATAGAGGTTCTGGTGACATATTACTGTATTGACGATGGTTCTGGTGATGTAGTCATGTAAATGTCATAATCTTTAATTTATGAGACTTCATACTAATACATTATAAGGTCTAAAAATGCAAGTGTCTGAATGTCTGTCAGCTGAACAAGAAATTGACTGTAGTCCTCATACACTATAGACATCTGTCCAATTATTTGGTCGGCAGCCATCTTTCCTGGCTCTCCCATATACAGGATTGCTCACTCTGCCGAGCGTTCCTGTGTTCTCTATGAGAACCGCTGTTAGACATTTCTGGCAGCAGCTTATTACTCAGAGAAGAAAAGGATTTGCAGTCCAAAATCGGACAAGTTGCATTCTTATCTCACCTGACAATCATCAGTCAGAGCCCCCCATACAGATTGGACCGTCAGCGAAACCTGTTGATATCAGCGGGTTTGGCCAAATTTAGTGTAATGCGTATGGGGCTCTTAACTATAATCTAAAGGGTATGGGCACTGTCAGAGTATGTGCATATGACTCCTTTTAGACTTCTGTGAATCCGTGAAGTTTTTCAGATGGAAGGCCCTTTGGATACATTATCGTCATTTTGTCCCTAAATAAATTTTATTTCTCCTTGCTTCTTTTAGGCCGTCTTTTCCGACATCTTTTACCATCAGTTTTTGCTTGTTTATTTTTTTTAATGGACCAGTCATTTCTTTTAGTTGCTTCATGTGTTAGGAAACCTGAAGTGCTTAAAAAAACTCAAAAGACTGAACATATGAACGTTGAGATGTTTTTACAGTGTAGTATATGAGTTCATTCTTTTAAGCATATATTTAGCACTTTTTCAGGCGGGTTACAGAGTGGATCTGCCGAAACCCCCCCCGCTGTGAGCACATACCCTTATGCCCCGTCTCACATAACAAAATCGTTAGCGAGATCGCTGAAACATCACAGGTTTTGTGACACAACAGCGACCTCGCCAGCGATCTCAGCTTGCCTGTGTGGTGCATACGTGTGAAGTGAAAGAATAAGTAACGTACTGCTGTAGATGAAGATGTATTGCTGTTATCAAGTGAAGAGTCCTGTAGCTGTTATGGATATGCTGTGCTCTGAAGAGAAGAAAGCTGAGTTGTTAAAGTTGCTTCCAGCCTCTGTCTGCAGTCAATTGGGTCCCCAAAGTGAACAGCATACTGGTGATGAAACAGCCTCCAGCACAGTGAGTACTGGAGCGGCCGCACAAGCTACCCCCCGGCGACCATGGTATTACATTGCGACGCACCAACGATCTTTACCAGGTCATATCGTTGTCGGGATCGCTGGAGCGTCGCTATGTGAAACGGGACCCTTAGTCTTACTGATCAATAGTGGGAATGACCACTTAAAGTGCCTAGGGCAGCATGAATGCCAAATGCAGCCCTGGGTATAAGGGCCTCGGCTAACTTCACAACTTATCTGCCATGATTACAAAAAAATAAATAAAATAAAAATAAAGATTTTGAATCAGTTAACCAGTTCAGAAAAGGATGATATACCGTACTTAAGATAGAATTCAATTGGAAAATATCTCTATAAAAAACTCTAGAAGTTTTATTCTTACTATTCGTATACGCATCCTATTTTTCCCAGACATTCTTATTTTCAGACATTCTGCTGCAGCTTAAATGTAATTCACCATTCTCTGTGTGCATCTCTTAGGTGACACGAGAGATAACTGACAGCTGACTTGCAGAACGTGTGGGTGAGCTATTGCTTGAAAGATATGGTAGTTGTATTTTGTGTAATTGCTCCCAGGAGTGTAGCTTGCTGCCACCTTATCACAGAATGTTGGAAGGGTTGGTCTATGCCAGCTGTAATGTGGGTGGCAGACCTTGTCATGTTTCACAACCTAACAAATGAAAATGTGGGTTAGGGTTCTATACCACTCCATGATATAAAGCAATATCCCATTAAGGTATCAAAACAGGCAGTTTAGACTTTTTAAACCAAGGAAACCTTTCTAAGTTATAATGAGGCGGTATTCGCAACACTAGAGACGACACATACTGGCATGTGACTGATTCCACCTGCTTCTTCTCTGGGTAGTTATTTAGAAAAATCATAATTTTATTACAAAGTTTATAAAAATACTATGACAGTTTGGAGTCTACTATACTTTCGCCGTGCTTGTAAGATATGCTTCTTTCAATAGGGAGAAAGGAATAAGTCACTGTCAGACCTTTCTGTCAGCTACTCATCTGCTCAAGGAGCAGAAAAAGATAAATCATGTTGAAAACTTACACGCTGTTAGGGACTGGTTGAACGCACCTAATTAAATAAAAGTAGAGACTAGATGCTTTCGCAGTCCGGGGTCCACCGTGCAGAGGTGTTAACTGCTGCCAGACAATAATGGACAGTGTATGGTAGTCACAGGGTGCAGCAGACAGTTGCTTAACACACTGAGTGTGTACAGCGCTGCACTGGCAGACGCCACTAATCAGCCTAAGCTTAGAGCTGGAAAGCGCACTATCTGCGCACGGCGCCGATCTGACGGACGCTGCGGTAATGCAGTATTGAGGTGCCGTGTGTTGAATGGCGTCCCCAGGTGCTAATATGTTAGAGGAGCTGAGAGCACTGCAGCGCTAGGCAGTGCCAGTACTCGGTGCTGACTCTAAAACCCTAAACGCTACAGACATGCGCATCAAAGGGAGGGGAATCATAATGAGTCATTCACCAGTCTCAAACATCCAACTTCATACACACCACTTTAACAACAAGTCTCTATATTAGCACATGGCCGGGCGGCCATGCGAACCTTTTATAGTTCCAGCCTTACGGGACCTTCCTGGTGGTCCAATCGAAGCAGCAACAGGACCTCAGCATGTGACCTCCGACCTCCAATGAGAGGTCATCCCATGGGCATGCTCAGTAGGAGCAAAGCAAGGCTTAGTCCCAGGAGCGTCTGCTCGCCGCTGACTCAAGCATGGTACCATAGCTGAGCCTGGAGGAGCAACCAGATGCCTAGCATTAGTCTGTGCTAGATGCTGGGACTGATGTCTCTGCTGAGCAGGCTCCACTGCAGCTGGAGAGGAATGGAAGACCGCGGAAGGCAAGGCTCGGGCTTCCTCCTGTGCAGGGGCAGGAACCTGACGCCTGATATATTTTTTTCTAAATGTCTGCCATATACATCAGATCTTCGATCAGTCTTACTGGTCAGAAGATTCAGAAGCCTTTAATTTAATATGCTCAACCAGCTTAAAGCTGGATCTCCAAGGCGATAGTCGGAGTGTTGAAATTTTTGAAATTGTTAAACAACTTTTTCTCATATAGGAAAATGTTGAGAAAATAGTGTCAGTTTGCCTCAACAATTGTATGGCTATTAATTGACACAAAGCCCTAGACTTAGTATTTATAGTAACAAAAACTTGATTCCAGCTCACCCAGTTTCTCTATGCTCATCCACCTTGGGCTCAGAAAACGGCCTCACATCAAGGATAATAGAAAAAATTGGAGTCCGGCTCAACAGGACTGGATTTTCCACCCTTTTTATTTTTCAAAAGAAAATAAAGTGCGTACAAAAGAAAATTTTCATGGTCAACATGACCCAGTCATGTTAACCATGAAAATTTTCTTTTGTGCGCACTATATCTTCTTTTGAAAAAGAAAAAGAAAAGAAAAATCCCATCCTGTTGAGCTAGATTCCAATTTTTTCTATTATACTTATCTTGTGGATTGTGAATATGTAGGTTGACCAACCAGGATGGGACTGGCCCATTGAGGAGCGGGTGAATTCCTGGTGGGCCATGGACCTTCCTGGTATAATAGGTCTCTCATGTTCACTGCCACTACATCATGTGCACTGTCCTCCACCCTCTTGCAGTGCACAGGATCAAGATAACATCTTGTATCCTTTCAGTTTGTTGCCAGACCATACGAGTACGGTGTTTTTTCTAGTGACGTTCTGAAATCACAGTAGAAACACATCATTTTTTGACAATTTCAACAAAAATGCACCATAATTGCATAATATAAAATCATCCAATTATTGGCTTGTGAAATACAAATTTACCTAAATTCAATGAAAAAGAATTTGTTATAACACCAACCACTTATATGGCTATGTAGACCCTTATTATTATGCTTTGCTTATATAGTACTATCATATGCCACAGCGCTTTACAGACATTATCACTACTGTCCCCATTGGGGCTCACAATCAAAATTGTCTATTAGTATCGATTGTCGGAGGATATTCACTCAAACACATTGAAAACATACAAACTCCTTGAAGATGTTGTCTTTGGTGGTACTTGAACTCAGGACCGCAGCGCTGCAAAGCAACAGTGCTAATCACTGAGCCACCATGCTGCCTTTTCAGAGCTAAGCCAATGGATATTTAAGACCCCAAAGAGATGATCCCGGAGCTGAGAAATCATGTTTAGAAGTATGCTATATATGTGTCCGGAAGTGCAATGGTGTGTGACGATGCCCCTGCAGCTCTTCGGTCTCGTGCAATACTTTGATAATTGAGCACAAATAATGGCAACACATCTACAAACAAAAAAATCAGGGCCCCCTCCAGACCTTACAAATAGTAAAGCTATTTTTAATATTTCACAAATGGAAAACCAGCCACCCAGTTTGTGAAGCTCAGCTGTAATGAGACTTAGCAGTTAGTTATAATGGTATATTCTAGATTTTCTATTAATATGCGATTGCATTGAACATATATAGATCTACATACTAATAAAGACCAGTACCTTATTCAGCTTGCTTTCTGGACATTATAGGGTATGTCACTAAAATAGTAAATGGAATGAATATGCCTTGACATATTTACAAAATGTATTCAGAATTTTGATCAATTATTGTTAAGACTGATCTCATCTGGATTCTCATCAATATCAATACGCGAAACACGTAAGAGCTGATTGTGATGAATGATCACTTGACTTTCTTATGTAAGAAAATGGCAGCCCTGACACCAAAATCAAATGTCATCTTATTGTTTTTACTTCACAATCTTTAAGCTCAATGACAATCTGAGACAGACAAGTGTATATAACACTAGTGACTGTGAGCTATGAGTGTATAAGTATACTGTATTCATAGCAGACATCTATCAAGGTGTCGCTGATGCAGGAATCTTCTGATTCTCCAATCCCCCAAAGCAGACTTTCCCTCATATGCACATATATGCAGACATGGAGGAGAGGGTGCTATTGCACCTTGAAATACACTTTCTATCCTGTCATATGACAAGCTGCTAAATAAATCTCTTGGCTAAATCATTACATTAACTATTAGGAACCCATGTAGCAAAGTTCAGGATGAAGTATTTTACATTTTCAACTATACAACCATTTTGCAAAGCTTTAATAAGTGTTGAAGTGAATTTATCATCTCTCATGACTAGTGATGGGCGAACCTGAACAGTAAAGTTTGGGGTTTGTACCGAACACCTACTGTTCGGTCATGAATAACTGTTGAAAGTCTATCTTAAGGTCCCGTTACATTTAGCGATGCACCAGCAATTCCATCAATGATACGACCCGGTCAGGATCGCTGGTGCATCGCTAAATGGTCACTAGTGAGCTGCCAAACAGGCAGATCTCACCAGCGACGCAGCGATGCTCGGCGGTCGCTCTTACCTGTCAGACGGCAGCGATGATGACGTCTTCCGCCTGCATCCATGTGTCGCTCGTCGGCACCAGCGGGACTCCAGCGAGAAGAAAAAGGCCCAGCACGTTCTCACGCGGTCAGCGATATCCAGCGGGGGGGCCGGTCGGAGGTAAATGTCACATGTAGCGAGATCGCTAGGGATAACGCTGTTGCGTCACAAAATCGGTGACGCTTTAGCGATATCGCTAGTGATATCGCTATGTGTAAAAAGCCCTTTAGTCACAACAAGCTAGCGTACTGATGGATTACACCCATACAGAGGGAGGAAGAAGGCAAAACAGAGAGAAGCAATGACACACAGGTTTTGCTACTGCTTTCTAGTAAGTGTCCATCATCATCAAGTGAAAAAATGGAAAGGATTGTAAAACCTTGAGCTAGAAATCCAACTTGGAGCTGGTAAATATCCCTGATTCAAAACTCAATATGAAAATGTAAAATCTGGTCAATGACACGACTCCAACCTGCAAAGTTGACGTGTCAACTGCTCTACAAGGCAATTGGAGTCAGCTTTATGTAGCATATTTTTAATATTAGTGAAGCCTGTGCCTCAAAGAATTCAGGCCAAAACAGATGAATAATTTTGAATGAGAAAGCTCTATAGAATATATTAAACATGTTGCTTATACATCAGAAACATAGCATAACCTACCAAAACACAACAGACTATGTATCATCAGCACGAGTGGAGGATTGTGCATATTTTCAATGTAAAACAAGACTAATTGTATAATATGGTAAAATGTGCACAATCATTTAAAGATGAGTCAGATAATGACTAAGAAACGTAATGTAGCTAAAGATGCTCCTGCAAGCGAAGGACAGTTGTCAGTTAAAGACTGTGAATATAGTAACTTACATTACCAGTAAAAGCAATAACATCACACTCTGTCTTCATAAATGACCGTTCACTTCATACGGCTCAGGAGAGGTGTGGCAAAATAAAGACGTATCTGTGATCATAATTCTGTAAGGCTGTTTCTCTGCTGAAAAATCTTATTGTTGAAATATACCACATCATGAGTTTTTAATATTCATTGACTCCTCACTTTACAGCAGTAATTTGTGTTGACAACGACCATAACAGGACAAGATTATAACTTGACACCATAGATACATGGAAAGCTTTAAATTGGTTCAACGCTTCCAAAATCCGACATCAAAAACAATATAATATAGCATAACAATATAAGAATTGAAGAAAAAAAAACCACATACTGTGAATATAATCCCCAGTTAAAATACCAGTTTTTTTTTGTCTTATAAAACAATGATACCAAGAAGAACTTATTCCACCTTTAATGTCACCAATAATCAGTACAATTCAATTGAAAAGTAAAGTGAAATCGTTTTGGGTGGAATAAGAAAAATCTAGAACTAAAATAATGTGGTTGCGAAAATATAACACGCTTAATGGGAATCTGTCAGCATGTAAAATATTTATAGTTTTGGCCCATTTTTTTCACTGCGTACAGTGGATGTCAGTGTGGGTATATTGATCATTTTAATTGTTTTTAATCATTTTGCATTTGTACTGTTTGTCCAATAAAATTATTATTATTTTAGGTGTGCTCATCGCTATAGTATTACTTTTCTTTAAGTTTGTGGTTTGCTTTGTTACATGATGCAGCACGCTGACTTACCATATTGGCTGTGCAACCTACCCATTTTTTGCTAGCTTTCTCCTGTGTACAGTCTTCTTCAGGCAATCCCACACATTTTCAATTAGATTGAGGTCTGAGCTCTCTCTGGGTCATTCCAAAATTTTGATCTTCTTCTGTTGAAGCCATTATTTTGATGATTTGGAGGTATGCTTAGGATCGTGAACTTCTTTTACATCTTCGGCATCTCACCAAAGTCCTGAAGGTTTTGTTATAAAATTGACTGATATTTGGAACTGTTAATAATTCTCTCTGTCTTGCCAACCTACCTGTTAGCACCCCTCCCCGTTTCGCCACCCCCGCTGCCATACTCACCGCTCCTGCTTCCGCCCCGACTCTCTCCTCTGATGCGTCCGGCACGCGCGCCTCCGCTCCCCTCGCTTTCCGGCGGCCGGCGTCCCGACGCTCTCCTCCACTTCCCTCGGCCGTGCGCACTGTGCCTCTGCGCACGCGCCGGAGGGATAAGCCGCACGCCTCTGCCGGCAGCCACCTGTCTGGCGTGACCTGACCCGGACCGGCCTCCCGACCTATCAGAGGCCACCACCAGGTATTTCAGGCCGCCCTCCCTTAGTGGAGGCGCCTGACTATTGAGTTGCCTCTCGGTTGTCTAGGCCGCGCTCTCTGCTGCTAGTCCCTTGCAAGCTGCGCACTAGTTTACTCCTTGTGTCTTGTGCCTCCTGCTAGTCCCTGTGTCTTCCGCCTGTGTCCCCAGTGTTCCTCTGACTCTCCGGTCCGTGCCTCCTGCTAACCCCTGTGTCTCCTTCCCTTTTCAGTTCGCCTCTTCCTGGACCCCCGCCATCCTCCGTCCTTCTCCTTCTTCCTCAGCCTCTGGACCCTGGTCATCCTGGTTCCTCTCCGGACCTTCCTCTGTTCCTCATCATCTGTTCACCCTCCTGAGCCGACCCCTGGTCCTGGCTGCCGTGGTGCTAGAACTTCCCGAGTCTGTTCCCTAACGGTCCCTGTATAGGGGTCGGTCCACTTGGTGCGCTCACTCGGGGAGGGCTCGGCGCCACGGCCCAGTGGGTCCACTCTCGTCACCTGCGTCCACAGCGTAACAGTATAGTCAGGCCATGGACCCCGCCGGGGCCGCTGCCCAAAAGGAGTTGGTTTTCCTTAGGGAGAACCAGACCCGTATTATGTCTTTTATGAAGACCATGGATTCCCGCTTGTCGGCCTTGCAGGCCGCTGACCCTGGTAACGCCTCCCAACTGGCCAGCCTCCAGCAGGAGCTGGTTCAACAACGGGACACCCAATCCCATATTCTTTCATAGATGGCTTCGGTCGACGATCAGCTGCTTTACCTTCAATCGGCCGCCGGACGCGATTCGTCCCGCAGTTCTGATCCCGGACCCTCTCCGCCTCCCAGGCTTGGTAGACCGCCTCGGTATGGCGGCGACCCCAAGTTGTGCAGAGGCTTCTTGAATCAGTGCAGGTTGCACTTCGAACTCCTGCCCCAACAGTACCCCACCGATCGGGACAAGGTTGCCTTCATTGTCTCCCATTTGGAGGGAGAGGCACTCTCCTGGGTAAATCCCCTGTGGGAGCAGGACGATCCCGTGGTCTCCAGTCTCCAGACCTTCACTGACACTTTCCGTAGGGTCTTTGACGAGCCCGGACGGTTGGCTTCCGCCACGGAGTCTCTTTTTTGCCTCACCCAGGGCACTCTTACGGTCGGACAATACGCCATCCGGTTCCGTACCTTGGCCTCTGAGGTGGGGTGGAATAACGAGGCTTTGGTTGGGGCCTTCTGGCGTGGTCTCTCTGGCAAAATTAAAGATGAGCTGGCAGGGCGAGACACCCCAACCTCCTTGGAGGATTTAATTTCGTTGGCCACACGCATCGACCTTCGGTTCCAGGAACGCGCTAGGGAGACTGCTAGGGATAGGAGACCACTTAGACCATCTGCTTCTTTTCACAGGCCGTCCAGCCCACGTCCGCCTGGGGCATCCTCCAGTCCGGCGCCTGAGCCAATGCAGGTGGATCGGGTCAAGTTGGCAGAACAGCGCCGTAAGGAGAGACTGATGGAGGGTCTGTGCCTGTATTGCGGCAGCGCGTCTCACTTCCTACGCTCCTGTCCTGAGAGACCGGGAAACTCCTCCACCTAGGGCAGGTAAGAGAGGCCGATCTAGGTGTGTCTCACTCCTCTCACCCCCTTACCCTTTCAGTTCAGTTGGTTTTGGGTCAGAGATGTGGTTCGGAGGTGGCCTATGTGGACTCGGGCGCGGCAGGGAACTTCATTAGGTTGAAGGAGGTGAAGAAGTATCAGATTCCCGTGATCTCCCTGAAGACTCCACGTGTCATCGCCTCAGTAGATGGAAGACCCCTACGAGAATCTGTGTTCCTGGTAACGGAGGAGGTGTGTCTGCAAATTGGGGCCTTGCACCAGGAGCGGATCGCTTTCTACGTCCTTCCCAACCTTTCCCATGCTGTGCTGCTAGGTCTTCCGTGGCTTAGGACACATGAACCTGTCTTGGATTGGCGTTCCGGTGAGGTCCTCTGCTGGGGGCATCCCTGCCAAGAGAAGTGTCTGGGGTCTGTCCGCCCGGCCAAACCCCCACCAGCCTCCTCGGGTCCCGAGGCTCTACCAGCCGCATACTGGGCATTCTCTGACGTATTTGATAAGAAGGAGGCAGAGGTTCTTCCCCCGCATCGCCCGTATGACTGCCCTATTGACCTGCGACCCGGGACCACTCCACCCCGAGGGCGAATTTATCCCTTGTCCCCTGCAGAGACTACGGCCATGTCCGAGTATATTCGTGAGAATTTAGCTCGAGGGTTCATACGGAAATCTTCCTCCCCGGCCAGAGCCGGGTTTTTCTTTGTAAAGAAGAAAGACGGTTCTCTCCGTCCTTGTATTGATTTCCGGGGCCTGAACGACATTACTGTGAAGAACAAGTATCCGTTGCCTCTCATTCCTGAACTCTTTGACCGGTTGCGGGGAGCCCGCATCTTCTCGAAGTTGGATCTACGCGGGGCTTACAACCTCATCCGCATTCGCCCTGGTGACGAATGGAAGACCGCCTTTAACACCCAGGACGGGCATTACGAATACCTGGTTATGCCCTTCGGTCTCTGCAACGCTCCCGCGGTCTTTCAGGAGTTCATCAATGATATCTTCCGAGACTTGTTATACTCCTGCGTGGTGGTGTATCTGGACGACATCCTTATTTTCTCCCCGGATCTGGCGTCCCATAGGAGGAGTGTTCGTCTGGTCCTACAACGTCTGCGGGAGAATCGCCTCTACGCGAAGCTTGAGAAGTGTCTCTTTGAGCAGTCTTCCTTGCCTTTCTTGGGCTACATCGTTTCAGATTCTGGGCTGGAGATGGATCCTGAGAAACTGTCGGCTATTCTTCGATGGCCTCGCCCTGTGGGGGTCAAGGAGATTCAAAGGTTCCTCGGCTTCGCCAACTATTACCGTCAATTTGTGCCACATTTTTCGTCCATCATCAAACCCATCTCCAGTCTCACTCGCAAGAGCGTCAACTCCTCGTCCTGGCCCCCGGAGGCTGAAGAGGCCTTTTCCTGCCTGAAGCAAGCCTTCGCGACTGCACCTGTTCTACACCGACCCGAGGCTAATAAGCCATTCATCCTCTAGGTAGACGCCTCTTCCACCGGAGCAGGTGCAGTGCGCTCACAGAGGTCCCCGTCCGGCCGACTGATTACCTGCGGGTTCTTTTCAAAGGCCTTCTCGCCGGCTGAGTGTAACTACGCCATCGGGGATCGCGAGCTGTTGGCCATAAAGTTGGCGCTGGAGGAGTGGCGTTACCTTCTTGAAGGGTCGGTCCATCCGTTTACCATCTTTACCGACCACAAGAACCTTGCATATCTCCAGTCAGCCCAGAGACTTAACCCTTGGCAGGCCAGATGGTCCCTCTTCTTTGGTCGGTTCGATTTTGAATTGCGTTTCCGTCCCGGGCCAAAGAACATCAAGGCGGACGCATTGTCCCGGTCTCTGCAGTCCCCTGATCTGATGGAGGAACCAACTCACATTATCGATCCCGCTAAGATCATCACTGTGGCCCCGGTGAGACTGATTACTCCTCCCCCCGGCAAGACCTACGTCCCTGACTCTGAAAGAAAAAAGGTACTGCATTGGGGACATTCCTCTAAAATTTCCGGACATGTCGGAGTCAAGAAGACATTTGAGCTCATCGCTCGTTTTTACTGGTGGCCCTCACTCCGCCAGGATGTGACAGACTTCACGGCCTCCTGTCCCTCTTGCGCCAAGGTCAAGATTCCTAGGCGACCACCCACCGGCCTTCTGCTTCCTCTCCCGATTCCTTCGGTTCCATGGCAACATATAGGTTTGGATTTCATCACGGATCTGCCTAAATCTTCCGGATCTACGACTATCCTGGTAGCGGTCGACCGCTTCTCCAAGATGGCCCATTTTGTTCCTCTACCTGCGCTGCCCTCCGCTCCAGAGTTGGCGAAGATTTTTATCTAGCACATCTTCCGCCTCCACGGCTTTCCACAGCATATTGTTTCCGATCGAGGTGTACAGTTCACCTCTCGATTTTGGAGGGCCTTGTGTAAACTTCTAGAGATAAGACTGGACTTTTCATCCGCGTACCATCCCCAGTCCAATGGTCAGGTTGAACGCGTTAATCAGGTACTAGCGTCCTACTTACGGCAGTTCTCTAACGCTCATCAGGATAACTGGGTCCATCTACTTCCCTGGGCAGAATTCTCCTACAATAACCATCCCAGCGAGTCATCAGCCAAGTCTCCATTTTTCATGGTCTTTGGCATGCACCCTGGTGTCCCTCTACCTTTGTCCGGTTCCTCCGGTGTGCCTGCAGCCGATTCAGTGACCCAAGAGTTCTCTAGGATCTGGTCCGAAACTAAGGAGGCCCTCCGGAGGTCTGGGGAGCGCATGAAGAGGCACGCTGACAAAAGACGCTTGGATGCTCCAACCTACCTCCCAGGTCAACAAGTTTGGTTGTCGGCCAAGTACATTAGGCTAAAGCTCCCTTCCTACAAGCTGGGACCGCGCTACATTGGGCTTTTCAAGATTCTCAAACGTCTTAACAACGTATCTTACAAACTGGAGTTGCCTGCGTCGCTTCGGGTTCCCAACTCCTTCCACGTCTCTCTCCTTAAACCGGTTGTCCTGAATCGGTTTCACCCGGCCCCGAACCTTTCTCCTCTTCCTGTCACGTCTGATGACGTCTTCGAAGTAAAAGACATTCTGGCCTCGAAAAAAGTTAGAGGTAAAACCTTTTTTTTGGTCGACTGGAAAGGTTTTGGTCCCGAGGAGAGATCTTGGGAGCCGCAGGAGAATATCAATGCCCCACGCATTCTTAAGAGGTTTTTAGCCAGACGCAGTGGAGGGGAGTGTAAGAGAGGGGGTACTGTTAGCACCGCTCCCCGTTTCGCCGCCCCCGCTGCCATACTCACCGCTCCTGCTTCCGCCCCGACTCTCTCCTCTGACGCGTCCGGCACGCGCGCCTCCGCTCGCTTTCCGGCGGCCGGCGTCCCGACGCTCTTCTCCACTTCCCTCGGCTTGCGCGCACTGTGCCTCTGCGCACGCGCCGGAGGGATAAGCTGCACGCCTCTGCTGGCAGCCACCTGTCTGGCGTGACCTGACTCGGACCGGCCTCCCGACCTATCAGAGGCCACCACCAGGTATTTCAGGCCGCCTTCCCTTAGTGGAGGCGCCTGACTATTGAGTTGCCTCTCGGTTGTCTAGGCCGCGCTCTCTGCTGCT
This sequence comes from Dendrobates tinctorius, assembly GCF_039654945.1. Lineage (NCBI taxonomy): Eukaryota > Metazoa > Chordata > Amphibia > Anura > Dendrobatidae > Dendrobates > Dendrobates tinctorius. The sequence goes on along the minus strand of NW_027361673.1, from coordinate 27,464,640 downwards.
AGTCCCTTGCAAGCTGCGCACTAGTTTACTCCTTGTGTCTTGTGCCTCCTGCTAGTCCCTGTGTCTTCCGCCTGTGTCCCCAGTGTTCCTCTGACTCTCCGGTCCGTGCCTCCTGCTAACCCCTGTGTCTCCTTCCCTTTTCAGTTTGCCTCTTCCTGGACCCCCGCCATCCTCCGTCCTTCTCCTTCTTCCTCAGCCTCTGGACCCTGGTCATCCTGGTTCCTCTCCGGACCTTCCTCTGTTCCTCATCATCTGTTCACCCTCCTGAGCCGACCCCTGGTCCTGGCTGCCGTGGCGCTAGAACTTCCCGAGTCTGTTCCCTAACGGTCCCTGTATAGGGGTCGGTCCACTTGGTGCGCTCACTCGGGGAGGGCTCGGCGCCACGGCCCAGTGGGTCCACTCTCGTCACCTGCGTCCACAGCGTAACACTACCCCACAGGCCAGACATATGAACAATAGGGGAAATTGTTGTCACATGCAGTAAACAACCAATACTTGCCAGAAAAATATTCAGGATTGAGAGTCCTCAGTAGTTGATACCTTTTAATGGCTAACTGAAAAGATGGTAACACATTGCAAGCTTTCGAGACTACTCAGGTCTCTTCATCAGGCTAGACTAAAAATTGAAAATTATCAGTCAGGAGTAGGGTCAGCAGGTTTAATGATGATTTCTTTGTTGGTTTTTAAAGACTGTATGGCCTTTCTCTCCTGGGCACTGATGTTGGATGCTTGTCTCCTGTTAGTGTCTATGATTGTGGATCTTAAACCACTGGTGAAGGATACATCCAGCATACATTTTAATCATCTGGACGGAGTCTGAGCAACAGCTAAAGACGTTCCACGAACAGTTTAATCAATTTCATCCCACCATCAATTTAACACTCAACTACTCCAGTACTGAGATTAATTTTTTGGGCACCATCATTAAGCTAAAAAATAATGAAATAGAGACATCCCTGTATCAGAAGCCAATCGACCGTCCAACATACCTTAAATGGGACAGTTTCCATCCAAAACACATAAAGAACTCTATTATCTATAGCCAAGCCATCAGATACAATCGTATATGTTCCAACCCCATGTATAGAGACAAACACCTTGGTCGCCTCAAAAAGACCTTTTTGAATCAGGGTTACCATCCAAGAACAATTGAAAACCAAATTACAAGAGCCACCAGATTGTCAAGGAATCACCTGCTACATTACAAAGCTAAAGAAGAAAATAACCGAGTGCCTCTAGTAGTCACCTACAACCCAAATCTGGAGGTGCTAAGGGGAGCTGCACGGAAATTACAACCTTTACTACAAAAAGATGCCCGATTAAAATCCATTTTTCCAGACCCCCCACTGCTGTGTTTTAGGCAGCCCCCAAATTTAAGAAGCATCATTGTCAGAAGCTCCCTGTCCTCTCCAACAGCTGCAGGAACCTTTCCTTGCAACCAGAAAAAATGTAAAACCTGTCCATTTATAATGACCACGGACAAGATAAAGATCCCCAACTCACATCAGGACTACAAGATCCCAGGTACTTTCACCTGCATTACATCTAATGTGGTGTACTTAATTATTTGTACTAAATGTCCAACTGGGGGTCTGTATGTGGGGGAGACAGGGCAAAAGCTTAGAACAAGGATGAATGCTCATCGTCACACAATAAGAGAAAAAAGAATGGATCTACCTGTGGCAAAACATTTCTGTATCCCTGATCACAACAACGTGGATATGAAATTACTGGTATTGAAAGGTAACTTCAATTCTCAGAGAGAGAGAGACGAGTTTGGGAGTACAAATTTATGACGACCTTTGACACTCTCAGTGCTGGAATGAATGTGTCGCATGGATTTATGTCTTTTTACATCAATTAAGGAATTTCCTTTTAAAACCTTGTGGGGGCATCACAACACAGAACTAGACCCCAATCAGAGGACCATAAAACATCCGGACTCCTTATCTATGAACTGGTCCAATGTTTATATTTATGTTTCTCCCTCTCCCATATTGATAGTTCTGCTTCACGTCACTTGTCTTATCTATTGCATTTTTTCTAGGCTGTATTGTGCATAAATATGTGACTTCAGATTTTGTATTAGTCTAGCCTGATGAAGAGACCTGAGTAGTCTCGAAAGCTTGCAATGTGTTACCATCTTTTCAGTTAGCCATTAAAAGGTATCAACTACTGAGGACTCTCAATCCTGAATATTTTTCTATCTACTGGCTAACACGGTACAAAGATATACATCTTTCCTGTATCAATACTTGCCAGAAATTCCTGCAGCTCCTTTAATGTTGCTGTAGGCCTCATGGCAGTCTTCCAAAGCAATTTTCTTTTTTTCCATCAATTTTTGAGGAGTTGATTTCAGCCACTTCTTGATAATCTTGTCTTCACAGTATTCCATTGTATATCTAATGACGGAGTTTTTTGTACCCTACTCCTGACTGATAATTTTCAACCATGAGATTCATTTGCTGTACTGTAAGCTGTTTGCTGTAAAATGCAACCAAGGAAATATCAGGAAAATCATAGTGAAACAGATAAACTTTATAAATGGTTCTTGTAATTGATGGCAGTTGTGGACTGACTGCTATTTATGAATTTAAATGTGATTGGCTAATTCTGAACACAATCACATCCCAATTAAAGGAGTGTGTTCACACTTACACAACCACATTATTTTAGCTTTGCTTTTTGCTTTCTACATCAAAATAATTTCAGTTTGCTTCTCAATGGATTTGTACAGATTATGGGTGACAGTAAAGGTGGAAAAAGTTTGAAAATTGTTCTTCTCGGTATGACTCTTTTACATGACAAAAATCTAGTATTTTAATAGCTGTGTGTAGATGTTTTATTTCCACTGTAGCTAATACAATCATACACATCGTCAAATAAAACAATGAGAAATCGTTGCTAGAAGTTGGGGAATTACCACATTTTCAGGACAGAAGCTTTTTTCAAGGTAATATACAGTAACAACAACATGAAGCTGTGCTTACCTGGTTTTCAAAGAAGCATATTGTCCTAAAGAAGGTTTAATACAGACAAATTAATGTACATTACATGGGGTACATAAAGAGAGAACAGTACGTATGTTGCAGAGATAAAGTAGCATAGTTCAAACAGAAAGCAGTGTAGCACAGTACACTACACGTAGGACATAAACAAGAGTGTAGTGAATGTAGCACATCTGACGCTAAATCTCAGATGTGACTCTGAGTCGCTACTCATGGACAAGCCACAAGACAAGGTAGTGAAGGTGTCCGGGGTCAGATACGAAGAGAGCGCGTCATATACAAAGAAGTAAGACAAAGACGTAGTCAGGCCACAGTCCGAGGTCAGTATTCCGGGACGGTAATAGATCAAGACAAAAGGACTAGGCAAATGGATGATCAAAGGCAAGGTACAAGGTCAAGCAGCAAGAGATTAGGAGCAGTGCTCTGGAAAACAAGGCGCACACACACCACAGAGTGAAAGCTACAACTGCAGATAATCACTGACAGACAGCTAAAAGCCAGACAATCATCCAGAACGGAAGACACATGGAAGAAATCCAGCACCCCTCTGCCCTGATTGGCAGCTGGACTGTCACCCACAATACTGTATTGACAGCTCAGCGCGCCCCTGCCTCAGATTGGACGATTGAGCTGTCACTCACAATACTAAGAGCTCAGCACGATCCTGATTCTATAGGGTGACTGAGCTGTCACATCCAGGATGCAGTGGTGACAGCACAGGTAGAGTAGTCCATGTACCACAGGTACAGAGCATTACAGTAATGAACAGTACAATACATGTAGTGAAGGTGGAGGACAATGCAGTACAGTACGTCACAGGTACATTATGGATTATTATAGTACATGTAGTAAATGTGGCATTGGTAAAGAGTAGTGCAATACATGTAGTAGTACATGTGGCTTTGGTAGGGAGTAGTATAGTACATGTAGTACTGATAGAGAGTATATGTACAGTACTTTCTAAATGTTTAGCTCTCCCACAAGAGTCTGAAATTAAAAATCTTTTGCAGAATATCGAAATTTAGATTAGTGATTGTGTTCTCAAAGTTAAGGTCTATTGGACACTGTATTTAGAATTTATATATTTACATAAACTGCCTCCATTCCAAAGCTTTGTGGTCCTTTGAGCCTTAATATTCTAGTGATGATATCTTTGATATGGACCTATAACTACTACAGCCAATCACTTTTTGGTGATCGCTATGATGTTGGTCACAGCTGTAACATGTTCATGTTGGGGCATCATTGCTAAAGCCAGGATACAAAGACTAACATGGGACTAGGAAGTGTCAGATCAGGAGCAGGAGCAGGAAAATGAAGGTGGGTGGGTTGTTGGAGAACACAATAGCAGACAAAGACAGAAGAGGGCCCCTGTGCAAGAAAAATATTTGAACCCTTTGAAGTCCAATAATTCATCATAGTGCACAATTCTAGCTGCTTTGGAGGTAGATGTGAGCCCCCTGACCTCTTGGGCCCCTTTTGGCTGCACACGTTGCAGCAATGGTATGTCCGCCCCTGGGTGGACAACTCCTATAAGCTGAATGGTCACTTTTATCATGTAGACATTTTATCACTTGAAACACTACGTGATGTCTGGAGTTCTCCACTTCTTAATCTAATGGCTCTACACATCCACAATCATTTCTAATAAAATTGCAGCAACAACTGCTTTAATATTTTTTTATGCTTTCCATATTAACTCTTTTATCTGTCAATGCAGCAATACCAGGGTCATCTGGGCACGGCAGCTATTAAAGCGTCATACTTGTAACCATGGAAAATCACAGACTCATCTCCCGCTCTACACGGTTCACACTTTACTGATATAAATGGCCTCGGATGGAAGAATCATTCCAGTCTATAGAACTGGGGTGTATGTGTATAATAATGTGTGCATGGTGAACTCCCGGCAAGGTAAATGTGCTGACCACTGCTCGGTCTCCATCAGCAATGCACATGTGCTCCATCCATAAATATATTATTTTGTGTTCCTGCCAGCGCAGACTAATAGGGCTAATGCTTCCTGAGGAGCTGCCCAGAGCTGCATTAGTCACAGATGTTTGATTGATTTAAAACAAAGAGGCTGACCGCCAAACTGCTCTATAGGGTTTCTCTTCCTGTCACTTTGCCTGCAGGGTTATCTCTGAAATGCAATTAAGGTGCTTAAAAGTACATTTTCAGGAAGACGCTGAATTGATGTGAGCAGCTATATTGGGGATCAGTGGCTCAGAACGGTTATGGCTATTGCAGACAAAGTCGTGCCCTATGTTATAGGGACAAAGACAGGGAGATTGAAATGTTCAGCTCCTCTTTAACCTGTCTAGAAATATTTATGACTCTTGATATTATTAGCTTACCTTCCATAAATTTCACCTATTTTATATTTATTTGCAGCGGAGTATAGTAATACAGCAAGTGGATCTAATGATTTGTCCATCTACATGCTTTAAACAGCAGTCCTTCATAGTGATATTCTGTCACAGGGCTTCTGTGTGAGCTGAAATCCCATCCCATTGTCACAAAACGCAATGTTTTATAATCGTTTAATTGGCTAAAGGGGACGTCTGGTCATCTTAGGACATAAATAGGTTTAAACCAGTCATCCCCTGATTATTATTTTATTGCAATTGGTATTATTTTGTAGTGTTTTCACAAAGATTTTTTTCCTGCTTTCACAAATAGACAGACATAGCAGAACAGGCTAAATTACAAATAGATTAAATACGGACATAGCAGAACAGGTTACAGAATGACTTGTTTTTAATTTAATTTCAGTTAATTAGGTCAATGATAGTTATACGGTTCAATTTTATGCAGAAATACATTTCTTATTACAGATCTCTAACTTACAAATTTATAATATAAAGAATTTACAAAACACTGGATAACTCATGAGCTACATGGTTTTGGTGATGAGAATGTAAGAAGAAGGACCGTGCTGTGGGTACCTGTTCTGTGCTGGTTCCGGAACTGTCAGGGCTGTCTCCTCTGTTGTCTGGGGGAAAGCTTAAGTACACTTGCCTCCACATTCCTAGCGCTGCTGAGGTCCACCCTCCTTTTCGTGGGGTCGCCTTTGGCCTTGGATGAATGATCAGAGACATAGCCAAAGTATAATTCAAAATACAAAACTTTACTCTCAGAACTTTGCAGTACATCCAGATCTAGTACAGCATTTACAGCAGTATTCACATCACACAACACTTCCTTCCCTTCCTAACTTGCTATGTTACATGGCTCGAGATCAGGTCGTACCGCTCTGTACGTTTCCTCGGTATTCTCCCTGTGCAGCCTGGCTTCCTTTGAGAGTTCCCCCGGCCGTTTTGCCCCAGCTATGGGGGCATCTGCCCATGCTAGGAACTGCCACATGATGAGTAAACCACCCATTTGTCCTGCAATGTACTTCACAGTAGTTTCTTCACTAAAAATATATGTAGCTAAAGCTATGCTACTTGCACTTCAGCTGTAACTTTAATGCATTTTGCTCTGGCTGTGGTGATGCTGCTCCCCACATTCTGGATAACTGGGCTCTCACTTGTGTATAACATTGCGCGGTATCTAACTTGCCTGGGCCAGAGGCCACCCGAGCTCTATGGGTGTCCTCGCCCTCACTGATCATAACCAGGAAGCTCCCTTCCCTTAAACTAAGTGACTCCTCATATATTAACTATCTACATTCTTACTATTCCACCCTATTGTACTCTGTGCCCCATCTAGTGGCCCATTAGCAACACTGCATTAAATAACTTGATATATCTATACTAGACACAGCGAAATTATGTAACAACAAAATATACATGTATATGTACATACATAAGCAGCTTAGGGTGCTTAAAGGAGTAAAACCTTCAACCCCTTACAGACAGCTCACAGCAGGGACCAGTGAGTGATCCGGCCCCGGAGCATCCATGCAGCGCAGGCCTGTGCCCGAGCACCGCCGCTGGCAGAGACTGTGAGAAGAAACATACAGTTTGCACCTTGGTCTCCACGAGGCGAGGTGACAAACGATCCAGGCCTGTGAGTACCGTCCGCGTGACACCTAAGAGAGACCGAGTGCGGGACCGGCTTTACGCCCTGATTCCCCAGTGCATATCCGTCGGACTATGGTGGGCAAATACAGTGTGGTGGCCCGCACTCTCCTGGCTACATCAGTATATAGAGTAGAGAAACCAACCGCTGTTGCCAGAAAACAGATCTGCGTTATCTTCAGGACCCCCACCGGACAAGTGCCACTCCAGCCATTGCTCCGTGATTCATCCCATCCTCGGAAACCTCTGACAGGATAAGTGACCCAACTGTTGATACCCTTTCTGCTGTTCTTTAACTTTGCATACTATTTAAGCTTTGAACTACTTGCGTCCCCTGTTAACCATTTACCTCCCTGGAGTATTCCCCTGTTAAAGTAAAGTCATTAACTCTTGCTCTGCATTATGTCTGCCACTGCATCCCGCAACCTACTCACAAGTATGTTCTGTGTATTAATTTTCAGAGAATATTTGTAAAAGTCCACTGGAAAGAGCTTCCTTTTCAGATCAAAGTACCATATTTTCCGGCATATAAGACGACCTTTTAACCCCTGAAAATCTTCACAGCGTGGGGCTTTGTGCTGGGAGGCAGCGACATCTCTTTGTGCAGCATCGGGGCTGCACTGGCATTTATCCAAAGCCCGGAGGCCCCGACAGCTCCATTGCTGCGATGTGGTGGCCTTCGGGAAAATGGCCGCAGGGGGCAGCGCATGCTCAGATTCAAATCTTGTCCCGCCGCCGCCCCCAAGCACAGACCCCCCACACTGCTGAAAGAGGAGCCGCCATCGCCACCCCCCAGCACAGAGACCCCACGCAGCTGAAAGAGGAGCTGCCACCGCCCCCAGCACAGAGACCCGCAGAGAGCACCACTGCCACCAATGAAGTAATAGGGGATACTCCACTTTCACCTTCCCTGTGAGACGCCCCCTCCCTTCGTCATTGGGACCACTCCCCCCTACCATATGCAGATTGCTCCACACCCTCCCTATAAGATGACACCTGGTGTATATGAAGACCCCCGATTTTTAAGAAGATTTTATATTTTAACAGGAAAAGTTGGGGGGTCGTCTTATACGCCCAGTCATCTTATACGCTGGAAAATATGGTATGTGGTAATACAGTTGGCATTTAAGTAATCGTATCATACCATGATATACAGTTAGGTCCAGAAATATTTGGACAGTGACACAAGTTTGCCAAAACATATTTAAGATGTATGATTAATATGAGCTTAAAGCGAACCTGTCAGTACTTTTGGCAGATATAAGATACGGCCAGCGCCTTTCAGGGCTTATCTACAGCTTTCTATAATGCTGTAGATAAGCCCCCAATTTGACCTGAAAGATAAGAAAAATAAGTTTTATTACACTCACCGGGGGAAGGTCGGGTGCAGTCCGTTTGGATGGGTGTCACAGGTCCAGATCCGGCGCCTCCCATCTACTTGCGATGCTGCCCTCCTCCTTGCTTCATCGCTCCCCGGCATTGCGCTCCTGCGCAGGCGGACTTCTCTGCCCTGTTGAGGGCAGAGCAAAGTACTGCAGTGCGCAGGCGCTGGGCCTCTCTGACCTTTCCCAGCACCTGCGCACTGCAGTACTTTGCTCTGCCCTCAACAGGGCAGAGAAATAAGCCTTTGCAGGAGTGCGATGCAGGGGAGCCATGAACCAAGCAGGAGGGCGGCGATCATAAGAAGATGGGAGGCTCCGTGCCCGGTCCTGCGACACCCATCGGATAGGATCGGACCGCCCCCTGGGTGAGTATAATAAAACTTATTTTTCTTATCTTTCAGGTCAGATCAGGGGACTATCTGCAGCATTATAGAATGTTGTAAATAAACCCTGGAAGGCATTGGCTGTATCTTATATCGGCCAAAAGTGCTGACAAGTACCCTTTAAAGTGCAAACTCTCAGCTTTAATTTGAGGCTATTCGCATCCTAATCGGAGTAAAGGTATGTGCCCATGTTCCAGAACTGGCAGCGCTTTGTTCACTGCATGTTCACTGTGTCCAAAGCAATGCCGTCTATTGATCGCAGGTAAGTCCACATGTGTTCACTGAGCCATGCGGGTTCACTGCATCCAATACATTGTATGGGTGAAATTACTTTTGCAGAGATGCCTCCGCAAGAGAAGTTGACATGCTGCGGTCTGGAAAGACACTCCAAAAGTCCACCTCCACAGGTGAGCCTCGGGAGTCTATGGATGCATAGTGGGCATCCCATCCACTATGCTGTAACAGCTAGATGTTGCGGGATGGACGCTGCACAAGTACGCAGCATCCAACCCGCAGCGTTTACTGATCGTGGGCACATACTGTGCGGGTTTAGGAATTACAGCTCTTTAATATGTAGCTGTGTCTTTTTAAAGGGACCAACTGGACAATTACTTCAAAAGCTCTTTAATGGGCTGCATGAGCTATTGCCTCATTAATTCATCATCAATTAAGCAGCTATAAGATGTGGAGCGGATTCCAGGTGTGGCATTTGCAATTAGAAGTTTTGCTGTGAACCCACAACATGCAGTCAAAGGAGACCTCAATGGAAGAGAAAAAGACCATCATTTGGCTGAAAAAATAAGAAGAAATCCACCAGAGAGATAACAACACAAAAATGTTAGAAGTGGTCAAATCAACAGTTTAATTTCTATTATGCTTACTTATGTAGTGTCATCATATTCCACAGCACTTTACAGATATTGTCATCACTGTCCCCATTGGGGCTTACAATCTAAATTCCCTTCTAGTGATGAGCGAGTATACTCACTGCTCAGGTTTTCCCAAGCATGCTCGGGTGTCCTCCGAGTATTTTGGCGTGCTCGGAGATTTAGTTTTCATCGTCTCAGCTGCATGATTTACAGCTGCTGGACAGCCTGAATACACATGGGAATTCCCTAACAAACAGGCATTCCTCACATGTATTCAGCCTGTCCAGCAGCCACAAATTGTGCAGCTGCATCTACAGAAACTAAATCTCCGAGCACGCCAAAACACTCGTAGGCCACCCGAGCAATGAGTATACTCATGCATCACTATTCCCTATCAGTATGTGTTTTGAGCGTGGGAGGAAACCAGAATACCTGGAGGAAACCCATACAAATACATATACAAATACGGGGAATATACAAGCTCCTTGCAGATGTTGCATGCAGCGCCAATGTCCCTGCATGCTTCCCCTCTCCCCCAGCAGGCATACCAGCTCACTCACCTCCGTGGTCTCTGTCCTGCACTTCCTCCTACTTCCTTGCTGACTGCGCATGGCATGCACGAACCCCCCTCTGAAAGGGGCTGCGTGCGCCACCCTAAAGTGACTCCACCCAATGGCTGGGAAACATTACTATTTAAGGCCCTCTACCTGCATGGAGGTGCCTGTTCCCATATACAGTTGCTAGTTCTCAGGTCCCAGTCCGCTAACTCCCGATAGTATCTGTCCATCCTTAACCTCCTTGCTAGTACTTGCTTGCCAGTCGGTATTACAGTCGGACCCGCCAGCATCTGTCGTGCCAGTCTGTACATCAGCCAGATCAACCAGCACTTGCCATGCCAGTCTGTACATCAGCCAGATCTTCCAGTACCTGCTGTGCCAGTTTGTACTTCAGCCAGATCCGCCTGCACTTGTTGTACCAGTCTGTTTATCAGCCGGACCCGCCTGCACCTGCCATGCCAGTCTGTACATCAGCTAGACCCATCAGCATTTGCCATGCCAACCTGTGTATCAGCCGTATCAATACGCACCTGCTAGTGCCTGCCTGCATCAGTGGTCCTCTCCTCCATGGCCATTCCAGCTACCCGTCCCTTGGGGTTCAACTGGTGTGCACTTATGCTCTGTCCTGGAGTAGCACCTGGTGTTCATCCGGAGTCAAGCCTAAACCCACCATCATGGGCTCTTGTGAAAAGGCTCTCCTCGGACCATAGCACAGTGGTTCCACCACTCCCATTACATTATACTTGATGACATTTGAACCCAGGATCCCAGCAATGAAAAGCAACAGAGCTCACCAGTGAGCCATCATGCTGTCCAGTTTGGTACATTCTTCAAAAAAAGGAGAGCAGTGGTGAGCTTGGCAACTCAAAAAGCCCTGGATGTCCACAAAAGATAACAGTGGTAGATGATCGCAGAACCATTCCATGGTGAAGAAAACCCCCTTCACAGCATCCAACTGAAGAACACTCTCCAGGAAGTAGGTGTTTCAGTATCTACGTCTACCAGAAAGAGAAGACTTCAAGAGAGCAAACACAGAGGGTTCACCAGAAAGTGCAAATCTTTAATCCGGCATAAAAATAGAAAGGCCAGATTAGACTTTGCAAAATAAAAATCTAAATAAGCCAGCCCAGTTCGGCAAAAGCATTATTTGGAGAGATGAAACTAAGATTAACCTGTTCAAAAATGATAAAAAGACGAAAGTATGGAGAAGTCTTGGAATGGCTCATGATCCAAAGGACACTGCATCCTCTGTAAGGCCACCTTTACACATATGCTTAAAATATGAGAGACAGGATTTTGCTATCCAGGAGATATTTCATTTGTGCCTTGCGTGTGTAGCTTACTGTACATGTATGAATCTAATTAATTAATAAATGAAAAAAATGATGTGGGGTCAACCCATTTTTTGTAATCAGCAAAGGTAAAGATCCATGGATTTTGGGCCCTTCCCAGCCTAAAATTACCAGCCTGCAGCCACCCTCACATGAGATGCTCCAATTCTGGCGCTTCGCCTTTGCTCTTCTCGATGCAATGGTGCATTGGAATTTGGGTAATGGGGCTTGGAGTTTATGTCAGCTGTGAATTGTCCAAAAACACAGCTGACATGAAGCTCTGGTGTTAGTAATGGAGAGATGTCTAAACCAGAAAAAAAAACCAGAATGAGTCTCCATAGACTTTGTACTGAGGATTCACTTGGACTACATCGGAACTGCATAGGAGGTTTTTTTTAATAAAGTAGTGAACCAGGGAAATTATCAGGGACCATTTATTTAAATAAAGTATTATTCTTTATTCTTCCTGGGTTAGTAATGGGGTGTCTGATAGACACCTCTCCCCTACTAACATCAGGGCTTTATGTCAGTGGTGTTTTTGGACAATCCACAGCTGACATCAAGCACAAGCCTCGTTACTCCAGTTGCCAAGGTACCAGGGCAATTGAGAAGAGCAAAGATGAATTCATTCAGATTCATTACAAAATGACACAAAAAGTCATGAAATGTGGAAAACTTCACAGAAATGATGAAAAGACCTCAGTGCAATACAAGATTTATATATTTAAATGTGTAATTGGAACCAATATATTTGTGACTGGGTGGTGATCTACAGCAATGCATGATACCTTCAGACATAAAAAACCTATCTAAGATGTCATACAGTGAGGAAAATAAGTATTTGATACCCTGCCGATTGTGCAACTTTTCCCACCTACAAAGAATGGAGAGGTCTGTAATTTCTACTTCAACTGTAAGAAATAGAATCTAAAAATAAAAAAACAGAAAATCACATTGTATTATTTTTACATAATTCAATTGCATGAAATACGTATTTGATCACATATCTCCAAGCAATAATTCTGGATCTCACAGACTTGTTAGTTTTTCTTTAAGGAAGAAATGTAACAATTACAAATGTCTGCACCTTAAGTGCTCAGTTGTATATCGATGCAAAAAAAGTCTTTAATTAAATGTCACACAGAACAGTCCTAGAAGGCTAAATACACTACGCTCAGCCATTTTATGGCACAGGACACCATATCTAGTAGTCCCTAAATACTAATTTAGCTGTAATTTTAGAAAAAAATGTCTCCCCTTTCACATAGGTATTATGTAAATTTTAACAAAACAATGTCTTTAGCTTTTTATCATTATTAATGCAATTGCAAAAGCTACTACACAACAGGAAGTGAATTTTCTTTTAATCCCATACACTCATTATCTCTCTACCTGCTCCCGCTCCGCGTTTTCTTCTAGCGTTGGCTAATTAACTGTAATCCTTACATTATGCATTCAAGCATTTTTTTTCCCCTGACTGAAAACTCTTTTACAGAAGACTGAATGCTGCTTCTGCCCCTCCACCACTAAGGAGGTTGGAGATTTTACCTTTTAAAAGCAAGAATAAAAGATTATGGTTTGCAAAATGCATGGAGTTGATAAATATTTCACGACTCTTATCATCCTTTTCCAACTCCAATGGTTTTGACTAAAGGCTTCTTACGCATTTCTGCTCATTCTCTGAAGGTGGCTGTTCTAGTACTACATACTGTAGTTCTACATTTCATTTACTATTTATCCAAAAGTGTCCGGTTAAAGATAATTGTCCCGAATATTTGTAAAATCTTTCACTAACGTATCTTTAAAGTGGAGAATAGTACAAAACAACAAAAAACTGTAGTCCATGCAGTCATTTTACAGCAAGTATGTAAAATGTGAGCCAAGACATGCCCTTGTGTAAACTTGGGTTTGTTATTTTAGAATAGGAATTAGGCTGTGCTCGTTCTGCTTCTTCTTCTTGTTATTAACATTAGATAGATAAAAAAATCGTCAAATTACTGAAATATATATATACACGAGTAGAATTACTTTGCTAGGGTGTATTTTGTTTTGATGTTTGTTTATTTGCTGTTTGTGTGCTGAGTTATTTAGGGCAGCATGATGGCTTGATAGTTAGCATTACAGCTCTGGGGTCCTGGGTTCAAATCCCACCAAGGACAACATCTGCAAGGAGTTTGTATGTTCTCCCCGTGCTTGCTTGGTTTTCCTCCCACATTACAAAGACATACTGATAGGGAATTTAGATTGTGAGCCCCATCAGGGACAATTCCAACAGTGTCTCTACAGCACTGTGGAACTAAGGCTATGTGCACACATTGCGGAATCACCTGCGGGTTTTTCCCCGCAGAACCGCAGGTAAAGTGACCTGCGGTTTCACACCTCTGCACCTGTGCACACGGTGCGGATTCTGCTGCGGATCCACAGCGGATTCGCCGCTGCGGATCTGCAGCAGAACTGCAGGTGATGTACAGTACCATTAAAGCCTATGTAAAAAAAAACGTTGTGCACATGCTGCGGTTTTTTCCTCGCGGTTTTTGTGCGGAAAAAAAAAACAGCAATGTGACTTCTTTTGTGCGGTTTTGCTGCAGTTTTCCACCTGCTCCATTCTACAAATCCGCAGGTGGAAAACCGCAGTGGAAAACCGCACAAAAACCGCTGTAAAACCGCAAAAGAAAGGAAGAAATCTGCAGGAAAAATGCAGGTCATTTGACCTGCGGATTTAGTAAAATCCGCGTGGAAAAATCCGCGGGAGGATCCGCACTGTGTGCACATAGCCTTAAAGGGATGAAACCGCAGCGGAATCCGCAGAAACAGTTGACATGCTGTGGTTTATAAACCGCAGCAAAACCGCGCGGAAAAAACCGCGGTTTTGAAAACCCATAGGGTTACATGGTACTGTATCATGTCTGCGGAACTGCTGCGGTTCCGCAGGGCCAAAACCGCAGCGGAACTGCAGCAAAAACCGCAGTGTGTGCACATAGCCTTAAGGTGCTTTATAAGTGAGGTAAATAAACTCAGAAATTTATGTCTCTGTTTGGTTCCCCAAATATACGTCAATTAATATTTGCTTTGGTCTTCAGGTTTTTTTTATTGTGATAATGTAGAGATAAAGGTAGGTCCTACAGAGCTGAAACCCTGTTGCTTTTGCATTCAAGTTGTTTTCTTTGCAAATATCTTGAGAACAGTAGATCCTAAAAAGCTGAAATTAGGTAAAAAGTCTTCTGAAGTGCCTGATTTATCTACAGTAGGTACAGAAAGTATTCAGACCCCTTTACATTTTTCACTCTTTGTTTCATTGCAGCCATTTGGTAAATAGGGTTAGAATCTATTCTAATATTTCTAAACACTGTTTTTCGGTGATTACTTTGTATCTCTGTTCATTCTGCACCCACACACACAAATGATACACCATTTCAAAGGTAAACTTGCCCCCTTCAGCAAGAAAATAGCCAAACAAACCACACATCCATGATTTGATCACAAAATACAGTTTAAACATTAATTTTCATAAACCTGCAGTAAGGAAAAATGACCTGCAGGTGGCACCACAGTACTCCAAAGCACACTACCACAAAGTTGCTTACAGACATCACAAACAAATCCAAACATTTGCCTTGGGTGCTTTCCAGCTTGCCGTACTGCTTGCCCAGCCTATTTTAGCCAAATTGGAGGATTGCACACTTCACTGCAGGTGACACACATACTGTATGCAAACACATTTGTAAACATGCATTGCCTATTGAATTGCACACTTGCTCAGTTCATACTCCACCCACACAAACAAATGATACACCATTTGAAAGGTCAAATTACCTGCAGATGGCAGCACACTACCCCAAGGCACGCTACTACAAAGCTGCTTACAGACATCACAAACAAATCCAAAGATTTGCCTTGGGGGCCTTTCCAGTTTGCTCAAGTGCTTGCCCAGCCTATTTCAGGAACACTGGAAGATTGCGCACTTCACTGCAGGTGAGTCACATATGCAAACACATTTGTAAACATGCACTGCTTTTTCGGTAATTACTTCGCCCCACACACACAAATAATACACCATTTCAAAGGTAAACTTCCTCCCTTCAGCAAGAAAAGAGCCAAACAAACCACACATTCACAATTTGATCACTAAATACAGTTTAAACATTCATTTTCATAAGCTTACAGAAAGACACAATGACCTGCAGGTGGCACCTCAACCGGAAGACATTTTTTGGCCTCTTCTTATCAAACCAATTTATTGTATTACCAAGCTACATATATAAATACCTGTCTGTGTTCATCAGCTCATGAAATACATTTACAGTTGACCAGCTTGCTTTTTCTGAAATTCCCTGCACTCCCAACGACCAATGTGCGAAAATATCGCATTGTCCAAGCTAGTTAAAAATAATTTGTGTTTTGAACCACTCCTTTAACAAATATCTACATGCATTAGTAATTCATATACAATGTATATACATATATATACACATATACAGTGGGTACGGAAAGTATTCAGACCCCTTTGCATTTTTCACTCTTTGTTTCATTGCAGCCATTTGGTAAATTCAAAGAAGTTCATTTTTTTCCTCATTTATGTACACTCTGCACCCCATCTTGACTGAAAAAAACAGAGATGCAGGAATTTGAGCAAATTTACTAAAAAAGAAAAACTGAAATATCACATGGTCATAAGTATTCAGACCCTTTGCTCAATGTTGCGTAGAAGCACCTTTTTGAGCTAATACAGCCATGAGTCTTCTTGGGAATGATGCAACAAGTTTTTCACACCTGGGTTTGGGGATCCTCTGATATTTTTCCTTGCAGAATCTCTCCAGTTCCGTCTGGTTGGATGGTGATCGTTGGTGGACAGCCATTTTCAGGTCTCCCCAGAGCTGCTCAATACACTAATACAGGGTCGGACTGGGGTGCCTAGGGCCCACCAGGGGAATTGACTCTAGGGACCCACCATATGGCTACCATAAACGGTTTTATTATGTGTTCATTTTTTGGCCTCTCCCACTAAAACGTGAGCCTTTTAGCAAGTTGTACAGTGTGCAAAAGAGAACGCTCTCAATCTCCTACATATTGTACAGATCACACTCTCAGCCTCCTATATATCGTACAGACCGCACTCTCAGCCTCCTATATATTGTACAGATCACACTCTAAGCCTCCTATATATCGTACAAACTGCACTCTCAGCCTCCTATAACAGATACTTTCTATAAGAGGTTGAGAGTGTGGTATGTACAGTATATAGGATGCTGATATTGTGGTATGTACAGCATATTGGCCTTGTATATGACATACAGGCTGTCGACCTCCTATTAGGCCTCCTATAAGACATACAGACTGTCGCCCTCTTAGATGCTGTACAAACCGCACTCTCTGCCTATGTACGGCATATAGGAGGATGATAGTGCGGTCTGTATGGTCGGTATACAGGCCTCATATGACATATTAGGCCACATAAGAGTGTGGTGTGTGTATCTTATATAGGAGGCAAAAATGGGGCCCCAAATGCTAACATATTGCACATCACACAGAAGTATTTCGATTGCATTTACATGCGCTGAGTTCAGGACACTAAATGAGTGCGATCGATAATATTGAAGTCGTTCAATACTTGTTTCCCGGCTTCTTTCCACCGTCTGAGAAAGAATGATGGGGACAGAACAATCACTAATGGATCAATCTGTCCCCATACAGTATCATGTTATCAGCACCACATCTAAAGTTTACACCCCATAGTCCTCCATATAATATAATGTGCCCCATAGTTCTCCATATATTATAATACACTCCCCATAGTCCTCCATATAGTATAATACACTCCTCATAGCCTTCCATATATTAAAATACACTCAGTCCGCCATATAATATAATAAACTCCACCATATATTAAAATACACTGCTCAGTCCTCCATATAGTATAATACACTCCTCATAGTGCTCCATATAGTATAATACACCACCAGTCATACATGTAGTACAATTCACTTCCCATAGTATAATGCATCCCATAGTTCTTCATACAGTATAATGTATTCCCCATAGTCCCCGATACAGTATAATGCAGTCCACATATAGTATAATGCAGCCACTCCATAGAGTATAATGCAGTCACCCCACAGAGTATAATGCAGCCCCGCCATACAATATAATGTAACCCCCATAGAATATAATGCAGCCCCCCTCTTATAGTATAATGCAGCCACCCTTTAGAGCATAATGTAGCCACCCCACAGAATATAATGTAACCCCCCATAGAATATAATGCAGCCCCCTTATATAGTATAATGCAGCCCCTCCATAGAATATATGTCAGCCCTTTATATAGTATAATGTAGCCCCTCCATAGAATACAAAGTAGCCCTCCTCATATAGTATAATGCAGCCCCAATAGAACATAAAGTAGCCCCCTCATAAAGTATAATAAAACCCCATACAATATAATCTAGCCCCCCCATAAAATATAATGCAGCCCCCCACAGAATACAATGTAGCCTCCTCATATAGTATAATGTAGCCCCTTCATAGAGTATGATGCGATCACCTCCCATAGAATATAATAAAGATAATACAGCCCCCCCATAGAAAATAATGTAGCCATGAATAGAATATAATACATTCCACCTCCCCATAGGATATAATGTAGCCCCCATATTACATAACACAGCCTCCCCCATAGAATATAATGTATAATGTTCCCCCCCATGGTATATAACACTGCCACATAGTATATAGCACAGCCACAAAGCATATAACACAGCCCCACATGGTATATAACACAGCCCCACATGGTATATAGCACAGCCCCATATGGTATACAGCACAGCACCACAGGGTATACAGCACAGCCCCCCATTGGTATACAGCACAGCCCCACATGGTATACAGCACAGGCCCATGGTATAGAGTACAGCCCCACATGGTATACAGCACAGCGCCATGATATACAGTACAGCCCCACATGGTATACAGCACAGCGCCATGGTATACAGCACAGCACCATGGTATACAGCACAGCCCCACATGCAGTGACGTAACTACAAAATTATGGGCCCCGGTGCAAACCTTCAAATGGGGCCCCTCCATGCCAAAATACACGCACATCTCCGCTCCGTACACCTTGTACACATGCAGTTCCGCTCCATACACCTCGTGCACGTGCGGCTTCGCTCCGTACACGCACAGCTCCTTTCCGTACACATCGTACACACGCGGCTCTGCTCCATACACCTCGTACACACGCGGCACCACTTTGTCCACCTCGTACACACGCGGCTCCTCTCCATACACACACGGCTCCTCTCTGTTCACCTCATACACATGCGGCTCTGCTCTGTCCACCTCGTACACATACGGCTCCGCTCCGTACACCTCGTACACACACGACTCCACTCCGTACACCTCGTACACACACGGCTCCTCTCCGTACACCTCGTACACACACGGCTCCTCTCCGTACCACCGTGGGGCCCCAAGAAACCTGCTGAGGTATATGGTGCATGGTCACTACTGACCTCTACTGACCTCACTACTGACCTCTGCCACACTGTATACTGATAGTATGGTGCTTCACTGCCAGCCTGAGATCGCCTGCACCCACAATGTCAATCTATCCCCGCATCGATGCCTGACGGCTCCTCTGCTGTGTGTACAGGAGGGAGCAGTGGCTGCGACTTTCTGGAGTCTCTCCCCGGCCCGTCCATGAGAGGAGCAGCTGTACGGACGGTGGTGAGAGTGGCGGAGGCACTGGAGGAGCAGCCAACGGGCCGCGCTGCCGCGTATAACACGTGTGTAGATGGGAGAAGCTGCGGGCCCGGAGTGTGACACAGGGCGCCCTGCAGCTGGGACTCCTGTGCTGCCATCACGGCGCACGGATGCTGTGCTGCCATCAGTACGCACGGCGCTGTGCTATGGTATGTGCACGCGTGTCCCGGCTGCAAATCATGGGACGCGCTCTTAAAGGGCCACCTCATTTATAGGGACAGCATTTTTAAAGGGCCCCAGCGACCCTCGGGGCTCACCGGGCATTTACCCGGTACCCCGCCAGGCCAGACCGAGCCTGCACTTATATGTCTCAGATAACCAAAAATTTAAATATTAGACAAAGATAACGCAAGTAAACACAAAATGCAGTTTTTAATTCAGGTCTTCATTATTTAGGGAAAAAGAAATTCAAACCTACAGAGCCCTGTGTGAAAAAGTGATTGCCTCCTAAACTTAATAACTGATTGGGCCACAACTGCAATGAAGCGTTTGCGATAACTGGCAATGAGTCTTTTACAACACTGTGGAGGAATTTTGGCCCACTAATCTTTGCAGAATTTTTGTAATTCAGCCACATTGGAGGGTTTCCGAGCACAAACCGCCTTTTTAAGGCCATAGCATCTCTGTCAGATTAAGGTCAGGGCTTTGACTAGGCCACTCCAAAGTCATAATTTTGTTCTTAAGCCATTCAGAGGTGGACTTACTGGTGTGTTTTGGATCGTTGTCCTGCTGCATAACCCAAGTGCACTTCAGCTTGAGATCATAAACAGAAGGATGGATAATCTCATTCAGGATTTTTGGTAGACAGGAGAATTCATGGTTCCATTTACCACAGCAAGTCTTCCAGGTCCTCAGATCAGATCTCAAGGATTATTTGGATAACAACCAGTTTTTACAGATACATTGTAATTCAGTAAACTTTATCTGGTTTTGTAAATTTTATTAACTACTGATGTATAAAAATGAATGCCATACAGATACCATATGGATGATATTTGGATTGCATATGGATGACAATACAGATGAAAACTCACCTGTCTTTTCTGGATAAAAATCTGGATGAAAATACGCTCCCGTTTTGCAAGTTTTGCCACCTACAAAGAATGGAGAGGTCTGTAATTTTTACCGTAGGTACACTTCAACTGTGAGAGAAAGAATGTAAAAAATACAGAAAATCACATAGTATGATTTTTACATAATTAATTTCATACAACAGAAAAAAAAACTTAATATTTGGTACAGAAACCTTTGTTTGCAATTACAGAGGTCAGATGAGTCCTGTAGCTCTTGACCAAGTTTGCACACACTGCAGCAGGGATTTTGGCCCACAACTCCATACAGATCTTCTCCTGATCTTTCAGGTTTCAAGGCTGTCACTTGGCAAGATGGAGTTTCAGCTCCCTCCAAAGATTTTCGATTTGGTTCAGGTCTGGAAACTGGCTAGGCCACTCCAGGAGCTTGAAATGCTTCTTATGGAGCCACTCCTTAGTTTCAATGGCTAAGTGTGTCAGGTTATTGCCATGCTGGAAGACCCAGCCATGACCAATCTTCAATGCTGTTACTGAGGGAAGGAGGTTGTTGGCGAAAATCTCGCTATACTTTACTCCATCCATCCTCCCTACAATACGGTGCAGTTGTCCTGTCGCCTTTGCAGAAAAAGACCCCCAAAGTATGATGTTTTCCCTACCATCCTTCATGATTGGCATGGTGTTCTTGGGGTTGTACTTATCCTTCTTCTTCCTCCAAACACGGAGAGTGAAGTTTATACCAAAAAGTTCTATTTTGCAATTATTCATTTAAATATATAAATCTTGTATTGTACTGTACTGAGGTGTTTTGATAATTTCCATGAAGTTTATCACATTTCATGACTTTTTCTGTCAATTTCTAATAAATCTGTCAGAAATACAGTTAAGTCTAGAATTATTTGAACATTGACGCAATCTTCGTGATTTGGGCTCAACTTCCAAAATTGGCATTGTATCAAATACTTATTTTTCCCACTGTATTATAGCAGCGGACAAGTGACCTGCACCAATACATTTATTTCATCAGCCTAGGAGGAGCAAGTCTATTTACTTTTTTGAAATACACATTTGGAGGTAAATGACTGCCTCCATTTTGGCTTGGTTTTTAACAAGAGCGGCATCCTACCTGCGTAGGTTCAGGAGAGGTAAATTTGATTTTTGCAGGTTCCCTAGAAAGGTTGCCTTGTCACTGGCAGATGGGCTCACACAACTAGGCCATACTAAGTGATAACTACCAGGACTGGGATAAGAAGTAGGCAGGGCAAACACCCACTTTTGGAAGTTCCTCCTGCCTCCCCGGGGGGAGGGTTACAGTTAAAAAAAAATCCTGACATTGCTGAATGCCTTCAGCTGCCTGGCTCTTTCCTCTGGCCGCAGGCATTCAGCACAATGACGGTTGGGGCGCAGGCACAGTGCGCAGTGTTACTGTTGCTCCTTCCTCGTACTCAATATGATCCACATCTGTCAGTCACGAATACAATTGCTGTGAGTCGCGCTGAAAAGCTGTAGTCAGTCTCCTGCTCCACCGGGAACTCCATCAGAATGCAGGCAATGATAAGAGGGGTTGTGGGGAACATTATATGAGTGTCTGTGGAGATCCTGATATGAGGGGCTGTGGGAGACATGAAAAAAGGGGCTACAGAGAACCTGATTTGAGAAGCTGCAGGGGGACCTGATATAAGGCTGTGGTGGGACCTGATATGAGAGGCTGTGGGGGACCTGATAAGAGAGGCTGTGGGGAATCTGATAAGAGGTGCTGTGGGGGAAATAATATGAGGGGCTGTGGTTGAATTTGATATGAGGGGCTTTGAGAGACATAAAATAAGGGGCTGCAGGGGGACATGATTTGAAAGGCTGCGGGGGGACTTGATATGAGGGGCTGGGGGGGACTTGATATGAGGGGCTGCAGGAGGATATCATATGAGGTGCTGCTGGGAACATGATATGAGGGGTTGTGGAGGACATGATATGAGGAGCTGCGGAGGGACCTTATATGAGAGGCTGTGGGTGGACATGATATAAGGGGCTGTGGAGGACATGAAATAAGGAGGAGCGTGGGGACCTGATATGGGGAGCTGTGGGGGGACATAGTATGAGGAGTTGTTGGGGACATGAAATGAGGGGCTTCAGGGGGACCTGATATGAGAGGCTGTGGGGGGACATGATATGAATGGTTGTGGTTGACAAGATATGAGGGGCTGTGGAGGGACCTGATATGAGAAGTTGTGGGTGGACATGATATGAGGGGCTGTGGAGGGACATAAAATAAGGAGGAGCGGGAGGCCCTGAAATGAGGGACTGCAGGGAGACATGATATGAGAGGCTGTGGGGAACCTGATATGAGGGTCTGTGGGGGACAAGAAATAAAGAGGAGCATGTGGACCTGATATGGGGAGCTGTGGGGGACAAAATATGAGGAGTTGTGGGGTACATGATATGAGGGTCTTCTTGGGGAACTGATATGAGGAGCTGCATGGGGGTCTTTAATGAAAGGCTGTGGGGTGACCTGATAAGAGGCACTGTGGGGAACCTGATAAAAGGGGCTGTGGGGGAAACCTGATATAAGGGTCTATGGGGGACCAGATATGAGGGATTGCAGGGCACATGATATGAGGGACATTATATGAGTAACTCTGGCAGACATTATACCTAGACTGTGTGGGAGATCGTGTTGTATAGGAGGCTGTAATGACCATACTGAATAGGAAGCTGTGGTAGATATACTGTGTGGGGTGCTTTGGGAAACATGCTGTATATAAGGGGCTGTGGGGGCCATTATACTGTATGGGAATAGGGGGGATCATCATACTATATAAGGGGGCTGTGGTGGTGACCATACTATCTAATGGAAGGGCTGTGGTCACCAAACTATATAATTGGTGGGCTGTGGTGGACATCATACTTTATTGGTTGCTGTGGTGACCATCATACCGTGTGAGGAGGAGGTACAGTTTGGAGAGAGCAGTGTAGTGGACAGTATGAGGGCATAGTGTGAAGAGGGGACACAGAATAAAGAGGGGGCAGCGTGAAATGGGGCATAATGTGAAAAGAAGTTAGCATCGCGGAGGGACAGTGTGGAGAAATATAGTGTGTAAAGGAAAACAGTGAAGAGGGGACAGCCATGTTATAGGCTGTGGTTCATAAGGGCGATGAATGTGGTGGCTATAGCTAATAATGGCTGACACCGGGGTGGTGGTTATAGCTCATTAAGGTGGACATTGTGGAGTCCATATACCATAAGAGGATTAAGTAGGACATAGTAAGGACAGATATTTTTGGCAGAGGGCATTTTAATGACATTCTTACTTTTCAGGGCACCATGTTGGGATGTGTTGCAGAAGACTGGACAAAATGGAAGTCTATAGAGAAAAGCTGTAGATGTGAAAAGTCATCATGGCGTCAGGGCAAGATGGAGATGAAAAGAAAGGGAATGTCTCAATCAGAGAAGATGTCATCTACAAGGTACCTGGATGTAATTTTGTTTTGTGATCTTGCCTGCGTATCATCAGTCCTGTGGTTCCTATATGGTCCGCAGTATCCCAGTATCTTATTACATTTGTTAAGGACATACTGGGAGTTGTAGGTTTACACAACATAAATGTGTATAGGACTGAAATGACATTGCAATTGATTGATGTACTAAACTTGACTCTTGTATTCAAGTACTTATGGTAGTTCTGGTGATGTATTCCTGTACTGATGATGTTCTGGTGATGTATTAATGTACTGATTGTGGTTCTGATCTTTCAGGTTTCGGGGCTGTCATGCGGCATTGTGGTTCTGTTGATGTATTTATTTACTGATAATGGTTCTGATGCTGTATTCATGTACTATTGATGGCTCTGGTGTTCTATTAATGTACTGATGATGATTTTGTTTTTTGTTTTTGTTTTCATATTTATATACTGATGATGGTTCTTGAGAAAAATTAATTACTAGAACCATCATCACTCCATGAATACATCACCAGAGCCATCATCAGTACATGATACGTCACTAGAACCACCAACCATCAGTTTTGCTGCAAAGCGTCATTTGACGCATGACGGATGTAGATAGATACCATCATACAAATCCCTTTATCTATAAATGTCCGCTTAGTTTCCATTAGGGTATCTGCCCAATGCTGAATACCTTAATTGAAACCAATCGGCCCCCATTATAGTTAAGCTATATTAGTTTTCATATCTGTCCTTCGGTCTGAAATTTAAAATATAGGACTTCAGGTATGAATGTTACGATATGTCCCTCGTATTGTGTAAATGGTCCACAAACAATGAATGATTCCATATCTAACTCTGAAATTGAAAAAGATAACTATTCTAGTGGATGTGGTCATTGGAGCTTACCTTACCCATGGGGGGTGCGATATAAGTGTCCTATTTTCTTAGTTTGTAACCCATTCCTGTGCTTGGGGGAGGGTGGCACCAAAATACTTCAGTACCTCAGTTTTATCAACATTGTCTGGACTTCAGTAATGCATATACAATATAATCAATGTTTTCTTGAAACTTACAGTGTTCAGAATGTGCTTGTATTTGTTTGAAATAGTAATGCAGTGAGAGCAACCCGCATCTGTTCACTTATTTTATTTTACTACGAGGTGAGTGTCGATTGAGGTTTTACAAGATCCCTATCAATATGTAATACGTGTGCTAGATGAGAACATCCCTTTACAAGTGATCAAACTAGTCTGTGTTTGCCACATTCACAACTCATCTTCTTTCCACCTACTGTAGATATATTCTTCTCAACGATGAATATAAGACCATATGCCTCAGTATCTCAATCACTTAATAGTAAATTCTGTCTGCTTATTGTCAGACGCTTTCTGTAAATTGTTGCTAATTTTTTTCCTTTTTATTGTACACAGTTGACAAATGTTGTCATTCTCATGATTAATAGACAACATGTTGTTCATTATATATTTTTTGCTATGGTATGGTATTTATATTGTACGGACATCCTGCTGTTTATCACTACAGAAAGTGATGCTGTATCATATGGTAGATCTGGAGCCACAAAGTGTGATGAAAGACTTCAAAATTGATCTAATGCCACAGAATTGATGTTATGTTAAGAAAATATATAGTCCGTTGCAAAAATCTATTTGCCGTCATAAAACAAATGTTGCTGCATAATAATGTTGATGCTATGGCATAAAATAAAAAATCAAAAGAGAGAGGAAATTAGTGCTTCAGATTTCCATTTGAATTTTCATAATTTACTTGATATTTTCAGGTCATTTACTGACACCCCAGTAGTTATAGATATATACTTTTTGCTATGATGATATTTCTCTATTATATATTCGTTTCTGAAATTTTTACCCTTGGTTGACAGTAGAAGTGTGCTAGCAAGCAGGCAGGCTAGTAAATCAAGAGTCACTGGCATATGTTGAAGCGTTCCAGAGTTATTACCGCATAAAGGGACACTGATCAGAATTGAAAAAAATTGGCCTATTTTTTGCAGGACAAGATGTCATTTTCAACTATTACATTTTTTTTTCTGTTTGACTTATTGATCATGTTTTATTCCACTTTTAGTTTAGCAATATGTTGAAAAAAAAGCATGTTTTTTTGCCAAGTTTTTAATTTTTTTTTATTGTGTTCACTGAAGGGGTTAACAAGTATGACAGTTTTATAGGACAGATTCTTTTAATGAGTGTACTTTTTTGTTTATTTAATTTTTTACATAAATATACTCTTTTTTATTTTTTGATATTTTTTTTACTTTTGCAATTTTTTTTAACTTTTTTATAAAACTTTTTTAATTTGTCCCTCTATGGGACTTTAACATTTATTAGACTGATCACTGATGTAGACAGCATTGCAATGCATTATACCTGTCAGCATTACACTGGCAGAAGTCTCTTACACCATGCTCCTGGCATGGGCTAAGCAGGCCACCATCGCTGGCAGACCCAGAGGTCGTCATGATGACCTCGAGTTGCCATGACAATGGCTGGGTCCTCACGATGACATTGCGGGGCGCCAATTGTAATTGGGAACCTTCTCCCTTTTCTAGCCTCACAAATGCTGCGAACAATAGTAATTGCTGCATTTAGGGGGTTAAACAGCTGGAGGCCGTGCATGCATCGCTCCTGGCAGTGACAGTTGGGGGGCTCTGCTACCACATAAGCTGCTGTGATTGCACAGGCACAGCTGCTGTGCCATGCACGACCGCCATGATTTACCTAGATATCAAAGGTCGGGAACCCCTTTCTGACCACATGGGTACATCAAAGGCCCTGAAGGGATTTATTACAGATACAGTATATAGAACACAACACTACTTGGAACAGGCACATTGCATACCAGGGAATGCTGAGATCTGGTGCGTTGTGGGCTATAAAATAACGTGGAGCGAGCCATATGTTTTGATTTTAACATCATGCACAGGTGTATTTATGATGATCTTATATACTGTATATATATATATACACACATTATATATATGTATATTGTGATGCAGTAACCTCTGTTACAGCTAGGGGGCGCTGTCTATGTGCTTGAGGATGCGCTTGGAGGCATAATTATGATGGTGAATTAGGGTCTGGCTTTATTGTAAATGGCCGGTATGTGTCGCAGAGGTTCTCTGTGCTGTAATACCAAAATGATATGGTTATGCTGGGACTTATAGTTCCACAAGTATTTGTTGTGTATTACTTATAAGGGTGGCTTATAGGGTTAGTCAGAGCGCTGGGCAGGAATTGACTAACCACACATGCACTGCCCATCCATGGGGGTGGTTACAACCATATAATATGACTGAGGTCTGGTCACATGGAGAGTGCGTGTACCTGAATGGTTCAGGGTGCAAGGTCCTGGAAGGTGTGTGTTGGAAGATCCTGGGAGTAGGATCGGATTCCTGGAGAACATGGTGAGACCTTGGACCTGGTGGCCTGGGTATTGGACGAATGTCCTGAATAGCACCCGGACAGGCCACATGTGTTTGCAGAGTCTGTGAAGGCACTGCGTTTGGGGTAGCTACCTTCTGTCTGAGGACCTGGTCTATCAGAAGTGCAC
Source organism: Dendrobates tinctorius (assembly GCF_039654945.1). NCBI lineage: Eukaryota > Metazoa > Chordata > Amphibia > Anura > Dendrobatidae > Dendrobates > Dendrobates tinctorius. The sequence goes on along the minus strand of NW_027361673.1, from coordinate 27,437,271 downwards.
TGGACACAAGGACTGTGATCCCAGTTCGGCAGCTCAATCTGTGGAGCAGGAGCTCCTGAGAGGTAACCCCGGGCATGGGGAAAGAACTGTGTGCACTGGCAAAGGTCAGTTATTGAACTGTGCGGTCACCTGGTGACTGGAGAAAATCAAACGTGACTAGTGAATGCTTGGTAAAGCTTATGTGATAAAGTAATGGACTATGTGTAAACCGGGCTTACGGCCCGGTTTATAGCACTTAAATAAACTGTATGGACTGTTTTGTGTGAAAAACCCATGCCTGACTACATTAATCCATTGCCAAGCGAGTGTTCCCCAGCACACACACAGTAGGCGCTACACCACAATATATACACTGTATGTACATTTTATATGAATTACTAATGCATGTAGATATTCGTTAAGGGGTTGTTCAAAACACAAATTGATTTTAATTGTAACCCTATTTAATGCCATAATATAATCCACTTTTTAATATACTTTAATTAAAAATTCCCTATCCCTAACTACTCTAACTACTATAAAATATTCTTACTACATTCTATTTGATGACACTTCATTCGAGAATCCCCAGTGCAAGCTGAGATACTCAAATAAGCAGTCATCAGGGGCAGCCTCTGTCCCCTTCCTGAAACAAAGCATCATTAGTAAACTCTGTTTCAGGGGATGGGCTAGTCCCTGCTTTACTGATCATACGTTGTTGTCAATCCGAGGTATGCTCAGTAGACTCCTGTCACTGTACAATGCGCACAATGACACTTAACTCTATCGCCCTATCACCGGCTCTGATAAGAAAGAAAGAGCCAGCAACTATGACGAGCGTCAGCTAACGCTGAATCGTTTTTCTTCTTAGAGTGGACCTTCTGGGCCGTGGCACCCACCCACCTAGGGCGAGCTGACCTAGTGAGAACCCACCACCTGTACAGGGAGTGTCAGGGGCAAGACCAAGGGGGTGAGCCACCACGGCAGCTGGACCAGACGGCCGGCTCAGGGAGACACTATTGAGTGTCTAGCAACAGGACGAACAGGATACGAAACATAAAGCGAGGTCACAGGGTTTCTTCAACAAACGTGATTTCACACTTTAATCAGGTGCAAGGCATAAACAGAGAATCAGGTGCAGGGCACAAACAGTGAAACACGGCAAGGCGCGTGCAAGGGCACGCCAAATGTTCCAGACATAACACGTGCTAGAAAACATACCAGGGTCCAGGGCAGGGTACGTGTTAGGGGTCACACCAGAGTTTCTAGGAAGGATGCGTGCTAGGGCACGCCAGAGTCCAAGACAAGGTGCGTGCTAGGAGACACGCCAGAGTCCAAGGCAGGGCGCGTGCTAGAAGACACGCCAGGGTCCAAGGCAGGTGCGAAGGCACCGGACTCCGAAAGACTGGCAAGGGCTGACAGGATCCAGGCATCAGGATGTAGCAATCTGGTTCCGGACCTCTGGCAGCGGTCAGCAGGCTTCGGGAATCCGGCAGAGAAACCAGGATATGAGGCAGGGTGCGTGCTAGGAGACACGCCAGGGTCAGGTTCAGGGACAGAGGCCTGCGCGTGTAGAGGGACACGCCAGGGACAGGTACAAGGACAGAGGCCTGCGCGTGCAGAGAGACACGCCAGGGTCAGGGTACAAGGCAGAGTCCTGCGCGTGCAGAGGGCACGCCAGGGTCAGTGTTAAAAGCAGAGTCCTGCGTGTGCAGAGGACATGCCAGGGACAGAGTACAGGCTAGGACCTGTGTGTGCGAGAGGGCACGACAGGGTACATGGCAAGACCTGCACGTACTTTTACAGAAGCACGGGGAGGTATGCCACGGGGCAGGCGAGGGCCTGCGCGTGCTAAGAGAAGCACGGAGAGCACAGTGCAGAGACAGCGTAGGTGCAAGGAAGCACAGAGAGCACGGCTGGGGCACTGGCTAGCTGGACGGGCTGCAGCACAAACAGGCGGGTAAGACTCCAGCGACCCAACTGGAGCATAGCAGGTGACACAGCTCTCACTGACCAACGAGCACGGCTGAGGCACAAGCAGGTGGGCACGGCTAGAGCGGGCACAGCTGATGCACAAGCAGGAGGCTAGGAAGGCCAGGCGCATGCAAGGGGAACACGGAGAAACAAGGCAAGGCAAAGCAAGAAACAAGGCAAAGCTAGACAGGGTACAGAACCAGGAGCGGAACGTAAGCAGAAACACAGAGCCAGGTCAAAGCAAGAACAGAGCTAGCAGCGGAGCGTAGGCCGAAGCCCAGAGCCGGGTCAAGGGAGAACCTTGAGACTAGACATGGAAATGTGCAAGAGAGCACCATAGGGCAGAGTACGGAAAACCAGACAGAGACAAGAAATATGAGAAGCACTACAAGGCTCAGAATAGCAAAGACCAGACATGGCGAAACAGGCAAGGCAGAGAACAGAGGAAGGACTACAAGTCAAAGAATAGCTAAGGCGAGACATAGCAAAACAGGCAAAGGCAGAGAACAGCGGAAGTACCACAAGGCAAAGCAAGGCAAGGACAAACATGGCACAAGAGACAACACAAGACATGGCACGAGACAGGAGGCAGAGTACAAGCACAGAGCGTGTGCAGAGAAGCACGACAGAGCAGAGTGCAGGGGCACAGAATACAGGGAGCGACCGAGCAGACCAAGCAGCCATGCAGGCAAGCAACACGATACTCAGGCCCTGACCATAGGGAGGGGCGGTCTGATATAGCACCATAGCACCAGTACTTCCGGGTCAGACCAGGGAGGGACTTTGGGTTCAGATCCTCCAGGATCATAGAGAGCTTTGCTAGAACAGCCTGAGTAGAACCATACAGAAGGGCTGGAACATAGGAAAGGTCACATGATCAGGGGTTCCAGGAATACAGCGGATTGCAGAACCAGACAGAGACGGATGGTTACCCAGCAACAGCGTGCAGCCATGAGGTAAGCCGCGGGTGCACACTGCTCCAGGCATCTTGCGGCATGACAGACATGGCGGACATGACAGACATGGCGGACATGACAGCAACAGAGAGTAATGTCAGTGCGCATTGTAAGAGTATTACCCAGCATGCAGAGATCAGTACTGCACCCGCAAGTGACGTCAAATTTTTAAATAATTGTATAACTTCTTTCTTTGCACTTCACATCATCTCACTTTTTATTCAATGTATTTTTATATTGTGTGTTCACTTTTTATTAATTTTTGCATAAATTGATTGTAATTAATCATGAATTTGTAACACTATATGTATTGAATAAATCATGTACAGAAATTGAGAGATGCTCAGTCTTGTTTTTAGAGCTGAAATGTTGCTACAAAACTATAGTCTTGATTCTTAAAGGTGTCTTCTAGAGTTGAGCAAATACTGTATATTTTAGTGGAGTTGAATTCTAGAAAACAGCAAAAGAGCAAAAAGGTTTACCCATCCAGGCCTCCAGACAAATGCACTATCAGGATGCAGTGGACCCATATAATTAAGATGGCCACACAGGTGCAAGAATACCGATGAAACAACCGCTCACAGCCTACCAATACATGGAGGGGACGGTTGCCTGGTATGTTAATGCACAATAAAAACTTGCATGCTGTGCTGTTCACACTATGGCCATGCACAGCATCCAGGCCGGCCTAGTAGTGACACCCTTCTATTAGCTCAGGCGGGCTGCCCAGCTCTATCAAAATGCATGCCATGTGAACAGACACCACAGTTTACAAGACCAAATGGGCCCAACTGCACCCTGAATAAAAAGTGCAAAAAACACATTAAAAAATGTGGAGTATTAGCTGATATTTTGGCCAAAATACGTGAGCCCGTAACCTGTGCCAAAGGTCTCCACGTTTACGGGTACTTAACACTAAATCCTAACACTGAAATAGCACAGAAAGAGGACTTAAAAATCGTCCAATAATAGACAACAGCAAAAGAGCAAAAAGGTTTACCCGTCCAGGCCTCCAGACAAATGCACTATCAGGATGCAGTGGACGCATATAATTAAGATGGCAACGCAGGTGCAAGAATACTGATGAAACAACCGCTCACAGTGTTAGGATTTAGTGTTAGGTACCCATAAACGTGGAGACCTTTGGCGCAGGTTATGGGCTCACAGCTAATACTCCACATTTTTTAATGTGTTTTTTGCACTTTTTATTCAGTGTGCAGTTGGGCTCATTTGGTCTTGTAAACTGCAGTGTCTGTTCACATGGCATGCATTTTGATAGCACTGGGCAGCCCGTCTGAGCTAATAGAAGGGTGTCACTACTAGGCTGGCCTGGATGCTGTGCATGGCCATAGTGTGAACAGCGCCGCATACAAGTTTTTATTGTGCATTAACATACCAGGCAACTGCCCCCTCCATGTATTGGTAGGCTGTGAGCGGTTGTTTCATTGGTATTCTTGCACCTGTGTTGCCATCTTAATTATATGGGTCCACTGCATCCTGATAGTGCATTTGTCTGGAGGCCTGGACAGGTAAACCTTTTTGCTCTTTTGCAGTTTTCTATTATTGGAGGATTTTTAAGTCCTCTTTCTGTTAGTCCCCCCCCGTAATAAAACATCAACATAAAGGGGGGGGTCCCACGGCCATGCAGGCCGTAGTGTACTCAGAATTTTGATTATTTGGCGGTTTTTCTCCTCAGAGAAAAGGTCAAAGTGAGATCAGGGCGATCTGCATTGAGGTCATTAGACCAGTTTTGACTGGTTATAACCAGTTTTCTTGGCGCCTTTTTAACGGCCGTGATTGGTTGATATGGTTTTGGCGGTCTTTTTGTAGTTATTTAAACCCTGGCTCAAACAGCTTTTTCCTCAGTCACCGGTTTTCTGAAGAAAAGAAGATTCTGTTAAAGAGATGGATTCCCTCCTTCAGCTGCTGCTGTCAAGAGCCGGCGAGGAGGGTGGTGTGGACTAGCTTAGGAGCTGCTTAGCTATAAGACAAATTGCAGCAGTCTCTGACGCTACCCTCATTACCTCTGACCCGCGCTCCCAGCCTCGTCCAACGGACCGACTGGCAGCGGCTGTGACAGCTTCCGTGTCCAGCGGAAGAGCCAGGAGACCTCCAGCAGCTTATTCCCCTTCCTCATCACCGCGGCGTTCCAGGCCCCAAGGACGCGACCAAAGCAGGAAGTCACACCGCTCACCTGCTAGCAAATCTCGCAGCCCAGCGAGAGATCCCGGGAGACGTCACAACTGCAGGCCGGGTTCATCAGCTGATTCCACTGGCACGAAAGATGGGCGCCACGATCGTAAAAGCACCACAGCGGCCGCAAGCCAGAATGCACCAGAGGTTTCTCCCCCATCGCCTCCAGCCCAGCAGGAGGCTTCATCTGATGAGGAAGAAGACGTCCCAGCTGCGGGCACCTCTCAGCTGCGCTTGCCTAACATGGAAGGCTCGAGCGCAGGCTGTTCACAGGAGCAAACCGCATCGTCTAGCAATCATGGTAAGGGTGAAAACTTGAATTTGTCTTTGTCTTCATATCAAAGCCAACTTGAACAGATGATTAAAAATGTACTGGCTGAAGCCCTAGGTGAAGCCTCTTCCGCGATATCTCATCCACCTTCTTGTATTGATTTAGTCAGTGATCCTCTTACTTTAAGAGGTACTCTGCCTAAAAACATGTTTAAGGAGGCTCTCACTTGTCAATTATCACCATTAGGCTTCCATTTGAGCCCAGCTACGAAAGAACTCATATGGGGAAGTAATTATATTGATTTATTTTCCCTTCTCCCACGGAGAGATTTCCTGAGCAAATTGGAAAGGAAAGATGATAAAGTGGATTCTGATGAGACAAAACGTGGATCTGTTAAATTTTTAATAATTGGATCCAGGCTTTTTCAATTTATTCGGCCGTCCTTGGAGAGAAACATCCTAATTTATGTAGCAAATTATTTCAGCGTCTAGACATCATACTTGAGGCTTACAGAAATTTTGGTGATTTGGCGTGGCTTCATTACGATGAAGCATTCAGTCAAAAACTAGCAGTACTCCCTGAAGTCAATTGGGGTGTTAAGGATGTTGGATTGTGGATCAATTTAATGCTTCCTCAGAGGCAAGCCTTTCCTAGACAGCTTGCAGCCCCGTCAATCAAAAAAGGGGTATGCTTTGCTTTCAATGAATCATTTTGTAAATGGAGCCACAGCTGTAAATATCGGCATGAATGCTCATTTTGCGGGAACTCTCATCCCGCAGCAAAATGGTTCAAGAAACAAGCAGCCCAACAATCCGCTACTAAGGACAGTAACTCGAAAGGCTCCGACTCCAGTGAAATTGGAAAACATGCTGTACTGGCTAAGCATCTACCCAAACAAGGGGAGTAGTGTATTGTTATTTGAGGGTTTTTCTTTTGGTTTTCATGTTCCCCCGTTTAATGGGCTGGGTTGCACAATAGTCAGGAACTTACCGTCTTTAAAATTGTACCATGAGGTGGCAAAGAGTAAAATTCAGAGCGAATTGGAGCTAGGTAGATTTGCTGGCCCTTTTACATCACCTCCTTTTTTAAATTTTCGGATCTCGCCTCTAGGCATTGTCCTGAAGAAAGAGCAAGGCTCTTTTAGGCTAATCCACCATCTATCATACCCATATGGTGAATCATTAAATGATCAAACTGACAAAGCATTTTGTTTAGTTAGCTATGCATCTTTTGACACAGCCATCGACATTTTTAGGAAATTTGGTCGCAATGCTTTGATGTTTAAATCTGATATCAAATCTGCATTTAGGCTGCTCCCAGTGCACCCAGAGGGTTTTAATTATTTAGGATTTTACTTCGATGGTAATTTTTTCTTTGATAAATGTCTTCCAATGGGTTTTTCCCTTTCATGCTTTTACTTTGAAAATTTTTCTTCATTTTTGCACTGGGTTTTGGAATATAATATCAATAATGTTGGCATTTTGCATTATTTGGACGACTTTTTAATTGTAGGCCCTGATTCATCTTCAGACTGTTTTCAAGCTCTTTCTACGTTCATTCGATTGTGCTAATTTTTCGGGGTTCCTATAGCACACGAGAAGACAGTTTTTCCTTCCATCAATATTGAATTTTTAGGCATAACCCTAGATTCTTCTAACATGGAATCTAGACTCCCCATCGATAAAGCTCGTCTAAGCTACGTGATGCGCTGAACAAATTTATCAGCAAAGAAAAAAGTATGCTCAAAGAGCTTCAATCTTTATTGGGTCTATTGAATTTTGCTCTTAGGATTCTTCCGATAGGCAGGCCTGTCTCTAGGCGCCTTTATGAAGCCACGAAAGGCCTATTGAATCCCAATTCTCATGTCCGAGTTTGTTCCAATCTGTAAAAGGATGTCAAAATTTGGCTAAGATTCTTAGCAGATTTTAACTGTAGGTCTTGCTGGCAGACAGATTTTATTCCGGCTGATTCATTTCCTTTTAAATTTTCAGTGCATAGTTCAGAAGGTTGTGCTATATTTTTTGATTCACATTGGACAGTGCAACACCTCCCTTTACCTTGGATTTCTATCGGGGTAAGCAAAAATGACATGGTCTTATAATTGTTTTCAGTCCTCGTAGGTATTTATTTATGGGGCTCAAGGATGCAGAACTCGAGAATTTTATTATTTTCTGAAAACCAGGGATTCATCATGGCTATCAACACGCTGTCATCTAAAAATAAATGGGCAGCTGAAACTTTAAGACAATTGATGTTGCTGTGCCTCAAGTTTAACATCTGGGTTAAAGCGAACGTAGGTGCTAGTCGTTGGAAGTTAGCGACCTATTCTTTATATTCTAGTCAGCGGTTGATCTTTTACCAACAGGTTCCAAACGCAGATATGGAAGCAACCCCCTGCCCTCCAGAATTTTGGGACCTGATTAGTGTCGAGCGATACCTTCCGATATCGGGAAATATCGGATCGGATTAGATCGGACCGATACCCCAAAAATATCGGATATCGACGATTCCGATACCGGAAACCAATGCAAGTCAATGGGACACAAATATCGGAATGAAAAAAAACCCTTACTTTCCTTGTAGGTTAATTCTACATGATGGAAAACAACTAAGAATAATGTAGAATGTATTGGGGGAGGTGGAGGAGACATTAAAGGCATAGAGGTTTAGCCCAATCAAATGGAATAGCAGGAATTAATTTTTTTAAAAATTTTTTTAAATTCTTCGGGGTGGTCTTCAGGGTCGTCGTCTCCAGGGTCGTCGTTTTCGGGGTCATCGTCTTCTTTGGGGTGGTCTTCAGGGTCGTCGTCTTTAGGGTCGTCAGGGACATCCAGAGGGATTATTACCAAAAACCATTTCAAAAAGCTTGAACTTGAAATGTAGCAGAAGGTACAAGAAGGCTGAGGAACTGCTGAGAACCAGCTGACGGTACTGGAACCTGGATGGGTAGCCGAAGGTACAAGAGCCAATGGAACTACCGAGGACCAGCTGATGGTACTGGAACCCGGTTACTAAGCAGGAGGTACCTGTGCCAGAAAGCACTACCAAGGACCAGCAGACGTTGGTGGAACTTGGATACCGAGAAGGAGGCACCTAAGCCAAAGGCTCTGCCTGGAACCAGCTGATGTTACTGGAACCCAGGGGGACATATTCAAGATTGACTTCCAAAGAACCAGCTAATGGTACTGGAACTCAGATAGGCAGCAGAAGGTACACATGAAAAAAAAAGTTGCAAGGCCGCGAGCCGGCCGGAGTTACCGAAACCCACAGTCCTACAGGGGGAGCTTGTCCTATTGGCACTACGGAACCAGCCTTCATTGCCAGATCCTGCATCCCACATAGGAAGCACCTAAACTGCAGGCACCATAGAGTCGGCTAACCCGACCGCAACACGACAGGACAACGTATTGGAGGCAAAGTGACGTTGACACTACCCGGAAACAGCTGGCGTGGTGAAACCAGGCTGGGCAGGAGGGAGTACCCATGCCAAAGACACTTCTGAGCAGCAACTGGCAGTGCTGGAGCCCAGGGATTACAGAAGAAACAGAGTGTAGCCAGAGGCCTAATTGGAGCAAGTTTTATATCTGTAGTAGTGTGAATGTGGACAGAGCAGGTGAAATTACCGGACACACAGCAGGGGATCAGCTGACGTTACTGAACCCTAATAACACAGGAGCAAGTGTTGACTGCGCAGACAGCACTTCTGAGCAGCAACTGGCGGTGTTGGAGCCCAGGGATTATAGGAGAAACAGAGTGTAGCCAGAGGCCTAATTGGAGCAAGTTTAATATCTGTAGTAATGTGAGTGTGGTCGGAGCAGGAGAAATTGCCGGACACACAGCAGGGGATCAGCTGACATTACTGAACCCCAATAACACAGGAGCAAGTGTTGACTGTGCAGACGGCACTTCTGAGCAGCAACTGGCGGTGTTGGAGCCCAGGGATTACAGTTCAGGTGGTAGAAACATGAACACAACAGGAGACCTGGATGCTGTTGCCAACCAATTATTTAATCTGGAAGAGGACTGGCAAATTCCTGCAAGATCCAGGCCTTGTTCATTTTCAGAAAAGTAAGTCGGTCAACGTTATCGGAGGATAGTCACATGCGACTGTCTGTTAGTACACCACCTGTGGCACTAAAGACGCGTTCCGATAATACACTAGCAGCAGGGCAAGCCAGCACCTCCAATGCATACTGGCTAAGCTCTGGCCATGTATCCAGCTTAGAGACCCAAAACTTGAAGGGGGAAGAGCAGTGTGGGAGAACACTGAGAGGGCAAGACATGTAGTCTGTCACCATCTGACGGAAACGTTGCCTCCTGCTGACTGGAGCTATGTGTGATGGTGTAGACATTTGTGGCAGGGACACAAAACTTTGCTACATTTGGGCCATACTGGTCTTGCCTTGTGCTGAGGTGCTGCTTCTGCTCCCTCTTTGTGCAGAGCTTCCTCCACTGCTTCGACGCACTGAGCTGCTTTGTAAAGCACTAGCAGCACTGCTCTCGGTGGAATGGAGAACATGATGGAATGCACCAGTGTGTCTTGGTACTCCCGCATTTTATGCTCCCGGTTCAACGGTGTTATGAGGCTTTGTAAGTTGTCCCGGTAGCGAGGATCTAGGAGGGCGTACACCCAATAATCAGCCGTGTTGAGAATGTGGGCGATGTGGCGGTCGTTTCTCAGGCACTGCAGCATGAAATCAACCATGTGCTGCAGACTGCCAACTGGCCAAGAAACGCTGTCCCCTGCTTGAGGCGTCATCTCTGCCTGCTCTGCATCACCCCACCCTCGCTCTACATACTGACTACTAGAGCATTGTGTACCTCCCTTCTCTGGACAGATGTCTTCCTCCTCCATTGACTCCTCCTCATCCTCCTCACAAAGTGTCCCCTGCATAGGCCTTTGTGAGGAACCACGTTGCGCAGACTGTCCAGAAGCAGATGGCATTTGTGACTCCTCATCCTCCACCTCTTCCACAACCTCCTCCCTTAGTGCTTGCAGTGTTTTTTCAAGCAGGCAGATAAGGGGAATAGTCATGCTGACTAGTGCATCATCTGCACTCGCCATCCGCGTGGAATCATCGAAGGCACCCAAAACGTGGCAGATGTCCTTCTTAGAGGCCCACTCAGTGGTGGTGAAGTGTGAACGGCGCGCAGTGCGACTTGTTTGCGCCTGATGTAGCTGGTACTCCATTACTGCTGCCTGCTGCTCACACAACCTCTCCAACATATGTAACGTTGAATTCCACCTGGTGGGTAGGTCACATATGATGCGATGTTCCGGAAGGCGGAATCGGCGCTGCAGAGCATCAAGATCCGGTTAGTCCCTCAAAAAACTCTGCACGACCAAGTTGAGCACATGTGCCAGACATGGGATGTGAGTGAGGTTGCCTAGGCCCAGAGCTGCCACCAGATTTCGGCCATTGTCACACACTACCATGCCTGGCTGGAGATTCGCTGGCACAAACCACACGTCGCTCTCCTGCTTGATGGCATTCCAGAGCTCCTGCGCTGTGTGGCTTCAATTCCCCAAAGAAATTAATTTCAATACGGCCTGTTGATGTTTGGCCACGGCTGTGCTCATATCGGTTGTAACAGGTAAGCGTTCACGGGTCCATGTGGAGGTAGACTGTGACGGCTCCTGCAGCGCTGATTCAGAGGAACTGGAGTATGAGGAGGAGTCAATGTGTACAGACTGGATTCCTGCAATCCTTGGAGTTGGCAGAACACGTACAGCGCCACTCTTAAGATCTGTACCCGGCTCCACAACACTTACCCAATGGGCAGTGAGGGAAAGATATCGTCCCTGTCCATGGTTACTGGTCCACGCATCGGTGGTCAGGTGGACCTTGCTACTGACGGCGTTTAGTAGCGCATGTTTAATTTTTCCCTCCACATGCTTTTGCAGGGCAGGGACGGCTTGCCTGCTGAAATAAAAGCGGCTGGGCACGTTGTATTGTGGGACTGCCAATGCCATGAAGTTACGGAAGGTGTCAGTCTCCACCAGCTTGAATGAGAGCATTTCAAGGGACAGTAGTTTTGCAATGCCAGCATTCAGAGCCTATGCTCGGGGGTGGTTTGCCGAGTATGGGCGCCTTTTCTCCCATGCCTGTGCTACCGATGGCTGTAGACTGGCCTGGGAGTGTGAGGATGACAGGGAACGTGGTGCTGTGGGTGGAATCACACTGTGTCTCTGTACAACAGTGCCAGAGGTTCTTCCATGGCGATCCTGTGAGGAAGCCGAACCAGCTGTGTGTGAGCTGGAGGAAGAGGCTACAACACGAGCTGATGAGGTGGTAGGTGGTGCTGTAGATTGGCCTAGGTCTTCAGTGTGTCTTTGTAACTCCACCACGTGCTTGGTCCGCACATGTTTCCACATATTTGTGGTATTGAAGTTGCTGACACTTTTCCCTCTTTTCACTTTCTGATTACACAGCTTGCATTTGACAAAGAAATGTCATCTGCAACAGTGTCAAAAAAGGACCAGGCACTGCAAGTCTTGGGAGCGCCCGTTTTGGGTTTTGGAAGAGGCATCCTCCTAATGGGTGCCGAAGTGGAGGATACAGGCAACTGAGTCTGCCCCTTCCTCTCCCTGCTTTTTTGGCCGTTTGGGGAATCTCTTCCTCACAGCTGCTCCCACCACCTTCCTGTACCTCACGCCATGATGGGTCAAGGACCTCATCATCTGCACTACCCTCTTCAAACGACTGCTTCTCCTGGGTTGTCTCGACAGCACAGTACGCACCAGAAAGTGGCACCTGAGTCTCATCATCAGATGCGTACTGAGGTGTGCTGACCATAGGCACTGTCCCACCCGCCTCTTCAGATTCAGAGAGACAAAGCTGTTGTGCATCACTGCATACTACCTCTTCTTCAAATTCTCGAATGCTGCTTGGCTGGCCCCCTCTTTCCAAGCCAACAAATTCAGAGAACAGAAGTAGAGATGGCTCCTGTCCAGGGTTCTCTGACTGCCTGGGCAATTTGGCAGGTGGTGAAGAGACAGATGGGTGCTCTTCAGTGCTCTGGACCTGAGAGGATCTGGAACTAATTGAAGTCGATGCGTTAGCTGCCATCCATCCGACAACGGCTTCAATTTGTTCGTCCCGCAGCAGTGGGGTACAGCGAGCTCCTACAAAACTGCACATAAAGGACTGTTCCCTGGTAAAACGGGGGGATGCTGAGTCACTGGTGCCCACAGCAGGCACAGAATCCCCACATCCACTCCCTGCAGAAACTCCATGCCCACGACCACGTGCCTTGCTCCCTGCCTTCTTCATCTTGGTAGACTGATAAAGATAGGCAGAAAAGTACTAAGGGCTTAGTGTGCTTATTCCTGAACAGCTGCTAACAGGTATAAGAAACACTAATTTTATAAAGTGTGGACTAGACTTTAATATGAGCTAATGTGGCCTACACAACTGTAAAGTGGAGTGTTTGGTGAACTTTATTAACTTTTTTTTCTCACAAAAAGACACTGGATGTGCCCAAAGATGTAAAACCGATAGTATCACAAACTTTTTGTAGCTATTACAATGCAGGAAGGTAACCTACAATGCAATAGATGAGGCTCCAAAAAATAGGCTAATACTAATCTGGCTGGGGCTGCAGGGCAAAAGCTAGCAGAAAGGCTCCTCTATCTACTCCTATATAGTGTTTGCAAATATTCTAGCTGGATACGGATGGAACCACACTAATAGGAGAAATCTGGAAAAATGAACAGCACTAATGCAAAAAAGGACAATGTATGAGGCAGTGACGCACGCTGAGCGGACTACAACCGGAGGTGGCTGCAGAACACACTACAGAGTGAGCTGCACTCACACACAGAGACCTCGCAGACAGCCTTGAACAGCGCTGCAAGGCAAAAGAAAGCTTCTCACACAGCGGTTGCTAAAGTAGCCTGGGTAAAGCACAATCAAGCAAATCGCTAGCTCAAACTGTCCCTCAGAGTCAGAACAGCAGCGTCCTGTCCCTAAGTAAGTTCACAGCAGAGTGAACCCAAAATGGCGGCGGCGGCTTTTATAGTGCATCATGACATAATTTCAGCAGCCAATCACAGCCATGCCATTAGTTAAAATGCTTAACATGCATAACAGGATGTGCCCACACTTCTTAGGATTCCTCATTGGCTGAATAAAATCAAACTGGCTCATTGCATTATGGGAACTTCTGATTCCGGTATTCGATATTCTAAAAGTATCGGAAATCAGTATCGGAACTCCGATACAGCGAATATCGGCCGATACCCGATATTGCAGTATCGGAATGCTCAACACTAGACCTGATTTCAATATGATTCATTATTTTATTCAGCAGTCTCTATCTGAAAGATCATGGGCCGATTATTCGGCTGCATGGCTGCAATGGTCTAATTTCTGTAACCTTTTTAATTATGATCCAAGAACTTACAACCCAGTTTATGGTTTACAATTTGCAGAATATCTGGTTCACAAAGGGTTATCTTACTTGGCACTAGCTAAATCACTTGCCGGGGTATCATTTTTTCTCAAACTTTTCGGGTGCCCACCTCTAACGGCTTTTTTCCCACTGAAGAAATTTTTAAAGGGATTCAGGAGAAGCAATTTTGAACCGGATTCCAGACGCTTAAAGACATAAGTGTTTCGCTTCATAAAGTTTGTTTGAATTCTTTCGAAGCATTGTTATTCTCCTCGGCTTTCCTAATTGCATTTTTCGGTGCTCTTGGTATAGGGGAATTAGTGTCTGTCAATAAGTCCATGCCATCTGGTCTGATGCTTTCTGATGTCGAGCTTTATGACCACCACATAATTCTATTCATAAGGAATTCAAAAATGGACCATTTAGGTAGAGGGTCTAGGATTAAGATTAATACTTTCCTTGACCCAGTCATTTGCCCAGTGGTTACCTTAAAAAGATGGATTCAACTACATCCTAAAATTCATGGCCCGTTATTTTTGCGTTTGGATTCTTCCCCTGCTACTATTTTTCAATTTAATTTTTTATTAAAAAAATGTTTGAAATTCTTAAGAAAAGAATACTTAAAAATTACCTCCCATTCATTCAGAATTGGGGCCGCTACTGAAGCGGCCAGGACTGGCCTTTCAGATACTAAAATTAAGAAATTGGGAAGATGGGATTCGAAAAGATTCAAACTATATTTTCGTCATAGCTACTAATACTTTATTTGAATTTCAGGCCCGTTGGTTGTTTGGATCATTGGCCATTCTTTTGTTTTTTGGGCCCAGAAGAGGGCTAAAATTCGTTATTACTCTGAGAACTTAGCTTTCAGCCCTGAGTCGGTCCAGATATTCTGGCACAGCATATGAGGAATGCAATGGTCAAGTTTTGCATTAGAGTTTAAGAAATGTTTTAAAGTTTTTCTGTCTCCTGACTTAGTAATTTTCCACATTGGTGGTAACGATCTCGAGAAAATGAAGACTTTGGATTTGCTTGCGCTAATGAGATTGGATGTTTCAATGTTGAAACAATCTTTTCCCGAGACCGATTTCATTTTCTCAGAGATCGTCCCTAGACTGGTATGGAAAAAGAACAATTCTTATTTTTTTAATAAAATACGAATACGCATTAATAGAGGTTTGCAAAAAATTTTACCATTGATTAACGGTTTCTCATTCAGACACATGGAACTCGAGGGTTTTATTCCAGGACTATATAGACAAGATATCATACATTTATCAGACATTGGTCTTGATATTTTTAACCTGGATTTACAATCTATGGTTGAAAGGTGGCTGTCTGTATTGGGGGGCAGGGTCACGTCTCGTTGAGCCCTGGCTCTTGGGAAAATCGCCCGCTAAGGGGCGAATTGTTTTTTTGGTATGGTAATATTGGGTATTTTTATGATGGAGTTATTTATTAATGAATTGTTTGATTATTTATTATATTAACCCAAAATAAACTCACGGCCACTTTTCATCCACTAGCATTGGTGTAGTGTCATTTATTTTATTATTATTTATATCAGCCTTGAATGGCCATGTTAGTCCCTCCCCGTAATAAAACATCAACATAAAGGGGGGGTCCCATGACCATGCAGGCCGTAGTTTACTCAGAATTTTGATTATTTGGCGATTTTTCTCCTCAGAGAAAAGGTCAAAGTGAGGTCAGGGCGATCTGCACTGAGGTCATTAGACTAGTTTTGACTGGTTATAACCAGTTTTCTTGGCTTCTTTGGATTTAGTGGTAGGTACCCGTAAACATGGAGACCTTTGGCACAAGTTACGGACTCACGTATTTTGGCCAAAATATCAGCTAATACTCCACATTTTTTAATGTGTTTTTTACACTTTTTATTCAGGGTGCAGTTGGGCCCATTTGGTCTTGTAAACTGCGGTGTCTGTTCACATGGCATGCATTTAGATAGCACTGGGCAGCCCGCCTGAGCTAATAGAAGGGTGTCACTACTAGGCTGGCCTGGATGCTGTGCATGGCCATAGTGTGAACAGCGCTGCATACAAGTTTTTTATTGTGCATTAACATACCAGGCAACCGCCCCCTCCATGTATTGGTAGGCTGTGAGCGGTCGTTTCATCGGTATTCTTGCACCTGTGTTGCCATCTTAATTATATGGGTCCACTGCATCCTGATAGTGCATTTGTCTGGAGGCCTGGACGGGTAAACCTTTTTGGTCTTTTGCTGTTTTCTATTATTGGAGGATTTTTAAATCCTCTTTCTGTGCTATTTCAGTGTTTGGAATTGAATTCTACTCAAATATTACAAAAATAATATTTCGCCAAAATGCAGATTTTTTCTCTTTTGCTTCCGTGTGGATTCAAATGGCAGCCATTTTGCAACTGAAAAAAGGAAAGAAAAGAGCCATCAATAAGTTTAAAAATATAAAAAATACTTGTGCTCACATTACCACTCACCTCTTTGACACCTACAATCTTCAACATCCCCTGTCTGGGCCACAGAATATCTTATCGCTGCCACCGAGCTCACTCTAAGCCAGGACCTACTATAATGAGAAAACAAACACAGACACATAATGATTTAATACCCTGCAGTTAATAAATAAACAGAAATAGTGAATGAATATAATATACGGTACTTAGTTATCATGTTTTTCAATCAAAAAAATGCAAAAGTAATCCCACCACTTCATGGTGACCCTAATTGTGACAGTCCTAACTCTAATATTAAAACCCCCACAATATTTTCAAGTGACATGCATGTGGATAAGAGCTGAGAAGTACTGTGCCCGGCTAGTGGACCCACAGACATGGGAAACCACAATAACATAATGCCTAGCTCAAAGAAAAGGCAGGCCACACCTTTATATGCACATGATATAAGCAGACTAAAAAATCCAAAGATATGAACTGGGATATAAACTGGTGTGCAGCTATGTCAGCGCACGTTCACACTGGCCACTGAACAGAAAAATAAACAAAGGCAGAAACATGATTAAATACCCTGCAGTAAATAAACATCAATAGTGCATGAAGCTAATATAGGGTACTTAGTTAACATGTTTTTTGATAAAAAAAAATGCAAAAACCCTAGGGTCACCATGAAATGGTAGGATGGCTTTTTAATTTTTGATAAAAAGTGACATATATATATAATATTATGATTGCAATATACTAAAAGTATAAATATTTTTATGGGAGGTGTAGTTCTTTCATGATTGAAACCCACTAATTGAATAAGCACAGACCCAGTTTTTGAGTTAATGATGGAGTGCTGCCTTTTTTCCTTGGATTATAAGTGTTTAAAAAGGAGACAATTGACTTGAGGCTTGGACTCATATATACTAGTCCTGCTTTAATTCATAAAAACATTTCTAGAATTTGATCTTTTCTTACTTTTGACTCTGCAAAAACTTACTGTTTCTCTTATTCATTCTCGTTTGGACTATTGTAACTCTCTACTAATCGGTCTCCCTCTTACCAAACTCTCCCCTCTCCAATCTGTCCTGAATGCTGCAGCCAGTATCATATTCCTCACGAATCGTTATACCGATACCTCTACCTTGTGCCAGTCCTTACACCGGTTACTCATCCACTCCAGAATTCAGTATAAACTTATTACTCTCACCCAAAAATCACTCCATGGCTCAGCACCACCCTACATCTTCTCCCTCATCTCAGCCTACCACCCTACTCGTGCCCTCTGTTCTGCTAATGACCTGAGGTTAACATCCTCAATAATCAGAACCTCCCACTCCCGTCTCCAAGACTTTTCACGTGCTGCGCCAATTCTTTGGAATGCACTACCCAGGTTAATATGATTAATCCTCAATCCCACAGTTTTAAACGTGCCCTAAAAACGTATTTGTTCTGACTAGCCTATTGCCTCAATGCATTAACCTAAATATCCCTGTGTGGCCCATTCAAAATTTTTACCATAACCAGGTTCCTTGCATCATGTTCTCACATGCTTTATGCATTTAATAGCCCTCTGTGTCTGTACTGTTACATACTTAGGCTGGTAACTGGTTCATGCAGCATTACATGAACACCCGATTTCTTATATTATGACTGATCCGAACAATGAAAGCAATTGTTACCACCCACCTTTCGTGTCTCCCCTTTTTCCTCATAGATTGAAAGCTTGCAAGCAGGGCCCTCATTCCTCTTGGTACCTGTTTTGATCTATGTGTTTATTGGTATGCTGTGATGTCTATTGTCTGTACAAGTCCCCATTTCTTCGCGTTTGCTTTTATTTTTTTGTACCTGTTACAAACAAGGGCATGGTTCTTCCTTTTAGGGTATGTTGTCTACATAGCTTTCTAGGAGCAGGTGTCTGAACAGTCGGGCTTGGGTCCTGTTCTTCCCCCATCTGTATGGAAGTATACTAACACATGGTAATGCTTAATACTAGAGATAGGACTGTCCTGATTGGGTACACCTTGTCGTGGTGGGATTGCTTTTATGCTTTTTGATCAAAACAATGTCAACTAAGTATGCTATGTTATCTCCATCTATTCATATATTTATTTATTTGCTTACTACAGGGTATTTGTTCATTTTTTTGTATCTTAGGATTTGTTTGTTAGGTGACCTCACATTTGTCTGCTATGTACCTACACATTACATTTGTACCAACATATGTTCCTGTTCATTTATTTGATTACCCTTCTCTATACCATAGGACTCTGCAATGTATTTTCTTCGGAAAGGGTAATATGACCCTAGCGCTTCTTCTATGCTTTTGAAGTCCTCTTCTGCACAGAAGCTGCACTATAGTCCACTCCTGCTACTGACAAAGATTTTTATTATTGTCACCTACAGTAGTTTTTTTTTATTCTTTAAAGCTTGCATATAAATTCTAACAATACCATAAGTACACTACCAGAAGCTATAGGTCTGCTTTTTGCTAAGTGAATAGTATTCTCCAACAAGGTTATTTAGAGAGGGAGCCAGAGTGGAGCCAGAAACGCAGGAAGAGAAAAAAATGTAAAACAAATTTTTAATAGATTTCTGTCTAGACAAATTATACATTTTCATCTATGAGAACAGAATACTAGCATTGAATTCTCCTATTTTTTGTCTTTGCTTGGTTCTTTTTATATTGGAATGGTATATTTTAGGAATGACAATACTTTTGCTGGTGAGGGCATCTTATGAAATACTCTCTCTCTCCAGACAATGAACGTTATGCATGTCTTATTATAATAGTTCTGTTTTGTGACTCCGTTGTACCTCACAGAGGTCTTTATTGTCATGATCAGCTATATATCTCTCTGACACGGAAGGACAATACACTTATGAGCTAGGATGCATCTTGCAGAATATGTAATTTCAGTTTTTGAAAACAGACTTGAGTGCTGCGCAGATTAAATTTCTTCTTCTTGAGCAGAAATGATAATATCAGAATTGACTAGCCTCTAGTCTAGGTACATTGATATATAGCAAGTACAAGAGGTGTATACAATCTCCAAATGCATGAAATGTTGTTTCTCCTCCGATCAATCCACTACTGCTGGTGTTAGAGTTTAAAATAACACAGTAATGTCTTGCTATCTTTATTATTATTTATCATATTAAGTAACCCAAGTTGCATGGCTATTACTAAATTACCCCCTTGTTTCAATGTTTGACCATTATTGAAAAATACTTCTTTATTTCTTTAACTGACAATTTTATTTTTGTATTAATTGTCTAATATACAGGATATGGACCTAGCATATATGAAAAAAATAAATAATAGTGCACATGAAACACTGAGTCATCACTAAGCTGACGACAAGGAGTGTTTTTCTCTGTGGAGGTCTCAGCCTGTCCATTCACTATAGAGATTATATACTAAATTCAATGGTCACCATGTAATTTTATTGTTTCCCTGTGGTGGTGCTGGAGTGTAATCATTTTATTGATATATACATCCAGTTTATGCAAAGGCTCAATATTTGCAGTGTTGACCCTTATTTTCCAAGACATATGCAATTTGCCCTGACATGTTGGATGTCAGCTTCTGAGCTAAAACCTGACTAATGGCAACTCATTCTTGTCTCATTAGTGCTTAGAGTTTATCGCAATGTTTTTGTTTGTCCCCCTGCTTCTTGAGGCTGCAGGCTCTCAAAAGGAGTAAGATCTGGGGAGTTTTCTGGCATTGGACTCCCTTTTCAATGTTTTGTTCACTGAACCACTCAGTTATCACTGTTCCATCATGCTGGAATAAGCATTGTTCATCACCAAATTGCTTCTTAATTGTTGGGAGAAATTACTGTGGGAAGATGCTTAGATAGCATTCTTTATTCATGGCAGTTTTCTTTTCCAAAGTTGTGGGCCCACTCCCTTGGATGAAAAGCAATTCTACAAATGGTCTCGAGTTACTTTACCCATGGCATGACACAGGAGTCACGATCAGGGCCAGACTGACCATCTGGCAATTCTGGCAAATGCCAGAAAGGCCTGTCTGATCGTGGGCTGTCTGGTCTGCTACGTTGTTGGCAGAATCAATGTTCTCAAGACTCCCATGCTGTTAAGAATAGTGACGGAGCACAAAGTCGCTGACTCCATCACTTACCCCAGCAGGCTAAAGGTATCATTAGAAATATTGGTCTTGTAGTAAATCTTGCTTTCCTCCGTCCAGATTAATATTAGTAATATATCCTCATCTGGTGCTTGGAGACAGGGACAGCATGGGCCTGTGTGATTTCAAATGCCAGGGCTGAATTTCAGCCCCAGTCTGTACCTGGTCACGATAGCCCTCATCGTTTCTTCTCTGCAGTGTTCTGTAGTCCAATCCTGTCCTTGCTGCAGAATATCATTCTATCCTTGATGTTTTTCTTGAAGAGAAGTGGCTCCTTTGTCATCCTTCGTGACACCAGGCCAGCCTCAAAAGGCCTACACCTCCCTGAGAATGCAGATGCACTGCAAGGAATCTGTATGTTCTCTCTGTGTTTGTGTGGATTTCCTATGGGTACACCAGTATCCTCCCACATTCCAAAGACATACTGATGGAATGTGGGAGGAAGTAGATTATGAGCCCCAATTCCTTTTAGGAATAGTAGGGTCTCATTATTATTGAGAATCAAGAAAAAAAAGACCTCTAAGAATTAACTTTTATTGATATATATATATATATATATATATATATATTAGACATCAATTTTTACTTAAAAGTATAGTAACCTAATATAAAGGCTAATCTGTGCCTAGAAGAGCCCTAAGAAATTGCCCTACCTGTAAGCGGAGGTTGGCACCCTGGTTGTAGACGTGATGGCGCCCCCGCTCAATGTTGGTAGCCATAAATGCCCTAGTGCATCATTGACATACTAGACACTGAAAAATACTCAAAAATCACACACACATAGAAGAATTTTTCACAGGATACCCCTAATATAGAGACCAAATGGTCTCATAGGAGGACAGATAAATACCTCGAAATCCTATCTTGCTATAGGTCATCTAAAAAGGGATATAGCCAAAAATGTGCAATCAGTGATGTAACAAAAAAGGACTTTAGGGAACAAGAGGGAACTAATGCCTGATAAGTACCACAACTTTGTGGGATAACTCTTTACGGCGATTTAATATTTATCTTTATCACTGTACCCACATTATTGCTTTTCTATGTTTGGGAACAAGAGGGTACATTTTATTTTATGCTATAGGATTGCTACCACATTGATAGCTGCAAAATATTTATTGCCCTGTTATTTTAACGGTTGTCTGAACAGCTAGGGGTGTCCTCCATCTTTAGACGAACAGGACTTACTATATAGGCTATTTATACATCTACCCAAGTGTTTTTTGTTACATCACTGAGGATAAAAGCTAATTTTTATCCTCAGTGATGTAGCCTTTAGGGCTACTGACATTGATGCGGGGCACCATCACGTCTAAAGGTACTGTCACACTTAGCGATGTACCAGCGATCCCGACCAGCGATATGACGCGGTCAGGATCGCTGGTACATCGCTAAGTGGTCGCTAGTGAGCTGCCATACAGGCAGATCTCACCAGCGACATCGCAGGGGACGGGGGTCGCTACTTACCTGTCACACCAGGCGATCCTGCGTCCTCCCGCCCGGCTCCACGCGTCGCTCGTCTTCACAGCAGGAAGCGCCGCAGGAAGCTGACGACGAGAAACAGTCCAGCCTGTTCTCGCGCGATCAGCGATAAGCAGCGGGGGAGCGGTCGTAGGTAAGTATCAGACACAGCGATATCGCTAGCAATATCGCTATAACGTCACAAGTTACTTAGTGTGACATGCCCTTAACACCAGGCTGCCAACCTCCGCTGACAGGTAGGGCGATGTCTTAGGGCTTTGACTATTTGAATGTAAAATTTGCTGGAATAATTAGGGAATAATTAGGGAATGCTATTTCGAGTTTGGAAAGCCCCTGATGTGCCCAGTGAAAACCTCCCACAAGTGACAACATTTTGGAAACTAGACACCCCAGGGCACTTATCTAGATGTGTGGTGGGCACTTTGAACCCCCACATGCTTCACTGAAGTTTATAACATTGAGCCGTGAAAATAAAAAAATCATATTTTTCCCGCCAAACGTTTTTTTGCCAAAAATTTTGCATTTTCACAAGGGTAACAGGAAAAATTGCCTCATGCAATTTATTGTGTAACTTCTGAGTACGCCGATACCCCATATGTTGGGGAAAACTACTGTTTGGGTACATACCAGGGCTCGGAAGGGAAAAACACCATTTGACTACTAAATTTGCTGGAATAATTAGGGGATGACATGTCACATTTTGAAAGCTCCTGATATGCCTAAACAGAGGAAATTTCCCACAAGTGACACCATATTGGAAACTAGATCCCTCAGGGAACTTATCTAGATGTATGGTGAGCACCTTGAACCCCTACATACTTTACAGAAGCACATTGAGCCATGAAAATTTAAAAAAATCTTTTTTTTTCCACAAAAAATTTTCTTTTAGCCCCAAATTTTGCATTTTCACAAGGGTAACAGGAGAAAATGGAACCCAAACTTTGTTGAGGAATTTCTCCTGAGTATGCTGATACCCCATATATGGGGGTAAACTATTGTTTGGGCATGTGGCAGGGCTCAGAAAAGGAGTGACTTTGATGGAATGGTGTGTGTAGGTCATGTCTCATTTGGAGAGCCCCTCATGTGCCTAAACAGTGGAAAAACCCTACAAGTGACACCATTTTGAAAGCTAAACCCCTCAAGAAATTTATCTGGATGTGTGGTGAGCACCTTGAACCCACAGGTGCTTCACAGAATTTTACAACATTGATCTATAAACATGAAAAAAAAATATTTTTTTTTTACCACAAAAATGTTGTTTTATCACCAATTATTTTTATCTTCACAAGTGTAACAGGAGAAATTGCACCATACAATTTGTTGTGCAATTTCTCCTGAGTACAACAATATCTCATATGTGGGGGAAATTTACTTTTGAGGCACAATGCAAAACTCAGAAGGGAAGAAGAGCCATTTTGGTGTTCATATTTTGCTGGAAAGGTTTTAGGGAGCAGTGTTACATTGGCATAGCCCCTGAGGTGCCAGAACAGTGGAACCCCCCACATTGACTCCATTTAACAAACTACACCTCTCTATGAATTCATCTAGGGGTCCAGTGTTCATATTGATACCGAGGTGGGTCACCGAATTTTATAGCATTAGGCAGTGAAAAACAAATAACTACATTTTTACCATCAAAAATTTGCTTTAGCCCCAGATTTTACATTTTCACACTGAGAAATTAGTAAAAATGGCACCAAAATATGTCCCACAATTTCTTCTGAATGTAGAAATACCCCATATGTGGCTGTACAATACTGCTAATCCATACGGCGGGAGGGACGAATCTCTTTGCCTCCTGTAGTGCAGATTTTCCAAAAATAGTTTGTGGACTCCATATGCAGAGCCCCTAAGTGCTAGAAGAGCAGAATCCCCCTTCAAGTGACCATAGTTTGTAATTTTGTAAATTATAAACCTTTTACACCTATCTGTTGGGACGATTTTGACTCCAGGGTGTTTTCCAGAAACAATAAGCAGTGGATGTTGCTGAGTGAAGATTGAAAACTGTCATTGTAGAAACCAGTATGTTGTAGTGACCAGGGCATTGTAGTGACCAGTATATTGTGTCCAGTTCAAGCATCTGGGGACATGTGTCAGGAGGCAGGCTCTCATCGCTACATAAATGTCAAACATGTGGATGCTAAATCTGGTTTAGGCACACTGGGGCTCAAAAAGGAAATGGGCATTTGGATTTGGGAGAGCATAATTTGAATTTCTTTTGAGGGGCAAGAAGCCATTTTGCTTTTCCAGAGTCTTTGTACTGCCAGTAACATGGAAGCCCCCTATATTTCCATTGACAGATTACAGACCTGAGTGGGGATTTGCTTTTTTGTGGATTGATTTGAAGCTTTTGTTAGGAACATTTTACATCGTTTGTGCGCAAAACTTCCATGACGTATTAATGCGTCCATGGTTGGTTAGTACCTAGAAACCTGCATGTATGGATATGTCCAAGGTCATGAATGGGTTAAAGTACTGGATAATTCTGTTCTCCCAGACCTTTCTCAATGATCAGTATTTATGCAGTAAAAAAATATTTACTAGTATACTACTATAACACTACAATAAAAATCCTGCTGGAGTGGTGATTTAATTTACTGTACAGGCAAACAGAAGAAGCATTTACAGTATGAGCACATGTATGCTTTATAATGGGTACTGAAACACAGTTTTAATACTTTTATACTTTTATATGTGTCTACATTTTGTAAAATAATTTAACTGGCAATAAATGTCTTCTTGTTCTGTCCTTTTTCGTAACATTGATAAGAGTACAGCATGTACATATATGAATTAATAGATCTGTAAATTGCTGGCTACAAAGAACAATATAAATGTGCAAATTGTTTTTTTTTTTTGCTTTTTTCTTCTTCAGAAAGTGTTTAATACGTATCACTTATTTGTCCTGGTTGTTACATAAGTAGGCACAAATCATTCCTTATATTATGAAAGGTTTATACTTTGCCTCTAAAGCAGCTTTGAAGACTTTGTCAGGCCGCACAAAAGCAAATGAATTACTTCCAAGACAGATCAATGACATGTGACTTATTCTTCTATAGAAAAGCTTCTACCACATTTCACAATACCACACAGTAACTCTGTCTCATGTTCTTTTCTTCTAGGAGGCAAATAATCAAGTTTGTTCTCCTGGGGTGTTAAACTGGAATATTCCTTAGTTTAGAAAGAGTATGCATTTCGCAGTACAGTCAAAGGATTTGCTTAAAATCTAGTGAAGCTAGGCATATTACTTATACACAAAAAAGGTTTTTCTGCCTAAGTGCGGATTGCCATGTAAGGGAGTGGGGTATGATGTCTCTTATACCTCCCTTTCTTCTGATTGTTTGCCTGTCTTTAATGTTAACAAACATGTTTTTATTATTATTGCCTGTGGTACTGCTACATGTATAATTATATATTACCGCTCATTATTTATGGTACTGCCACTTGAATGTGTTACCATTGTATGGATAAGTGTATATATTGTCTCATGTTCTTGTATGAGAAAACTGCTTGTATATTGTATGTTAGTTTTGTATGTACAGTTGTGGCCAAAAGTATTGACACCCCTGCAATTCTGTCAGATAATACTCAGTTTCTTCCTGAAAATGATTGCAAACACAAATTCTTTGGTATTATTATCTTCATTTAATTTGTCTTAAATGAAAAAACACAAAAAGAATTGTCCTAAAGCCAAATTGGATATAATTCCACACCAAACATAAAAAAGAGGGTGGACAAAAGTATTGGCACTGTTCGAAAAATCACGTGATGCTTCTCTAATTTGTGTAATTAACAGCACCTGTAACTTACCTGTGGCACCTAACAGGTGTTGGAAATAACTAAATCACACTTGCAGCCAGTTGACATGGATTAACGTTGACTCAACCTCTGTCCTGTGTCCTTGTGTGTACCACATTGAGCATGGAGAAAAGAAAGAAGACCAAAGAACTGTCTGAGGACTTGAGAAACCAAATTGTGAGGAAGTATCAGCAATCTCAAGGCTACAACTCCATCTCCATAGACCTGAATGTTCCTGTGTCTACCGTGCGCAGTGTCATCAAGAAGTTTAAAGCCCATGGCACTGTGGCTAACCTCCCTAGATGTGGACGGAAAAGAAAAATTTACAAGAGATTTCAACGCAAGATTGTGCGGATGTTGGATAAAGAACCTTGACTAACATCCAAACAAGTTCAAGCTGCCCTGCAGTCCGAGGGTACAACAGTGTCAACCCGTACTATCCGTCGGCATGTGGATGAAAAGGGACTGTATGGTAGGAGACCCAGGAAGACCCCACTTCTTACCCCGAGACATAAAAAAGCCAGGCTGGAGTTTTCCAAAACTTACCTGAAAAAGCCTAAAACGTTTTGGAAGAATGTTCTCTGGTCAGATGAGACAAAAGTAGAGCTTTTTGGGCAAAGGCATCAACATAGAGTTTACAAGAGAAAAAAAGAGGCATTCAAAGAAAAGAACACGGACCCTACAGTCAAACATGGCGGAGGTTCCCTGATATTTTGGGGTTGCTTTGCTGCCTCTGGCACTGGACTGCTTGACCGTGTGCATGGCATTATGAAATCTGAAGACTACCAACAAATTTTGCAGCATAATGCAGGGCCCAGTGTGAGAAAGCTGGGTCTCCCTCAGAGGTCATGGGTCTTCCAGCAGGACAATGACCCAAAACACACTTCAAAAAGCACTAGAAAATGGTTTGAGAGAAAGCACTGGAGACTTCTAAGGTGGCCAGCAATGAGTCCAGACCTGAATCCCATAGAACACCTGTAGAGAGATCTAAAAATGGCAGTTTGGAGAAGGCACCCTTCAAATATCAGGGACCTGGAGCAGTTTGCCAAAGAAGAATGGTCTAAAATTCCAGCAGAGCATTGTAAGAAACACATTGATGGTTACCAGAAGCGGTTGGTCGCAGTTATTTTGGCTAAAGGTTGTGCAACAAAGTATTAGGCTGAGGGTGTCAATACTTTTGTCTGGCCCATTTTTGGAGTTTTGTGTGAAATGATCAATGTTTTTCTTTTTGCTTTATTCTCTTTTGTGTTTTTTCACTTAAGGTAAATTAAATGAAGATAATAATACCAAAGAATTTGTGTTTGCAATCATTTTCAGGAAGAAACTGAGTATTATCTGACAGAATTGCAGGGGTGTCAATACTTTTGGCCACAACTGTATAGATAGGGAACGCTAGTGCATCCTTTACTAGGACATTAGAGGAGGGCACTCTTAGTCTATAGTTTCCCCATAGAATGGGTAGTTGTAATGATGTTGCGGGCCACGAGGTGGGGGTATACTAATGGGGCCTGTTAGGAGGTTCATAGGGGGTTAATTATAGGAGGGGCTGCCGGGTAGTATGAGGGAAGCTTGTAGGAAGTTGAGTGAGAAGGGGCCAGGGTGCCCAAGAGTCCACATGGGCAATAAGCCCGGACAGCTTGGCAGTCACGTAACGTTAAGTCGTTATTGCTCATATTACCCTCAGCCACTGCAGGTCTTAGCAGTGGGTTAGAACAGGAAAAGGAAGCTGTGGCATCTTACCGCCTGGGCAAATGCTTTTAGGGCAGAAGTTGGCTGGACTAAAGAGATGAAAGGAGTTGGCACTTTGATGAGATCGGTACAGATGGGCCGGATGCTTCACTTGGGGTCACCAAGCGTAGTGATTGATGAATTCAGTACTGGGGCAAAACAGCCTGAAGGAAATGTCATTGTTGTTAGGTCAGACCTGGAAGGAACTGGGAAGCAGTCTAGTACGGTCTGGTCTGAGCGTGTACTGCACAGAAGTGACAACAAGCAAGGGAAAGATCAGGAAGCAAGTAAATGTGATGATGTACCAACTGTGGATGCAACGTGTGAAATCCTAAGTAAAGAAAGTGTTAAAGTTGTCTTGGACTGTGTCTGCCTTGATGTGAGTCGCCTCGAAGAAGGACCATTTTGGCCTGGGAATTGCCTGGATGAAGATGGGACTGGAGATGCAGGTATGCTGAGGAGCATAGTATTGTTTCATATAGGGGAAGGGCTGGGCACAGCTGCCACCAGAGTACAAGTCATGACTATGGTTCTGGTCCTTCCTTACACTTGGCGTAGTCGGCAGGATGTTGACACCGTCCAGCAAGGAAAGGCTATAAATGATGAGCTTGAAAAAGATGAAGTATGGCAGGATGCAGTTGCCTTGCCCTGTGAAGAATTTGCTGAAAAAGATGATGGAAAAGTATGTGCGATGGCTGCCTCCCTGGAAGATGGCCAGCAGAAGGAGCTAAAAATTGCTGATGATGAAGAAACGCTGAAATTGTCTACTATTAATTGTTTGACCATACCAGACTTAACCATTGCATTGGATTTGACTGATTGGAGAAGAGAAACTAACACTTTCACAGTAACTAAGATGGCAGAGGTGAGAATTGGGGAAAAGATGGAGAAGAAGTAAACAATGAGAACCACGTCCTTCGTGGGCATTGCCATCACTCTTTGGCGCCAAATTGAGCCTGTCAATATGGTCGGGTCTGCCCCTGGTGGAAGTGGATGAAGAGAAGAAGACCTCGTCCCTTACAATTGATCAGTAATGGAGGGAAGAAGTGACTGGAGGTGGACCCCCTGAGAGCGGGAGGACACCAGAGGAACATGCCAGGTCTAACCATGTATATCAGAGATGGCTACTACAGATTAAGAAGATGGAGAAGGGGGAACGTATCAGCCAGTGGGAAGCTGAGCTCGTCCCAGCGCAAACTATGGCCCCTCAGTCCCCAAAGCCAAGGGCTGAGGTGCTGTGCCTTATGGAATCTTGGCATATGGCCAGTGGTGTGAAGGAAGAAGGTGTCCGTGGAACTGCAGTGCACAGCATATATTACAGATGAATGGTGAGTGTACCTCGGATGCCTCGTCTCTGACTCCGCAGGGTCTGGACTGCTCCTCTTGCACCTGTCCCTGAAGATCATCCTCAGGATGCGCCACCAAAACAACGGGCATGGGGTTCACGTCTGGGTCTCACATTGAGGCGCTGGTGGGTGACTCCGGTGTTATGCAGGCAGAGGGGCAATCCCTCCCGTCCAGGTCTCCCCATTGTGATGTTGCCGCTGCTGCCATTCCGTTCATGCGGAGTTATTTGCGGCCTGTACCAGGATGTGGGAGCTCAGGAGGTCTAAGAACATGGGTCTCTCCCTGGAATCAGTATGGGTTCCGTCATCGGCTCGCACCCGGAGACCTGGAGGTGCTGTGGTGGCATCATCCACATCCTCTGCGGCTGCAGAGATACTGACTGATGAAGCGGTACACTGTACGTGCCGTTGAACATTGTTTAATGAGCTGAATAAGCTTAAAAAGATGTGCATGTTGTACCCTGTTTATGGTGGGACTGTTCTGTGTCCCTATGGGGCAGGGAAGCCCTGTCATGCTTTCTGGAGTGAAGAGCCACATAGCTGTTATGGCCTTTAAACAACGCTGAAGGTAAGCGTTGTATGCGGTACCTAATTATGGCCTAGAGGACTGCGAGCTAGGCATTATACCTGGGGCCTATGGACTCTTTTTGATTTTTTTTTTGTTGCACCCATTCTGCTGGAAATAGGAGAGACTGTCTCTTCAATTGGAGACCTCTGGAAAGTCTGTACTCCCCTCAAGGAAAGGGGGAGCATCTCTCCTAGGACTGCCTATTTTTTCAACCTCTAAAAGACTGGGAACCTGGAGTGTTATTTGTGCACGATGGACTGCAGTGCGTACTGGTCATGGCTTACGTTAAGCCCAGTGATTGGCGGTTTTTCTTGCGGTTTTTATTACTGCTGATGGTTTTTTGTATCATGCCTTTGTCAGGGATGACCAAGTTTAAGGAAAGGGAAATGTAAGGGAGTGGGGTATGATGTCTCTTATGCCTCCCTTCCCTCTGATTGTTTGCCTGTCTTTAATGTTTACAAACATGTTTTTATGATTATTGCCTTCTGTATGGCTACATGTATGAATATGTATTACCGTTCATTATTTATGGTACTGTCACTTGAATGTGTTACCATTGTATGGATAAGTGTATATATTGTCTCATGTTCTTGTATGATAAAACTGCTTGCGTATTGTATGTCATTTATGTATGTATAGATAGGGAAAGCTAGTGCACTCTTTATTGGGAAATTAGATGAGGGCACTCTTAGTATATAGTTTCCCCATAGACTGGGTAGTTGTGATGATGTTGCGGGCCACTAGGTGAGGGTATACTAGTGGGGCCTGGTAGGAGGTTCATAGGGGGTTAATTATAGGAGGGGCTGCCGGGTAGTAAGAGGGAAGCACACTATCATACTTAGCTCTCATGAACCTAGGCCTCACAGAATCCATTGACTATAATGGGGCCTGTCATGTTTCTGTCATAGTGCCTGTCACAGTACCAGACAAAAGAGTGCAGCATGCTGCACTATTTTGTTCACAATATTTGGCTGAGTCGGCGAAGGAGCCTGTAAGACAGATGTGAACTGAAGTCTTAACATTTAATTTATACCCATTTTTCTTTTGAAGAAAGAGCAAATGCAATTCTTCATTGCAAGTCTTCC
This sequence comes from Dendrobates tinctorius, assembly GCF_039654945.1. NCBI lineage: Eukaryota > Metazoa > Chordata > Amphibia > Anura > Dendrobatidae > Dendrobates > Dendrobates tinctorius. The sequence goes on along the minus strand of NW_027361673.1, from coordinate 27,406,915 downwards.
CTTAGATTGCCTTTGGCTGGGTAGACATTCAACAGCAATGGTGTGCCAGTAAACTGAACTTTATTACAACAGGTACAGTATTATAGTACTGGATTGTATGGAAAGTAATATGATATTTTCAGATTTAAAAAGAAACCCCTGCAGCACATGCGGCTCTGTGAGGCCAATACATTGAAACCTCTGCCCACTGTGGTAAAATACCACATACATGATGGATTAGCTACAATTTTTGGGCCTATTTCAGCAACGAGACTGTTATGGTATCACCTGGTGAGGTGGATTATTTAAGCAGTAGATCTGGAGGGCAGCATAGACGGTGGAGCAAAAGAATAGATCTTGATGGAAGACATGTGGATCAGCGATGACCATCACAGCAAAGCATGCGGGACAGCGGACAAACAAGTGGACAAGGTAGCACTGATGAAACTGAGTGAGGTGTGCAGTTACACACGAGAACAGTTACTATATAGGAAACTGACATCCTCCATCATGAAAGCAGTTAATAAGAAGAATACAGCCTTGTGTCTTTCAGCAGGGTAATGGTTAACAGCAGTGATATAATGAAGAATTAAATGCAATTTGGTGTTTTTCAGCAGGACAACTGTTAACTGCAGGGACGTAACAGAGAAATAAATGGAGTCTGGTATATTTGAGCAGTGTAATGGTTAATAGCTGCAATGTAACAGAAAAGTAAATGCAAACTGGAGACATGCTTGAAGAAATGTGTTACCTTGATTGCAGAGGGCTGGTGTAAACAGAACTGAGAACAGTTGGGAGGAGTTAGAAACTTATGTGCCAAGAGGTTGTTGTTGACAACACCTAATAATTTGGAAATAACGCTGGTTGTAACATGAAAGTCTGGAATAGCTGAAGAGATGAAAGACACCTGGCTGGAGCTCAGCCAAGAGAAGTTGATAAAATCTCCTGACCAAACTAAAGCAACTTTGAACATTGCTACCTAGTACCCAAGCACCTAAGGGTACCGTTACACTTAGCGATGCACCAGCGATCCCTACAACGATATGGATCGCTGGTGCATCGCTAAGTGGTCGCTAGTGAGCTGCCACACAGGCAGTTCTCACCAGCGACATCGCAGGGGTCGGGGGTCGCTACTTACCTGTCAGACGCAGCGATCCTGACGTCCTCCCGCCCGCGTCCACGCGTCGCTCGTCGGCGCCACAGGAAGCCCGGCAGGAAGCGACCAACGAGAAATGATCCAGGACGTTCTCGCGTGACCAGCGATGAGCAGTGGGGGAGCCGGTCGGAGGTAAGTATCAGACATAGCGATATCGCTAGCAATATCGCTGCTACGGTGACGTTACAGCGGTATTGCTAGCGATATCGCTATGTGTAACGGGGGCTTAACCTCTGCCAGAGCCAGCCTTGAAAGGCCGTTGGTGATGATGTCAGAGTTCCTTGCTGGGTCGCCTAAGAAACCCCATGTGTACTAGAGCAAAGATAGGAGACCATAGGAAACGGGAACCAAATATGGTGCTTATGCCAGGACACCAGAGTAACATAGTGACATGTGAGTATCTTGAGTCAAAAATGAGAACTTGAAGCCTAATGAATTATACTACGTACAGTTTTTGCCATATAGCCTTAGCCATTGCTGACCGAAATTTTTCATGTTTTCTATTTTCAGAACAAAACATTGGTCAAAAGGCTCAAAGGAGTTGTTTCGCCTTCCTTCTAGCCCAAGACAAAAATATTATTTCTGATTTAAATGTAGCATTTGAAAATTTCCTATAAAAATCAATCATAGGTAATCCGTCATAGATAGTTTATATGATGTGTCTCTAAAAAGACTTGCTTTAATATCACTGAATGAATAAACCATTAGAACATCTTGTGGACTAAGCACTTTTATAAGACTTTCCATGTCCTAGATGGAAAAACACAAATCTCACTCATGATCGATAAGTGACTACAATTAGAATATTACATACATGTCATACGTACAAGAAATATCTTGAAAAATTCTCTGTGGAAATAGTAGTTTTTCTATCCATAGGAGAAATACTCTACTTGCTGCCTCAATTCAATAAACAGCATTAGTCAAGATCACTATAGATATTTTTCTATATGTTTCCAGTAAGGAACTAAATTCCAGTAACAAGACTGAAGATCATATATTGAGGAACTGCCAAAAAAAGTAATTTGATATATCCCAGTAAAATTACCACTCGCTTTGAACATCCATATGCAACATAAATAGGACACACAGAAAATTACATAAATGACTTACATGCAGATATTTCTCATTAAAGCATCCAGGTCTCAGTGCCCTTTAAGCCGACTGCTTTCAACAAATTTTGACTTTAGCAGAAAAGCAATAAAGATTCGGTGACTTGTCAGTATGTAAGGTTGTCATAGCAACAAACAGAATATGGAGTATAGATCTGTGTGGTCCATTTTGGAAATCGTTATTTTTTTTTAATCTGGAAAAACATTACATCAACGCAATGTACAATTCCATTTCCATTGTTCCAAAGGTCCCTTGCCTGTTTATTTTAGAAAACATTACTAATTCACTTGTAAGATATCTATTACTATATTGTCTTTATATTTTTTTTATACTGCTTTGCTTTATTTTTTTCATGTCTGGATAACATATTAATAGTTTCTTAAGTTCAATTTTTCCTGCTAACAAAAATGTAGTAGAGAGAATTGAGCGCTCACAGTGTTTAGAACACTCAATAAATTGTTTAAATGCTGCAGTCAATACCTATCAATACATGTAAAGAGTGTGACAGAGGGAGATCTTTCCCTCCGTCACTACAATGACTCCCCACAATCGCCGGTTCTTTTAGAAACCTAAGGTCTGACAATGATCTCAGATGTGCCATAGATCAAAGCCTAAAATAGATCGTTCAACATACACATCTACTGTATAAGGCACCCTGTCAGTATAAGGCTTCATTCACACGTCCTGTGACTCGTCCATGTTTTTTCTGTTTATTCTTGGACAGTAATTATAAAGTTTCATTGATATATACATGCATCTGTTAAGGGTGTGGCCTAGGACCCTGGCTATGTAGGCAGCAGGAGTCCAGAGCTCCCGGTCTGATGTCTGAAAAGCGACCCATAAAGCGACTGGAGGTCCACGCAAAGTATTTTATTTGGTTCAGAAGAGATCCCTGACCACCCTGGACCACTTTGATTCTACTATCAAGCTCCTTTTTCCAGGGAAAATTGAAGTTTAAATTTTCCAGAAGCCAATGGTGAGAGCAGTGGGGAAGCAGTGGAAGGATACCACTCTGTGCCATGGACTTTCCTGAGGAGAAAATTTTACGTGCAGTGATTATCTGACAAGAAGATAATTAAATTCATCATCCCCTGTTCTGAGGTACCTGTTTTTATTGTTTAAAAAGAGGCACAACCACGTTCTGTACTTTCAATCCCAGCGGGCCTGCAGTGTGACAGAGTGGAGCTGAAGGGCGGAGTGATACCACTCTCCACCGTGAGCTCCTTTGAAGAGAGGATCTGAAGACAAGTGTGGGCTCCCTCTCAGAGAAGACCACTGGGACTGGCTTCCCTAATCTTAAGGTACCCATTGCCACCCGTTATTCCAGGGCACACCCGGTTCCTGGTCCTCTAGAGTCGGCATCCAGAAGGCACGTCGGCCGGATCGTCTTCCGCGGCGTGTGAAAATTGTCCCGACAGCTGCATAAAATTATACTGCAGTGGGAATAACTTGGTGCAGCGGTTCACATCCCGGGAGGACTACCTATAACTAGCCCCTTAGACTGGTGTGCAGGTGACGCGCCAATTAGATCTACATCCGCAGCACGTGAAAATAGTCCCTGCAGCAATACCAGGACAAGCAGCACGGGTCCTGCTCTGAAGTGGTTACGGCTCCTGGTGCATTACTGCTGCTCCTTTCTACCTTTTGGGAGTACCCTGTTGAATCCTATTATATACTACACTGGGTTGGACTTCTTTATTGTAGACTCTACCAGTGGTGTGCTTGTATCACCTGGAAACATTTCTAAGGTGGGAAAACTCATATCTCATGAACAGGCTTTGTTACTAAGTCACAGAGGACCCTGCACATTGCTCAGTTAGGATCCCTTACACAAAGTCCTTCTTTCTATGCAGGAATAACTCTTCCTGAGGATACCTTGTCGGTGCAACATCTGGCTTTTAAAGGGACATTCACCAGCTTCTTTCTCCCTAACTAACCTTGTAGTAGTGCCTATAAAATTACAAGATCTAACTTGTTGGACTTTACAGTCACTTAAGTTACATGTATATTTGTATTATTTTTGTAACACTATGTTCCCAATAAAAGACAAATTTCTTTCTTAAATAAACTCCAAAAGAAAATTAACAAAATGAAATCCGGGGACCTTGTCCTGGTTGGAGACTTTAACATAATACCTGACAGCAGCTTGGATTCTACCTCATTGGTCAGGTACAAGGCCCCAGTACTAAAAAATTGGCTTATTCAAAATGAATACTACAACACATTTCGTTGCCTTAATGCGTCTTCAATGGAATACATCCGCTATTCGGATGTCCATATGACATCCTCACGAATTGATCTGATTCTTACAAATATTTTTACATTAACTAAGTTTCAAAGTATTAAAATCTTGAACAAGTCATTATCTGATCATTCCCTGGTCTTAGCACAATTCACAATAGGCCCATCCCCAGAAAATACCCGTCTCTGGAAAAACAACCCATCACTTTTTAAAATACCTGAGTTTAGACAAGAGATTGAAAATCATATTGCCAACTTCTTCAATGAAAACCAATCGGAGGAAATTGATATTTTTACACTATGGAACGTCCACAAGGCTGTATTACGGGGAAATCTCATCCAGGTTGACGCAATCAGACTTGGAGCAAATTGACCGCCACTTCTTGGAAGGGGAAATATTGTCCGTTATCAATAAATTAAAAACCCAAAAATCCCCGGGACTGGATGGTTTCTCCTCCGAATATTTCCGACCTTTTCTAAAGCCTTGATCCCACATATGAGAAAAAGGAAACGGTCTTAGGAGCGCAGGAAAGAAACTCAGACAAGAGATGGGTTTAAACCACAACGCATTTCGACGGAGGATCCATCTTCATCAGGTGGAAGTTTATTAATGACATAGGGGATGGGGTATTTAAATGGGAAGCAGCCAATCACAACAGTCAAAACAGTCACATGTTATGATAGTCACATGTTACGACAAGATGACATCATATATTATAATTAAAAAAAAAGAGATAAAAACAACTTATATAAAACGTGAGATAAAACAGCATGAGGCAAACAAGTTTTAAATGTATAAAATGTGCAAAAAGGAGCAATAAAATAATATAGATAAAAATGAATAAAATTATTAACAGGTTAGTAGACCAGTAAAAAGACCAATAAAAAAGCGAGAACCCATATTAATAATAAAAGCGTGTAAACAATAGCATCTAGGTAAAACGCACTGATGATAAAAAGGCAAACAAAGTTATCTGGTCACTTTATCTATAGTTAAATTCAGACCTTCGGGGGCAAGTGTGCCAAGCTTGAATACCCAAAAGCTTTCTCTATTGATTAAACTGTTGAAGCGATCAGCCACGGTATCAGGTATGTGGTCAATAATCGTTAGTTTCAAAGTTTTTGAATTTTTTTGATGCACAGTTAAAAAATGTTTAGAAAGGCTGTGCAGGAGAAAGCCATTTCGGATATTCTGTCGATGCTTGTTCAATCTAGCATGCATCGATTGTATGGTTCGACCTACGTACTGTATCGACAGAATATCCGAAATGGCTTTCTCCTCTTATTTCAAGATTAACTCTCACAAGTCGAAATTCTTGACCCTCAACATGACTAAAACAGAAATCGAGGAGCTAATGAGAAGTACTGAGTTTGCCTGGGAAGATAAAGGGTTAGTTTATCTTGGAATCACTTTAGCTAGTTCTATCCAAGCAACTGTCAAAGCAAATCTAAGTGGGATCCTTGCAACTTTCTCTCAGGATATTTCCTTTTTCAGGCAAATTGAACTCTCTATGTTTGGTAGGGTGATGGTTGTGAAATCCATCATTCTGCCCAAAATACTCTATTTTTTTCGGACGCTCCCGATCACTCTCCCATTTAAATCCATAAAAAATTTGCAAAACCTGCTAAAATCATTCGTGTGGAATGACAGGAGGCATAGGATGTCGGCAGAAACTCTATATAAACATACGAGCATGCCTAACTTACAGTTGTGGCCAAAAGTATTGACACCCCTGCAATTCCGTCAGATAATACTCAGTTTCTTCCTGAAAATGATTGCAAACACAAATTCTTTGGTATTATTATCTTCATTTAATTTGTCTTAAATGAAAAAACACAAAAAGAATTGTCCTAAAGCCAAATTGGATATAATTCCACACCAAACATAAAAAAAGAGGGTGGACAAAAGTATTGGCACTGTTCGAAAAATCATGTGATGCTTCTCTAATTTGTGTAATTAACAGCACCTGTAACTTATCTGTGGCACCTAACAGGTGTTGGCAATAACTAAATTACACTTGCAGCCAGTTGACATGGATTAAAGTTTACTCAACCTCTGTCCTGTGTCCTTGTGTGTACCACATTGAGCATGGAGAAAAGAAAGAAGAACAAAGAACTGTCTGAGGACTTGAGAAACCAAATTGTGAGGAAGCATGAGCAATCTCAAGGCTACAAGTCCATCTCCAAAGACCAGAATGTTCCTGTGTCTACCGTGCGCAGTATCAACAAGAAGTTTAAAGCCCATGGCACTTTTGCTAACCTCCCTAGATGTGGACGGAAAAGAAAAATTGACAAGAGATTTCAACGCAAGATTGTGCAGATGTTGGATAAAGATCCTCGACTAACATCCAAACAAGTTCAAGCTGCCCTGCAGTCCGAGGGTACAACAGTGTCAACCCATACTATATGTCGGCATCTGAATCAAAAGGGACTGTATGGTAGGAGACCCAGGAAGACCCCACTTCTTACCCCGAGACATAAAAAAGCCAGGCTGGAGTTTGCCAAAACTTACCTGAAAAAGCCTAAAACGTTTTGGAAAAATGTTCTCTGGTCAGATGAGACAAAAGTAGAGCTTTTTGGGCAAAGGCATCAACATAGAGTTTACAAGAGAAAAAAAGAGGCATTCAAAGAAAAGAACACGGTCCCTACAGTCAAACATGGCGGAGGTTCCCTGATGTTTTGGGCTTGCTTTGCTGCCTCTGGCACTGGACTGCTTGACCGTGTGCATGGCATTATGAAATCTGAAGACTACCAACAAATTTTGCAGCATAATGTAGGGCCCAGTGTGAGAAAGCTGGGTCTCCCTCAGAGGTCATGGGTCTTCCAGCAGGACAATGACCCAAAGCACACTTCAGAAAGCACTAGAAAATGGTTTGAGAGAAAGCACTGGAGATTTCTAAGGTGGCCAGCAATGAGTCCAGACCTGAATCCCATAGAACACCTGTAGAGAGATCTAAAAATGGCAGTTTGGAGAAGGCACCCTTCAAATATCAGGGACCTGGAGCAGTTTGCCAAAGAAGAATGGTCTAAAATTCCAGCAGAGCATTGTAAGAAACTCATTGATGGTTACCGGAAGCGGTTGGTTGCAGTTATTTTGGCTAAAGGTTGTGCAACCAAGTATTAGGTTGAGGGTGCCAATACTTTTGTCTGGCCCATTTTTGGAGTTTTGTGTGAAATGATCAATGTTTTTCTTTTTGCTTCATTCTCTTTTGTGTTTTTTCATTTAAGACAAATTAAATGAAGATAATAATACGAAAGACTTTGTGTTTGCAATCATTTTCAGGAAGAAACTGAGTATTATCTGACAGAATTGCAGGGGTGTCAATACTTTTGGCCACAACTGTATGTGCATACTACTCGGCCTTATTAATTAAGCAGAGCTGGTATTGGCTCAACAATAAACAAAAATTTCCAGCTTGGTTTTACCTGGAGAGAGACATAAGTAAATTTGGCTCTCTAAAAGAATTGCTTTTCTACTTCTTGTTTCAAGAGCCTAGATAGGCATCTTCCCATCCTATTTTCAGTCCCATCATTTCTGCATGGAGATCACTGATCAAACCATATAAAAAGTTGAACAGGCCTTGAGGTTTCCGCTTTGTGTAGTGGCTTTAATATTTCACTTCCCTCTCTCAGAAATCTGGAATAATTTAGGTATTAAAAAAGTAAAAAACATACACGATGGGTCTACTTTTCTCAAATTCAGCAAATTAAAAGCCAAATATAATATCCCTTCCTCTGAATTTATCCCTTTCTTAATGCTGAAAGATAAGGTACCAAAAATCCTATTAGGCAAAGCATTTAATTATGAAATTGTGTCTTCGCTGCTGAGCAGCCTAAATAATAAAAATAGAGCTTAAGGAATATATACTCCTGTTTCAACAGAGAGGATCTCACTTGCAAGAACATATATTTAAGGAGATGGGAGACTGACCTTGGGACGGTTGTTTCGATTGAGCAATGGGACATCGCCATAAAAAATACGTATAAATCTACCATATCAATGACTCTTCTCGAGTCTTATTTCAAACTACTTACCAGGTGGTATCTCATGCCTATCAGACTCTCCCACATTAACCAGGCCCACTCCCCTCATTGTTGGAGAGGATGCAGACAACAGGGGAATCTTTACCACATCTTTTGGTGTTGCCCGAAACTAAAACGTCTGTGGCTCCAGGTTTCTCGTCATATTGACTCCTTTACAGATAATTTTACCCTGACTCCCCAAAAAGCATTGCTTTCTTTGGACTTTGATCAATTACACCCGTCAGTGAGACAGGTAGTTATTCACATCCTTTTGGTAGTTAAAAATAACTTGGCTTACTTTTGGAAGAAGCCTGACTCTCCTAAATTTTCAGATATCCTAGACAAAGTCTACCAACATAATGCTATCGAATGGAGGTTTGCAGTTAGTTACAATAATATTCTCGCCTATACTAATAAGTGGAAGGTCTGGAACAGTAAATTTGGACGAGTTTAAATTTCTCTCATGTACCTCCTTAAGTGGTTGGACTAGACCGCCTTCTTGCATCTCCTCCTTAAAGGTTCAGTATTATTGTGCCTCTTATTGACATTAGTATTTTGTATACTTATTAATGCATGCTTTGTTACAAGGGTTCTCTATTTTTTATGACCCTTACCCTTCCTATGTACATTTACCCTTTCCTCCTCCCTTTTTCTTGTTCCCCTTCCCTATCCACCTCCTTGTTTTATAAAAACGTTAATAAAAATATTTAAATACAAAAAAAAGCTCGGATTAGAGTGTGCGGTCCGTGAGACTCAGAGTAAGTCCTATTCTCATCCATGTTTCCAAATAAGATTCAGCCATTAAAGTCTATTGTGAATCATGAGGCACAAATGTAAATCCAAAGTCTTCCGATTTGCTTCTATTTTGCATCCATGCCTTAGGCTAGGTTCACATTAGCGCACCGGGGCTCTGCGGAGGGCAGCGTACTTCCTCCTTGAAGCTCCGCCCACTTCTGCACTTCTTCCGCTTAGGTCCGCCTACTTCTGCGTGCATACTGTATAGTTATTTTTAACATTGGGCATGCAGGACATGCGGATGTATGCGGATGCTTTGTTTTGATGCGCCCGCCGACCGCATGGAAGCGCAACAAGTTGCGTTTTGCGCAGACAGCGGGCATGTCAAAACGACGCATCAGCATACATCCACATACATCTGCATGTCCTGCGTACCCAATGTTAAAGATAGGTACCCAGGACACATACAGAAGTTGGAGGACATAAACGGAAGAAGTACAGAAGTGGGCGGAGCTTCAGGAAGGAAGTATGCAGCCCTCCGTAGAGCCCCAGTACGCTAATGTGAAACCAGCCTTACAGATCTGTGATAAACTTGAATCAAAGTATGTGACCTTCTAGGGTCATTCATTTTGCTTAGAAGCAAGCACAACTTCAGTGAAAAAAATGGAAGAGAAATAAAGCCTAAGCAACTAGGGTAAAACTAGGATGATACCTGCAAAAAAAACTGTCTGCTTCTCTCAGATGGTTACATTTGCACAATGTGTGAATTCAGCCTAACGCTGACAGGCCTGATAATGCTCTGTGCTACATAAGTAGCACATAATATTATACATAGCATTAAAGGATTGCTTATTGAAGTCAACATGTGGTACTAATAAATATTGCAAAAAAAATGTCAGTAAGATGTCCTTGCACTTCTGTATTTGATCCAAGACTCACCACTGATGCACACCCTAGTGCTAAACGACTCTTGATCTTGGCTGTTGTACTGCCATTGTGTTTAATGAGGGATGCAAGAAAAACAAAGATTTTGACCACTTCTTTTTCTCTATTGTTGATCTTCATGAAGACTTTCTTGTTGCTACTAATAATGAGATTGGTGTTCTTGATGTTCAGGCACTGTCCCATCTTCTTGCTTTTTTCTCTCACCTTCAGGTTTAGCTTCTTCATGTCCTTCTCATTCACTGCCAGCAGTTGAAGACAAAAGGAGAGATGATGTTTAATTATCTTGTGCCTTTTTTGATCTTGAACCATTCTGTAACTCCATACATAATGTCGTGATCGTCGTAGAGTGACTTGATTAAACTAATCAGGTGTGCTGTCATTCCTACCTCACTCAGTGGTTCCCAAACCTTATCATGCTCAACTTAGTCAAAAGCCTTGGTATAATTAATGAAGCACGGGTAGAGCGTCTTCTGGTACTCGTCTTTTCTATGATCCACCTCAGGTTTGAGATGTTATTATGGCTCGCTCTGCCCTTACAAAATCCAATTTGGACATCAGGAAGTTCTCTCTCACAGATTTTTCCTAAGCACTTCTTAATGATGTTTAGAAGAACATTGCTGCCATTGGTAATCAGGGCAAATTCCCTGGCATTGAATTTCTTTAGCAGTAGAATGAAAACTGATCTTTCCCAGTGCTTTGGTCATGTGCAAGACCCTCAGATTTCCTATCACTGTGTTGTTAGAGCAGCTTTTAGGATTTGTTTGAGTATTTCTTCAGGGGTACCATTATATCATCAGTACCCAAACCACTTCACTCTCCAATAGGTCTGGTTGAGGTCCCTCTTCGCCACTTTGCCCCTCATGACAATGAGTACTGGTGCTGGCATATAGTTCCTTTGTGTATTCTTTCAATATCTTCTTGATGACCTGCTGGTTGCTAGTTTCATTCCTATCATGGTCTTTGATGGTTCTTTGACGTGATAAGAATGGCATCTTCACTTGTTTCACCATGGGAAATAATTTGCTAATATGACTAATACTTCTAATGTAGTAAATAATTCCATGATGTGATTATTTCATGGGTTCATGCATCAGGGATTCAGGAATTGGTCCTTATCTTTTCAGGCTCATCTTTGGAAGTCAGCATTGAGTCGCCTAGTCTCATTCATCCTGCCTTAAGCCTTGCTTTCTCTTCCCTTATTAATGATCTTGCGTGTGTTTGCAGTTAACTAATTCCCACAATATATTAGCTTCTTGTATGGCATATGCCTTTCAGCAGTTTCAGTTGTAGTTCACTTGATCTTTGCCCATAAATAAAAGTATATCATTATTAATCCCGCACATAAAATAAAAATTAAAAATGATAAAAAAAGTATACCCAAAAAAAACAGCAAAAACTACAGCTCATTACACAAAACGCATGTCCATAGATACTAGCTGTTGCATCAGTCACAAGTACTTCTTTCAGAAACAACTTCTTGCACTGTCCTTCCATACATTGGCACTGTGTCTGATGAAGGTCCAGCTGTATGGACCGAAACCTCTAGGTGGATTTAGATTATATTAAATTTACATATCTGCAACATTAGAGTGCCGATTTATTCATTTTACCATAATTAAAAATATGTAATTATTTATCCTGCAAATAAAATTAATAAAAAATTATCAAAATCTGTGTAGACCTCAAAATGGTACCGATAAAAACTATTGCTTGCTACACAAAAACATAGAGCTCTGTAGGTCAGAAAAATGAAAGGTTATGACTTTCAGAATAACATACAAGAAAAGAAGATTTTGTATAAATTATTTTTCTTGTGTAAAAGTAAAAAAGGGTAGATGAAAAAAAAACACTGCCTATTGGGTATCACTGTAATCATCTTGACCTGTACAATAAAATGGTATCTTTACTTATCCCACATGACGAATGTAAGAACAAAATAGAAAAAACGTGTCCATAATTGCAGTATTTCAGTGGGTTTTTTTCACTCCCCTTATAAAAAATGGAATAAAAAAATTACCAAAAAGTCATATGTACCCAAAAATGGTACCAATGAAAACTATATCAGTACAATGTCAAACTTATGACACTCAGAATATGGCAATAGAAAACAAAATTATTTTTTTAGTTATCAGTGTTTCTAATGTAATAATAAAATAAGAAGGAAGAGGAGTATGCCGATTTAAAAAAATTATTAATAAATATACCCAATAGATCATAACTGTAGACAATACAAACAAAAAATAAAGTGCCCAAGGATGATATTAGGGGACCACCGGTGCTGTACACCCACCAAGAGTACACAGAAAGCGATTGTTTAATAAGGTAGATACTAACGGTGCTTATGACATAATAGTCTCAGAGAATAGATATATAAACAACGCTTACCAGTAGACGGTGGGGGGTTGGGCATCACCGGACTAGATCCAGAAAACCCCAATGCACGTTTCGCTTCTTATTCACATGCTTTCTAATGTATAAAAGCAAAAAAAAAAAACAAATTCTGGCAGGTAATGCCCCTTCCACTTCCTTTTAATATCCCCTGGGTGTGTCACTGGATGCCAGTGCAAGTCATCAATGAAAAGAGTTGGGGAGGCATTGCTTTCTGAGATGTTTTGAAAGGTTTTTGTGATGCCCAGATGACTTTCCAACTTTTTTGGGAACCTATATTTCCTGGAAGCCTCCCACATGTTACAGGAAAGTGGTCTAACATGAAATAAATTCTACTGGATCGTTTAAATCAAAGGTTTCAGGCACAGAATTGTTACTGATCACAAATCTTGTAGATCATTTTACATGCAAGAATTAGATGGGCAATTACTGGTTGAAGGTGATGCTCGGAGACAGATCTGACAATAAGCTTAAACTACAGACAAGTGGTCTGGTTTTCCTAGCTGCATTATGATATTAAACTTAGTAGTAAAGAAAGAACTATTGACTGATTTTACAGTAAACATTTCCACTTAGACCACAGGAAATGGATAATGGTAGATAAAAGAACAGAGGCTGCTGCCAATTCACTCCTGTATGTCAATGGAGATGCCTTCTGTAGTATGCAGAGCTCTTGAGACTGATTCATCCATAGATTGTGTTGTTGTAAATGGATTTGTCACTAAAATTCAAATCCTATGTCAAAAAAAGGAGTTTAGTCCCTACCCAGAGATCCTAAAATGTAAATAGCCATGAGATAATTCTCTTGTCTCGTATCTTTTAAGGCGCTCTCTTCAATAAGGTTTTTTGAGCACAACTGAAAATTAGACAAATATTTAGTAATATAAATTGGGACTGTATAAAAATGAATATGATACAAAAAACTAGATGAAGAATGTAAGTCTAAGTAGCTTATACTTTTAAAGGGTTATTCCTGTCTTCATAAATGGAAATTGTTGGATATTTCATGTAAAGCCATTCATTTTTGCAATTTACAGATTGTTAAACATGTCAGCCGTTCTTCAGATATTCACACTTTTTTTTAAAATTGTTTACAGTTTGTTGCCTTGGATATTGCTCACCGCTGCTAAACAGCATGCACAGTGCTTACAAGTTCTCTACTATTGAGCATGTAAGCACTGTTTTGAAGCTGTCCAAGATCACTGAAATTTGCTGTTACTAATTCTGGCCAGCTTCAGTAAATGCTAGACAGGAGTGCTGGTCGGTCTCCTAAGTATCGAGCTGTAAACAAAAGAAAAGAGTTGAAGTGGTTGGGCCACCTTTTGGAGAAAATTTTTTTTATTACTTATATACATCTATTTTGGGATAAAAATCATTTTTGCTATATGGTTTCAATACAAATCTTGCACAGTTTGGGTTTTACAGGTTCTATGGTTTCCTTGACATTCAATTTTACTGTAGTCTGTGGCCATAAATCAGCTGAAGAAAGCTAAGAAAAAGAAGGATAACGGAGTTACAGATTTTTTTGTTTGACTGATGGATCCTCAGGTAAAAAGGACGACCACTTTCAGTTGCTAGAGCAGCTTTCCTCACAGACCGACCAGCCTTTTTGTGCATACAATGGATGCTGGTGGAGGAGCAGTGACCAGACCTGTCCATCAAGCTCCTCCAATAGAAAACATCTCACATGAGAAAACTGCTTTTCTAGTGCATGAGGCTGATGGACAGGACTGGTCACTGCTCCTCCAAGAGCAGCCATTGTATGGACAGAAGTGCTGGTCAGTTTGTCTTAACAGGAATATATTTTACTCTTTTATCTGTCTTTTGCTGAGCTCTTCTCAGCTGTGTGAATGTGAACGGAAGCAAAGAGTCTGTAAAAGCCAAATGGTGCAAAATTTGTAACCCAATTGCAAAAATTATTTTTACTCCCAAATACATGCAATTAAAGATGACCTGTCAAAGGTGGCCAGTTTTGCTCTTGTTTATTCTCACTGTTCCCCTGATTAATTTCTCTTTTTTTCTCTTTAAATCCGCCACACGGTTCCAGAGATATGAGCTTTTTTATTTGGTGCTAATTTTTATGGCCATTACCAAGAGGGCGTAGCTTACAGGATTCTCTGTAGGGGTGTCTTTAGTCAGCTCTGCATTATTATTTCCTGAGCAACGCTCCCTTGTAAAGACCACAAAATTAGCACTAGATAAAAAGGCCCATATCTCTTGAACTGTATGGCAGATTTATAAAGAACAGAACAAAACCAGAATACTCAGGATACTCAGATGAGCAGCAGGAAAAAAATAAGAGCAATAACTGTCCACCTTTGACCACTTTAAAGAGGACCTATCATCAGGATTTTATGGCATGTATGTAAAAGTGCCTTAATGCTAAGTAAATCTGATCTGGCGTGTCACTCTTCAGGAAAAACCTTACCCCTTAGATCCCAGTCTTAGCCTCTCACCCAGCCAAATCAGATCTCATACTTTGCACTGACGAGGGGCCAATACCCCGAAACATTGTCTCTGCAAATTGAGATTCTGATTTGGCTTTTATCCTAAGTCATATTGTAAGGCTTGTTAAAGGGTTGATATTGACTTGTAGAATTGCTGATCCCAATAGGTGGCACTAGAGTTTAAGTCCTCTTCCTCTCTAAAGAGACAATTTGCATATTACCTTTCTGGTAGAATCTTATTTAACTGTTTTAGAGAAACCCATAGATGAAATTGTATGCTAATAACTTGCAAATGAAGTGGGTGGTCATAACTCTCAGGTCTCCTGTCCTCCCTATTCCTCACCCACCACCTGCCTCCTGTCTCTGACTGACAGGTCACTCATATTTCAGAGACAAGAGGCAGGCAAAGGGCAGGGAAAAATTAACTCATTACCATACAATTTCTTCTATGGATTTCTCTAAAACAGCTAATTGAATTTCTACAAGAAAGGTGAGGATTTGCTCAACATTAACGTACCTTTCCATATGTGCCATTAGCTTGGGGTATACTGTAAAATCCTGATGACAGGTTCTCTTTAAATAACTACAAATGATCCCCAGAGATGGCCAACCCCTTTAATATCTTAAAAACAACTGCAATTTAATAAACAGTGAATTTTAAAATTGCTTGTTTTTACAAGCACTGTCCAATAATATCCATCTATGAAGATTAGTATTACCTTTATGCATTATTTGCAGTATATTTTTTATTTTTAGTTCAGGATATTTGTGTTTTTTGCTTTTTGTTTTCTCTGGTTAATGGTCATGTGTTAATATGCACTTACATTGTGCATACACATTAACTTACTTTTCTCAGTTCAGATTTGTTTTTTATTCATTTCACTGTGCATTCAGTGCATATATGGGTGTGACCGCCCTCTTTCTGAGCTGGGAAAGCCATCCAGTCTGGCCTAAGCTGTTACTAGTGGTTCAGCCGCTCGACCCTTATTCACATTCACGCCACTTGGCAAGTGAAAAGGTTTTAAATACTAGAGTAGGGACTGTCCCACAAGGGTTGCCGTGACGTGGCGGGATGGCTTGTACATTATTTTGATCAAAATTATGTTTACTAAATACCCTTATTATTAGTATTACCTTTATGCATTATTTGCAGTATATTTTTTATTTTTAGTTCAGGATATTTGTGTTTTTTGCTTTTTGTTATCTATAAAGATGGGAATATTCCTTTGTGGAGACACAGCATTGTATCTTAACCAAATGACTATTTTTAGCAAACCAAGAAGAATAGGCTGTTATCTACATGTTGGCTTTTGAATTTAAGCATTTCTTTCTGGTTGGTCAAGAAAGCAAACTTTTGTTTGCATAAGCCTGTAATATTGACTAATATTTCATATAACATATTGTGCTCTTATCCTTGATGAGTAGTGATGTTTACTGAAATGCTAATTATGCCAGATAGTTTGGTTACTTTGAAAACAAAGGAGGAAAAAACTGTGCAAATAGATAAAATAATCAAGTAATGCTACTTTATCTAATCTCCATTCTTACCCTTTATGTAAATACTGGAAGAAGGGCACTTGTTAAGTATAAAAATAGGTTACATGCCCCTGTATAGAGACTGAGAGAGAGGGAGAGCCTGAGATTCAGCCAAGACATTCACACATCCAGGGAACGCTAGAGGACTGCCACCAATACATCATGGCTCCATTATGAGGGACACATATCTATCATTCTACAGGAAACAACCTAGGGGAGCTCGGTCCTGGTTGGAAGAATACAGATCTGCTCTATTGACCATCTCTGAACAATGGATACGTTTGGAGAAAGCCAGGATTGGGACTGCCAGTCACCTGGCTCCATGGAGATGTTTGGAGAAGCCAGGTTGTGACCCTCAGGTCAATTGGCCTTGTACCTCAATCGACTGTCATCTTCCTAAGCTTGTCGTTACCTCCTCTCTGTGTGCATGCCACAGGTAGGGTAGGTGACCCTGGGGCTCTGAAGTGACTGCTGCCATTATCCCAGCGATTCAGCAGAAGGGTGAAACTCTGTAACGTGCACCATCTTGGGGTATTTTACTGGGACTATTCTACATGTTATCTGCCTGTTTTGTGGTTCAATAAAGTATTGCCACATTGTTTTATGCTCACCCTGTGTTGTCTGAATAGCGTTATGCCCACGTTAAAGAGAATGCGGGCGTTCATCGGGATAATCCATGCGGTTTCGGCTAGCGTACCCTGGGCACCCGCTGACCTCTCATGTATCCACATCCTTCAAGCAAGATAGCAAGAAAAATAGGTCTTTATCAAAGTGAATCATCAGCCATAGGTAGCTACCCTGGAGGTAATGTCAGACCCTTTCTAAAGCCTCAACGTATGACCAGAGACACCAATCTGTACATATAGTACCTCTATTTCGGAGTTACTACCTACTAATACCGAGTACTGATCTGGTTGACAGTGTGATATGCCTCTTTTGAAACTTTTGGAAAGCACAGATTCTACTTTGGTACACATGCTTAAAGGTATGTACCTATACATGAATAAACTATTATGGGTTCTAGCTGAGCATAGCAAATAGCTCAATACCTGAGAGTAAAGCCACATTCGGTATTTGGTTAGTATTTTACATCAGTATTTGTAAGCCAAAACCAGGAGTGGGTGAAAAATACAGAACTGGTGACATGTTTCTATAGATTTTCCTCTGGTCCACTCCTGATTTTGTCTTACAAATAGTGATGTCAAATTCCTACCAAATACTGAACATGTGAATGTGGCCTAAGAAGTACAAAGTGTGCTATTTTATCAATTAGGAGAGGCATCTACCTGGCTCACCATTGTGTTTGGTTTCTGCGTACTGGAAGAATTATGTTAACCCCTTAATGACAGCCAATACGTCTTTTTACTGACCTGAGATATAAGAGAATAGCATCCCCATACAGGTGACAATCCCGCAGCTGATAGCTGTACACTATAGCTGACAACTTTCTGTATCACAAATGATTAGTGTTGGCACCATCCAGATCTGTTTAACCCCTTAGTTGCTGCTGTCAAAATTGACTACACCTAATAAATGGTTAATAGATTGTGGGAGCTTCTGCTTTAATCTAATTGACACACCGAGATCATGATTGTGTGGTCCTGATGTTTACCATAGCAGTTCATGGCCAAATAGCGGCCTTAAGGCCCTGTCACACATAGCAATCTCACTAGTGAGATCGCTGCTGAGTCACAAGTTTTGTGACACAACAGTGATCTTCACCAGCGAGATCGCTATGTGTAACAGCGATCAGCGACCGCCCCCCCTGCCGGTATCGCTGATCGCTCTTGGAAACCTCTGGACATTTCTTTTGTCGCTGATCTCCCGCTGGCCAGCACGCATCGCTGTGTGTGACAGGCGGGAGACCAGCGATCATCGATAAAATAATTAAAAAAAAAATAAAAAATATTACTATTCTCACCTTCCGACGTCCCGCGCAGCATTCCCGCCTCTCTCCACGCTCCGGTCCCAGTGATCCTTTGCAAGAATGACCGCGAGACTTCGCGATCCAGCGAGAACGGACGTCATCGCAGTAATTCTCGCAAAGGATTACTGGGACCGGAGCGTGGAGAGAGGCGGGAATGCTGCGCGGGACGTCGGAAGGTAAGAATAACAATATTTTTTATTTTAATTCTATTTTTGACATGAATCAGCGCTGAACACAGCGATGCCGCACGCGCGGCGTCGCTGTGCTAATCGCTGGTGAAGCTGTCTGTGTGACAGCTCACCAGCGATCACATAGCAATTTACCAGCGATCCTGACATGTTGATATCGTTGTCGGGATCGCTGGTAAGTCACTTAGTGTGATGGGGCCTTTAGAGTCTCACGGCTATAGCGGTCAGTTCAGAAGTTAGCGACATTTAGGTGGTAAACAAACACTTTTTCATTCCTGCTATACCACTTTGCATTAATTCCTGAAAATCATCTGAAGGGTTAATAAACTATTTGACAGCAGTTTTCAATATGTCGAGGGGTGCTGTTTTTAAAATGGTATCACATTTGGGGTCTTCTAATATATACAATAGCACCCCAAAAGTCACTTCAAACTTGGATAGAACCCTCAAAAAAATAAATTTTGTAAATTTCCTTGAAAAAATGAAAAATTGCTGCTACATTTTTAAACCTCCTAAAAGGCTAATAAAATAAATTAGCATTTTAAAAATGGTGCTGATGTAAAGCAGACATGTGGGAAATGTTATTTATTAATGTTTTTGTGTGATATGACTATCTGGATTAAAGGGATAATCGTTCAACTTTTGAAAAATTTTTTACATTTTTGTCAAATTTCTGAAACTTTTTATAAATAAACACAAAACTTATCGACCTAAATTTACCATTATCATAAACTATAATGTGCCACGAGAAAACATTCTCAAAATCAATGGGATTTGTTGAAGCGTTCCAGAGTTATACCCACATAAAGTGACATTGGTCAGAATTTAAAAAACTGGCTCCATCACTAAGTGGTTAAACAAGGACATAATTAGAAGAACCCATCATTTATACTGATTTCTTCATCTTTCATTAGGAATTTCTATATGAAATGTTGCAGCTTTACTATAACAGTTGTCATTTGTGCTGCCTCATCTGGTAGGAAGTTGTGCTGAAATACAACAGTGAGATTGCTAATGAGCTCTTATATCTGAGTCAGAGCATGAGTCAGAGTTTTAATTAAATGGTAATGGTTGGGATTGCCATAAATTAAGATTTCGGTTTGATATGTATACAGTAAAAAAAATACTGCTCCATCAATTAAAGCGCTGTATTCCTGTAAGCCGACAAATTAAACACTCTGAACCATAAAGGACACTTCTTTCAGGCATACTATACAAGTGGCCTGTTTTTGTAGATAACTCCCAGAATGAATGCATGTCTGGGATTGCACAATTCAAGTGGCGTTTGTGCATGGTATCTTACAATAAGTAGGACGCATGCTCTCCTGAGAACTGCTGGAATTGTAAGGGAGCTATCCAAGTGCTGAATTATTACATCTCATTAACTACTTCGGACTGTACGGAAAAGCAAAAGTACCCCTTTAAAATCTAAATTGAGTACTTACTATGCCTTGTACACTCTGCCAGAAGCTGTATGAATAGATAAAAAAAGGAACTTAAATAAGGAAGCAAAATATACATGAGTCTTGTTTAAAAATGCTGCAACTAGAGTTGAGCGACTTTTGCTTTTTTAGGGTCGCGTTTCGTTTCGTGAAACCCGACTTTTCCAAAAGTCGGGTCGAGCAAGATCGTCCGATTATAGGGAAAAGTCGGGGTCGTCCCGAAACACGAAACCCAATGTAAGTCAATGGGGAATAAAAGTCGGCAGTGAGAGGAGGACAGGAAACACACCTACAGTGCCCATTTGAATGCCAAAAGCATCAATTCTTCTTACTTAAGCTTGTCAACCTTAATTAACTTCATAATACAAGTTACGCACTGAAAAATGGGGGTTATTTGGCTAAAGTTGTGGGGGGGGAGGGCTGGCTGCAGGTTTTCATGTGCCCTGGGCGAAAGAGCGCCCCTTTAACACATACCACAACTCATCATGCTCCGATACGGCAGATAAATAGCGGTATAGTACAATGAAAAATACCTCACTTTTTACATCTCATGACGAGGCCCATCTATTTCTCCATACAAAATCATTGGTCCCATATAATGTTTGAAACAGTATATGATGAGCTCCACATAATGCTACAGTATATGTTGGTCCCCATGGATGAAGCTCCACTGTCTTATGGGCCCAAATAATGCTCCAAACATAATGGGCCCCATTTCTAATGCTCTAGTGTATAATGGGCCCTGTAAATGCTGCTCCAGTGTCTGATGTCCACCTTTGGAATGTTCCAGTGTATGGTGGGCCCCATCTATCATTCTCCAGAGTATAGTGCTCCCCAAAAATTGCTGTCCCAACATAGAAAACAATCAAATAAGTCTCCTCGCTAGGGAATCCCTGTACTTGTCTGGACAGGTGCTGTAGCTTGCTTAACAGCTCGCCAGCCGTTCTCACGCCCAGTATGGATTGCACGTGATTGCACAAAGGTTAGAAAGGGTACCGTATCCCTGGATAACATGTATGGATAGCGTACACATTCAAAATATATGTCTATACAGCATGAGGCAGGCTCAGACGGTGTTAGGCCCAGTATGGATTGCACGTCATTGCACAAAGGTTAGAAGGGGTACCGTATCCCCGGATAACATGTATGGATAGCGTACACATTCAAAATATATGTCTATACAGCATGAGGCAGGCTCAGACGGTGTTAGGCCCAGTATGGATTGCACGTCATTGCACAAAGGTTAGAAAGGGTACCGTATCCCTGGATAACATGTATGGATAGCGTACACATTCAAAATATATGTCTATACAGCATGAGGCAGGCTCAGACGGTGTTAGGTCCAGTATGGATTGCACGTCATTGCACAAAGGTTAGAAGGGGTACCGTATCCCCGGATAACATGTATGGATAGCGTACACATTCAAAATATATGTCTATACAGCATGAGGCAGGCTCAGACGGTGTTAGGCCCAGTATGGATTGCACGTCATTGCACAAAGGTTAGAAGGGGTACCGTATCCCCGGATAACATGTATGGATAGCGTACACATTCAAAATATATGTCTATACAGCATGAGGCAGGCTCAGACGGTGTTAGGCCCAGTATGGATTGCACGTCATTGCACAAAGGTTAGAAGGGGTACCGTATCCCCGGATAACATGTATGGATAGCGTACACATTCAAAATATATGTCTATACAGCATGAGGCAGGCTCAGACGGTGTTAGGCCCAGTATGGATTGCACGTCATTGCACAAAGGTTAGAAAGGGTACCGTATCCCTGGATAACATGTATGGATAGCGTACACATTCAAAATATATGTCTATACAGCATGAGGCAGGCTCAGACGGTGTTAGGCCCAGTATGGATTGCACGTCATTGCACAAAGGTTAGAAGGGGTACCGTATCCCCGGATAACATGTATGGATAGCGTACACATTCAAAATAT
The DNA here is from genome assembly GCF_039654945.1 of Dendrobates tinctorius. NCBI lineage: Eukaryota > Metazoa > Chordata > Amphibia > Anura > Dendrobatidae > Dendrobates > Dendrobates tinctorius. The sequence goes on along the minus strand of NW_027361673.1, from coordinate 27,384,843 downwards.
ATGTCTATACAGCATGAGGCAGGCTCAGACGGTGTTAGGCCCAGTATGGATTGCACGTCATTGCAGAAAGGTTAGAAGGGGTACCGTATCCCCGGATAACATGTATGGATAGCGTACACATTCAAAATATATGTCTATACAGCATGAGGCAGGCTCAGACGGTGTTAGGCCCAGTATGGATTGCACGTCATTGCACAAAGGTTAGAAGGGGTACCGTATCCCCGGATAACATGTATGGATAGCGTACACATTCAAAATATATGTCTATACAGCATGAGGCAGGCTCAGACGGTGTTAGGCCCAGTATGGATTGCACGTCATTGCACAAAGGTTAGAAGGGGTACCGTATCCCCGGATAACATGTATGGATAGCGTACACATTCAAAATATATGTCTATACAGCATGAGGCAGGCTCAGACGGTGTTAGGCCCAGTATGGATTGCACGTGATTGCACAAAGGTTAGAAAGGGTACCGTATCCCTGGATAACATGTATGGATAGCGTACACATTCAAAATATATGTCTATACAGCATGAGGCAGGCTCAGACGGTGTTAGGCCCAGTATGGATTGCACGTCATTGCACAAAGGTTAGAAGGGGTACCGTATCCCCGGATAACATGTATGGATAGCGTACACATTCAAAATATATGTCTATACAGCATGAGGCAGGCTCAGATGGTGTTAGGCCCAGTATGGATTGCACGTCATTGCACAAAGGTTAGAAGGGGTACCGTATCCCCGGATAACATGTATGGATAGCGTACACATTCAAAATATATGTCTATACAGCATGAGGCAGGCTCAGACGGTGTTAGGCCCAGTATGGATTGCACGTCATTGCACAAAGGTTAGAAGGGGTACCGTATCCCCGGATAACATGTATGGATAGCGTACACATTCAAAATATATGTCTATACAGCATGAGGCAGGCTCAGACGGTGTTAGGCCCAGTATGGATTGCACGTCATTGCACAAAGGTTAGAAAGGGTACCGTATCCCCGGATAACATGTATGGATAGCGTACACATTCAAAATATATGTCTATACAGCATGAGGCAGGCTCAGACGGTGTTAGGCCCAGTATGGATTGCACGTCATTGCAGAAAGGTTAGAAGGGGTACCGTATCCCCGGATAACATGTATGGATAGCGTACACATTCAAAATATATGTCTATACAGCATGAGGCAGGCTCAGACGGTGTTAGGCCCAGTATGGATTGCACGTCATTGCACAAAGGTTAGAAGGGGTACCGTATCCCCGGATAACATGTATGGATAGCGTACACATTCAAAATATATGTCTATACAGCATGAGGCAGGCTCAGACGGTGTTAGGCCCAGTATGGATTGCACGTCATTGCACAAAGGTTAGAAGGGGTACCGTATCCCCGGATAACATGTATGGATAGCGTACACATTCAAAATATATGTCTATACAGCATGAGGCAGGCTCAGACGGTGTTAGGCCCAGTATGGATTGCACGTGATTGCACAAAGGTTAGAAAGGGTACCGTATCCCTGGATAACATGTATGGATAGCGTACACATTCAAAATATATGTCTATACAGCATGAGGCAGGCTCAGACGGTGTTAGGCCCAGTATGGATTGCACGTCATTGCACAAAGGTTAGAAGGGGTACCGTATCCCCGGATAACATGTATGGATAGCGTACACATTCAAAATATATGTCTATACAGCATGAGGCAGGCTCAGACGGTGTTAGGCCCAGTATGGATTGCACGTCATTGCACAAAGGTTAGAAGGGGTACCGTATCCCCGGATAACATGTATGGATAGCGTACACATTCAAAATATATGTCTATACAGCATGAGGCAGGCTCAGACGGTGTTAGGCCCAGTATGGATTGCACGTCATTGCAGAAAGGTTAGAAGGGGTACCGTATCCCCGGATAACATGTATGGATAGCGTACACATTCAAAATATATGTCTATACAGCATGAGGCAGGCTCAGACGGTGTTAGGCCCAGTATGGATTGCACGTCATTGCACAAAGGTTAGAAAGGGTACCGTATCCCCGGATAACATGTATGGATAGCGTACACATTCAAAATATATGTCTATACAGCATGAGGCAGGCTCAGACGGTGTTAGGCCCAGTATGGATTGCACGTCATTGCACAAAGGTTAGAAGGGGTACCGTATCCCCGGATAACATGTATGGATAGCGTACACATTCAAAATATATGTCTATACATCAGGAGGCAGGCTCAGACAGTGTCAGGCACAGTATGGATTTGACGGCCCAGATAATACAGCGGAGGAGCAGGGAGAGGTAAAGATTGCAAATGCTGGGGCCCTGGCCAAGCAAGGGGGGCACACTCGTGGGCGTCGGTACTGGCACTGGGCCCCTCATAGTACAGCGGTGTGTCTGACGGCGGGTGTGCACCACCACCGTCAGAGACACTTGATTGCACTATGAGGGACCCTGTGCCAGTGCCCGCGCCCAAGAGTCGGCCTACCCACCTGTCCAGGGCAACGGCTCTCGCACGGTGTCGTGCGCTAGGTGGTGACCCCGGCCATGGGGGGGGAGGCAGCACAGTTAGGGAGTTTTAGAAAGTGGCATATGTTGATGTTGGACATTCAACTGATGCAAAAGGCGAAATAGGTGAAGTACCAGGAAGAGGTGGACCAAAGCAAGCCATTTTTCTGTCACCCTATGTGTCATCAGGGGAAGGTGGGACAAAATCCTTGGAAACCCATGCATGGTTCATTTTAATGAAGGTTAGATCATCCACATTTTGGGTTGACAGACGGGTCCTTTTTTCTGTCAGGATTGATCCAGTTGCACTGAAGACTCTTTCCGATAGCACTTGCAGCTGGGCAAGCGAGCTCCTGTAAGGCATATTGGGCCAATTCAGGCCAGGTGTCCAGTTTAGCGGCCCAATAGTCAAAGGGGAATGACCTGTGTGGGAGAACATCGATATGGGAGGAAAAGTAGTTTGTAACCATAGTTGACAAATGCTGTCTCCTGTCACTTTCCATCGATGCAGTATTACCAGTTGTGTGAGCGGTATTTGAAAAATCAGTCCACAACATTGTCATGAAACCCCTGTCTCCAACGCCACTTCTGCTGTGTGCACCACGAACACCTCTGCCAAGCTGCCCCCGGCCCGTACGGCTCGTGGGAGAACCATCACCGCTGCTGTGTGCTGGGAATGCCTCAAGCAACCGATTTACCAGAGTTGCTTGTTTATTAGCCAATATTAGGTCAAGGTTCTCCTGTGGCATGATGTTTTGTAATTTGCCTTTATAGCGTGGATCCAGGATGCTGGCCAACCAGTAGACGTCATCGTTCATCATTTTGGCAATGCGGGGGTCCCTTTTTAGGATCCGCAAGGCATAATCTGACATGTGGGCCAATGTTCCCGGTGTCAATGATGCACTGCGAGTGCTAGGTGGAGGAGCACTTTCTGGCAAATCCACATCCCTCCAGTCACGCACAAACCCTGTACCAGACCTTGCCACGCCAACATTTTCACTTGCCCCACGAGATGCATCCTCCTCCCCTAAGTAATCATCCCCATCATCCTCCTCCTCCTCCTCTTCTTCCTCCACCTCGTCCAGGAGAGGTCCCTGAGCAGACAATGGCTGAATGTCATCAAGGATTCCCTCCTCCTCTTCCTCCTCATCAACATTGGCTGCAGACGCCTGCTCCTTAAGGTGCGTCAAAGTTTGCATGAGCAGACGCATAAGTGGGATGCTCATGCTTAGGATGGCGTCGTCTGCGCTTACCAGCCGTGTGCATTCCTCAAAACACTGAAGGACTTTACAAAGGTCTTTCAGCTTCGACCACTGCACGCCTGTCAACTCCATGTCTGCTCTCAAAGTGCCTGGCCGTGTATCCTCCCACAAATGCATTATGGCCTGCCTCTGCTCGCACAGCCGCTCCACCATGTGCAGGGTGGAGTTCCACCTTGTTGCAATGTCGATAATGAGGCGGTGGTTGGGAAGGTGGAGCAATCGCTGCAGCTTCTGCATACGAATGGAGTGTACAGGCGACCGGCGGATGTGCGCGCACAGTCTTCGCACCTTCTGGAGCAGGGCTGTTAACTCCGGATAATTTTTGAGGAAGCACTGCACCACCAGGTTCAAGGTGTGAGCCAAGCAAGGTATATGGCTGAGTTTTGAAAGGGCTATGGCTGCCACAAAATTACGGCCGTTATCACTAACTACCTTGCCTGCCTCAAGATGTACACTGCCCAGCCATGACTCAGTTTGTCGCTTCAAGTACTCGGCCAGCACCTCGGCGGTGTGTCTGTTGCCCAAACACATCATCTGCAACACAGCCTGCTGACGCTTTCCACTAGCTGCTCGATAGGGGGACACATCGTGTGCAACAGTGGCAGCTGCAGATGGAGTGCTCGTACGACTGCGCTCTGTGGACGAGCTGTCGCTTCTGGAGGAGGAGGAGGAGGGTCGAACGCCTACAGCCAACTGTTTCCTACCGTGGGCTAGGCAGCACTGTCCCACCACCGCTGCCCCCTGTGGACCCTGCATCCACCACATTAACCCAGTGCGCAGTGATGGACACGTAACGGCCCTGGCCATGCCGACTGGACCATGCATCAGTTGTGAGGTGCACCTTTCCGCTCACTGACTGCTTGAGTGCATGGACAATGCGGTCTTTCACATGATGGTGGAGGGCTGGGATGGCTTTGCGAGAGAAGAAGTGGCGACTGGGTAGGTCATAGCGTGGTACTGCATAGGCCATGAGTTCGCGGAAAGCTGTGCTTTCCACCAACCGAAAGGGCATCATCTCAAACGAGATTAGTTTGGCAATGTGGGAGTTCAAACCCAGTGTACGCGGATGAGAGACTGAGTACTTTCTTGACCTACTCATAGTGTCTGGGAGGGTGAGCTGGACTTGAGAGCTGCATATGGTGGAAGTAGCGGTGGACAGGGCGGACTGAGAGAGGGTTGATGATGGTGATGGAGTTGGTGTTCTTTCTGATGGCCTAGAATCAGTCTTTCGTTGATATAACAGTGGGATTCCCTGACTGCTGTGGCCTTGCAACGACACCTCAACATTTGCTGCTGTGCTAACCGGTGTGCTTACAGTGGGGGAAACAATGTAGCGTTGCTGACTACCTTCGTTGTGATCAGTTGCACATGTGGCACTTGAGGTTTGGTGTTGTGTCCACGCTTGCAAGTGCATGCTGGTTAAATGTCTAAGCATGCAACTGGTATTCAAATTTTTCAGATTTTTCCCTCGGCTAAAGGTCTTTGCGCACTTCTTACAGATAACCTTGGCCTGATCATGAGGATTTTGTTCAAAAAACTGCCACACTGCACTCTTCCTACTTTGGCAGACATTTTGCGGCCTAGCACGCTGTGATCTTTTGACCCTCTGGACAAGCTGTCCAGCAACTCTTTTGATGTTTGGAACCTGTCTTTGGAGTGCTCCGGGCCTGCCAGATAACAACTGTTGCAATGTCGATGTCTGCTGTGGATGCTCCTCATCTGAGCTATTGGAAGCAGCACCCTCTTCCCCCAATGGATGCCAATCTGGGTCAACAACTGGGTCATCCATCACCTCCTTTTCTATGTCATGTGCACCTTTCTCTGTGTCACCGTGTATGGTGGTATAGTGTGCGGGAAGGGGCACCTGAGTCTCATCAGGGTCAAAATCTGGCTCTGTACACTGCGAGGACAATGTAGTGCTCTGAGTGAATGTTCCAGCAGAATCATCCATCAGCGGCTGTGCATCAGTGCACTCCATGTCAGATTCATCTTGGCCTGGGTAATTCACCATTTGACTTGATAATCCAGGCATGGTATGTGAAAACAGCTCCATGGAGTAATCAGTAGTATGGCCTGCGTCATCCTTCAATCTTGGTTGGGGTGAAGGACACAAGGAAAGGTGTGGTTCATGAACATGAGCCTCCAATGACGACTCAGTGCTTTTACTTTTTACAACTGAAGAAGAGGAGGCGATAGAGCTGGAGGCTGAGTCAGCAATGTAAGACAAAACTTTTTCCTGATGCTCTGCCTTTAAAAGCGGTTTGCCAACTCCTAGAAAACTAAGCGTTCGAGGCCTTATGTAGACAGACGATGACGCAGGGTCAGCACCTCCTGCATTTGGTCCTATTTTGCTCTTGCCACTACCATCAGATCCACCACCAACACCATCATTACCAGCTGCCAACCCCCGCCCAATTCCACGGCCTCTTCCACCAGCCTTCCTGATTTTTGGTAGAAATGTAGACAAAATCCAACAAACTATATAGTAATGTAAAACAAGGTACAAGGTGTCTATAGGACAGGGGAGTTTTAGAATTTCTGCACACACTTGTGGACAGTGGACACTTGTGGATTGTGTGAGGCCCACTGATATCTGAGCGCTATGTGACACGCTCGATGGCACAGCTGCCTGTGACCAAAGTGACGAGAGGATAACGGAGATTTTGAATCTCTGCGTACACTTTTGGACACTGGACACTTGTGGATTGTGTGCGGCCCACTGATATCTGAGCGCTATGTGACATGCTCGATGGCACAGCTGCCTGTGACCAAAGTGACGAGAGGATAATGGAGATTTTGAATCTCTGCGTACACTTGTGGACAGTGGACACTTGTGGATTGTGTGCGGCCCACTGATATCTGAGCGCTATGTGACACGCTCGATGGCACAGCTGCCTGTGACCAAAGTGACGAGAGGATAATGGAGATTTTGAATCTCTGCGTACACTTGTGGACAGTGGACACTTGTGGATTGTGTGCGGCCCACTGATATCTGAGCGCTATGTGACACGCTCGATGGCACAGCTGCCTGTGACCAAAGTGACGAGAGGATAATGGAGATTTTGAATCTCTGCGTACACTTTTGGACACTGGACACTTGTGGATTGTTTGCGGCCCACTGATATCTGAGCGCTATGTGACACGCTCGATGGCACAGCTGCCTGTGACCAAAGTGACGAGAGGATAATGGAGATTTTGAATCTCTGCGTACACTTTTGGACACTGGACACTTGTGGATTGTGTGCGGCCCACTGATATCTGAGCGCTATGTGACACGCTCGATGGCACAGCTGCCTGTGACCAAAGTGACGAGAGGATAATGGAGATTTTGAATCTCTGAGTACACTTGTGGACAGTGGACACTTGTGGATTGTGAGCGGCCCACTGATATCTGAGCGCTATGTGACACGCTCGATGGCACAGCTGCCTGTGACCAAAGTGACGAGAGGATAATGGAGATTTTGAATCTCTGCGTACACTTGTGGACAGTGGACACTTGTGGATTGTGTGCGGCCCACTGATATCTGAGCGCTATGTGACACGCTCGATGGCACAGCTGCCTGTGACCAAAGTGACGAGAGGATAATGGAGATTTTGAATCTCTGCGTACACTTTTGGACACTGGACACTTGTGGATTGTGTGCGGCCCACTGATATCTGAGCGCTATGTGACACGCTCGATGGCACAGCTGCCTGTGACCAAAGTGACGAGAGGATAATGGAGATTTTGAATCTCTGCGTACACTTTTGGACACTGGACACTTGTGGATTGTGTGCGGCCCACTGATATCTGAGCGCTATGTGACACGCTCGATGGCACAGCTGCCTGTGACCAAAGTGACGAGAGGATAATGGAGATTTTGAATCTCTGCGTACACTTGTGGACAGTGGACACTTGTGGATTGTATGCGGCCCACTGATATCTGAGCGCTATGTGACACGCTCGATGGCACAGCTGCCTGTGACCAAAGTGAAGAGAGGATAATGGAGATTTTGAATCTCTGCGTACACTTTTGGACACTGGACACTTGTGGATTGTGTGCGGCCCACTGATATCTGAGCGCTATGTGACACGCTCGATGGCACAGCTGCCTGTGACCAAAGTGACGAGAGGATAATGGAGATTTTGAATCTCTGCGTACACTTGTGGACACTGGACACTTGTGGATTGTGTGCGGCCCACTGATATCTGAGCGCTATGTGACACGCTCGATGGCACAGCTGCCTGTGACCAAAGTGACGAGAGGATAATGGAGATTTTGAATCTCTGCGTACACTTGTGGACAGTGGACACTTGTGGATTGTGTGCGGCCCACTGATATCTGAGCGCTATGTGACACGCTCGATGGCACAGCTGCCTGTGACCAAAGTGACGAGAGGATAATGGAGATTTTGAAACTCTGCGTACACTTTTGGACACTGGACACTTGTGGATTGTGTGCGGCCCACTGATATCTGAGCGCTATGTGACACGCTCGATGGCACAGCTGCCTGTGACCAAAGTGACGAGAGGATAATGGAGATTTTGAATCTCTGCGTACACTTTTGGACACTGGACACTTGTGGATTGTGTGCGGCCCACTGATATCTGAGCGCTATGTGACACGCTCGATGGCACAGCTGCCTGTGACCAAAGTGACGAGAGGATAAGGGAGATTGGATTGCTTTTAAAAAAGCAGTTTGCGGAGCAGTGGGTAAATAGCAATGCCAGCGTGTCATGAAGCCTTAGAAGGCAGCCCAACAACCAAAACCACTGATACACCACAATATAGCCTCCCCTTGCACTGCACACACAGTGACTGGTGTGTTGTGCAGGCCAAATCGCTAGCAGCAGAAGCAGTTTTTTTGTCTTCTTCCCTGCCTAACGCTCTCCCTACAGAATCAGCAGCAACCTCTCCCTATACTAAGATCGGCAGAAGTAAGATGGCGGTCGGCGTGCACGCCCTTTTATACCCCCTGTGACGCCCACCAAAGCAAGCCAATCACTTGCATGCCCTTCTGAAAGATGGTGGTGACCCGTGCCTATGTCATCACGTTGCCCACAGTGTCCGTGGATCCTGATTGGCTGAAAAAGAGCGCAAAACAAACTTTTGAAACGCGACTTTGGCGCGTAAGTCGCCGACCTCGTGGCCGACTTCATCCTAGGGTCGGGTTTCGTTTCATGAAACCCGACTTTGCCAAAAGTCGGCGACTTTTGAATTTTTTCGACCCGTTTCGCTCAACTCTAGCTGCAACGTTAAAAACAACTATAAGAGAGAGAGAAAACGAAATATAGAATTCTTATGTCAGTACTATTACTACTGTTATCCCTACAGAGAGAACACTGTACAGTGCTATAGAATGGTGCAAGCACGTACATACGTTTTTCAATTTCATAGTAATAAGCTCATCATATAATTCAGCTAACTGATCAACACTCAATGTAATGTTTAGAATTGAAAAGAAGTGAACTGAGAAACCTAACAAAGCCTGGAACATACTGAATTTATTACAGATAGATAAGTGAAGAGACGTGTTGCTAGTTTAAAATTACATTGGAATTTACTTGCAACTCACAGCAATGAGCCCACAAACAATGTTCAGAATTATAATGCCTCCAACTGACTCTTAAAGGGAATCTGTCACCAGGATTTTGCTATCTAATCTGAGAGCAGCATAATGTAGAGATTTCAGAGATGTATCACTTACTGGACTGCTTAGTGTATTGTTTTTAATAAAATCATTGCTTTATCAGCAGGAGATTATCACTAGAGCACTAGTAGCAAAGCCCTGCCCCCACCACTGATTGATAGCTTTTCGCTTATGTTCTGCATATGTGCAGTGTACACAGCAAGCTACCAATCAGTGGTTTGGGGGTGGGGCTATGCAGAGCTCAGGATTCAGAGAACTGGTAGCAGATTAAGCAGTTTTTAAATAAAACTGCAGCAACCAGTAAAGTAAGTGATAGATTACTGGAATCAAGGTCTCTGCTGCTCTGCTCTTTTTTTTTGTTTCTCCATTACATATTTTTGTTTAGGTGATTATGTGAGGGTTATTTTATTAAAGGGCTTTTCCTACTAAAGCAAGTTGCCACTTACTTTTATTCAAACAGGCACTGCAGAACCCCACTATCTCTGGAGGTCCAAGACCTGAGGTTCCCAACAGTGGGACCTCCAGCAATCAGCAAGTTGTTACCTATGTGAATAGGTGATAACTAGCTTTTTTGGGAAAACACATTCAGTGTAAGGGTATGTGCACATGCTGTGGATTCTGCTGCGGATCCGCAGCAGATTTGGCCCTGCGGATCCGCAGCAGTTCCGCAGACAGTGTACAGTACAATGTTAGCCACTGGAATTTCAAATCCGCAGTGCACATGCTGCAGATTTTTCTGCGCGGTTTTGCTGCGGTTTTAAATCCTTAGCACGTCAATTCTTTCTGCGGATTCCGTGTTCCATTGTCAATCCACAGGGGAAAACGGCTGGCAAATCCGTAGGAAAACCACAGGTCACTTTAACTGCAAATCCGCTCTGAAAAATCCGCAGGTGAATCCGCAGCGTGTGCACGCGGCCTAAATTATTATGAAAGCAATATGATTATCCTGAATTTTTTCTGTGCATCTTATTATAAAATGGCTACTAATTAGTTAGCTGAAATATTTATTAAAAGCTCTGTAGTCCACTCTTCAAAATGCTGCAGTTTCTTCTACATACTGACAACTGAGTGACCTAATCATCTGGGCTTACTTATAGTGCAAAACTCTCACTAAAGCTGCAGACTTTAAAGGGAATCTGTCACCCCATTTTGGCCTATCAGCTGCCGGCGACGCTAACAGGGGCTTATCTACAGCTTTCTGTAATGCTGTAGATAAGCCCCTGATGCAACCTGAAAGATAAGAAAAAAATAGTTAGATTATACTCATCCTGGTATTCGGTCCGGTCCAATGGGTGTCGCCGTCCCATCCAGCGTCTCCCATCTTCATACGATGATGTCCTCCTCCTTGCTACTCCCTTGGCTCCTGTGCAGGCGTACTTTATCTGCCCTGTTGAGGGCAGATTAAAGTACTGCAGTGCGCAGGTGCGGGACCTCTCTGACCTTTCCCGGCGCCTGCACACTGCAGTACTTTACTCTGCCCTCAGCAGAGCAGATAAAGTACGCCTGCGCAGGAGCCAAGGGAGAAGCAAGGAGGAGGACATCATCGTATGAAGATGGGAGGCGCCGGACCGGACCGTGACAATCACCGCACCTGACTCCGCCTCCGGTGAGTATAATCTAACGTGCTTTTCTTATCCTTCAAGTTACATTGGGGGCTTATCTACAGCATTACAGAATGCTGTAGATAAGCCACTGATGGTGGTGGCTGCAGCTTATAGGGCTAAAATGGGGTGACAGATTCCCTTTAAAGGGAATCCGTCCGTAGGATCAACCCTCCAAAACCGTCTATACGGGCATGTAGATCACAGGAAGCTGAATATAATCATTTATTTCTGCAATCCAATGTATTATTCCAGAGAAATCCACATTTTTCTTAAATGTACTGTATTTTTCGGATTATAAGATGCACTTTTCCCCCCAAATTTTGGGAGAATTGGGGGATGCATCTTATAATGCAGATATACTGTAACTTACTGGCCTTGGTGGAGCAGGGTCCCAGGGTCGCTTCTGGAGGAGGAATGAGTGGAGTGTTGCTGCAGGCCGCAGGCTGGAATGAAGGGGTGTTCGGATGTGCAAAGCTGAGGGTATTCGGTGGTGCTGGGGCTCCGCCGACATTTTGTGAAAGCCCGGAACCCCAGCACTTCTATGAGTTACGATGCGTTGGACTCTGGGAAAATGGATGCCGGGGCCGACGTATGCACAGATGGAGATCTCGGCACCAAGATCTCAGGAGATGAGATCTCGGTGCTGAGATGTCATCTCCCAAGACCTTGGTGCTGAGATCTCCATCTTTAGGCTGCCTTGCTCGCACCTGCCTTTTCAGCTTTGCCACATAATCTTTTTTTCTCATGATACCATCTATTTTGTGAAGTGCACCAGCCTCTCCTGCAGCAAAACAACCCCACAACATGAAGCGGCCTCCTCCTTGTTTCACAGTTAGGATGGTGTTCTTAGGCTTCCAAGCTTCTCCCTGTTTCCTCCAAATGTAACGACAGTCATTATGCCCAAAAAGTAAAATTTTAGATTCATCAGACCACAGGACATGTCTCCAAAAATTAAGGTCTTGGTTCATGTGTGCATTTGCAAACATTAATCTGGCTTTTTTTATGTTTCTTTTGGTGTAATGGCTTCTTCCTGGCAGAGTGGCCTTTCAGCCCATTTGATACCAGTATTTGTTTCACTGTGGATATTGACACAATCTTACCAGCTTCCGCCATCATCTTCACAAGGTCTTTTGCTTTTGTCCTTGAGTTGATATGCATATGTCAGACCAAAACACATTCATCTCTGGAACACAAAATCCATCTACTTCCTGAGCGGTATGATAGCTGGACATTCCCATCTTGTTTATACTTGCATATAGTTGTTTGTACAGATAAATGAGGCACCTCCAGGTATCTTGAAATTGTACCCAAAAATGAGCCAGACTTGTGCAAGTCCACAATTCTCTTCCTGATACCTTGGCTGATTTCTTTAGACTTTCCTATGATACTACAGAAAGAAGCAGTGTATTTCACGTGTGCATTAAAATGCATCCACAGGTGTGTCTCTAATTAACTCAGAAGCTTCCAAACCCATGACATCATCATATGGGCAGTCCAGAATTGTTTAAAGGCATAGTAATTTTAGTGTATGTAAACTTTTGACTTTGCTCTAAGCAATAAAAATGCTTTAAAACATTCTCTCTCTCTCATTATTCTGACATTTGGCAAATATTAATAATTATGGTAATCCTAACTGACCTAAAATGGGAAAAGTTTATTCTGATTTCATTTCAGATATTGACAAAAACATGCATATGTGTCTTTTTATATAATGTATGTAAACTTCTGGTTTCAACTGTATAGTCTTGTTAAAAAAGATTCGGTATAGCTTGTATTCTGTTCATTGAATCCCTGGTGTATGTATACATATGATTGCAATGGGAGGTTCTTCTGAAAGATTGACAGCTATCTCAGCACGTACAGTCATACAGTGAAGACTGAATTGGACCGCCCACTGGATTCATTTACACAAAAGACCAGGGATTTCACTTTATTAAATGCCCGATTTATTGAAACTTTTCCCACAAAAATGTATATTAATCTCCTCCTGCTGTATCACAATCTGCCTACAGAACAGATGCCATTTTTAACATGACAGGTTCCCTTTATAATCTTTTTCCATGAAAAATCAATATAGTCCCTCCTGCTTCTAACCCTTGATTGAAACATAAAAAAGCTCGACACCAGTCCCTCAGATCTATACTCATGGACACTGCCTGATCTTCACATGTGGTTATCAAGGTACCTGGTTGCTGACCATACAGCAATTTTCAGTGCCTTTATGACTGTCACAGATTATATAAAGTGAATGTTGTATACGGTCCCCTGAGCAGACAAATAGATTACATGATGTGGCATAAAATGTTAATGTGGTAGAAATGTGGTGACTACCGAGAATAAAGACGACACTTCAACAACTAAAAACTAGTAAGAACCATCTAATCTTATATTGGTCTTTTTATTTTAAGTGTGTCACCTTGATAAAATGTGGATTTGAACATTGCTAAATATTAATAGATGAAGAGCATATCAGAGTAATGTTTCTATTTCTCCATCTACATATATTTTATTATATAGATAATCCTTTAAATCTTCATGTTGTAATACTGTATTATAATCTTACTGACAGAGTATCATATTATAACTAATGGGTTTATAACCTAAAATAATACATATGGATTTTTTGCAAATTATATATATTGTTCCAAGCTCTGATTGGTTTTCCCATTTAAAGGGGTTTTCACTATTACAACAGTAGATTTATATACTTGCTATTTGCATACTTGCGATCACGTGCCGACTAGTCTCATTTGGGTTTTCTCAATGGGAGAGAATTAAAAGAAGTGCAAGAGTCTAGTTGGCATGTGTCTGAAGTGTATGATCGACCAATCACACGGGGCATCCCGAGGAATACACACACTGTCACAATTCCACAGTGTGCAGTGACATAGTGACTGTAGTCTTTGTTTCTTAAACCGGACACCCCCTATAATTCAGTTGTTGGAAAGCAACAATATGCACCTTAATAGCTTTCAGCAGCTTTCAAGCTCTACTCATCCACATCTTATTTTTTATTTAAGATTTTTTTTAGTATGACTTCTCTAAAATAGCTTTCCTTTTTTATCTACTTTTTAATGCTAAATCCAATGATTGTGGTTTTTTTCATTTGTATAAGAAATTACATTTTCTATGATCATGACATGACAAAGCATGACTGCTCATGCACTATTATAATCTATAAGAAATTACCAAAGTCAAGGAACAAAACAATAGATGCAGATTTTACAGTGAATGTAACAGTACAATGCACGTAAAATTAATAATCTGAGAAGATATATTATTCACTTCAAAGCTCAATTTGGTTCTTCTGGCTTGATAGCTTTTGTAAAGTGAGACCCTTACTGAAATCAATACTCCTATCATTTCACAAAATTACTGTAGTTTGCACAGAAAACTAGCCATAAATCAACATCATACACCCAGCCTGAAGACTTGGCTTTTTACTAGTAGAATTTCAATATCGTTTTATTAAAAAAAAAAAGAAAAGAAAAGGAGAACATAGATGAGCAATTCACATTAGAGTAGGTTGAATCTTGATTTTTCCCAAATTAACAAAGAATTCCATAATTACAATAATATCTGAACAAATATAATTGAAGATATCAATATGTTAAAAAGAGCCAAATTGCTATAAACAGGTTTTGGGACCAGGAGCAAACACCTAATTATCGCAAAATGGCCGTTGTCCATGTTTTATATTGTGCCTCCCTGCTGTTTTTTTTTATTTTTTTTTAAAATAAAGTCATGACATTTTTATGACTAATGAGAGCTACAACTTTCCTACTTGCTTGGTTTATAGATAGGGATGGGAGAACCGAAAAGGTAAAGTTCGGAGTCCATACCGGACACCTAGTGTTCATGCATGGACCCCACACACAGACTTCTCCTAGTTGGGTTCGGCAGCCCAAACAAAGCTTGTTGAAAGGCTGCAGCATAGCCAATAATCAAGGTTTTCCCGGTGTGGGCACGTCCGGCTCCATCACAGCCATGATTTTGATTGGTTGGCGCAATATGTAAAAAAAATTAAAAAAAAACAAAAAAAAGGCTTGGGGTCCCCTCTATTTTTGATAAAAAGCACATGTAAAACAGACAGCTGAGGGCTGCAGTCCCTTAGCTGTCTGATTTATCTTGGTTGGCTATCAAAAATAGAGGGGCCTCCACCCAGTTTTTTTTAACCACTTACTGTCAGCTGATGGAATAGTACGTCAGCTGGCAGTATTCCCCCGCTTTGAGGTTGGCTCCGGTGGTGAGCCCACCTCAAAGCCGCGACATGTCAGCTATTTTAAACAGCTGACATGTGCCCGCAATAGATGCAAGTGGAATCGCGATCCGCCCGCGCCTATTAACTAGTTAAATCCCGCTGTCAAACGCTGACAGCGTTCCGGCGCATGGCCGGAAATACTCGCATCGCTGACCCCCGTCATGTGATCGGAGGTCAGCGATGTGCTTCCATAACAACCTGAGGTGTCCTCGAGACCTCTATGGTTGTTAATAGCAGATTAAAAAAATAAAACATAAAAGTTTAAATCATCCCCTTTCGCCCCAATCAAAATAAAACAATAAAAAAATCAAACCTACACACATTTGGTATCACCACGTTCAGAATCACCCAATCTATCAATAAAAAAAAGATTAATCTGATCGCTAAACGGCGTAGTGAGAAGAAAAATCAAAACGCCAGAATTATGTTTTTTTGGTCGCCAAGACATTGCATTAAAATGCAATAACGGGCGATCAAAAGAACGTATCTGCACAAACGTGGTATCATTAAAAACATCAGCTTGGCACGCAAGAAAGAAGCCTGCACTCAACCCGAGGTCACAAAAAATGGAGACGCTACAGGTCTTGGAAAATGGTACAATTTTTTTTTTTTTAGCAAACTATGGAATTTTTTTTCACCACAGGTAAAAGAGAACCAAGACACGTTTGGTGTCTATGAGCTCGTAATGACCTGGAAAATCATAATGTCAGGTCAGTTTTAGCATTTAGTGAACCTAGCAAAAAAGCCAATCAAAAAAACCAGTGTGGGATTGCACTTTTTTTGCAATTTCACCACACTTGGAATTTTTTTCCTGTTTTCAAGTACACTACATGGTAAAATCAATGGTGTCATTCAAAAGTACAACTCTTCCCATAAAAAATAAGCCCTCACATAGCCATATTGACGGAAAAGTAAAAAAGTTATGGATCTGGAAAGAAGGGGACCGAAAAACGAAAACTAAAAAAGCATCGGTCATGAAAGGGATAAATTATTTTAAAAAATAATTTTAAAACAGCATGGGGTCCCCGCTCTTTTTGATAACTAGCCAAAGTAAAGCAGACGCTTGGGGCTGATATTCTCAGGCTAGGAAGGTCCATGGATATTTGGTCCTCCTGAGCCTAAAAATAGTAGCCCGCAGTCACCCCAGAAAAGATGCATCCATTAGATGCACCAATTCAAGAGCTTTGCCTGGCTCTTCCTGCTGCCCTGGTGTGTTGGCAAGCAGGGTAAAATTTTGGGGTTCATGTCAGCTGTGCAATGTCAGCTGACATCAAGCCCAAGGGTTAGCAATGGGGTGGCGTCTATCAGACACCCCCATTACTAACCCCTTAGTCAAAAGTAATAAACACACACAAAAAGAAGTGACAGAGAAGCGTGCTTTGGAGTAGGTGGAGGGGGCTGTGATGTGCTTCTGGTTAGTACATGGTACTTTTTTCTATATTTCCTATGGTCTCTAAATGTTCTGTTCCTCAGATTATTATAGTCGGGGTAATCATGTATAGTACTGTTCAGTGATTAATCATTTAATTCATCAATGGATATCTATGCAGATCAATATATGATATTATTATTAGTCTTTCACGAGTTGATTAACATTTGTATTCCATATGTTGCTGTGCATATTTATATCTATTTAAGGCACAATGAACTTTTTTATTATATTCATTTGATGATTGGATAATTTTGGGTACAGCCATAAAATCCATATTGTGTCAAATTTACATACATATTTTTTTCTTTATTTTTTCATCATCACATTTTTGCATAGTGCACTTTATTATGGCTTCATAATTCATCATTTATTATATTTAAAACTTTAGTTGTTTTTTCACTGTCTTATTTTCAATATTTTATCATTATTAAGATTGTATTTATTTTTACACAAAGTACTTTACATTAATTTATACAATAATGATCAGTATAAATATGTACAATAAATAGAATTATGATGCTATACCATGTTATATACCGGCCATTTGAATTTTACTGTCATTTCTGAGATTAGTATTTACTCATTGCACATCCGTCCCCCTCATTTTATTCTTGCCACCCACTTTTCCCCTTCCTCCCTTTTTTTATCATGTTTTTTCTCTTATGCATCTTGTATGTTCTTTGTCTTTTAATCTGAAGTAATAAAGAAAAATATATATTTTACAATCTCATGTCTTGCCTAATTTTTGGATACAGGTTACATATCGCAGTTCAGCACCCCTGAAGTCATTGGGGATAACCATACTGGCAGCATTCATTTTATGGTCTGTTTTGTATATTGCTACAAATACACATTTCTAGTTTTCTTTACATTTTTTTTTCATTTTTTGGGCAAATTATATTTCACTATATAAGCATCTATTTTGTATCTACCAGTAAATATTTTTATAGGCGAAGGTTGAGTGGGAAACATTTTCTGTCCATACAATTAAGTTGAAAACAGTACTTTTTATTTTGTTATGTACAGTATTAATCAGCTTTCCCCTTTGCCTTGTCCTTCAAACTGCACACCCCAGCTCTTACCACCTCCCACATCTCCAACTCAAACATATTTCCATAATCCGTCCTTTCCTCAACCCTGAATCTACTAAAATATTAGTACATGCCCTCATCATCTCCCCCCCCTCAACTACTGCAATACTCTGCTCTATGGCCTCCCTACTAAACACTCTTGCACCACTCCAGTCCGTCCTTAACTCTGCTGCCCAACTAATCCATGTCTCCATCACTACTCCTCTGCTTCTTCCCTCTGCAAATCCCTACACTGGTTTAAAATTCCACAGAAAATCCAGTTCAATCTACTATCACTGACCTACAAGGTTAAGGGCCTGTCACACTAAGCGATATCGCTAGCAATATCGCTATAACGTCACTGGTTTTTGTGACGTTATAGTGATATTGCTAGCGATATCGCTATGTCTGATACTTACCTCCGACCGCTCCCCCACTGGTTATCGCTGATCGCGCGAGAACGTCCTGGACCATTTCTCGTCGTCAGCTTCCTGCTGGGGCTTCCTGCTGTGGAGACGAGCGACGCGTGGACGCGGGCTGGAGGACATCAGGATTGCCTCGTCTGACAGGTAAGTAGCGACCCCCGACCCCTGCGATGTTGCTGGTGAGATTTGCCTGTGTGGCAGCTCACTAGCGACCACTTAGCGATGCACCAGCGATCCTGACCGCGTCATATCGCTGGTTGGGATCGCTGGTGCATCGCTAAGTTTGACAGTACCTTTATCCATAATCTGTCCCCTCCATATATCTCTGATCTAGTCTTCCGATACCTACCCATGCATACTCTCCATTGCTCCTTAGACCTGATTCTCTCCACTGAACTCATACATTCCTCACCTAATGGCCTCCAAGACTTCCCCTGAGTATCCCCCATCCTTTGGCATTCCATGCCCTAACATGTCAGATTATCCACCACATTCATAACCTTCAGATGCAACTTGAAAACCCATCTTTTCAAGGAAACCTACAGCGTGCAATGATCCCGCTGTCACATCACCACCACCAGTGCTGCTGCAACCCCCAGCATACTGTCTCCTTCCCCATTACCTTGTTGACTGTAAATCTGTAAAGGCAGGATTCTCTCTCCCTTTGTTCCAGCCTGTCATTGTTAGTCTATTCATTGTATTCTGTATCTGTATCTTGTTTGTAACCCCTTCTCATGTACAGAACCATGGAATCAATGGTTCTCTACAATAAATAATGATAATAATAATGAAAAATTATATATTTTCATTATTTGCATGCTAGCAGGCAATAGTAATATTAAATAAAAGTATAGATAAGCACATTTTTTCCAATGGACACTCTCCACAGGATTTTTTTGTATCAGTTGTCAAGTTTGTTTTATTTCTTTCTATTAAAAAAAGTGTTAGAAATGTTTGTGGAAGTTTTAAATAGACAAACCCATTACCAAATACAAGTCTGCAAACCAGTCGTTTGTATGTTGAAACAGCCTGCAAGCTGATATTTAAGATTAGGACCACCCCACATTTCTACTGAAGAAAAACAGGGAGAACATTTTAGTGCTTGCTCTTATCACATCCCCTTCTAACAGTACCAGATTATTTGTCAAACTTGCTATGTTTTGGATATTTTCTGTTTGAATATATACATCAAACCCTATGTTAATGGTTAATACCTTACTTGCATCATCTGTTTGGCTAATAGATTACATTACATTTTTCCCCTAAGGTTGATATGAGCATAAGATAAGTCAACATTAGGTGTGTGTGTGTATATATATATATATATATATATCTACTATATAATCGTCCAATTCTGTCTGTCTGTAACGGAAATCCCGCGTCACTGATTGGCTGCGTCCGTCCGCGACCAATCAGCGACAGGCGCAGTCTGGCCGCGAATCCTGCATCGCTGATTGGTCGCACCCAGCCGACCACGACAAATCAGCGACAGGTGCAGTCAAGCCGCGAATCCCGCATCGCTGCCTGGTCACGCCCAGCTGGGCGTGACTTATCAGCGACAGGTGCAGTCCACCCGCAAATTGCCACGGGATTTGAACCAAGCTTTTCTGATTGGTCGCCGGGTGTGACCAATCATTGATATTGGCGCGGATGCAGTCAAGCCGCGAATCCCGCATCGCTGATTGGTTGTGTGCGCATCACTGATAAATCTTCAGAAATAAACTACATACATATGCCAGAATACCCGATGCGTTAGAATCAGGCCAACATCTAGTGTATATATATATATATATATATATATATATATATAGTTAGGTCCATATATATTTCATGTTAAGGACCTGAAACTCCTAAACCCTTCATCCAGTTTTAATGTGGATACCCTCAAATGAAAGCTGAAAGTCTGTACTTCAACTACATCTGAATTGTTTTGTTTAAAATTCATTGTAGTAATATCTAGAACCAAAATTAGAAAAATGTTGTCTCTGTCCAAATATATATGGACCTAACTGTATATATATATATAGATACAGTGGGGAAAAAAAGTATTTAGTCAGTCAGCAATAGTGCAAGTTCCACCACTTAAAAAGATGTGAGGCGTCTGTAATTTACATCATAGGTAGACCTCAACTATGGGAGACAAAGTGAGAAAAAAAAATCCAGAAAATCACATTGACTGTTTTTTTTTTCATTTTATTTGCATATTATGGTGGAAAATAAGTATTTGGTCAGAAACAAGCAATCAAGATTTCTGGCTCTCACAGACCTGTAACTTCTTCTTTAAGAGTCTCCTCTTTCCTCCACTCATTACCTGTAGTAATGGCACCTGTTTAAACTTGTTATCAGTATAAAAAGACACCTGTGCACACCCTCAAACAGTCTGACTCCAAACTCCACTATGGTGAAGACCAAAGAGCTGTCAAAGGACACCAGAAACAAAATTGTAGCCCTGCACCAGGCTGGGAAGACTGAATCTGCAATAGCCAACCAGCTTGGAGTGAAGAAATCAACTGTGGGAGCAATAATTAGAAAATGGAAGACATACAAGACCACTGATAATCTCCCTCGATCTGGTGCTCCACGCAAAATCCCACCCCGTGGGGTCAGAATGATCACAAGAACGGTGAGCAAAAATCCCAGAACCACGCGGGGGGACCTAGTGAATGAACTGCAGAGAGCTGGGACCAATGTAACAAGGCCTACCATAAGTAACACACTACGCCACCATGGACTCAGATCCTGCAGTGCCAGACGTGTCCCACTGCTTAAGCCTGTACATGTCCGGGCCCGTCTGAAGTTTGCTAGAGAGCATTTGGATGATCCAGAGGAGTTTTGGGAGACTGTCCTATGGTCTGATGAAACCAAACTGGAACTGTTTGGTAGAAACACAACTTGTCGTGTTTGGAGGAAAAAGAATACTGAGTTGCATCCATCAAACACCATACCTACTGTAAAGCATGGTGGTGGAAACATCATGCTTTGGGGCTGTTTCTCTGCAATGGGGCCAGGACGACTGATCCGGGTACATGAAAGAATGAATGGGGCCATGTATCGTGAGATTTTGAGTGCAAACCTCCTTCCATCAGCAAGGGCATTGAAGATGAAACGTGGCTGGGTCTTTCAACATGACAATGATCCAAAGCACACCGCCAGGGCAACGAAGGAGTGGCTTCGTAAGAAGCATTTCAAGGTCCTGGAGTGGCCTAGCCAGTCTCCAGATCTCAACCCTATAGAAAACCTTTGGAGGGAGTTGAAAGTCCGTGTTGCCAAGCGAAAAGCCAAAAACATCACTGCTCTAGAGGAGATCTGCATGGAGGAATGGGCCAACATACCAACAACAGTGTGTGGCAACCTTGTGAAGACTTACAGAAAACGTTTGACCTCTGTCATTGCCAACAAAGGATATATCACAAAGTATTGAGATGAAATTTTGTTTCTGACCAAATACTTATTTTCCACCATAATATGCAAATAAAATGAAAAAAAAAACAGACAATGTGATTTTCTGGATTTTTTTTTCTCAGTTTGTCTCCCATAGTTGAGGTCTACCTATGATGTAAATTACAGACGCCTCTCATCTTTTTAAGTGGTGGAACTTGCACTATTGCTGACTGACTAAATACTTTTTTTCCCCACTGTATTATATATATACAAATTATATATATGGAAGAACGCTATTGATCTTTCCTTGAAGTGACTAGTGTTTTAGTAGGTTAATCCATTAAGATGCTGTACACCAGATCTGTTTCCTGTTGTGTAACATTGAACTGATATATACTGTAAATCAACCTCTATCATGCCTGCTATCATGCAACAATGCATTAAGATACACATAAACTTCCTCTCATGTCTTCCAGGCACAGAAGGTATAACTAATTGTTATCAGCAAAGTGAAGAAGGCAGTTCTGTAGAATTATATCAATTACAGAATTTTTTTTTCATAACATTTAATAGGAATCTGTCAGCAGGTTTTCCCTATGTAATCTGAGGACAGCATGATGTAGTAGTTAAAACACTGAGTTCATCAATGTGTCATATGTCCAGCTGACTGGTGTGCATTTAAACTGAGGGATTAATTAGCTGGTGTTTAACATTGCTGTGACTATCAAGCATGAGGGCAATTATCTGACTTCACCGTCTCCTGTGATAAGCAGCTCACTGTCTATAAACTATGTACACTGACAAGCAAAAGGTAAAGAGAACCCGTTAGCAGGATTGTGCACATCAACCTACAGTGTCAGGTTGGCGTTGTTATACTAATTAAAATGATACCTTGGTTGATGAAATCCATCTTGTGATTGTGGTTTAAACTTTATTTTCAGTTTTTGAGTTAATGAGATTCTGGTGCTCCGAGGCGGCGTGCGTGGAGGTCTTTATGTGGTGCTCTGTTTACATATTCATCTGTATGGGCTAATGGCAGGTCGCATATCCCTCAGTGACCTGCCCCCTATTTTACATACTGAATATATGTTTTGAAAACAAAAATTCACATTCAGCAGGCAGGTGCCGGTGGATGCGCCAGCGCTGTAGCATGATCGCAAGTATAATGTACATTTAGTTATTGTATTTGGTGATATAAATTAATTCAGAACAAAAAAAATTCTCTCAAATTGGCGCCAGCTGCGATCCAATAGATGCTACTGTGCATGTGCCACCGGCGCCATCTTGGAGGAGACAATTTTTTTCCTCCTACAAAATGGCGCCGGCGATTCCTGCGCAGTAGATGGCTGATAGATGCTACTGCGCAGGCGCGGCCAGTGCCAGTTTGAGAGGTTTTTTTCAGAAGAAATTTATATCACCAAATACATTAAATGGACATTATACATACATGTGAATTTTTTATTATTTTTCAACACATATTATATTCAGTATGTAAAATAGGGGGCAGGTTACTGAGGAATCAGTGACTTGTCATAAGCCATACAGATGAATATGTAATCAGAGCACCACATGAAGACTCCCCCCACAGGCCACTCAGGAGCATGAGAATTTAATTAACTGAAAACTTATAAATAAAGATTAAACAACAACCACAAGATGGATCTCATCAACCAAGGTATCATTTTAATCAATATAACGGCACCAACCTAAGAATGTCTGTAGGTTACTGAGCACAATCCTGCTGACAGGTTCCCTTTAACAACATATTGAACTTTTTAATTTCAGGCTCCATATTTCTCACAATCCATTACTGCATTGAACGTGACACTAACAAAGTTTTATAGACAATCATCTTGGCTTTTTCATGCATAAATTTGATGTGCAACAATTCAGCATATGATTAGTTATGCAGATTCTTGTCCTGTCATTGTATTTTTTTGCTTCTGGTGGTGGAAAAATCTTTGTCTCCCTGTATGCTATAAAATACAATCTGTTCTCACATTTCCTAAAAGCTCAGTGTGTTCTTATCATGAGAGTGTCACATCCCCCTGGAATACCTGGAGTTAAGGTACTGTCACACTTAGCGATGTACCAGCGATCCCGACCAGCGATATGACGCGGTCAGGATCGCTGGTACATCGCTAAGTGGTCGCTAGTGAGCTGCCACACAGGCAGATCTCACCAGTGACATCGCTGGGGACGGGGGTCGCTACTTACCTGTCACACTAGGCGATCCTGCGTCCTCCCGCCTGGCTCCACGCTCGTCGCTCATCTCTCCACAGGAAGCGCCGCATGAAGCTGACGACGAGAAGCGGTCCTGAACGTTCTCGCGCGATCAGCGATAATCAGCGGGGGAGCCGGTCGTAGGTAAGTATCAGACACAGCGATATCGCTAGCAATATCGCTATAACGTCACAAGTTATAGCGATATTGCTAGCGATATCGCTTAGTGTGACAGTACCTTTAGACGATTACATCGGGTAATGAATTTCAGGTCTTCTATAGAGATGGTGTGATTTGTGTTCTGTATTAAATGAATTTAGTTTCCTCTGGTGCTGGAGAGTTTAACGACCATTTCTATGCTGGTCAGAAACATGCAGATGCTTCTGATCTGGTCATTACTTCTTTCTATAACAACTGATCAGACCTTCTTATCCCTGCCGGTGAAAGATTCTTCTTCCTGTGCTGTGTGCTAAAGCTAAGTGGTTGGAGTAGAGTTGTTGTAGTAGTGTTCTGTGGTTTGCTATCTCCTGGTCCCTGTTCCCATTTATTTATTTCTTCCTTTCCTGGTCCTTCTCCCTATTGTAGATTAGTGCTTTTGTATAATAGAGGTTTTCTGTTCTTCCTATTTTGTCTTTGTGCCTTGTTTACCTTTTAATTTCGGTCAAATACCTCATGGGAAGGGGAGGGGACAGATCAGGGTTTTATCAGGAGCATAGTAAGGTCAGAGACTCAGGCCTCTCTACCTTCAAGAGTACCCCCGGGACAGGGATAGTTACAGCCCCAGTTCCAGGGACAGTTTGAGGCCTCCCTTCCTTACCGAAGGCTGTCAGTGACAGTTCTTATGTTGATTCCCAAGCAAATGGTCACTGGTCTGAATCAAGGAGCAGACATGAAGTAGATTTCCCAAGAAAAGAGAAACAGCATCATCCAGCTCATCAATAGCGCTCTCTTGACCAAGAAAATTTTCAAACTGCATAGTGTAAATGCCATGATAGTTGGAAGAATACAAAATCAAGTCTGTCCATCCATTCAAAAGCCAAGAGGTGGACATCTAGGCAAAAAAACGAAGCAAACAAGTCAGCTCATCACAAGGTCTATCAGCTATGGCATGACAAACATGGCAGTGGAGGTGGCTCGTATGCTTCGTAATGGTGAGATCACAGACTTCTATGAAAGCACATTACAGCGGTTTGGAAAGGTGGCTCAAAAAAGGTGAGAAGCTTTGACAGCAATATCTTCATAAGAATCGTTGGCCTGAGAATGCAAAAAAGTATGAAATGTGGACAGTAGAAGATTGGAACCGAGTGATTTGGAGTGATGAGATGAAAGTCAATAGACTAGGCTCTGGTGATTGCAAATGGGTCTGGATAATACAAGGGAAAAAGGTGCTAATGGATTGAGATATTGAATAAACCATCAAGTTTGGTGGAGGAATGCTAAAGATGTGGATTTTCTCACAGCAAAAGCGTTGGATACTTGACCAGGATTGGTGATGGCCTCAGTGTGAGGATCCTACAAGACAATTTACTTTGTACTAAACTGTAAAGCGCTGCAGAATATGTTGGCGCTATATAAATAAAGATTTATTATTATTATTACTCTCGAGTACTATGGGTATGAAAAGGGCTACATAGTGTTCCAGCAGGACAGGGACCCAAAGCATACATCAAGATTGGCAAAGAAATGGTTAAATGCCAATGAAGTAGAGGCGTTGGATTGGCCCCTAAAGTCCCCAGATCTCCACTCAATAGAAGACATGGGTAAAGTTGAAGAAAAAACTGTATACATTCCCAAGTGAGTCGACCAGTATGCACCAACTTTGGGATCGTGTAGAAGAGACCTGGGATCAGATTTCGGTTGAGACATGCTTGAATCTGATCGAGAGCATGCCCAGAAGGATTTAGTTAATGTTGAAAGCCAAAAGTGGATTTACAAAACACTAACAATAAAAATAAAAATGTAGATTTTTAGGAGCAAAACAGTAACAATATAGTGGCATGACAAAAATCTTCATAACTACTGATATGCAAAATAGTTGCAAGTTAAATTTATGTATGAGATAGCCAAGATGATTGTCTATAAAATGATGGTAGTCTCACGCAGTGGATGGTGAGATATGGAGCCTGAAAGTCAAAAGTTTAAAACATTGTTAAATTGTTACCCTTTTGCTTGTCAGTGTACATAGTTAGCCTGGTGTGGGTGGAAGCTGCTTTCTCAGCTCTACTGTACTGCTAAATCTAAAAGCTCTGATTGTGTCACAATTGCTGCACCCAGTAAACAAAGGGTGCCGTCACACTAAACTATGCACCAGCGATCCCGACAACGATACGACCTTGTCAGGATTGCTGGTGCCTCGCTACATGATCACTGGGAGCTGTCAAACAGGCAGTCTTACCAGCGATCAGGACCAGCGAGGCTGCTGGTATCCAAGGTAAATATCGGGTAACTAAGCGCGTGCGTCACTTAGTTACTCGCCGTGTACCTTGGATACCAGCTCACAGTGCGAGCACGCAGGTATCCAAGGTACACAGCGGGTAACTAAGCGACGCGCGCACTTAGTTACCCGATATTTAACTTGGATACCAGCTCCCAGCGTCTGCTGACAGCGCTGGGAGCTCACTGATCGTTGGTCTCCCGCTGCCACACGCGATGCGTACTGGCCAGCAGGAGACCAACGATCAAAAAATGGCCCAGGACATTAGAGCACAATCAGCAATATCCGGCGGGGGGGGGGGCGGTCGCTGATGCATGTCACACAAAGCGAGATCGCTGTTGCATCACAAAATCAGCGATCTCGCTGTGTATGACGGGGCCTTAAGTGATGGATTCAGGGTCTCTTTGCCTGCATCATGCTGTTCTCAGATAGCGAATTGAAAAAATGAGGAAAAGAGTCCAAAGCTACATAAGCAAGTAATAATTTTATTAAATATTCAAAAGCACAAATCAGAGAACAGGATAAAGTAAGGCAGAAATAGAATCCAAAAAGGATAGAAACCAGTATACCCAGAACAAATAACAGTCTGATCGACAGCAAAAAACATCACTCATGTGTAACAGGTTGAGGATTGAAATAAGAAGAATAATTACATATACCTGGGATATATATCATAAAGTGCTAAAGGTAAAACACAATGCTAATCACGCCAATCTCCCCAAACATGAGCTGCATAAAAGTAACAAAATAGTAGGAAATACCTACAGAGCTCACTAATCCAGCAAAAGTAGCCTGGAGATTATGGCGCACAGCATGCATAAAGTGAAAAAGAGATGAGTGACTTTTTTGCTGTCGATCAGGCTGTTATTATTCTGGGTATACTGGTTAATGTCCTTTTTGGATTCTATTTGTGCATTACTTTATCCTGTTTAATAAATAAATATTTAATAAAATTATTACTTGCTTATGTAGCTTTGGACTCTTTTCCTCGTTTTTTCAATTTCTAAATGAGTTGGTTCTACTTCATATATATCTGTAGTTGGGTGCTATTTGTGCATTTGCACTGCTTTTGAAATTTTTCAAATATGTTTGATTGGAGATTTTGTATTCTGTTCTCAGATAGGGTAGCAAACACCTGCTGACAGATTCCCTTTAATAAGATGCAGTCAAACTTAAATATACTGGTTTCTAATTCTAAATTATTAACCTATTAGTTTCAAGTTCCTTGCTTATTAATAAGCTATAGGCTACCAATCCTTAGTTCCAGTTTGGTGTTACTGTACTGAATTTCTTAGTTTGTATTTTTTTATTTTTAGTGGTCTTTTAATAGGGAGCATCCAATGCTGGTGATAACCAATACCCAATCCTAATTGCTTTAAAAAGATATCACATAGCTGATTACTCTGCTAATCATGCCTAGTCTACGTCTGGCAATCATTATAGACAAGAAATACATTAATGTCCCTCATTTATTGGGTGCTCAATTAAAGGGAATGGGTCAGTAGGATCAACCCATGTAAATCATAGAAATTTGAACAAAATGATACCTCGATATCTGCAATCTCATGTCTTATTCCAGAGTAGTCCACATTTTCCTTTAAATGCCTATGAGCTTTTAAGATCTATGGGCTGGACACAGATCTCCCAATGAATCTGCCTCCAGAGCTTGTTTTAAGTGTAAGAGAGCATTATCCAACGTTTAGATCATGAGAATAGACTGTCATTACATGTCTAAATCTGGTAATGCTCCCTTTGATTTATAAGCCTTAGAGGAAGATTCCCATGCAGATCAGTCTCTCGCCCATAGATCTTAACAACTTATTCGCATATTAGGAAAAATGTGGAATTCTCTGGAATAAGACATCAGATTGCAGATATCAGGGGATCATTTTATTCAACTTCCTATGACCTACATGCACATATAGATGTCGTAAGAGGGTTCATCCTACTGACAGATTCTCTTTAAGTGCACCTCTACAAGATAATGGCATAGTGGGTAGTCAAATTGTAGGATTTTTTTTATTTTTCAAGAAGTACCAAAAGCCACTGCAAGGCCAGTGTCATGACACAGCTGTCAAGTGACCCGAGACCAGGGGCTCCTTCCCTGTCCCTAACACTAGGGGACGCCCTAGCTCACTCTACTCCCTGGGATACTTCTGAAGGTGAAGATGCCCTGCCCTCCACCCTTGTCTTATCTCCTGAATTGGCTGTCTGTTCTCTTCCACCACCCAGGGAGGTGGGGCGCTACTGTGCACCATAGTACACCAACCTGACAAACAAGGCAACACAAACAAGGGTTAACAAAAAGCTCCAGGCATACAAAATATTCTCTCACATATAACAGAGGAATGCACCGAGGAGTGAAGGTAGGGGAATAAACCAAAATAGATAAAGATTAGGAATTACCACGCATACAAACCATGCAACAGTCACAGATATCTCCTTCTACTTTCCTTTTCATATGTACTCAGAAGCCCAGATTATAAAGGGAAAAGAGGTGGCTAACCGAGCACAGCTGTGAGCACAGGGATTTCCAGTATGACTAACCGCTGACCTGCCAGAAGAAATAAGTGCATTTAAAATGAAGGAGAAGTGCTTCTTTTCAGCGCCAGACTAGAAGCAATGAGATACTGTGGTCTTCTTGCTCCACACTGTCACGGTAACCCCGTGACAGCCAGCTTAAAGTGGAACTCTCACATGTCATAAATATATAATGAAAATATTTTTTCCTGCAGGAACTGGCGCTATTCTGAATCTGGTGATGTTTTACCTCTGTTTCTTTACCTCTACGTTCTTTAGATATGGTCCTCTCTTCGCTTTATGTAATTCTAGTCCTTCTGACTAAGTGGGTTTGGTTGGAAACTCTACGAGTTTTCTTGAGTATCACAACAAGTTCGTTAAAAAGACTAGAGTTACATACAAGAAAGAGAGAGCCATATCTAAGGCACATAGAAGTGCAGAAACAAAAAAATGAACAATGTCAGATTCAGGAGAATAGTCATAACAATGGTCATAAAAATTACACATCTATGGTAATTGGTCTGTCCACTTTAAAATCCCTTGTGTCCAACCCTATTTACTGCTCTGTTGTTTGCAAAACTACAAACCAGTCTGTATGCAGGTACACCTTATCTTATTCAGTCCCCCAGTGCTATAACTGAATATTACAATGATTACTTGGTCGTAAAGACTAATCAGCTAATCACTTCCCACTCTTGCTATGTACCATTGCCAACCTGCGCACCACACATAACTACCTCTACTCTTCGGGAGCGAAGGATGTGTCAACTGCTGATCCTATGGGCATTCCTGGCTCAATAAAATTGATAAAGATTGTGATTATTTGGCTAAAACATATCTCATTTGCCAATATCTTGACTCACAATGGACACAAATGTGGCGCCCCTGAGGGTTCAGTCGCCACAGAGGTACTGCACCTCCTCCTGAGGTGTGGTACCCCACCATCCAGGTAAGGTGGGGACACCTGACCACACTCCAACACCTGCATCCCACTCAACATAGTAGTGTAGCAAAGCACCCTTTGGTAGCTCCCTGCTTGGAACACGAAGAGTGGCTGGGAGGTGGGTGGAGCTTAGTCTGCACCAAAAGGATTGGGAAGAGTTTAGGATTTGGTCAGTCAGTCAGTGAGTCTGACGGGGTGAGAAGGAGAGAGAAGATCCCCGGAGTGGGATGGGCGAGGGAAGTGCTGCAGCGGACCTCAGTGACTTGGGTCTGCTGGCACAGGAAAGAGACATTGATGGAAAGCCTGACTCTTTATAAGAAAGATAGATTTGAACGGAACGTAAGGAGAAGAGGAGGACTGAGGATTAGGGTTAGAGCAGAACCCTTCCCAAGTTCACAGCGCAAGGTCGGGGTCTGGTCCCCGAGGTTGTATGGATAGTAATGGTCCTGCAGCAGACACCGGAGGAATAGAAGTTGTCACCGTTTTATTCCCACATAAGACTTGGGGGCACAACAACAACGTGAGTGAGCCGGGACTTAGTAGCAAGGAGTCCCCAAAGCAGGCTACAGCTGTCTGCCATACAAGTAGAGTTGATAGGAACATCTGACAGGAGGAACTCCAGTGTAGCTCAGTACTGAGAGTACTTCACTATAGGCACAAAAGGGAGATGTTCAGAAAAGGCACATGTTGGCGGAGTGCTGGAAGGGAGTACTTCATCTTGCCTGGAGGTTGGCTGAGCCCCTGACCCGGAGGACATGGCACGGATGCGGGCACCTGTATGCACAAAAGACTGTGAGTAAAGCTTTGGAACCGCATGCCCTGGTGTCCTCCACTTATTCCTGCGATCACACACTCCACACTGCTACATCTCTGTGCCTGGCACTGCACCATCTACGCCTCCTTTCTATCTCCTCACCTACACCGCCCTGGGACTACTGCTCTACCTGTGGAGGGCCACAACATTATTGCTGCACCACACCATCTGTCCCAGAGGATCTGTTCGCAGCGTCGACTTAACACCTCTCTTGCCGAACACCACAGGTGGCGTCACGAATCTTTCCTATACCAACTTTCAACCATTGCCCACACATGCAATGAACATTTCCACTGTCTACAATGGGCGCCCAGGGCCACGGGCCAGGTCATAGCTGCCGTGACAAAACCCCCACTTGGAGAACCGCGGGCCCGGTACCGAGTACAACACCAGCCTTGGGAGGGCGACCCACAGACACCTTTAATAGCTGTTGGCCAGCATTTATTAATTCACAATCTATTTCATACGGCCCCCATATACGTGCAGATTGGCTGAGCTTGCACATTTCCAATTTTGATGGTAAGCCGCCACTGGACATCTCTTTGGGCAGTATACTGTATGTCTTCTGAGAACACAAGGAGTAACCATTATAATACAACCTGCTTGATTTTGCTTTCTCCCCAACATCATTAGTTAGGAAGGTTGGGAGGTGCGCATACACATTTGCTCTACTGCGTATGGGCACTTTAAGCTTTGTAAAATCAGTTTGGAACATCCTCAGTAAACCTCACTGAAAATACTTTCTTATTATTATGCACATATATTCGCTGCATGTGTTTTACCTTCACACCAACTGGAAATTTTTCACTGAATCTGTTAGCTATTTTGGAGGTTTTGTGTGTATGTTGCATTCACTTATTTTTATTTCAGTGTTTCGTGAGACTTTCACTTTAAAAGCTGAGATTTTGTGCTCCTGCCTACAAGTCCAATACTTCTTACATACAAATCATGGAATATTTGCATAATTCTTACAGTATTTATGACAATGTAATCAGTACCATATAGTGAAGAATGCAAACAACTTTTCATATGAAGTCACTTGCATAAAGAAACATATGGTAGTGCGTTTCTCAAATACAGAGCATTATTACAACGTCTGGGACAGATTCTCAGTTCAATTGTAAACTGATTTCCATTTATAGACCCTACCATGAATTATTATTTGAGATTTGCAGTAACAGCTGTGATTCTGTTCTTCCTCCCACACACCTTCTCTAAATGTACTCTGTAAGGCAAACCATACATTTAGCATTTAATTCTTTTCAATATTGCATTGTTAATTTATATAAAAAAAACCATGATGCAAAAATTAGCTGCCTAAGAGCTGCATCGTCTGTCCATGCCATCTGAATAAAGGAGGCCAGACAGTCTAGCAACATATTACTGTAGTCGACTGAAACATGCTACTGATAACATAATGCAGGAATCAATGACACTGCTGTCTCCGCATTTGTACCTACTGTGAAGAGGTTGGAATAAAGTTACTGGAAATCATTAACTATTTACTTTCTACTGGCAGATGTTTCCTGTCTTTACATGAAGACGAGTAAGGATACCGCAAGTCGACATTGTACATCAGTATTACAGGATTCTATATACAAACGCACTAAGGCACAGCATTATAACTGGTAATATACAGTGGGGAAAAAAAGTATTTAGTCAGTCAGCAATAGTGCAAGTTCCACCACTTAAAAAGATGAGAGGCGTCTGTAATTTACATCATAGGTAGACCTCAACTATGGGAGACAAACTGAGAAAAAAAAATCCAGAAAATCACATTGTCTGTTTTTTTTTCATTTTATTTGCATATTATGGTGGAAAATAAGTATTTGGTCAGAAACAAGCAATCAAGATTTCTGGCTCTCACAGACCTGTAACTTCTTCTTTAAGAGTCTCCTCTTTCCTCCACTCATTACCTGTAGTAATGGCACCTGTTTAAACTTGTTATCAGTATAAAAAGACACCTGTGCACACCCTCAAACAGTCTGACTCCAAACTCCACTATGGTGAAGACCAAAGAGCTGTCAAAGGACACCAGAAACAAAATTGTAGCCCTGCACCAGGCTGGGAAGACTGAATCTGCAATAGCCAACCAGCTTGGAGTGAAGAAATCAACTGTGGGAGCAATAATTAGAAAATGGAAGACATACAAGACCACTGATAATCTCCCTCGATCTGGTGCTCCACGCAAAATCCCACCCCGTGGGGTCAGAATGATCACAAGAACGGTGAGCAAAAATCCCAGAACCACGCGGGGGGACCTAGTGAATGAACTGCAGAGAGCTGGGACCAATGTAACAAGGCCTACCATAAGTAACACACTACGCCACCATGGACTCAGATCCTGCAGTGCCAGACGTGTCCCACTGCTTAAGCCTGTACATGTCCGGGCCCGTCTGAAGTTTGCTAGAGAGCATTTGGATGATCCAGAGGAGTTTTGGGAGAATGTCCTATGGTCTGATGAAACCAAACTGGAACTGTTTGGTAGAAACACAACTTGTCGTGTTTGGAGGAAAAAGAATACTGAGTTGCATCCATCAAACACCATACCTACTGTAAAGCATGGTGGTGGAAACATCATGCTTTGGGGCTGTTTCTCTGCAAAGGGGCCAGGATGACTGATCCGGGTACATGAAAGAATGAATGGGGCCATGTATCGTGAGATTTTGAGTGCAAACCTCCTTCCATCAGCAAGGGCATTGAAGATGAAACATGGCTGGGTCTTTCAACATGACAATGATCCAAAGCACACTGCCAGGGCAACGAAGGAGTGGCTTCGTAAAAAGCATTTCAAGGTCCTAGAGTGGCCTAGCCGGTCTCCAGATCTCAACCCTATAGAAAACCTTTGGAGGGAGTTGAAAGTCCGTGTTGCCAAGCGAAAAGCCAAAAACATCACTGCTCTAGAGGAGATCTGCATGGAGGAATGGGCCAACATACCAACAACAGTGTGTGGCAACCTTGTGAAGACTTACAGAAAACGTTTGACCTCTGTCATTGCCAACAAAGGATATATCACAAAGTATTGAGATGAAATTTTGTTTCTGACCAAATACTTATTTTCCACCATAATATGCAAATAAAATGAAAAAAAAACAGACAATGTGATTTTCTGGATTTTTTTTTCTCAGTTTGTCTCCCATAGTTGAGGTCTACCTATGATGTAAATTACAGATGCCTCTCATCTTTTTAAGTGGTGGAACTTGCACTATTGCTGACTGACTAAATACTTTTTTTCCCCACTGTATGCTACTGAGAAAATGCAAATCAACAGTGAGTTAAGTACAAACTAAGATTTCTTTTTTCATTTTCCATTAACGGGGTTCACCAGGAACATTAAAACATAAATAAAGAAAATGTCATTATCAAAAATTACTAAACACCTTTTGTGAGGAGCTAGACTTGTTCTAAAGACTATTGGACCAATGCATGTAGAGCAGAATCCACGGCTTTAAGGGATGTAGGCTTTTTCCAGCACAGAGCACCGGTTAAGCCGATCTTATTGTTGTGTTTGATTAGAGAATTGCTTGCTGTGTTTTATTAGAGATTTGATTGCTCGTCAGTTCAGCCTCAGGAATCAATGTTTTCATTCAGTAACCGTAAGCAGAGGAAGACATGCGGGCTGGCTTGATCTTATGCATGCATAAGGCCAGACTCACGATTGGTAATCAGGTAAAGCAATGATTCCATTACTTTTTCTAGTGTCTCAAGGGCCTCAAGCCATTGTTCTCCCAGTCAGTAGTCTCATTATCTGCATGGGGATAGTAGACCCAGGGGCGCCATCACCACAGGGGGTCTCACATGCAGTCAAACGTGATGGGGCTTGGCCTGAGGAAAATACCTCAACCAATGCACAGTTATTTTGGGGGGAGGTGTTTCCCTAAGGCCAGACCCAATTCCAGGGGGCGGCTTGGGGTGTATAGGACGCTGACGAGGGAATGAAGGGGTTGTTGCTGGCTGTAGTTGGATACACGTGCTATGGTCATGGTATCCATCGTCTGGAGGAGCATCGACTGTGACTGCACATTATAATGGCGGAAAATACAAAAGCTGTGGGCCAACCAAAAGCTAGGAGACTATGGTTATCGCCTGGCATGGAGCCAATGGAATTATCAGCACCAGGATGGGGTCTTGTGGAGTGGGGACATTGTATTGTGACAATTAGAGTTGAGCGAAACGGGTCGGACAATTTCAAACGTCGCCGACTTTTGGCAAAGTTGGGTTTCATGAAACGAAACCCGACCCTAGGATGAGGTCGGCCACGAGGTCGGCGACTTATGCGCCAAAGTCGCGTTTCAAAAGTTTGTTTAGCGCTCTTTTTCAGCCAATCAGGATCCACGGACACTGTGGGCAACGTGATGACATAGGCAGGGGTCGCCACCATCTTTCAGAAGGGCATGCAAGTGAATGGCTTGCTTTGGTGGGCGTCACAGGGGTTATAAAAGGGCGTGCACGCCGACCGTCATCTGACTTCTGCCGATCTTAGCATAGGGAGAGGTTGCTGATTCTGTAGGGAGAGCGTTAGGCAGGGAAAAAGAAAAAAAAACTGCTTCTGCTGCTAGCGATTTTGCCTGTGCAACACACCAGTCACTGTGTGTGCAGTGCAAGGGGAGGCTATATTGTGGTGGATCAGCGGTGTTGGTTGTTAGGCTGCCTTCTAAGGCTTCCTGACAGCTGCATTGCTGTTTCCCCACTGCTCTGCAAACTGCTTTTTTAAAAGCATTCCCAATTTTTTTTTTGTCCTGCTAAGGTACTGAGCGTGCATTTATTCACACCATACAGCGGTGTACGCTCCTCACACAGTACCGTGTAACGGCTGTTATCACAGCCACAGTGAAGCTATCTGTGTGTCACTGTGGAGGACTTGTTCCGTTCTTACAGACCTACACTCTAGGGAGATTCCTATTCTGCCCAATTCTACAATTCACTTTTTTCACACCTGTGCCATCGAGCCTGTGACATAGCGCTCTGATATTCAGTGGGCCTTACACAATCCAAAAGTGTCCAGTGTCCACAAGTGTCTGCAGAAATTCAAAATCTCCCTTATCCTGTAGTCACTTTTTTCACACCTGCTGCATCGAGCCTGTGACATAGCGCTCTGATATTCATTGGGCCTCACACAATCCAAAAGTGTCCAGTGTCTGCAGAAATTCAAAATCTCCCTTATCCTGTAGTCACTTTTTTCACACCTGCTGCATCGAGCCTGTGACATAGCGCTCTGATATTCATTGGGCCTCACACAATCCAAAAGTGTCCAGTGTCCACAAGTGTCTGCAGAAATTCAAAATCTCCCTTATCCTGTAGTCACTTTTTTCACACCTGTGCCATCGAGCCTGTGACATAGCGCTGTGATATTCAGTGGGCCTCACACAATCCAAGTGTCCAGTGTCCACAAGTGTCTGCAGAAATTCAAAATCTCCCTTATCCTGTAGTCACTTTTTTCACACCTGTGCCATCGAGCCTGTGACATAGCGCTGTGATATTCAGTGGGCCTCACACAATCCAAGTGTCCAGTGTCCACAAGTGTCTGCAGAAATTCAAAATCTCCCTTATCCTGTAGTCACTTTTTTCACACCTGTGCCATCGAGCCTGTGACATAGCACTGTGATATTCAGTGGGCCTCACACAATCCAAGTGTCCAGTGTCCACAAGTGTCTGCAGAAATTCAAAATCTCCCTTATCCTGTAGTCACTTTTTTCACACCTGTGCCATCGAGCCTGTGACATAGCGCTGTGATATTCAGTGGGCCTCACACAATCCAAGTGTCCAGTGTCCACAAGTGTCTGCAGAAATTCTAAATCTCCCTTATCCTGTAGTCACTTTTTTCACACCTGTGCCATCGAGCCTGTGACATAGCACTGTGATATTCAGTGGGCCTCACACAATCCAAGTGTCCAGTGTCCACAAGTGTCTGCAGAAATTAAAAATCTCCCTTATCCTGTAGTCACTTTTTTCACACCTGTGCCATCGAGCCTGTGACATAGCGCTGTGATATTCAGTGGGCCTCACACAATCCAAGTGTCCAGTGTCCACAAGTGTCTGCAGAAATTCAAAATCTCACAGAAATTCAAAATCTCCCTTATCCTGTAGTCACTTTTTTCACACCTGTGCCATCGAGCCTGTGACATAGCGCTGTGATATTCAGTGGGCCTCACACAATCCAAGTGTCCAGTGTCCACAAGTGTCTGCAGAAATTCAAAATCTCACAGAAATTCAAAATCTCCCTTATCCTGTAGTCACTTTTTTCACACCTGTGCCATCGAGCCTGTGACATAGCGCTCTGATATTCAGTGGGCCTCACACAATCCAAAAGTGTCCAGTGTCCACTAGTGTGTGCAGAAAATCTAAATCTCCCCTGTCCTATAGACACCTTGTACCTTGTTTTACATTACTATATAGTTTGTTGGATTTTGTCTACATTTCTACCAAAAATGAGGAAGGCTGGTGGAAGAGGCCGTGGAATTGGGCGGGGGTTGGCAGCTGGTAATGATGGTGTTGGTGGTGGATCTGATGGTAGTGGCAAAAGCAAAATAGGACCGAATGCAGGAGGTGTTGAGCCTGCGTCATCGTCTGGCTCCATAAGGCTTCGAAGGCTTAGTTTTCTAGGAGTTGGCAAACCGCTTTTAACGCCAGAGCATCAGGAAAAAGTTTTGTCTTACATTGCTTACTCAGCTTCCAGCTCTATCGCCTCCTCTTCTGAAGTTGTAAAAAGTAAAAGCACTGAGTCGTCATTGGAGGCTCATGTTCATGAACCACACCTTTCCTTGTGTCCTTCACCACAACCAAGATTGAAGGATGACGCAGACCATACTACTGATTACTCCATGGAGCTGTTTTCACATACCATGCCTGGATTATCAAGTGAAATGGTGAATTACCCAGGCCAAGATGAATCTGACATGGAGTGCACTGATGCACAGCTGCTGATAGATGATTCTGCTGGTACATTCACTCAGAGCACTACATTGTCCTCGCAGTGTACAGAGCCAGATTCTGACCCTGATGAGACTCAGGTGCCCCTTCCCGCACACTATACCACCATACACGGTGACACAGAGGAAGGTGCACATGACAATGAAGAGGAGGTGATGGATGACCCAGTTGTTGACCCAGATTGGCATCCATTGGGGGAAGAGGGTGCTGCTTCCAATAGCTCAGATGAGGAGCATCCACAGCAGACATCAACATCGCAACAGCTGTTATCTGGCAGGCCCGGAGCACTCCAAAGACAGGTTCCAAAAATCAAAAGAGTTGCTGGACAGCTTGTCCAGAGGGTCAAAACATCACAGCGTGCTAGGCCGCAAAATGTCTGCCAAAGTAGGAAGAGTGCAGTGTGGCACTTTTTTGAACAAAATCCTCATGATCAGGCAAAGGTTATCTGTAAGAAGTGCGCAAAGACCTTTAGCCGAGGGAAAAATCTGAAAAATTTGAATACCAGTTGCATGCTTAGACATTTAACCAGCATGCACTTGCAAGCGTGGACACAACACCAAACCTCAAGTGCCACATGTGCAACTGATCACAAAGAAGGTAGTCAGCAACGCTACATTGTTTCCCCCACTTAAGCCCACCGGTTAGCACAGCAGCAAATGTTGAGGTGTCGTTGCAAGGCCACAGCAGTCAGGGAATCCCACTGTTATATCAACGAAATACTGAATCTAGGCCATCAGAAAGAACACCAACTCCATCACCATCATCAACCCTCTCTCAGTCCACCCTGTCCACCGCTACTTCTACCATATGCAGCTCTCAAGTCCAGCTCACCCTCCCAGACACTATGAGTAGGTCAAGAAAGTACTCAGTCTCTCATCCGTGTACACTGGGTTTGAACGCCCACATTGCCAAACTAATCTCGTTTGAGATGATGCCCTATCGGTTGGTGGAAAGCGCAGCTTTCCGCGAACTTATGGCCTATGCAGTACCACGCTATGACCTACCCAGTCACCACTTCTTCTCTCGCAAAGCCATCCCAGCCCTCCACCATCATGTGAAAGACCGCATTGTCCATGCACTCAAGCAGTCAGTGAGTGGAAAGGTGCACCTCACAACTGATGTATGGTCCAGTCGGCATGGCCAGGGCCGTTACGTGTCCATCACTGCGCACTGGGTTAATGTGGTGGATGCAGGGTCCACAGGGGACAGCGGTGGTGGGACAGTGCTGCCTAGCCCACAGTATAGGAAACAGTTGGCTGTAGGCGTTCCACCCTCCTCCTCCTCCTCCTCCAGAGGCAAAAGTTCGTCCACAGAGCGCAGTCGTACGAGCACTCCATCTGCAGCTGCCACTGTTGCACACGAGGTGTCCCCCTATTGAGCAGCTAGTGGAAAGCGTCAGCAGGCTGTGTTGCAGATGATGTGTTTGGGCGACAGACACACCGCCGAGGTGCTGGCCGAGTACTTGAAGAGACAAACTGAGTCATGGCTGGGCAGTGTAACGGCCGTAATTTTGTGGCAGCCATAGCCCTTTCAAAACTCAGCCACATACCTTGCTTGGCTCACACCTTGAACCTGGTGGTGCAGTGCTTCCTCAAAAATTATCCGGAGTTAACAGCCCTGCTCCATAAGGTGCGAAGACTGTGCGCGCACATCCGCCGGTCGCCTGTACACTCCGTTCGTATGCAGAAGCTGCAGCGATCGCTCCACCTTCCCAACCACCGCCTCATTATCGACATTGCAACAAGGTGGAACTCCACCCTGCACATGGTGGAGCGGCTGTGCGAGCAGAGGCAGGCCATAATGCATTTGTGGGAGGATACACGGCCAGGCACTTTGAGAGCAGACATGGAGTTGACAGGTGTGTAGTGGTCGAAGCTGAAAGACCTCTGTAAAGTCCTTCAGTGTTTTGAGGAATGCACACGGCTGGTAAGCGCAGACGACGCCATCCTAAGCATGAGCATCCCACTTATGCGTCTGCTCATGCAAACTTTGACGCACCTTAAGGAGCAGGCGTCTGCAGCCAATGTTGACGAGGAGGAAGAGGTGGAGGGAATCCTTGATGACATTCAGCCATTGTCTGCTCAGGGACCTCTCCTGGACGAGTTGGAGGAAGAAGAGGAGGAGGAGGATGATGATGGGGATGATTACTTAGGGGAGGAGGATGCATCTCGTGGGGCAAGTGAAAATGTTGGCGTGGCAAGGTCTGGTACAGGGTTTGTGCATGACTGGAGGGATGTGGATTTGCCAGAAAGTGTTCCTCCAACCAGCACTCGCAGTGCATCATTGACACCGGGAACATTGGCCCACATGTCAGATTATGCCTTGCGGATCCTAAAAAGGGACCCCCGCATTGCCAAAATGATGAACGATGACGACTACTGGTTGGCCAGCATCCTGGATCCACGCTATAAAGGCAAATTTCAAAACATCATGCCACAGGAGAACCTTGACCTAATATTGGCTAATAAACAAGCAACTCTGGTAAATCGGTTGCTTGAGGCATTCCCAGCACACAGCAGCGGTGATGGTTCTCACACGAGCCATATGTCATGGTCACGTGTGTCGGGACGCAGATGATACCGCAAGGCGGACCCATAACACACGTGACCCTGGATACACCGCCTCCAGTGGGGCACATTTAAATAATAAAAACGTGCAGGTGGATACGCCGCCTCCACCTGGCGAATTTAGGTATTACACGTTATACATACAATAATCAAATAATAAAGGGGGAACCTGGGAAACTTTAACAATGGTGGGCCCTGCAATAGGGAAAAGGGAATTGGAGACCTCCTGAGCTCCCCTGAGCCAGTGTCCCTGCACTCCTAACGTTCCCTATGCCGGTTTCGCACCGGGCGCCGCACGCGTACCTCAACGCCCTTGCTCACCCTGAATCTAAACCCTCACTAGGGAATGGGTCGGTGCGGAGACTAATCCCACCACTGCACTAATAACACACATGAGGAAAGAGACAATACAGGGGAAACACCACTTAGCTTTGCTCTGTTGCGTGCGCTCCTAGCAACAGAGTCCACCACCTGCGTGCGTCTTCTCCTCCACCCGGATCCATCACACTAACAGGATCCTTCACCTTAGTGCAGCCTTGGAGCCGAGTCCACCACCAGTCGCAGCTGCTCAGCACCAGAGTCCCAAGGATGAGTTCAGCTGCTGACACGAAGTCGAGCATGCTTGAGTCCAGCTCAGCGGCCAAGTCCCACATGGTGAGTCCCACTCTCCATAGTCGCCACTCCACCAGCCCATGCAGACACTTCCCGCTGACACCATTACTGCGACTCCACCACGCCATGCCAGCCCTTCGTCCAGACACCATAGCTGAAACACATCCCCCCTGGCTAAGCTGCGCAGGACTCCTCACCAGCTCCATCCTTCCTCCAGGCTCTCCAAAAACAGAGTGAACACAAACTCACAATATCACAGGCCGTGATTGCACACCTCTAGCACACCTTTATAGGGTGTAACACCTGATACATGATTAAGTGCACAAAACCTAAAGTGCAATATCAAAACCACCACCGGGGACAGTCAAGACACCTTGGAACTTTCCAAGGTAAAAAAAGTTCACCCAGTGATTTAAAACTGTCAGATCACTTCAGATCATGACAGTACCCCCTCCTTAATGAGGGGCCTCTGGACCCTCAAGACCACCCCTCATTAGGGAAACCCCTACAGCGGGGACGCCCAGACCCTGAGTTCACTCCACCATTACCTGACACTTCAGGTTTATGACAAACGCACCGCTGGTATTGGCAATACATGTTCATTTTGGAGGCACCACTCATCTCCACAGCGCCGACCTGGGGAACGAGATTATGTATGTGTATGTATGCTAAGAGCTGATCAGACTCCACAACACATTTCCAAGATGTTTTTTGGTGGGACCCATACATGCTCGTTCACACACAGGTCCGGTCCTGAACGTTTATTGCACACATACATTTGTCATAACTTGGTGAACTCACTCTGGACTTGACAACAGAGGCGTCCCCCTGTGTCACCACACTCACACCCCCACTATTCACCAAGGGACACCACCCTCCAACCCTTTCACCATGAGGACTGCGCCTCTTAGGGTTGGTTAATGGCGAGGGTAGAGATTTGTCCCTACTCCCCCGCAGCACACCTGCTGCACACACCAGGAGGAGAAGGGGACCGGGAAATGGAGGACATATACACTCACTGGCCGCCTCCACACGGCCAGGAGGGCCGGCTTCTACGGTGGTATTTGAAGATTTGGCTTAAACCCCGCGGACTCTACATCAGTCTGCTCATCACTGGAACACACCCCTTCACCTCGGGGAACACCAAGCAGCTCCGTGGGGCACCATTCCTCCCACCTGCCTGGGTACGCCCACGTGCATGAGCAAGTCCCGCTCCCCAGCAGCGACTCCAGGGGCTTTTGCCAGACCGCAGCCGCCATTTTTTTTTTTTTTTTCCTGGTTATCTGAGCAGAGGCCCCAGACCGTGATAACTGCTGCTGCAGTGGCTCTAAACACCTTGCCGCTCCCCACTCACATCAGTGAGGCCCGGCAGCAATTACTCAGCGGTCTCCACATGGCCAAAGCTCACCAGAAAAAAAAAACTGTAAGGCCTGTGATAATGTCATGGTCACGTGTGTCGGGACGCAGATGATACCGCAAGGCGGACCCATAACACACGTGACCCTGGATACACCGCCTCCAGTGGGGCGCATTTAAATAATAAAAACGTGCAGGTGGATACGCCGCCTCCACCTGGCGAATTTAGGTATTACATGTTATACATACAATAATCAAATAATAAAGGGGGAACCTGGGAAACTTTAACAATGGTGGGCCCTGCAATAGGGAAAAGGGAATTGGAGACCTCCTGAGCTCCCCTGAGCCAGTGTCCCTGCACTCCTAACGTTCCCTATGGCGGTTTCGCACCGGGCGCCGCACGCGTACCTCAACGCCCTTGCTCACCCTGAACCTAAACCCTCACTAGGGAATGGGTCGGTGCGGAGACTAATCCCACCACTGCACTAATAACACACATGAGGAAAGAGACAATACAGGGGAAACACCACTTAGCTTTGCTCTGTTGCGTGCGCTCCTAGCAACAGAGTCCACCACCTGCGTGCGTCTTCTCCTCCACCCGGATCCATCACACTAACAGGATCCTTCACCTTAGTGCAGCCTTGGAGCCGAGTCCACCACCAGTCGCAGCTGCTCAGCACCAGAGTCCCAAGGATGAGTTCAGCTGCTGACACGAAGTCAAGCATGCTTGAGTCCAGCTCAGCGGCCAAGTCCCACATGGTGAGTCCCACTCTCCATAGTTGCCACTCCACCAGCCCATGCAGACACTTCCCGCTGACACCATCACTGCGACTCCACCACGCCATGCCAGCCCTTCATCCAGACACCATAGCTGAAACACATCCCCCCTGGCTAAGCTGCGCAGGACTCCTCACCAGCTCCATCCTTCCTCCAGGCTCTCCAAAAACAGAGTGAACACAAACTCACAATATCACAGGCCGCGATTGCACACCTCTAGCACACCTTTATAGGGTGTAACACCTGATACATGATTAAGTGCACAAAACCTAAAGTGCAATATCAAAACCACCACCGGGGACAGTCAAGACACCTTGGAACTTTCCAAAGTAAAAAAAGTTCACCCAGTGATTTAAAACTGTCAGATCACTTCAGATCATGACACCATACGGGCCGGGGGCAGCTTGGCAGAGGTGTTCATGGTGCACACAGCAGAAGTGGAGTTGGAGACAGGGGTTTCATGACAATGTTGTGGACTGATTTTTCAACTACCGCTCACACAACTGGTAATACAGCATCGATGGAAAGTGACAGGAGACAGCAGTTGTCAACTATGGTTACAAACTACTTTTCCTCCCATATCGATGTTCTCCCACACAGGTCATTCCCCTTTGACTATTGGGCTGCTAAACTGGACACCTGGCCTGAATTGGCACAATATGCCTTACAGGAGCTCGCTTGCCCAGCTGCAAGTGTGCTATCGGAAAGAGTCTTCAGTGCAGCTGGATCAATCCTGACAGAAAAAAGGACCCGTCTGTCAACCCAAAATGTGGATTATCTAACCTTCATTAAAATGAACCATGCATGGGTTTCCAAGGATTTTGTCCCACCTTCCCCTGATGACACATAGGGTGACAGAAAAATGGCTTGCTTTGGTCCACCTCTTCCTGGGACTTGACCTATTTCGCCTTTTGCATCAGCTGAATGTCCAACATCAGCATATGCCACTTTCTAAAACTCCCTAACTGTGCTGCCTCTCCCCCCCCATGGCCGGGGTCACCACCTAGCGCACGACAACGTGCGAGTGCCGTTGCCCTGGACAGGTGGGTAGGCCGACTCTTGGGCGCGGGCACTGGCACAGGGTCCCTCATAGTGCAATCAAGTGTCTCTGACGGTGGTGGTGCACACCCGCCGTCAGACACACCGCCGTACTATGAGGGGCCCAGTGCCAGTACCGACGCCCATGAGTGGGCCCTCCTTGCTTGGGCAGGGCCCCAGCATTTGCAATCTTTACCTCTCCCTGCTCCTCCGCTGTGTAGTCTGGGCCGTCCAAT
Source organism: Dendrobates tinctorius (assembly GCF_039654945.1). NCBI lineage: Eukaryota > Metazoa > Chordata > Amphibia > Anura > Dendrobatidae > Dendrobates > Dendrobates tinctorius. The sequence goes on along the minus strand of NW_027361673.1, from coordinate 27,340,821 downwards.
CCATACTGTGCCTGACACCATCTGAGCCTGCCTCCTGGTGTAATGACATATATTTTGAATGTGTACGCTATCCATACATGTTATCCGGGGATACGGTACCCTTTCTCACCTTTGTGCAATCACGTGCAATCCATACTGGGCCTAACACCGTCTGAGCCTGCCTCCTGATGTATAGACATATATTTTGAATGTGTACGCTATCCATACATGTTATCCGGGGATACGGTACCCTTTCTCACCTTTGTGCAATCACGTGCAAGCCATACTGGGCCTAACACCATCTGAGCCTGCCTCCTGATGTATAGACATATCTTTTGAATGTGTATGCTATCCATACATGTTATCCGGGGATACGGTACCCTTTCTCACCTTTGTGCAATCACTTGCAAGCCATACTGGGCCTTACACCGTCTGAGCCTGCCTCCTGATGTATAGACATATCTTTTGAATGTGTACGCTATCCATACATGTTATCCGGGGATACGGTACCCTTTCTCACCTTTGTGCAATCACTTGCAAGCCATACTGGGCCTTACACTGTCTGAGCCTGCCTCCTGATGTATAGACATATCTTTTGAATGTGTACGCTATCCATACATGTTATCTGGGGATACGGTACCCTTTCTCACCTTTGTGCAATCACGTGCAATCCATACTGGGCCTAACACCGTCTGAGCCTGCCTCCTGATGTATAGACATATATTTAGAATGTGTACGCTATCCATACATGTTATCCGGGGATACAGTACCCTTTCTCACCTTTGTGCAATCACGTGCAATCCATACTGGGCCTAACACCGTCTGAGCCTGCCTCCTGATGTATAGACATATATTTTGAATGTGTACGCTATCCATACATGTTATCCGGGGATACGGTACCCTTTCTCACCTTTGTGCAATCACGTGTAACCCATACGGGGCGTGAGAACGGCTGGCGAGCTGTTAAGCAAGCTACAGCACCTGTGGTTTGCACACGTAAGTTTTTCATTTTTTTCAGGAATGACGGTTAAGCCTAATTCCGGAACTGCGGTTGACCTGCACTTACTGGGAAATCATCGTTCGCGAGTAATAATTGTAATCAGTGATCCCCATCACTAACGTTGTTCAGCGGGTTATCTGCACCTGTAAGCGACAAACGCTGGCCTTTTCAGTGTAGCGCACATGCAGCCACGGACATGTAAGGGCATGACACACCAGTTATTGGCCAATCTCATGTGCCAGAGCCTCACGTGTCCCTCTAGTAAGCCAGACTCGGACCGCGGGGCATGACGGAGTCTCGTTCGTTAACGGAATTAAGCTTGCAATGTGTGCATCTGTTCTGTAGCTGGCATGGTTGAGGTTGCCCGTGTTGAGTCAAATTACGCCGTAGGCTCCACTCCTGGTGGTGCCCTTCTTGACATTCCTTTAAGGTTCAGCTTTGCAGCCATACTGCCCACGTAAAACAAACACTTTGCCTTCATGAACGCTGTTTGGAGGGTCATGACTCGTGGGAATAACGCCGCCCAATCAGTTAACCTGCTAGAGAGATCCTTCGTTGCTCCCAAGCATGACATCACACTCCCTAGGAGGAAGGTAATGCCACTGTGGCGACCGTACTCCTGGGGGTGACAAAAGTGCACTGATGCCCAGCCACTGCTCGATGAATCTGCTGGTACATTGACCCAGACCACTACATTCCCCTCGCACGCTACCCGGCCTGAATCTGACCCTGATGAAACTCAGGTTACCCTTCCCATATACAGTTCCATCTTACACGGTGACAAAGAGGAAGCTGCAATGAAAGTGCAGGTTCGGCCCACCCGCCATCAGACACACCACCGTACTATCAGGGGCCCTGTGCCAGTGCCGTCGCCAACGAGTGGGCCCCCCCTGCTTGCTCAGGATCACAGCACTTGCAAGGTTGAAATACTGTGCAATGAGATGGAAGATGGGGACGACGAGGAGTCCAGACTAGTACAGGGATTCCCTAGTGAGGAGACTTATTTCATTGTTTTCAATGTTGGGACAGCAATTTTTGGGGAGCACTATACTCTGGAGAATGATAGATGGGGCCCACCATACACTGGAACATTCCAAAGGTGGACATCAGAAACTGGAGCAGCATTTACAGGGCCCATTATACACTAGAGCATTAGAAATGGGGCCCATTATGTTTGGAGCATTATTTGGGCCCATAAGACAGTGGAGCTTCATCCATGGGGACCAACATATACTGTAGCATTATGTGGAGCTCATCATATACTGTTTCAAACATTATATGGGACCAATGATTCTGTATGGAGAAATAGATGGGCCTCGTCATGAGATGTAAAAAGTGAAGTATTTTTCATTGTACTATACCGCTATTTCTCTGCCGTATCGGAGCATGATGAGTTGTGGTATTATGTGTTAAAGGGGCGCTCTTTCGCCCAGGGCACATGAAAACCTGGAGCCAGCCCTACCCCCCCACAACTTTAGCCAAATAACCCCCATTTTTCAGTGCGTAACTTGTATTATGAAGTTAATTAAGGTTGACCAGCTTAAGTAAGAAGAATTGATGCTTTTGGCATTCAAATGAGCACTGTAGGTGTGTTTCCTGTCCTCCTCTCACTGCCGACTTTTATTCCCCATTGACTTACATTGGGTTTCGTGTTTCGGGACGACCCCGACTTTTCCCTATAATCGGCCGATCTTGCTCGACCCGACTTTTGGAAAAGTCGGGTTTCACGAAACGAAACTCGACCATAAAAAAACAAAAGTCGCTCAACTCTAGTGACAATATAACCAGAATTGCTGTAAGATCGCGGTCGCAAGGAATACAAATAGCTACATTTTTACCTGCCTAGGTGATTATTTACAACCCACAAACTCAGATCTTCACACCTTTAGTTAGCAAATCACATATTTTTGTCTAATGAGGGAGCAACTATAGTACATTGAAATGGCTGCTGGCTTGTGAACACAAACCTGTCCCAGAATGTTAATAGAAAAGTGACTGTGGACATGTACTGTGAAGCTGCCCGACGTCACAGCAGGCGCTCAGCATTCAGGAAGAGAGGGTGGACAGCAGTGTGAGCAGCCTCTTCTTTCCTCCACATCCCTCGTATCTCAAGTATTACAGAATAAAGATGGTGGACAGCAGAGTGAGAACAATTTCTTACCTCAGGACCACTGATATCTCCAGTATTAAATCAGAGCGATAGGATGGACAGGAATGTGTGAGCAGTCTTTTCTTGCCTCAGAACACTTGGTATTTCCTGTAATAGATCAGAAGGACAGGGTGGACATCAATGTGAGCAGCATTTTTTTACCTCAGCGCCAGTGGTATCTCCAGTATTAAATCAGAAAGACAGTGTGGACAGGAGTCTGAGCAGCCTCTTTTTTCCTTGGCACTCATAACATCTCAAGTATAATATCAGCATGAAAAGGTGGACAGCAGTATGAGTGGCCCTTTCTTATCGTAAAACCCTCAGTTTCTCTAGTATTAGATCACAAAGACAGGGTGACAGCAGTGTGAGCTACTTCGTCTTATCTCAGGCTCTCCAGTTTTCCTAGTATTAGATCAGAAATGGTGGACAGCAATGTGAGTAGCCTTTTCATAAATGAGCAACCATGGTATCTCTAGTATCAAATCAGAAAGACAGGATGGACAGTATTGTGAGTAGCCTTAGCATACATTAGCACTTGTATTTCAAGTATTAGAGCAGAAAGACATGCTGACAACCAGTGAGAGCAGCCTCTTTTTACCTCAGCACTCCTGGTATATCCAGTATTAGATCATACAGACAGGTTGGACAGTAGTGTGCGCAGCCTTTTCTTAGCCTCAGCATACGCTGGTATCTACAGCATCATATCTTGAAGTTTCTGTATCACAATGTAAATATTTCGGCATCCAACGTATCCTGTGCCATTTATAACACTGGCGTTTTCTCTGGCAGGAGAACCTCTTCATGTAACAGGTGCATGTAGTACCTTTAAATGGCCTATAGCTATCTCCCAGAGCAGCTAGCTTTAGAAGTTAAAAATGAGATCCATTCTCTTAAGGATGAGTTGCATATTTTTGTGCCATTTTGAGGAACAATAAATGTATTACTAGAATGTGTTTTTTACTACAAATTGGTGTAAATGTATCACTACCATATACTGTATGTAGTTTATATTTTTACTATTAAAAAAAAAAAAAGAATTTCTAATTATTAAATTGTAATAATAAACATATTTTGTTTTTTTTAATCAACAGTACAAAGACAATAAAGCTTGTATTATATTTTATTACAGAAAAATGCCACTTTCTAATTATCAGTCACTTTTTGTCTAATGATGAATTTCTAAATTCATTTTTCTAAGTGCATGGCGCCTACAATAACGCATGCTGGTGGCATTCTCGTTATACTGAGCTGCTAGAGTGCTCTTAATGTTGAAGAGCTACATTTCATCAATGATATCTTTATTTCACAGATTTACTGCTCTATATTGAAAGAGAAGATGATACCATCTCTCTGTATCCTTGGTAAGCATGCATTTTTCCTAAATGCATGGTGCCTACAGTAAATCACGGTGGTGGCAGTGTCCTTAAGTGGGGCTACCTGAATGCCGCTGGTGAAGAGTGCTGCTGAAGGAAGAATTCTGAAAACACAAGTTGAGCATTACTCACATCCAGCATCCAGGCTCTAAAAGAGATTATTCTTGAAGAATGGAAAATCAGAAATGTTGCCATATGTCGCCACATTGTTCATTCAATGCCTGGAAGACTTGGTGCTGTCCTTAAAAATCATGTTGTGACAAAGTAACATAATAAAAATGAGACCTACCCATTTTGAGTGGCTTATGTGCTTTTAATCATGACATACAATATTCACCTCAAAAACAAACTTAAATATCCACACATAATATACATTTAAAATATGCCATCTGAGGAGGAGATAGATTGAAAATTAAGATTCCAAACACCTAAGTGCTCATTTCAGATTTAAAGGGGGTATTCCCATACCCAAGATCCTATCCCGACATGTAGAAGGTGTAGTAGGTGTAATAATAATATTATTAGCAAATACCTCCAATTAGAAATACAGTATAGTTCTTCTGATAACCTATGTTTCTTACCCCATGTGCAGGCATTGTAGTAGCTTAGGTATAATTCTTGAGAACAAAGATCCAGCTCAGAAGGATAAAATCCAAAAAACTTTATTCAGATCCATAAAAAATAGGCAAGTTGTAAGGCTGAGTTCACACGTGGCGTTTTTTTCGCGTTTCCGCGGCGGTTTTAACCGCGCGATTTTGCTGCGAAAAATAAGCATCCCATGCATTCCTATGGGATTCCGCAATGCTGTACTAATGCTGCGGTTTTTACCGCGGCGGAATCGCTTCACGGTAAAAACCGCAGCATGCTCATTAATTTGCGGAATCGCAGCGATCCCGCACCCATAGGAATGCATTGTTCCGCTTACTTCCCGCAAGTGGCTGTGCACACCATGCGAAAAGTAAGCAGAACATTTGCAGATGGTACCCACGGTCCGGAGGAGAGGAGACTGTCCTCCGGGCTTTGGGTACCATATCCCTGCAAAAAATAGAATCTAAAAATAAAAAATATTGTTATTCTCACCCTCCGTCGTCCCGCGCAGCCTTCCCGCTTCTCTTCACGCTCTCGTTCCCAGTAGTCCTTTGCGAAAATGCCCGCGATGGCGTCCGTTCTCGCAGGATCGCGAAGTCTCGCGGTCATTCGCGCGACGTCATCGCGAATGACCGCGAGACATCGCGATCCCGCGAGAACTGACGTCATCGCGGGCATTTTCGCAAAGGATTACTGGGAACGCCTGCGCGGGACGTCGGAGGGTAAGAATAACACTATTTTTTATTTTTTTTTTACATTCTATCTTTTACTACTGATGCTGCATATGCGGCCTCAGTAGTAAAAAGTTGGTCACACTCGTCAAACACTATGTTTGACGAGTGTGACCAACCTGTCAATCAGTTCTCCAAGCGATGCTACAGATCGCTTGGAGAATGCTAGCATTTTGCAAGCTAATTACGCTTGCAAAATGCTAGTTTTTCCGCGGGAAAATCGCGGGAATTTAAAATGCGATTTTCCCGCGGACTGGAATTCCGGAATTCTCGCTGTAATTTCCGCGAGAGTTCCGGTACGTGTGCACTTAGCCTAACACACCCGACCAGTATGCCCGGAGGAAAGATTGCTTCTGGGAGACTGGACACGTTTCAAACAGCAAGTGTTCTTAGACTCCAGTCTCCCAGCAGCAACCTTTCCTCCGGGCATGCCAGTCGGGTGCATTACAAGCTTGCCTATGTTTTATGGATCTGAATAAAGTTTTTTGGATTTTATCCTTCTGAGCTGGATCTTTCTTCTCAAGAATTGTATCATTTACCATCTGACAGAGACGTGATCCCTGTTACGAAGATATGCTGGTATATGAAGGGTGAGCTGAACTAATCCTCCACTGTATCTACAGTAGCTTAGGTATGCATGGGTACGACAACTCATTCAGTGACAGTTAGTTGCTAGTGGTCATCATAACTATGAATACCTAAGCTACTCTAATGCCCTGCACATAAGTTAAGTGACATAACAAATCAGATGAACTATACTACGTTTTTAGTTGGAGGTATTTGCTAATATTATCATTATTATTACACCTACTACATATTGGGATAGTATCTTGGAGATGGGAATACTCCTTTAACTCCTTACACAGTATGGGATATATTGCATCCTGCTTAGAATGAGAAAAAAGGGGTGGAGGGGAGAAGGTTACTATTGAGAAAATCAACATAGAATCATTTTGGATTTTTAATTCGGATACCAGAACTCGGAAGGGTATAATTTACACAGCGACATGATTTTTCATTATTGACAATGGTCCCTCCCCCTTTTTTCTCATTTTAGTCAGGATGCAATATGTACCACCATGTAGAGGGTTAACCCTCAAATGAGAACTCAGGTTGTGGAGAAACGGGGTCAGTGGGTGCTCTCGTCTGCTGGCCTGGCTGCCATTAAGAAAGACTGCATGGACCAGGGCTCATACCACTGAACGCCAGCTCTCTCCCCGTGGGCAACATACTACACAGACAACGCAGGGTTAGAGAAAAACAGTGTGGCAATGCTTTATTGAACCACAACACCACAACACCCTATTGCAAACAGAACATTCCCAGAACCCCCAAGATAGTTCACATTACAGGGTCTCAGCCTTCTGCTGACTTGTGGTAGATGATACGTCAGAGCTCCCAGGGTCACTACCCCACCTGTGGTACGCACACAGAGAGGAGGTAACGACTGTTATACCCAAGGCATGTGATCTATTTTTAGATTTACCCAGTGTCCTTCAGTCCAGCATCACAGCCTTTCCCTATCTACTCTCAAAATCACAAACTGTTTTCAGAATACAATGCACAATTAGCATATCAGCAGACATCAATAGCCAAAGACACACACTATGTTATATGGTACATCAGCTCGCAAGTCTGTCTCCTTGACCTACCAGAATCAACACTTAAATCCATAATCCAATATACAGATAAAAAGTCAATTCTTCTTGGCTTTCAAAACATAGTTGTCTGGAAAATTAAGATACAATCTGATTTCTTCACATTGCTCCCCCATCTTAATTAACCAGACATGATAGGCTTCCGGTCTTCCTTCTCTACTTGTCGGGACAGTCCATCATCATTTCCGCAATCTTTGCCCTTTTTATGGGAGACAGAAAAATTGTAGGACTGTAAGGCCAGACGCCATCTGAGTAAACGTCCGATTTAACCAACTTAATGGGTTATGATCAGTTATGACTGTAAATTCCTTGCCGTAGAGATAGGACTGCCATTTCTTTAAGGCCCAGACTCTGGCCAAGCATTCTTTTTCTATTGTGGCATATGCTTTTTCATGTAAGCTACCTGGTGTTCCTGTCCATCGTCCGCCACTTGACTGAGTATGGCTCCCAATCCAGTGGCCGATGCGTCTGTTTGAACAATGAACCGATGGCGTAAGTCAGGAGCACTCAGGACTCGGCTTTGGGCTAACTGGGTTTTCAACTGGAGGAATGCGGACTCGCACTCTGGGGTCCAGGTGAGATTGCGGGCATATCGTTTGGTGGTAAGGTCAGTGAGGGGCCTTGCTACTGTAATGTAATTGGGGATAAACTTTCAATAATAGTTTGCGGTCCCTAGAAAGGCACGTACCTGTTTTTGGTTGAGAGGGCGAGGACACTGGATAATGGCTTCTACTTTTGCAGGTTCGGGATGAATGCACCCACTTCCTACCCGGTGTCCAAGGTATAGTACCTCGGCCATCCCCATCTGGCACTTGTCAGGTCGGATGGTAAGTTGGGCTTTTGCTACCCTGTGCAGCACCTATGACACTGGTGGGTGGATTTCCAGCCAGATGGCCGGAAGTGCGAGTTAAATGCTGCTGTCAGCGTTTGACAGTGGCATTTAATGGGTTAATAGCCGTGGGTGGATCGCGATTCCACCTGTGCCTATTCCAGGGACATATCAGCTGTTCAAAACAGCTGACATGTCCCGGGAAAGATGTGGGCTCAGCGCTGGAGTCCACATAAAAGCGAGGGAGTCCGACGTCAGCGTAAATTTACACCCAATGTCGGAAAGGGGTAAGGTTGTTTGTTGAGGTGAACATTGTATGCCATTATTAAGAGCAGGTAAGCCGCTTCAAACGTGTTGGATCTGTACCTCATTTTTATTATGTTACTCCCTCCAAAGTGTTTTTATTCAATATTCAATATAAACGAGTTTATGCTGTGCACCTGTGTCTGCACTAAAGATGTATTTTTGAACTTTCTTTGGAATCCTACACAGGAGCATGGTCAATGTCCAGGATTATGCCAATCTATACTCAGTGAGCTGCTTCATTTTTATGCTCTTTGGACTTAAAAATCATGTAGCTCATGCAAAATGCTAGATATAGCTGTTTTTGATTTTGGCTCTGAGTAGTCTACATTTCTGCTGGAGGCACATGGTACTTGTAAGATATGTCTAATACATTAAGTTGTGCGCGCCTCTTAAAGAATTAGGAGCATCATACGCAATCGCCCTGTTCATTAAGAATGGCATACACATCAGTCTGAATGAACTAATGCGGCTGTAATTTCTCCCCGATATTTTGAGTGACAGTCTGCTCTGCACACACGCATTGCACATACACACTGTAGAGTAGGCTGTCACTCAAAGTGCAGGGGAGTGATTACAGCACTTTCACTGTACAATGAGAAGTGACTGTAACAGCTCCCTAACTGTAAGCAACGCAATACAGAGAGGGTAAAAGTTCATTTTCACCCTGTAGCCGCTGTTCTAGTAAGGCAGGCTAACATGATTCTAATGATATTTATCTGCAGAATTATCCTGTATTTGCATGTAAATAGTATCCCTGGACATGACATGCTCCCTTTAAGGCTAGACTCATATTTGTACATCTGCAGACAAATTGTAGGATGCATACATCTAAAACATATGCATGGGTGTGTCATGTATTGATCAATGTCTGTTTGAATTTCCATCTATGCCTATATGGGTTTTTATTAAAAAAAAAAAAAGGGTATACATTTTGTATCTATTGAAATGTACTGCTATATGTCTCAATAATTTCCCCATTGAAAATACTGTTTAAAAACATATACTGTATATATCTTTCATACGTTTCTCGGGGATAGGAGGAGTGGGCAAAAAATGTGGCTAATTTCTTTTTTTTTAACAACCAAGTAAAACACATTACAACATAAACCCGACTAACAGTTAGTCAAAAGAGCATTTTTTTTTTACCATTAAGACATATAAGTCCAGCGGAACACATCGTATCAATGTGAACCTCGCCGACGAAGAGCTGTAACCAACCCATGATATAACATTAATTTCCGCTCATTTGAAGCACAAGGTGTTTTGTTTTGCAGACTTATGCACAATGCAAGAAATCCAGGAAAACATCAAATCATATATTAATTTTATATTTGTTTTGAATGTTTCTTGGGTTCTTAGCTGCAAATAGTTAAGTCCTCCCAAATCCACTGGGCTTTCGGACTATGAGCCCGGCGCTTCCAATGAAGCAGATGCGCGGAGCTTTGAACCTTTTAGCATTAACAACATTATAATGAAATAAAGTAAAGAGATGAAAGAAATTCCTGCCCCGCAGGGCTGAAAGGTCCCTTTTGCTTCTACTTTCAGCATTATACACTGCTAGTACTTTTTATACCATTATGAAAATCAATTTTGTTGCACTTAGAAAAGAATTGCATAAGGCCTAATGTATATTTTACAGGGTGTGACTGCTACGAGGCTCCAGTGACAGTAGCACAAGGTCTGCATTAGGGCAATGATTTATTAACAGAGAGGAAATAGAGATTTGATCTGCTCAATGGCATCTCTTATCAAGGCTATTGGTGAAAGCATACTGTACATTGGTATTTGCAGGTGGAAGCCTTACATTATTTTCCATTCTTGTCTCCTAAGGCCACATGCACACATTCAGTATTTGATGAGTTTTTTGCCCTAGTATTTGTAAGCCAAAACCAGGAGTGGAACGGTCAGAGGAAAAGCATAATAGAAACATTTGCACCACTTCTGTATTTTTCACCCACTCCGGGTTTTGACTTACAAATAATGGGGTAAAAAACTCACCAAATATTGAATATGTGCATGTGGCCTTAGGTTGGGTTGCCACAATGAGTTTTTGATGGAAATTTTATTTTTGCTGCGTAATAATTACAGCGTCTTACAATTACAGCAAAGTGAATGGAGATATAGAAATCTCATGCCCACTGTGAACTTTTTTTTTATACAACCTGCGGTGGGTCTTCAAAATCCACAACATGTCAATTTCTCTTGTGGGTACGCTGAGTTTTATGTGCAGATTTTCCCCTTCCAATTGCATTAGATGCTGAAAATCTGCACATGCATTTTTAGTAAGTTTCTGCTGCAAAAGCACGCTAAAAACACGTCTAATACGCAAATAACTTTATTACTAAAGCTTTGATGAAGTCAAATACCTGGAAGAGTAAAAAATAAGGTAGCTTTATTTAAAACATGAAATATCAAAAACAAACAACAAAACGCAGTGTAAAAAAGGTAAATTACCTAATTTACCTAATAGGTAAATCTGCAACAAACAAAAATTACCAAGTACTCATCATGTCATCATGGGAGCATAGCCTTAAAGGGAACCATTCAGTACATTTTTACATATTGAAGTAGTGGTTTGGCTTAGGAGGCATTTTTCTGACAATTTTAATTACAGAGATGTGTAATGCCAGTCATGAGAAATCTGGAGAAAAATCATATGCAATTTTGGTTGAAAGTGCACTGAGGCCGTGTCAATGTTCTTGGTCTGTTTGTTGGCTACTTAAAAGTCAATTTTAACTACAGGTGCAACTCACAAAATTAGAATATCATCAAAAAGTTATTTTTTTTCCAGTTCTTCAATACAAAAAGTGAAACTCATATATTATATAGAGTCATTGCAAACAGAGTGATCTATTTCTAGTGTTTATTTCTGTTAGTGTTGATGATTATGGCTTACAGCCAATGAAAACCCAAAAGTCATTATGTCAATAAATTAGAATACTTTATAACACCATCCTGAAAAATTATTTTAACCCCTTAACCCTTATTTTCGGTTTTGCGTTTTTCGCTCCCCTTCTTCCCAGAGCCATAACTTTTTTATTTTTTTGTCAATATGGCCAATTGTGGGATAGTTTTTTTTGCGGTTAGCATGTCACATAAAAGTTGTGGGCTTACCACCGGAGCCCACATCAAGGGGAGGGAGTCCGACATCAGAGTACTATTACGCCCGATGTCTGAAATGGGTTAAAATCCGAAATGTTGGCTTACTGTAATGTATGTTCAGTAAATGCACTCAATACATGGTCGGGGCTCCTTTTGCATCAATTACTGCATCAATGCGACGTGGAATGGAGGCAATCAGCCAGTGGCACTGCTGGGGTGTTATGGAAGCCCAGGTTGCTTTGATACCGGGCAGTTACCCCCTCCAGGAATGGGTAGGTGGAGAGTGGCTGTTGATCTGGTATTTTGCACCTCTGTAGCTGACATCTTGCTTTATGGGCTGGCTGCACCCTTTAGTGCATTTGTTCCAAGATCTTGGCAGGTAGGTGTTGCAGCCTTTTTATCTGCTGTGTAAAAATGAATATTTGGAGACTTTGAATCTTCTTTAATGGCTTTGCTATTTAGCTGTAATGGTTACGTGTGAATGGACACACCGCCTCCAGCAGGGCGAATTTATATGATACACGCGACCCTGGATACACCGCCTCCAGTAAGGCGAATTTAAATAATAAGACGTGCAGCCGGATACACCGCCTCCAGCAGGCGAATTTCAGAAATACACGAAAAACCGGATACTCTGTCTCCAGCAGGGCGAATTTAAATAATAAGGAGAAACACCAGGGAAACAATTACAATGTGAGCCCTGCGATAGGGAACGGGGACGTGGAGACCTCCTGCACTCCCCTGAGTCAGTGTCACTACACTCCTACCGATCCCTAGGCCGGTTGCACACCGGGCGCCGCTCAGGATACCTTTAAACCCTAGCTCGCTCTGCACCTACCCCTTTCTAGTGAAATGGCCGTTGCAGAGACTAATCCCACCACTGCACTGAAACACACCTAAAGGAAAGGCACAAACAGGGAAACACCACTTAGCTTTACTCTCCTCCTGAAACTGCTCTCTCCAGCTCCTTCCTTCACCAGGGATGGTTGGAAATGAATACTATCACCAACGCTGATTGCAACACCTGTGACTCTTTTATAGCAGAGCCAGCAATCACACCTGCTTTATAAACATGTGCACTTAACTAAAGAAACAGAGTGCAATGACGCTCACCACCACCGGGGGCAAACTTAGAACAAAGGACACCACAGTGCAATAATCCCATTGGCCACCGGGGGACAAAAACCACACCTAAGCACCCAGCTTAGGCTACTTTCACACTTGCTTTGTTTTGCAGCGCGTTTTTCCTGCAAAAAAACGCATGGAAAAAACGCATACAAATGCTGAGTTTTTTTCAAGCATTTTTATGAGCAGGCATGAAAAAAACGCAGCGTTTTTATGCGTTTGTATGCGTTTTTACCGCGTTTGCGTTTTTTTCCAACATTAGTTGGCCCCTCACACTAACCCAAACCATGACTTTACTAACCCTAACCCTTAACCAAACCATACCCTAACCCTTAACCAAACCATACCCAACCCTTAACCAAACCATACTAACCCTAACCCTTAACCAAACCCTACTAACCCTAACCCTAAACCCTAACTAACCCTAAACCCTAACCCTTAACCAAACCATACTAACCCAAACCCTAACCCTAAACCCCTTAACTAACCCTAACTGTAACCCAAACCCCTAATTTCCATTGTCTAACCAATGGTCAACAAAAAAACGCATGCGCAAAAAAACGCATACATGAGCATGCCAATGCGCACATATGCGCACCCATAGACTTATAATGGGTGTCTTGCTGTAAAAAAACGCATTGCGCGCGCATGCGTTTTTTTGAGGCAAGTCGGACGCCCAAAAAATGCAACAGGATGCATTTTGTGCGCCCAAGCGCACACCACAAAAAAAGCATGCGCGTAAAAACGCATACAAACGCATGTGTATGCGCACATAAGTGCAATCCATGCAAAATATAGGAAAAAAAAGCACATGCGTTTTTTAGTGCTAAAATACAGCGCAAAAAAACGCAAGTGTGAAACCAGCCTTAAAGAAAGAAAAAGGTTACATGCGCTTTTAACTGTCATCATCCAACCTGGATCATGACATTAGTTTAGCGTAGGGACCCGTAAGTGTGGGGACCTTTGGCGCAGGTTACGGGCTCACATATTTTTGCCAAAAAATCAGCTAATACCTCACTATTTTTGTATTTTTAACACTATATTTTTCAGGGTGCAGCCAAGCCAGATACGTCTGGTCTCGCATGAGGGGTGTTCACATAGCTATGCATTGAGAGTGAGCTGGCCAGCCCGCCTAATCGAATAGTAGGGGTGTGATTAATAGGCTGTGAACCAGACACTGTGCAGTACCTTTGTGTGAACAATGCCCTATGTGGGCCTTTATTGTGCAATTGTATACCGGGCAGTCACCCCCTCCAGGAAAGGGTAGGTGGAGAGTGACTGCTGATATGGTATTTTGCACCTGTGTTGCTGACATCTTGCTTTATGGGCTGGCTGGACCTTTTAGTGCATTTGTTCCAAGACCTTTTCTTAACAATCCCTTCAAGGCTGTGGTTATCCCGGTTGCTTGTGCACTTTTTTCTACCACACTTGGCCTACCCTTCTTGTGTCAATGACTGCCACTTTTCCCTATGATTGTGGAGCCTACTGAAACAGACTAGGGACCTTTTTAAACACTTAGGAAGCCTTTGCAGGTGTTCTTTGCTAATTATTCTAACTTACTGAGATAAGGGTTTTCATTGGCTGTAAGCCATAATCATCAACATTAACAGAAATAAACACTTGAAATAGATCACTCTGCTTGTAATGCCTCTATATAATATATGAGTTTCACATTTTCTATTGAAGAACTGAAATAAATTAACTTTTTGATTTTGTGAGAAGCATCTGTATACAGTGATAGTTATATCACTAGGATAGGTTCTCCTATCTCTCTGACCGCTCCTTTACTGTATCTTTTGCTGGCTCCTCCTCCTCTCACCTTCCCCTTACTGTTGGGGTTCCTCAAGGATCGGTTCTAGGCCCCCTCCTCTTCTCCTTGTACACTGCCCCTATTGGTCAAACAATCAGTAGATTTGGTTTCCAGTACCATCTCTATGCTGATGACACCCAATTATACGCTTCTTCTCCTGACACCACGCCAGCCTTTCTAGAAAACACCAGCAATTGTCTAAACGCTGTGTCTAACATCATGTCCTCACTATATCTGAAACTGAACCTGTCAAAGACTGAACTCCTTGTATTTCCTCCCTCTACTAATGTACCTATACCCGACATTGCCATTTCTGTGTGTGGTTCCACTATTACTCCCCAGCAACATGCCCGCTGTCTTGGGGTCATACTTGACTCCGAGCTTTCCTTCGCCCCCCACATTCGATCACTGGCTCGCTCTTGTCATCTGCACCTCAAAAACATCTCTAGAATTCGACCTTTTCTTACTTTTGACTCTGCAAAAACTCTTACTGTTTCTCTTATTCACTCTCGTCTCGACTATTGTAACTCTTACCAAACTCTCCCCTCTCCAATCTGTCTTGAATGCTGCAGCCAGGATCATATTCCTCACCAATCGTTACACTGATGCCTCTACCTTGTGCAAGTCATTACACTGGCTACCCATCCACTCCAGAATTCAGTATAAACTTATTACCCTCACCCACAAAGCCCTCCATGGCTCAGCACCACCCTACATCTCCTCCCTTGTTTCAGTATACCACCCTACCCGCGCCCCCCGCTCTGCTGATGACCTGAGGTTAGCATCCTCAATAATCAGAACCTCCCACTCCCGTCTCCAAGACTTTACAAGTGCTGTGCCAATTCTTTGGAATGCACTTCCCAGGTCAATACGATTAGTCCCCAATCCCCAAAATTTTAAGCGTGCCCTGAAAATGCATTTATTCAGACTGGCCTATCGCCTCAACACATTAACCTAATCTATCCCTGTGTGGCACAGCCAAAAGTTTTACCATAACCATGTTCCCCGCATCATGTTCCCACATGCTTTATGCATCCATTAGCCCTCTCTGACTGTACTGTTACACACTTAACATTATGGCTGGTCCATACAATCAGGGCAACTGTTACCACCCACCTTTCGTGTCTACCTCTTTCCTCATAGACTGTAAGCTTGCGAGCAGGGCTCTCATTCCTCTTGGTATTTGTTATAATCTATGTGATTATTGTTATGCTGTAATGTCTATTGTCTGTACAAATCCCCTCTGAAATGTAAAGTGCTGCGGAATATGTCGGCGCTATAGAAATAAAATTTATTATTATTATTATCCATGTTATAGACCATGCACATCACGCACTGTTCATCCCTGTAATGTTTTTTCTGAACTTTCCTCCATTGGGACCTACAATTTTGTCACCTTATATAACTTTTCATGCATCTGTCACTCAGGTATTGTTTTTTGGTTGTCGTCTTTTTTTTTTCATGTCTTTTGCTTTTTTGGAATTGTCGAATAAAATGAACCATATACTTCTGCCAAAAACTCCTTTCTGTCTTATTGATACCAACAGATAATCAAGGTGTATATAAACCATGGGTAAAAAAAGAAGCGTTGCACAAAAAATATATATATATATTTTTTTTAATATGTTGTTTATTGATATATATATATATATATATATATATATGTATATATATATATATATATAAAAAATAGGAAAGATACAGAAAAAGATAAAGGGACCGGAATTTTTTAAGTAAGATTTTGCATGAGGTAACTATCATAACATTCTATGACTTCACATGAGTACATTAATAGGACATAATTTCATACTCTAAAAAAATCTTAGATTTAAAGTGCATAATAACTAGAAAATAAAAAAATCTTAGATTTAAAGTGCATAATAACTAGAAAATAACAGGTTGTTATATACAAATTGAAATAAAAAAAATTCTAATCAATTTTATCTATTGCACAGAACCATAAAAAAAATCTGTAAATCTATCAAGTGAATATATGCATTCTATAAATTTGTTATAGATTTGTCTATTTCTTTTCACAATTATTGCATTCCACAAGAGTACAAGTCAATTCACAGTTATAAAGTGCTAATTAAGGTGCATATGAAGGTGTCCAAAGGCAAACTAAGATATAAGCTGCCTCCGCAGTGCAGACTTATTGCAAACCTAATTATGCATCTATGGGAACATTGTAATGAGCCCAAATTGTAAGATGCCAAAGAAAAGAAAAAATGTGAAAACCATAGTTGTTAACTGAAGTTATAAGCAATTGAAAATAGTAGTGTACTCCGGTCCCTCTGAGCCGACACACACGTTTTGCTCGGCTTCTTCGGGGGACGTGTCTGGGCAGAGGGCGTATGAGTATGTATGTTATTTAAATATTCGTGGGGACCAATTAAAAAGGCGTTCCGTTCAATGTGTTGATACGTCATTAGTGACATACGGCGCATGGGCCAGCTGAACTGCAGTCGTAAAGGGAACTTATCCGCCTTATATGTTGGTGCTTCATTGGATTGGTACATCATTAGAGACTCATGGCGCATGCGCCAGCTGAATGGTAGTCATAAATGGGAAGATATCCGTGTTATGTATTAGAGTGTCATCAGGTTATTACGGCTCATGCGTAAGCTAAACGGCACTCAAGATAAAAGGGTAACATGAGGCTGCGGTCATGTGATAGTGCTGACAATCCACTCAGCCCATTTAGGTGTCGAGGATGTTCAGCCTTCACATTGTGTCCGCAGCATCTCATAGTACAAATGATCCCGTAGCAAGCGCATGCGCACATGCCCTGACGGTACAAGTGAAAGGAATGTATGAAGATGAGGACTCGTTCATAATGGAAAAATGATTCTGTAATGATAACCATGAAGTAATAATATGCTATTTAAAGAAAATGAACATTAGAAAGACCATAATATACTATAAATGATGGATAAAATGATATAAATGTGAAAAATAAAGTGAATATAAAAAATTCTCATAAATATAATATTGTAAAGTAAAGGTAAATTAATATGGCATAACCATTCATACCTCAAAAATTATAAGTGGAAGAGAAGCGAATCATTAATAATAACCATAATATAACAGTTTGCCTTTTAAAGGGATAAAACATTAAAGGCAAAGATATACTAAGGATAAATGTGGATATAATAATGTGAGCGGGACAAATATAACTTGTGAAATGGAAATTGAATAATGTGACATAATTATTCATACATAAGAAAGTGTGGGGAAAGAAAAAGAGAGATAAGGTAATACCAAATAGCAATATATTCACTGAAGTAAATGTGTGACAAAAAAGTGCAATACTTAGCATAATAGATTCTTTAATATCCAATACAAGGCTAGTTTATAGATAAATCATGCAGTTATATAAAGTCCAATTCCATGTGCTTCTTTCTTTTTTTACGATGGCAAGAAGAATACAGAGGGGCAATGGCCACACAACTCTGGTCAGAAGACTCTTCCCGGTGCACAACTAATTCAAATGGAAGGACCGAGAATGATGGATACCAAGCGTAACCAGCTCCACTTCACCCGAGTTGAAGCATCAACTTCAGGAGAGGCATAGGACACCAACAGCAACCATCTCGAAATCAACAGCTCCACCAAGACACAGTAGATATAGGACATCAATCTGGAAAGCCTCAAAGTCATCCAGGGAAAACTCAACAAGAATGTAAAAGGAAATACAGTAAGTACAAATAAACAGATAGTTAAAAACAAATTAAAAGAAATATTACACCCAATGCCCTAAACTAACCAGGAACCAGAATAGTAAAAAACCAAATTATGTATCATCAAATTGTATGAAAGCCCCAAAGCCAAAATTTTAATTTAGGCCTTGGGGTGTTAAGGTGCTCAGACAATAAATCCACTTACTCTCTTGCTTCGCCAAGCAATTTCCCAGGTCCCCACCTCTGAAGCCAAGGGTGATCATATCGATTCCCTTGACTTTCAGTAGGAAAGGGTTACAATTATGAAACTTTTTAAAGTGTCTATGAATGGTTTTCATACTAGATTCATCTGTGATTGTCTTGGCCTTTTCAATATCTAGACAATGTTCACAGACTCTGATTTTTAACTCACGACTGGTAAGACCAATATATATTTTCTTGCAAGAACAGGTAGCGTGGTATATAACACCTTTGAATGAACATGTGATGTGTTTACGGATATCAAAAATTTTTGAACCTTCATGCTTTTCAAAAGTTTTTGCCTTTTTAATACTGGCACAGGCCTTACAAAGGCCACAAGGAAAAAAAAACATTGTTGTCATTATTGTTTCTCGTATTACACATACAGTGGGGAAAAAAAGTATTTAGTCAGTCAGCAATAGTGCAAGTTCCACCACTTAAAGAGATGAGAGGCGTCTGTAATTTACATCATAGGTAGACCTCAACTATGGGAGACAAACTGAGAAAAAAAAATCCAGAAAATCACATTGTCTGTTTTTTTTTTCATTTTATTTGCATATTATGGTGGAAAATAAGTATTTGGTCAGAAACAAAATTTCATCTCAATACTTTGTGATATATCCTTTGTTGGCAATGACAGAGGTCAAACGTTTTCTGTAAGTCTTCACAAGGTTGCCACACACTGTTGTTGGTATGTTGGCCCATTCCTCCATGCAGATCTCCTCTAGAGCAGTGATGTTTTTGGCTTTTCGCTTGGCAACACGGACTTTCAACTCCCTCCAAAGGTTTTCTATAGGGTTGAGATCTGGAGACTGGCTAGACCACTCCAGGACCTTGAAATGCTTCTTACGAAGCCACTCCTTCGTTGCCCTGGCGGTGTGCTTTGGATCATTGTCATGTTGAAAGACCCAGTCACGTTTCATCTTCAATGCCCTTGCTGATGGAAGGAGGTTTGCACTCAAAATCTCACGATACATGGCCCCATTCATTCTTTCATGTACCCGGATCAGTCGTCCTGGCCCCTTTGCAGAGAAACAGCCCCAAAGCATGATGTTTCCACCACCATGCTTTACAGTAGGTATGGTGTTTGATGGATGCAACTCAGTATTCTTTTGCCTCCAAACACGACAAGTTGTGTTTCTACCAAACAGTTCCAGTTTGGTTTCATCAGACCATAGGACATTCTCCCAAAACTCCTCTGGATCATCCAAATGCTCTCTAGCAAACTTCAGACGGGCCCGGACATGTACAGGCTTAAGCAGTGGGACACGTCTGGCACTGCAGGATCTGAGTCCATGGTGGCGTAGTGTGTTACTTATGGTAGGCCTTGTTACATTGGTCCCAGCTCTCTGCAGTTCATTCACTAGGTCCCCCCGCGTGGTTCTGGGATTTTTGCTCACCGTTCTTGTGATCATTCTGACCCCACGGGGTGGGATTTGGCGTGGAGCACCAGATAGAGGGAGATTATCAGTGGTCTTGTATGTCTTCCATTTTCTAATTATTGCTCCCACAGTTGATTTCTACACTCCAAGCTGGTTGGCTATTGCAGATTCAGTCTTCCCAGCCTGGTGCAGGGCTACAATTTTTTGTCTTTTTATACTGATAACAAGTTTAAGCAGGTGCCATTACTACAGGTAATGAGTGGAGGAAAGAGGAGACTCTTAAAGAAGAAGTTACAGGTCTGTGAGAGCCAGAAATCTTGATTGCTTGTTTCTGACCAAATACTTATTTTCCACCATAATATGCAAATAAAATGAAAAAAAAACAGACAATGTGATTTTCTGGATTTTTTTTTCTCAGTTTGTCTCCCATAGTTGAGGTCTACCTATGATGTAAATTACAGACGCCTCTCATCTTTTTAAGTGGTGGAACTTGCACTATTGCTGACTGACTAAATACTTTTTTTCCCCACTGTACCTAGTTCATAATGACTGTGGACCGGGTAGTCTCACAAATTGCGTGACCGTCTGGCCACCAATGATGGTGATGGTGGAAGAACCTTCTTAAGAATCGGATCTGTGAAGAGAATATTCCAATGTTTTTTGAGAATGTCCTTAAACTCATAGCATTGTTTGTGGTGATTGGTAATGAATCGCACCTGATTCACTGTATTCTCTGGGTGTATTCTTGGCTCTGAAGTTTTTGTCTTATTATATACTACTAGATTATGGTCCGATGCTATCGCATCGGGAGGATGCGATAGCATCACACCTCTTGCCATGTTAACCCTCAACACACACACTCCTCAACACACACTCCTCTCACCTTTCACCATCTCCACTCACTCTTTCAATCCACATACGACCCCTTCTCTCACTCCGTCTCTCATACTCACGCCGTCATCGCTGCTGCTCCACGATCCCCGACATCTTCTTCCGCCGGCGCCATCCTGGATCCAGACGTTGTCCACGCCGGCGACATGTTCTTGCGGCGACACCATCTTGAGTATCGTGAAATCCCGCGATAGTCAAGATGGCGTCGCCGGAAGAACATGTCGCCGGCGTGGACGACGTCGGGATCCAAAATGGCGTCGGCGAAATCTCGCGAGTTTTCGCCGACGCCATTTTGGATCCCGACGTCGTCCTCGCCGGCGACATGTTCTTGCGGCGACGCCATCTTGACTATCGCGGGATTTCGACGATCCAAAATGGCGTCACCGCAAGAACATGTCACCGGCGTGGAGGACGTCTGGATCCAGGATGGCGCCGGCGGAAGAAGATGTCAGGGATCGTGGATCAGCGGCGATGACAGCGTGAGTATGAGAGACGGAGTGAGAGAAAGGGTCATATGTGGAGTGAAAGAGTGAGTGGACGTGAGTGGCGATGGTGAAAGGTGAGTGGAGTGTGTGTGTTGAGGGTTAACATGGAAAGAGGTGTGCGGTGACGTCACCGGTTACAACTGGACGGAAGTTGTTACAACCAGAAGTTGCTTAGGGCATTTATTATTATAGATATACTTCCATATGTAAAAGCATGCTATCAGGTTCTCTTTAGTATATTGTGCAGCTGGAAATAGAGTTTGCACAGATTCTGCAAAACTGTGTATTAAAGCCATGAGTCTACCTGGCATGGAGCCACAGTCTGTGTGCTGTCCTACCATTTCCTTATGGTTTAATCCTCTAGAGCAGTGGTTCCCAAACTCCAGACCTCAAGGACCCCAACAGGTCATGTTTTCAGGATTCCCATAGTGTTACACATGTGAGAGAATTCCCGATGCCTTGATGATACTTCCATCACCTGTGAAATACTAAGGAAATCCTGAAAACATGACCTGTTGGGGTCCGCGAGGACTGGAGTTTGGGAACCACTGCTCTAGAGGAAAATGAAGACTTAATGTAGAATGTCACATTTGATCTTATGCTTTAAGATGGTCATAGAGCCACTTTTTGACTTTTAACCCCTTCCTGACATCAGACGTACTATCCCGTCCATGGGACCCGGGCCCCTATATCCATGGACGGGATAGTACGTCTACCGCGATCAGCGGCGCCCACGTGGTGAGCGCCGCTGATCGCGGCCGGGTGTCAGCTGATTATCACAGCTGACACCCGGCACAATGTGTCAGGGGTGGTCACGGACCGCCCCCGACATGTTAACCCCTTGCACACTGCGATCAATCATGATCGCGGTGTATCGGGGGTTAAAGGGAAACATCGGCAGGGAGGGGGCTCCCTCCGTGCTTCCCTGAGCCCCCCACGGCAGCGCAATGTGCAGCGCTGCTGCCGGGGGCTCCTTTCCTGCAGGCCCTTGAATCCAAGATGGCGACGGGGGCCTTCGGGGGCCTGCAGGAAGCTGGCTTCCTCAGTGCCTGCAAAGCGCAGGCATGAGGAAGCCTTCTTCACTGCCTGTGACAGATCGCTGATCTGTCACAGCGATCTGTGATGTGACAGATCAGCGATCTGTCACAGAACAGTGATGTCCCACCTGGGACTATTTAATAAAGTAAAAAAAAAATTTAAAAAAAGTGTTAAAATAATTTAAAAAAAATCGCCAAATAAATTACAAAAGAAAAAAAAAAATATTCCCCCAAATAAATCCATTTTTTGAAAATAAAAAAAAAACAATAAAAGTACACATATTAGGTATCACCGCGTCCATAACAACCCGCCCTATAAAACTGTCCCATTGGTTAACCCCTATAGCGAACCCCTTAAAAAATAAAAATAAAAAACGAAGCAAAAAATAATGATTTATTATCATACCGCCAAACAAAAAGTGTAATAACGCGCGTTCAAAAAGATGCATATAAATATCCATGGTACTGCTGAAAACGTCATCTTGTCCCGCAAAAAACGAGCCACCACACAGCATCATCAGCGAAAAAATAAAAAAGTTATAGCTCGCAGAATAAAGCGATGCAAAAATAATTATTTTTTATATAAAATAGTTTTCATTGCATAAAACCGACAAAACATAAAAAAACGACCTAAATGAGGTATCGCTGTAACCATACAGACCCGAAGAATAAAACCGCTTTATCAATTTTACCGCACGCGGAACGGTGTAAACGCACTCCCCCAAAAGAAATTCATGAAACACTGGTTTTTGTTCATTCTGCGTCCCAAAAATCGGAATAAAAAGCGATCAAAAAATGTCACGTGCCCGAAAATGGTACCAATAAAAACGTCAACTCGTCCCGCAAAAAATAAGACCTCACATGACTCAGTGGGTCAAATTACGGAAAAATTATAGCTCTCAATATATGGTGATGCAAAAACTATTTTTACAATAAAAAGCGTCTTTTAGCGTGCGACAGCCGGCAAACATAAAAACCGCCATAAATAGTAAATCAAACCCCCCGTTATCACCCCCTTAGTTAGGGAAAAATAATAAAATAAAAAAAATGTATTTATTTCCATTTTTCCATTACGGTTAGGGTTAGGGCTAGGGTTAGGGTAGGGTTAGGGCTAGGGTTAGGGCTAGGGTTAGGGCTGAGATTAGGGTTAGGGGTGTGTTGGGGTTCGGGTTGGAGTTAGAATTGGGGGTTTCCACTGTTTGGGCACATCAGGGGCTCTCCAAATGCAACATGGCGTCTGATTTCAATTCCAGCCAATTCTGAGCTGAAAAAGTCAAATGGTGCTCCTTCCCTTCCAAGCTCTGACATGCGCCCAAACAGTGTTTTACCCCCACATGTAGGGTATCAGCCTACTCAGGACAAATTGCAAAACAATTTTTGGGGTCCAATTTCTCCTGTTACCCTTAGGAAAATAAAAAAATTGGGGACAAAAATATCATTTTTGTGGAAAAAAATGATTTTTTTATTTTCACGTCCGAGCGTTATAAACTTCTGTGAAGCACTTGGGGGTTCAAAGTGCTCACCACACATCTAGATAAGTTCCGTGGGGGGTCTAGTGTCCAAAATGGGGTCACTTGTGGGGAGTTTCAATAGTTTAGGTACATCAGGGGCTCTCCAAATGCACATGACACCCGCAGACCATTCTATCAAAGTCTGCATTCCAAACGTCACTGCTTCCCTTCCGAGCCCCGACGTGTGTCCATACAGTAGTTTTCTCCCACATATGGGGCATCAGCGTACTCAGGACAAATTGGACAACAACTTTTGGGGTTCAATTTCTCCTGTTACCCTTGGGAAAATAAAAAAATTGGGGACTAATTGATCATGTTTGTGGAAAAAATATGATTTTTTTATTTTCATGCCCGGGCATTATAAACTTCTGTGAAGCCCTTGGGGGTTCAAAGTGCTCACCTCACATCTAGATAAGTTCCTTAGGGGGTCTAGTTTTCAAAATGGGGTTATTTGTGGGGGGTTTCCACTGTTTAGGTACATTAGGGGCTCTCCAAAGGCAACATGACACCCGCAGACCATTCCATCAAAGTCTGCATTCCAAAACGTCACTACTTCCCTTCCGAGCCCCGACGTGTGCCCATACAGTAGTTTTCTCCCATATTTGGGGCGTCAGCGTACACAGGACAAATTGCACAACAACTTTTGGGTTTCAATTTCTCCTGTTACCCTTGGGAAAATAAAAAAATTGGGGACTAATTGATCATGTTTGTGGAAAAAATACGATTTTTTTATTTTCATGCCCGGGCATTATAAACTTCTGTGAAGCCTTTGGGGGTTCAAAGTGCTCACCTCACATCTAGATAAGTTCCTTAGGGGGTCTAGTTTTCAAAATGGGGTCATTTGTGGGGGGTTTCCACTGTTTAGGTACATTAGGGGCTCTCCAAAGGCAACATGACACCCGCAGACCATTCCATCAAAGTCTGCATTCCAAAACGTCACTACTTCCCTTCCGAGCCCCGACGTGTCCCCATACAGTAGTTTTCTCCCACATATGGGGTATCAGCATACTCAGGACAAATTGGACAACAACTTTTGGGGTCCAATTTCTCCTGGTACCCTTGGGAAAATAAAAAAATGGTGACTAAATGATCATGTTTGTGGAAAAAATACGAATTTTTTATTTTCACGCCCGGGCGTTATAAACTTCTGTGAAGCACTGGGGGGTTCAAAGTGCTCACCACACATCTAGATAAGTTCCTTGGGGGGTCTAGTTTACAAAATGGTGTCATTTGTGGGGGATTTCCACTGTTTAGGTACATCAGGGGTTTTCCAATCGCGACATGGTGTCCGATCTCAATTCCAGCCAAAAACGTCAAATGGCGCTGCTTCCCTTCCGAGCTCTGCCATGCGCCCAAATAGTGGTTTACCCCCACATGTGGGGTATTAGCGTACTCAGGACAAATTGCACAATAACTTTTAGGGTCCTGTTACCCTTGGAAAAATAAGAATTGAGGGTGAAAAGAACCTTTTTGTGGAAAAAATATGATTTTTTAATTGTACGGCTTTATGTTATAAACTTCTGTGAAGCCCTTGGGGGTTCAAAGTTCTCACCACACATCTAGATAAGTTCCTTAGGGGGTCTAGTTTCCAAAATGGTGTCATTTGTGGGGGTTTCCACAGTTTTGGTACATCAGGGGTTTTCCAATCGCGACATCATGTCCGATCTCAATTCCAGCCAAAAAAGTCAAATGGCGCTGCTTCCCTTCCGAGCTCTGCCATGTGCCCAAATAGTGGTTTACCCCCACATGTGGGGTATCAGCGTACTCAGGACAAATTGCACAATAACTTTTAGGGTCCTGTTACCCTTGGAAAAATAAGAATTGAGGGTGAAACGATCATTTTTGTGGAAAAAATATGATTTTTTAATTGTACGACTTTATGTTATAAACTTCTGTGAAGCCCTTGGGGGTTCAAAGTTCTCACCACACATCTAGATAAGTTCCTTAGGGTGTCTAGTTTCCAAAATGGTGTCATTTGTGGGGGGTTTCCACTGTTTTGGTACATCAGGGGTTTTCCAATCGCGACATGATGTCCGATCTCAATTCCAGCCAAAAACGTCAAATGGCGCTGCTTCCCTTCCGAGCTCTGCCATGCGCCCAAATAGTGGTTTACCCCCACATGTGGGGTATCAGGGTACTCAAGACAAATTGCACAATAACTTTTAGGGTCCTGTTACCCATGGGAAAATAAAAATTGGGGTGAAAAGATCATTTTTGTGGAAAAAATATGATTTTTTAATTGTACCGCTGTACGTTAAAAATTCTGTAAAGCCCTTGTGGGTTCAAAGTTCTCACCACATATCTAGATAAGTTCCTTGGGGGGTCTAGTTTCCAAAATGGGGTCACTTGTAGGGGGTTTTCACTGTTTAGGTACATCAGGGACTCTCCAAACGTGACATGGCGTCCGATCTGAATTCCAGACAGTTTTGCATTGAAAAAGTCAAACAGCGCTCCTTCCATTCTGAGCTCTGCCATGCGCCGAAACAGTCGTTCCCCCCCACATATCAGGTATCAGCGTACTCAGGACAAATTGCACAATAACTTTTGCAGTCCAATTTCTCCTGTTACCCTTGGTAAAATAAAAAAATTGAACCTGAAGTATTTTTTTTGTGAAAAAAAGTTAGATGTTCATTTTTTTTTTAAATATTCAAAAAAATTCCTGTGACGCACCTAAAGGGTTAATAAACTTCTTGAATGTGGTTTTGAGCACCTTAAGGGGTGCAGTTTTTAGAATGGTGTCACTTTTGGGTATTTTCTATCATATAGACCCCTCAAAGTGGCTTCAAATGTGATGTGGTCCGTAAAAATAAAATGGTGTTGTAAAAATGAGAAATCGCTGGTCAACTTTTAACCCTTATAACTTCCTAAAAAAAAAAATTTTTGGTTCCAAAATTGTGCTGATGTAAAGTAAACATGTGGGAAATGTTAGTTATCAAGTTTTTTGTGTGCCATATCTCTGTGATTTAAGGGCATAAAAATTCAAAGTTGGAAAATTGCGAAATTTTCAAAATTTTCGGCAAATTTCCGTTTTTCTCAGAAATAAATGCAAGTTATTTGAATGAAATTTTACCACTAACATGAAGTACAATATGTCACAAGAAAACAATGTCAGAATCACCGGGATCCATGGAAGCGTTCCAGAGTTATGACCTCATAAAGGTACAGTGGTCAGAATTGTAAAAATTGGCCCGGTCATGAACGTGCAAAGCACCCTTGGGGGTGAAGGGGTTAATATAGGCAAAATTGTACTATATACAAAGCATCACATTGCAGCATATAATGAAAAGACCAGCAGCAGAATGTAAAATCCCTCCAGTGGAGTTAGGAATCACTTCTTACTTCAGTATTGTATGTGATTTCTTATAATAGGCTTTGATATAGCTCATCTGTGAGTAATGTTCCTGTCTTTGACTTATTATCCGTATTATCCGTATGAGTCACTTCACTTCATCGAAAGACTCATCACAGCAAGACGATCATTGATGTCATTGCCTAAAACCCCAGCAGCAGTTGGGACTTTACAGCCACTTCCAGATTTTCCTTGTAATCCTCTATTTTGAATAAAAAGAAAAGAAGCTTCTACAGAAATAGATTTTTCCTTCTCATGAAATATTATCCTATATTTAGACTTATTTCATTCCTTTTTCTTCAATATTACAAAATTTATTGCATAGTGCAATGTGCATGTAATATTCATATTTAACCCCTTACCTACAATGGACGTAATATTCCGTCCATGTGACCCTGGACCTAATTACCATGGACGGAATATTACGTCCCAGCGATCAGCGGCGCCCACGTGGTGAGCGCCGCTGATCGCGGACGGGTGTCAGCTGATTATCACAGCTGACACCCGTCAGAATGTGTCAGGGGCGGTCACGGACCGCCCCCCGACACGTTAACCCCTTGTACACCGCGATCGCGGTGTACCGGGGGTTAAAGGGAAGCATCGGCAGGGAGGGGGCTCCCTCCTTGCTTCCCTGAGCCCCCCACAGCAGCGCAATGTGCTGCGCTGCTGCGGGGGTCTCTTTTCCTACAGGCCCCCGGATCCAAGATGGCGACAGGGGCCTTCGGGGGCCTGTAGGGAGCTGACTTCCTCACTGCCTGCAAAGCGCAGCATGAGGAAGTCTGCAGAACTGCCTGTGACAGATTGCTGATCTGTCACAGTGATCTGTGACAGGACACAGGACAGTGATGTCCCACCTGGGACAAGGTAATAAAGTAAAAAAAAAAAAAAAAAAGTGTTAAAAATAATTTAAAAAAAATCGCTAAATAAATTAGTAAAAAAAAATAAAAATATTCCCCAATAAATCCATTTTTTCAAAATAAAAAAAAAGCAATAAAAGTACACATATTTGGTATCGCCGCATCCGTAGCGACCCGCCCTATAAAACTGTCCCATTAGTTAACCCCTTTAGCGAACCCCTTAAAAAATAAAAATAAAAAACGAAGCAAAAAATAATGATTTATTATCATACCACCGAACAAAAAGTGCAATAACGCACGATAAAAAGACGCATATAAATATCCATGGTACCTCTGAAAACGTCATCTTGTCCCGCAAAAAACAAGCTGCCATACAGCGTCATCTGTAAAAAAATAAAAAAGTTATAGCTGCAGAATAAAGCGATACAAAAATAATTATTTTTTATATAAAATTGTTTTCATTGCAAAAAACCGACAAAACATAAAAAAAGACCTAAATGAGGTATTGATGTAACTGTACTGACCCGAAGAATAAAAACGCTTTATCAATTTTACCCCACACAGAACGGTGTAAACGCACCCCCCAAAAGAAATTCATGAAACGCTGGTTTTTGTTCATTCTGCGTCCCAAAAATCGGAATAAAAGGCGATCAAAAAATGTCACGTGCCCGAAAATGGTACCAATGAAAACGTCAACTCGTCCCGCAAAAAAAAAACCTCACATGACTCAGTGGGTCAAAATACAGAAAAATTATAGCTCACAATATGTGGTGATGCAAAAACTATTTTTACAATAAAAAGCGTCTTTTAGCGTCTGACAGCCGCCAAACATAAAAACCGCCATAAATAGTAAATCAAACCCCCCGTTATCACCCCCTTAGTTAGGGAAAAATAATAAAACTAAAAGAAAATGTATTTATTTCAATTTTCCAATTAGGGTTAGGGCTAGGGTTAGGGCTAGGGTTAGGGTTAGGGTTAGGGCTAGGGCTAGGGTTAGGGTTAGGGCTAGGGTTAGGGGTAGGGTTAGGGCTAGGGCTCAGATTAGGGTTAGGGGTGTGTTGGGGTTAGGGTTGGAGTTATAATTGGGGGGTTTCCACTGTTTGGGCACATCAGGTGCTCTCCAAAGGCAACATGGCGTCTGATCTCAATTCCAGCCAATTATGCATTGAAAAAGTCAAATGGTGCTCCTTCCCTTCCAAGCTCTGCCATGCGCCCAAACAGTGTTTTACCCCCACATATGGGGTATCAGCCTACTCAGGACAAATTACAAAACAACTTTTGGGGTCCAATTTCTCCTGCTACCCTTAGGAAAATAAAAAATTGGGGGCAAAAATATCATTTTTGCGGAAAAAAATGATTTTTTTATTTTCACGCCCAGGCGTTATAAACTTCTGTGAAGCACTCGGGGGTTCAAAGTGCTCACCACACATCTAGATAAGTTCCGTGGGGGGTCTAGTTTCCAAAATGGGGTCACTTGTGGGGAGTTTCAATAGTTTAGGTACATCAGGGGCTCTCCAAACGCACATGACACCCGCAGACCAATCCATCAAAGTCTGCATTCCAAAACGTCACTACTTCCCTTCCGAGCCCTGACGTGTGCCCATACAGTAGTTTTCTCCCACATATGAGGTATCAGCATACTCAGGACAAATTGGACAACAACTTTTGGGGTCCAATTTCTCCTGTTACCCTTGGGAAAATAAAAAAATGGGGACTAAAAGGTGATGTTTGTTGAAAAAATACGATATTTTTATTTTCACGCCCGGTCATTATAAACTTCTGTGAAGCACTGTGGGGTTCAAAGTGCTCACCACACATCTAGATAAGTTCCTTGGGGGGTCTAGTTTCCAAAATGGTGTCATTTGTGGGGGGTTTCTACTGTTTTGGTACATCAGGGGCTTTCCAAACGCGACATGGTGTCCGATCTCAATTCCAGCCAAAAACGTCAAATGGTGCTGCTTCCCTTCCGAGCTCTGCCATGCGCCCTAATAGTGGTTTACCCCCACATGTGGGGTATCAGCGCACTCAGGATAAATTGCACAATATCTTTTATGGTCCTGTTACTCTTGGAAAAATAAGAATTGAGGGTGAAAAGATCATTTTTGTGGAAAAAATATGATTTTTTAATTGTACGGCTGTATGTTATAGACCTCTGTGAAGCCCTTGGGGGTTCAAAGTTCTCACCACACATCTAGATAAGTTCCTTGTGGGGTCTAGATTCCAAAATGGTGTCATTTGTGGGGGTTTCCACTGTTTTGGTACATCAGGTGTTTTCCAATCGCGACATGGTGTCCGATCTCAATTCTAGCCAAAAACGTCAAATGGCGCTGCTTCCCTTCCGAGCTCTGCTATGCGCCCAAATAGTCATTTACACCCACATATGGGGTATCAGCGTACTCAGGACAAATTGCACAATAACTTTTAGGGTCCTGTTACCCTTGGAAAAATAAAAATTGGGGGTGAAAAGATCATTTTTGTGGAAAAAATATGATTTTTTAATTGTACCGCTGTACGTTATAAACTTCTGTGAAGCCCTTGTGGGTTCAAAGTTCTCACCACATATCTAGATAAGTTCCTTGGGGGGTCTAGTTTCCAAAATGGGGTCACTTGGGTTGGTTTCCACTGTTTAGGTACATCAGGGGCTCTCCAAACGCGACATGGTGTCTGATCTGAATTCCAGCCAATTTTGCATTGAAAAAGTCAAACGGCGCTCCTTCCCTACTGAGGTCTGCCATGCGCCGAAACAGTGGTTCCCCCCACATATGAGGTATCAGCGTACTCAGGACAAATTGCACAATAACCTTTGCAGTCCAATTTCTCCTGTTACCCTTGGTAAAATAAAGAAAATTGAACCTGAAGTATTTTTTTTGTGAAAAAAAGTTAAATGTTCATTTTTTTTTAAATATTCAAAAAATTCCTGTGACGCACCTAAAGGGTTAATAAACTTCTTGAATGTGGTTTTAAGCACCTTAAGGGGTGCAGTTTTTAGAATGGTGTCACTTTTGGGTATTTTCTATCATATAGACCCCTCAAAGTGGCTTCAAATGTGATGTGGTCCCTAAAAATAAAATGGTGCTGCAAAAATGAGAAATTGCTGGTCAATTTTTAACCCTTATAACTTCCTAACAAAAAAAAATGTTGGTTCCAAAATTGTGCTGATGTAAAGTAAACATGTGGGAAATGTTATTTATTAAGCTTTTTGTGTGCCGTATCGCTGTGATTTAAGGGCATAAAAATTCAAAGTTGGAAAATTGCAAAATTTTCAAAATTTTTGCCAAATTTCTGTTTTTTTCACAAATAAACGCAAGTTATTTGAATGCAATTTTACCACTAACATGAAGTACAATATGTCATGAGAAAACAGTGTCAGAATCACCAGGATCCATGCAAGCGTTTCAGAGTTATGACCTCATAAAGGTACAGTGGTCAGAATTGTAAAAATTGGCCCGGGAGTTAACATGCAAACCACCCTTGGTAGTGAAGGGGTTAAGGAGTATTCCCATCATATCATTTATAGCTTATCCACTGAGCAGGAAGAGACATCAGAAACCTCCTATTAGCTTTCTGTGTGCTGCTGGTGCAAAATAGCAAAAAGACAAACGTTTTTGTGCAAAAATTTTATACAAAAAAAATTGTGATTTTTTTTTTTTTTTTTTACTTCAAAAAGCTGTTTCAAAACCCTTGATAAATTCTCATGTTCTTTTTTAAATCATCATATAAGGACTTTCTTCAGACTGTTTTGCTACAAGGAAGTAAAATTATCCACTGCTTGATGGCAAAAACTATTAATGTATTAAATGTAGAGTTGGTGCAGTTCACCTATTCACAGTACTACCATCCGTAAACCCTCCTCCAGAAACACTATTTTGCATGTACACAGTTTTCACCCTTCGCATACAATTAAAGCCATTCTGGTTGGGGAATTAAGTAGGGCAAAAATAAATTGTAGTTATCAGGAATCCTTTTGTAAAGAATCTAAAATCATTAAAGGGCCCTTACACTAAGCGATATTGCTAGCAATATCGCTGTAACGTCACTGGTTTTGTGACGTAGCAGCGATATTGCTAGCGATATCGCTATGTGTGATACTTACCTCCGACCGGCTCCCCTGCTGATTATCACTGATCGCGCGAGAACGTCCTGGACCATTTCTCGTCGGCCACTTCCTGCTGGGCTTCCTGTGGCGCCGACGAGCGACGCGTGGACGCGGGCGGGAGGGCGTCAGGATCGCCTAGTCTGACAGGTAAGTAGCGACCCCCGACCCCTGCTATGGTGCTGGTGAGATCTGACTGTTTGGCAGCTCACTAGCGACCACTTAGCGATGCACCAGCGATCCTGACTGGGTCATATCGTGGTCGGGATCGCTGGTGCATCGCTAAGTGTAACGGTACCCTAAGTCCAGACTCAAATCTAGAAATTATCCAAACTGGTCACTGGATCATGTAAACAAAATTGCTGATACCAAGATCAGGAATAATCTTATCACAAAAAAAAAAATGTGCATTCTCAGACTTATTACATGATACCTACTTTAATGCTCACCTATAACACTTTTTTCCAGCTATTTCCAATATTGTCAAATGAAATTTAAATACAGTATATTAAGGGATGATCATATAACAGATCAGCTATTAAATAAAGGTATTAGAATTGTTTCTCGCAAAGTCCCCACCATCAGATATTGTCTTTCACCCAGTCTTTTTAAGTCACGCTCCGCTACTATTAAAAAAAAAAATGGTTATCAACCAGCGGTTTTCTCAGGTGCGGTTCTGCTACTGGTAAAACCTGGTATACATTTTAGTCCATTAACATTAACCAAAAACCCATTCAATACAAGACATGAAAAAGCCACCCACTAGAATGGATAGGCAAAAGAATGTATGGTTTTAAAATACATATTTTCTTAATCTTACAAAAATGTTACAATGTCATAATAAATCCAATTATAATGATGTCTCTAGCCAAACAGATCATGTTTCATTCCTACTATATATAAGCACAAACAAAGGCTAAACAGTATCCTAATTTGGAAATTATTTTTTATATAGGCATTTCCCTTCACAAGTGTGATAAGGTACAGAATGATCCCCAAAATACTACAATAAATGTGCAAAATAACACTAATGCAAAATGCCACAGTGCCTGTAAAAATTACCAGCATACAGCAATTGATAAAATATAAGATTACCAATTAAATAGATCAAAATAAAGTGCCTAGTGCCACAATGCCTGTAAGTATTATCAGCATATAGCAATTAATGAGCTATAGGATCACCAGGGGAAGAGTCTTGAGGAGATCATTTGCATATTCCCAGTGCCTTCTGGGATAAGTGAAGAGTCTCCGCGAGCTCAACGATCACTGGGTTTTGGCCGTTGCAGCTGAAAAGAGGAAATCGGAAAACCAGGGGAAGAGTCTTGAGGAGATCATTTGCATATTCCCAGTGCCTTCTGGGATAAGTGAAGAGTCTCCGCGAGCTCAACGATCACTGGGTTTTGGCCGTTGCAGCTGAAAAGAGGAAATCGGAAAACCAGGGGAAGAGTCTTGAGGAGATCATTTGCATATTCCCAGTGCCTTCTGGGATAAGTGAAGAGTCTCCGCGAGCTCAACGATCACTGGGTTTTGGCCGTTGCAGCTGAAAAGAGGAAATCGGAAAACCAGGGGAAGAGTCTTGAGGAGATCATTTGCATATTCCCAGTGCCTTCTGGGATAAGTGAAGAGTCTCCGCGAGCTCAACGATCACTGGGTTTTGGCCGTTGCAGCTGAAAAGAGGAAATCGGAAAACCAGGGGAAGAGTCTTGAGGAGATCATTTGCATATTCCCAGTGCCTTCTGGGATAAGTGAAGAGTCTCCGCGAGCTCAACGATCACT
This sequence comes from Dendrobates tinctorius, assembly GCF_039654945.1. Taxonomy (NCBI): domain Eukaryota; kingdom Metazoa; phylum Chordata; class Amphibia; order Anura; family Dendrobatidae; genus Dendrobates; species Dendrobates tinctorius. The sequence continues at coordinate 27,306,870 of NW_027361673.1, read as the reverse complement.
GGGTTTTGGCCGTTGCAGCTGAAAAGAGGAAATCGGAAAACCAGGGGAAGAGTCTTGAGGAGATCATTTGCATATTCCCAGTGCCTTCTGGGATAAGTGAAGAGTCTCCGCGAGCTCAACGATCACTGGGTTTTGGCCGTTGCAGCTGAAAAGAGGAAATCGGAAAACCAGGGGAAGAGTCTTGAGGAGATCATTTGCATATTCCCAGTGCCTTCTGGGATAAGTGAAGAGTCTCCGCGAGCTCAACGATCACTGGGTTTTGGCCGTTGCAGCTGAAAAGAGGAAATCGGAAAACCAGGGGAAGAGTCTTGAGGAGATCATTTGCATATTCCCAGTGCCTTCTGGGATAAGTGAAGAGTCTCCGCGAGCTCAACGATCACTGGGTTTTGGCCGTTGCAGCTGAAAAGAGGAAATCGGAAAACCAGGGGAAGAGTCTTGAGGAGATCATTTGCATATTCCCAGTGCCTTCTGGGATAAGTGAAGAGTCTCCGCGAGCTCAACGATCACTGGGTTTTGGCCGTTGCAGCTGAAAAGAGGAAATCGGAAAACCAGGGGAAGAGTCTTGAGGAGATCATTTGCATATTCCCAGTGCCTTCTGGGATAAGTGAAGAGTCTCCGCGAGCTCAACGATCACTGGGTTTTGGCCGTTGCAGCTGAAAAGAGGAAATCGGAAAACCAGGGGAAGAGTCTTGAGGAGATCATTTGCATATTCCCAGTGCCTTCTGGGATAAGTGAAGAGTCTCCGCGAGCTCAACGATCACTGGGTTTTGGCCGTTGCAGCTGAAAAGAGGAAATCGGAAAACCAGGGGAAGAGTCTTGAGGAGATCATTTGCATATTCCCAGTGCCTTCTGGGATAAGTGAAGAGTCTCCGCGAGCTCAACGATCACTGGGTTTTGGCCGTTGCAGCTGAAAAGAGGAAATCGGAAAACCAGGGGAAGAGTCTTGAGGAGATCATTTGCATATTCCCAGTGCCTTCTGGGATAAGTGAAGAGTCTCCGCGAGCTCAACGATCACTGGGTTTTGGCCGTTGCAGCTGAAAAGAGGAAATCGGAAAACCAGGGGAAGAGTCTTGAGGAGATCATTTGCATATTCCCAGTGCCTTCTGGGATAAGTGAAGAGTCTCCGCGAGCTCAACGATCACTGGGTTTTGGCTGTTGCAGCTGAAAAGAGGAAATCGGAAAACCAGGGGAAGAGTCTTGAGGAGATCATTTGCATATTCCCAGTGCCTTCTGGGATAAGTGAAGAGTCTCCGCGAGCTCAACGATCACTGGGTTTTGGCCGTTGCAGCTGAAAAGAGGAAATCGGAAAACCAGGGGAAGAGTCTTGAGGAGATCATTTGCATATTCCCAGTGCCTTCTGGGATAAGTGAAGAGTCTCCGCGAGCTCAACGATCACTGGGTTTTGGCCGTTGCAGCTGAAAAGAGGAAATCGGAAAACCAGGGGAAGAGTCTTGAGGAGATCATTTGCATATTCCCAGTGCCTTCTGGGATAAGTGAAGAGTCTCCGCGAGCTCAACGATCACTGGGTTTTGGCCGTTGCAGCTGAAAAGAGGAAATCGGAAAAACCGAATTTGGGCTCATCTTTCATCGTTTTTAAGAAATCTCAAGATGGAAGAGGCCAGGAGCCATTTGGTGAGCTGCATTTCTTGCTACATGTTCACAGATTTACCAGTGGAAAAGCCAAACTTTACATGCCACAAATGCAAGCTTGTGTCCCTGTTGGAGGAAAAGTTGCAAAATCTCGAAGAGAGGTTAGCTACGTTGAAGATCATTAAGGAAGGTGAAGAGTTCTTGGACAGAACAGAATTATCTCTTCATGTTACAGAAAGAGAAGAAATTCGAAGTGCACCTGAAGAAACAGAGGAATGGAGACATGTGACCCAGAGAAGCAGGAGGATCAGGAGGCAGTCAGCACCCATACTGCTCAGAAACCAATACCAGGCTCTCACGCAGGAAAACAATGAAGAAATACATCAGGATAAGACTTTGCCAACAAGCAGCAACCTTGTACGCCTTCAGAGTCCTCCTGGATGGAGAAAGAAAAATGTTGTGAAGAAGAAACGGAGAGTGGTGGTCATGGGGGATTACCTGTTGAGAGGAACTGAGGCCGCTATCTGCAGACCGGATATAACTTCAAGAGAAATGTGTTGTCTTCCAGGTGCAAAAATTAAAGATGTGTCTGACAGGATATCAGGACTCTTCAGACCTACAGATGACTACCCATTCCTGCTACTACATGTGGGGACAAATGACACTGCAAGAAACGACCTGGAAACCATCTGCAGAGACTTTGAAGACTTAGGCAAGAAAGTGAAAGAACTGGGAGCGCAGGTGGTCTTCTCTTCCATCCTCCCAGTGGATGGCCATGGAACAAGGAGGTGGAATAAGATTCTGCAGGTGAACAACTGGCTACGTCGATGGTGCCGTCAGCAACGATTTGGATTTCTGGATCACGGAGTGAACTACTTATACGATGGACTACTTGCTAGAGATGGGGTGCACCTTACGAAGACTGGTAAGCATGTATTTGGAAGTCGCCTTGCTACACTTGTAAGGAGAGCTTTAAACTAGAACAACATGGGAAGGGAAGCAAAAGACCAGAAAAAGCCATACACCTGACAAATGCTATTGAGAACTCTGCTATTAGAAGTGGAAAGGAAGAACAAAGACGAAAGAATCTAATTAATAAAAATATTGGAGAAAGAGAAACCAATCACAAACTAAAATGTTTCTATACTAATGCACAAAGCATGGGCAACAAACAAGGAGAATTGGAACTACTAACACAGGAAAATAAATATGATGTCATTGGAATCACTGAAACTTGGTGGGACAATACACATGATTGGAATACAAGACTAGAAGGATACAATTTATTTGCAAGAAACAGACTTGATAAACGAGGAGGGGGTGTCGCATTGTATGTTAGAAACGCGTATATCTGCACAGAGATTGAAGCTTCAGAGACTGGGAGTTCTGTGGAAACTGTTTGGGTAAGAATACAAGGACAGAACAATGGAAAGGACACCATTGTAGGCATTTACTACAGGCCGCCTGTGCAAGCTGAAGCTATGGATGAACTCTTTATGCATCAAATGGCCAAGTTCTCCAAAAAATATGACATAGTTGTCATGGGAGATTTCAACTATCCAGACATTTGTTGGGAATCTCTCTCAGGCAAAACTAACAGGTCAAGGAAATTCTTATCCTCTCTTGCTGACAACTTTATCTTCCAAAAGGTAAGGGAGAAAACAAGGGGAACTGCTACCTTGGATCTAATCCTTATAAACAGGGAGGAAATGGTTGAGGAGGTAAAAGTGGCTGGGACCCTAGGAGGTAGCGACCATGCTATTTTAGAATTTTGGATAACTAGAGGCGGAAGACCTGTGAAGACTCAGACATCAAGGTTAGATTTCAGAAAGGCAGATTTTAAGGGATTCAGAAAGAGAATTGGAGGGATCCAATGGCTGGATATCCTTAAAGACAAAAATGTCCAGGAAGGATGGGAAATCTTGAAAAATGAAATTCTCAAAGCACAGTTGTTAACAATTCCGAAAAGAGGGAAGAATAGGAAGCAGTTAAGGAAACCAGGATGGATGAACACAGAACTTAAGCACATGCTAAAAAGGAAGAAAAAAATGTTTATAAAATGGAAAGAGGGAGGCATATCTAAAGAAGAATATAATGCTGTCTGCAGAACCTGCAGGGCACAAATCAGATTAGCTAAAGCTGAAAATGAATTGAGGCTTGCAAGAGATGTCAAAAGCAATAATAAAGGATTTTGGGGATATGTCAAAAGTAAAAGAAAAGTCAAAGATGCTATAGGATTTTTACAGGATGAAAATGATGAAATGGTAAGACAGGATGTTGAGAAGGCTGAACTTTTAAATTCCTATTTTGCATCTGTTTTCTCTCAGAAAGGAAATGTAACATCAACTGTTATTCACTGTCCTATTAAGGGAATAGAAGAATCCAGGATATCTATAAACAGAAAGATAGTGAGGAAACACTTAGCTAGCCTAAATGAATTCAAGTCTCCAGGTCCAGATGAATTACACCCCAGAGTACTGAAGGAGATAGCAGAAGAAATTTTTGAACCCCTCTCTATAATCTTTGAAAATTCTTGGAGAACAGGAGAAGTGCCAGAAGACTGGAGAAGAGCACATGTTGTTCCTATCTTCAAAAAGGGGAAGAAGGTGGACCCAGGTAACTATAGGCCGGTGAGTCTGACTTCTATACCAGGAAAGATCTTTGAACAAATTATTAAACAACATGTATGTCAATACCTGGATAAGAATGAAGTGATTAAACAGAGTCAGCATGGGTTTGTAACTAATAAGTCATGTCAGACTAACTTAATTTCCTTCTATGACGGTATCACTGATTGGGTAGATCAAGGAAATGCTGTAGATATAGTATATCTTGACTTCAGCAAAGCATTTGACAAAGTCTCTCATACAATCCTTATTGAAAAAATGATTAAGTATGGAATGGACAAGGCAACTGTTAGGTGGATTCATAACTGGCTTAGTGATCGGACCCAAAGAGTGGTCGTAAATGGCTGCACATCCAGTTGGAAGAATGTCTCAAGTGGGGTACCACAGGGCTCTGTCCTGGGCCCTGTATTGTTCAACATCTTTATCAACGATTTAGATGAAGGAATTGAGGGTAAACTGATTAAATTTGCTGATGACACAAAGCTAGGAGGGATAGCTAATACTAGAGAAGAGAGAGAGAGGATTCAAAAAGATTTAAATAAACTGGAGAAGTGGGCAGCAACTAACAGAATGGTTTTTAACAGGGAGAAATGCAAAGTACTACATCTGGGCAATAAAAATGGAAAAAGCATATATAGAATGGGAGGAATAGGGCTAAGTGACAGCACATGTGAAAAAGACTTGGGTATACTAATAGATCACAGACTGAATATGAGTCAACAGTGTGATGCAGCAGCAAAAAAGGCAAATGCAATTCTAGGATGTATTAACAGAAGCATACAGTCTAGATCACGTGAAGTCATTATTTCCCTCTACTCCTCTTTGGTCAGACCTCATCTGGAATATTGTGTCCAGTTTTGGGCACCACATTTTAAAAAAGACATCAACAAACTGGAGCAAGTTCAGAAAAGAGCGACCAGAATGGTGACCGGTCTGCAAACCCTGTCTTATGAGGAAAGGTTGCAGGATTTGGGAATGTTTAGTTTGCAAAAGAGAAGACTGAGAGGAGACTTAATAGCTGTCTACAAATATCTAAAGGGCTGTCACATTGTAGAAGGATCAACTTTATTCTCATTTGCACAAGGAAAGACTAGAAGCAATGGGATGAAACTGAATGGGAGGAGACACAGATTAGATATTAGAAAAAACTTTTTGACAGTTAGAGTGATCAATGAGTGGAACAGGCTGCCACGAGAAGTGGTGAGTTCTCCTTCAATGGAAGTCTTCAAACAGAGGCTGGACAGACATCTGACTGGGATGATTTAGCGAATCCTGCTTTGAGCAGGGGGTTGGACCAGATGGCCCAGGAGGTCCCTTCCAACTCTACGATTCTATGATTCTATGATTCTATGATTCTATGATTACATGAATCTACTGTAAATAAAGTGCCTAGTGCCACAATGTCTGTAAATATTACCAGCCTACCGCAATTAATCAGCCATAGGATCACTAGTTTAATGAACCAAAATAAGGTACCTTGATGCATATGAACATTACTAGCTAACACAATCAAACTAAGGTGCTTATATAAGGTATTGAAACCATGGACTGTACAGAAGCACAAGACTAGTCCGTGCGGCCCCCACTGCTCCACCAATGCTTAGACTGCGGTGCTGCAAGGTGGCGGACCGTCCACCTCCTCACCCCCTGAAGGGGTTAAATGGAGCTAGGGTGCCTGCACCATCCTATTTTATCAAGGCCGCCTCACATACCTGCGCTCAGGCTGAAGAGGATCATCGGTGAGGAGAGCGTCTGGGAGGGCTCCTGCGAAGATCTCAGGGCTGGAGCCCCCAACCGGCGGAAGCCACCGGCCATGCAAGGCTGAAGGTGGCTGGATCCATCAGGTGGTGCCGCGCAGTTAGTGGCGCCATGTTTTTTGTGTACCGCGCCCCCCCCCCGGTCGGGTAGGGGAAAAATTGAGGACGCGGCTGCAGCCGGAGCTAGGCTGCGGTCGGAAGTCCCGCCCCTGGAGCCGCGCGTCACTTCTGGCGGCCCGCCCTGCACTGGGCGGCAGCGAAGAAATTTAGGACCTGGCTTCGGAGCGCGGCTTGGCCACAGAATGGAAGCACCGCCCCTAGAGCAGTTTTTTTGCATGCTGGCTCACTCCCACAGCTGGTGGCGCGCGATTTGAAGGAAGCAGCCAGGACGGGGGCGCAAGACTGGGGTAAGTGCTGCCTGAGAGGCCACGCTACAGGGAAAATGAGGTGCTACCTCCCCCCCACATCCACAGCAGCAAACAGATACAGTATGTCCGAAAAGGCAAAGACGCACACGTTCTTTTACACTGCATGCATCTCTTGTTGGGCTGCGTTTCCCCGGGCGCAGAGCAAGCGATTATGCGAAGCCTGCACATCCGAAGGTGCCCAGGAGCCCTCCCCTGCGACCACGACCAATGTATAGGGGCAGGGACGATGGCTCGCCGGCCTTAGAGGGAACCTCCACCTCACAAAAGCCTCCAGCCTGCAGGGGCCGCTCTCACTCCAGGCAGACCAGGAGGAAATGAATCCACACGGTGTCGCCCAGTCCATCCGGTGCCTTGGCATCCGTAAGCTCTGCTTCTCGCTCCCCGTCATCAGTGGTTGATAGCGAGCAGACCTCAGATTGCGACCCAGACAAGCCCCCTGACCTGGACACTCCAGGGTCACGTGAAACAGTGGACAGCTTCATAGAAGCCGTCAATCAGACCCTGGGGATTGTGGATGATCCCGCAGCAGCTGCGGAGCATAAAGTGGCATTTAAGCGAGTGAAGCGCCCGCACAGAATTTTTTCCTCTCACCCAGAGTTTGAGGACATAGTGCAGCGGCACAGAGAATGTCCAGAAAGGCAGGTCAAAGGGCACTCGAAACAAGGTATCCATTTGCTCCGGACCTCCATAAAAGATGGAATCCTGATGGTGGATCCTCTGGTTTCGCGCCTAGCCACTAAGACCCTGCTATCCATCCCTAGTGTTTCCTCGATTAAGGATCCCACGGATCGCCTTATACAGAGCTTAGCTCGCTCAGTATATGAGGCGTCAGGGTCAGCACTCGCTCCATCGTTCACAGCAACTTGGGTAGCCAAGGCTATGAAATCATGGTCAGAAACATTAAACAAGGTCGCGCAGGAGCAGGATCTACCAGCAGAGATTTCAGAGGTCGCAGGTCAGATGGCGATAGCCGGAGACTATGTAATCAATGAATCTTTGGATGCGGCCAATTGCTCGGCACTTGCTGCCGTTAATGCAGTTTCGATCAGAAGAGCCAATTCTTCTTCTAAGAAGTCCTTGACTTCCCTGCCTTATCAGCGCGGCCGCCTATTTGGGGAGAAGTTGGATTAACTTATCTCCGACTCCACAGGAGGAAGGAGCGGGTTTCTCCCTCAACAAAGGGTCAAACCGCTTTTTCAGCACCCGTTTCAGGCAAGTTTTTGGGCCTTTCGCAACGCCGGGTGGACTACAGCGGCTTATTCCACCGCCTCAGGCCGCCCCAACCAGGATAAGGGAGTGGCAGGTCTCATATAGAGCCAACCCATTGGAGTGATTGCGTACTCAGCAGCCCAGATCGAGGGGATCCAGATCCCAAAGATCGTGGGCCAAATGACTCGAGGCCTTTACCAGACGACACCGGCAAGGTGGGCGGCCGCCTACTCTGGTTTTTCCACGTCTGGGCCAATGTCGCTCACGACGCATGGGTAAAGAAATTGGTGGCCTCAGGTTACAAAATAGAATTTGTCAGATACCCACCAAGATGGTTTTTTCTTTCCCGGCTTCCCAGAGTGGATGCCCAGGCAAGGGCTCTATTGGGAGCCATCAAATTGCTCCAGCACAACGGAGTCATTGTTCCAGTGCCGGAACACGAAAAAAATCAAGGATTCTATTCCAACCTTTTTGCGGTTCCCAAAAAAGACGGGTCTGTCAGGCCTGTTTTGGACCTGAAGCTTCTGAATAAATTCATCAGGATCAGACATTTCTGGATGGAGTCTCTCCGGTCAGTCATATCTGCCATGGAGCAGGGAGAATACTTGGCCTCAATAGATATCCAGGATGCATATCTGCATATTCCCATTTTTCCTCCTCATCGGAGGTTTCTACGCTTCGCCATCAGCGATCTACGTTTTCAGTTCATAGCACTACCCTTTGGGCTAGACACGGCCCCAGAGTGTTCACAAAGGTTATGGCAGTTGTCATGGTCATACTGCATTCTCGAGGCATAGTCGTCTTGCCTTATCTGGACGAACGCTTGGTCAAAGGACCTGCAATAAGGGCATGCGAGGAAAATGTCAACATCACGCTAGATACTCTTGTCCGCTTAGGGTGGTTGGTCAATGCGAAGAAGTCATCCCTTGTGCCAGCTCAAAGGATCTACTTCCTAGAAATGATTCTAGACACTCGCCGAGGGTTGGTAATTCTCCCTCAGGAAAAGGTGTGAGCGCTCCGGCAGGGAGTCCGGACACTTCGGCAACCAGTCCCTCATACCATCTGATCCGGGATGAGGAGTCTAGGGAAAATGGTGGCAGCAATGGAAGCGGTACCGTTCGCCCAGTTCCATCTTCACCCCCTGCAGCACGCCCTTTTGTCAGCTTGGGACAAGAATCCCTTCATGCTCGATCGGCAGTGCCGACTGTCCTTTTAAGTCGGGCAGTCGCTCGGATGGCGGTTAACCAGTTCCTCTCTGACCCAAGGGAAACCTTTCCCCCCAGACCATTGGTTGGTGATGACAACCGACACCAGTCTCCTCAGCTGGGGAGCGGTGTTTCGCCACCACACAACCCAGGGACGGTGGTCGCCACAGGAGGCACGCCTCCCGATCAACTTATTGGAGTTACGAGCAATTCGGCTGGCTCTGCAAAAGTTTCATCACTTTCTAGCAGGCCGCCCCGTCTGGATTCAGTCGGACAACGCCACGGCGGTGGCTTACATAAATCACCAAGGGGGCACCCGCAGCAGAGCAACCATGCGAGAGGTTGGGCACATTCTGCAGTGGGCTGAAGCAAACCACTCGGTGATTTCGGCTGTCCACATCCCGGGCGTGGAAAATTGGGCAGCAGACGTTCTCAGCCGGCAGGGCCTTGCGCCGGGGAGTGGTCTCTACATCCCAAAGTCTTCTGGCAGATTTGTCAGCTGTGGGGAACTCCAGATGTGGACCTGATGGCGTCCAGAGTGAACGCCAAGGTGCCCACATATGTTGCTCGTGCCAGGGACCCGCAGGCAATCGCTGTGGTCGCGTTGGTTCTGAAATGGAACCAGTTTCGCCTCCGATATCTATTTCCCCCGCTGCCACTACGGAAGGGGTCCCGGCAATTCTGCTGGCCCCAGACTGGCCCTTGTCAAGCGTGGTACGTAGATCTAATGCAGCTGCTCGCCGACATTCCTTGGCGCCTGCCAGAGCGCCCAGATCTACTTTCTCAAGGGCCGATTTGCCACCTGAACTCAGGGGCCCTGTGTTTGACGGCATGGCCATTGAATCTTGGATTCTAACCCAGGCAGGGTTCGGGAGCAAGGTGGTCGCTACAATGATTAGCGCCCGGAAGCCTGCTTCAGCATGAATTTACCACCACACCTGGAAGGTGTTCTTTGCTTGGTGTCGAGGCCGCGGTGTTTCTCTGCTGAGATTCTCAATCCCCAACATCTTGACTTTTCTCCAGTCGGGCCTAGACTCAGGCTTAGCCCCAAGTTCCCTCAGGAGACAAATATCGGCCATATCCGTCCTGTTCCAGCGTAGAATGGCTACCAATCTGCAGGTGAAGACTTTCATCCAGGGAGTCTCCCACTTGGTACCTCCCTATAAGGCGCCTATGGACGCTTGGGACCTTAACCTGGTCCTAAGTGTTCTGCAGGAAGCTCCATTTGAACCGCTTCAGGATATCTCCTTGAGGTACCTTTCCTGGAAAGTGGTGTTCCTAGTGGCCATCACTTCTATCAGGCGGGTTTCAGAACTGGCAGCCCTATCCTGCCCAGCCCCGTTCCTCACTTTACATAAGGATAAGGTGGTACTCACACCAGCCCCTCCTTTTCTGCCGAAAGTCGTATTGTGTTTTCACATTAATGAAGATGGTGTCTTGCCTTCATTTTGTCCAGCACCGGTGCACCGTGTGGAAAAGGCTCTTCACACGTTAGACCTGGTAAGAGCCCTCCGGAGGTACGTGTCGAGGACGGCACCCTTTCGTCAGACGGACACGCTGTTCGTGCTCCCCGAAGGGCACAGGAAGGGACTCGCTGCCTCAAAATCGACTATTCGTTTGACTATTCAGGAGTCCTACCGCATTAGAGGCACGCTGATTCCAGCAGGGATCAGAGCGCACTCTACTCGGGCAGTGGGCGCCTCTTGGGCGCTTCAGCACCAGGCTTCGACGGAACAGGTTTGCAAGGCAGCAACCTGGTCCAGCCTGCACACATTTGCCAAACATTATAATATTCATGCTCAGGCCTCGGCGGATGCAAGCCTGGGTAGAAGGATTCTCCAAGCAGCGGTGGCGCACCTTTAAACAAGAGGTGCCTGTAGCTTGGATCGGTGAGTCAATCTCCCACCCAGGGACTGCTTTAGGATGTCCCACAGTATCTGTGTCCGCCAAGGAGGCGACAGAGAAACATGGATTTTTGTGATAACTCACTCTAAAATCCTTTTCTCCGAAACGCTCATGTGACGTTCAGGAGCAGACAATGTCCAAGAGTGGACCCTCTGGGTCGCGGAACTGGAGCCCCTGGGCCGAGCACGCCAGGTGATGACCGACCCCTATACAGGGATCGTTAGGGGCAGGACCGCAGAGGTCAGAACCGCGACAGCCGGTACCAAGAGGGGCGGCTCACAGGAGACACGGATGAGTGTATCGGGACTGGGTACCTGGAACACAAAGAGTGTATACGGAAGTGCGCAAACTACAGATAGTGCGAGACAGGTAGCCGTGAGCACGTATGGCGTATAGCGAGTAATACGTCCAGAGGTAAACAAAGCAGGACGCGTGCCAGGAGCATGACAGAGTACTGTATGGAGCAGCAGTCGTGCCAGGAGGTGTTACAGAGCACAGGGACAGAGAGCACCAGAAGGTACAACAGAGCAAGGGACAGAGGACAGGATACTAGAGTGTGCCAGGAGGCACAACTGAGCATGAAGCAACGTGAAAGTTCAGAGCAAGTGCTAGGAGTGCAATAGAATACCAGACAGAGCAGAGGACCTGAGAACAGCGCACGGCCCAACTGGGACTAAGCAGACCCAGCCAGGAAGCACAACAATAATCAGGCACCTCCCATAGGGGAAGGTAGCCTGATATAGCACATGACCATGACAGGTTCCGGGTCAGTCCTAGCCAGAAAGCACATGACCACTATAGCTTCCGGGTCAGGTCCTCCATTACCATAGAGGAGACTGACCCGGAGACAGCACTGACAGGAGCGCACAAGCATGACATGGAGGAGGATCCCCGAGGACGAGAGCTGCGCGTGCGCACCCGACGGAGGCCCCGGAGGGACCACCATACCGGAGGGAGTGACGTCGGGACCGAAGCCCCGCCTCCTGATGAGCGCGGCATGACAGTACCCCCACCTTTATGCCCCCGCTCTCTAGAACTGGAAAATAGCACCTTGACACTAGAAGCGGGATCCAGACATTTCCTAACTGCATGAGGACTAATCAGATCCAGAGTCTCACAACGAGAAAATTTGGTCTCCTGCCATACCCTGGAGCACTCCACGGACGGAGATTCGGAGGCAGGTGCACCCAAGACAGGACAAACCGGCAGAGGCACACTGACATGCTTGGAGGCCGAAGCGGTGGTGCGATTACTGGAAGTTAATTCAGCCTTAGAGGCGAATTGTCGGAGGATGGTTGCTTGGGAACTTCCTTCTTGGCACAGAGCGGACAAGCAGCCACAAAGTCTTTGACATCCTGAGCAATAGATGGCCACCAGTAGTAGTGGGATAAACGGGAGAGTGTCTTCTTGATACCAACATGGCCGGCAACCAGAGAAGAATGTCCCCAGGATAACACACCTTTACGGTTACCTTTAGGCACGAAGGTCTCCCTCGGGCGCTGGGATGTCAACTTGATGGAAGCCACGGTAATTACCTTGGACCGGTTACTTGACAGATGTGGAGACTGACTCTCAGCCCCCTTCTCGACAATGTCACACATCACAGACCGGTCGCTTGACAGATGTGGAGACTGACTCTCAGCCCCCTTCTCGACAATGTCACATGTCATAGACCGGTTGCTTGACAGATGTGAAGACTGACTCTCAGCCCCCTTCTCGACAATGTCACACGTCACAGACCGGTTGCTTGACAGATGTGGAGACTGACTCTCAGCCCCCTTCTCAACAATGTCACATGTCATAGGTCGGTTGCTTGACAGATGTGGAGACTGACTCTCAGCCCCCTTCTCGACAATGTCACACGTCACAGACCAGTTAACGGATGGCGGACCTGTAACCGCCGAAGACGAGCAAGCAGGGTTCTTCGGATGAACGGACAGCAGGCAACTTTTTTGACAGGACGGTCCCCAACGGAGTATATCTTCGGATTGCCAGTCCAGGGTCGGCCCGTGAATTCGTAACCAAGGAAGACCAAGAAGAAGGGTATGAGCCGAAGTCGGCAATACGTGGAAGGAGATTCGCTCCCGATGACATGTGCCAATCTGCAACTCTACTTCCTCAGTGACCTGGTTAATGGTGTCCTGCAAGGGCTTACCGTCGACTGGAACTACCGACCTAGAAATCTCCAGGGATCTGACAGGAATCTGAAACTTCTTAATTGCCTCGAGACTAATAAAGTTACCCACTGCACCAGAGTCCACAATAGCCTTCACAGTGCAACTCTCAGAACCAAAATTCAGGGACACAGGCATGGTAAGGGATAAAGAGGAATCACGTACACCAGAGGAGAGCTCGCTTACCAGTCCCAGGCAGAGAAACTTCCCTGGCCTCTTGGGACATGAGCGTAGGAAGTGGGAGGCATCCCCACAATAGAAACAGAGCCCTTGTGCCTGCCTCTTCACACGACGCCGTTGAGCTATCTGGAGACGATCCACCTGCATAGGCTCAGGTACCGGATCTACTGCAGATAACTCGGGTAACGGATGGGAAGAACTGCGCGTGGAGGAGAAGAGGCGGGAGGCCCCTCTCTCTCTGGCTGACTCGCGGGTGCGCTCCTGGTAGAGCAAATCAATGCGTGTCGCGAGAGAGATGAGGTCCTCTAAAATGGTAGGAGTATCTCGGCCCGCCAGTTCGTCTTTGATCCAGCTGGACAGACCACGCCAAAAGGCCCCTACGAGGGCATCATTATTCCAACCAAGTTCGGAGGACAAGGTGCGAAAACATATTGCGTATTGTCCAACTGTTAGAGTACCTTGACGGAGATTAAAGAGTGACTCGGTAGTGGGAGCGAGGCGACCCGACTCATCGAACACCTTATGGAAGGTGTCCAAAAAGACGGAAAGCTGAGAGACGAGTGGGTCGTCCCGCTCCCAAAGGGGATTAACCCATGCAAGGGCCTTCCCCTCTAAGTGAGAATGTAATGATGTATAGTAGGTTTCTATGAAGACAGTGGCTAGATGATAGAGTCACAGACACAGGTATACGTGAAAGTAGTTTGTATTAAACAAGCAGCACAGAACAGCACAGGTGCTGGCGGAGCCAGATAATGACAGCAGTGGTAACAGCAGCAGAACTCAGTCCAGTAGATAGCAAGTTGTACACCGGCACTGTGTAGATGTAAGCAGACACAGTCTGAAGAATGCAGGCAAGGACAGTCACTTAGCCCTCTCCCTTGCGGGAGGGGAATCTTCGGGCACAGTGCAGTGGCAGAGAAAGTCACTAGGTAATTGATACTGGATGTGCAAAGGTAGCAGGGATAGTCTCTCAGGTGGAACGCACACAGCAGTCAAGATCTTCAGCGCATACCGTGAGTGCTGTAGTAGCGGTGAGCGGTGGAGGCAGGGCTGGAAGGAGCCTTCAGGCCGACCCCGTCAGAAGGTCCAGGCAGCGGCAGTTAGGCAGCAGGTAATCCAGGTGGATTCAGCAGGAAGGAAGGAGGTAGCACAGCGTGCAACTCCCAGCTAGCAGATCAGGTACAGGACGAGATATACAAGCAAGGTAGTCAGGTCCAGGAAAGCTATTTAAACCCGGCGGGCGGGACCAACAGGCGGTGATGTCACAGGAACCAGTATGGCCGAACAAAGCCAGGCTTAAGGGCAACAGTAAGGGCAAAGTCCGGAACACAGCAGAATAGGAACGATGCTTACATTATTCCCCCCTTAAAGAATGTCCTCCGGACAATCTTCGACCAGGCTTGTCCGGGTACCTTAGATGAAACTGCTCCAGCAGCCGCGGAGCACAGATATTCTCCACCGGTTCCCAGGAATTCTCCTCGACAGAGTATCCTTGCCACTTGACCAGATATTGCAACTTCCTTCTGAAGATCCGTGAATCCAGAATCTTCTCCACGACATATTGTTCATGTCCATCAACGAGCACTGGAGCTGGAGGAGAGGAAGTACGCCCTGGGAAAGAATTTGGTACAACTGGCTTTAGTAGGGAAACATGGAACACCGGGTGAACCTTCCAGGCAGGGGGTAATTTCAGACGCACCGCTACCGAATTCACTAGAGCCACGATCTTGTATGGCCCTACAAACTTCTGCCCCAGCTTGACAGTCGGTGCCCTCACCCTCAGATTCTTGGTAGACAACCAGACCGTATCTCCCACCCTATACACCGGAGCCGGCCTCCTGGTACGATCTGCTGCTCTCTTATACCTTTCCTGCGCAGTCGTCAAGGTGGTCTTCAGAGCTTCCAAATTCTGCTGTAAGAAAGAAAGATGGTCAGACACAGCAGGCACTGCAGCCTCCTTGGGGAACTGCGGCAAGATGCTTGGGTGGTAACCCTGATTAGCAAAGAACGGTGACTGCTTAGTCGAGGAGTGCTGCGAGTTGTTATATGTGAACTCTGCCAGGGGAAGCAGATCTACCCAATCGTCCTGCAGATGACTTAAGTAGCAACGGAGGTACTGCTCCAGGGTCTGATTCGTACGTTCCGTCTGTCCATTAGTCTGTGGATGGTAAGCCGAAGACAGACTTACTCTAATATCCAGAGCCGCGCAGAAACACCTCCAGAACCTAGACGTGAACTGCACCCCACGATCCGAGATCACCTCATCCGGGACTCCGTGCAGACGGACCACCTCTTGAATCAACAAGTCTGCAGTCTGTTTTGCTGTGGGTAATCCAGCGCAAGGGATAAAGTGTGCTGCCTTAGTGAGGCGGTCCACGACCACTAGAATGGTGTTCTTACCCTTGGAGACCGGTAGTTCAACAATAAAGTCCATTGAGATGGATCTCCAGGGACGAGATGGTATAGGCAAGGGTTGTAACAACCCGGAAGGCGACGCACGAGGCGTCTTGAACCGAGCACATACCTCGCAGGATGACACGTATCCCTCCACGTCCTTCCGGTACGAAGGCCACCAGAAGTACCGAGCCAGGAACTCTTGGGTCTTCGTTATTCCACGATGTCCCCCAATCTTAGAATCATGGATCAGTCGGAGGACTTCAAGTCTTGTCACCTCTGGTACATACAGCCGATTCTCCTGTAACCACACTCCTCCATTGTAATTTAGGCTTACTTCGGGGGTAGGTTGCCTTAGCAACGGATCTGCTGCGTATGCTGCTTTGATCTCAGACAGAAGATCCTGATGATGGATTGCAGAGATGAAATGAGCGGGAGACACAACAGTACTAGGAGACGACTTAATCACTTCCTCAGGAGCAGCAATCCTAGATAGCGCATCTGCCTTACCATTCCGTGCCCCCGACCTGTAGGAGATGATGAAGTTGAATTGGTTTAGAAACAAGCTCCAACGTGCCTGACGTGGGTTCAAACATCTTACGGACTGCATGAATTCCAGGTTTCGGTGGTCGGTAAGAACTGTAATCGGAGTTGAGGACCCCAGCAGCAAGTGTCTCCACTCCTTGAATGCCGTCACAATCGCCAGTAACT
The DNA here is from genome assembly GCF_039654945.1 of Dendrobates tinctorius. Lineage (NCBI taxonomy): Eukaryota > Metazoa > Chordata > Amphibia > Anura > Dendrobatidae > Dendrobates > Dendrobates tinctorius. The sequence continues at coordinate 27,290,690 of NW_027361673.1, read as the reverse complement.
CCTTGTTCCCTACGTCATAGTTCTTCTGCGCCGGGGATAGCTTCTGAGAAAGAAAGGCACAAGGATGAAGAACTGCCTTCTCACCTCCTCTCTGTGACAACACTGCGCCGATGGCGACATCCGATGCGTCCACCTCAAGAGTAAAGCTCAGGTCTGGGTCTGGATGTCTTAAGATGGGAGCCGACACAAATTTGTCCTTCAGCCGTGTGAACGCCTCCTGGGCTTGCGGAGTCCACCGGAACGGTACCCCCTTCTTGGTCAGTTGGGTGATGGGAGCCACAATCTCAGAGAAGTTACGGATGAAGCGCCTATAGAAGTTGGCGAATCCCACAAACCTCTGAACTTCCTTCACCGATCCTGGCGCTGGCCACTCCTGGATCGCTCTGGTCTTTTGATCGTCCATCTGGAGACCCTGTGGAGAGATGACATAACCGAGGAACTGCACTGTTGCCCTGTGGAACTCGCATTTCTCCAATTTGATGTAAAGATGGTTATGCAGCAGGCGTTGCAGCACTGTCCTCACGTGGAGCCGATGTTCCTCGAGATCACTGGAAAAGATTAAAATGTCATCGAGATACACAACCATAAATACATCAAGCACATCTCGGAAAATGTCATTAACAAAATGCTGAAAGGTTGCAGGAGCATTTCGCAGTCCGAACGGCATGACCCGTGATTCGAAGTGTCCATAACGGCAGCGGAAGGCCGTCTTCCACTCATCTCCAGACCGAATTCTCACGAGATTGTAGGCTCCCCGAAGATCCAGTTTGGTGAATATCTTAGCCTGCTTCACCCTCTCCAGTAGTTCAGAGATTAAGGGTAGCGGGTGCCGATTCATGACCGTTACCTTGTTTAAATCACGGTAGTCCATGCAAGGACGCAGACCCCCGTCCTTTTTCTTCACGAAGAAGATTGGTGCACCCGCAGGAGAAGTAGACGGTCGGATGAAGCCCTTGGCGAGATTCTCGTCGATGAAGTCCTTCAAGGCCTTTAATTCAGGACCAGACAAAGGGTAAATACGCCCGAATGGGATCTCCGCCCCAGATATCAGTTCTATCGGGCAATCATAAGGCCGGTGGGGAGGTAACATATCTGCCCTCTTCTTATCACATACCTCTGCCAGATCCTGATACTCCATTGGTAATTGTCCCTCAGTCGTAGCTACTACCTTGGGGATAGCAGCGACCTTAGGAATAGCGGGGTTGCTGTTAGAACTTGGAGGGAACTGCACTTCCCTGGTCTCCCAGTTGATGCGAGGATTCTGAACCTGGAGCCAAGGTAACCCCAGGATAATAGGAAAGTGAGGAGAAGATATTAGTAAAAAGGACAAATGTTCCACATGTTCCTCTCCAATGCATACCTTCACCGACTCAGTCTCCATGGTTACCGGTCCCGATGTAAGTGGTGACCCGTCTACTGTCTCCATCAAGACTGACGACTCCCTCTTCACTGCCCTGATTCCATGCTTCCTTGCAAACGCGATATCCATGAAGTTTCCACTGGCCCCGGAGTCCAACATGGCGGCGCTCTCGACACACCGACCCTGGAAGCAGACCCTCAAGGATAGGTAATAGTGGGAATTCTTCTTAGTAGCGAAGGAGGAAACGACGGATGTCATCGAGATCACCACTGCGTTCAATGGAAGAGATGCCAGCGAATTCATATCGGCAAAGTCCAGGTCTCTCTGATTGTCTCTGCCCCCCGAATTGTTCAGATCTAGGACGCAGGACTCCCCCGCCTCGGAGTTACAATCAATGATAGCTGCAGCCGTCTTACGTCTCCTGACTGGACACTCGGAGATGAAGTGACCGGTCCCCCCGCAGTAGAAGCACAGGTTTTCCTTAAAGCGATGCTCCTTGCGGGCATCAGGAGGATTTCTACGTACGGCATCCACCTGCATCGGTTCGGGCTCGGGCTCGGGATTCCTCCTGCTGGTGACATCTCTGGAGGGAGAAGAGAACGGAACAGTGTTATTAAACCGTAGATCAGACCAGCGCTCCTGTCTGCGCTCAGAGAGTCGATTGTCAATGCGGATGCAGTGGTTGATGAAGTCCCCAAGAAGCACGGGCGAGTCCCCGCGTGCCAGTTCATCCTTAACTGCCGTAGACAATCCCCTGCGGAAGATGGCCTGCTTGGCTGCCCCGTTCCAGGTGGTGTCTAAAGCCCATCTACGGAAGTCCAATGCATACTCCAGCACCGAACGCTTCCCCTGCCGAAGGGTCAGCAGCGTCGTCTCAGCAGTATTAGCTCGGTTCGGGTCATCAAACATCTGCGTCATTGCGGCAATGAAATTGTCCATAGAGTTAAGCAGAGGGTCGTCGGTCTCAATCAAAGGGTTGGCCCACGCGAGCGCCTTACCAGACAGCAGCATGACTATGGTCAGAACTTTGGAGCGTTCCGTAGTGAACTGTGGGGCATGAGCAGCAAAGAAGATCCGACACTGGTTCAAAAATCCTCGGAATTTATCCCTCTCACCAGCGAACCGGAAGGGTGGAAGCTTCGGGAAGGTCGGTGTAGTATCCCGGGCAACACCTGCTACCTGCGCGGCTGGGGCCTGTTCCAGAGCAGCAATCCGATCGAGCTGCACAGGAATCGCTTGCTCCAACGCCAGAACACGATCACCCTGAAGAGGAGCTGCTTGTTCCAGCGCCGTAATCCGATTTGCCAGTCGTTGCAACTGTGCCTCTGCTGCCCCGGCGTTGTGTTCGATACGTTGCTCCAGCGTGTCCAGCTGGGTCCTAATGCCTGCCACATCCTGCCGTATCAAAGCAAGCTGCTTGCTTACACGTTTCTCCAGGGACTCTACACCTGCGGTCTCCATATTGGTGGCTTGTATATCCTGTAATGATGTATAGTAGGTTTCTATGAAGACAGTGGCTAGATGATAGAGTCACAGACACAGGTATACGTGAAAGTAGTTTGTATTAAACAAGCAGCACAGAACAGCACAGGTGCTGGCGGAGCCAGATAATGACAGCAGTGGTAACAGCAGCAGAACTCAGTCCAGTAGATAGCAAGTTGTACACCGGCACTGTGTAGATGTAAGCAGACACAGTCTGAAGAATGCAGGCAAGGACAGTCACTTAGCCCTCTCCCTTGCGGGAGGGGAATCTTCGGGCACAGTGCAGTGGCAGAGAAAGTCACTAGGTAATTGATACTGGATGTGCAAAGGTAGCAGGGATAGTCTCTCAGGTGGAACGCACACAGCAGTCAAGATCTTCAGCGCATACCGTGAGTGCTGTAGTAGCGGTGAGCGGTGGAGGCAGGGCTGGAAGGAGCCTTCAGGCCGACCCCGTCAGAAGGTCCAGGCAGCGGCAGTTAGGCAGCAGGTAATCCAGGTGGATTCAGCAGGAAGGAAGGAGGTAGCACAGCGTGCAACTCCCAGCTAGCAGATCAGGTACAGGACGAGATATACAAGCAAGGTAGTCAGGTCCAGGAAAGCTATTTAAACCCGGCGGGCGGGACCAACAGGCGGTGATGTCACAGGAACCAGTATGGCCGAACGAAGCCAGGCTTAAGGGCAACAGTAAGGGCAAAGTCCGGAACACAGCAGAATAGGAACGATGCTTACAGAGAAACTATAAATGCTATTTTAGCACGATCGGTGGGGTAATGCTGCGGCAAAAACTCAAAATGCAAACAACACTGATTCAAAAACCCGCGACACAACACAGTGTCACCACCGTACCGAGGTGGCTTACATAAGCGCGGTAGCAAGAGAGGAACCATGGCCTGGGCACAAACCGATTGTATAGATAGGAGCCGATTATCTACCGATGACATATAGTTGAGGATCTGGGCCTGGGAGTCGCGTTGCTGCGCGAGTTCCTGCTGGAGACTGGACAACTGGGCAGCATTCCCAGGCTCAGAGGACTGTAAGGCAGATAAACAAGACTCCATGGACTTAAGAAATAACATAATTCTAGTTTGGTTTTCCCGGAGAAACGCCAGCTCCTTTTGGACGGAAGCCGTAGTACCAGCGGGGTCCATGGCCTGATTATACTGTGACGTTCAGGAGCAGACAACGTCCAAGAGTGGACCCTCTGGGTCGCGGAACTGGAGCCCCTGGGCCGAGCACTCCAGGTGATGACCGACCCCTATACAGGGATCGTTAGGGGCAGGACCGCAGAGGTCAGAACCGCGACAGCCGATACCAAGAGGGGCGGCTCACAGGAGACACAGATGAGTGTATCGGGACTGGGTACCCGGAGCACAAAAAGTGTATACGGAAGTGCACAAACTACAGATAGTGCGAGACAAGTAGCCGTGAGCACGTATGGCGTATAGTGAGTAATACGTCCGGAGGTAAACAAAGCAGGATGCATGTCAGGAGCACGACAGAGTACTGAATGCAGCAGTTGTGCCAGGAGGTGTTACAGAGCACAGGGACAGAGATTACCAGGAGGTACGACAGAGCAAGGGACAGAGGACAGGATACTAGAGTGTGCCAGGAGGCACAACTGAGCATGAAGCAACGTGAAAGTTCAGAGCAAGTGCTAGGAGCGCAATAGAATACCAGACAGAGCAGAGGACCTGAGAACAGCGCACGGCCCGACTGGGACTAAGCAGACCCAGCCAGGAAGCACAACAATAATCAGGCACCTCCCATAGGGGAAGGTAGCCTGATATAGCACATGACCATGACAGGTTCCGGGTCAGATCCTAGCCAGAAAGCACATGACCACTATAGCTTCCGGGTCAGGTCCTCCATTACCATAGAGGAGACTGACCCAGAGACAGCACTGACAGGAGCGCGCAAGCGCAAGCATGACATGGAGGAGGATCCCCGAGGACGAGAGCTGCGCGTGCGCACCCGGCGGAGGCCCCGGAGGGACCGCCGTACCGGAGGGAGTGACGTTGGAACCGAAGCCCCGCCTCCTGGTGAGCGCGGCATGACAGCTCATTGGGGGACACAGCACCCACCCTATTAGCCAGTTGGGTGGTGTTTTGGACATGTTGTACCTGTATTAAGGCTGATTTTGTTGTCCTCCTACTGCTTTGGCACCAAACTGATTTCCGCCCGCAATAGGGGCGAGGGTGTATACGGCGGGGAGGAGCTAACCTCTTTTTTCACTTAGTGTCAGCCTCCTAGCGGCAGAAGCATACACCAACAGTATCTGTGTCCCCCAATGAGCGTCTCGGAGAAAAGGATTTTACGGTGAGTTATCACAGAAATCCATGTTTTAGCTATTGAATTCTTTTGGTGCTTTTTTTTCTTCTTATGATATCCATGATTCATGCACTGAATTCTATTTACTCTGCACCTCTATACTGATCTTGTGATCTGTGTTTCTAATTGGGTGCTATCCTTGTTATAGGTTGTACCTCACTAATACTGGTTTTTCTCCTAAGAGTGTTCTATGACTCTTCCCACGCCTTCCGGAACTACGCCAGCATCTCCTCGTGCCTGCAGCTGTCCACTACCTGCTCCTGCAGCTCATCTCCTGCCGATTTCTTCATTACTTGCAGTACCAGCCTGCCCGCCAGACCGGTCGAGTCAGCTTCCACATACCCGGGGTCTAACTGTAGGTAACACCTTGCATCTACTGCACCTTCCATTCTCGCCCTGTTTGAGGGGTCTTACTACGGAGGCCTGGGACTCACTTTTCAGTTATTTTGTTCTATTTGTTGTTTGCTTCACAATAAAAATAAAAACCAAATGTTCACAGTTGCAGGCATGTTCTTTACATGAACTGATGCAAGCGCTCAAATAACGCTGGGAAATTCCAGGTTGTGAGGTAGCAAAACACAAAGAATGCCAATGGGGTCGAATACTTTCTCAAGCCAATGTAGATATAGATATTGCTATATACACATATATAGTATATAAAGTCCTTTTGCTACAGATATAAAATCCAGCACCTAGCCTAGCAGTCTGTCTTTACTAACATTTGTGAAAGATTGGCTCATTTTAAAGAGCTCACTGTAACAAGATGCAAAAGTCACTTCATGAAATTTCTTCTCTTCTAAATATTTTGAACCACAGCAACTAAGCCACAAAATGACATACCACAAATAGTTATAGAGGAGGACAGTCCAGTGCTGAGACAAACTGCATAAAAGTTACCGACTCTATAACTTATGAATTCCAAACCTACTTCTGGCATTAACATCAGCACAAAAATTGTGCATCGGGAGCTTCATGATCTAGGATATCAAGGATGAACAGCTGCATGCAGGCCTTACATCACCAAGCACAATGTTCACTGTTAGATGGAGTGATGTAGAGCATGCCACCACACTAGTCTGCAGCAGTAGAGAAATGAGCAGTGGAGTGATGAATCACACTTTTCTACTTGACAGTTTGATGCACAAATCTAGCTTTAGGAGATGTCAATGAGACCCTGACCTGCCTGACTGCACTGTGCCAACTGTAAAGTTTGATAAAGGAGGAATAATGCTATGGGGTGTGATCTGGGGGTTGACCTTGGCTCCTTAGTTCCAGTGTCGTAAAATCCTAATGCTTCAGCATACTTAGACATTTTGGACAATTGCATAATTCCAACTTTGTGAGAATAGTTTGGAGAAGGTCTTTTTCTATTTTGACTTGACTCTGCCCCAGTCCACAAAGTAAGATCTATAAAGTCATGGTTAGGCAAGTTTAATGTGGAAGAATATGACTGACCGCACAGAGTCTTGACTTCAACCCCATCAAACACCTTCAGGAGGAAGGAAAAATAGGGATTTCAACTCATGCCCTCTAGGCTAGTATCAGTGTCTAATCTCGCATATGCTCTGTGAGATAAATGGTCAAACGTTCGCACAGGCACATCCTAAATCTTCTACAAAGTCTTCACAGAAGAATCAAAGCTGTTTTAGATGTAGGGGTGATGGGAGGCAACTCGATATTAATGGCAAGGGATTTAGAATGGGATGTCCTGTAGGTGTAATGTTAGGTGCCCTAATACTTTTGTTCCTAAAGTGTGTGTATATTGTATAGTATTCAATTCCTGCCAGTATGATGAATAACCCCCACTCTTCTACTTGCACCAATATAAAACATTTTGCCTTGTTCCTCCTCCGTTAATATGCATTTAAAAGTCTTTTTCAATAGAGATATAAAGCTTTTGGCAGGCCTGTGAGCAGTTAACCTTGACGTGAGGATCCATGCTTCTCCAGGTTTATTGATCTATCCAGACCTGTGGAGAGAAAAACAGTAAAACGGTTGATTTAAAGAGGTGCAATACAAATGAAACTGTTGTAATTGTCAGAGTTAAATTTGATCCCTGTCCCAACTCAATTAAATCTCAAAAGGAGACAGTGTCCCTTAAGCCCAAGAGAAATAACAGCAAGTATAAGAATGAAAACTCAGATTCTAATATAAAAATATGCGGCTCTTTCATGTTGCTTTACAATTATTAAGGAATGGCATGGTAATTATTAGGAAGGCTTCGTTTAGAAGCAGAAGCAATTCTGGTAATTAGATTGCTGGGTTGCAAGAAATAAAATTCTCCCCTGACTGCCTGCATACACCATTAAAGCTTTAGAGGGTTTGTGTGACATTAGAAAGCGGTGTGTGTATGTGTATCTACAGTGGGGAAAAAAAGTATTTAGTCAGTCAGCAATAGTGCAAGTTCCACCACTTAAAAAGATGAGAGGCGTCTGTAATTTACATCATTGGTAGACCTCAACTATGGGAGACAAACCGAGAAAAAAAAATCCAGAAAATCACATTGTCTGTTTTTTTTCATTTTATTTGCATATTATGGTGGAAAATAAGTATTTGGTCAGAAACAAAATTTCATCTCAATACTTTGTGATATATCCTTTGTTGGCAATGACAGAGGTCAAACGTTTTCTGTAAGTCTTCACAAGGTTGCCACACACTGTTGTTGGTTTGTTGGCCCATTCCTCCATGCAGATCTCCTCTAGAGCAGTGATGTTTTTGGCTTTTCGCTTGGCAACACAGACTTTCAACTCCCTCCAAAGGTTTTCTATAGGGTTGAGATCTGGAGACTGGCTAGGCCACTCCAGGACCTTGAAATGCTTCTTACGAAGCCACTCCTTCGTTGCCCTGGCGGTGTGCTTTGGATCATTGTCATGTTGAAAGACCCAGCCACGTTTCATCTTCAATGCCCTTGCTGATGGAAGGAGGTTTGCACTCAAAATCTCACGATACATGGCCCCATTCATTCTTTCATGTACCCGGATCAGTCGTCCTGGCCCCTTTGCAGAGAAACAGCCCCAAAGCATGATGTTTCCACCACCATGCTTTACAGTAGGTATGGTGTTTGATGGATGCAACTCAGTATTCTTTTTCCTCCAAACACGACAAGTTGTGTTTCTACCAAACAGTTCCAGTTTGGTTTCATCAGACCATAGGACATTCTCCCAAAACTCCTCTGGATCATCCAAATGCTCTCTAGCAAACTTCAGACGGGCCCGGACATGTACAGGCTTAAGCAGTGGGACACGTCTGGCACTGCAGGATCTGAGTCCATGGTGGCGTAGTGTGTTACTTATGGTAGGCCTTGTTACATTGGTCCCAGCTCTCTGCAGTTCATTCACTAGGTCCCCCCGCGTGGTTCTGGGATTTTTGCTCACCGTTCTTGTGATCATTCTGACCCCACGGGGTGGGATTTTGCGTGGAGCACCAGATCGAGGGAGATTATCAGTGGTCTTGTATGTCTTCCATTTTCTAATTATTGCTCCCACAGTTGATTTCTTCACTCCAAGCTGGTTGGCTATTGCAGATTCAGTCTTCCCAGCCTGGTGCAGGGCTACAATTTTGTTTCTGGTGTCCTTTGACAGCTCTTTGGTCTTCACCATAGTGGAGTTTGGAGTCAGACTGTTTGAGGGTGTGCACAGGTGTCTTTTTATACTGATAACAAGTTTAAACAGGTGCCATTACTACAGGTAATGAGTGGAGGAAAGAGGAGACTCTTAAAGAAGAAGTTACAGGTCTGTGAGAGCCAGAAATCTTGATTGCTTGTTTCTGACCAAATACTTATTTTCCACCATAATATGCAAATAAAATGAAAAAAAAACAGACAATGTGATTTTCTGGATTTTTTTTTCTCAGTTTGTCTCCCATAGTTTTGGTCTACCTATGATGTAAATTACAGACGCCTCTCATCTTTTTAAGTGGTGGAACTTGCACTATTGCTGACTGACTAAATACTTTTTTTCCCCACTGTATATATATATATATATATATATATATATATATATATATATATACACTGCTTAAAAAAAATAAAGGGAACACATAAACAACAGAATCTAACTCCAAGTAAATCAAACTTCTGTGAAATCAATTTGTCCACTTAGGAAGCAACACTGATTGACAATCAATTTCACATGCTGTTGTGCAAATGGAATAGACAATAGACGGATGGAAATTATTGGCAATTATCAAGACACCGTCAATAAAGGAGTGGTTCTGCAGGTGGAGACCACAGACCATATCTCAGTACCAATGCTTTCTGGCTGAAGTTTTGGTCACTTTTGAATGTTGGGTGTGCTTTCACACTCATGGTAGCATGAGACGGACTCTACAACCCACACAAGTGGCTCAGGTAGTGCAGCTCATCCAGGATGGCACATCAATGAGATGCGGAGGGGGGCCATAGGAGGGCAACAACCCAGCAGCAGTACCGCTACCTCCGCCTTTGTGCCAGGAGGAACAGGAGGAGCACTGCCAGAGCCCTGGAAAATGACCTCCAGCAGGCCACAAATGTGCATGTGTCTGCACAAATGGTTAGAAACCGACTCTGAAGATGGTCTGAGTGCCCGACGTCCACAGATGGGAGTTTTGCTCACAGTCCAACACCGTGCAGGATGCTTGGCATTTGCCACAGAACACCAGGATTGGCAAATTCGCCACTGGCGCCATGTGCTCTTCACAGATGAAAGCAGGTTCACACTGAGCACATGTGACACACGTGACAGAGTCTGGAGACGCCATGGAGAGCGATCTGCTGCCTGCAACATCCTTCAGCATGACCGGTTTGGCAGTGGGTCAGTAATGGTATGGGGTGGCATTTCTTTGGAGGGCCGCACAGCTCTCCATGAGCAGGCCAGAGGTAGCCTGACTGCCATAAGGTACCGAGATGAGATTCTCAGACGCCTTGTGAGACCATATGCTGGTGCAGTTGGCCCTGGGTTTCTCCTAATGCAGGACAATGCCAAACCTCATTTGGCTGGAGTGTGTCAGCAGTTCCTGCAAGATGAAGGCATTGAAGCTATGGACTGGCCCGCCCGTTCCACAGACCTGAATCCAATTGAGCACATCTGGAACATCATGTCTCGCTCCATCCACCAACATCACATTGCACCACAGACTGTCCAGGAGTTGGAGGATGCTTTAGTCCAGGTCTGCGAGGAGATCCCTCAGGAGACCATCTGATGCCTCATCAGGAGCATGCCCAGGCATTGTAGGGAAGTCATACAGGCACATGGAGGCCACACACACTACTGAGTATCTTTTCCTTGTCATGAGGCATTTCCACTGAAGTTGGATCAGCCTGTAATTTGATTTTCCACTTTGATTTTGACTATCATTCCAAATCCAGACCTCCATGGGACATTCATCTTGATTTACATTGATAATTGTTATGTTTTATTGTTCTCAACACATTCCACTATGCAATGAATAAAAATTTGCAACTGGAATATTTCATTCAGAGATATCTAGGATGTGGTATTTTAGTGTTCCCTTTATTTTTTTGAGCAGTGTATATATATATATATATCTAATATATAAAGCTCAAAGTGTGTATGCATGTGTGTATGTATGTGTGTATGTGTGTGTGTGTGTATATGTCCGGGATAGGCATCCGCACCGTCGCAGCTACAGCCACAAAATTTGGCACAGTCACACGTCTGGACCCCGAGAGCGTCCTAAGCTATGTTGTGAGGTGAAATTTTAACCCTGTGCTTTCCAATTCACCAAACAATTTTGCCCCTATCTAGATACTGGGGAAAAAGTGTGTGCGTGTCAAGCCCCGCCCCTCATTATGATGTCATAATGCCCCTATCTACATAATGGGGAAACAGTGTGTGCGTATCAAGCCCCGTCCCTCATTATGATGTCACAATGGTTGCCATGGCGATGCTGATGTCATCATAGGTTGCAAGCCCTGCCGCTCATTATGATGTCATAATGGTTGACTATGAGATGGAGGATGTGTGATGGGTATATTGGCACTGGACTATGGGATGGAGGATATGTATGATGGGTATATGGGCACGGGACTATGGGATGGAGGATGTGTGATGGGTATATGGGCACGGGACTATGGGATGGAGGATATGTATGACGGGTATATGGGCACGGGACTATGGGATGGAGGATATGTATGATGGGTATATGGGGACGGGACTATGGGATGGAGGATATGTATGATGGGTATATGGGCATTGGACTATGAGATGAAAGATGTGTGATGGGTATATGGGCACTCGACTATGGGATGGCGAATATGTATGATGGGTATATGGGCATGGGACTATGGGATGAAGAATATGTATGATTGGTATATGGGCATGGGACTATGGGATGGAGGATGTGTGATGGGTATATGGGCACTCGACTTTGGGATGGAGGATATGTATGATGGGTATATGGGCACAGGCCTATGGGATTGTGGATATGTATGATGGGTATATGGGCACGGGACTATGGGATGGAGGATAATTATAATTTGTTATAACTAACCACAGTTAGTTACTATGCCCGGGCAGCGCCGGGCTCTTTAGCTAATATATATATATGTATATATATATATTACATAGTCTCTTCTCATTATGTATATTGCAGCCCATTATTATATAGTATCATCTCTTGTTATGTACACCACCATACCTTACATATCAGATTCTTGTTATTTTTGTTATTTATAGTGCACTGTTCTTTATTACATACCATCCTCTCTTGTTAGATATAAACTGAAATGACTGCTAATGGAATATGGAAAAGCTTATTTTCTAATTTATGTGCTCTATCCTGGTATAATCTGCCCTATCCAGGTTCTATATGTGTTTCATCCTGGTATACAGTATATGTCCCCCATTCTGGTATATATGTCTTCCATCCTGGTATAATGTCCCCCATCTTGGTATAATGTGCCCCATCCAGGTAAATAAAGTATGTGTCACACCCTAGTATAATGTCCCCCATCCTAGTATAATGTGCTACTTCCAGCTATATATGTGCCCCATCCTGGTATAATGTGTCCCCATCCAGGTATAATGTGTCCCAGCCAGTGGTTATAACAATGTAATTACACTGCTCAAGAACTGAAGGGGACACTTAAATTAGTTGGCCACTGCTTTTATAAGTCCCTTCTGTTTTCATGGCCCTACCTCATACCTGCTTGTATGTAGCACACCCTATATATCATCTGCATTCCCTCTATTATTTACATATGTTCATATCACTCTCCCCATAAATCCATCATATTATTGTATAGCATGATTAGTCAGTGAGAGGGAGCAGGGGATAATCTTTATTGCCAGGGCTGATGTTCTGGTGCTTTATGTCACTTCTATAGACATATATCAGTTGCCTGCTTACCGCAGCTTCTGTGACAGGATGTTGTGCTAAAGCTGTGTCTGAAGCTGGGGACTGAGTGGAAGGGAGTTTAGGTGAATTACAGGGGGTGAGCTGCAGCTGACTTGCAGACCAGACAAGGGCTGATGGGAAGTGTAGTCTGAAGGGGCAGAGGATTCTGATAGCTGTGAAAACATAGCTGATACCAAGTCAAATAAAGTGAAGCAGAAAGGCCTAAAACAACATGAAAATTAGCAGAACAGGTATATTGAATTCTTTAGGGCAATTATTCTTAAGCATTTATGGCAAAATCAGCAACTGAGTCAGAGTAGTAGATAACTTCTTAAAATCACACACCAGAACCTCGAAAAGAAAACATTCATATTACAAAGCTTTACTGATCTAAATGGTGCAAATCGTTAAGATAAAATGACGCCCCAACGGTCAGTGGAAACCAAACTCATCAACCAAATGAAGACTGGATTCCAAATCACCATGAAAATCAAAGTAAAAAAAATTAAAATCACAGGCAGATCTCATTTCTGTGAATTTCATCATGGCAACTCGTACGTTCCCATGGTTAGTAAACACTACGGGTTGGATGCTGCGTACCTCCGCAGCATCCAACCAGCAACATCCAGATGTTACCACATAGTGAATAGGATTTCAAGAAATCTCATGTCCACTATGCGTCCACAGACGCCTGCAGCTCACCTGCAGAGACAGACATGTGGTGCGTCAATTACTGACCGTGTGCCCGTACCCTAATGTGACTCAACAGTGTGTGTGGCACCCCAGGAGTACGGTTGCCACAGTGACCTTACCTCCCTCCAAGGGGGATTGATGTCATGCCTGGAAGCAAGGAAGGGATCTCTTTATCAGGTAGTTCCAGCATACAAAACAGTTCCTGCTCCAGGCCAGCAGAGGGAGCTCTAAACCTGACTTCAGGGGAGCTGCTTACTCTGGTCAGGAAGAGGGAGTTAGAGACTGAACAGGGAGACGAGGGGACATGTGGAAGAAGAACTGGGGACAGGAGTATAGCAGAGCTCTTTCCCAGGCTTGAGCGCCAGAGACCGGACGTTGGAGTCCGAGTCTGTGTTGGTGCTAAAGGTCCCACAGCAGAATCCGGAGGACAGGAGGACACAGATCCTCTGTTCCCAACTGAGACTCGATGACACAGCAGCACGTGTGAGCCATAGATGCCATATAGGAATGGTTCATGAAGGAGGCTACAGCTGCCTGTCATGCAAGTGGAGTTTTACCTAAGTAACAGACAGAGAGAGGAGATTGAGTGGAGTTCACAACAGCAAGTACCTCAGAGAATAGCGCTACCTGTATAAGGAGATTCCCAAATTGCTTTCAGGCTGACCGACTCCAGTACCAACTGTAACTTAAGCCCTGGACTGTACCTACAAAGCACAGTAAAAGGTAAAGGAAACTTCAATCTGTTGTGTCCTTTGAATTTTTTCTGCAACACCTTCTCAGCACTGCTACATTTCTTGCTAAATACTACGTCACCATCTTCCTCAACATCTTTCATCTGCCCTAGGACTAAGCTCTGCCTGTGGAGAGCTATTCCAACTCTGCTGCATCACACCATCAGTCCCAGAGGATCTGCACTGCAGCGCTGGTCCCCTCTGACCAGATACCACGGGTGGCATCACAAACTCTTTATTTCTCCCCTGTAAATATCCCTTTTTATTGGACGCCCAGGGCCACGGACCGGGCCACCGCCGCTGTGACACTGCCCCTTTAAGAAACGCCTCGGTTCCGAGTACCCCACTGCCTTGGCGGGCACTCCATGTGCATAGCTAAAAATTGCCTGTTTTCACTCCTGACAATGTCTTGGCATGCTCCTGAAGAAAAGCTGGATGGTGTCCTGGGAGATTAAAATTCTGTTTCTATTGCAGTTTCTTTATGTAATATTTAAAATGGCTAAAAAAAAAAGCCATAAGGAGATCTTCATTGAAAAAGAGTAAGGCCAAAATAAATTGAAACTTTTATGTTAGCTGTAAATTTGCTGTATATTGCACACAGTTCTCTGCAGCTCTTAGCCCCTGGCATACCTCAGTACATATATAATGAGTGTCCAAGAGTTTGATGACGTAGAAGATACTACATGGGGTCACAAGGCCCATTAGCTATCCCCAAAAAAAGAACATCATGGTATATATAAATAAATGAGACAGGACACTTCTTAATGGTAAAAGCAATTGCCGGAGTGCTTTATTATGAGATTGCATAAATAATAAATGCAAATAAAATAATAAACCATAGATAAATTAATGTAATAAGAATAAGTTAATATTTTCTTATCTTCAAGAACCAATCGACCCAACCTAAAGGGGCAATTTACCCAAAGAGACTTTAATCCAACAAGAACAATCCAGCTGATACCATCAGGCGACTATTCTCACTAATATTACACCTCGACGAATCCATGAAGATCAATGACTTCAACTTTTGTCAGTTTCTCCACTGCTGGAATGAGGCAGCTGACTGAAACAGCTGTTTATATAGTTCACTTTCTTGCCCTTTTTCAATTGACCAATCACCAATGGTCACACAGGGTGGAAGAAACCATTCACAGCCATTATCCTGGTTCCTGAAATACATTACTCGGACAAACACAAGTATGAAGAAGTTATTAACAGTCCTCAGAATTATAATAACACCATCTTTATGTTAATAGCATACCCCAAAATCCCCTAATTAGATATATACGTTTAAACAAGTTTATTACAAGAACAACAAATTAAATGAGGGAAGGAAGGACCTGTGCCCCCATGTCCACCCCTTGCTAGCGCTAATGGGGTTTCCCATTCTCTTTTCTCTGTGTCCATATAACTTAAAGATCAGGTCTACCTTTGGATGAAAATTTCTTTTTATAGTTACATGGTAAAAGACAATAAAGAGCTTTGTCGTAAAATCGAGTGGTCACATACATTTCCTGTGTTTACCTTCATGACCGGGCCAAATTTTGCAATTCTGACCAATGTCTTGTAACCCTTCAATGGATGCCAATAATTCTGAGACTGTTTTTTCATGACATATTGTACTTCATGATAGTGGTAAAATTTGTTCAATATGACTTGCATTTAATTGTGAAACAAAACAGAAATTTGGTGGAAAATGTGAAACTTTTACAATTTTAAAACTTTTAATTTTTAAAAACGGACATTAAACTTTTTTAAACAAAAATTTACATTAGACCCACATTTCTTTATTTTCACAAGGGTAACATGAGAAAATGGACCTGTAAATTTACTGTGCAATTTATCCTGAGAACATCAATACACAATATGTGGGGGAAAAGTACTCGGAAAGGAAGGAGTACTGTTTGACATTTTGTAAACTAGATCCTTTAAGAAATGTATCTAGATGTGTGGTGAGCACCTTGAACCCCCACAAATGCTTCATAAAAGTTTATAACGTTGAGCTGTGAAATGTAAAAAATCACATTTTTACCACAAAAACTATTACTTTAGCCCAATTTTTATATTCACAAGGGTAACAGAAGAAAATGAAACCCAACATTTGTTATGCATTTGGCCGCACGGCAGAGCTCAGGAAGGAAGGAGTGACGAACTAGAACGCAGACTTTGATGGAATGTTCTGCACCTGCAGGTGTCATGTCGCCTTTGGAAAGCCCCTGATGCGCCTAAACAGTGGAAACCCTACGCAAGTGACCCCATTTGGGAAACTAGACCCCTCAAGGAATTTATCTAGCTCGTGGTGAGCACCTTAAACCCCTGCAGAGTTTTACAACGTTGATCTGTGAAAAAAATAATAATTCACAATTTTTTTAATTTTCAGAAGGATAGCAAGAGAAAATGGACCCCAACGTATGTTGTGAAAATTCTCCTGAATATGCAGATACCCCATATGTTGTTGAAAACTACTTTTGATGCACAGTGCAAAGCTCAGAAAGAAGACGTGCCATTTGGATTTCAGATTCTGCTGGAATAGGTTGAGGTTGCCATGTCACATTAGCAGAGCCCCTGAGGTGCCAGAACAGCAGAACCCCCCATATGTGCCCCATATATGACCTCATTTTACAAACTACACCCCTCAATGATTTAATCTAGGGGTTCAGTAATCATATTGACACTACATGTGGCTTACAGAATGTTATACCATTGGGCAGTGAAGAAAAAATAATTACATTTTTACCGCCAAAATTTAGTTTTAGTCCCAGATTTTACATTTTCTCAAGTGAGTAAAAATGACACCAAATTTTCTCCTACAATTTCTGCTAAACGAGGAAATACCACATATGTGCCTGTTCAGTACTGCTTAGCCATACGGTGAGACTCAGGAGGGACAGAGTGCTATTTGCTACCTGGAGCGCAGATTTTCCTAGAATAGTTTGCAGACTCCAGATACAGAGCCCCTAAGTGCTAGAAGTGCAGAATTCCCCTCAAGTGGCTCCATTTTGGAAATTATATTCACTCCTTGTGAATCTCCCCCAAATTTTTGAATGACCTTTTCTTAACAATCCTTTCAAGGCTGCGGTTGTCCCAATTGCTTATGCCCCTTTTTCTATCATACTTTTTCCTTCTACTCAACTTTCCATAAATATGCTTGGATACAGCATTCTGTTAACAGCCAGCTTCTTAGCTATGACCTTGTGTGGCTTACCCTCCTTATGGAGTGTCAATGACTGCCTTCTGGACAACTGTCAAGTCAGCAGTCTTCCCCATGATTGTGGAGCCTACTGAAACAGACTAAGGGACCTTTTTTAAAAGCTTAGGAAGCCTTTGCAGCTGGCTTTTTGTTAATTATTCTAATTTACTGAGATAATGACTTTTGGGTTTTCATTGGCTGTAAGCCATAATCATCAACATTAACAGAAATAAACACGTGAAATAGATCACTCTGTTTGTAATGACTCTATATGAGTTTCACTTTTTGTATTGAAGAACTGAAATAAATTAACTTTTTGATGATATTCTAATTTTGTGAAAAGCACCTGTATGTGTAGCACAAGCGATCGGACGATCGCAGCTTCAAGTCTTCTAAGGATACTATTGAAGCAAGTAAAAAGTAGGAAAAAATTTTTAAAAAAATATTTGAAAAATTGAAAAAACATAAAAGTTTAAATCACCCCTTTTTGCCCCATTCAAAATAAAACAATACAATAATAAATACACATATTTGGTATTGCTGCTTTCAGAAACCCCTGGTCTAGTAAAATAATTCTGACTGGTAAATGGCATAACAAAAAAAAATAGAAATGCCAGTATTACTGTTTTTTAGTTGCTGCAACATTGCAATAACAGGTGATCTAAACATCATATCCAGCCCAAAATGGTATCAATTTAAACGTCAGCTCAGCGCGTAAAAATTAAGCCATCACCCAGCCCCATATCCCAAAAAATGGAGACGCTACGGGTCACGGAAAATGGTGCCTTTTTTTCTTACACACTTTGGGTGTTTTTTTTAACCACTTAAATAAAAAAGAATCTATACATGTTTGATGTCTGAAAATTTGTAATGACCTGGGGAATCACAGTGGTAGGTCAGTTATAGCATATAGAGAACATGGTAAATAAAAAAAACAAAAAAAAAAAAAACAAGTGTGGAATTGCACTTTTTTTTTTTGCAATTGTGGTGTCATTCAAAAGTACAACTTGTCCCACAAAAAAAAAGCCTTCACACGGCATAATTCAAAAATAAAAAGTTATAGCTCTGGCAAGAAGAGGAGCAAAAAAACAAAAATGGAAAATTGCAAGGTCATGAAGGTGTTATTGAAGACTATTTTTTATTTTAGACGTATTAGCATAATACAAAATAAATGGGCTGTAAAAGTGTACATAGTATATAAAATTATAATACTCCTTATATTGAAGCAATAATTCATATTCTGCTACCATTCTGCTCGTGAAGTCCTGTTCTTATAAAGTGATGGGCAATCAGACTGAAGCATAATCATTGTACCATTTGGGATAAAAAAAACCTCATCCTTTAATATGGCAGTAAGAGATCTGTAATATGACCATTGCTACCAGTACATAAGCTGATCCTTTATTCACCATCCTTACAGTATTTTAATGAGTTGATGACAGGGCCGGACTGGCCATCTGGCAATTCTGGCAAATGTCAGAAGGGCCTGTCTGTTCGTGGGACGCCTTGTCTGCTAAATTGTTAACAGAATTGTTGTTTTGAAGACACCCATACTGTTAAGTGTTGTGACAGACCACAAAGTCGCTGACTCCGTCACTTACCCCACCTGGCCACGGGTATCATTAGAAATATTGGTCTTGTAGTAAATCTTCCTTTCCTCCATCCAGGGTAATATTAGTAATATATCCCATCTGGTTCATGGTGACGGGCACAATATGGGCCTGTGTGATTTCAAATGCCAGGGCTGGATTTCAGTCCCAGTCCGTACCTGGTTGATGAGATCTGAGCAACTATTACTAACAATACCATTATAAGCTTAGATGAAAAAAAAACAATTATTACATTTCTTTAGCTTGATAAAACCTAACATTTGAACAGTTGTCAGGCAAGGATTCTTTTTACTAGTTGGTAAATATGAGGTTATCTCCACTGCTATGGAAACTTGTAGTGAGGCTCTAATGTCAAACGGTATTAATATTTAATTCTGTATTCTTCCAAAGTCTTCCAAGAGACAGATTTTAGTTTTGCAAATGTCTTTTTTCAAACTACATTATTTATCCGATTCCTTAAACTATGGCTGCAGTAAGTACAAATAAATGTTATTATTAATGCATCAGGGAAGCCGAAAAAGCCATGTTAGCCATAGATCGAAATCACTGCTGAATACTCTGGAATGATAGCTGTGATTTACTACAATTATCATTTGGCTTCCGTCTGCTCTCGGCACTTTGCACTTCTCCATCTGAACACAAACCCTTGTAGAACTTTATAGTTTAAATGATTCTTAACAGATGTACTGTAGATGAGCCTTGGAAGTAATTACATTTTTGGAGTACAGCAGTGCATTTGTTGGGCATTACTGTAACCCTAGGAGCAGAGAAGAAAGAGAATGAAGGTATAACAGCACCAGGGTCTTCAAATAGAAATCCAAACATTGGTTTATTGTCACCCACGTCGTGTTGGCTCTACAAGGAGCCTTTCTGATGCAGTTGCTAGACAAAGGCTCATGACTCATAGCCAAATCATTGTGCCTTATATGGGGTGACAATAAACCCATTTTTGGATTTATACCATAAGACTCTGGTGCTGTTGTCCTTACTTTACTTTTTTGGATGCTCATTGCAAAGGGCATGTGAGTTTCTTTAGTAGGTCAAGGAAAGTGCAGTATCCATTTGATATATCCAAATAAATATAACATATTAAAAATATAGCGAGTAACTCATTTTAAATCTCATTAAAAATGGAGAAGGAAAAAATATCACCATCTGAGGCCTCATTCGGATGTCCATGATGCACATACAATTTTTTTACACGGCTACAACACATATCCATGGGGCTATCCACATGTCTGTGCTTTATCATGGACCATTTGTCCGTGCAAAACAAACAGAGACATATCCATTTTTTTTTCGGGCAGCACAGATGAAAAGGACCAATACAAGTCTATGGGTCCATGGAAAAGGTACAGGACACAGATGGCATCTGTATGCCATCCATGTGCTGCACGTATTTAACATTGGAAAGTATAGGACAAGCTTTGTCATTTATTTGTTTTGTCCATCCATGAAAAACACTGATGGTAAAAATGGACACATGGGCCATACACAGATAACACACTGATCAAAAACACAGATGACACCGGTACCATTCTTTTGGGCGTGTGAATGAGGACTTATAGTAATTTTAATTTGACCCCACACCCAGGATACAAAAACTCTGAATGTGATTGGATAGTTTTTTTTAATATGTGGGTTATTTGTTATTATTGTTACTATTAATATTAACATATATATATATGTAATGTATATTTATGTATAGTAATATGTAAAAGATAATATTAATGTACAATATTTATGATAATATATAATATTGTAATATAATATAGTACTTAATACTAGTATTCTGAGATTTGAGCACTTGAAATTACAGACCTAAAATGCTGAAGCTGCAATAATAGGAGATTCTGGTGCAACACATCTTATTCTTGTTGGATACACTGTTGCCACAGAGGCTTTGGATCTAGTTATTAAATATATCAATAAGTGGAACACGCACTGAATATTGATATATTATATGTGTATAAAAATAGGGACCACTATGTATCTGGTGATTTGAATCTGCACAAGTGCTCAATGACAACAGGACACCTGAAATCAGAAAAGATCCATACACCTCTTAAACAGTTGTTCATCAAAGAACTATTCTTAGCAAATGTTTCCCCAAAAACATGCAAGCTTAACCCCTTCACCCCCAAGGGTGGTTTGCACGTTCATGACCGGGCCAATTTTTACAATTCTGACCACTGTACCTTTATGAGGTCATAACTCTGGAACGCTTCCATGGATCCCGGTGATTCTGACATTGTTTTCTCATGACATATTGTACTTCATGTTAGTGGTAAAATTTCATTCAAATAACTTGCGTTTATTTGTGAAAAAAATGGAAATTTGGCAAAAATTTTGAAAATTTCACAATTTTCCAACTTTGAATTTTTATGCCCTTAAATCACAGAGATACGGCACACAAAAAACTTGATAACTAACATTTCCCACATGTTTACTTTACATCAGTACAATTTTGGAACCAAAATTTTTTTTTGTTAGGAAGTTATAAGGGTTAAAAGTTGACCAGCGATTTCTCATTTTTACAACACCATTTTATTTTTAGGACCACATCACATTTGAAGCCACTTTGAGGGGTCTATATGATAGAAAATACCCAAAAGTGACACCATTCTAAAAACTGCACCCCTTAAGGTGCTCAAAACCACATTCAAGAAGTTTATTAACCCTTTAGGTGCGTCACAGGAATGTTTTTGAATATTTAAAAAAAAAATGAACATCTAACTTTTTTTCACAAAAAAAATACTTCAGGTTCAATTTTTTTTATTTTACCAAGGGTAACAGGAGAAATTGGACTGCAAAAGTTATTGTGCAATTTGTCCTGAGTACGCTGATACCTGATTTGTGGGGGGGAACGACTGTTTCGGCGCATGGCAGAGCTCAAATGGAAGGAGCGCCGTTTGACTTTTTCAATGCAAAATTGGCTGGAATTCAGATCGGACGCCATGTCACGTTTGGAGAGTCCCTGATGTACCTAAACAGTGGAAACCCCCTACAAGTGACCCCATTTTGGAAACTAGACCCCCCAAGGAACTTATCTAGATATGTGGTGAGAACTTTGAACCCACAAGGGCTTTACAGAAGTTTATAACGTACAGCGGTACAATTAAAAAATCATATTTTTTCCACAAAAATGATCTTTTCACCCCAATTTTTATTTTCCCAAGGGTAACAGGACCCTAAAAGTTATTGTGCAATTTGTCCTGAGTACGCTGATACCCCACATGTGGGGGTAAACCACTATTTGGGCGCATGGCAGAGCTTGGAAGGGAAGCAGCGCCATTTGACGTTTTTGGCTGGAATTGAGATCAGACACCATGTCGCAATTGGAAAACCCCTGATGTACCAAAACAGTGGAAACCCCCCACAAATGACACCATTTTGGAAACTAGACCCCCTAAGGAACTTATCTAGATGTGTGGTGAGAACTTTGAACCCCCAAGGGCTTCACAGAAGTTTATAACATACAGCCGTACAATTAAAAAATCATATTTTTTCCACAAAAATGATCTTTTCACCCTCAATTCTTATTTTTCCAAGGGTAACAGCACCCTAAAAGTTATTGTGCAATTTGTCCTGAGTACGCTGATACCCCACATGTGGGGGTAAACCACTATTTGGGCGCATGGCAGAGCTCGGAAGGGAAGCAGCGCCATTTGACGTTTTTGGCTGGAATTGAGATCGGACACCATGTCGCGATTGGAAAACCCCTGATGTACCTAAACAGTGGAAACCCCCCACAAATGACACCATTTTGTAAACTAGACCCCCCAAGGAACTTATCTAGATGTGTGGTGAGCACTTTGAACCCCCCAGTGCTTCACAGAAGTTTATAACGCCCGGACGTGAAAATAAAAAATTCATATTTTTTCCACAAACATGATCTTTTAGTCACCATTTTTATTTTTCCAAGGGTAACAGGAGAAATTAGACCCCAAAAGTTGTTGTCCAATTTGTCCTGAGTATGCTGATACCCCATATGTGGGAGAAAACTACTGTATGGGCACACGTCGGGGCTCGGAAGGGAAGTAGTGATGTTTTGGAATGCAGACATTGATGGAATGGTCTGCGGGTGTCATGTTGCCTTTGGAGAGCCCCTAATGTACCTAAACAGTGGAAACCCCCCACAAATGACTCCATTTTGAAAACTAGACCCCCTAAGGAACTTGTCTAGATGTGAGGTGAGCACTTTGAACCCCCAAGGGCTTCACAGAAGTTTATAATGCCAGGGCATGAAAATAAAAAAAATCGTATTTTTTCCACAAACATGATCAATTAGTCCCCAATTTTTTTATTTTCCCAAGGGTAACAGGAGAAATTGAACCCCAAAATTTGTTGTCCAATTTTTCCTGAGTATGCTGACACCCCATATGTGGGAGAAAACTACTGTATGGACACACGTCAGGGCTCGGAAGGGAAGTAGTGACGTTTTGGAATGCAGACATTGATGGAATGGTCTGCGGGTGTCATGTTGCCTTTGGAGAGCCCCTAATGTACCTAAACAGTGGAAACCCCCCACAAATGACCCCATTTTGAAAACTAGACCCCCTAAGGAACTTATCTAGATGTGAGGTGAGCACTTTGAACCCCCAATGGCTTCACAGAAGTTTATAATGCCAGGGCATGAAAATAAAAAAATCGTATTTTTTCCACAAACATGATCAATTAGTCCCCAATTTTTTTATTTTCCCAAGGGTAACAGGAGAAATTGAACCCCAAAAGTTGTTGTCCAATTTGTCCTGAGTATGCTGACACCCCATATGTGGGAGAAAACTACTGTATGGACACACGTCAGGGCTCGGAAGGGAAGTAGTGACGTTTTGGAATGCAGACATTGATGGAATGGTCTGCGGGTGTCATGTTGCTTTTGGAGAGCCCCTAATGTACCTAAACAGTGGAAACCCCCACAAATGACCCCATTTTAAAAACTAGACCCCCTAAGGAACTTATCTAGATGTGTGGTGATCACTTTGAACCCCCAAGGGCTTCACAGAAGTTTATAATGCCCGGGCATGAAAATAAAAAAATCATTTTTTTCCACAAAAATGATATTTTTGCCCCCAATTTTTTATTTTCCTAAGGGCAACAGGAGAAATTGGACCCCAAAAATCATTTTGCAATTTGTCCTGAGTTGGCTGATACCCTACATGTGGGGGTAAAACCCTGTTTGGGCGCATGGCAGAGCTTGGAAGGGAAAGAGCACCATTTGACTTTTTCAACTCAGAATTGGCTGGAATTGAGATCAGACACAATGATGCATTTGGAGAGCCCCTGATGTGCCCAAACAGTGGAAACCCCCAATTCTAACTCCAACCCGAACCCCAACACACCCCTAACCCTAATCTCAGCCCTAACCCTAACCCTAGCCCTAGCCCTAACCCTAACCCTAACCCTAGCCCTAACCCTAACCCTAACCCTACCCTAACCCTAGCCCTAGCCCTAGCCCTAAACCTAATGCAAAAATGGAAATAAATACATTTTTTTATTTTATTATTTTTCCCTAACTAAGGGGGTGATAACGGGGGGTTTGATTTACTATTTATGGCGGTTTTTATGTTTGGCAGCTGTCGCACGCTAAAAGACGCTTTTTATTGTAAAAATAGTTTTTGCATCACCACATATTGAGAGCTATAATTTTTCCGTATTTTGACCCACCGAGTCATGTGAGGTCTTATATTTTGCGGGACGAGTTGACGTTTTTATTGGTACCATTTTCGGGCACGTGACATTTTTTGATCGCTTTTTATTCCGATTTTTGGGATGCAGAATGAACAAAAACCAGCGTTTCATGAATTTCTTTTGGGGGAGTGCGTTTACACCGTTCCGCGTGTGGTAAAATTGATAAAGCGGTTTTATTCTTCGGGTCAGTACGGTTACAGCGATATCTCATTTAGGTCGTTTTTTTATGTTTTGGCGGTTTTATGCAATGAAAACTATTTTATATAAAAAATAATTATTTTTGCATCGCTTTATTCTGCGAGCTATAACTTTTTTCTTTTTTTGCTGATGATGCTGTGTGGTGGCTCCTTTTTTGCGGGACAAGATGACGTTTTCAGCGGTACCATGGATATTTATATGCGTCTTTTTGATCGCGTGTTATTACACTTTTTGTTTGGCGGTAAGATAATAAATCATTATTTTTTGCTTCGTTTTTTATTTTTATTTTTTAAGGGGTTAGCTAAAGGGGTTAACTAATGGGACAGTTTTATAGGGCGAGTCGTTACGGACGCGGCGATACCTAATATGTGTACTTTTATTGTTTTTTTTTTCCAAAAAATGGATTTATTTGGGGGAATATTTTTTTTTTTTCTAATTTATTTGGCGATTTGTTTTAATTATTTTAACACTTTTTTTTATTTTTTTTTAACTTTATTAAATAGTCCCAGGTGGGACATCACTGTCCTGTGACAGATCGCTGATCTGTCACATCACAGATCACTGTGACAGATCAGCAATCTGTCACAGGCATTGAAGAAGACTTCCTCTTGCCTGCGCTTTGCAGGCACTGAGGAAGCCAGCTTCCTGCAGGCCCCCGAAGGCCCCCCGTCGCCATCTTGGATTCGGGGGCCTGCAGGAAAGGAGCCCCCCGCAGCAGCGCTGCACATTGTGCTGCCGTGGGGGGCTCAGGGAAGCACGGAGGGAGCCCCCTCCCTGCCGATGCTTCCCTTTAACCCCCGGTACACCGCGATCGTGTTTGATCGCGGTGTGCAAGGGGTTAACGTGTCGGGGGCGGTCCGTGACCGCCCCTGACACATTGTGCCGGGTGTCAGCTGTGATAATCAGCTGACACCCGGCCGCGATCAGCGGCGCTCACCACGTATCCCGTCCATGGGCATAGGGGCCCGGGTTCCATGGACGGAATAGTACGTCTGATGTCAGAAAGGGGTTAAAACAGCTGAGCATGCATACAGCTTTGATGAGGAGAGGCTAAAAAGCCTTTGCCAAACTCATGATGGGTGAGGTTTGGAAGTAATGATGCCCATAAAACCATGGAAAGTAACAGCCTCATGTCTTCTTATGAACTAAGCTTTATTTATTTATTTTACTCATTTATATAGCCCAATTAATTCCACAGCACTTTACAGACATTATTGGCACTGTCCACTATGGGGTTCACTATCAGTATTTCTTTGGCATGTCGGAGGAAACCCATACAAAAATGGGGGAGAAGATACAAACTCCTTGGAGATGTTGTCCTTGGTGGGACTACTGAGCCACTGTTCCACCCCTAAGCTGTGTGATAATACTCAAGCTAATATTAAATATTGTTTTTAAAATCCTCTTCTCAACTATGGGTCAACTAATATTGTTAGCTTGGTGGGTGGGTAAAGAGTCTTTCCATATAATTTCTGAAAATTAATCAGTTCTGTATTCATATTCTACTAATTTGAGTCGTCAATGTGGGACACTGATGCTGGATGGGTAGATGGTAGTGATGAGCGAGTATGCTCATTACTCGAGTTTTCCGAGCATGCTCAGGTGTTCTCCGAGTATCTTTGGCATGCTCGTAAATTATGTCTGCGTCCCCGCAGCTGCATGATTTGCGGCTGCTAGACAGCCTGAATACATACAGGGATTGCCTGTTTGTTAGGGAATCCCCATATGTATTCAGGCTGTCTAGCAGCCACAAATCATGCAGCTGCGGGGACTCAGACTTAATTTACGAGCACTCCCAAGATACTCAGAGAACACCCGAGCATGCTCGGAAAACTCGAGTAACGAGCACACTCGCTCATCACTAGTGGATGGCATTATTGCAGTGCCCATAGGGAGGGGTGTGGTAGGGGGTCGGGCTTGGGGGGTGGACCACTGCTTACCAGACGAGGCAAAGACGAGATGGAGACAGCTTCCACTTGTAACAGTTCCGGATTTATTTGTTGTCCTCCTGACGACCACCAAACACGCACCGCAGCTTCTTTACACCACTGTATTGCCAGGCCCGGGTACCTATTCTTCAGCTCCAGTTGCAGTAATGCACCTCGCGGATCTCTCACTGGGGGGCTGTCCTAGACCAATCTACCCCCAGCGCTTCACATGCCCGAGGTCGTCTTCCAATCGATACCCCCGGGGCCTCGTCTGTCCTGCGGTCCGTTCAGTCAGGGTCTCCCCCTGACTGTCTCTTCTCCTTGCCTGTCCTGCGGTCCATCCGGTCAGGGCCACCCCCCTGACTGTCTCTCCTTTGTCCGTCCCCCTGGCCGAGCTCTTCTCCCCTTCCAATCTTCTTCAGAGCTCCTCCCGGGACTAATCTCTCCTGGAGCCCCGCCTTCTCCTATTTATCCCCTCTCTCACAGGGGAATTTCCCACCCGGGCTCCTATCTCTCCGCCCCCCATGACTAAGCGGATTCCTAAGCCCTAAGTTGATGTTAAGTCCTGTACTACTCCCCCCTGCCATCTTGTGGTTAATTCACGGTACTGTACTCCCTTTTCTGTCTTTCCCTGCTGTTACCTTTCTAACCTGTCAATCTCTGTCCCTAGTGCACAAACCGTCCCTTCCTTCTACCAGTCACGTCTGTCCATCAAGTCACATTCCCCACAGGGGATCCACCCAGCATTCTATAGACCCTGAATGGTGAGATAAAAGAAAAAAGTAGCACACACCAGCATAACTGCCATATGGGGGAAATATCATAATATAACCAGTATAGCAAAAAATTGCCCCATAATACTCACAGAACTGTGGACTGTAAGGAGACCAATTGTCAAACTGACATAGGGGGAGGGGGAAGATAAACAACTTCTTGACGACAATAAAGGTCAAAATGTAAAATTGCTTTATTGGACACAGGGCAAGGAACAATACAGATTTAAAATAATAGCTGAGAGCTTGTCAAAAAGAGGTCAAGCACACCATGGTCCACACATGCTGCTTCAATGTATCCCATGTAGGGAGGACAAGAAAGTGAGACCAACAATCAATATAATATATAGAGGCATAGCCTACTCAATTCTCAATTTAACAGTGGTAACACATAAATACACTACAAATGACCATGTAATAAACAGTAAATACGTCCTACATTACCTAATATATGCTTGTGCACGCAGAGAAGTGAAAAGACCCGGTTCCCGCCCCGACGCGCATTTCGGGAACCTTCGTCAGGCTATGCCTCTATATATTATATTGATTGTTGGTCTCACTTTCTTGTCCTCCCTACATGGGATACATTGAAGCAGCATGTGTGGACCATGGTGTGTTTGACCTCTTTTTGACAAGCTCTCAGCTATTATTTTAAATCTGTATTGTTCCTTGCCCTGTGTCCAATAAAGCAATTTTACATTTTGACCTTTATTGTCGTCAGGAAGTTGTTTATCTTCCCCTTCCCCCCAGACCCTGAATGGTGCAGATCTTAGTGGTTTTGGTGTTACAGCTTTATTCTGTTTCCTCTCATCCTTGGATCTATCTATGTTTTTTAGCTCCAAAATACAGAAAAATGAGGATGATCTTGTGGTGTAAATTGCACCCAAATAGGAGAATATGTGGAATTGTAGAGCGAGGAATGTGGTTGAGAGAAGGAATTAGGAATACAGTTTATAATGATAGTGAAATCTTTTTTGTACAAGTATAATGTTAGCCACAAGAAGTATTTGCATACTTTTGAAAGTCAACCTTAGACGACATCATGTATTGACTTCTTACAAAAACGTCTACTCTAGTCCTGCTTTCCATTTATACATCAGAACAATTCAATGAACTGAAAGCCTTTAGTCTGTAATTGAAAACTCTGTCTTCTAATTGACCTACATGAAGAGCAAACATATCATTATCATATCATATCACATCTGCTAAGCCTCAGACCTGTGCACTAGTCAATGGTTGTAATAAAGCTGAGATTTACACCTGGAATATTAACATCTCATCTGCTTTTTTCCAGTTCTTTGTCGCTTGAATCAGCTGTATAGGTTCTGAATTTAATATTTAAGAATTAACTTTTCTGCCTGTTACAATATAGAAAATGTGAATCCTGGCCTTAATGACCACAATGTCTTTTAGGGAATTGAGGACGAGTCTTAGGTCACATACACATACTGAGTATTGGTGATTTTTTTTTTACCCTAGTATTTGTAAGCCAAAACCAGGAGTGGATGAAAAATACAAAAGTGGTGACGTGTTTCTATTATACTTTTCCTCTGACTTTTCACTCCTGATTTTGGCTTACAAATACTGATGTAAAAAACTCACCAAATACTCGTGTGAACGTGGTCTTAGAGCTGTACCTCAATTTGGTGAAGGTACCTAAGGGGTAAGATTTATCCTTTCAAGGTTCGTTAAAGTGTTGTTATTTACTTGTATGACTGCTACTTCCTATAGGTGGCACTAGAGTTCAAGTCCTCTTCCTCACACAAGAGACAATTTGCATATTCAATTCGGTAGTTAAATGCTGGTATATTTATACCCAATTACAAACTTATACATTTATTTCCAAGATAGTATGTTATTCCAGACCCATACGCTATCTATAGGATAGGGGATAACTTACTGATCGATAGGACCCCTAGCGATTCAGAGAAAAGGGCTCTGAAATCTGTTAACCAGGCTCTGCAAAGCCTAGTCCTGAATGGCGTGGAGGTGTGCATGCTTGATCACCACTCCCTTCATTGCTTATAGCACTGCCAGTGACAGCAGAGCACAGCAGTAGGCTACAGTCCTACAGAAAATTAATAGAGTGGAGGTCGAACATTCATGCCTCCACAGGGTGCCAAAGCGCCAAAGTTTTCTTTCAAAGGCCAGTTCAATATTGCCCCAATTATCAATAGTAACGAATATGAGGTACAATATTCATCCAGACAGTATTGTGTTTGTATTTCTTACATAGGAAACATCAGTTTCGAAGCAGTTAGCATAAGTCTAATTGTAGGTGTTGTTAGTGTTTGAAAAGGAAAAAATCCCTTTTTTTGTTGGAATATGCTGCACAACATTGACTGTTTCATTGATCTATGCAATGTTCAAACTTAATGGCAGCAGAATCATTCACAAGTACAAAAAAAATAGTTATTGTTAGTATTTATAAATGAAGCCTTGAAATAATCCCCAAACATGTTCTGCACACAGAAGCCAGATGAAGCAGAGCCCCTTTCAGAAAACCACGAGATACACAAAGGATGCAGTCCAAAAAAGTGCAATCGCCAGTGTACCTTTTTGAACTTTCCATCTGTATAAACCTTATACATTTTTTTACTTTCTGTGATTACAACTCATTTCTGCATGACAATATTAAATTATTTTCTTACCAACGTAAAGGTACTGTCACACTTAGCGATGTACCAGCGATCCCGACCAGCGATATGACGCGGTCAGGATCGCTGGTACATCGCTAAGTGGTCGCTAGTGAGCTGCCACATAGGCAGATCTCACTAGCGACATCGCTGGGGACGGGGATCGCTACTTACCTGTCACACCAGGCGATCCTGCGTCCTCCCGCCCGGCTCCACGCGTCGCTCGTCCTCACAGCAGGAAGCGCCACAGGAAGCTGACGACGAGAAACAGTCCTGAACGTTCTCGCGCGATCAGCGATAACCAGCGGGGGAGCGGTCGCTGGTAAGTATCAGACACAGAGATATCGCTAGCAATATCGCTATAACGTCACTAGTTATAGCGATATTGCTAGCGATATCTCTTAGTGTGACATGCCCTTAAGAACCAGCTGCTTTATCTACTGTGCATGGGGGTGGACTAATTATTATTATTTTCTTACCAACGTAAGAACCAGCTGCTTTATCTACTGTACATGGGGGTGGACTAATTACATCCTGCAAAGCCCCATTAGTCACAGCTAGCTTTACTATAAGGCTGATTTTACCTGTGACTTGGGTCACTGCGCAACTCAAGTTACAGTTGAAAAGTGTAGTGTAAAAAAATATGTGTTATGTTCTCCATTGGTCTTGAGGGAAAGATGGTAAAAAAAACCTCAAGTTACAGTAGAAAAGTGTAGTGTAAAAAATATGTATTATGTTCTCCAATGGTCTTGAGGGAAAGACCTTAAAAAATGGCAAATAACATAAACGAACTAAACAAATAGTTCACTTGTCAATGGGAATCCCTGTATAATTCTTATTACTCTGTGCTTCTTGATAATAACTCTCCATCTTTTAGTTTGATACAGTTTTGCTGCGCACCAGACATTTTCCAAAAGTTTCCTTATTGAATCCTCATGAAAAAAATGGCAAAACAGCACAGCGACGTTTTGGCCACATATGGTCCTTTTCAATTCCAATTATGTATATAGCAGCACTAGAATGCAGAATGTGATATGACGACTCTTCCTTCACCTTCCGGTCACGTCTTTTTAACAATTAATAACTAAAAACAATCAACATCACTATGATTTAAAATTACAATGATATAAAAATAAAAATTAAAAAAATTAGCTGATCATGCAGAAGGGTACTATACAGGTCAGTCCATCCTCAGTACTTGATTCAGCCAGCCAATCATATATACTGTATTTGTACCATGTTTGCATCCATCATCCCGAAATGCTGTTATATATCACATACCACCCATATTCATATATCCAATCACATTAATAAAGGGGGTTTATTAAATAAACTAAATAACTTCTATCATGATTACAGCGGGTTTCATCCTACTCTATGTGCATTTCTTTCACTATACCTTACGTGATATGCTTGCGACCCACTGTAATTATGATGCGAGAAATTTCATAAACCACCTTTTTAATGTGATTGGGTGGTAAGTGATACTTAGTGACATGCCAAATTGAGAAAAACAGCCCTGCAGGCATCACACACACATATTTCAGTGCTGCTTTTTTGGGATTGAAAAAGGCCGTTTGTGGCCTAAAACTGCGCTCTTTTGCTATGCTTGTAATTTTTTCATGAGGATTCAATAAAGGACGTTTTCTGGAAATATTTGATGCCTTGGAAATTTTCTTTGGATTTCTTTTGACATAAGCCATGACCAAGTTACCCTAAAACAGACCTTGAGGGAATATTAACCCCTTCACCCCAAAGCCTTTTTTCACCTTCCCGACTAGGCCATTTTTTTCAATTTTGACCACTGTCACTTTATGAGGTCATAACTTTGGAACGCTTCAATGGATCCCACTGTTTCTGAGAACATTTTTTGTGACATATTGTACTTCATGATGGTGGTAAAATTTCTTTGATATTTGTGAAAAAATCGGAAATTTGGCAGACATTTTTCAATTTTCAAACTTTTAATTTTTATGCCCTTAAATCAGAGAGTCATGTTGCACAAAATAGTAAGTAAATAACATTGACCACATGTCTCCTTTACATCAGCACAATTTTTGAAACTTTTTTTGTTAAGAAGTTATAAGGGTTAAAAGTTGATCAGCAATTTCTCATGTTTATAACAAAATTTACACAACAATATTTTTTTAGGGACCACATCACATTTGAAGTGACTTTGAAGAGCCTATGACAGAAAATACCCAAAAGTGAAACAATTCTAAAAACTTCACCCCTCAAGGTACTCAAAGCCACATTCAAGAAGTTTATTAACCCTTCTGACACTTCACAAGAATTTTTGCAATGTAGAAGGAAAAAATAACATCTAACTTTTTTCACAAAACTTTTCCTTTAGACCCAATTTTTTTTTACTTTCACAAGGGTAAGAGGATAAAATATAACATACAGTTTGTTGTGCGATTTCTCCTGAGCATGTGGATACCCTATATGAGGGTGAAAACCACTGTTTGGGCGCATTTCAGGGCTTGGAAAGGAAGGAGCTCCATTTGACTTTTTGAATGCAAAATTTGCTGTAATGATTAGCAGACGTTATGTCACACTTATAGAGCCCCTGATGTGCCTAAACAGTAGAAATCCCCTACAAGAGACACCATTTTGGAAACTAGAAACCTCAGGAAACGTGTCTAGATGTGAGATGAGCACATTGAAACTCCACATGCTTCACAGAAGTTTCTAACGTTGAGCAGTGAAAATAAAAAAATCACATGTTTTTTAGCTTCAAATTTTGTGTTTTCACAAGGGTAACCAAAAAAATTGACCCCAAATTTGTTGTGCAATTTCACACGAGTACACTGATACCTCATATGTAGTCAAAAACTATGTTTGAGGCACAGTGCAAAGCTCAAAAGGGAAGGAGCGCCACATTACAGTGCAGATTTTGCTGCACTGGTTTGAGGGTGTCATGTCACATTGGCAGAGCTCTTGAGGTGCCAGAACATCAGAATCCCCCATAAGGGACCTTATTTTACAAACTACACTTCTCAATGAATACATCTAGGGGTGCAGGGATCATAATGACACTACAGGTGTGTCACAGAATTTTATACCATTGGGCAGTGAAGAAAAAATAATTAGCATTTTTACCACCAAGATTGTACGCTGGCCCCAAATTTGGCATTTTCTTACTTGGAAATGGTAAAAAATGGCACCAACATGTGTCCCACAATTTCTGCAGAATGTTGAAATACCCTATATATGGCTGTACAGTATTGCTTAGTCAAACGGTGAGACTCCGGATGGACGTAGCGCTATTTGCCTCCTGGAGCACAGATTTTCCTAGAATAGTTTACAGAGCCCCTAAGCACTAGAAAAGCAGAATCCCTCCCTCAAGTAAGACCATTTTGCAAATTATACCCCTTTGGGAATTTATCTACAGGTGTAGTGACGATTTTGACTCCATATGTGTTTTCCAGAAACAAGCAGCAGTGGATGTTGCTGAGTGAAAATTGCAAACTGCCATTGTAGTGACCAGTATGTTGTAGTGACCAGTACATTATGACCAGCTCGTGCTTCTGGAAACACACACCCGTAAATTAGGTGGGCTCTCATCACTACAGAAATTCCAAACATGTGGGCACTAATTTTGGTTTAGACACACTGGGGCTCAGAAGGGAGGAGGGCATTTGGATTTCAGAATTTCGCTTTTCCATAGCCTTTGTGCTACCAGTAATGTGGAAGACCCCTATATTTCCATTAAAAGATGCCATTAGATGGGGTGCTATGTGGTGTCAGAAAAAGTTTTAAATGTGACACTCGTCACTACTTACAGACAGACCGTGAGGTAGAGAAGTCAGAAGTTCCGGGGTCAGCACCAAGAGAGTATGTAGATAACCAAGGGAAAAGACAAATACAATACCAGGAGATAGTGGATCAAGCAAAAGGACAAGACAAAGGGGTAGTTAGAACATTGTCCAAAGGGTCAGGCAGCAGAAAATCAGCACTCAGAACAACAGAATCAGGCAAACACTCACCAGGAAGCACAAACTACATCTGGCAGGGATCAGGGGTAGACAGCTCAGACAGTTCAGAACACATAACACCTTTAGAATGTCCCACACCTCCCAGTCACAGATTGGACTGAGTTGTCAATCAAAGCACTGAATGCTCAGCAAGCCAATCACAAGATTGGACAGCCGCGCTGTCAATCAAAACACTGACAACTCCGCATAACCCAGATTTTAGAACAGAATAACAATCACTCACTGAGCGGAGGAATCGTGACAGTAACTAATCTACACTCTATTTAGATATATTCAACCCTCACTCTACTAAAATGCTTGTGCATGCTCTCATCATCTCCCATCTCGACTACTGCAACATCCTTTTCTGTGGCCTCCCTGCTAACACCCTCGCACCTCTCCAGTCCATCCTTAACTCTGCTGCCTGACTAATTCATCTCTCTCCTCCTCCGCTTCTCCCCTCTGCAAATCTATTCGCTGACTCTCACTCCCTCAGCGTA
This sequence comes from Dendrobates tinctorius, assembly GCF_039654945.1. NCBI lineage: Eukaryota > Metazoa > Chordata > Amphibia > Anura > Dendrobatidae > Dendrobates > Dendrobates tinctorius. Next base: position 27,256,258 of record NW_027361673.1, on the reverse strand, counting down.
TCCAATTCAAATTACTAATACTGACCTACAAAGCCTTCTATAACCTGTCTACTCCATATATCTCTGAATTAATCTCCCGATATCTTCTCTCATGTAATCTCCAATCCTCCCAAGACCTCCTCTCCTCCACACTTATTCGCTCCTCAGCCAACTGCCTCCAAGACTTCTCCCGAATAGCCCCCATCCTCTGGAATTCTTTGCCCCAACACGTCCGGCTATCAACCACACTCGGATCCTTCAGACGGAACCTGAAAACCCATCTCTTCAGGAAAGCCTACAGCCTGCAATGATCCCCGCTGCCCCCTCACCACTACTGGAGCCACCGCCTCACCATCACTGGAGCTGCTGCAAGTCCCCAACCTACTGTCTCCTTCCCCACCATCCTGTAGAATGTAAGCCCGAAAGGGCAGGGTCCTCTCTCCCCTCTATATCAGTCTGTGATTGTTAGTTTGCTTACTGTAAGTGATATCTGTAATTTGTATGTAACCGCTTCTCATGTACAGCACCATGGAATCAATGGCGCTATATAAATAGATAATAATAATATTTGTATGGGTCAGAAAAATAGAGTGAAAATATGGGTTGGGTAAAAAGCAGCAGTATTTTTCCTTTACGGCTAGGATCACACAACCATATTAACGCTCATTCGAGAGAATCAGGCCGATTATTATAATCACACTCTGATCAGAGTTTGATCATAATGTGATACGATTTTCTCAGATGAGGAGAAGATGGCAAAAAAATATTTCTCCATCTTCTACATTTTATCAAAATCGAATATCATTGGAGTGCAATCTCATTTTTTCCATGAGCTCATTGAGTTGCATTGCCGAGTGCGATCTGACATTGGATGCAAATCGTGCATGCTGCAATTTTTCCTCAAACATAGTCTGTTCAAGGAAAAAAATTGCCCCATACAATGACATTGGTCCAAGTGTGATTCGATATTGTGTCGGCTCACGCTCGGACTGAAGTTACAGTTGTCTCCATGAGCCTTAAATCTGATTCAATAATTATCCATATTATTATAACTTGTGATAAAGACAGGGGGATTAATCGCTATATGGCATCAATAATCAGTGTAGCTCGTAGAGACGGATGCAGTTAGAACTAGACATTCTGTAAGAAAAATACAAAGCAAACCAAATTTCCTGAGTTGCTAAACATTATTAAATATTCTGTTTTGTAGACCACATTGTCCTAGATTAACCTTCATGTTGCATTGGGATTGGAAGAATTTTGCTCTGACTATTAGTCGTTCCCTGCAGAGCATCCACTATTTCTTCTAGGGAATGAATTGGAGACTTCTTCACATGGGTGGATCTACTGAGATATAGTGATAATTTCTACTTTTTTTTTGCTCAGTCTCATAACCGTAATGTACAATGACTTTTCCAGGCAGACTTGATAGAAAATATTTATTCGATTCCTGCACTTTTTTTCATCTCTCATTTGGCATATGCATAATTTTGCTTGTAATCTGGTAAAGCCAGCAGTTCAGTTCTAACACAAATGGATGCAGCCAAAAGCCTCATAATGTGTATTGATTAAGTAATTGTCACGTTTTTTAACAGATTATCTCGCCATAGATATTAGCAGGAGCAATGACTAAAAGTGCCCTTCCATACTTTCATCAGACAATGAAGCACAGAGGAAAAATCAGATGGATTGTGAAGGTCTTTCGATTGTAAACACCGCTAGCATCATTCATAGAGAGGTGCAGGGCAAGCAATGATCCGCTGCTTGCATTAAGAAGCTATCTATTGTATCAATGAAGCAGTGGAGCGGTGTTATGTTTGCGGTATATTGATACATAAATATCATCTTAATATTTCATCTGATAATAAACTTACATACAGGATGCAAGGTTGTAGTATATTGCATCAATGCCGTTGTTTAAATGCAATAAAATATAATTTACTGCAATAGTCAATACAATACGGTGCAATGCAGTATGATAAGAATGTGATGCAAACAAAGTAATTGCACAAGATAAAGCACATTACTATGTTAAAGGCTGGACAATTCACATCTATGAACCATTTACACTTTCATTTAAATGTAGTAATATTCCTTTAACACTGTAAAGACCATGGAATTATTATTATTATTATTATTATTATTATTATTATTATTATTATTAATATTTATATAGCGCCATTGATTCCATGGTGCTGTACATGAGAAGGGGTTACATACAAATTACAGATATCACTTACAGTAAACAAACTAACAATCAGACTGATATAGAGGGGAGAAAGGACCCTGCCCTTTCGGGCTTATATGCTACAGGATGATGGGGAAGGAGACAGTAGGTTGGGGGGGTTGCAGAAGCTCCAGTGATGGTGAGGGGGCAGCGGGGATCATTGCAGGCTGTAGGCTTTCCTGAAGAGATGGGTTTTCAGGTTCCGTCTGAAGGATCCGAGTGTGGTTGATAGCCGGATGTGTTGGGGCAAATAATTCCAGAGGATGGGGGCTATTCGGGAGAAGTCTTGGAGGCGGTTGGGTGAGGAGCGAATAGGTGTGGAGGAGAGAAGGAGGTCTTGGGAGGATCGGAGATTACGTGAGGGAAGATATCGGTAGATTAATTCAGAGATATATGGAGGAGACAGGTTTTAGATGGCCTTGTAGGTCAGTATTAGTAATTTGAATTGGATACGCTGAGGGAATGGAAGCCAGTGAAGAGATTTGCAGAGGGGATAAGTGGAGGAGTAGCGAGGAGAGAGGTGAATTAGTCAAGCAGCAGAGTTAAGGATGGACTGGAGAGGTTCAAGGGTGTTAGCAGGGAGGCCACAGAAAAGGATGTTGCAGTAGTCGAGACGGGAGATGATGAGGGCATGCACAAGCATTTTAGTAGATTGAGTGTTGAGGAAGGGACAGATTCTGGAAATATTTTTGAGCTGGAGGCAGCAGGAGGTGGAGAGAGCTTGGATGTGCGGTTTGAAGGACAAGGCAGAGTCAAGGGTTACTCTGAGGCAGCAGACCTCTGGTACAGGGGAAAGCATGATGTCGTCAATTGTTATAGATAGGTCAGGTAAGGAGGATCTGTGAAAGATGATCAGTTCAGATTTGGCCACATTCAGTTTGAGGAAGCGGGAGGAGAAGGAGGATATAGCTGATAGACACTCTGGGATTCTGGACAGCAGAGAGGTGACGTCTGGGCCAGAGAGGTAGATCTGAGTGTCATCGGCATAAAGATGGTACTGGAATCCGTGGGACTTTATAAGTTGCCCCAGGCCAAGTGCATAGATTGAGAAGAGTAGGGGTCCTAGAACAGAGCCTTGGGGGACTCCAACAGAGAGAGGGTGGGATGAGGAGGTAGTGTGGGAGTGGGAGACGCTGAATGTGCGGTTGGAGAGGTATGAGTTGATCCAGGATAGGGCAAGGTCTTTGATGCCAAAGGAAGAGAGGATCTGTAGTTATTCAACACCTTCAATTCTCTCCTCCGCCCCCCAGCACCTCCTCCCTCCCCACTCATCTCAGCTGAAGACTTTGCCTCATTTTTCAAGCAGAAAATTGATAACATCAGGGACAGTTTTGGTCAACAACCCCCAGAGCCCTTCCTCCCGACTTCCCAGCCCTCCACCTTCAAAACCAACTTCTCCACCATTACAGAAGATCGACTCTCCACTCTACTCTCAAGATCACATCTCACCACCTGTGCACTCGACCCGATCCCATCCCAATTCATCCCAAACCTCACCACAGTCTTCATCCCAACCCTAACCCATCTCTTCAACCTATCACTAACAACTGGTGTTTTCCCCTCAAGCTTTAAACATGCCTCCATCACACCTATCCTCAAAAAGCCCTCTCTTGACCCATCCTCTGTATCTAGCTATCGCCCTATATCACTTCTCCCATACGCCTCCAAGCTACTGGAACAACACGTCTACCTTGAACTGTCCTCCCATCTCTCTTCTTGCTCCCTCTTCGACCGCTTACAATCTGGCTTCCGGTCACACCACTCCACTGAAACTGCCCTTACTAAGGTCACCAATGACCTCTTAACTGCCAAGAGCAAGCGACACTACTCTGTCCTCCTCCTCCTGGACCTGTCGGCTGCCTTTGACACAGTGGACCATTCCCTATTATTACAGACCCTCTCATCCCTCGGCATCACAGACTTGGCCCTCTCCTGGATCTCATCATACCTAACAGACCGGACATTCAGCGTCTCCCACTCACACACCACCTCCTCACCTCGCCCCCTATCTGTCGGAGTCCCACAAGGTTCAGTCCTTGGGCCCCTGCTGTTCTCTATTTACACCTTTGGCCTGGGACAGCTCATAGAATCTCATGGCTTTCAGTATCATCTTTATGCTGATGACACACAGATCTACATCTCTGGACCAGATATCACCTCCCTACTAACCAGAATCCCTCAATGTCTGTCCACTATTTCATCCTTCTTCTCCACTAGATATCTGAAACTCAACATGGACAAAACAGAATTCATCATCTTTCCCCCATCTCACGTGACCCCCCCTACGAACCTATCAATTACAGTAAATGACTGCCCACTCTCCCCAGTCCCACAAGCTCGCTGCCTCGGAGTAATCCTTGACGCTGATCTCTCCTTCAAACCACATATCCAAACCCTTTCCACTTCCTGCCGACTTCAACTCTAAAATATTTCACGCATCCGTTCATTCCTCACCCAAGAATCTGCAAAAACCCTAGTCCATGCCCTCATCATCTCTCGCCTTGACTACTGCAACCTCATGCTCTGTGGCCTCCCCTCAAACACTCTCGCACCCCTCCAACCTATTCTAAACTCTGCTGCCTGACTAATCCACCTGTCCCCCCGCTATTCCCCAGCTTCTCCCCTCTGTCAATCCCTTCACTGGCTCCCAATTGCCCAGAGACTCCATTACAAAACCCTAACCATGACATACAAAGCCATCCACAACTTGTCTCCTCCATACATCTGTGACCTCGTCTCCCGGTACTTTCCTGCACGCAACCTCCGATCCTCACAAGATCTCCTTCTCTACTCCCGTCTTATCTCCTCTTCCCACAATCGCATACAAGATTTCTCTCGCGCATCACCCCTACTCTGGAACTCTCTACCACAACATATCAGACTCTCACCTACCATCGAAACCTTCAAAAAGAGCCTGAAGACCCACCTCTTCCGACAAGCCTATAACCTGCAGTAACCACCGATCGACCAAACCGCTGCACGACCAGCTCTACCCTCTCCTACTGTATTATCACCCATCCCTTGAAGATTGTGAGCCCTCGCGGGCAGGGTCCTCTCTCCTCCTGTACCAGTTATGACTTGTATTGTTTAAGATTATTGTACTTGTTTTTATGTATACCGCTCCTCACATGTAAAGCGCCATGGAATAAATGGCGCTAGAACAATAAATAATAATAATAATAATAATAGTAGGAGGCAGTGGTCAACTGTGTCGAAGGCAGAGGACAGGTCTAAAAGGAGGAGTATAGAGTATTCTCCATTTTCTTTGGCTGTATGTAGGTCATTAGTAATTTTGGTCAGGGCTGTCTCAGTGGAGTGATGGTGGCGGAAACCAGATTGTAGATTGTCAAAGAGCAGGTTAGATGAGAGATGGGAGGAGAGTTCAGCGTGGATGTGCTGTTCCAGGAGTTTGGAAGCGAATGGGAGCAGCGATATTGGGCGATAGCTGGACATAGCGGTTGGGTCGAGGGTTGGCTTTTTGAAGATAGGCGTGATTGTAGCTTGTTTGAAAGCAGAAGGGAAGGTACCAGAAATTAATGATAGGTTGAAGAGGTGGGTTAGAGATGGGATAAGAGTGGTGGCGAGGTTGGGGAGAAGGTGGGATGGGATGGGGTCAAGTGCACAAGTGGTGAGATGTGATATGGAGAGAAGTTGAGCAAGCTCCCCTTCAGTGATGTTGGATAAGGAGGTTATAGGGTTTGGGCATTGGTCTGGTATACAAAGGGGTTGTGGTGGTTGAATAATAAAGACTTGCCGTGTTTGGTCTATCTTGTTTTTGAAGTGCATGGCAAAGTCCCCAGCAGAGATTAGGGAAGTTGGAGGGGGCAGTGGTGGGCGGAGGAGGGAGTTAAAAGTATTGAACAACTGTTTGTGGTTGTGGGATAAGGAAGATACAAGGGATGTAAAGTAGGCTTGTGTAGCAGAGGTGAGAGCTGATTTGAATGCGAGTGTTGCTTGTTTCAGTGCAGTGAAGTCGTCTTGGGAATGTGTTCTCTTCCAGCGCCGTTCAGCAATTCTGGATGCTTGCCGAAGCTTTTTAGTGGTGTTAATGTGCCAGGGTTGTCTATTGATTCGTCGTTATGCATGACAGGGGCGACCGAGTCGATGGCTGATGCAAGAGTGGCATTGTAGAAACTGGTGGCAGTGTCTGTGTCGTAGAGTGAAGATATGGAGGACAGTGGTAGGATAGAGTCAGAGAGCATGCGAGTGTCTAGATGTGCAAGGTTTCTGCGGGGGTGCGCGTGCTGCTGGACATGGGTGACAGGTGAGGAGGACAGGGATGAGAAAGTGAGTAGATGGTGGTCAGATAGAGGGAGAGGGGAGGTTGTGAAGTTAGAAAGAGAGCAGAAGTGGGTGAAGACCAGGTCTAATGTGTGTCCGTCTGTGTGGGTGGCTGAGGAGGACCACTGAGTAAGTCCAAAGGAAGAATTGTGCAACAGAAGTTTTGCAGCTGCTGACAGGTGGGTATGGGGATGTTGAAGTCACCCATGATGATGGTGGGAATGTCAGCAGAGAGAAAGTGGAGGAGCCAGGTGAAGAATTGGTCAATAAAGGCAGTGGTGGGGCATGGACGTCGGTATATGACAGCCACTTGGAGGTTGAAGAGAGAGTAGATGCGGACAGAGTGGACTTCAAAAGAAGGGAGGATAAGAGAGGGTAGAGGTGGGATTGGGTTGAAGGTGCAGTTGGAGGAAAAGAGAAGGCCCACTCCTCCACCATGTCTGTTGCCAGGGCGAGGAGTGTGGGTGAAGTGGAGGCCGCCATAGCATAGCGCAGCAGGGGAGGCGGTGTCGGAGGGTGTCAGCCATGTTTCAGTGAGGCCAAGGAAGGAAAAATTGCGAAAGGTTAAGAGGTCGTGAATCACATGGAGTTTATTGCAGATGGAGCAGGTATTCCAGAGTGATACAGAGAGAAGGAGCAGGGTTGTGGGCGTCAAAGGCACGGATTTGAGGTTGGAAAGATTTCGGGTGTTTATTTGGAATCTTTTTGTCTTTTTTTCCACCATAACTATTTTATTTTTTCGTTAAAATAGATGTATGAGGGCTTTTTTCCTTTTGCTTTTTTTGGCAGGATGAGTTGTAGCTTTGAATGGCACGATTCATTTTGCCATATACTGTACAGAAAAATTTTGCAAGTGGGATGAAATGGTGAAAAAAAATGCAATTCCACCATTATTTTGTGGGCATAGTTTTTACAGTGTTCGCTGTGCAGTAAATATTACCTGGAAACATGATTGTCCAGGTCAGTCTGATTATGGTGATATCAAACATGCTTTGATTATTTTCTATTTAAAGGGAATCTGTCACCTGGATTTTATCCCCAAAACTATTTATTTGTGCATATAGCTATTTCAAAGACAAGTCCAGCAATACGTTTACGTTATGTTCCCCCTTTACTGAGAAATTAGCATTTGAATTGATATGCAAATGGATATTGTAGATTTCAAGCCTTGATTGAGTATACTATATTTTGCAATACCATAGTATTGCAGTTTACAGTGGGGAAAATAAGTATTTGATACACTGGTGATTTTGCAAGTTTTCTCACCTACAATGAATGGAGAGGTCTGTAATTTTTATCGTAGGTACACTTCATCTGTGAGAGACAGAATCTTAAAAAAAATTCAAGAAAATCACATTGTATGATTTTTACATAATTAAATTGCATTTTATTGCATGAAATAAGTATTTGATCACCTACCACCCAGCAAGAATTCTGGCTCTCAAAGACCTGTTTTTCTTTAAGAAGCCCTCCTACTCTGCACTCATTAACTGTATTAATTTCACCTGTTTTAACTCGTTACCTGTAAAAAAAGATACCTGTCTGCACACTCAATCAATCACTTTCCAACTTTTCCACCATGGCCAAGACCAAAGAGCTGTCTAAGCACAGCATGGACAAAATTGTAGATCTGCACAAAGCTGGGAAGCGGCTACAGGACAATAGCAGCTTGGTGAGAAGGTAACAACTGTTGACACAATTATTAGAAAATGGAAGAAACACATGATGAATGTCAATCTTCCTCAGTCTGGGGCTCCATGCCGAATCTCATCTCGCCTGGGGTAAGGATGATTCTGAGAAAGGTCAGGAATAAGCCCAGAACTACACGGGAGGACCTGGTCAATTACCAGAAGAGAGCTTGGACCAAATTCTAATAAAAATAATAATTTTATTTCTATAGCGCCAACATATTCCGCAGCACTTTACAATATAGAGGGGACTTGTACAGACAAGAGACATTACAGAATAACAATAAACACATAGACCAAAACAGATACCAAGAGGAATGAGTGCCCTGCTTGCAAGCTTACAATCTATAAGGAAAAAGGGGAGACTCAAAAGGTGGATGGTAACAATTGCTTTTATTGTTTGGACTAGCCATAGTGTAAGAATCGGGTGTTCCTTTTGCTGCATGAACCAGTTAACAGTCTCAAACATTACTGTTAGTATCACACTACGCCATCATGGATTAAAATCCTGCAGGGCAAGCAAGGTCTCCCTGTTCACGCCAGCACAAGTCCAGCTCATCAATGACCATCTGGATCATCCAGAGGAGGCATGGGAGAAGTTAATGTGGGCAGATAAGACCAAATTAGAACTTTTTGTCATCAACTCCAAATCGCCTTGTTTGGAGGAAGAAGAAAGATGAGTACAGCCTCAAAAACACCGTGCCAACTGTGTAACATGCTGGGGGGAAAATCATGCTTTGAGGGTGCTTTTCTGCAAAGGGGAAATGATGGCGGCACTGTATTGAAGGGAGGATAGATGGGGTCATGTATCGTGAGATTTTGGTGAACAACCTCCTTCCCTCAATAAGAGTATTGAAGATGGATTGTGGCTGTGTCTTTCAGCATGAGAATGACTTGAAACACACAGCCAGGGCAACTAAGGAGTAGCTTCGTAAGAAGCATTTCAAGTTCCTGGAGTGGCCTAGCCAGTCTCCAGACCTGAACCCAATAGAAAATCTTTGGAGGAAGCTGAAACACAATGTTGCCCAGTGACAGCCCCAAAACCTAAAAGATCTGGAGAAGATCTATATGGAAGAGTGGGCCAAATCCCTGCTGCGGTGTGTGCAAACTTGGCCAAGAACTACAGGAAATGTCTGACCTCTGTAATTGCAAACAAAGGTTTCTGTACCAAATATTAAGTTATGTTTTTTTCTATTGTATCAAATACTTATTTCATGCAATAAAAAGCAAATTAATTATGTAATAATCATACAATGTGATTTTTTTAAGATTCTGCCTCTCACTGTTGAAGTGTACCTATGAGAAAAATTACAGACCTCTCCATTCTTTTTAGGTGGGAAAGATAGACAGTGTATCAAATACTTATTGTCCCTACTGTATAGTGAAAATTCCAGTCTTTTATTGCGCTCAGGCTATGGCTGGCCTTCAGAAAAATAATGAGATGACTGCAACAGGGGTCTTTAGCAACCCCACAGCTGTCACAGCAAACCCAGCAGTCCACCACTATCGTGGAGGGCGAATGGGAGCTAGTGTGCGCAGGCATTGGCCCATGTCTAATTATATGCATCTGTCGAGATTGACAGTAGAAGTAGACAGTAGAAGCAGAAAATCTGGAGAGCAAAATCAACGCAAATATGGTTTTAACTAATTAAAAACATGGGGTGCACCGGGGAGAGGTGCGCTCACCTTGTTTTGTTGCAACTAAACAACATGTGAAAAGCATGTATCAGCTGCTCCAGGCCATGGGTCCAAAGACTGATAAATATAGATGGCATACGATATTCTTCAAAGCTTTATTTCAAAACAGATTAATAGTCAATGCGTTTTGAGGTCATGTAGAACCTCTACCTCAGGACAAAAATTACCTTAAGTTTTTGCGATGACTTTCAAGCAAAAGTATTTTATCTCTGGGCACAGTTCACTTGTATAGATTTTTATAGATTCACATCACTTTGTTTGTTTTTATAGATTTTATTTTTTACCGATGTATAGGCCCCTGCCATTATCACATACATTCCCGTTGGATAGTAACATTATGACAGTTTGAATTAGTCTATAGGTCTCAAACAACTTTTTCGCTATAGACATAGACAACATGTGAAGTTGCATTGTGACTGCCATTTGAGCCATCATTAGCACAAACATTTACTATATAGCCCAAAACATACCATGAAGCATTATAGGGGTTGTCCAGTACTTTATATTGGTAGTCTATCCTTAGATTAGGTTATCAGTATCAGATTTGTGGATGTGCGACACCCGGCACCCCCTACTGATAACCTCTCCGATGTGCTAGCCAGAAGTAATCAGTTAGGAAGTGGAACTATACAGTTCCGTCAACTGTATAGTGGCCGCAGTGGGCTAATGCAGATACCCCTCTTAATCCAATGAATAGACATGGATGTACAGTACCTACAGTACCAGTACATTTCTGTGTGCTGGTGCAATATGTGAGCATTTGAGTCCCCACTTTAAACTTTTGCCCAGGGCCCCACTTTGTCTAAAACCAGCCCTGTGGACAGGGGTAGAAACTGACTGCTAAGCATAAGGTATAACATGGGTCTTCACCTGGTAATTTCGCTGATGGAAATTTTCATAATCCTCTACTTTAAGGATGATATCAAATTTATTTCCACCTATGACGTTTATTTATTGAGGCTATTGGTGATGTCATTGGTTCTTGAGAAATTCTTCTGTGCAGGCCAACACAGGGTATGAATTACAACACTTTAGTAAAGTTGACAATGTTTGAAAATACTTGCAGACATTTTGCTTTAAATCAGTAAAATATTGAGAATCTGCTCTGATTGTGCGGTCTTAATTTTTGACTTTTTTTACTTAGCACCGTCATACAGTATATTAGGAGCGCTTCTCTTTCTGTCCCCCATGTCTTGCTTTGGAGGAGAATCTACATTTGGCTGTGAGAGAACATAGCACAGTCCCATATAAGAAGCTACACTATACCTATAAGGGCAGTTTCACACATCCAGATAATTACGGTACCGGAAAAACCAGTACCAGAGCTATCCGTGTCCGTGTGCATACGGAGGTCATCCGTGTGACATCCGTGTGCTATCCGTTTGTCCGTGTGTACCATCCGTGTGCTGTCCGTGTGCTCTCCATGTGCTGTCCGTGTCCGTGTATTTGAAAAATTAGTTTCAATGTTAACCCTTTGACTTTTAAAAACGCACGCGGATCGAACACGGACAGCAGACGGACAGCATCCGTGTGTGGTACGTGATCCGTGCTGATGCACAAAAACGGACATGTCAGTGTATTTTGCACATGGACACACGGTCCATGAAAACATGCTGACATCTGCATAGACGCATTCATTAGAATGTGTCTACGTGTGTCAGTGTCTCCGGTACGTGAGAAAACTGTCACTACACGTACCGGAGACACTGACGTGTGAAACTGGCCTAACAGAGAGCAGCAGTGGTGCACAGGCTCTTCACATCTCCACCCAATAGGGTCTTAGCAGGACTTTCTGCCCTATGGTCCCCTTTGCAGCTGAACCAACTGCACATATGGTATGTCCACTCCTGTTAGTGGTGCTCCCTGGAAAATCAAAGGTGAAACGACTTCAATTACTAAGTAAGGCTTTAGGGCTACACACACTATTGTTTTATATTGTCCCATTTAATTTATGAATTACAATGATGCTAACATTTGTGAACCCCAACTATTCCCAGAACTATGGATACACACAGCCATATAACTACAAGGTATCATTACATTGTAAAAGATTATTCCTCCCAAACTGCACTGCAGGTATCATTTTCTTCTTTTTTTTGCTAATAACTCATTTCCTGTTTGTTTCCTTTTCTCTTTTCTCCAGTATCATGTTTCTTCTTTTTCCAGCATATTTGTAGCTACCATAGTTGGCGGGGTGTATTATATCGATATGTCTTGTACAAATAGGAAAATCAATAAACAGGATGTAAAATAATAGCAAAGCTCCTTGCCCAGCCTTAATGGAGATCAAGTGTCCGGTCAGCTGAATGTCTATAGTCGAGTCAGTGCAAACCTTAAAGAGCTCCGATGAGGAAAAAAGCAACATAATATATTGGATTTTTAAATATAAAAATATAACCAAAAACATTCCTCCTTTTAAAAGAAAAATGAATTATCTGAAGTGTGCATACGTAAATAAAGGATTATTCACAAGGACAAAAGGAGTTCCAAGGATCCACAAGATAATAAAAACCATCATATAGGCATAATTTAGAAAAAAAATTCAAAGTTTTCTGCTTTTTTTTAAACAAATATCAACAACACAAAACAAGAAAATTCCTTTTCCATAAGTTATATTCTGAATGCTGCTGTCTAATTGTTACAAAGTCAAGCAGATTTTATAATAGGTGAAAAAAAATCAACAGTAATGCAGAGCAACGTATGTTATGAAAAAGGGAATATGTGCTCAAAAAGTTTACATCACTTTCCTTCAAAAATAAAGAAAAAAACATAACGCGACTGTTCTAGTTTAATTAGTTCCGGAAACATAAAAGTAGAGTTTGTAGAGGAGAATAAAATCCAACATACAGCATCCAATGGAGCACGACTCCAGATCCTTTGAAAACCTTGGTGAGAGGATTATTAGGGTATGTGCACACGTTGCGGATTGCTGTGCGGAATTTTCCAAGTGGAATCTGCATCTTTTGGCAGCATCCGCAGGTCAAAATCCGCGCGTTTTTTATGCGGATTTCCTGTGGATTTATTGTGGATTTTGTGTGGATGTGCCCTGTGTTTGCGGATTTCTATAATGAAATGGGTGTAAAAACGCTGCGGAATCCACACAAAGAATTGACATGCTGCGGGGAAAAAAAACACTGCGTTTCCACGCAGATTTTTCCGCAGCATGTGCACAGCGGTTTTTTTCCTCATAGAATAACATTGTACTGTAAATCCCCTGCTGTAATGTCGGTAATGTCTTTTGCTTCCTCCCCTGCCCAGGAGATGTGGTATGCTCCGTACAGGTCAGACACAGACAATTTTTAAAATGAAATTTCGTTCGTGGGAAACCCCTTTAATGTGACCGGCTTCCTCTGCCTGTAGACACGTCACGCATCTGCCGTCGGGATCAGCCGAATGATTTACTGCGCCTGCATGGATTTTGTACTGGTGCAGTAAATCAGACCGATGCCATCTTTGTGCAGACAGATAGCGGCAGTCACATTAAAACTGCGCATGCGCTCCTCCTGTACATAGATAGCGGCGTTCAGTAAATCATTCGGCTGATCCTGGTGGTAGCGTGTTCGTGACGGTGTTCCACTGGTGGTACCACGCAAGAGGCTGCATACAGCATATACAGTGTATGTGTTGCATAAGGTGTATACACAGTGTGTGGTGCATACAGCTTATACAGTGTGTGGTGCGTACGGCGTATACAGTGTGTGTACGGTGTATAAAGTGTGTGTGTGGTGCGTATGGTGTATACAGTGTGTGTGTACGGCATATACAGTGTGTGTGTGGTGTTTCCATATATGGCGGTCGGTGAACTCCTTCTGCTTGGAATTCTGCGATCCGGACACATCTGGACAGAGCAGGATGTGAAGACTTTACAACGTAAGTATATATTAGATGCTTACAGTGGGAATTTAAAATTTGGGCACCACTGGTCAAAATTATTGTTACTGTGAACAGTAGAGTTGAGCGAAACGGGTCGGTTATATTCAAAAGTCGGCGACTTTCGCTGAAGTCGGGTTTCATGAAACGAAACCCGACCATAGCGTGAGGTCGGCCACGAGGTCGGCGACCAGAGCGCCAAAGTCACGTTTCAAAATATGCTTCCAGCGCCCTTTTTCAGCCAATCATGGAGGACGCACACTGTGGGCAATGCGATGACATAGGCATCGGTCACCACCATCTTTGAGAAGGCCATGCAAGTGATTGGCTGGCTTTGTGTGGCGTCACAGGTAGAGTTGAGCGACTTTTGGTTTTTTAGGGTCGCGTTTCGTTTCGTGAAACCCGACTTTTCCAAAAGTCGGGTCGAGCAAGATCGTCCGATTATAGGGAAAAGTCGGGGTCGTCCCGAAACACGAAACCCAATGTAAGTCAATGGGGAATAAAAGTCGGCAGTGAGAGGAGGACAGGAAACACACCTACAGTGCCCATTTGAATGCCAAAAGTATCAATTCTTCTTTCTTAAGCTTGTCAACCTTAATTAACTTCATAATACAAGTTACGCACTGAAAAATGGGGGTTATTTGGCTACAAACTGTGGGGGGGGAGGGCTGGCTCCAGGTTTTCATGTGCCCTGGGCGAAAGAGCGCCCCTTTAACACATACCACAACTCATCATGCTCCGATACGGCAGAGAAATAGCGGTATAGTACAATGAAAAATACCTCACTTTTTACATCTCATGACGAGGCCCATCTATTTCTCCATACAGAATCATTGGTCCCATATAATGTTTGAAACAGTATATGATGAGCTCCACATAATGCTACAGTATATGTTGGTCCCCATGGATGAAGCTCCACTGTCTTATGGGCCCAAATAATGCTCCAAACATAATGGGCCCCATTTCTAATGCTCTAGTGTATAATGGGCCCTGTAAATGCTGCTCCAGTGTCTGATGTCCACCTTTGGAATGTTCCAGTGTATGGTGGGCCCCATCTATCATTCTCCAGAGTATAGTGCTCCCCAAAAATTGCTGTCCCAACATTGAAAACAATCAAATAAGTCTCCTCGCTAGGGAATCCCTGTACTTGTCTGGACAGGTGCTGTAGCTTGCTTAACAGCTCGCCAGCCGTTCTCACGCCCAGTATGGATTACACGTGATTGCACAAAGGTGAGAAAGGGTACAGTATCCCCAGATAACATGTATGGATAGCGTACACATTCAAAATATATGTCTCAGGAGGCAGGCTCAGACGGTGTTAGGCCCAGTATGGATTGCACGTGATTGCACAAAGGTTAGAAAGGGTACCGTATCCCTGGATAACATGTATGGATAGCGTACACATTCAAAATATATGTCTATACAGCATGAGGCAGGCTCAGACGGTGTTAGGCCCAGTATGGATTGCACGTGATTGCACAAAGGTTAGAAAGGGTACCGTATCCCTGGATAACATGTATGGATAGCGTACACATTCAAAATATATGTCTCAGGAGGCAGGCTCAGACGGTGTCAGGCACAGTATGGATTTGACGGCCCAGATTACACAGCGGAGGAGCAGGGAGAGGTAAAGATTGCAAATGCTGGGGCCCTGCCCAAGCAAGGGGGGCCCACTCATGGGCGTCGGTACTGGCACTGGGCCCCTCATAGTACAGCGGTGTGTCTGACGGCGGGTGTGCACCACCACCGTCAGAGACACTTGATTGCACTATGAGGGACCCTGTGACAGTGCCCGCGCCCAAGAGTCGGCCTACCCACCTGTCCAGGGCAACGGCACTCGCACGGTGTCGTGCGATAGGTGGTGACCCCGGCCATGGGGGGGAGGCAGCACAGTTAGGGAGTTTTAGAAAGTGGCATATGTTGATGTTGGACATTCAGCTGATGCAAAAGGCGAAATAGGTGAAGTACCAGGAAGAGGTGGACCAAAGCAAGCCATTTTTCTGTCACCCTATGTGTCATCAGGGGAAGGTGGGACAAAATCCTTGGAAACCCATGCGTGGTTCATTTTAATGAAGGTTAGATCATCCACATTTTGGGTTGACAGACGGGTCCTTTTTTCTGTCAGGATTGATCCAGCTGCACTGAAGACTCTTTCCGATAGCACACTTGCAGCTGGGCAAGCGAGCTCCTGTAAGGCATATTGGGCCAATTCAGGCCAGGTGTCCAGTTTAGCGGCCCAATAGTCAAAGGGGAATGACCTGTGTGGGAGAACATCGATATGGGAGGAAAAGTAGTTTGTTACCATAGTTGACAACTGCTGTCTCCTGTCACTTTCCATCGATGCAGTATTACCAGTTGTGTGAGCGGTATTTGAAAAATCAGTCCACAACATTGTCATGAAACCCCTGTCTCCAACGCCACTTCTGCTGTGTGCACCACGAACACCTCTGCCAAGCTGCCCCCGGCCCGTACGGCTCTGTGAGAACCATCACCGCTGCTGTGTGCTGGGAATGCCTCAAGCAACCGATTTACCAGAGTTGCTTGTTTATTAGCCAATATTAGGTCAAGGTTCTCCTGTGGCATGATGTTTTGTAATTTGCCTTTATAGCGTGGATCCAGGATGCTGGCCAACCAGTAGTCGTCATCGTTCATCATTTTGGCAATGCGGGGGTCCCTTTTTAGGATCCGCAAGGCATAATCTGACATGTGGGCCAATGTTCCCGGTGTCAATGATGCACTGCGAGTGCTGGGTGGAGGAGCACTTTCTGGCAAATCCACATCCCTCCAGTCACGCACAAACCCTGTACCAGACCTTGCCACGCCAACATTTTCACTTGCCCCACGAGATGCATCCTCCTCCCCTAAGTAATCATCCCCATCATCCTCCTCCTCCTCCTCTTCTTCCTCCACCTCGTCCAGGAGAGGTCCCTGAGCAGACAATGGCTGAATGTCATCAAGGATTCCCTCCTCCTCTTCCTCCTCATCAACATTGGCTGCAGACGCCTGCTCCTTAAGGTGCGTCAAAGTTTGCATGAGCAGACGCATAAGTGGGATGCTCATGCTTAGGATGGCGTCATCTGCGCTTACCAGCCGTGTGCATTCCTCAAAACACTGAAGGACTTTACAAAGGTCTTTCAGCTTCGACCACTGCACACCTGTCAACTCCATGTATGCTCTCAAAGTGCCTGGCCGTGTATCCTCCCACAAATGCATTATGGCCTGCCTCTGCTCGCACAGCCGCTCCACCATGTGCAGGGTGGAGTTCCACCTTGTTGCAATGTCGATAATGAGGCGGTGCTTGGGAAGGTGGAGCAATCGCTGCAGCTTCTGCATACGAACGGAGTGTACAGGCGACCGGCGGATGTGCGCGCACAGTCTTCGCACCTTCTGGAGCAGGGCTGTTAACTCCGGATAATTTTTGAGGAAGCACTGCACCACCAGGTTCAAGGTGTGAGCCAAGCAAGGTATGTGGCTGAGTTTTGAAAGGGCTATGGCTGCCACAAAATTACGGCCGTTATCACTAACTACCTTGCCTGCCTCAAGATGTACACTGCCCAGCCATGACTCAGTTTGTCGCTTCAAGTACTCGGCCAGCACCTCGGCGGTGTGTCTGTCGCCCAAACACATCATCTGCAACACAGCCTGCTGACGCTTTCCACTAGCTGCTCGATAGGGGGACACATCGTGTGCAACAGTGGCAGCTGCAGATGGAGTGCTCGTACGACTGCGCTCTGTGGACGAGCTTTCGCTTCTGGAGGAGGTGGAGGAGGAGGAGGGTCGAACGCCTACAGCCAACTGTTTCCTATACCGTGGGCTAGGCAGCACTGTCCCACCACCGCTGTCCCCTGTGGACCCTGCATCCACCACATTAACCCAGTGCGCAGTGATGGACACGTAACGGCCCTGGCCATGCCGACTGGACCATGCATCAGTTGTGAGGTGCACCTTTCCGCTCACTGACTGCTTGAGTGCATGGACAATGCGGTCTTTCACATGATGGTGGAGGGCTGGGATGGCTTTGCGAGAGAAGAAGTGGCGACTGGGTAGGTCATAGCGTGGTACTGCATAGGCCATGAGTTCGCGGAAAGCTGTGCTTTCCACCAACCGAAAGGGCATCATCTCAAACGAGATTAGTTTGGCAATGTGGGCGTTCAAACCCAGTGTACGCGGATGAGAGACTGAGTACTTTCTTGACCTACTCATAGTGTCTGGGAGGGTGAGCTGGACTTGAGAGCTGCATATGGTGGAAGTAGCGGTGGACAGGGTGGACTGAGAGAGGGTTGATGATGGTGATGGAGTTGGTGTTCTTTCTGATGGCCTAGAATCAGTCTTTCGTTGATATAACAGTGGGATTCCCTGACTGCTGTGGCCTTGCAACGACACCTCAACATTTGCTGCTGTGCTAACCGGTGGGCTTACAGTGGGGGAAACAATGTAGCGTTGCTGACTACCTTCGTTGTGATCAGTTGCACATGTGGCACTTGAGGTTTGGTGTTGTGTCCACGCTTGCAAGTGCATGCTGGTTAAATGTCTAAGCATGCAACTGGTATTCAAATTTTTCAGATTTTTCCCTCGGCTAAAGGTCTTTGCGCACTTCTTACAGATAACCTTGGCCTGATCATGAGGATTTTGTTCAAAAAAGTGCCACACTGCACTCTTCCTACTTTGGCAGACATTTTGCGGCCTAGCATGCTGTGATCTTTTGACCCTCTGGACAAGCTGTCCAGCAACTCTTTTGATGTTTGGAACCTGTCTTTGGAGTGCTCCGGGCCTGCCAGATAACAGCTGTTGCGATGTCGATGTCTGCTGTGGATGCTCCTCAACTGAGCTATTGGAAGCAGCACCCTCTTCCCCCAATGGATGCCAATCTGGGTCAACAACTGGGTCATCCATCACCTCCTCTTCTATGTCATGTGCACCTTCCTCTGTGTCACCGTGTATGGTGGTATAGTGTGCGGGAAGGGGCACCTGAGTCTCATCAGGGTCAGAATCTGGCTCTGTACACTGCGAGGACAATGTAGTGCTCTGAGTGAATGTACCAGCAGAATCATCCATCAGCGGCTGTGCATCAGTGCACTCCATGTCAGATTCATCTTGGCCTGGGTAATTCACCATTTCACTTGATAATCCAGGCATGGTATGTGAAAACAGCTCCATGGAGTAATCAGTAGTATGGCCTGCGTCATCCTTCAATCTTGGTTGGGGTGAAGGACACAAGGAAAAGTGTGGTTCATGAACATGAGCCTCCAATGACGACTCAGTGCTTTTACTTTTTACAACTGAAGAAGAGGAGGCGATAGAGCTGGAGGCTGAGTCAGCAATGTAAGACAAAACTTTTTCCTGATGCTCTGGCTTTAAAAGCGGTTTGCCAACTCCTAGAAAACTAAGCGTTCGAGGCCTTATGTAGCCAGACGATGATGCAGGCTCAACACCTCCTGCATTCGGTCCTATTTTGCTCTTGCCACTACCATCAGATCCACCACCAACACCATCATTACCAGCTGCCAACCCCCGCCCAATTCCACGGCCTCTTCCACCAGCCTTCCTCATTTTTGTTAGAAATGTAGACAAAATCCAACAAACTATATAGTATGTAAAACAAGGTGTCTATAGGACAGGGGAGATTTTGAATTTCTGCACACACTTTTGGACACTGGACACTTTTGGATTGTGTGAGGCCCACTGATATCTGAGCGCAATGTGACAGGCTCGATGGCACAGCTGTGACCTAAGTGACTAGAGAATAAGTGAGATTTTGAATCTCTGCACACACTTTTGGACACTGGACACTTTTGGATTGTGTGAGGCCCACTGATATCTGAGCGCTATGTGACAGGCTCGATGGCACAGCTGTGACCTAAGTGACTAGAGAATAAGTGAGATTTTGAATTTCTGCACACACTTTTGGACACTGGACACTTTTGGATTGTGTGAGGCCCAATGAATATCTGAGCGCTATGTGACAAGCTCGATGGCACAGCTGTGACCTAAGTGACTAGAGGATAAGTGAGAGATTGAATCTCTGCACACACTTTTGGACACTGGACACTTTTGGATTGTGTGAGGCCCAATGAATATCTGAGCGCTATGTGACAAGCTCGATGGCACAGCTGTGACCTAAGTGACTAGAGAATAAGTGAGATTTTGAATCTCTGCACACACTTTTGGACACTGGACACTTTTGGATTGTGTGAGGCCCAATGAATATCTGAGCGCTATGTGACAAGCTCGATGGCACAGCTGTGACCTAAGTGACTAGAGGATAAGTGAGAGTTTGAATCTCTGCACACACTTTTGGACACTGGACACGTTTGGATTGTGTGAGGCCCAATGAATATCTGAGCGCTATGTGACAAGCTCGATGGCACAGCTGTGACCTAAGTGACTAGAGGATAAGTGAGAGTTTGAATCTCTGCACACACTTTTGGACACTGGACACTTTTGGATTGTGTGAGGCCCAATGAATATCTGAGCGCTATGTGACAAGCTCGATGGCACAGCTGTGACCTAAGTGACTAGAGAATAAGTGAGATTTTGAATCTCTGCACACACTTTTGGACACTGGACACTTTTGGATTGTGTGAGGCCCAATGAATATCTGAGCGCTATGTGACAGGCTCGATGGCACAGCTGTGACCTAAGTGACTAGAGAATAAGTGAGATTTTGAATCTCTGCACACACTTTTGGACACTGGACACTTTTGGATTGTGTGAGGCCCAATGAATATCTGAGCGCTATGTGACAAGCTCGATGGCACAGCTGTGACCTAAGTGACTAGAGGATAAGTGAGAGTTTGAATCTCTGCACACACTTTTGGACACTGGACACTTTTGGATTGTGTGAGGCCCAATGAATATCTGAGCGCTATGTGACAAGCTCGATGGCACAGCTGTGACCTAAGTGACTAGAGAATAAGTGAGATTTTGAATCTCTGCACACACTTTTGGACACTGGACACTTTTGGATTGTGTGAGGCCCAATGAATATCTGAGCGCTATGTGACAAGCTCGATGGCACAGCTGTGACCTAAGTGACTAGAGGATAAGTGAGAGTTTGAATCTCTGCACACACTTTTGGACACTGGACACTTTTGGATTGTGTGAGGCCCAATGAATATCTGAGCGCTATGTGACAAGCTCGATGGCACAGCTGTGACCTAAGTGACTAGAGGATAAGTGAGAGTTTGAATCTCTGCACACACTTTTGGACACTGGACACTTTTGGATTGTGTGAGGCCCAATGAATATCTGAGCGCTATGTGACAAGCTCGATGGCACAGCTGTGACCTAAGTGACTAGAGAATAAGTGAGATTTTGAATCTCTGCACACACTTTTGGACACTGGACACTTTTGGATTGTGTGAGGCCCAATGAATATCTGAGCGCTATGTGACAAGCTCGATGGCACAGCTGTGACCTAAGTGACTAGAGGATAAGTGAGAGTTTGAATCTCTGCACACACTTTTGGACACTGGACACTTTTGGATTGTGTGAGGCCCAATGAATATCTGAGCGCTATGTGACAAGCTCGATGGCACAGCTGTGACCTAAGTGACTAGAGGATAAGTGAGAGTTTGAATCTCTGCACACACTTTTGGACACTGGACACTTGGATTGTGTGAGGCCCAATGAATATCTGAGCGCTATGTGACAGGCTCGATGGCACAGCTGTGACCTAAGTGACTAGAGAATAAGTGAGATTTTGAATCTCTGCACACACTTTTGGACACTGGACACTTTTGGATTGTGTGAGGCCCAATGAATATCTGAGCGCTATGTGACAGGCTCGATGGCACAGCTGTGACCTAAGTGACTAGAGAATAAGTGAGATTTTGAATCTCTGCACACACTTTTGGACACTGGACACTTTTGGATTGTGTGAGGCCCAATGAATATCTGAGCGCTATGTGACAAGCTCGATGGCACAGCTGTGACCTAAGTGACTAGAGGATAAGTGAGAGTTTGAATCTCTGCACACACTTTTGGACACTGGACACTTTTGGATTGTGTGAGGCCCAATGAATATCTGAGCGCTATGTGACAAGCTCGATGGCACAGCTGTGACCTAAGTGACTAGAGGATAAGGGAGATTGGATTGCTTTTAAAAAAGCAGTTTGCGGAGCAGTGGGTAAACAGCAATGCCAGCCTGTCAGGAAGCCTTAAAAGGCAGCCCAACAACCAACACCACTGATACACCACTATATAGCCTCCCCTTGCACTGCACACAGTGACTGGTGTGTTGTGCAGGCCAAATTGCTATCAGCAGCAGAAGCAGTTTTTTTTTCTTCTCAGCAGGACAAAAAAAAAAATTGGGATTGCTTTTAAAAAAGCAGTTTGAGGCCCAATGAATATCTGAGCGCTATGTGACAGGCTCGATGGCACAGCTGTGACCAAAGTGACTAGAGGATAAGGGAGATTGGATTGCTTTTAAAAAAGCAGTTTGCGGAGCAGTGGGTAAACAGCAATGCCAGCCTGTCAGGAAGCCTTAGAAGGCAGCCCAACAACCAACACCACTGATACACCACTATATAGCCTCCCCTTGCACTGCACACACAGTGACTGGTGTGTTGTGCAGGCCAAATCGCTAGCAGCAGAAGCAGTTTTTTGGTCTTCTTCCCTGCCTAACGCTCTCCCTACAGAATCAGCAGCAACCTCTCCCTATACTGAGATCGGCAGAAGTAAGATGGCGGTCGGCGTGCACGCCCTTTTATACCCCCTGTGACGCCCACCAAAGCAAGCCAATCACTTGCATGCCCTTCTGAAAGATGGTGGTGACCCGTGCCTATGTCATCACGTTGCCCACAGTGTCCGTGGATCCTGATTGGCTGAAAAAGAGCGCAAAACAAACTTTTGAAACGCGACTTTGGCGCGTAAGTCGCCGACCTCGTGGCCGACCTCATCCTAGGGTCGGGTTTCGTTTCATGAAACCCGACTTTGCCAAAAGTCGGCGACTTTTGAATTTTTTCGACCCGTTTCGCTCAACTCTAGTCACAGGGGCTATAAAAGGGCGTGAACGCCGACCGCCATCTTACTTCTGCCGATATTAGCATTAGGGAGAGGTTGCTGCTGCTGATTCAGAATAAGGGAGAGCGTTAGGCAGGGAAGAAGAACCAAAAAACTGCTTCTGCTGTTAGCGATTTCCATTTACAACACAACACTTTGTATGCAGTGACAGGGGAGGCTCTATTTTTGTGCATCAGCTCTGTTGGTTATTAGGCTGCCTTATAAGGCTCCCTGATAGCTGCATTGCTGTTAGCACACTGCTGTGCAAACTGCTTTTTTAACCCCTTCACTACCAAGGGTGGTTTGCACGTTAACTACCGGGCCAATTTTTACAATTCTGACCACTGTCCCTTTATGAGGTCATAACTCTGGAACGCTTCCATGGATCCCTGTGATTCTGACATTGTTTTCTTGTGACATATTGTACTTCATGGTAGTGGTAAAATTGCATTCAAATAACTTGCGTTTATTTGTGAAAAAAACGGAAATTTTGCGAAAATTTTGAAAATTTCGCAATTTTCCAACTTTGAATTTTTATGCCCTTAAATCACAGCGATACGGCACACAAAAAACTTAATACATAACATTTCCCACATGTTTACTTTACATGAGCACAATTTTGGAACCAAAATTTTTTTTTGTTAGGAAGTTATAAGGGTTAAAAATTGACCAGCGATTTCTCATTTTTGCAACACCATTTTATTTTTAGGGACCACTTCACATTTGAAGCCACTTTGAGGGGTCTATATGATAGAAAATACCCAAAAGTGACACCATTCTAAAAAATGCACCCCTTAAGGTGCTTAAAACCACATTCAAGAAGTTTATTAACCCTTTAGGTGCGTCACAGGAATTTTTTGAATATTAAAAAAAAAAATGAACATTTAACTTTTTTTCACAAAAAAAATACTTCAGGTTCAATTTTCTTTATTTTACCAAGGGTAACAGGAGAAATTGGACTGCAAAAGTTATTGTGCAATTTGTCCTGAGTACGCTGATACCTGATATGTGGGGGGGAACCACTGTTTCGGCGCATGGCAGACCTCAGTAGGGAAGGAGCGCCGTTTGTCTTTTTCAATGCAAAATTGGCTGGAATTCAGATCGGACGCCATGCCGCGTTTGGAGAGCCCCTGATGTACCTAAACAGTGGAAACCCCCCAAGTGACCCCATTTTGGAAACTAGACCCCCCAAGGAACTTATCTAGATATGTGGTGAGAACTTTGAACCCACAAGGGCTTCACAGAAGTTTATAACGTACAGCGGTACAATTAAAAAATCATATTTTTTCCACAAAAATGATCTTTTCACCCCAAATTTTTATTTTCCAAGGGTAACAGGACCCTAAAAGTTATTGTGCAATTTGTCCTGAGTACGCTGATACCCCATATGTGGGTGTAAATGACTATTTGGGCGCATAGCAGAGCTCGGAAGGGAAGCAGCGCCATTTGACGTTTTTGGCTAGAATTGAGATCGGACACCATGTCGCGATTGGAAAACCCCTGATGTACCAAAACACTAGAAAACCCCACAAATGACACCATTTTGGAAACTAGACCCCCCAAGGAACTTATCTAGATGTGTGGTGAGAACTTTGAACCCCCCAGTGCTTCACTGAAGTTTATAACGTACAGCAGTACAATTAAAAAATCATATTTTTTCCACAAAAATGATCTTTTCACCCTCAATTCTTATTTTTCCAAAAGTAACAGGACCCTAAAAGATATTGTGCAATTTATCCTGAGTACGCTGATACCCCACATGTGGGTGTAAACCACTATTTGGGCGCATGGCAGAGCTCGGAAGGGAAGCAGCGCCATTTGACGTTTTTGGCTGGAATTGAGATCGGACACCATGTCGCGTTAGGAAAGCCCCTGATGTACCAAAACAGTAGAAACCCCCCACAAGTGACACCATTTTGGAAACTAGACCCCCCAAGGAACTTATCTAGATGTGTGGTGAGCACTTTGAACCCCCCAGTGCTTCACTGAAGTTTATAACGCCCGGGCGTGAAAATAAAAAAATCGTATTTTTTCCACAAACATCATCTTTTAGTCCCCATTTTTTTATTTTCCCAAGGGTAACAGGAGAATTTGGACCCCAAAAGTTGTTGTCCAATTTGTCCTGAGTACGCTGACACCCCATATGTGGGAGAAAACTACTGTATGGACACACGTCAGGGCTCAGAAGGGAAGTAGTGACGTTTTGGAATGCAGACTTTGATGGAATGGTCTGCGGGTGTCATGTTGCCTTTGGAGAGCCCCTAATGTACCTAAACAGTGAAAACCCCCCACAAATGATCCCATTTTGGAAACTAGACCCCCTGAGGAACTTATCTAGATGTGTGGTGAGCACTTTGAACCCCCAAGGGCTTCACAGAAGTTTATAATGCCCAGGCATGAAAATAAAAAAAATCGTATTTTTTCCACAAACATGATCAATTAGTCCCCAATTTTTTTATTTTCCCAAGGGTAACAGGAGAAATTGGACCCCAAAAGTTGTTGTCCAATTTGTCCTGAGTACGCTGATACCTCATATGTGGGAGAAAACTACTGTATGGGCACACATCAGGGCTCGGAAGGGAAGTAGTGACGTTTTGGAATGCAGACTTTGATGGCATGGTCTGCGGGTGTCATGTTGCTTTTGGAGAGCCCCTGATGTACCTAAACAGTGGAAACTCCCCACAAGTGACCCCATTTTGGAAACTAGACCCCCTAATGAACTTATCTAGATGTGTGGTGAGCACTTTGAACCCCCCAGTGCTTCACAGAAGTTTATAACGACCGGGCGTGAAAATAAAAATATCGTATTTTTTCAACAAACATCATCTTTTAGTCCCCAATTTTTTTATTTTCCCAAGGGTAACAGGAGAAATTGGACCCCAAAAGTTGTTGTCCAATTTGTCCTGAGTACGCTGATACCTCATATGTGGGAGAAAACTACTGTATGGGCACACGTCGGGGCTCGGAAGGGAAGTAGTGACGTTTTGGAATGCAGACTTTGATGGATTGGTCTGCGGGTGTCATGTGCGTTTGGAGAGCCCCTGATGTACCTAAACTATTGAAACTCCCCACAAGTGACCCCATTTTGGAAACTAGACCCCCCACGGAGCTTATCTAGATGTGTGGAGAGCACTTTGAACCCCCAAGTGCTTCACAGAAGTTTATAACGCCTGGGCGTGAAAATAAAAAAAACATTTTTTTCCGCAAAATTATATTTTTGCCCCCAATTTTTTATTTTCCTAAGGGTAACAGGAGAAATTGGACCCCAAAAGTTGTTTTGTAATTTGTCCTGAGTAGGCTGATACCCTACATGTGGGGGTAAAACACTGTTTGGGCGCATGGCAGAGCTTGGAAGGGAAGGAGCACCATTTGACTTTTTCAACGCAGAATTGGCTGGAATTGAGATCAGACGCCATGTTGCCTTTGGAGAGCACCTGATGTGCCCAAACAGTGGAAACCCCCCAATTATAACTCCAACCCTAACCTCAACACACCCCTAACCCTAATCTGAGCCCTAGCCCTAACCCTAGCCCTAACCCTAACCCTAACCCTAACCCTACCCTAACCCTAGCGGGAAAATGGAAATAAATACATTTTCTTTTAGTTTTATTACTTTTCCCTAACTAAGGGGGTGATAACGGGGGGTTTGATTTACTATTTATGGCGGTTTTTATGTTTGGCGGCTGTCACACGCTAAAAGATGCTTTTTATTGTAAAAGTAGTTTTTGCATCACCACATATTGAGAGCTATAATTTTTCCGTATTTTGACCCACCGAGTCATGTGAGGTCTTATTTTTTGCGGGACGAGTTGACGTTTTTATCGGTACCATTTTCGGGCACGTGACATTTTTTGATCGCTTTTTATTCCGATTTTTGGGACGCAGAATGAACAAAAACCAGCATTTCATGAATTTCTTTTGGGGGGGTGCGTTTACACCGTTCCGCGTGCGGTAAAATTGATAAAGCGGTTTTATTCTTCGGGTCTGTATGGTTACAGCGATACCTCATTTAGGTCGTTTTTTTATGTTTTGTCGGTTTTATGCAATGAAAACTATTTTATATAAAAAATAATTATTTTTGCATCGCTTTATTCTGCGAGCTATAACTTTTTTATTTTTTTGCGGATGACGCTGTATGGCGGCTCGTTTTTTGCCGGACAAGATGACGTTTTCAGCGGTACCATGGATATTTATATGCGTCTTTTTGATCGCGCGTTATTGCACTTTTTGTTCGGTGGTATGATAATAAATCATTATTTTTTGCTTCGTTTTTTATTTTTATTTTTTAAGGGGTTCGCTAAAGGGGTTAACTAATGGGACAGTTTTATAGGGCAGGTCATTACGGACGCGGCGATACCAAATATGTGTACTTTTATTGTTTTTGTTTTTTTTTATTTTGAAAAAATGGATTTATTGGGGAATATTTTTTTTTTTTTTACTAATTTATTTAGCGATTTTTTTTAAATTATTTTTAACACTTTTTTTTTTTTTTTTTTTTTACTTTATTACCTTGTCCCAGGTGGGACATCACTGTCCTGTGACAGATCGCTGATCTGTCACATCACAGATCACTGTGACAGATCAGCGATCTGTCACAGGCACTGCTGCAGACTTCCTCATGCCTGCGCTTTGCAGGCACTGAGGAAGCCAGCTTCCTCAGGCCCCCGAAGGCCCCCGTCGCCATCTTGGATTCGGGGGCCTGGAGGAAAGGAGCCCCCCGCAGCAGCGCTGCACATTGCGCTGCTGTGGGGGGCTCAGGGAAGCACGGAGGGAGCCCCCTCCCTGCCGATGCTTCCCTTTAACCCCCGGTACACCGCGATCGCGTTTGATCGCGGTGTGCAAGGGGTTAACGTGTCGGGGGCGGTCCGTGACCGCCCCTGACACATTGTGCCGGGTGTCAGCTATGATAATTAGCTGACACCCGGCTGCGATCAGCGGCGCTCACCACGTGGGCGCCGCTGATCATGGTGACGTAATATTCCGTCCATGGTAATTAGGTCCATGGTCACATGGACGGAATATTACGTCAATTGTAGGTAAGGGGTTAAAAGCAAAAATACTTTTCTTCCTCTTTTCTGCACAGTTACCAAGCATTCATTTTTCCACCCTTTTGTATGTGCAGCAGTTAGGCTGCCTGCATCCATACTTGGACTGAGAGCATCATTGTCAGCGTCCTCAAATCTCTATTGAGATCCAAATTCTCACCAATCCTATAGACATCCTCCACCTTGTCATACACCATCCAATTTCAGCCTGTTGCATTGAGGTGTAATCTCTACTGGGCCTGAGACAATAGTTCAGCGTCCTCAAATCTATAGTGAGATTCAAATTCTCACCAATCCTATAGACACCCTCCACCTTGTCATACACCATCCAATTTCAGCCTGTTACTTTGAGGTGTAATCTCTACTGGGCCTGAGACAATAGTTCAGCGTCCTCAAATCTATAGTGAGATTCAAATTCTCACCAATCCTATAGACACCCTCCACCTTGTCATACACCATCCAATTTCAGCCTGTTACATTGAGGTGTAATCTCTACTGGGCCTGAGACAATAGTTCAGCGTCCTCAAATCTATAGTGAGATTCAAATTCTCACCAATCCTATAGACACCCTCCACCTTGTCATACACCATCCAATTTTAGCCTGTTACATTGAGGTGTAATCTCTACTGGGCCTGAGACAATAGTTCAGCATCCTCAAATCTATAGTGAGATTCAAATTCTCACCAATCCTATAGACTCCCTCCACCTTGTCATACACCATCCAATTTCAGCCTGTTACATTGAGGTGTAATCTCTACTGGGCCTGAGACAATAGTTCTGCATCCTCAAATCTATAGTGAGATTCAAATTCTCACCAATAGTAGATACACCTTCTATCTTGTTTTACAGTGCCATATAGCTGGTGGTATTTTGGGTACATTTTCACAAAAATGAGGAAGTATGGTGGAAGACGCCGTGGAAGTGGGCGGGGGTTGCCAGCTGGTCCCGATGGTGGTGGTGGTGGTGTTGCATCTGTTGGTAGTGGCAAAAGCACAATAGCACCTAAGGCAGGAGGTGTTGAGCCTGCGTCATTGTCTGGCTCCACAAGACCTCGAAGGCTCTCTTTTCTGGGAGTAGGTAAACCACTTTTAAAGCTGGAGCTTCAGGAACAAGTTTTGGCTTACATTGCTGACACAGCCTCCAGCTCTCTCACCTCCTCTTCTGAAGTTTCCAAAAATAAAAGCCCTGAGTCGTCAGTGGAGGCTCCTGGTCAGGAACAACACCTTTCCTTGTGTCCTTCACCCCTACCAAAAGTGAAGGATGTGGCAGGCCACACTACCGATTACTCCATGGAGCTCTTTTCACATACCATGCCTGGGTTAGCAAGTAAAACCGTGAATTCCCCAGTCCAAGATGAATCTGACATGGAGTGCACTGATGCACAGCCACTGCTAGATTTTTCTGCTGGTACATTCAGTCAGAGCACTACATTGTCCTCGCAGTGTACTGAGGCAGAATCAGACCCTGATGAAACTCAGGTGCCCCTTCCCGCATACTATACCACCTTACACGGTGACACAGAGGAAGCTGCACATGAAATTGAAGAGGAGGTGATGGATGACCCAGTTGTTGACTCAGATTGGCATCCATTGGGGGAAGAGGATGCCGCAGCCAATAGCTCAGAAGAGGAGGAGGAGGATCCGCAGCAGGCAACGAAATCGCAACAGCTGTTATCTGGCATGACGGTAGCAGTCCAAAAACGTGTTACAAAAACCAAAAGAGTTGCAGGACAGCTTGGCCAGACGGTCAAATTAGCGTGCAAGGTCTCAAAATGTCTTCCATAGCAGGAAGAGTGCAGTGTGGCACTTTTTTGAACAAAATCCTAATAATCAGGCAAAAGTTATCTGTAAGAAGTGTGCAAAGACCTTTAGCCGAGGGAAAAATCTGAGAAATTTGAATACCAGTTGCATGCTTAGACATTTATCCACCATGCACTTGCAAGCGTGGACGGACTACCAAACCTCATGTACCACATTTGCACCTGCTCCGAATGAAGGTAGTCAGCAACGCTACATCACTGTAAGCCCACCGGTTAGCACACCCCCAGCAGCAAATGTCGAGGTGTCATCACAAGGGCAAAGCAGTCATGGAATCACAATGTAAATGCTACGAAAGACTGAATCTAGGCCATCAGCAACACCACCAACACCATCACCAACCCTCTCTTAGTCCGCCATGTCCACCGCTAGTTCCACCATATGCAGCTCTCAAGTCCAGCTCACCCTACCAGAGACTCTGAGTAGGACAAGAAAGTACTCATCCTCTCATCCGCGTACACTGGCTTTGAACACCCACATTGCCAAACTAATTTCATTAGAGATGATGCCCTACCAGTTGGTTGAAAGCAAAGCTTTCCTTGAGCTCATGGCCTACGCAGTGCCACGCTATGACCTACCCAGTTGGCACTTCTTTTCGTGAAAAGCCATCCCAGCCCTCCACGTGTATGTGAAAGACCGCATTGTCCATGCACTCAAGCAATCAGTGAGTGGAAAGGTGCACCTCACAACAGATGCATGGTCCAGTAGGCATGGCCAGGGCCGTTACGTGTCCATCACTGCGCACTGGGTTAATGTGGTGGATGCAGGGTCCACAGGGGACAGTGGCGGTGGGACAGTGCTGCCTAGCCCATGGTATAGGAAACAGTTGGCTGTAGGCGTTTGACACTCCTCCTCCTCCTCCAGAAGCAAAAGCTTGTCCACAGAGCGCAGTCGCACGAGCACTCCATCCGCAGCTGCCAGTGTTGCACACAAGTTGTCCCACTATCGAACAGCTAGTGGTAAAAGCATCAGCAGGCTGTGTTGAAGATGATGTGTTTGGGCAACAACAGACACACCGCGGAGGTACTGGCAGACTACTTGCAGCAACAAACTGAGTCATGGCTGGGCAGTCTACATCTTGCGGCAGGCAAGGTAGTTAGTGATAACAGCCGGAATTTTGTGGCAGCCATAGTGTCATGTCGGATGCTGTTCACACCACAGCGTCCGGCAGGCAGCGGTAGTTCCATCTCCGTCCACTATAGCCTCAGTGGCGCCGGCTTGATTTTACTCAGGTTATCTGGGGTTAATCTAGCTGGAAATCAGGTGGGATGTTTGGTCACGCCCACGGTCTTTAAATAGTCGTGCTGGCCTGTGGGCGTCGCCGATTATAGCTTGTGTTTTGTGCCAAGTGGTTCCGGTCTGGAGTGGAGGTGTTGGAGAGAGAAATTCATAGCTGGTGTCGTATGATCCGTTGTTACCTTTTCGTCTTCCTATATTTGTGCTTTGTTTTGCCCTGTTCACATTATAGTATTGTCCTGTGTGGTTGCGGCGCGGTGTGGTTTGAGTTCTCCTTGTCATTACTGTGTGGGTTTTGGTGGTTTGACAACTCACTGGGTGGAGGGTGGAGGGTTCAGCTTAGGGCTGAGCAGGAGATAAGGAGAGGCTGGAGGCTCAGGCATTTGCACCTTTAGCAAAAACCCTGGGTTGAGGGTCAGACAGGGTTTTCCCTAGTTTGAGGGACTCCGCAGGGGCCCGGGTTTTGTCAGCCTCCTTCGACCTAAGCCTCGCATAACATTATAATCGGCCCAACATTTTTCCATGGATTCCATGACTTCCATAAACCGCCAGTTGGCGGCGCTGTCCGTACAGGTCACCGAGTTGAAGGGGGCAGTTCAGCAGCAGGGCCTGGTTGTAGCTAATGTGCAGGCGGCTTCTGCTGGTGCAGGTGCAGAGCCTAAGATTCCGCTGCCTGAACGATTTTCTGGGGAACGCAGCAAATTTGTCATCTTTCGGGAGGCCTGCAAGTTATACTTTCGCATGCGCCCGGTCTCCTCAGGTAATGAGGCTCAGCGGGTGGGTCTGGTGTTATCATTACTGAGTGGGGACCCCCAAGCATGGGCGTTTTCCTTACCAGCCGACTCTGCTACATTTCATTCGGTTGAGAATGTTTTTTCAGCACTCGGGCTCATTTATGATGACCCCGACAGATTGGCTTTAGCAGAATCTAAGATCCGCGCCCTCCTTCAGGGGGAACGTATGGCGGAAGACTATTGTTCAGAATTTCGCCTTTGGGCAGTAGACACACAGTGGAACGACCCAGCGCTGCGGAGTCAGTTTATTCATGGGGTCTCAGAAAGAGTTAAACAGGCCCTCCTGATGTATGAGACTCCTGCTTCGTTAGAATCTGCCATGAGTTTGGTTATCCGTATTGATCGCCGTTTGCGTCAAGGGGCGCAGGGGTGCCAGTGTGGTTGCTGCAGATGAGCCCACGGAACCTATGCAAATCGCTGGGGTATCACATGTGCAGCGTCGCGTTCCTGGGTTCAGGAAGCATGGAGCATGTTTTTACTGTGGTAAAAGAGATCATTATGTAAATGCTTGTCCTGTGCTACCAAAGAAAGTCGCACCGGCGGAAAACTGGTAAGCTCAGAGGGTATGGAGGAGGCCCAACTGAGCGTATGCATATCCTCCATGATGGTATCTCAATGTATGCTCCCTGCCAGGGTTATTATTGCGGGCAGAGAGCTACCAATATCAGTGTTTGTGGATAGCGGTTCAGCCACCAATCTCATGGATGAGGAGTTTGCACGCATGGCAGGTTTCAAGATCGAAAAACTCCCTCATCCTATTCGCGTGGTTACCATTAATGCCGCTCCCCTCCCACAGGGGGAGATTACTGAGTTTGTAGCTGAGGTTAAACTCCACATTGGGGTCCTACATTCTGAGTGGGTTACATGTAAGGTACTCAATAATCTCCCAGCACAAATAGTCCTGGGTTTCCCATGGTTGTCTAAGCACAACCCGGTGATTGACTGGAGAACCCAGGACATAGTCCAGTGGAGCAGTTTCTGCCAGGAAAATTGCTTGGCCACATGTGTGTCCGCCGTGAAGTCCAGCCTTCCGGAGGCATTGCTGGATTTTGCGGACGTATTCTCTGAGAGGGGTTGCTCAGAACTACCTCCACATCGAGCCTATGACTGTCAAATTAGGTTAAAACCCGGGGCTAAATTGCCTAAGGCGAGGATGTTTAGTATTTCTGGTCCGGAGAGACAAGCTCTTAAGGACTACATTGCGGAGAGTTTAAGTAAAGGGCACATCCGGCCTTCATCCTCACCTGTAGCAGCGGGGTTTTTCTTTATAAAGAAGAAAGATGGGGGGTTACGCCCGTGTCTGGATTTCCGGGAGTTAAACCAGATTACGGTCCGTGATCCCTACCCGATGCCTCTGATCCCTGATTTGTTCAACCAGGTGGCTGGTGCGAAGTGGTTTTCCAAACTTGACCTCAGGGGGGCATATAACCTCATAAGGGTCCGTCAGGGGGATGAGTGGAAGACGGCATTTAATACCCCTGAGGGTCATTTTGAAAGCCTAGTTATGCCATTTGGGTTGACAACCGCGCCTGCTGTGTTCCAACATTTCATAAATGATGTATTTGCTCATTTGCTGGGGAAATTTGTGATTGTGTACCTGGATGATATCCTCATTTATTCGAGCGACCAGGACACTCATTTAGAGCATGTCAGGCAGGTGTTACAGCTGCTCCGTGAGAATAAGCTCTATGCTAAGCTTGAAAAATGCGTGTTTTTTGTTCAAGAGTTGCCTTTTTTGGGATATATTTTGTCCGCTGCAGGGTTTAAAATGGATGCCGCTAAGGTGCAAGCGGTGCTGCGATGGGAACGGCCTGGTAATCTAAAGGCGCTCCAGCGGTTCCTTGGGTTTGCCAACTATTATAGGAAGTTTATTAAGAATTTCTCTACTATAGCCAAACCGCTCACGGACATGACGAAAAAAGGTACCAATCTCGCTATCTGGTCTGAGGATGCGGTGCGTGCATTTGAGCTTCTGAAGAACCGTTTTGCTTCAGCCCCCATTCTGGTGCAACCGGACGTATCTAAACCTTTTACGGTGGAGGTCGATGCATCTGAGGTGGGAGTGGGGGCAGTACTGTCACAGGGCTCGTCCTTGAGCAATTTGCGTCCATGCGCCTACTTCTCCAAGAAGCTGTCGCCGGCCGAACGGAATTACGACATCGGCAACAGGGAGTTGTTGGCCATCAAATTGGCTTTTGAGGAATGGCGACACTTCTTGGAGGGGGCGGCCCACCAGGTCACAGTCATCACCGACCATAAAAACCTGCTCTATCTGGAGTCGGCCAAGCGTCTGTCTCCCAGGCAGGCTCGCTGGGCATTGTTTTTTACACGTTTTAACTTTCTGGTGACTTACCGTCCTGGGGTGAAAAACACCAAGGCGGATGCCTTGTCCAGGTGTTTTCCGGGGGGAGAACCTCGGGAAGAGCCGGTACCCATCCTCCAGGAAGGTGTAGTGGTTTCGGCTCTCACAACTGAGGTAGAGGCGGAGATTGCCGAGGCCCAGGAGGAGGTACCACCAGGACTTCCCGCTAATAAGTCGTTTGTACCCCTTCATCTTCGTCTTAAAGTGTTGGGGGAACACCACGACTCGGTCCTGGCCGGTCATCCAGGGGTTAGGGGCACCTTGGAACTGGTATCGCGCCGCTTCTGGTGGCCAAAAATCCGGCAGGATGTGGTTTCCTACGTGACAGCTTGCATCACGTGCGCCAGGGCCAAGTCGCCCAGAACCCGTCCTGCTGGCACTCTACAGCCTCTGGGGATACCTAGTAGGCCATGGACAGAAATCTCCATGGACTTTATCACAGACTTGCCTGCCTCGGCGGGGAACACGGTCATCCTGGTGGTGGTTGATCGATTTTCGAAGATGGCGCATTTTGTGTCGTTGCCTTCCTTGCCCAACGCGAAGACGTTGGCTCAGGTCTTTGTGCAGGAGGTGGTCAGACTGCACGGAGTTCCGTCGGACATAGTGTCTGATAGGGGTACCCAGTTTGTGGCGAAGTTTTGGAAAGCTTTTTGCTCACGATTGGGGATCAAGTTGTCTCATTCGTCGGCGTTTCATCCGCAGTCAAATGGTCAAACTGAGCGCATGAACCAAAATCTGGAGCAGTATTTGCGATGTTTTGTGTCTGACAACCAAGAGGAGTGGTCGATGTTCCTTCCCTTGGCCGAGTTCGCATTAAATAATCACCGCCAAGAATCATCGGGAGAGTCTCCGTTCTTTTGTGTTTATGGGCACCATCCTCAATTTTGTACCTTGCATCAGGGGGGCTCTGGGGGCGTCCCAGAGGAGGACCGGTTAGGAGTTCAACTATCATCGGTCTGGAGGAGTGTGAAACAGCGATTGCTGAGCATGAGTGCAAGATACAAACGTGTGGCTGACTCTAGACGCGTGCCAGGTCCGGACCTGTGTGTGGGTGATTGGGTGTGGTTAGCTACTAAAAACATAAAACTCAAAATTCCATCATTGAAATTGGGTCCAAGGTTTATTGGCCCTTTTAAGGTTGCTGCCATCATAAACCCGGTTGCTTTTCGGTTGGAGCTTCCTGCGGTATACAAGATACACAACGTGTTTCACAGGTCTTTATTGAAAAAGGTGGTAGGCTCTGTGGACACGACGCCGATGCCACCTCCAGTCATGGTGGATGGCAATTTAGAGTTTGAAGTCTCCAAAGTGGTGGACTCTCGAGTACTGCGCCGTACTCTTCAGTATTTGGTGCACTGGCGGGGGTATGGTCCGGAGGAGAGGTCTTGGGTTCCAGCCTCAGACATACATGCGGAGCGGCTGGTCAGTTCCTTTCACCGCCGTCATCCGGACAAGCCGGGTCCTATGAGTCTTGAGGGCCCTGGGGTCCCTCGTAGAAGATGGGGTACTGTCATGTCGGATGCTGTTCACACCACAGCGTCCGGCAGGCAGCGGTAGTTCCATCTCCGTCCACTATAGCCTCAGTGGCGCCGGCTTGATTTTACTCAGGTTATCTGGGGTTAATCTAGCTGGAAATCAGGTGGGATGTTTGGCCACGCCCACGGTCTTTAAATAGTCGTGCTGGCCTGTGGGCGTCGCCGATTATAGCTTGTGTTTTGTGCCAAGTGGTTCCGGTCTGGAGTGGAGGTGTTGGAGAGAGAAATTCATAGCTGGTGTCGTATGATCCGTTGTTACCTTTTCGTCTTCCTATATTTGTGCTTTGTTTTGCCCTGTTCACATTATAGTATTGTCCTGTGTGGTTGCGGCGCGGTGTGGTTTGAGTTCTCCCTGTCTGTCATTACTGTGTGGGTTTTGGTGGTTTGACAACTCACTGGGTGGAGGGTGGAGGGTTCAGCTTAGGGCTGAGCAGGAGATAAGGAGAGGCTGGAGGCTCAGGCATTTGCACCTTTAGCAAAAACCCTGGGTTGAGGGTCAGACAGGGTTTTCCCTAGTTTGAGGGACTCCGCAGGGGCCCGGGTTTTGTCAGCCTCCTTCGACCTAAGCCTCGCATAACACATAGCCCTTTCAAAACTCAGACACATACCTTGCTTGGCTCACACCTTGAACCTGGTGGTGCAGTGCTTCCTCAATAATTATCCGGAGTTAACACCCCTGCTCCATAAGGTGCGAAGACTGTGCTCGCACATTCGCCAGTCGCCCGTACACTCCAGTCGTATGCAGAAGCTACAGCGATTACTCCACCTTCCCAAGCACCGCCTAATTAGCGACATTGTAACAAGGCGGAACTCCACCCTGCACATGGTTCAGAGGCTGTGCGAACAGAGGCAGGCTGTAATTCATTTGTGGGAGGATACACGGGCAGGCAATTTGCAGGCAGACATGGAGTTGTCTGGAGTGCAACGGTCGAAGCTGAAAGACCTCTGTAAAGTCCTTCAGTGTTTTGAGGAATGCACACGGCTGGTAAGCGTAGACGACACTATCATAAGCATGAGCATCCCACTTATGCGTCTGCTCATACAAACTTTGACGCACATTAAGGAGCAGGCGTCTGCAGCCGAGGAGGAAGAGGAGGAGAGAAGCCTTGATGACAGTCAGCCATTGTCTGCTCAGGGAAGTCTCATGGACGAGGTGGAGGAAGAAAAGGAAGAGGAGGAGGAGGAGGAGGATGATGGGGATGATTATTTTGGGGAGGAAGATGCTTCTCAGGGGGCAAGAGAAAATGTTGGAGTGGCAAGGTCAGGTACAGGGTTTGTGCGTGACTGGAGGGATGTGGATTTGCCAGAAAGTGCTCCTCCACCCAGCAATCGCAGTGCATCATTGACACCTGGAACATTGGCCCACATGTCTGATTATGCCTTGCAGATCCTAAAAAGGGACCCCCGCATTAACAAAATGATGAACGATGATGACT
The DNA here is from genome assembly GCF_039654945.1 of Dendrobates tinctorius. Taxonomy (NCBI): domain Eukaryota; kingdom Metazoa; phylum Chordata; class Amphibia; order Anura; family Dendrobatidae; genus Dendrobates; species Dendrobates tinctorius. The sequence continues at coordinate 27,219,287 of NW_027361673.1, read as the reverse complement.
ACTGGTTGGCCAGCATCCTGGATCCACGCTGTAAAGGCAAATTCCAAAACATCATGCCACAGGAGAACCTAGAGCTAATATTGGCTAACAAACAAGCATCTCTGGTAAACTGTTTGTTTGAGACATTCCCAGCACACAGCAGCGGTGACGTTTTTCCAACAAGCCATAGGGGGCAACATGGAAGAGGTGTTCGTGGTGCACACAGCCGAAGTGGCGTTGGACACAGGGGTTTCATGACCATGTTGTGGACTGATTTTTCAAGTACAGCTCACACGACTGGTAATACTGCATCGATCGAAAATGACAGGAGACAACAGTTGTCAACTATGGTAACAAACTACTTCTCCTCCCATATTGATGTTCTCCCTCACCGGTCATTCCCCTTTGACTATTGGGCCAGTAAACGACACCTGGCCTGAATTGGCACAATATGCCTTACAGGAGCTCGCTTGCCCTGCTGCTAGTGTGTTATCTGAATAAGTCTTCAGTGCTGCTGGATCAATCCTGACAGAAAAAAGGACCCGTCTGTTGACCCAAAATGTTGATGATCTAACCTTCATTAAAATGAACCATGCATTGGTTTCAAAGGATTTTGCCCCACCCTCCCCTGCTGACACGAAGGTTGCCAGAAAAATGGCTTACTTTTGTTCTCCTCTTCCGCAGACTTCTCCAACTAATCCATTTGCAGCTGCTGAATGTCCAACATCAACATATGCCATTTTTTCCACCTCCCTGCCTCCCCCCACAAGGCCGGGGTCACCACCTGGCGCACGCACCCGTGCGAGTGCCGTTGCCCTTGGCAGGTGGGTGGGCACACTCTGGCAACAGCACTGGCACAAGGTCCCTCATAGTAGAATCAAGTGTCTCTGACGGTGGGGGTGCACACCCGCCGTCAGATACACTGGCGTACTATGAGGGGCCCTGTGTCAGTACCACCGCCCACAAGTGGGCCCCCCCTGCTTGCTCAGGGCACCAGCACTTGCAATACTTACCTCTCCCTGCTCCACCACTGTGTAGTCTGGCCTGTTAAATTCTTCACTGGGACTGCCAATACAAATTTGGTGAAATGATAGATGATGGTTAAGACGTAGCTATGCCCTGTCCTGCTGGGCTCTATCTTCAGATGATCAATGGCTTCCATTTGTTATGGACGTTGACTCACAATGAGATGCAGTGGTGGTTTATCATCAGCTTTCACAGTTTTCCGACTCACAGACGTGTGCCATTCCTGCCCACATTTTTAAATGTGTCCTCTCATGCCAATCTAATAGAATCGCCTACGGCCTGTGGCTTGTGTCTTTTGCACTCCAAAGTTACCTGACAGATCATGATAGGCAGTGAGGACAATGTCTACATCTGTCCCTGTGATCACAATTTGATGGAGATGAGTAACGGTGATGGGTTCCACGGTACTGCGATACAGCAAACCTTTCTTCACAAGAACTGTTTTCGCTGTCTCCACAGACAAAGTAATTGAGGGTCAGCATCGCCTCTGAGAATTCTCCTGGGAGTTTTTACCGTGATTAGTAGAGTTGAGCGACTTTTGTTTTTTTAGGGTCGCGTTTCGTTTCGTGAAACCCGACTTTTCCAAAAGTCGGGTCGAGCAAGATCGTCCGATTATAGGGAAAAGTCGGGGTCGTCCCGAAACACGAAACCCAATGTAAGTCAATGGGGAATAAAAGTCGGCAGTGAGAGGAGGACAGGAAACACACCTACAGTGCCCATTTGAATGCCAAAAGCATCAATTCTTCTTACTTAAGCTTGTCAACCTTAATTAACTTCATAATACAAGTTACGCACTGAAAAATGGGGGTTATTTGGCTAAAGTTGTGGGGGGGGAGGGCTGGCTGCAGGTTTTCATGTGCCCTGGGCGAAAGAGCGCCCCTTTAACACATACCACAACTCATCATGCTCCGATACGGCAGATAAATAGCGGTATAGTACAATGAAAAATACCTCACTTTTTACATCTCATGACGAGGCCCATCTATTTCTCCATACAGAATCATTGGTCCCATATAATGTTTGAAACAGTATATAATGAGCTCCACATAATGCTACAGTATATGTTGGTCCCCATGGATGAAGCTCCACTGTCTTATGGGCCCAAATAATGCTTCAAACATAATGGGCCCCATTTCTAATGCTCTAGTGTATAATGGGCCCTGTAAATGCTGCTCCAGTGTATGATGTCCACCTTTGGAATGTTCCAGTGTATGGTGGGCCTATCATTCTCCAGAGTATAGTGCTCCCCAAAAATTGCTGTCCCAACATTGAAAACAATCAAATAAGTCTCCTCGCTAGGGAATCCCTGTACTTGTCTGGACAGGTGCTGTAGCTTGCTTAACAGCTCGCCAGCCGTTCTCACGCCCAGTATGGATTGCACGTGATTGCACAAAGGTTAGAAAGGGTACCGTATCCCTGGATAACATGTATGGATAGCGTACACATTCAAAATATATGTCTCAGGAGGCAGGCTCAGACGGTGTCAGGCCCAGTATGGATTGCACGTGATTGCACAAAGGTTAGAAAGGGTACCGTATCCCCGGATAACATGTATGGATAGCGTACACATTCAAAATATATGTCTCAGGAGGCAGGCTCAGACGGTGTTAGGCCCAGTATGGATTGCACGTGATTGCACAAAGGTTAGAAAAGGTACCGTATCCCCGGATAACATGTATGGATAGCGTACACATTCAAAATATATGTCTCAGGAGGCAGGCTCAGACGGTGTTAGGCCCAGTATGGATTGCACGTGATTGCACAAAGGTTAAAAAGGGTACCGTATCCCTGGATAACATGTATGGATAGCGTACACATTCAAAATATATGTCTCAGGAGGCAGGCTCAGACGGTGTCAGGCACAGTATGGATTGCACGTGATTGCACAAAGGTTAGAAAGGGTACCGTATCCCCGGATAGCATGTATGGATAGCGTACACATTCAAAATATATGTCTCAGGAGGCAGGCTCAGATGGTGTTAGGCCCAGTATGGATTGCACGTGATTGCACAAAGGTTAGAAAGGGTACCGTATCCCCGGATAACATGTATGGATAGCGTACACATTCAAAATATATGTATCAGGAGGCAGGCTCAGACGGTGTTAGGCCCAGTATGGATTGCACGTGATTGCACAAAGGTTAGAAAGGGTACCGTATCCCCGGATAACATGTATGGATAGCGTACACATTCAAAATATATGTCTCAGGAGGCAGGCTCAGACGGTGTTAGGCCCAGTATGGATTGCACGTGATTGCACAAAGGTTAGAAAGGGTACCATATCCCCGGATAACATGTATGGATAGCGTACACATTCAAAATATATGTCTCAGGAGGCAGGCTCAGACGGTGTCAGGCCCAGTATGGATTGCACATGATTGCACAAAGGTTAGAAAGGGTACCGTATCCCCGGATAACATGTATGGATAGCGTACACATTCAAAATATATGTCTCAGGAGGCAGGCTCAGACGGTGTCAGGCACAGTATGGATTGCACGTGATTGCACAAAGGTTAGAAAGGGTACCGTATCCCCGGATAACATGTATGGATAGCGTACACATTAAAAATATATGTCTCAGGAGGCAGGCTCAGACGGTGTTAGGCCCAGTATGGATTGCACGTGATTGCACAAAGGTTAGAAAGGGTACCGTATCCCCGGATAACATGTATGGATAGCGTACACATTCAAAATATATGTCTCAGGAGGCAGGCTCAGACGATGTTAGGCCCAGTATGGATTGCACGTGATTGCACAAAGGTTAGAAAGGGTACCGTATCCCTGGATAACATGTATGGATAGCGTACACATTCAAAATATATGTCTCAGGAGGCAGGCTCAGACGGTGTCAGGCACAGTATGGATTGCACGTGATTGCACAAAGGTTAGAAAGGGTACCGTATCCCCGGATAACATGTATGGATAGCGTACACATTCAAAATATATGTCTCAGGAGGCAGGCTCAGACGGTGTCAGGCACAGTATGGATTTGACGGCCCAGATTACACAGCGGAGGAGCAGGGAGAGGTAAAGATTGCAAATGCTGGGGCCCTGCCCAAGCAAGGGGGGCCCACTCGTGGGCGTCGGTACTGGCACTGGGCCCCTCATAGTACAGCGGTGTGTCTGACGGCGGGTGTGCACCACCACCGTCAGAGACACTTGATTGCACTATGAGGGACCCTGTGCCAGTGCCCGCGCCCAAGAGTCAGCCTACCCACCTGTCCAGGGCAACGGCACTCGCACGGTGTCGTGCGGTAGGTGGTGACCCCGGCCATGGAGGGGGATGCAGCACAGTTAGGGAGTTTTAGAAAGTGGCATATGTTGATGTTGGACATTCAGCTGATGCAAAAGGCGAAATAGGTGAAGTACCAGGAAGAGGTGGACCAAAGCAAGCCATTTTTCTGTCACCCTATGTGTCATCAGGGGAAGGTGGGACAAAATCCTTGGAAACCCATGCGTGGTTCATTTTAATGAAGGTTAGATCATCCACATTTTGGGTTGACAGACGGGTCCTTTTTTCTGTCAGGATTGATCCAGCTGCACTGAAGACTCTTTCCGATAGCACACTTGCAGCTGGGCAAGCGAGCTCCTGTAAGGCATATTGGGCCAATTCAGGCCAGGTGTCCAGTTTAGCGGCCCAATAGTCAAAGGGGAATGACCTGTGTGGGAGAACATCGATATGGGAGGAAAAGTAGTTTGTAACCATAGTTGACAACTGCTGTCTCCTGTCACTTTCCATCGATGCAGTATTACCAGTTGTGTGAGCGGTATTTGAAAAATCAGTCCACAACATTGTCATGAAACCCCTGTCTCCAACGCCACTTCTGCTGTGTGCACCACGAACACCTCTGCCAAGCTGCCCCCGGCCCGTACGGCTCGTGGGAGAACCATCACCGCTGCTGTGTGCTGGGAATGCCTCAAGCAACCGATTTACCAGAGTTGCTTGTTTATTAGCCAATATTAGGTCAAGGTTCTCCTGTGGCATGATGTTTTGTAATTTGCCTTTATAGCGTGGATCCAGGATTCTGGCCAACCAGTAGTCGTCATCGTTCATCATTTTGGCAATGCGGGGGTCCCTTTTTAGGATCCGCAAGGCATAATCTGACATGTGGGCCAATGTTCCCGGTGTCAATGATGCACTGCGAGTGCTGGGTGGAGGAGCACTTTCTGGCAAATCCACATCCCTCCAGTCACGCACAAACCCTGTACCAGACCTTGCCACGCCAACATTTTCACTTGCCCCACGAGATGCATCCTCCTCCCCTAAGTAATCATCCCCATCATCCTCCTCCTCCTCCTCTTCTTCCTCCACCTCGTCCAGGAGAGGTCCCTGAGCAGACAATGGCTGAATGTCATCAAGGATTCCCTCCTCCTCTTCCTCCTCATCAACATTGGCTGCAGACGCCTGCTCCTTAAGGTGCGTCAAAGTTTGCATGAGCAGACGCATAAGTGGGATGCTCATGCTTAGGATGGCGTCGTCTGCGCTTACCAGCCGTGTGCATTCCTCAAAACACTGAAGGACTTTACAAAGGTCTTTCAGCTTCGACCACTGCACGCCTGTCAACTCCATGTCTGCTCTCAAAGTGCCTGGCCGTGTATCCTCCCACAAATGCATTATGGCCTGCCTCTGCTCGCACAGCCGCTCCACCATGTGCAGGGTGGAGTTCCACTTTGTTGCAATGTCGATAATGAGGCGGTGGTTGGGAAGGTGGAGCAATCGCTGCAGCTTCTGCATATGAACGGAGTGTACAGGCGACCGGCGGATGTGCGCGCACAGTCTTCGCACCTTCTGGAGCAGGGCTGTTAACTCCGGATAATTTTTGAGGAAGCACTGCACCACCAGGTTCAAGGTGTGAGCCAAGCAAGGTATGTGGCTGAGTTTTGAAAGGGCTATGGCTGCCACAAAATTACGGCCGTTATCACTAACTACCTTGCCTGCCTCAAGATGTACACTGCCCAGCCATGACTCAGTTTGTCGCTTCAAGTACTCGGCCAGCACCTCGGCGGTGTGTCTGTCGCCCAAACACATCATCTGCAACACAGCCTGCTGACGCTTTCCACTAGCTGCTCGATACGGGGACACATCGTGTGCAACAGTGGCAGCTGCAGATGGAGTGCTCGTACGACTGCGCTCTGTGGACGAGCTTTCGCTTCTGGAGGAGGAGGAGGAGGAGGAGGGTCGAACGCCTACAGCCAACTGTTTCCTATACCGTGGGCTAGGCAGCACTGTCCCACCACCGCTGTCCCCTGTGGACCCTGCATCCACCACATTAACCCAGTGCGCAGTGATGGACACGTAACGGCCCTGGCCATGCCGACTGGACCATGCATCAGTTGTGAGGTGCACCTTTCCGCTCACTGACTGCTTGAGTGCATGGACAATGCGGTCTTTCACATGATGGTGGAGGGCTGGGATGGCTTTGCGAGAGAAGAAGTGGCGACTGGGTAGGTCATAGCGTGGTACTGCATAGGCCATGAGTTCGCGGAAAGCAGTGCTTTCCACCAACCGAAAGGGCATCATCTCAAACGAGATTAGTTTGGCAATGTGGGCGTTCAAACCCAGTGTACGCGGATGAGAGACTGAGTACTTTCTTGACCTACTCATAGTGTCTGGGAGGGTGAGCTGGACTTGAGAGCTGCATATGGTGGAAGTAGCGGTGGACAGGGCGGACTGAGAGAGGGTTGATGATGGTGATGGAGTTGGTGTTCTTTCTGATGGCCTAGAATCAGTCTTTCGTTGATATAACAGTGGGATTCCCTGACTGCTGTGGTCTTGCAACGACACCTCAACATTTGCTGCTGTGCTAACCGGTGGGCTTACAGTGGGGGAAACAATGTAGCGTTGCTGACTACCTTTGTTGTGATCAGTTGCACATGTGGCACTTGAGGTTTGGTGTTGTGTCCACGCTTGCAAGTGCATGCTGGTTAAATGTCTAAGCATGCAACTGGTATTCAAATTTTTCAGATTTTTCCCTCGGCTAAAGGTCTTTGCGCACTTCTTACAGATAAACTTGGCCTGATCATGAGGATTTTGTTCAAAAAAGTGCCACACTGCACTCTTCCTACTTTGGCAGACATTTTGCGGCCTAGCACGCTGTGATCTTTTGACCCTCTGGACAAGCTGTCCAGCAACTCTTTTGATGTTTGGAACCTGTCTTTGGAGTGCTCCGGGCCTGCCAGATAACAGCTGTTGCGATGTCGATGTCTGCTGTGGATGCTCCTCATCTGAGCTATTGGAAGCAGCACCCTCTTCCCCCAATGGATGCCAATCTGGGTCAACAACTGGGTCATCCATCACCTCCTCTTCTATGTCATGTGCACCTTCCTCTGTGTCACCGTGTATGGTGGTATAGTGTGCGGGAAGGGGCACCTGAGTCTCATCAGGGTCAAAATCTGCCTCTGTACACTGCGAGGACAATGTAGTGCTCTGAGTGAATGTACCAGCAGAATCATCCATCAGCGGCTGTGCATCAGTGCACTCCATGTCAGATTCATCTTGGCCTGGGTAATTCACCATTTCACTTGATAATCCAGGCATGGTATGTGAAAACAGCTCCATGGAGTAATCAGTAGTATGGCCTGCATCATCCTTCAATCTTGGTTGGGGTGAAGGACACAAGGAAAGGTGTGGTTCATGAACATGAGCCTCCAATGATGACTCAGTGCTTTTACTTTTTACAACTGAAGAAGAGGAGGCGATAGAGCTGGAGGCTGAGTCAGCAATGTAAGACAAAACTTTTTCCTGATGCTCTGCCTTTAAAAGCGGTTTGCCAACTCCTAGAAAACTAAGCGTTCGAGGCCTTATGTAGCCAGACGATGACGCAGGGTCAGCACCTCCTGCATTCGGTCCTATTTTGCTCTTGCCACTACCATCAGATCCACCACCAACACCATCATTACCAGCTGCCAACCCCCACCCAATTCCACGGCCTCTTCCACCAGCCTTCCTCATTTTTGGTAGAAATGTAGACAAAATCCAACAAACTATATAGTAATGTAAAACAAGGTACAAGGTGTCTATAGGACAGGGGAGATTTAGAATTTCTGCACACACTTGTGGACAGTGGACACTTTTGGATTGTGTGAGGCCCACTGATATCTGAGCGCTATGTGACAGGCTCGATGGCACAGCTGCCTGTGACCAAAGTGACGAGAGGATAATGGAGATTTTGAATCTCTGCGCACACTTTTGGACACTGGACACTTGTGGATTGTGTGAGGCCCACTGATATCTGAGCGCTATGTGACAGGCTCGATGGCACAGCTGCCTGTGACCAAAGTGACGAGAGGATAATGGAGATTTTGAATCTCTGCGCACACTTTTGGACACTGGACACTTGTGGATTGTGTGAGGCCCACTGATATCTGAGCGCTATGTGACACGCTCGATGGCACAGCTGCCTGTGACCAAAGTGACGAGAGGATAATGGAGATTTTGAATCTCTGCGCACACTTTTGGACACTGGACACTTGTGGATTGTGTGAGGCCCACTGATATCTGAGCGCTATGTGACACGCTCGATGGCACAGCTGCCTGTGACCAAAGTGACGAGAGGATAATGGAGATTTTGAATCTCTGCGCACACTTTTGGACACTGGACACTTGTGGATTGTGTGAGGCCCACTGATATCTGAGCGCTATGTTACACGCTCGATGGCACAGCTGCCTGTGACCAAAGTGACGAGAGGATAATGGAGATTTTGAATCTCTGCGCACACTTTTGGACACTGGACACTTGTGGATTGTGTGAGGCCCACTGATATCTGAGCGCTATGTGACAGGCTCGATGGCACAGCTGCCTGTGACAAAAGTGACGAGAGGATAATGGAGATTTTGAATCTCTGCGCACACTTTTGGACACTGGACACTTGTGGATTGTGTGAGGCCCACTGATATCTGAGCGCTATGTGACAGGCTCGATGGCACAGCTGTGACCAAAGTGACGAGAGGATAATGGAGATTTTGAATCTCTGCGCACACTTTTGGACACTGGACACTTGTGGATTGTGTGAGGCCCACTGATATCTGAGCGCTATGTGACACGCTCGATGGCACAGCTGCCTGTGACCAAAGTGACGAGAGGATAATGGAGATTTTGAATCTCTGCGCACACTTTTGGACACTGGACACTTGTGGATTGTGTGAGGCCCACTGATATCTGAGCGCTATGTGACACGCTCGATGGCACAGCTGCCTGTGACCAAAGTGACGAGAGGATAATGGAGATTTTGAATCTCTGCGCACACTTTTGGACACTGGACACTTGTGGATTGTGTGAGGCCCACTGATATCTGAGCGCTATGTGACACGCTCGATGGCACAGCTGCCTGTGACCAAAGTGACGAGAGGATAATGGAGATTTTGAATCTGCGCACACTTTTGGACACTGGACACTTGTGGATTGTGTGAGGCCCACTGATATCTGAGCGCTATGTGACACGCTCGATGACACAGCTGTGACAAAAGTGACTAGAGGATAAGGGAGATTGGATTGCTTTTAAAAAAGCAGTTTGCGGAGCAGTGGGTAAACAGCAATGCCAGCGTGTCAGGAAGCCTTAAATGGCAGCCCAACAACCAACACCACTGTTACACCACAATATAGCCTCCCCTTGCACTGCACACACAGTGACTTGTGTGTTGTGCAGGCCAAATCGCTAGCAGCAGAAGCAGTTTTTTTGTCTTCTTCCCTGCCTAACGCTCTCCCTACAGAATCAGCAGCAACCTCTCCCTATGCTAAGATCGGCAGAAGTAAGATGGCGGTCGGCGTGCACGCCCTTTTATACCCCCTGTGACGCCCACCAAAGCAAGCCAATCACTTGCATGCCCTTCTGAAAGATGGTGGTGACCCGTGCCTAGGTCATCACATTGCCCACAGTGTCCGTGGATCCTGATTGGCTGAAAAAGAGCGCAAAACAAACTTTTGAAACGCGACTTTGGCGCGTAAGTCGCCGACCTCGTGGCCGACCTCATCCTAGGGTCGGGTTTCATTTCATGAAACCCGACTTTGCCAAAAGTCGGCGACTTTTGAATTTTTTCGACCTGTTTCGCTCAACTCTAGTGATTAGTAATTCTAAAATTTCTGCAATCAGTCGACTTTCCGTCTGTACTTGTATCCATCTCGTTTCCTCTTGGGGAGAATCTGGACTGTCTTACTGAGACTGAAATATATATGAAGATTGAAAAATGCCCCAACAGTGTATACTGGTGTACGCTTCGAATACATAACCCTTTTTCTACTTTTTAGATTCTTGTCTAATCCATACTGAGGCTGTGAGTGTCTTTGTCGGACTCTGGAAATATACACGCAGATTTTAATGTTTAAACTATGCTATATATACCTGTTATCCGGTGATACTGTACCCTTTCTCAACTTTGTACAATCACGTCAAATCCATACTGGGCCTGAGACCCTCTGAGTCTGCCTCCTGATATATAGACATAGGTTTTTCATGTGTAAACTATGCTACATATATGCCTGTTATCGGGTGATACTGTACCTTTTCTCAAACTTTATACAATCTTGTCGAATCCATACTGGGCCTGAGAACGTCTGAGTCTGCCTCCTGATTAGAGATGAGTGGTGTTCGAGTCGACCTGTTAGCCAAGTTAAAATTCCAGCTGTTTTGGGCGGTGTTCGAGCCGTTCGTCGAACTCAAACATTTTGCTTAAAATTCGGCTGTTCGAGGTTCCGTTCGAGAACGGTTCATTCACCAAAAGCGTAACTTCATTTTCACATTAATAATGGTTTTCAATGTTAATAGACTGTTTCATGGCAAAGTAGTGGTGTGTGGTAGCAAGTGGTGTAGTACACCTGTCAAGGAGCTACACCGTGTGTGCTTCTAATTATTTTTTACCGCATCTTGTCTCCTTTTGAACCTTGTAGCAGTGTCTGCTACTCAGCAGAGGAGCCCACCAGTGAACCAAGCTATGCCACCTGTTTATGTAAGATCTGCGTGCTACTCTGCATAGGAGCCCAGCTGTTAAGCAAGCTACAGCACCTGTGGTTTGGACACTTAATTTTTTCACATTCTTTCTGGAATGCCGTTTAGGCCTAATTCCGGAATTCCGGTTGATCTGCACTTACTGGGAAATCCTCGTTTGCGGGGAAGAATTGTAATCCCAGATCCCCATCACTAACGAGGTTCAGCGGGTTATCTGCACCGGTAAGCGACACACGCTGGACCTTTCAGTGTAGCGCGCATGCAGCCCTGGACAAGTAAGGGCATGACAGACCTGTTATTGATCGATCTCGCGTGCCAGAGCCTCGTGTGTCCCTCTAGTAAGCTTGACGCGTACCGCGGGGGCATGCCGCAGTCTCGTTCGTTAACGGAATTAAGCTGACAAATCGCTAGCACAGCTAAAAACGGACGTCCACCACCACCCACAGAATCAACAAAGCTTGCATTCTGTCAATCTTTTCTGTAGCTGGCATGGTTGAGGTTTACTGGGTGGAGTCAAATTAAGCCGCAGGCTCCATTCCTGGTGGTGTCCTTCTGGACATTCCTTTAAGGTTCAGCTTTGCAACCATACTGCCCCCGGAAACCAAACAATTTGCCTTCATGGACGCTGGTCGGGGGTTCGTGGGAATAACGCAGCCCGATCAGCAGTTGGCCTAAATTATGGTGGGAAGTCCGACGGTATATGATCGTCTTCTATTTCAGATTTTTACTGTTTTTTGGTATTTTACATTTTTATTCCAGCCTTTCTTGACTTCATAAGGGCATGACATGCCTATAACTGTGTCTCCTCCTCCTCCTTTTACTCCTCCACCTCTTTTCTATATGTAGTTGCCGTTTTCCATATGTTATTTTTGTATTCTGAGCATTTTATCTGCTTTAGGACACCTTTTAAGGTGTATTGCAATTGTTTTCAATGTGTTTGTATGTGTTTGCCTGCCATAGTTTTCAATGGTGTTCGACGTTGTTCGTCGAACGTTCGACAAACATTCAACGAACTTGCCTCGTGCTCGACGAACCAAAACGAACTGGAACACTAGGGGGGTTGGCTCAACACTACTCCTGAATATATAGACGTACATTTTTAATGTTTAAACTATGCTATATATACCTGGTATTTGGTGATACTGTACCCTTTCTGCCAGGAAGTCCTCCTCCACCCACCACTCTAAGTGTATCATTGACACCTGGAACATTGTCCCACATGTGTGATTATTTCTTACGGATCTTCTTGTTATATTGTGGTGTGATCCATCCTGAGCGTGTGACAGTCTGTGGGTTACTCCTGCAATTTAGATGTACATTTAAAAATTACCCCAACACTAGTGTATACAGCTCTACGCTTGTGATACATTACCCATTTACTGCTTTTTATATTCTGGTCTAATCCAAACTGACCAAGTGAGAGTTATTTTCTGACTGTGGAAATAAATACTGAGATTGACAACAATGACCCCTACACTGTGCACAGCTGTACTCTTCAGATCCATTACCGTTTTACGGCTTTTTATATTGTGTTGTAATCCATACTGAGCCTGAGAGCGTCTGTGTCTGCCTCCTGAAATATCTACAGAGATTTAGAATGTTTAAACTATACTATATATACCTGCTATCTGATGATACTGTACACTTTTTCTTCTTTTTATATTCTTGTCTAATCCATACTGAGCCTGTGAGCATCTCTGTGTGACTGATGGTATATATAGGGAGACTGACAATCATCCTTTGACTGTATAGAGCTGTACGCTTCTGATACAGTACCATATATCTGATGTTATTTTGGGTTCATGTTCTGCAACATTTTGAAGTTTGGTGGAAGAGGCCGCGGACGTGGGCGTGGGGGGGGCCAGCTGGTGCTGATGGTGGTGGTGCATCTGCTGGTAGTGGCAAAAGCACAATAGCAACTAAGGCAGGAGGTGTTGAGCCTGCGTTATGGTCTGGCTCCGGAACGCCTGGAAGGCTACCTTTTCTGGGAGTAGGTTAACCGCTTTTAAAGCCGGAGCATCAGGAACTGGTTTTGGCTTACATTGCCGAAACAGACTCCAGCAAATATGCCCTCCTCTTCTGAAGTTTCAAAAAATTCAAGTACTGAGTCGTCAAGTGCTGGCTCCTGGTCAGGAAGAACCCTTTTCCTTGTGTCCTTCACCCCCACCAAAAGTGAATGATGCAGCAGGCCACACTTCACATTATTCCATGTAGCTCTTTCTATCATACCATGCCTGGGTTATCAAGTCAAATCGTGAATTCCCCTGTCCAAGATGAATCTGACATGGAGTGTGGGTGGCCAGCCAGGGCAGTGGGGTTAATCGGTACCGGGCCAGTGTCTCAGAGGGATGTGTCACGTTGGTGGTGATGACCCATTCCGTGGCCCTGGGCGTCCATGCAAAGGGGTGAATAACGTTTATAGGTGAATGATATGTGACACCACCTGTGGTTTCTGATCAGATTGACCCGCGCTGCAGTGTCGCTTCTCTGGGACAGATGTTGTGGTGCAGCTAAGATGTAGAAGCCTTGCACAGGTAGGGCCGTAGTCGCAGGGCAGATGAAAGAGTTGGTAGATGGTGTGCAGTGCAGGATGAAGCAGAGCAGTGCGCCAGGCGCAGGAGAAAGATGACAGACACAGTCGTGCAGTTCATTTACCTGTACTTGGTAAGTGCTGTCCAGGACCCAGAGTACAGATGGAGAAGGAGTTGGTCAGCCTGGAAGCAAATTTGGAATTCTCTCTCTGCAGATAGGTAGTGTGGCCTCCGTTCTAGCGCTTATCTGAGGTACTCGCAGTGCTGAGTTCACTGAAGTTCCCCCTGTTGACTCTCTTTTGGAACTTTCTCGTAAGCCAGGCAGCCATAGCCTTTTCCTTCTGGCTCACACACGTCACTGCTGGGGCCTCCGAGCCTTAGTTGTGAACAGAGCATTTACAGCTGCTACTTCCTCCGGTTTCTGCTGCAGGACCGTGTCAGTGTCCCTACAAACTCGGAGACCGGAATCCCGACCATGCGCTCCAACTAGGAGTGAGCCTTAACTCTGCTCATCCTTCACATGTCCACACACTTCCTCTTCCCTTCACAGACTGCCCTAACTTACCTCCTCCCGACCACAGAGAGCAGCTCCTCAGCAGTCAGGTTCAGAGGTCTCCCTGCTGGCCTGGAGTGGGAACTGTGTTGTGTGTTGGTTTAACTGCTAGAGAGATCCTTCGTTGCTCCCAAGCATGACATCACACTCCCTAGGAGGAAAGTAATGCCACTGTGGCGACCGTACTCCTGGGGGCGCCACAAGTGCAATGATGCCCAGCCACTGCTAGATGATTCTGCTGGTACATTGGCCCAGACCATTACATTCCCCTTGCACTCTACACAGCCAGAATCTGACCCTGATGAAACTCAGGTTCCCCTTCCCGCATACTATACCACCTTACACAGTGACAAAGAGGAAGGTGCAGATGAAAGTGCAGGTTCCTTGAGCAGGTGGGGGGCATACTCATGGGCGACGGCACTGGCACAGGGCACCTCATAGTATGCAAAAGTGTCTCTGCTGGTGGGAGGGCCCTCCACCCGCCGTCAGACACACTGCCGTACTATGAGGAGCCCTGTGCCAGTGCCGTCGCCAACGAGTGGGCCCCCCTGCTTGCTCAGGATCACAGCACTTGCAAAGTTGAAATACTTACCTCTTCCTGCTCCACCGCCGTGACGTCTTCCGCGTTTCCTGACAGTGACATTCTGGTCAGAGAGCGCGATGACATCACGTCTGTACGCCCTCTGCCTAAACAGTCCAAGTGCAGTGAGATGGAGATGGGGACGACGAGGAGTCCAGACTAGTACAGGGATTCCCTAGCGAGGAGACTTATTTAATTGTTTTCAATGTTGGGACAGTTATTTCTGGGGAGCACTATACTCTGGAGAATGATATATGAGGCCCACCACACACTGGAGCATTCCAAAGGTAGACATCAGACAATGGAGCAGCATTTACAGGGCCCATTATAAACTGGAGCATTAGAAATGGGGCCCATTATATATGGAGCATTATTTGGGCCCATAACACAGTGGAGCTTCATCCATGGGGACCAACATATACTGTAGCATTATGTGGAGCTCATCATATACTGTTTCAAACATTATATGGGACCAATGATTCTGTATGGAGAAATATATGGGACTCATTACTTTGTATAGCGCACTATGCGGTGCCCATAATACTGTATGGAGTAATATACTGTCCGATTTTGGAGCTTTTGGAGAATTTAAAATGGATATCAGTCATGAGATGTAAGAAGTGAAGTATTTTTCATTGTACTATACCGCTATTTCTCTGCTGTATCAGAGGATCATGAATTGTGGCATGTGTTAAAAGAGCCCAGTGACACTCTTGGCCCAGAGCCCACGAAAATCTGGAGCCAGCCCTACCCCCCCCCACACAACTTTAGCCAAATAACCCCCAGTTTTCAATGCCTAACTATTATTATAAAGTAAATTAAGGTTGACAAGCTTAAGTAATAAGAATTGATGTTTTTGGCATTAAAATGGGCACTGTAGGTGTGTTTCCTGTCCTCCACTCCCTGCCGACCTTGGTTCCCCATTGACTTGCATTGGGTTTCGTGTTTCAGTCGGCCTTCGACTTATCACGATAATCGGCCGATTTCGTTCAACCCGACTTTTGAGAAAGTCGGGTTTCATGAAACCCGACTCGACCCGAAAAAAGGCAAAGTCGCTCATCTCTAGGGAACAGATAAGTAGGTTAAAATCTAAAAGATGAAAAAATATATCTAATATATAAAGCTCAAAGTGTGTATGTATGTGTGTATGTATGTGTGTATGTGTGTGTGTATGTATGTCCGGGATAGGCATCCACACCGTCGCAGCTACAGCCACAAAATTTGGCACAGTCACACGTCTGGACCCCGAGAGAGTCCTAAGCTGTGTTGTGAGGCGAAATTTTAACCCCGCGCGTTCCAATTCACCAAACAATTTTGCCCCTATCTACATACTGGGGGAAAAAGTGTGTGTGTGTCAAGCCCCGCCCCTCATTGTGATGTCATAATGCCCCTATTTGCATACTGGGGAAGCAGTGTGTGCGTATCAAGCCCTGCCCCTCATTATGATGTCACAACGGTTACCATGGCGACGCTGATGTCATCATAGGTCGCAAGCCCCGCCGCCGCTAATTATGATGTCATAATGGTTGACTATGGGATGGAGGATGTGTGATGGGTATATGGGCACTGGACTATGGGATGGAGGATATGTATGACGGGTATATGGGCACGGGACTATGGGATGGCGGATATGTATATGGGCACGGGACTATGGGATGGAGGATGTGTGATGGGTATATGGGCACTTGACTATGGGATGGAGGATATGTTTGACGGGTATATGGGCACGGGACTATGGGATGGCAGATATGTATATGGGCACGGGACTATGGGATGGAGGATGTGTGATGGGTATATGGGCATGGGATTATGGGATGGAGAATATGTATGATGGATATATGGGCATGGGACTATGGGATGGAGAATATGTATGATGGGTATATGGGCATGGGACTATGGGATGGAGAATGTGTGATGGGTATATGGGCACTGGACTATGGGATGGAGGATATGTATGATGGGTATATGGGCACGGGCCTATGGGATGGCGGATATGTATGATGGGTATATGGGCACTCGACTATGGGATGGCGAATATGTATGATGGGTGTATGGGCATGGGACTATGGGATGGAGGATGTGTGATGGGTATATGGGCACGAGACTATGGGATGGAGGATAATTATAATTTGCTACAACTAACCACAGTTAGTTACTATGCCCAGGCAGCGCCGGGCTCTTCAGCTAGTATAAAATATATAGGAAATGTATTATATTTAACTTTAGGCTAGAGATGAGCGACTTTTCCTTTTTTCGGGTCGAGTCGGGTTTCTAAAAAGTCGGGTCGAACGAAATCGGCTGACTATAGGGAAAAGTCGGGGTCTGACTGAAACACGATACCCAATGCAAGTCAATGGGGAAGCAAAGTCGGCAGGGAGTGGAGGACAGTAAACACACCTACAGTGCACATTTCAATGCCAAGACATCAATTCTTATTACTTAAGCTTGGCAATCTTAATTTACTTTATAATAATAGTTACGCATTGAATACTGAGGGTTATTTGGCTAAAGTTGTGGGGGGGTAGGGCTGGCGCCAGGTTTTCTTGTGCCCTGGGCCAAAGAGTGTCAGTGCGCCCTTTTAACACATACAACAATTCATAATGCTCCGATACGGCACAGAAATATAGGTATAGTACAATGAAAAATACTTCACTGCTTACATGACATGACTGATATCTATTTTAAATTCTACAATAGCTCAAAAAACGGAAAGTATATTACTCCATACAGTATTATGGCCACTACCTAGTGCACCATACAGAATAATGAGCCCCATATATTTCTCCATACAGAATAATTGGTCCCATATAAGGTTCCGTACAGTATATGATGAGCTCCACATAATGCTACAGTATATGTTGGTCCCCATGGACGATGCTCCACTGTGTTATGGGCCCAAATAATGCTCCATATATAATGGGCCCCATTTCTAATGCTCCAGTGTATAATGAGCCCCGTAAATGCTGCTCCAGTGTCTGATGTCCCCCATTTGGAATGCTCCAGTATATGATGGGCCAAATGGATGATGCTCCAGTATATGATGGGCCCCATATATCATTCTCCAGTGTATATTGCTCCCCAAAAAATGCTCCCAACATTTAAAAAAATTAAATACCTCTCCTCGCTGGGCACTGCTCTACTCTGGACTCCTCAGCATTGCCATTTTAAATCTCTCTGCACTTGTACTGTTTTTGTAGAGGGCATACAGACGTTATGTCATCACGCTCTGTAACCTGAATGTCACTGTCAGGAAAGGCGGAAGATGTCATGGCGGTGGAGCAGGGAGAGGTAAGTATTGCAAGTGCTGTGGCCCTGAGCAAGCATGGTGGGCCCACTCGTGGGCGATGGCACTGGCACAGGGCCCCTCATAGTACGACGGTATGTCTGACGGCGAGTGGGCCCTCCCACCGGCAGAGACACTTTTGTATACTATGAGGGGCCCTGTGCCACTGCCATCGCCCATAAGTAGGACCCCCCCACCTGCTCAGGGAATCGCCACTTTCATCTGCACCTTCCTCTGTGTCACCATATAAGGTGGTATAGTATGCGGGAAGGGGCACCTGAGTTTCATCAGTGTCACATTCTGGCTCTGTAGAGTGCGAGGGGAATGTAGTGCTGTGGGTCAATGTACCAGAAGAATCATCTAGCAGTGGCTGTGCATCAGTGCACTCCATCTCAAATTCATGTTGGACTGGGGAATTCAGATTTTCACTTGATAACACAGGCATAGCCTGTGAAACGAGATCCATGGAGTAATCTGAAGTGTGGGCTGCCGCATCCTTCACTTTTAGTGGGGAGGAAGGAGACAAGGAAAGGGGTGGTTCCTGACCAGAAGCCTGCACTGTCGACTCAGTGCTTGCATTTTTTTAAACTTCAGAAGAGGAGGCGATAGAGCTCAGGTTCCCCTTCCCGTATGCGGGAAGGGGAACCTGAGTTTCATCAGGGTCAGATTCTGGCTGTGTAGAGTGCGAGGGAATGTAATGGTCTGGGTCAATGTACCAGCAGAATCATCTAGCAGTGGCTGGGCATCATTGCACTTGTGGCGCCCCCAGGAGTACGCCACAGTGGCATTACCTTCCTCCTAGGGAGTGTGATGTCATGCTTGGGAGCAACGAAGGATCTCTCTAGCAGGTAAACTAACACACAACACAGTTCCCACTCCAGGCCAGCAGGGAGACCTCTGAACCTGACTGCTGAGGAGCTGCTCTCTGTGGTCGGGAGGAGGTAAGTTAGGGCAGTCTGTGAAGGGAAGAGGAAGTGTGTGGACGTGAGAAGGGGAGCTGGAGGATGAGCAGAGTTAAGACTCACTCCTAGCTGGAGCACATGGTCGGGATTCCGGTCTCCGAGTTTGTAGGGACACTGACGGTCCTGCAGCAGAAACCGGACGAAGTAGCAGCTGTAAATGCTCTGTCCAACTAAGGCTCAGAGGCCCCAGCAGCGACGTGTGTGAGCCAGAAGGAAAAGGCTATGGCTGCCTGCCATACAAGAAAGTTTCAAAAGAGAGTCAACGGGGGGAACTTCAGTGAACTCAGTACTGCGAGTACCTCAGATAAGCGCTAGAACGGAAGCCACACTACCTATCTGCAGAGAGAGAATTCCAAATTTGCTTCCAGGCTGACCAACTCCTTCTCCATCTGTACCCTGGGTCCTGTACGGCACTTACCATGTACAGGTAAAGAAACTGCACGACTGTGTCTGTAATCTTTCTCCTGCGCCTGGCGCACGGCTCTGCTACATCCTGCACTGCACACCATCTACCAACTCTTTCATCTGCCCTGCGACTACGGCCCTACCTGTGCAGAGCTTCTACATCTTAGCTGCACCACAACATCTGTCCCAGAGAAGCGTCACTGCAGCACTGGTCAATCTGATCAGAAACCACAGGTGGCGTCACGTATCATTCACCTATAAACGTTATTTCAGTCCCAGACGCTTTCAGTCCCAGTATGCATTAGCCAAGAATATAAAAAGTATAAAAAGGTTACTGTATCACCAGATACAAGGTACATATAGTATTGTTTAAACATTATAAATCTCCTTATTTTTTTCAGGAGGCAGACACAGACGTTCTCAGGGTCAGTATGGATTGCACAATATAAAAAGTAGTAAAAGGGTAATGGATCAGAAGCGTACAGCTGCATACAGTGTTGGGGTAATTGTAAATCTCACTAGATATTTCCAGAGTCAGAAACAGACTCTCACTGACCCAGTATGGATTAGACCACTATATAAAAAGCAGTAAATTGGTAAGGTATCACAAGCGTACAGCTGTATACAGTGTTGGGTTAATCTTAAATCTACAAATATATATTGCTGGAGTTACAGACAGATGTTCAGAGGCTCAGTATGGATTACACAAGAATATAAAAACTTGAAAAAGGGTAATGTTTTACAATCGGTCAGCTGCATACAGTGTTGGTGTCATTTTAAATCTCCTTATATTTTACCAGAGTAAGACACAAATTCTCACAGGCTCAGTATGGATTACACCCGAATATAAAAATGAGAAAAAGGGAAATGTATTCAAAACGTACACCAGTGTACAGTGTTGGAGTACTTTGAAATCTTCATTTATATTTCAGTGTCAGTCTGCCAGTCCAGACTCTCCGCTAGAGGAAAGTAGATGGATAAAAGTACAGATGTAAAGTCGAGTGATTTTAGATGTTTTTGAATTTGTAATCACGGGAAAACCTCCCGGGAGAATTCGCAGAGGTGATGCTGACCCTCAATAACTTTAACTGTGGATACAGCTAAAACGCAAATTAGTGAACAAAGGGTTGCTGTATCGCAGTTTGCGTCGATCCCATCACCGTAACTCATCGCCATCAAATTGTGATCACAGGGAGAGCTGTAGACATGGTCCTCACTGCCTATCATGATCTGTCTGGTCACTTTGGAGTGCAAAACACACAAGCCACCCACAGGCCGTAGGGGATTCTATTGGATTGCCATGACAGGACACATTGAAAAATGGTGGCAGGAATGTCACACATCTGTGACTATGAAAAATGTGAAAGGTGATCATAAAGCACCATTGCATCCGATTGGGAGTTGACGTTCATTACAAATGGTAGCCATTTGTAATCTGAAGGTAGAGGCCAGCAGGACAGGACATCTTAACCATCATCGATCAGTACACCAAATTTGTAGTGGCCGTCCCTGTGATGGATTTAACTGGCCAGACTACACAGTGGTGGAGCAGGGAGAGGTAAGTATTGCAAGTGCTGTGTCCCTCAGCAAGCAGGGGGGACCCACTTATAGGTGCCAGTACTGGCACAGGGCCCCTCTTAGTACGCCAGTGTGTCTGACGGCGAGTGGGCCCCCCCACCGTCAGAGACACTTTATTGTACTATGAGAAGCCCTGTGCCAGTGCCGTCGCCCAAGGGTTGGGCCACACACCTGTTCAGGGCAACAGCACTTGCCCGGGTGCGGCAGGTGTTGACCCCGGGCCTAAGGTGGGGGGGCAGCCCATTTCGGGTGGTTTAAAAAATGGCATATGTTGATATGTAGGCTGGACTTTCAGCTGCTGCAAATGGAGGAATTGGAGAAGTCAGAGGAAGAAGAGGACAAAAGCGAGCCTTTTTTCTGGCAACCTATCAGGGGAGGGTGGGACAAAATCTTTTGAAACCCATACATGGTTCATTTTAATGAAGGTTAGATCATCAACATTTTGGGTCGACAGACGGGTCCTTTTTTCTGTCAGGATTGATCCAGCAGCACTGCAGACTCTTTCATATAGCACACTACCAGCAGGGCAAGCGAGCTCCTGTAAGGCATATTGTGCCAATTCAAGCCATGTGTCCATTTTTTAGGCCCAATAATCAAAGGGGAATGACCTGTGAGGGAGAACCTCGATATGGAAGGAGAAGTAGTTTGTAACCATAGTTGACAACTGCTGTCTCCTGTCACTTGCAATCGATTCTGTATTAGCTGTCGTGTGCGCAGTGTTAGGAATCTGGGTCATTCTATGCATATGCAGCAACCCAGATTCTCACATTTGTCTCCAGAGGCTGTCCTTTTTCCCTGCTTCTGAGCATGCTCACGGGATTAGCTCTCATTGGAGTTCAGGAGTCAGGTGCTCAGGTCCTGCTCCTGATTTGATTGGTTATGCTCGGGGCTCTGGAGATATCCGGCAGGTCCCGTACGCTATAAAAAGTGCGCATGACCGCTATGCCATGCGCTAGTATTTTCCATACTTGCTGCTGTGTGTTTGGTGATAGATGCTTGGACTGGTGAATGACATTATGAAACCCCTTCCCTCTGATAATACGAACGTGTGAGTGATTGGGATACAGCCAGTGTGCGCGCTAGCGCCAGCGCGCTCAAGCATCCTCTGTTGCAGCAGCCTGCGTCCTGCATTGCGCCTGCTAACTTGCGCCTGAAATCGTTTTGGCGTCCGCAGTCGCGACGCCGTGCACATGTTCAGTCACGGTAAGTCTTCTCGACTGTAGTGATGTCTACAAACTACTCCGATCTTTGGCTACCGCACGTGTGCCGCTGAGTGTCTGTGAACTTAATACAGACCCAGCGTTTTGGTATTTGTGTTCATGTGTGCAGCTCTGTGAGTCTTTTAACAGAGCTTGCTTTTGTGCACCAGGTGCAGTTTTCCCTGTGCACATTACCGTCCTTGTGCTCTGCCTATTTAGCAGCAGTTATTACACCTGCCGCACGGTGGACCCCGGGCGGCAAACACGCTTTATTTATATTTTTTTAAGCATGTTCCACCACCGTAACACGCAGGACTTGAGAAATCAGACCACAACATGGTCATGAAACCCCTGTGTCCAACGCCAGTTCGGCTGTGTGCACCATGAGCACCTCTTCCATTTGGCCCACTACGGCTCGTGGGAGAACCAGCTCCGCTGCTGTGTGCTGGGATTGCCTCAAGCAACCCGTTTACCAGAGTTGCTTGTTTGTTAGCCAATATTAGCTCTAGGTTCTCCTGTGGCATGATGTTGTGTAATTTGCCTTTATAGCGTGGATCCAGGATGCTGGCCAACCAGTAGTCGTCATCCCTCATCATTTTGGCAATGCGGGGGTCCCTTTTTAGGATCCGCAAGGCATAGTCACACATGTGGGCCAATGTTCCAGGTGTCAATGCTGCACTGGCAAATCCACATCCCTCCAGTCACGCACAAACCCTGTACCTGACCTTGGCATGCCCACATGTTCTCTTGCCCCCTGAGAAGCATCCTCCTTGCAAAAATAATCATCCCCCTCATCCTCCTCTTCATCTTCCTCTTCTTTCTCCACCTCGTCCACGACAGTTCCCTGACCAGACAATGGCTGACTGTCATCAAGGCTTCCCTCCTCCTCCTCCTCCTGTTGCTCCTCAGCTGCAGACGCCTGATCCTTGATGTACGTCAAAGTTTGCATGAGCAGATGCATAAGTGGTATGCTCATGCTTATGATGGCATCGTCTGCGCTTATCAGACGTGTGCATTCCTCAAAACACTGAAGGACTTTACAGAGGTCTTTCAGCTTTGACCACTGCACACCCGACAATTCCATGTCTGCCCTCAAACTGCCTGCCCGTGTATTCTCCCACAAATGTATTACAGCCCGCCTCTGTTAGCACAGCCTCTCAACCATGTGCATGGTGGAGTTCCATCTTGTAGCAACGTCTATGATTAGGCAGTGCTTGGGGAGGTTGAGTGATCACTGCAGCTTCTGCATACGACTGGAGTGGACGTTTGAACGACGGATGTGCGAGCACAGTCTTCGCACCTTATGGAGCAGGGCTGTTAACTCTGGATAATTATTTAGGAAGCACTGCACTACCAGGTTCAAGCTGTGAGCCAGGCAAGGTATGTGTGTGAGTTTTGAAAGGGCTGTGGCTGCCACAAAATTCTGCCCATTATCACTGACTACCTTGCCTGACTCAAGATGTAGACTGCCCAGCCATGACTCAGTTTGTCGCTGCAAGTAGCCGGCCAGTACCTCCGCGGTGTGTCTACTGTCGCCCAAACACATCATTTTTAAAACAGCCTGCTGACGTTTACCACTAGCTGTTCGATAGTGGGACACCTCGTGTGCAACACTGACAGATGTGGATGGAGTGCTCGTGCGACTGTCTGTCGACAAGCTTTCGCTTCTGGAGGAGGAGGAGGGTCGAACGCCTATACCCAACTGTTTCCTATACCGTGGGCTAGGCAGCACTATTCCACTGCTGCTGTCCCCTGTGGAGCCTGCATTCACCATGTTAACCCAGTGTGCAGTGATGAACACGTAACGGACCTGGCCATGCCTACTGGTCCATGCATCTATTGTGAGGTGCACCTTTCCACTCACTGATTGTTTTAGTGCATGGACAATGCGGTCTTTCACATGCCGGTGGAGGGCAGGGATGGCTTTTCGAGAAAAGAAGTGCCGACTGGGTAGGTCATAGCGTGGTACTGCGTAGGCCATGAGATCTCGGAAAGCTTCACTTTCTACCAAACGGAAGGGCATCATCTCTAGTGGGATCAGTTTGACAATGTAGGCGTTCAAAGCCAGTTTACGTGGATGCGAGGATGAGTACTTTCTTGTCCTACTCAGAGTGTCTGGTAGGGTAAGCTGGACTTGAGAGCTGCATAGGGGGGAACTAGCTTTGGACATGACGGACTGAGAAAGGGTTGGTGATGGTGAGGGTGTTGATGTCCTAGATTCAGTGTTTTCCTCGTGAAAATATTGTGTTTGTGTGACTGGTTTGGCCTAGCGACGACACCTCAACATTTCTTGATGGTGGTGTGCTTAGCAGTGGCCTTACAGTGGGGGAAGCGATGGAGCGTTGCCGGCTAACTTGAGTCGGAGCAGGTGCACATGTGCTACCTGTGCTTTTGTAGTCCATCCACGCTTGCAAGTGCATGTTGGTTAAATGTCTAAGCATGCAACTGGTATTCAAATTTCTTAGATTTTTCCCTCTGCTAAAGGTCCTTCTGCACTTCTTACAGATAACCTTTGCGTCATCAGTAGGATTTTGTTCAAAAAAGTGCGACACTGCACTCTTTCTACTATGGTACAAATTTTTAGGGCTTGCACGCTGTGCTAATTTTACCATCTGGCCAAGCTGTCCTGCAACTCTTTTAGTTTTCTTGCCAAGTTTTTTGACAGCTACAGGCCTGCCGGATAACCGCTGCTGCGATGACGATGACGATGCCTGCTGCGGATCCTTCTCCTGTTCTGACCTATTGTCATCAGCACCCTCTTCCTCCAATGGATGCCAATCCGGGTCAACAACTGGGTCATCCATGACCTCTTCTTCAATGTCATCTGCACCTTCCTCTGTACCTTCCTCTGTGTGACCGTGTAAGGTGGTATAGTATGCGGGAAGGGGCACCTGAGTTTCATCAAAGTCTGATTCGGGCTCAGTAGACTGCGAGGGCAATGTAGTGCTGTGGGTGAATGTACCAGCAGATTCATCTAGCAGTGGCCGTGCATCAGTGCACTCCATGTCAGATTCATCTTGGACTGGGTAATTCAGGATTTGACTTGATAACCCAGGAATGGTATGTGAAAAGAACTCCATGGAGTAATCTGATGTGTGTGCTGCAGCATCTTTCACCTTTGGTGTGGGTGAAGGACACAACCAAAGGTGTTGTTCCTGACCAGAGGCCTGCACTGACGACTCTGTGCTTGCAGTTTTTGTAACTTCAGAAGAGGAGGCAATAGAGCTGGAGGCTGTTTTGGCAATGTAAGCCAAAACCTGTTCCTGATGCTCCGGCTTTAAAAGCGGTTTACCTACTCCCAGAAAAGGGAACCTTAAAGGCCTTCTTGTGCCAGACGATGACTCAGGCTCAACACCTCCTGCCTTAGCTGCTATTGTGCTTTTGCCAGATCCAGCTCATGCACCACCACCACCACCATCAGTTCCAGCTGCGCCCCCCCGCCCACGTCCACAGCTTCTTCCACCAGACTTCCTCATGTTTGGGAAAATGTACCAAAAATACCAGCAGAGAAATGGTACTGTATGAGTAGCGTACAGCTGTGTAAGATGTATGTAAGAAGTGAAATCTCTGTATATATTTTGTGAGTTACAGACTCTCACCCAGTATGTATTTCACCGTAATCCAACAGCAGATATACGGTACTGTATCAGAGGTGTACAGCTGTATACGTTGTTGGTGAAACTGTCAATCTCTGTATATGTATTTACGGAATGTCGCACACACACGCTGACTCTGTGTAGATGTGACCATATTAAGAATACCAGATATCCGATACTGTTTGACAATCGGACTGCTCAATTCGGTGTATAAAGAAATGGAAATGTCCGTATATGTATTTATGGAGTGTCACACACACACGCTGACTCTGTGTAGATGTGACAGTAATAAGAACACCAGATATCCAATATTGTTTGATAATCAGACACCTCTATATGGTGTATGTATGGAAAAATGTTAATTTTTTTACGGAGTCACACACATATAGCAGCCGGTACACGGTAGTGTGTGAGGAGCGTACACCTCTATACGGTGTGTGAAAAAATGTACGCTCAGTATCTACTGTGCAGAAAAAAAGGAATAAAAGGATTTTTGCTTTTAAAAAAGCAGTCTGCACAGCAGTGTGCAAACAGCAATGCAGCTATCAGGGAGCCTATAAGGCATCCTAATCACCAACAGAGCTGCTGCACAAAAAGTTTGAAAAAATGAAGGATTGGTAACTGTGCAGAAAAAAGGAATAAAAATATTTTTGCTTTTAAAAAAGCACTCCGCACAGCAGTGTGCAAACAGCAATGCAGCTATCAGGGAGCCTTATAAGGCAGCCTAATAACCAACAGAGCTGCTGCACACAAATATATCCTCCCCTGTCACTGCACACTATACAGTTGTGTTTTACAGTGACATTCGCTATCAGCACAAGCTATTTTTTTTTCTTTTTCCCTGCCTAAACACTCTCCCTATTGAGAACGATCAGCAGCAACCTCTGCCTATGCTAAGATCGGCAAAAGTAAGATGGCGGTCGGCGGTCACGGCCTTTTATAGGCACTGTGACGTCATACAAAGCCAGCCAATCACTTGTATGCCCTTCTCTAACATGGTGGGGGCCGCTGCCGACGTAATTGCGTTGTCCACAGTGTGCGTCCTTCATGATTGGCTGAAAATAGGCGCTGGAAGGATTGTGGGAAACACGACTTTGGCGCTCAAGTCGGCGACCTCATGGCCGACCTCACACTGTGGTCGGGTTTCGAGGGGCAAACCCCGACTTTAGCAAAATTTGGCGGATTCTGAATTTGGCAGACCCATTTCGCTCAACTCTACTTTAGGCCTTATAGAGATCATTTTATCTTCAAGCTGCTTAACTGTTCATAGTAAAAGTAATTTTGCTCAGTGGTACCCAAAGATGCCATAGTATATATTGTACTATTAGTCTTATACAGGATTATTCTCACATACAATATGTACTGCTTTTGTTAGCCTTATATAAGATTATGGTTAGTACCTAGTAGCACCGCCTTTTGCAAGTATCACAGCTTGTAAATACTTTTTGTAACCAGCCAAGAGTATTTCAATTCTTGTTTGAAAGATTTTCATCCATTCTTCCTGTTCTATGAGATCCTCGGCCGTCTTGTAGGCACTGCTATTTTGAGGTCTAGCCACAGATTTTCAATGATGTTCAGATCAGCAGACTGTGAGGGCCATTGTAAAACCTTCAGTTTGTGCCTTTGATTTTGATGTGTGTTTAGGATCATTATCCATTTGTAGGAGTCATTGTAGAAATTTGATTGACACCATTCTTCCATCTACCCATGAAATGTTCCCCATGCCATTGGCTGCAACATAACCCCAAAACATAATTGATTCACTGCATGTTTAAGGGTTTGCGAGATGTTCTTTTCCTGAAATTCTGTGCCCTTTTTTCTCCACACATACCTTTGATCATTGTGGACAGTTCTATTTTACCCTCATTGGTCTACAATCCACAGGACTTGCTTCCAAAATGCATCAGGCTTGTTTAGATGTGACTGCTCTCCAAGGGCCTCCGGTGATACAATGATGGCACGTATCCTCCCACAGTGGATCACTCCGCCATCAGAGGTCAATTGAGTTCATGCTGTCACATAAAGTGAGAGCATGAACTCCAGTGAACCCTCAGTGATAACACTGCAAGAGCCATTATCTTCTGTAAGTGTGTCACTGGAGGGCCTGTAGAGTGGTTGCATCTCCTGATGTGATAGCTCTCTAGGGGAGATCATCGTGGGACACTCGTTATTAAATGGATTATGTCGGAACAGGGATTACACTGTTGGCTTATTATTTTTTTTTTTTTTTACAAAGGATTGAGGGCATTTCAGGAATTATACGTACAATAAAGATGGGAAACTGTTTACTGTTTTATTTCATTAAAATACTTTATTCTGGATGTCTGTTTATTTATCCCTTTCACAACTATAGGATTAGTAATGGATAGGTATCTTACTGACGCCTCTACATTACTAAGCCGGGCTTGATGTTACTTTACAAGACAAAGGTGACATCAACCCCACAAATATTACCCCATATGTCACCACTACAGGCTGGGAAGAGAGAGGCTAAGTGTCGGAATTGGCACATCTTAGCCAGGGGGGGCAATATCCATGGTCCATTCCAAGGCTATTAACATCAGCTCGCAGCTGTCTGCATAGCCTTTTCTGGCTATTAATTATAGGGGAACCCAATATCGTTTTTTTGGGGGTTCCCCCTATTTTAATAGCTAGTAAAGGCTGAGTAAACAGCTGCGGGCTGATATTCATAGCCTGGGAAGATCCATGGGTATTAAGCCCTTCCTAGGCTATAAACATTGGCTCCCATGGACTAAATAAAACAGCTCTTATTCACTCTGAAAACAGTGTGTTGTTCCTGTTTTTTTGGATACCTATCTATCTATAGGTCTATCTATCTATAGATCTATCTATATATCTATAGATCTAGCTATCTATAGATCTATCTATCTATCAATCTATCTATCTATCTATCTATCTATAGATATATCTAATCCATCCATCTGTGTGTGTAAACATTATTATTCAATGGAGTATGTAAAAGAAGAGGTTGGATAAGGAAATTCTATTACAATTCTTTTTTGTTGTTGTTAAATAATAGATCTTTATTTAGCTTACAAAAACGCATACAAATCCGCATAAAAATGCATAAAAAATGCGCAGATTTTAAACTGCATTTTCTGCCAAGAGATGCAGAATCTACGCAGAAAATTCCACAGGCAAATCTGCAACGTGTGCACATACCCTCAGAGATGAAGACGGTTTAATCGTTGAAATGCGTTGTGGTTCAATACTAAAATCCTTGTCTTGGTCTCATTTCCAGCGCTCCTAGGACCGTTATTATTTTCTACTGCATTTTGTATCCTCTTAAAAGGTTAACGGCTGGAGCTGCGGTGGACCTTTTGCCTTTATTTTTAATTACGGTCCTCACAGCGCTCCCCAGTGACCGCTTTGTTTTCCCCTGGATTCCCCTGCTCAAGAAGGCACATGTGCAGGCCTGCCTGAAGTTTGCGATTGGGAGAAGGTGCTGTGGTCAGCTGAGACAAAAATTGAGCTCTTTCACATTAAATCAACTCACCGTGTTTGGAGGAAGAGAAAAGCTGCCTATGACCCAAAGAGCTCAATTTTTGTCTCAACTGACCACAGAACACTATCCCTACTGTCAAGCATGGATGTGGAAACATTATGTTTTGGGCGTGTTTCTCTGCTAAGGGCACAGGACTACTTCACCGCATTAATGGGAGAATGGACGGAGTCACGTACCATAAAATCCTGATTGACAACCTCCTTCCCTCCCCCAGAACATTAAAAATGGGTCGTGGCTGGGTCTTCCAGCAAGACAATGATCCAAAACATACAGCCAAGACAACAAAGGAGTGGCTCAAAAAGAAGCACATTAAGGTCATGAAGTGGCCTAGCCAGTCTTCAGACCTTAATCCCATAGAAAACTTATGGAGGGAGTTGAAGCTCCGAGTTGCCAAACGACAGCCTCAAAATCTTAATAATTTAGAGATGATCTGCAAAGAAGAGTGGACCAAAATTCCTCCTGACATGTGCGCAAAACTCATCATAAGCTACAAAAAACGTCTGACTGCTGTGCTTGCCAACAAGGGTTTTGACACTAAGTATTAAGTCTTGTTTGCCAGGGGATCAAATACTTATTTCTTAATGTAAAATGCAAATAAATTTAAACAGTTTATACAATGTGATTTTCTGGATTTTATTTTTGATGTTCTATCTCTCAATGTTAAAATGAACCTACCCTTAAAATTATAGACTGTTCATGTCTTTGTCAGTGGGCAAACTTACAAAATCCGCAAGGGATCAAATAGTTATTCCCTATATATATATATATATATATATAAATATATATATATATATTTGGCTTAAAATGCAAAGTAAATGTTTCAACTTTAACTTTTGCCCTTTTAGAGATCATCTCATCTTCAACTTGCTTAACTGTTCACAGTAACAGTGATTTTGACCAGGGGTGCCCAAACTTTACATGCCACTGTACTGTATCTATTTGGGTGAACTGTAACTTATGCAGGAATCTGGGTTGTGATTCATATAATTTGGGTGGATTTTTATGTTTTTAATGTTATTGGTCCATTCATTTACTTTATCTGTCTTAACTATGATAATGAAATGTTTTGTTTTTTACTGATAAAGCATTTTATGTAAGTGTGTGTGATTTTTTTCTGGGAATGAGGATTTGTTTTCTGAAACATGGTGGTGTGCACTCAGCTGTATTAGCAATATAACTTGCTGAGTGCTTTATTCTATAATTCATGATTACAGTCAGTGGATAAATCACCTTTTTAAAGAGGTTTTCCCATGTTATAAAGTGATGGCATATTACTAGAATATGCCATCCCCTTATGACCAGTGGTAAACTGACTTCCGATCTTGCTGTTTCTGGACCACTTGCTGTACGTGGCATTTCAGCACAATCTCATTTATGTGAATAGGCCAGCTGCAGTTCCTTGCACATCCTAGTAGTCAGAAGTGTTGCTGGGCAAGAGGTACTGTACTAAAACCATGATGCATATTCTTTATTATTAGGATTGTACGAGGTCAGATCCCAAATATCATACATTTTTGGCATTACTTTGTAGATCCCAACCATCTCAGATTCAGTAGGACTTTCCCGATTTGAGGGATCAGCCCTGCTACCTCAGGGCCTTGTACCAACTTCAACTCAGT
Organism: Dendrobates tinctorius; assembly: GCF_039654945.1. Taxonomy (NCBI): domain Eukaryota; kingdom Metazoa; phylum Chordata; class Amphibia; order Anura; family Dendrobatidae; genus Dendrobates; species Dendrobates tinctorius. Next base: position 27,188,509 of record NW_027361673.1, on the reverse strand, counting down.
CTTTTGTCTGTGGCGTCTTCTGCGCACACTTACATTAATTAAATAAACAATTGTCTTCTTTTTTCTGGTCTCCACGGGAATCAAACCTCCAATCTCTTGCATTGTAGACCACAGCTAAATCTATGAGTCATAGGAAGCACTGTTGAGCATAAGAGAATTTGGTAATCTTGAGCTGTATTGCAGCCGATGAAATCACATGCAAATTATACTGGTATATAGAGATCCAGCTGTAAATATCAGTGTATTTCTATGTCCCTGTGTTCTAGAGGTGAAGAAAAAGTCAATTTTTTCTTCCTATAAACCTACTAAAAAATAATGAAAAACAATTACAAAAATGTAATTTTCTCTTTTTTGTGAGTCTCCCAAGAATAAAAACCACTACCTGAATCAAAGTAACCAACAGCTAATTTATAGGCGCCTCTCCATTCCTAACCAATGGGCTTGATGTCACCAGACAATACAAAGGTGACATCAATCCCACAAATATGAACGCCATTTGCCACCGCTGCAGGGCAAGTAGGAAGAGCCGGGCAAAGTGCCAGAATCGGTGCATCTAATAAATGTGCCTTTTCTGGGCACCTGTGGGCTGCTAATATTAGACTGGGGGGTCAATATTCATGGCGCCTTACCAGCCTGAGAATACCAGCCCCCAGCTGTCTGCTTTAGCAAGGCTGGTTGTTAAAAAAGGTCGTTTTTTTTTAAATTATTTATTTAAATAAGTAAAAAAACAGAGTGGGGATCCCTCTATTCTTGATAACCAGCCTTGCAAATGCTGACAGCTGAGGTTTACAGCCCACAGCTGTCAGTTTTGCAGTTTTTTTATTCATTTATAGCGTGGGCGGTGGCTGATGAATACTCCTATCAGCTGGCACCTGCTCTAGCTGTCATTAGTTGCAGCAGGTGTAGGCTAATGGGCCCATCAGCCGCCACCTGCTCTCGCTGTTATCACTTGAATATAATCACTGAGCCACCACACTGTCCAGTATAGACCATGTTGCATTTTTTTGTACAGAAATTCTACTGTGATTAACTGTCCAAGCAAAATGGATGTGAAAGCCTCATCCACTGTGCATCTGACACACCCACCAGGGCCGTGGGGTACCCGGAATCGGACCAGACAGTTCTATAGGGGAGGTCATGGGACCGTGATCCGTTTCCATGGCCCTGGCTGTGTCATAAAATAGAGGATAATTATGTGGTGTTTAATCATAACGCCACTCGTGGTGTTCAGCAATGGGTGGCCGACACTGCGGTTTTGGTCCACTGGGGCTGATGGTGATGCAGCAAAGATGACTCAGCTCCCCACGGGTAGAGCGGGGTCCCAGGACAAATATATTTGATTGTTCAGATGGTGGTGAATGTTGGGGTGCAGAGAATAAGTGAAGGATACAGAGAGGTGTAGTTTTCTTTGCCTTTTACTTGAAAGTAGATGCAATCTGGGGTACCAATTACAGATGACGGATTGAGTCCAGCTTGCCTGGAGGCATTCAGGGTATTCACTCTGCCAGGTGGAGTTGGAGACCTTCCTTCTGCACTCTCTTTTCGGGTCCCTGCTGCTTGTAGATAAGCTGCGACCCTCTCCTGCGTGATGGTTTTCAAACCTGTATGGCAGAGAGCGTGAGCCTATATCACGGGCACTGTCCTTTTCACTGCCAGCCCCAGGCTCTTGGTCTGCTGCCATGCCTTCAAGTGTTCGATGTGGCCAGGGAACTTGCAGTACCCTGCCCTCCAGATTCGACTGTCAGGGCGTACAGCACCTGCCCAGCCAAGGACTCTGGCGTCCATTTTTGCCAGCGCTCCGCTCTGGGGTCAGCTATACGCAATTTTAGTTCCCCAGAGCCCTTGTCTCTGCACCTGTCCCTTCCCTCTCCACAGACCAGCTGCCAACTCTCCTCTCTCACTGATCTCCAGCTGGCTCCCGTTTCCATGACAACTCTCCTGTTTACTCTCTCAGCTGACTTCTTTCTGACTCACTAAAACCACCTGCTGGCCAGAATTTATAAGGAAGCTCCCCTTTCTGGCCTAGAGCAGTAATTGACATATACACTGTGTTAGGGTACTGTTACACCTAGCGATGCACCAGCGATCCCGACCAGCGATATGACGCGGTCAGGATCGCTGGTGCATCGCTAGGTGGTCGCTAGTGAGCTGCCACACAGGCAGATCTCACCAGCGACATCGCAGGGGTCGGGGATCGCTACTTACCTGTCAGACGAGGCGATCCTGCCGTCCTCCCGCCCGCGTCCAGGAGCTTCTCGCGCGATCAGCGATAACCAGCGGGGGAGCCGGTCGGAGGTAAGTATCAGACATAGCGATATCGCTAGCAATATAGCTGCAACGTCACAAAATCGGTGACTTTACAGCGATATTGCTAGCGATATCGCAGTGTGTAACGGGGGCTTTACCTGGCATGGGGACCCCCCCGCCTCAAGGCATGACATCACTTTTAGAGGGAGGCAATGTCACCGTGGCAACTGGACTCTGGGGTGCCACACATCTAAAGACGTTGCTGAACTGTACAGTTTTGGTGCTTTTTTTCTCTAGAGGCTTCTATGTGGAGCCTAAAATAATGCATGTTAAAACCTTTGTTGCATTTTTAAGCACAGAAATAAAGCTAAAGCTTTTCTGTACTGTGAAAAATATATTAAAAATGCAGCTTCACACCTACACCAAAAATGCAACAAATAAGGGAAAAGGAATAAAAATTATAGTAAAAATGCAGTAATCACTGCACCCTTTGACATCTCCTGCCAGGGTACAAAGAAATGGTAAATGGGTGTGACTATGGGCATGGTCAAAATTTGCCATGGTACACATTGTGTGCTTGCATGATATGTCGCTCTGTAAAAATTTGGCATATGTGTATCTTAGCAATATTCTTTATTTAGCGCCATTCTTACGGATCTGACATCGAATGAGATTATATACGTGTACATGACTAAATAATATGTGTATAACCTTCATATCTGATGTTAGAAGCAGACGAAAAAATCTCCATAGAGACACACACATAACATATATGATGTGATATATATCTAAAACTAATAAAGGTGAGGGGTGCTTCTTTAGCGATATTGCCTGTGGATGTCTACTCACATTTCTCAAGGCAGCCTGGCAAAAGAGATAGCAAAATAACTAAACTAAAATGGGACAGAGGGGATGTTGTTAATAAAGAGTAGGATCAAAGATAATCCTATTTTTCATTGCTTCGCCATATGATTCTGAAGAGGTAACAATAGATAAGGCTCTGAAAGGAAATGGTTACTTGTGCCCAAACAAATGTTGGGCTAATGAGCATCTTCAATGGCACAAGAGCCGTTCAGAGCTCCGTGTACAGGAAGATATTGTGACAAACAAAATTTTTGCCTCTCCCAGCATGTTAATCTTGTCTGGCCTGAATTATCTGCTTATTTTATTCAATAAATTAACTGATGCCATGCCATGTGTATTGTGCATAGTTAGACATTTCACTGGATTTACTGAACCATCGACATCATAAATAAGAACAGCGCACAAAGCGTCCTTACCATGTCCCTTGTACCCCCTTGATAATGCTAAGTTTATAGTGATTAAACACTTATTAACACTCTGGAGTAGACTTATTAATGTATTGCAGAATATACAGTATTTCTATAGCAAATAAAAGTATTCAGATATACAATATACAGGCTAGGTGTTGTCATAAGTAGCAGAAGATTTTTTTAAATGTTTATCAAAATTAGTATCTAGTTACTAATGAAAGTAATTAAGGCGTCTCTATCTGAATGTTGGCCACGTTAATATAAACACCCTGGTACTCACCGCCCATGCTTACACTGTTCCAGCGGTGTCGGCACTCGCATTCCCGGAGCTCACGTGAGGTTGTTACGTCACACGAGCCTTGCAACCAATCAACTCCGGCTTCACTGGCTTCACCCGCATTCGGACATATCAAAAATCAATAGGAATTCAGGGTTGCAGCTGTCCCATCTGTATACTCTTTTGCTCCCTCTTTTGCCCAGGAGTTGTGGTATGATCAGACTATGTCACTGTATGGTCAGACACAGCCATTACACAATGCACAGGAGGGACACATTTATAAGATAATCTCAGCACAGGAACATTTTTAATTAACACATCCAATTGTGGAATGTTGTGAGTTCATTTTCCCCTTCGCCGTTGAGGTCTGATGGACTCCCTCTTCTGGTGAAAGAAGGTAGTGAGGCTGATTACCAAGCACCTGGGTATGATGATGATGACTGGGTGACGGGAGTTGCTGACTGGATATAAGGCAGCCGACGCCCTTCTGCCTTGCTGGTGATCTCTCTGAGGGATTCTAGGAGACCAGTCTGATTCCTGCTCCTCAAAAGCTAAGTTTTCTGCACTGCTTTTTGCATTTGTGTTTTGTTTTGTTTTGCCTTGTTTTCGGAATTTCTGCCATTCCCTGCTGGGGTGAGTTGAATTCCTTTTTGCTCTGTCTTCAGAAAATACCTGAGTGCTGATATAGTCTTTTTGAGCCTAGCGTATTCAGGGCCTTTTTCCCTATCAGCCTGTTGGCCCTTGTTTTGATAGGGTTTTTGGCGGATTGCAGACAGCAGCTTTCCTATCCTGTCCTATTTAGCTAGCTTGGGCCCCATCATTTGCTCAGCCTATCTTTCTATCTGTGTGAGTGTTTTTTCATCTTGCTTCACCGTCATTATATGTTGGGGGCTGCCTATTGCTTTGGGGTCTGCTCTGGGGCAGTTTAGATTTCCCTTTCTGTCTTTAGGCTATGTAGTTCTCCGGCTGTGATCGAGGGGTCTGGGGCACCGTAGGAACCCCCCACGGCTACTGCTAGTTGTTGTTGATAGGTTCAGGGGTCTGCAATCCGATAGCTGCCAACTTCTCTGGTTTTCTGGACTTAGCTAGTATTTCTGTTTTTGCCTCCTACGGTGACTTTTTCATAACAGTGGAAGTTACTATTATTCCAAGATCTATTGATTAAAATTATCTTTTGTTTGAGGGAAAATCATTATCAGTGATACTATGCTGGAGGACCTATAGGGACTCTTATTAAGGAAACAGGAAATTACATCAATTTTGTGTGAACTACTCCACCCTCTGTCATAAGCTGCCAGGTCCTTAAAAATCCCCTCAAGGAGGGAAAGAAAGTTAAAGCAATCAAGTGTTGCATGGTCCAACAGGAAAAACAGTCCCAAATATTTCAAGGCTCTGTGATGCCCCTTGAAAAGGAAATTACTAATGAGCTGAATCCCATAAGTTGCTGTTAAGGTCATATTGAAGGCTTCTGATCTAAAGTAGTTGATTTTGAAACAATATAAGTTGCTAAAGTTTTCAAACTCCCGTACTATGGAAGGGGATTAGATACCTGGGTGCAGCACAGTCAATTGGAAGTCTTGGGTGCAAATTGCAGCCATACATTTCCTGATATTCTGATATTCGCTCCCACTTGCGATTAAACAGGATAAATGAAATCCGATTAAAAATGGGATTGCATTTGTTACAATTTAATCCTATGCTTGCATTCTCAATTGCGTTTTTTTTTCCTGTTCCGATCGGACAGGAAAAATATCTCAGCATGCTGCGACTGCATGCTGAATTCAGATCGCACGCACCCATTAGTAATGGGTGATGGGAAGCATCGCATTGCACTCAGATATAACCCCAGTGGAGTGCGATTCCCGCCAACGCCAGAAGCAGAGGAGATGGAGAAATTACTTTCTCCGTCTACTCTGTACCTATGCTGTAATTGTCTCATGTGAGAGAGGATTGGAGCACAGAGGAATGACACTCGGCTCATGCTCGCATCAGATGTGATTCGATAGTTGGATCCCATCCTTATGCGGAAGTTAAAAGCTGCTTTACAATGACATACAGCAAGGGACAAAGAGGACACCCGTGACATGCGCCATTATAATTTGGGATTGAGGGAAGACCATAATCCCTTGCTCATGCTCTGTGGCCATCGATTTTATTTTAGAAAGAATTATTAGTCCTACATGTTTTATCTGATATATTGTGAAATATACATAAATCAAATCTAATTACTAGAATATACGGTAAATGTAACTGTTTTATAGTCTTCAATGCCCTGTCATTGCTGGACAAACAGAGACTATGGCTGGAATAAAGCAGAAATCATTGGTCCAGCAATGAAATATAGTCAACAAATGCATATATTACATTTAATTGCTTTTTTATTTGCTAAAACTTCACTTTATTTTTGGCCTATATCTCTGTCTCCACAAAATACTATAGCTGGTTTGGTGCCATGCTGCAGTCTGAAGGAATATGCTGCCTTCTACTTCTCCCCTCCTCTGCTGCATATTATGAAGATGTCTTCTCAAACTCTTGGCATATTTTCACTGTAAATTAGCTGTTCTTGGCAGAGGCGGACAGACTGCACTTAAGACATACTTTATTTGTACGCATCTACATTCATCTGAAAAATCAAATTAGGTCTTGGGAACCTATATGACCTGCATATGTCAACTCCGCAGCTTGCATATGCTACATTAAAGACTTTTTATTTTACTTAGTTCAAATAAAACAGTATTAGCTGTCTCCCCACTAATATTTCATTTCAAAATACAGATAGTAGTGATAAAGTCACATACTGTATAGGACTTTGTATGTGAGATTTAGTTTTTACGCAATACTACATAAAGAGAATTGTTGTTGCAAGGGATCCCTTCCCTTTACTAGATGTGCTGCATATTTGCTGCAGCTGAAATTCTACAGCATATTGTAGCAAAACCATGTAGGACTGCATTAAATCCTAGAACTGCATGCCTTAATTAAGGTATATGCACCTGACTTGCTTTAACTAAGAACCAGAGCCTGTATTCACTAGGTGTGTCAGTCTGCTGAACGAAGCAGGGTTGAGTGTGCTACTGATGAGTGTTCAGCCAAAATGTGAGAGTCTCTCTCTCAGTGGACACTGCATGGATCTGAGCTTTGGGTGTGTTGGAGGTGCAAAATAGTGTATGAAATGTAATGCTGGTGGGTGTGGACCCACTGCGCCATGGGCAGGGCTTGCCCTGGAGGTGTGTGACCAAGTGCATACCGGGTCTTCACTAGGGCCACTCATGGTGAAGATAAGCTGGGCAATCGGTAGACACCAGGTACCACTCCAGAGCAGTCCCTGGGACTGCAGCAGCTAACTGGAGGGACAGAGGCGTGGGTATGAAGTACAGGAGGACGAGACAGAAACATAGTCAGACGGTCCAGGGTCAGGGCAGTTAGCATGGGTTCACAATACAAAGCTGGGATGGAGAAGTGAAACTGAGCAGGTAAGCAAGTGGGGTCGATAACTGGAGACTGAATACAGAGAAATGCATATTTAGGTGCTAGCAGGCATGAAACCAAAGTTGGGACAAATGGTGGTGGGAGTAGCTGCCTAATATTGGCCTTGCTGGCATGGGATAAGTCAGGGAATCTAATCTCTGCATGACACAGAAGGATTAAATTCCTGCAGAAACCGGCACCCCCCCCTAAATCTAAATGGAAATGATATGCAGATGCAGCAGGGCAGAGGAGTGTTGCAAGAGGCAAACTTAGCAGGACGGCTGACACGAGGAGAAGCCACGTGGTGACTACGGTGATTAGGACGGCACTGAGGAGGCATGCAAGTTACTGCCATCACATGGAGGCTATAGCCTGTTAAATGTGAACTGTGCCCGGAGTTGAATACTTCTTTTTGGGGCTGAAGGCTGCTGGAGCTCGGGCTGAAGGGGATACCAAGACTAGCAGGATTGTGCCTCATTTTGCTTCTGGAGAAAGGACTGTAATCTGTTCGGCAGAGCCCACACTGATATACATGTGCTAAATGAACTGTTTATTTGCTTTTTTTGGTTTTCAATCCTTTGTAGCTTTTATAAAAGCAATAAAACTGCACCTGTTTGGACCAAACCACACTGCCTGTGTGGATGCTACTTAATGCCTACCTGAGAGTGTGTTGAGTTTCTACAATAACTGCAGTGGAAAAGGCTGCAATAAAATTTGCAGGTTTAGCTGCAGTGATACCACAGACCTCACCCTTTGCATTGTAAAAGGTTAAGTCCACAGTAAATATTCAATTTATACTGCAGATATTTATGCAGCCTGTGAATGAGATTTCATAAAATAACATCTGCATTGCTGTTATTGTCATATACAGCAGATTTTATCAGCCATCACTTAATTGGGCTCCTAAAACGCATACTGTATATTACTGTACGGTGTCTGGTGTAAAGAGCACTAGCATGCAAATCATGAGATTAGATTATCAACAGACACTGAGCTATTGAATATTGGTGAGATTCCAGCTCTGAAAAGGGCAGAATTGTTAACGCAGCACAGAAATATGATACAGACTGTAACTTTGGACCACTAAAAGATAATCAATAATTTGTATAGTTACTCATTTGCATTGTTTTTAAATAAATAGCACAAAGTCTCACGAAAAAACACATCAACGTGCAGAATGAGGATCTGAATCGAATTTTTTGTTATCTAAATCCTAGACCTAGACATTGAGACAGTGATAGGAGCCAAAGAGAAGATGCAAATAAGCAGAACAGGATATTGCGCATGAGATAAAGCAACGCCAACTGCTGCACGTCATGAAAAAGGGAGAATGTAAAAATGCAGAATCCATTCGCAAATGATGCAATATGTGAAAACAAACATTAATCATTGGGAGGTTTTCAACACCTTATAAAGTAAAACTTTATTATTTCAATGACAATTTACTAGCAGGGTAACTGTTACACTGTGTTACTCTGACAGCCGCTGTTCATTCAAATAATTGAAAAAATAGATAAGAATCTATGCAGTATGACTCATAAGTAATCAATTAATTTTATGAACATTTTTATATGCTGGCAACAATTATCCCTGCTTAGATAATTGACTATATTTTCATTAAAAGAGATTATTCATACCAGGATGGGGATGAGGGGGCCATGTATACCAGGATGGGAATGAGGAGCCATGCATATCAGCATAGGGATGAGGGGGCCGTGCATACCAGGGTGGAGATGAGGGGGCCATGCATACCAGGATGGTGATGAGGGGGCCATGCATACCAGGATAGGGATGAGGAAGTCATGCATACCAGGATGGTGATGAGGGGGCCATGCATACCAGGATGGGGATGAGGAGAACATGTATACCAGGCTAGGAATATTAGTACAGAATCGACCATATTGTTTGCTTCAATTTGTTTTCTAATTTTCTCCTCTAAAACCTAGGTGAGTCTTATAGTACGGTGCGTCTTATAGTTAAAAAAAATATGATAGCTATTGGAGCTTTTCAGTTCTTAGACCTTAGTATTTCACCTGGTGGTGAAGGTCTGGATCTGTGTAAGATCACTTTTGTGATCTGACCCTATCTACTCCTACCTCTACTCCTTTTACCCTGTGTTTCTTTCTATCATGTCCCCATTGGGATTTATACTGACACTAAGCTGTTATGATGTTTCTTATAGTTATTGTTATATTATTTTTTGTTATACTATTTTAATAAAAATGTTTTTATTTTTTTATTTTTCAGTTCATCTTAGGAGCCATCACCACAGGGGGTCTCACATGCAATCCCAGGTGATAGGATGCTGGAATATGCTTCATTCTTTGAGCTAAAAGCAAATGTTTAAGGGGAGGAAGTTGTTGGAGTGACGTTGAAGAGAGAAGATCGAGGATGACGTCCTGGAGGACATGGATAGATGGCCTATGGAGTTTGGAGATCGGTTGCCAGCTGGGCTAAACACACATGCTAATAATGTTGAAGAATCTGTCATCTGGATTTCAGGAACTTTGTTAACTGAAACTGCTGCTGCTGAATACATGGGCTTTGATTTTGTCACCTGTCATTTGGAGGAGCGTGGACTGTGCCTACAGACTATACTGGTGGGAGATACGAAATCTGTGGGCCAACCAAAAGTTGGGAGACAGCGAGTATCGCCTGGTACGGGGGCAGTGGGATTACCAGCCCCGGGGAGGGGATCGTGTGGACTGGGTACATTGCATTTGGCCATATACCTGGAGTTATTGTAAAACCATGGTTGTAAGGGTGGTTTCACATTAGCGCTTTTTAAGCGCACGCACGGCCGGGGGTAGCTCCGCCCCCGAGCCGGCTCTCTGCCCGGCGTGCCCGCCCCTTGCTTGTAGCGCCGCCTCCTAGCGCACAGCGGCGCCTGCGATCGGCGCACCCTATCTTTAGCATAGGGTGCGCAGATCGTGCGCAGGCCGTGCGCTAGTTGCGCTTTGACCTGCGCTGCGCACTTTTGACGGTGCGCCGTGCGCGCCAAAATCCGAAAAGTTTGATTTTGGCGTGCACAGCGCACCGTCAAAAGTGCGCAGCACAGGTCAAAGCGCAACTAGCGCACGGCCTGCGCACGATCTGCGCACCCTATGCTAAAGATAGGGTGCGCCGATCGCAGGCACCGCTGTGCGCTAGGAGGCGGCGCTACAAGCAAGGGGCGGGCACGCCGGGCAGAGAGCCGGCTCGGGGGTGGAGCTACCCCCGGCCGTGCGTGCGCTTAAAAAGCGCTAATGTGAAACCACCCTAAGGAATAAAAAATAGTTGCATCGTTAACTTGCCCAGATGATTATTACAACCCACAACCTCAGATCTTCACACCATCCTGTCTCTCCTTTCTGGTTAGTGTCAATGCTCATTTAAGGTCTGATATTATTGATATCTATGGTATTTGCATAGTACATATTATTATCAACTCTGCATTAGGGCTCTGTTTAATAATATACTGTTTGTCACTGTTGGTCTATCTACACTTTGTCCCTTGTTTTACCCCCCCCCTTTATTTTTTATTCCAATACTTTATCCTTCTCTCTTTCTCTTTTATTTTTCCCCTTTATTATAGTTTTTGCTTTCATTTTGGTTTGTCATTTTTTTAATTAATTTTAATTTTTTTATTTTTATGTTTTTCTTTTCTTCCAATTTTTCTTGTTTTTTATTTTTACGTTTATTTTTTTCTGTTTAGATGGCTACTACATTTCTATTTTGTATGAATTTTCTCTTGGTCTGTGGTTTTATACATGTATTATCAGTTAAATAGATGTATATGTACTGTATATATACAGTATATATATTTCCTTTAAGAAGGGGCAATCATCACCCCAAAACACGGTGTCTGCAAATTCAGATTCGGGTTTGGCTTTTACCCTAAGGGTACCGTTACACTTAGCGATGCACCAGCCATCCCGACAACGATATGGATCGCTGGTGCATCGCTAAGTGGTCGCTAGTGAGCTGCCACACAGGCAGATCTCACCAGCGACATAGCAGGGGTTGGGGGTCGTTACTTACCTGTCAGATGAGGCGATCCTGACGTCTTTCCGCCCGCGTCCACTCACCGCTCGTTGGCGCCACAGGAAGCCCAGCAGGAAGCGCCAACGAGAAAGGATCCAGGATGTTCTCGCGCGACCAGCGATGAGCAGCGGGGGAGCCGGTTGGAGGTAAGTATCACACATAGTGATATCGCTAGCAATATCGCTGCTACGTCACAAAATCGGTGACGTTACAGCGATATTGCTAGCGATATCGCTATGTGTAACGGGGGCTTTACTTATATTGCAAGGCTCGTTGAATGGTTGGTATTGACTTTTAGTATCGCTACTTCCAATAGGTGACACCAGAATTCAAGTCCTCTTCCTATCTGAAGAGACAATTTGCATGTTTAGAGGAGCATGCATGGCTTTTAAGTCTCCTCACTTTGACATGTCAGGCTTGATATGTCAGTCTCCACACGAAGAAAGTTTACCAATTGGAACCCACTGTAACTGAAATACTATGCACAGTAGGAATGACATTTTCTTTGATTTGCCCAAACTGGTTATTAAAATGACAGCCGATCTGATGAATCAGCTGAACGCAGAATGGTCAATTCACTCCCTTTTTCCTGGATACAATTGTATTTGCGACTTTGTGTCTTTAAGACTATTGAATATAACTGTATGCTGATGCTGCAGGAGTTGAGGAGCAATAATCAGTTCCCTTCCCACGACATGCAGTGTCTTGACGTGGTCACTTCATCATGCTGTTGGCATTGTACTGCAGCGCAGAGGTGGCAAGGATGGCAGAGAAGGAATAGCTCCATATTATAGCTGAAAGTTAAAGTGTCTTTTACTGTTGACTGGAATAATACAGTTTGCAGAGATAAGAACAGTGTGTTCAGTGTGATGAAGGAGTTCAGTATACCAAAAAGCAAGAAAGAGTGTCATGGTGGTAATGGGGTGAAGGGGACAGCATAGAGTGGGCTCAGCATGTGGGGGACAGTGTACTGGGGTAAGTATGGAGAGGAGGATTCAGTAGGAAGAGGTGACTGAGTGACGAGAAGCAGAGTGAGCTGATATTTTTAGCTCAGCAATGCTAAAAGACTAGACAGTGCAAACATAAAGGAAAGGATACATAGACATGGCCGCCCACAGCACAAGAATCAATACATAGAAAGGTGGTTGGACATCAAGGCTTAACAACCAAGAAAGCCTGGCTTGATATAAGGAATGTTTGGAATCAGAAAACACCTATTATCTCAAAGTCTGCATGCAAGGCTATGTGCACACGTTGAGTAACTGGATGCAGAAATTTCTGGCCGTAAAAATGCAGCTGCAAAAATGCATGTTTTGATGCATTTTGACTGATTTGAGTGGTCAATGGTGAAAACGCACAGAGAATTGATGCTGCAGATTATTATCTGCACCAAATCTGCAAGTCACAAATAAGCAACGTGTGCATGACACTTCAGGTTTCTCATTCACTTTGCTGGTATCAGGATTGCTTCAGGTATGGCTAGCACATCTGTATGGCAGAAACACATTAAAAAAAACAAAATCGGCAACGTGGGCACACACCCTCTTACATCATGAGAGTAAATTGAAGATTTTAGAACAAAACTGCGTTTCACCGGCTCAACATTTTCTGAATTGTTACTCTCAATTTAAAGGGATTGTCTGGTTTAATAAAAAAAATAGTTTGAATCTGCCTTGAAATAGTCAAAACTGACCTACCGATCCCTAAAATGTCACCACTGCTGTCTTTACAGACATTTTTACTTAATCTGTCCATTTTCACAGTTCAAAGAGAATTAGACTGATAAGTGTCATGGTCTGGTCTGGCCTGTTACTTCATGAAGAATTAGGTCATGTTCACATAACATTAATTTGGTAGGCATTTTTCTAAGTCAAAACCAGGAGTAAGTCAAAAATATAGAAGTGGTGCTCATGTTTCTATGCTTTTATTCTGATTGTTTCACTCCTAATTTTGGCTGGCAAATACTGATGTAAAATATGTAGAATACTGACCAAATATTCTGATGTGTGAACATGGCTTTAAGGAGATATGGTGTCAAGAGTTGCTTCCAAGTATTGAGTTTCCATTTGATTTATTTTCATAGAAACACTCAATATGACGTCCAAAGAGGTATCAATGCAGGTGAAGAAAGCCATGATAAAGGTCTGTTTCCATGGACTGATTGACTTCACAATATGACTGCTGATTGGTAAACTTTTACCAATCGGCAATTGTTTAACTGCCTATTTACATAGATAGACCAAAGTAAACAATGTGCACTAGGCTACCAAGTTCTTAGCAGTGCACGTATTGTTTATATGGGACAATGCACCACTGAAAACGATGATCTTTTTATGCTGCACGAAAGATCATTTCACCAATGAACGAGTGCTTTGCTGGTGATCAATGATCAGCATGTTTTCAAACATTAGTTGGAAAATATCACTCTAAAATGAACGAATCTTAGGATATACCCCCCACATATGAAAAATAAAGCTCCTTTCTTCATCATTTTTCCAGCAGAAATCTGATTAGAAATGGTCTGATATATGAATAGCTGAAGTAGTAAGATGCCAGGGAAGTATTTTTTTTCCATTTTGCATTCTCCCAGAGTTTTTCTAAGGCCATTTGTTATTGACAACTTTTAGGCAATTGCATGGCATGTGGCCATTTTCTGGGAAGAAAGGCCCAATTGTGGTGCCCCGGAGGCTCAGTCGCCACAGAGGTACTGCACCTTCTCCTAAGGTGTGGTGCCCAACCATCCAGGTAAGTTGGAGGCTCCTGACCACGCTCCAACACTCGCACCCCACACAATAGAGTAGTTCAGCAAAACCACATTGCGGCTCCTTGCTTAGAGAGAAGCAGAGCACCTTTGGCGGTTCCCTGCTTGGAACACTAAGCGTGCTGGGAGGTGGGTGGAGTTGAGAATACACATAAAAGAGTGGGAGGTTTTAGGATTAAAGGTCAGTCGGATGGAGAGTCTGAGAGAGGAAGCCACTCGGAGAGGAGTGGGGATCCCTGGAAGAGGGATGGAGGAAGGAGTGCTGCAGCTGCCTCAGTGATCTGAGCCAGCTGGCACAGGAAAGGAAAGGAGAAAGACATTGAACCGAAGCCTGAGCTTCCATAGGAGGGAAAGACAAGTACAGAACGTAGGAGTGAAAGGGAACACAGAGGATGTGGGTTGGAGGAAGAACCCTGCCTAGAAGTTCTAAGCGCAAGGCCGGGGCCCAGTCCCCGAGGTTGTATGGACACTAATGGTTCTGCAGCAGACACCGGTGGAGTAGTGGGCTGTAAATACACTACTCCCATCTAAGGCTTGGGGGCACAACAGCAATTTGGATAGAGAGCCGGGACTCAGGAGTAGAGAGTCCCCGAAGCAGGCTACAGCTGTCTGCCGTACAAGTAGAGTTCTTGGGAACATCTGTCAGGAGGAACTCCAGTGTAACTCAGTACTAGGAGATCTTCACACTTTAAGGCGCTATAGAGGAGACGTTCAGAAAAGGCACATAAGTTGGCGGAGTGTTCGACACGGCACAGAAGCGGGCACTACAGACTGTGAGTAAAGCTTTGGAACTACATGCCCTGGTGTCCTCCATTCCTTCCTGCGTCCATCCGCCTCGCACTGCTACATCCCCTCCGCCAAGCACTACACCATCTAAGTGTCTCTTCACCTATCCTGCCCTGGGACAACAGCCCTGCCTGTGAAGGGCTATAACATCACTGCTGCACCACACCATCTGTCCCAGAGGATCTGCCTGCAGCGTCGGCTTAACACCTCCCTTGCCGAACACCACACCACAAACTATTCCATTCACTACATCCCACCATTCACATATTCCTATTACTTGGGCGCCCAGGGCCATGGTCCAGGTCACCGCTGCTGTGACACATCCCACTGATACTGGTCGAGTACCCCACAGCCCTGGGAGGGCGACCCACTGTTCCATTGTAGTTATTATTTTTCCATGTGAGATGGTTTTGAAAAGGGAAGAGGATGATGTGCTGCCTTATATAAAATGGAAATCCTTTTAAGAGATGGAAGGTTTATTGTTTTGTTTTTTTATTTATGGGATGAAATCTTTGGAGACTAGAAGTGATGGAGACATCTCATTAGTGAGAATTTGTAAAAGTCTCTATTTGATAAGACAGTATGTCACAGTTAAGGGGGCTTTACACATAGCGATATCGCTAGCAATATCACTAAAGCGTCAAGTGAAGAAAAAATAATGATATTAGTGCAAAAACAAAAAGGGGGATACAAAAGTGAGACAAAAAGTGTATATACATGTATGATAATATTGGTTGATGCAGCAATTATCAACCATTAATAGTTACTACTAGCTATATTGAAATTTTGATCGCATCTTTATCCCATCTTCCCATTATAATATTAGGATTAATGTCGTGAGTAATATTTATTAAAATTATTGATAACAGTGTGTAATCAAAAACACATGTATAGCACATTCCTCCACTATCTCCAAACATTATGCATATTTTCAAAATCTGAATATACAGTGGGTACGGAAAGTATTCAGACCCCTTTAACCCCTTTACCCTCAAGGGTGGTTTGCACGTTAATGACCAGGCCAATTTTTACAATTCTGACCACTGTCCCTTTATGAGGTAATAACTCTGGAACGCTTCAACGGATCTTGGCGATTCAGAGATTGTTTTTTCGCTACATATTGTACATCACATTAGTGGTAAAATTTCTTCGATATACACTACCGTTCAAAAGTTTGGGGTCACCTAGACAATTTTGTGTTTTCCATGAAAACTCATACTTATGAATTTAAAATCTAGTCCAGACATTGACAAGGTTCGAAAAAAAAAGATTTTTATTTGAAATAATAATTTTCTCCTTCAAACTTTGCATTCATGAAAGAATGCTCCCTTTGGAGCAATTATAGCATTGCAGAACTTTGGCATTCTAGCAGTTAATTTGCTGAGGTAATCTGGAGAAATTTCACCCCATGCTTCCAGAAGCCCTTCCCACAAATTGGCTTGGCTTGATGGGCACTTTTTGCGTACCATACGGTCAAGCTGCTCCCACAACAGCTCAATGGGGTTGAGATCTGGTGACTGCGCTGGCCACTCCATTACAGATAAAATACCAGCTGCTGCTTCTTCCCTAAATAGTTCTTGCATAATTTGGAGGTGTGCTTTGGGTCATTGTAATGTTGTAGGATGAAATTGGCTCCAATCAAGTGCTGTCCACAGGGCATGGCATGGCGTTGCAAAATGGAGTGATAGCCTTCCTTATTAAAAATCCCTTAACCTTTTACAAATCTCACACTTTACCAGCACCAAAGCAACCCCAGACCATCACATTACCTCCACCATGCTTGACAGATGGCATCATGCACTCTTCCATCATAATTTCAGGTGTTCTGCACCTCACAAATGTTCTTCTGTGTGATCCAAACACCTCAAACTTGGATTCGTCTGTCCATACCACTTTTTTCCAGTCTTCCTCTGCCCAATGTCTGTGTTCTTTTGCCCATATTAATCTTTTCCTTTTATTAGCCAGTCTCAGATATGGCTTTTTCTTTGTCACTCTGCCCTGAAGGCCGGCATCCCGGAGTCGCCTCTTCACTGTAGACATTGACACTGCCGTTTTGCGTGTACTGTTTAATGAAGCTGCCAGTTGAGGACCTGTGAGGCATCAATTTCTCAAACTACAGACTCTAATGTACTTGTCTTGTTGTTCAGATGTGCAGTGGGGCCTCCCACTTCTCTTTCTACTCTGGTTAGAGCCTGTTTGTGCACTCCTATGCAGGGAGTAGTACTACTCACCGCTGTAGGAAATCTTCAGTTTCTTGGCAATTTCTCGCATGGACTAGCCTTCATTTCTATGAGCAAGAATAGACTGTTGAGTTTCACATGAAAGTTCTTTTTTTCTGGCCATTTGGAGAGTTTAATGGAACCAACAAATGTAATGCTCCAGATTCTCAACTAGCTCAAAGGAAGGTCAGGTTTATAGCTGCTCTAATCAGCCAAACTGTTTTCAGCTGTGCTAACATACTTGCACAAGGGGTTTCAAGGGTATTCTAACCATCCATTAGCCTTCTTACACAGTTAGCAAACACAAAGTACCATAAGAACACGGGAGTGATGACTGTTGGAAATGGGCCTCTATACACCTAGGAAATATTGCATTACAAACCAGATGCAAGTTTTCGCCGACGCCATTTTGGATCCCAACGTCGTCCTCGCCGGCGACATGTTCTTGCGGCGACGCCATCTTGACTATCGCGGGATTTCGCCGATCCAAAATGGCGTCGCCACAAGAACATGTCGCCGGCGTGGAGGACGTCTGGATCCAGGATGGCGCTGGCGGAAGAAGATGTCGGGGATCGTGGATCAGCGGCGATGACGGCGTGAGTATGAGAGACGGAGTGAGAGAAAGGGTCATATGTGGAGTGAAAGAGCGAGTGGACGTGAGTGGAGATGGTGAAAGGTGAGTGGAGTGTGTGTGTTGAGGGTTAACATGGAAAGAGGTGTGCGGTGACGTCACCGGTTACAACTGGACGGAAGTTGTTACAACCGGAAGTTGCTTAGGGCATTTATTATTATAGATAGGTTTCAGCAATACTACTGAGTTCTATGCATTTGAGCAACATGTTGGTAGGGAGCAGGGTTGCCAATCGTCAAGAAATTCCTGGACAATACATAAAAATGGCACATTTTTTTAAAACCCCTGTCCATAAAAAATTGATGTGTCTGTCAAGCTGCAGAAAATTGTTTGGATTATCATGAATGTAGTTAGCACCATTATACAGATAGCAGTGAATGCAGTTAATGTTTTCATATCTGAATTTTGGGCAGTGACCATAAATTATTTAAAATCCTATGAGAGGGGGCCAGGACCAAATATTGCACTGTAGCCCATGGAACTCTAGTAATGATTCTGAATCATTCCTCCTGTAATCATACATTTATCACCTAGATTACAAGTGTAATCCATTTATCAGTTCATCGATTTTCTTGATCCTTGTTGCATATTATATAAATAACAGGCTCTTATTAAAAGGCCAGTCCATTAACAAAATGCACAGACACACTGCATAGCCCTTCACATCCATTCACAGGTATCCTTATGTCTATGTACTGGATGCAAAATTATCATATCTGTAGTCTGTTGATACCACTGACTACTCAATTCTCGCTGTCTAAAAGTTTTATATGTTCCAGAACATGTCTTTTGTACCTCTCAGTTCTACACACGTAAGTGACAAACACATGGATGCATGTAGCTATAAACATGTCACTGGTAAAGATATAAGGGTCCTTGTAACCCTTTGTAGCATGTTCACTGTAAACAGCTTGACATTTAATTTTCCCCTATGTCTTTTATTACAACTGAGATTCAAAGCTTATACATGATTGTTTTATGATGGTAAGGTTTAGTAATCTTTGTCATCCTGTCCTTATATTATTTCCAGCACATTTACAGGAATGGTAATAGACAGCTTGCCTCAAATATCAGAATGACTCAGCTGTCACAGCACTCTGTATATCCATCAGCCAGCCCAGGATCAATACAAGGCTCAGCAAATAATTTACTGAAAATTATGGAGGTTGAGAACAGCATTCGCACTGGCTATAAATGCTACATGCGACAGGAAAAATGGTTTGTAAATCAGCTCACAGGCACAGCCCTTCTACCAGAGTAAGGTGTGCATTTTTTGTACATACATTTTAAAACAAAATAGCATGATTTTTATCTGCAATGCAGAATAAGTTACATTTATAATGTTACTAGAGATGATGAAATCTTTTGAAATATGAATTTGCCAGATTCTAAGATTTTTTTTTTCCCAAAAGTTTGATTTGCAGCAAATTGATTTCTCGTGAATTGCAATACCGCATAGCCTCCAAATGCCCGAAAAAGATGAGTGTAGCATTCTGAGATCTCCAAGGACTGTATTCAACCCCTTTCAAGCTGTTTAACACTAGCATAGCCTTAGTAATGTAAAAATGAATGGTAAACTGGTAGCAAACAGTCCGTTTAATAAGACAGCACATTCACAAACTTTTCATGTTTTTATTTAAAAAAAAGGTCCAAAAATTATCCCTCTTAGTCATTTGTGATCAGATATACAGTACTATTTTTTATTTTGTTATTTTGCAAGACACTGACAAAAGCTGATGGTGTTGCTGTCAGAGGTAGCATCATCCAGCTATGATTGATATGAGTGATGTGCCACATACAGTGGCATGTAAAAGTTTGGACACCCATGGTCAAAATTACTGTTATTGTGAACAGTTAAGCAAGTTAAAGATTAAACGATCTCTAAAAGGGCTAAATTCAAAAATGACACATTTACTTTGTACTGTAGTTTAGGCAAGACAAGAAAATATAAAATATAAAAGATTTTTTTACATTTTAAAAATTACGAAAAGGAAAATAGGCTGATGCAAAAGTTTGGGCACCCTTGCAGATTTGTGTGCTCAGATAACTTTGATCAAGGTTTCAGACCTTAATTAGCCTGGTAGGGTTATGCTTGTTCACTATCATTGATAGGAAAGGCGAGGTGATGCAAATTTCCCAGCTATATAAAAAAAACAGCCTGTGTGGCAAAAATACTTCAGCCATGGGTTCTTCTAAGCAGCTGTCTAGTACTCTGAAAATGAAAATGGTGGAGACCCACAAAGCAGGAGAAGCCTATAGGAAGATGATTAGAGAGGCAAACCAGAACCTCCACTTCACTGCAAAAGACCTTCAGAAAGATTTAGCAGACTCTGGAGTTTTGGAAAGATTTAGCAGACTCTGGAGTTCTGGTACATTGTTTTACTGTTCATAGACACCTGCACAAATATGGCCTTCATGGAAGGATCATCAGAAGAAAACCTATCCTGTGTCCTTACCATAAAATTCAGTATCAGGAGTATGCTTGAAAAAAACCTAATCAAGCCTGATGCATTTTGGAAGTGTCCTATGGACTGATGAGCTTAAAATAGAAATATTTGGCCACAATGATTAAAGGTTTGTGTGGATAAAAAAGGGCACAGAATTTCAGGAAAAGAACATCTTGCCAACCCTTAAGCATGGAGGTGGATCAATCATGCTTTGAGGTTATGTTGCAGCCAGTGGCACAGGGAACATTTAACGGGTAGAAGGAAGAATGGATTGAAGTAAATTTCAAGAAATTCTTGATGCAAACATAACACCATCTATAAAAAAGCTGAAGATGAAAAAAGGATGACTTCTACAAATGTATAATGATCCTAAACACAGGTCAAAATCCACAATAGACTACTTCAAAATGAGCAAGCTGAAGGTTTTACAATGGCCCTCACATTCCTCTGATTTGAACATCATTGAAAATCTATGGCTAGACTTCACAATAGCAAGAATTGAAAGACTATTGGCTGGCTAAAAAAGCATTTACAAGCTGTGATACTTGCAAGATAGGGTACTAACAATGCTGGGTGCCCAAACATTTGCATAGGCCCATTTTCCTTTTTGTAATTTTTAAAATGTAAAAAGTGTCAATATATTTTTTTTTGCCTAAAATACAAAGGAATGTCATCTTTAACTTTAGCTCTTTTAGAGATCATTTCATCTTTTTCATCTTCAACTTGCTTAACCCCTTTCCGACATCGGGCATACATTTACGCCCATGTCAGACTCCCTCCCTTTGAGGTGGGCTCTGGCGGTGAGCCCACATCTTTCCCGAGACATGTCAGCTGTTTTGAACAGCTGACATGTGCCCGCAATAGCCGCAGGTGGAATCGTGATCCACCAACGGCTATTAACCAGTTAAATGCCACTGTCAAATGCTGACAGCGACATTTAACAAGCGCTTCCGGAAATACGCCTATCAGTGATCCCTGTCATGTGATCGCGGGTCACCGGTGTGTTGGCATGACAACTGGAGGTCTCCTTGAGACCTCTATGGTTGTCAGTGCTGGTTTGCTGTGAGTACCACCCAGTGGTCGGCGCTCATGCAGTTGTGGCCAAAAGCATTGACACCCATGCAATTTTGTCAGATAATCCTCAGTTTCTTCCTGAACATGATTGCAAACACAAATACTTTGGTATTATTATCTTCATTTAATTTGTCTTAAATGAAAAAACACAAAAGAGAATGAAGCAAAAAGCAAAACATTGATCATTTCACACAAAACTCCAAAAATGGGCCAGACAAAAGTATTGGCACCCTCAGCCTAATACTTGGTTGCACAACCTTTTGCCAAAATAACTGCGACCAACCACTTCCGGTAACCATCAATGAGTTTCTTACAATGCTCTGCTGGAATTTTAGACCATTCTTCTTTGGCAAAATGCTCCAGGTCCCTGATATTAGAAGGGTGCCTTCTCCAAACTGCCATTTTTAGATCTCTCCACAGGTGTTCTATGGGATTCAGGTCTGACTCATTGCTGGCCACCTTAGAAGTCTCCAGTGCTTTCTCTCAAACCATTTTCTAGTGCTTTTTGAAGTGTGTTTTGGGTCATTGTCCTGCTGGAAGACCCATGACCTCTGAGGGAGACCCAGCTTTCTCACACTGGGCCCTATATTATGCTGCAAAATTTGTTGGTAGTCTTCAGACTTCATAATGCCATGCACACGGTCAAGCAGTCCAGTGCCAGAGGCAGCAAAGCAACCTCAAAACATCAGGGAACCTCCGCCATGTTTAACTGTAGGGACCGTGCTTTTTTCTTTGAATGCCTCTTTTTTTCTCCTGTAAACTCTATGTTGATGCCTTTGCCCAAAAAGCTCTACTTTCGTCTCATCTGACCAGAGAACATTCTGCCAAAACATTTTAGGCTTTTTCAGGTAAGTTTTGGCAAACTCCAGCCTGGCTTTTTTATGTCTCGGGGTAAGAAGTGGGGTCTTCCTGGGTCTCCTACCATACAGTCCCTTTTCATTCAGACGCCGACGGATAGTACGGGTTGACACTGTTGTACCCTCGGACTGCAGAGCAGCTTGAACTTATTTGGATGTTAGTCGAGGTTCTTTATCCAACATCCGCACAATCTTGCGTTGAAATCTCTTGTCAATTTTTCTTTTCCATCCACATCTAGGGAGGATAGCCACAGTGCCATGGGCTTTAAACTTCTTGATGACACTTCGCACGGTAGACACAGGAACATTCAGGTCTTTGGAGATGGACTTGTAGCCTTGAGATTGCTCATGCTTCCTCACAATTTGGTTTCTCAAGTCCTCAGACAGTTCTTTGGTCTTCTTTCTTTTCTCCATGCTCAATGTGGTACACACAAGGACACAGGACAGAGGTTGAGTCAACTTTAATCCATGTCAACTGGCTGCAAGTGTGATTTAGTTATTGCCAACACCTGTTAGGTGCCACAGGTAAGTTACAGGTGCTGTTAATTACACAAATTAGAGAAGCATCACATGATTTTTCGAACAGTGCCAATACTTTTGTCCACCCTCTTTTTTATGTTTGGCGTGGAATTATATCCAATTTGGCTTTAGGACAATTCTTTTTGTGTTTTTTCATTTAAGACAAATTAAATGAAGATAATACCAAAGAATTTGTGTTTGCAATCATTTTCAGGAAGAAACTGAGTATTATCTGACAAAATTGCAGGGGTGTCAATACTTTTTGCCACAACTGTAGCAAGTGATTAAATCTGCTATATAGAGGCGATGAGATCATCGCCTCTATGTAGCAGAGCAGATCGGGTTATGGCAGCTTCTAGTCTCCCATGGATAGTATTGAAGCATGCCAAAAGTAAAAAAAAAATGTTTTTAAAACTATAAACAAAATAAAAAATATAAAAGTTCAAATCACCCCCCTTTCAAAATAAAACAATAAAAATAAAATCAAACATATTTGGTATCGCCGCACTCAGAATCGCCGGAACTATCAATAATAAAAGGATTAACCTGATCGCTCAACGGCGTAGCGAGAAAAAAGTAAAAGCGCCAGAATTATGTTTTTTTGGTCGCCACAACATTGCATTAAAGTGCAGATCAAAAGATCGTATCTGCACCAAAATGGTATCATTAAAAACGTCAGCTCGGCGTACAAAAAATAAGCCCTCACCCAACCCAAGATTATGAGAGATGGAGATGCTACGGGTATCGGAATATGACGCTTTTTTTTAGCAAAGTTTGGAATTTTTTTCACCACTTAGACAAAAAAGAACCTTAACATGTTTGGTGTCTATGAACTCATAATGATCTGGAGAATCATAATCATAATTAGCATTTAGTGAACCTAGTAAAAAAGCCAAGCAAAAAACAAGTGTGGGATTGCACTTTTTTTTGCAATTTCACCACACTTGGAATTTTTTTCCTGTTTTCTAGTACACGATATGGTAAACCTAATGGTGTCGTTCAAAAGTACAACTCGTCCCACAAAAAACAAGCCCCCACACAGCCATATTGTCGTAAAAATACAAAAGTCATGGCTCTGGGAAGAAGGGGAGCGAAAAACGAAAACACAAAACCGGAAAAACTCCGGGGGGGTTAAGGGGCTAACTGGTTACAAAAACAATAATTTTGACCAGGGGTGCCGAAACGTTTACATGCCACTGTATTCCATAATGCCTTCTGCTTCCTCCCCAATTATACACTTGCCGTACGCAAAGGAGGCCAACTATGGCCTGTGTTTGGCACTATTACAGCCCAAACAGCTGGTCCAAGTTGTCATGGTGGTTCCTTTGTCATTGCCACTCTTATTTTATTATACATTTTAATGGACATTATACGTGTGTACACATACAGAAAGCAAAATTGTCATGAAAACAAGTACTGGAATATGTGCTAGCGATGATTACATGGCAGGGCAGTAGTTAACGTCCAACAGGAAGCAGTGGCTGAAATCAGATACTTGCAATATTGAAGCGTATTTTGTATTGAACATGTCGACTCTCACATTGCGTGTTACTGGATACCATGAAAGACGAACACATCAAACTGAACATAGGCATTCTCTGTAAGTCAACTGGTACGTCGATATCAAGGTTATTTTCTCGAACACTAAGGAGAAAGGACGTTTGTAGAATATGCACATTACATGGACGTATAGAAGATAATATGGGCGAGATTGCATAAGCGGCTACTAGACGCGTTTCTCTGCATGGCCTTGTTTCATACCATTAGGGATAATAAAGTACAGATAAGGCTTATGTCCCACTTTTCATCTTGTGACTTAACTGCTACATTAAAAAAAATTCGGCTGAGAGAATTCAGGTGATGACGGTAATCAAAATATAATTGCAGTTAATGGATTGAGGATGCACAAATTGCACACCGAACATGATCTATTCATCTTACGGCAATAGAAACCGTGCCCCATTTATATATCAATTATAACCATTTACTTGAACAGAGTGTTTAACATCTTAAGAGCAGTACTTAATGAGAGAGAAAATGTAAGCTTTACCTGCTCTATTGCTGAGATGGGAACCTCTAGTTTTACTTAGGCAATTTCCAATATTACTAAATGAGAAAAACAATAATTATAAAAGGAAAAAAATTGATATACTCCTATAATTATTAACACAGGACAAGTGCTGGATGTTAAGTAAGCTGAATGACAGCTGTCAGATAAAATGTTATGCCACGTTTAGAAATTATTTAGAATTAGCTATCCCAAGTATTGGAGATAACGTCCTGATCTCTGCAGATTCGATCTTTAACCACTTAATGACCGGAGCTTTTATCGGTTTTGTGTTTTCGTTTTTTTGCTCCCCTTCTTCCCAGAGCCCTAACTTTTTTATTTTTGTCAATATGGCCATGTGAGGGGCTTACTTTTTTGCGGGACGAGTTGTACTTTTGAAAGACATCATTGGTTTTAGCATGTCGTGTACTCAAGAGCGGCAAAAAAAATTCCAAGTGCCATGAAATTGCAAAAAAAAGTGCAACGTTTTGGAAGAATGTTCTCTGGTCAGATGAGACAAAAGTAGAGCTTTTTGGGCAAAGGCTTCAACATAGAGTTTACAGGAGAAAAAAAGAGGCATTCAAATAAAAGAACACGGTCCCTACAGTCAAACATGGCGGAGGTTCCCTGATGTTTTGGGGTTGCTTTTCTGCCTCTGGCACTGGACTGCTTGACCGTGTGCATGGCATTATGAAGTCTGAAGACTACCAACAAATTTTGCAGCATAATGTAGGGCGCAGTGTGAGAAAGCTGGGTCTCCCTCAGAGGTCATGGGTCTTCCAGCAGGACAATGACCCAAAACACACTTCAAAAAGCACTAGAAAATGGTTTGAGAGAAAGCACTGGAGACTTCTAAGGTGGCCAGCAATGAGTCCAGACCTGAATCCCATAGAACACCTGCGGAGAGATCTAAAAATGGCAGTTTGGAGAAGGCACTCTTCTAATATCAGGGACCTGGAGCAGTTTGCCAAAGAAGAATGGTCTAAAATTCCAGCAGAGCATTGTAAGAAACTCATTGATGGTTACCGGAAGCGGCTGGTCGCAGTTATTTTGGCTAAAGGTTGTGCAACCAAGTATTAGGCTGAGGGTGCCAATACTTTTGTCTGGCCCATTTTTGGAGTTTTGTGTGAAATGATCAATGTTTTGCTTTTTGCTTCATTCTCTTTTGTGTTTTTTCATTTAAGACAAATTAAATGAAGATAATAATACCAAAGAATTTGTGTTTGCAATCATTTTCAGGAAGAAACTGAGTATTATCTGACAGAATTGCAGTGGTGTCAATACTTTTGGCCACAACTGTAATGTGGCCCAGTGTTATTGTATTGAAAAATGGCTCAAAACGGAAGAAAAAGAACTGCATGTGAGACTTTTTTTTTTCATTTTAAAAATAAACAATAAACAAAAATATATTGAAACCATAGGTGCTCTCAGTGGGTGGCCCCTGCTTACTACTCCTTCTTGTTCTTCCCAATAACTCATATTTTGTAGCGAAAGCAATTTTCAATAGCGAACTTTAGTTAGGTGGTAGATTTCTGAGATACTAAATGAAAGAATTGGGAAATAACCAGCTCTCCCACAAACATTTGAGATTTATCCAGAATGCACAGAGCTCCTCTGCAGGTCCTGAGTGCCGGCGGCAGTGCCGGGTATTGAAGCGACAGACTCGTGCAAATTTCTCGCCTCACTTTTGCAAGTGTGACCCCGGCCTAAAGTAGATGAAATCTCTATCACAAGTACCAAAATCTCCTTTTTCTAACATGGGCAATCAAAAAAAGTTTCACCCTTTACCAGAATCTTTTCTTGTTATTCTCTTGATAAACATTTGCTGCTTTAAAATACCCTGGAAGAGACTTCCTGTCCTTTTCTCGATTCTCTAAAGCACATAACCGATTTAATAAAGCATCTGGGAAACATTATCATTAATTTTTCATTTCCCTTTTTCCATTCATAAAATAATGCTTCTTGTTTGTTAATAGCTTATGCAGCACAATTAATGGCAAGATAAATCTTCCATGTCATCTCAGCCCATTTGACTAAAGAGGATAAAAAAAACACAGCAAAACATTCCATCTGTTGTTTCTGTATGAGCAGATAGATTGGATACGACAAAAAAGAAAGTATCCTTGGTGATTCCCTCGTACAATAATTAAGTAGGATTTTTATATACCTTTAATTTGTAGGTTGAGGCTGTGTGCCCACGATGCGTTTTGTTAAGCGTTTCCGCAGCGTTTGAGCTGGCTCAGATGCTGCAGAAATGCTTAAAAGATGCATCAAATTAATTAGCATGCGTTTTTGGCTTTTTGTGCCAATGCATGCGTTTTTAACGGCTCAGGAATCACTTAGCGGCTAAAAACGCAGCATGCTCATTAATTCCCGCATTGCTGAGCGTTTTTAGCCATCCCCAATGATCCCAGAAATCGCATGTCAAAAAACACGTCAAAAACGCGTCATAAATCGCGGAAAAAGACGCGCGTTTTCTGGGAAGGGGATCCTTTTCCTGAGCGTTTAAAAACGCTAGCGTGGGCACATAGCCTTAGACTGATTTTTATCAAAAATATTAACCAAATAGATTTACTAGTAATAGAATTTGTCGTTGCATTATTCTGTTGTACCAACCATTTGTTTTTGGGAGAGAATGTATGTGTGAGGACATGGCCACTTACTAAAGACTGTAGAACGAATGGACGTACAGCAGAGTCCACAGCTCTATGGGATACAGACTTTTTCTAGCACGGAGCACTGATTGCAATGATATTACTGTATTTTATTAGATATTTGCTTGCTGCGTTTTGTTAGGGACTTGCTTGCTCGTCACTTCATCCTCAGGAATCAATGTTTCCATTTAGTGACAGCAAGCAGAGGAGGACGTACTGGACGGATCTTATGTATATCTAAGGCCAGACAGGAGATTGCTAAAGGTAAATGTAAAGCAATCATTCTGTCAATCTCATCTGTATTTCAAGGTCTCAAGCCATTGTTCTACCAGCCTTAAGCCCATTGTGTAGATGGGGATAGTAGATCCAGGGGAGCCCGTCACCACAGGGGGCCTCACATGCAGCCCCAGGTGATGGGCTTCTGGAATATGCTTCATTCTATGAGCTAAAGGAAAATGTGTAAGGGGGAGGGAGAAAAAGATGCCACAGGTTTAGTCAGGCAGTTGTTGGAGTGATGTCGAAGAGAGAGAATTGAGGATGATGTCCTGGAGGACATGTATGGATGGCCTATGGAGTTTGGATGCAGGCAGGGCTGAACTCACGTGCTACTGTTGAGGGATTTGTTGTCTAGATTTCAGGAACTTTGGTTGGGTTGGTTTGGTTGGATTTCATGGGCTTTGGTTGTGTCACCTGTCATTGGACTGTGACTGCAGACTATACTGGTGGGAGATACGAAATCTGTGGGCCAACAAACAGTTGGAAGACAGTGAGTATTGCCTGGTACGTGGACCAGTGGGGATACCGGCCTTGGGAAAGAGATCTTGTGTACTGAGGATGTTGTGTTGTGAATTCCCTTGCTCAGATTTCTGAGCCGAAGCTCCCTCTGCTCCCTCTGGTGGTTACTGAGATTAGTGGAGCTGGCCAGGTTGATGGAAGTTCCCCACCTGATGACGATAATTGGGAACCTGGGATTACTGGCTGGGAGCATATAATTAAGCTGGCTGCTCTTGGAGGTTGCTGGTGATTTTTCCTCTGTGTGCATTTGGAGCTCTTTTGTCCCCTGCCTGATCTGCATGTTCAGCTAAGTGATTCTTTTGCTAATCCTTTGCATCTAATCTGGTTGTGTCTTTTTTTTGCTTTCTGTTTTGCTGCTGGGGTTCAGCATGCTCCCTGCTGGTGGCAGCGCTGGTCCCTGCTTCATATGTTGCAGCTTGTTCAGTCCTCTGTTATGTTAGTATCTTGTTGCCTGCAGCCAGTTTATACCAGAGTGCTAATCTAGCGGGGGTGAGATCGTGTGATCTCAGGTTTATTTGTATATCAGAAGTGTTGGAATTTTCATGGTTTTGTGCATGATTGCAGACAGTATCTTTTTCTGTCCTGTCCTGTCTAGATTGCTGTGGCCCCACCGTTTGCTCAGTCTGTCCTCTGCCTGTGTTTGTGTCTCATCTTGTCTCACGGACAATATATGTTTAGGGGCTGTCTATTCCTTTGGGGATCTGATCCGGGGCAGTTTAGATTTCATCTTTCTGTCTTTAGGCTTAGTTAGTCCTCTGGCAGTGACAAAGCATCTAGGGCATCATAGGAACGCTCCACGGCTACTGCTAGTTGTGTGGATAAGATCAGGGGTCTGCAATCCGCTTAGTTACCTCTCTGGTCTTCTGGTGGCTTAGCTTGTTCCTGCAATCCTCCTCAGTGACCCAATCATAACAATGTTGTATGTTTGCCATCTAAAAAATAGTTGCATCATTAACCTGCCTAGGTGATTTTTATAACCCACACCCTAAGGTCTTCACAGTATGTTTTTGGAAAATATGGCTGACCATACACATGAGATGCTGAATGCATTTTCAGCGAATATAAATATCTCTTAACCCACATATGTCAAACTTTGGCCTCTGGGCCACATACATCAATCATGGTGAATATATTTGGCCCACAACACTGGATGGGTCCCCAGAGAATATTTGGCCCACAATGCCCGGCCTGACATTGCACTTTCACCCGATATCTTACTTTCAACCATATTAGCATCCTAGATGACTAGATGACATCATTACAATGCGCCCGCTATACCAAGATGTGCACTATGTGGGGCCTATTATACTGTATGAAGCACTATGTGGGGCCATTATACTCTATGAAGTGCTATATGGGGGCCTTTATTCTTTATGGAGCACTATATGGGGCCATTATACTGTATGGAGTACTATCCAAAGACAGAAATATAATGATTAACTACCCTGCAGTAAATAAATAAATAGCATAGTCCATTAAAATAATATATGATACTTAGATAACATGATTTATGATTTAAAAAAAATGCAAAAGCCATCCAAACACTTCACGGTGATGTAATTGGGAGAGTCCTAACTCTAATAATAAAAACCTTACCGTTTGTCAAGTGACATGCATGTAGATAAGGGTTGGGAAGGACTGGGTCCAGCTAGTGGACACACATCTATGCAGAACCACATTAATATAATGCTCAGCTCAAAGGAAAGGCAGGCTACACCTTTTATATGCACACAATGCAAACAGACTGAAAAAAAACCTAAAGGTATCAACTGGGATATAAACTGGTGTGCATGCAGCATTAAGCACATGTTCACACTAGCCACTTAACAGAAAAACCCCAAAGATAGAAACATAATAATTAAATACACTGAATTAATTAAATAAATAGCATTGTACATGAAAATAATATACGGCACTTAGTTAAGACTTTTTTTGATCAAAAACATGTTAACTATAATATTAAAAACCTTACCGTTTGTCAAGTGACATGCAAGTGGATAAGGGCTGAGAAGGACTGAGCCCAACTAGTGGACACACAGCCATGGGAGACCATATCAATATAATGCTCAGATCAAAGGAAAGGCAGGCCATGGAGTACTATGTGAGGCCATTAGACAGTATGGAGCAGGATGTATGGTCTATTATACTATATGGAGCACTATGTGAGGCCATTATACTGTATGGAGCACTATGTGGGGCCCATTATACTGTACGGATCACTAAGTAAGGCCATTATACTGTATGGCTCACTATGTGGGACCTATTAAACTGTATGGTGCACTATATGAGGCCAATATACTCTATATGTATAGAGCATTATGTGGGCATATTATACTGTATGGAGCACTATGTGAGGCCATTATACTGTATGGAGCACTATGTGGGCCTATTACACTGTATGGAGCGTTATACGGGCCTATTATACTGTATGGAGCACTATGTGAGGCCAATATACTGTATGGAGCACTCTGTGCACCTATTATACAGTATGGAGCACTATGTGGGCCTATTATACTGTATAGAGCACTATGTGTGTCTGTTATACTATATGGAGCACTATGTGGGCCTATTATACTGTATGGAGCACTATGTGAGGCCAATATACTGTATGGAGCACTATGTGGGTCTATTATACTGTATAGAGCACTATGTGGGCCTATTAAACTGTATGGAGCACTATGTGGGCCTATTATACTGTATGAAGCACTATGTGGGCCTATTATACTGTATGGAGTTAGTCCTTTCTCCAAGGCGCTAAAATGCTTATTTTCATGGAAAAAATGTAACTTTTTTTCATCCTCAAAAATTGACAACATAAATACTGGCTGTATCTTATCTTTCGAATTTGGCCTGAAAAAGGCCAGACTCATACAAAATTTGTCATGCGTTATTGTTGCTGTATTTTTGTAAGGATGGAATAAAAGTTACGTTTTTGCATTAAGAGAAGCATTCTGGTGCCTCTAATTCTTAAGACATAATTGGTAATTTGGCTCAAAGGGAGGCTAAATCGAGGGAGCACAGAAGTCTGCTAATGGTGTATGGGAGCTCTCAATTAGATTATAGTTGGCCAGTCCGGCCAAATCATAGAGTTTATTCAATATACTGTACGTCTAATGTGTACTGCCAGCTTAAGTCTCAAGATCAAGTAAGTTTCTGTTAAATAGGCTGAAACTAAAACCTTCATTCTAATTTATCAAGTTACAGCCATTTTTTAGATGGTCTCTTTTTAAAGTCTTGTCATACATGTTAATTCTAAAACTGTCTATATGCCATCGATAAGGTCCTATTAGACCACTTTAGAGGAAATGTTTACAAAAATAAATAACATATTATTACAATTTTTATTGTAAGGCTAAGTGCATACGTTGCAGAAAATTTCTGCTCAAAAACCTGACTCCCTTCCCAGAAACCGCATCTATTTTTCCGCAGCGGTTTCAAAACGCATGGAAGAAGCCAAAAACGCGGAAAAATCCGCAAAATTAATGAGCATGCTGCGTTTTTTACCGCAATGCGTTTTTTCGCGGTAAAAAACGCATCAATGTGCACAGAAAGTGCAAAATGCATAGAAATGACTGGGAAGCTTATTTTTAGCGTTTTTATAGCGGTTTTATAGTGAAAACCGCTAAAAAAAACGCTGTGTGTGAACACAGCCTAAATGTACTCTAAAATATTTTTCCTTACTCTTACTTTTTTTTCTTGAATATCTACATCGAGGGGGCTGTATTTCATCACTTACATGACATAGTAAAAGAAATATAAAATTTCTCTGATATTTGACCCCTATTTATTTCAACTGCTGTACTCTCAATTCAGAGAGGAAGGGTGTATGTCCACCCTGGGGAACTTTCAATTCAATTCAAATTTAATAAAAGAGATACATTTATTAGTTGATTTACCTGCAGCTCATTTACTTCCAGTACATTGTTTTATATACTCATATAAATATAAAGACATAGTAAATCACTGGGGCATTTCTGCGCTCTGGGTTTTAAACCTGGCAGATGGCAAACTGATATTTATACAAACGCTATGTATCAGGACTCAGTATTAATGAATACATGAACTCCACTATTGCTATAAATGTTAAAACATAATTTGCTTAGATAACTATTTTATTGACCAAAGAGCACAAAAGCCATCCAACCACGTCAAGTTCTACCTAAATATGTGTGGTAGGGGGGCCGGATTGGGGGTCATCTACTGCTTACCACGACCGGATGCGGCAAAGACGAGACGGAGGAAGAAGTCAGTTGTAACAGATCCGGATTTTATTCGTCGCCCTCCTGACGACCACAACCACGCACCGCAGCCTCTTTACAGTTCTCCGTCTCCAGGCCCGGGTACCTGCACCTTTCCTCCAGTCAAAGTAACGTCCCTCATGGATCTTTCGCTGGAGCTGTCCTAGACCAATCTACCGCCAGCGCTTCACCTGCTCGAGGTCGTCGTCCAATCGGTACCCCCCCGGGGCCTCGTCTGGCCTGCGGTCCGTCGGGTCAGGGCCACCCCCCCAAGACTGTCTCATTCCTGTCAGTTCCCTGGTCGAGCTCTTCGCTGTTCTCCATCTTCTGCCGAGCTCCTCCCGGGACTAGCCTGCCTGGAACCCCAACCAGTCCTATTTATCCCCTCTCTCACCGGGAATTCCCCTCCTGGGTTCCTATCTCTCCGCCCCCCATCGCAAAGTGTTTCTCAAGCCCTAAGCTGCTGTTGAGTCCTAAACTACTCCCCCTGCCATCTTGTGGTCATTTCTAGGTACTGCACTCTCTTGTCTGTCTTTCCCAGCTATCACCCTGCTGTCCTTGTCAATCTCTGTCCATAGTGCACCAACCGTTCCCTCCCACCTCCAGCCAAGTCCGTCCGTCAAGTCACCTTCCCCACATATGGAGGGTCCCTATCACTAAGGGCTTCTCCATGTAAGACACATGGTGATAGGACATTAGTAATAGGGAACATCCATATTTAGGTAGAACTTGATGTGGTTGGATGACTCCTGCCATTTTTTTATCAAAAATGTTAACTAAGTACCTTCCATTTTAAATGTTTACAGCAATAGCAATGTTCATTAATTGCAGGGTCCTCATCCTGACTCATCGTGCATATATTGTATATTCTTGTATATTGGCCACAAAAAATATTTTTGTACCTGTACATTAATTTGATACTAAAGGTGTGCCCTATTTTTTTCTTTTTTTTCTAAATTGATATTTACATTTTCCTATCTACATACTACCATGACAAAAATCACTAAGAGTACATTCTTTAAAGAGATATCTTGTTAGAGAAAATTCATATGACCATATGGCAGCTGTCCTTTATCATCTGGATTACGGACAACATTCACATCCTGACCAGGGGTCTGGTGATCTCAACTAAAAACATGATATATGATAGGTTGGAAATTACATCTGTAATACAGTTGAGAGGATAAGGCTGCAATATGGTTGTGTGTACTTTCCCTTAGTTTGCAAATGGAGCGCCCTGCAGGGCCGGGAGTTACTCGTTACCGGGCCTTTCAGGGTCTTTTAAGGGGGAAGTGTGTCACGGTGGTGATGGTGACCCGGTCTGTGGCCCCGGGTGTCCAATAAAGAAGATGGAAGTTCAATGAGGGGGGGAAGATGGTAGGGAAATGATTGGGAAAAGGTGAATCGTGACGCCACCCATGGTATTCGGCTAGGGTAGCCGACGCTGCTATACAGATCCTCTGGAACGCTGGTGCAGCAGCAGAGATGGTGTAGCTCTACACGGGCAGAGCTGTGTCCCAGGGCAGTTAAGATGGTGCTTGTGAGCCGGTGACGGTGATAGTGAATGCAGTGTATGGCAGGTGAGTTGTAAATGACACCTAGGACACAGTTGGGTGCAGTTTCAAGGTCTCTACTCACAGATCCTGCATGCGGAAGACAATTTGGTACTGTGTCCTCCGAGGGATGGGTCTGGCAAACTCACAGGTAAATTGGTGACACCATTCTGGACTCCTCTTTGTGTCTCCTTTCTTGGCCATCTCTCTTTCTGTGCTGATCTCCTTACTCTCCTGTCCTGCGCCTTCATAAGCAGTGTCCCCAATCCAGCAGCCTCGGACCTTAACGAGCGACGTGGGTCAGGCCCCAGGGTCCTTTATCTCTACGGCTGCCTTTCAGAGGAATGCTTGTGGATTTGGCTGTCGCCCTACAGTCACTACAGCTTCTGGCTTACTAGTTGAGTCTTGTTTGGTATACTCTGCTAGGCTTAGGGGCTGGCTCCCTCACTCTGGCCTGGTCCTTGCCTTCCAGGATACGGGCCTCATAGGTGGCTTATGGCACTACCTGCATCCCTAGGACCCCTTCTTTATCTTAGGAGCTTTCTTCCTTCTTAGAGGTATCTTTCTGACTCTACTCTCTCCATGTTCGTCCTGCTTATCTGCTGTCCTGCCACCGACTGACTCTTTTCTACACAAAACTATTTACCTCAGGACTAGCTCCTCCCACTAACTGCCACCTCTCTCTCACTGATTGGCTGTTATAAATCACTCCACTTCCTAAGCTCCTCCCCTTCTATCTACCTTCCCCACTAACTCCCCAACAGCCTTTCCTAGCCAGCCAGGGATGAGGTCATCCTCCCGAAGGGTACACCCAGCTGCCCTGACTAAAGTCCTGGGTGGTGATCCCTCCTTACCTGAGGGTGGGATACCACATCTCTGGATGAGGTGCAGTACCTCTGTGGCGACCGGACCCTCAGGGGCGCCACACATACTCCCTTTTTTTTCCTTTAGATGATGAACATTGGAACTTAAAGGGCATCTACACTGCAATTTAATTGTGAATGAGCATTGTTAAAAACGCTCGTTTCACAATTATCTTGCTGTGTAAGCAGGCTGCCGATAAACGGATGAACGAGAAAAACGCTCATTCATTGGGTGAAATGATCTTTTGTGGTGTGCAAAATACCATTGTTCTCGGTGGTACATCATCATGTGTAATCAGGAGTCACAGTGCCGAGAACCATGGCAGGCTATGTGCGCTGAATGATCTATTAGAGATCACTCAGTCAGTGCACATGTTTTACTTTGGTCTGTGTTAGGGTTTGCGGATCGCAGCAAATATAAATTATGAAAAAGGTGCGATCGCAACTCGGGGGCCACTGTGCGGTGATGGAGGAACTGCAGCTAATAACCAATGGCAGAGCGAGGCTGCGTGCAAGTACCGTAAACACACGGAGTTAAATGTCACTCCATGTGGAAAGAGTGCAAAGTACCTGCTCGGTTGCTCCACAGAGCGGTACAACAAGAGAGAGCACTCAAGCCTATACCCTGTTAGGCTTCACAGGGATATAGTGATAGTGACGCTAATTAGGGCCCCTATAGCTACCCCCCAGGAAAGTCTAAGCTGGTGGATGCACTTGCCCTGATACACGGTGTGCGATCTGCACATGCGACTTAGGATGCCCGGTTCAGATACTAAGCCAAGAAGGAGTTCCCACCCTACACTGCCTGCCTAAACATACACTCGGTGCTAGTAGCAGCACACATGCACACAGGGTGGTAACGTATCCACCAACACACCAAACACAAATGATCCTAGCGCACTGACGTTCCGTTTAAGTCCAGTCAGACAGGACCTTGCTTGTGGACCAATCCGGACCTGCTCACCTGATCAGGAGGAAGGATGAGGAGATGAAACCCTTTATATCATCTACTCCAGAAAAAACTAATTGTCTGACCAAGGAGAGACTACGCAAATTGGAGATCTGTCCAAATATCTGTGCTGACTCCTCTGCAAAGAAACGCTCTCACATCCAATCTGTAAGAGCATTTTTTATTTATCTCCTTTACTTTTTGTACTGTTTTTAACTTCCTGTATGTTTTTAAGTAATTCATCTTTTTAGTCATTTTTGTAAGCTCCATACTTTTTCTTAGATTAAATGTAAAATGTAATAAGTTTGCTCCATGTTGATCTAAAAGTACCCACAACCTCGAAGAGGGAAAGTAGAGCCTGGTTCTGTTATGCTGTGTATGCCAGAATGCAAGAACAATTAACCTATAATAAGGTATTTGTGAAAGTTAGGTGTGCGTGTGTCCTAGGCTATGTGCACATGGTGCAGAGTCTCCCGCGGATTTTACTAAACCTGCAGGTCAAATGACCTGCATTTTTCCTGCGGATTTTTAGTGCATTTTTTGTGCGGATTTACTGCCGTTTTTGTGCGGTTTTCCACCTGCGGATTTGTAGAATGGAGCAGGTGGAAAACTGTAGCAAAACCGCACAAAAGAAGTGACATGCTGCTTTTTTTATTCCGCACGAAATCCGCGCGGAAAAATCCGCAGCATGTGCACAGCAGGGTTTTTTTAACATAGCCAATAATGGTACTGTACATCACCTGCAGTTCAGCTGCGGATCCGCAGTGCCAAATCCGCTGCGAATCCGCAGCAGAATTCGCACCGTGTGCACAGAGCCATATTGTGTCACTCAGGGCAGGCATCTTACTGGCATATCAAAATGGTGAGTGGTAGAAACAAGAGGTGTGTTGTGGATGTGTGAACTGGATGTGGGGTGCACTTAGCTCATTGCCTGCATATTGCAATAGGTGAGTGGATAAGTGAGTGTGAAAGGTGGAGTCTCGCTTTACAGTCACATCTTAGTCAAGGGTGCAGTGAGTGAATAGTCTATGTGACAGTTACCTTTTCTTTAGCATGATTCATCTATTTTCAAGTCTACGGGCAGGATGTACACAGTGAACGCAACTGATCAGTGTAGCCAAGATCCGCGTGGTATCTGTTCTCATGTACTACAGTTCAGCTACTATTCAATCTACAACAGTGAATGGATGTGTGCTTTTCGGCTCCTTTCACTCTTTATATCTGGATGGCCCCCAGTCTCATTAGAGCTTTATAATGTAGGTGTCATGTGTCAGACTCCAACCAGTCTACTACCGATAACCCATCCAAATAATAGGCTTTCGATATAGCCTGGAAAAGCTATCTTGCCATAGTTCTGAATTACTAACTGCGTTAAAGCTAAGAGGTGCATTTACAATCTACTGTATAATCAATATAATATATATTACGATTTATCTATCTATAATCTAAGCCCATTCATTGTTGATTTCCGGATGCGTCAAACAACGCTCTTAACCATTTTTAAACTGCATTAACCCCTTCACTACCAAGGGTGGTTTGCACGTTAACTCCTGGGCCAATTTTTACAATTCTGACCACTGTCCCTTTATGAGGTCATAACTCTGAAACGCTTCCATGGATCCTGGTGATTCTGACAATGTTTTCTCGTGACATATTGTACTTCATGTTAGTGGTAAAATTTCATTCAAATAATTTGCGTTTATTTGTGAGAAAAACGGAAATTTGGCGAAAATTTTGAAAATTTCGCAATTTTCCAACTTTGAATTTTTATGCCCTTAAATCACAGAGATACGGCACACAAAAAACTTGATAAATAACATTTCCCACATGTTTACTTTACATCAGCACAATTTTGGAACCAAAATTTTTTTTTTGTTAGGAAGTTATAAGGGTTAAAAATTGACCAGCGATTTCTCATTTTTGCAACACCATTTTATTTTTAGGGACCACATCACATTTGAAGCCACTTTGAGGGGTCTATATGATAGAAAATACCCAAAAGTGACACCATTCTAAGAACTGCACCCCTTAAGGTGCTCAAAACCACATTCAAGAAGTTTATTAACCCTTTAGGTGCGTCACAGGAATTTTTTGAATATTTAAAAAAAAAATGAACATTTAACTTTTTTTCAAAAAAAAAATACTTCAGGTTCAATTTTTTTATTTTACCAAGGGTAACAGGAGAAATTGGACTGCAAAAGTTAATGTGCAATTTGTCTTGAGTATGCTGATACCTGATATATGTGGGGGAATCAATGTTTCGGCGCATGGCAGACCTCAGTAGGGAAGGAGCGCCGTTTGACTTTTTCAATGCAAAATTGGCTGGAATTCAGATCGGACGCCATGTCGCGTTTGGAGAGCCCCTGATGTACCTAAACAGTGGAAACCCCCCCAAGTGACCCCATTTTGGAAACTAGACCCCCCAAGGAACTTATCTAGATATGTGGTGAGAACTTTGAACCCACAAGGGCTTCACAGAAGTTTATAACGTACAGCGGTACAATTAAAAAATCATATTTTTTCCACAAAAATGATCTTTTCACCCCCAATTTTTATTTTTCCAAGGGTAACAGGACCCTAAAAGTTATTGTACAATTTGTCCTGAGTACGCTGATACCCCATATGTGGGTGTAAATGACTATTTGGGCGCATAGCAGAGCTCGGAAGGGAAGCAGCGCCATTTGACGTTTTTGGCTAGAATTGAGATCGGACACCATGTCGCGATTGGAAAACCCCTGATGTACCAAAACAGTGGAAACCCCCCACAAATGACACCATTTTGGAATCTAGACCCCCCAAGGAACTTATCTAGATGTGTGGTGAGCACTTTGAACCCCTCAGTGCTTCACAGATGTTTATAACGCCCGGGCGTGAAAATAAAAAAATCGTATTTTTTCCACAAACATCATCTTTTAGTCCCCATTTTTTTTATTTTCCCAAGGGTAACAGGAGAAATTGGACCCCAAAAGTTGTTGTCCAATTTGTCCTGAGTACGCTGACACCCCATATGTGGGAGAAAACTACTGTATGGGGACACGTCGGGGCTCGGAAGGGAAGTAGTGACGTTTTGGAATGCAGACTTTGATGGAATGGTCTGCGGGTGTCATGTTGCCTTTGGAGAGCCCCTAAAGTACCTAAGCAGTGGAAACCCCACACAAATGACCCCATTTTGGAAACTATACCCCCTAAGGCACTTATCTAGATGTGTGGTGAGCACTTTGAACCCCCAAGGGCTTCACAGAAGTTTATAATGCCCAGGCATGAAAATAAAAAAATCGTATTTTTTCCACAAACATGATCAATTAGTCTCCAATTTTTTTATTTTCCCAAGGGTAACAGGAGAAATTGGACCCCAAAAGTTGTTGTCCAATTTGTCCTGAGTACGCTGATACCTCATATGTGGGAGAAAACTACTGTATGGGCACACGTCGGGGCTCGGAAGGGAAGTAGTGACGTTTTGGAATGCAGACTTTGATGGCATGGTCTGCGGGTGTCATGTTGCTTTTGGAGAGCCCCTGATGTACCTAAACAGTGGAAACCCCCCACAAGTGACCGCATTTTGGAAACTAGACCCCCTAATGAACTTATCTAGATGTGTGGTGAGCACTTTGAACCCCCCAGTGCTTCACAGAAGTTTATAACGACCGGGCGTGAAAATAAAAATATTGTATTTTTTCAACAAACATCATCATTTAGTCCCCATTTTTTTTATTTTCCCAAGAGTAACAGGAGAAATTGGACCCCAAAAGTTGTTGTCCAATTTGTCCTGAGTATGCTGATGCCTCATATGTGGGAGAAAACTACTGTATGGGCACACGTCGGGGCTCGGAAGGGAAGTAGTGACGTTTTGGAATGCAGACTTTGATGGCATGGTCTGCGGGTGTCATGTTGCTTTTGGAGAGCCCCTGATGTACCAAAACAGTGGAAACCCCCCACAAGTGACCCCATTTTGGAAACTAGACCCCCCACGGAACTTATCTAGATGTGTGGTGAGCACTTTGAACCCCCAAGTGCTTCACAGAAGTTTATAACGCCTGGGCGTGAAAATTAAAAAATCATTTTTTTCCGCAAAAATGATATTTTTGCCCCCAATTTTTTATTTTCCTAAGGGTAACAGGAGAAATTGGACCCCAAAAGTTGTTTTGTAATTTGTCCTGCGTAGGCTGATACCCCATATGTGGGGTAAAACACTGTTTGGGCGCATGGCAGAGCTTGGAAGGGAAGGACCACCATTTGACTTTTTCAATGCAAAATTGGCTGGAATTGAGATCAGACGCCATGTTGCATTTGGAGAGCACCTGATGTGCCCAAACAGTGGAAACCCCCCAATTATAACTCCAACCCTATCCCCAACACACCCCTAACCCTAATCTGAGCCCTAACCCTAGCCCTAACCCTAGCCCTAACCCTAACCCTAACCCTAACCCTAGCCCTAACCCTAACCCTAGCCCTAACCCTACCCTAACCCTAACCCTAATGGGAAAATGGAAATAAATACATTTTCTTTTAGTTTTATTATTTTTCCCTAACTAAGGGGGTGATAACAGGGGGTTTGATTTACTATTTATGGCGGTTTTTATGTTTGGTGGCTGTCACACGCTAAAAGACGCTTTTTATTGTAAAAATAGTTTTGCATCACCACATATTGAGAGCTATAATTTTTCCGTATTTTGACCCACCGAGTCATGTGAGGTCTTATTTTTTGCGGGACGAGTTGACATTTTCATTGGTACCATTTTCGGGCACGTGACATTTTTTGATCGCTTTTTATTCCGATTTTTGGGATGCAGAATGAACAAAAACCAGCGTTTTATGAATTTCTTTTGGGGGGGTGCGTTTACACCGTTCCGCGTGCGGTAAAATTGATAAAGCGTTTTTATTCTTCGGGTCAGTACGGTTACAGCGATACCTCATTTAGGTCATTTTTTTATGTTTTGTCATTTTTTGCAATGAAAACAATTTTATATAAAAAATAATTATTTTTGCATCGCTTTATTCTGCGAGCTATAACTTTTTTATTTTTTTGCGGATGATGCTGTATAGCAGCTCGTTTTTTGCGGGACAAGATGACGTTTTCAGCGGTACCATGGATATTTCTATGCGTCTTTTTGATCGCGCGTTATTGCACTTTTTGTTCGGTGGTATGATAATAAATCATTATTTTTTGCTTCGTTTTTTATTTTTATTTTTTAAGGGGTTCGCTAAAGGGGTTAACTAATGGGACAGTTTTATAGGGCGGGTCGCTACGGACGCGGCAATACCAAATATGTGTACTTTTATTGTTTTAATTTTTTTTTATTTTGAAAAAAATGGATTTATTGGGGAATATTTTTTTTTTTTTACTAATTTATTTAGCGATTTTTTTAACATTATTTTTAACACTTTTTTTTTTTTTTTTTACTTTATTACCTTGTCCCAGGTGGGACATCACTGTCCTGTGACAGATCGCTGATCTGTCACATCACAGATCACTGTGACAGATCAGCAATCTGTCACAGGCAGTTCTGCAGACTTCCTCATGCCTGCGCTTTGCAGGCAGTGAGGAAGTCAGCTCCATACAGGCCCCCGAAGGCCCCCGTCGCCATCTTGGATCCGGGGGCCTGTAGGGAAAGAGACCCCCGCAGCAGCGCTGCACATTGCGCTGCTGTGGGAGGCTCAGGGAAGCACGGAGGGAGCCCCCTCCCTGCCGATGCTTCCATTTAACCCCCGGTACACCGCGATCGCGTTTGATCACGGTGTGCAAGGGGTTAACGTGTCGGGGAGCGGTCTGTGACCGCCCCTGACACATTGTGCCGGGTGTCAGCTGTGATAATTAGCTAACACCCGGCCGTGATCAGCGGCGCTCACCACGTGGGCGCCGCTGATCGCTGTGACGTAATATTCCGTCCATGGTAATTACGTCCATTGTAGGTAAGGGGTTAAACTATAAAAATTGTCATGATGCTGATTCAGTGCAATATTGGGCAATCCAGTGAAAAATAAATAAAAATATATGGTTGTAAACATGAAAGGAAAGCGTAGGGGTGATTGATGGATGACCAATGGCTTGAATTGGGGTATCCATTGGAAGATTATTTTTATTGTTTAATATCTTGCGCGATATATCATGGGATATGGTGTGTTTAGAAAATAAATGATATATTTGTCTCATCCGAAGAGAGCTTTCTTTTATTATTTGTAAGGACATTTGTACCATAGCGGCAATCCAAAACGGCTCTTGTGTGGCTCCTGGTAGAGGGACCCAGTTTTGTTTGGTTCGGTTTTCTTTGTAATTAAATAATAAGACCCATGTGTGACTCCATTCTGAAAATGACTGGCAAATAAAGGAGTGGGAAATTGATTTAAGGGTTATGAAAAAGAGCTTGGGGTACGAAACAAACAAGGTTCTTATGTCATAGATGGAAAAAAATATGCTATTTAAGCATGGGCATATCTTTTGCGCTCTTATACGCATTAGATGTCACATTAAAACGTATTTCTGGCATCTACGGTATATATCCATATGAGTGCCATGACAGTTGAAAAAGATGTTTCCACCACCAGGAACAAAATAGTAACAATGCAGTTACATGACAAGAATCTGCATAACTAACGATATGCTATGATAGCCAAGATGATTGTCTATAAAATGATGGTAGTCTCTCGTTCAAAGCAGTAGTGGCTGGTGTGAAATGGAGCCTGAAAGTCAACAGTTCAAAATTGTCATGAATCAGGACGGGGTTTTTTCTCCTATCCTGGTTTGGTTGGGGTTAACTTTATACGGCCTCTCTTTGGTTCGAGGAGGGCTATTTAGACCTGCTGCTTGCGAGGCTCTGAGTCAGTGATACTTCTGTTATTCGGCTTGAGTAGCTGACCCAGGTTTCTCTGTTTGATATCGTTGTTCCTCTGTGTGCGTGGTTACCCGTGTATGACTCGGCTAGTCCCTAGTTCTGCTTCTGCCTTCTGATTCGGGACTACTCTGAACTCTCTGGTCTTGATCAGCGGCATTGTCTCTGACCTCCCCCTGTCTTACCCTCTGAATCCCGTGTCTCCGTCTGGCTTCTGACCTCGGCTCATCCCCACCATTCTTCTGTCTCGCCCTTCGACCCTTACACGTCTCCCCGGCTTCTGACCTCGGCTCTCCTGACTACATCTCCGGCACATCTTTGACAACCATCTGCCATCTGCTCACGTGGGTTGGCTTCGCCCCCCGGCTGCTTCCTCGGCAGTCACATGTCCTGCCAGGTCCTGCTCCAGTGCACATCGCATATTACGGTGTCCGGGCGCCTCCTGGCTGGACTACATTCCTCGTGCAGCGCCCCCCTAGGCCTTCCCTCTGGAGACACAGCTAGTGTGTCTTTACAAAAATATTGTTACCCTTTTGCTCATCAGTGTATGTATGCCAATCAAATCCATAGCCTAAAATGAACTGGATTGGGTGCCAAAAAGTGTTCTGTAGGCAAAGAACGAAAACCAAGCATCATACAAGATCAAAAATGTATCTTATGTATCACCCTATATATTAAACTCTACAGATTAATTTGTTTGTCCTCCTGTATGAGGAAACATTAAAACAAACTTACTGGCTGTACACTTCTTGCTTAAAAATTGAAAAATGAAATCAGAGCAGTTTAATGGACATTGGACCCAGCCCCTGGGCAGAAGTGTTGTAAGTATTCAAACTACAGACATTTATGGAATATCCACAATAAATTGGTAGAAACTAATCCCAAAATATCCATTTAGCAATCCCAAGAAGACAGCAGCAGCTTGATATAGGAGATACTGACTCCCATTGGCTTAAAATCACAGAGCTGCACAAATATTGATCTTGCTCTTCAGTTTATAATTATCAAGACCATTGTGGGTCATTCTTCTGATAGGTGCAGATACAGAGTTTGGCCCTCACCTTTCTACTGGCCCTGATATAAATGTATGTAGCCGCAAAAAAAAATATTTAATCCAGACTGCCTGGCATGATATTAAATATTCTACTTTAAAACCTAAGATAAAAACAAAATGAACAAATACCCTGTAGCAAGTAAATAATTAGATATAGTACATATAAATAGCATAGGATACTTTGCTATCATTGTTTTGATCAAAAAGCATAAAAGTCATCCCCCCACGACAAGGTGTACCCCAATTGGGACGGTACCTAGCCTGTGGAAAGCTATATAAACAAAATGAACAACCCAAATAGGCGTTCTTGATCAAAACAATGTTAACTAAGTACCCTATGCTACTTACATTCACTATTTATTTACTTACTATTGGGTATTTGCTCATTTTGTTTTAATCTTAGGTTCTGATTGTTAAATGGCCACAGTGTGAATGCGCACCTATGTATTGCACTTATACCAACATATGCAGCGGCTCAAATTTTTAAAAATATTCTACAATAGTCTTGTCCATTTAGTTAAAAAAGATTGTAAGAAGAATATGTGTAATATGAAAAATATACTGTACGTAGCACTATTTATGAGTCCAAGAAAGGTAAGATCAGTTTCAACTGGAGTTCTGGGGATATTTACATGTGTATATATAAATGCTTTTATTTGAAAGATGATCTCAAGTTGCTTTGTGACCTATTTTAATGGCAAACAAGATGAAGAATTCTACTCCACTTTGTAGAGCGTATCATTACAAGCAGTAAGCCTGAAATAAACACTCGCACTTCTCCACAGAATCTCCGTCTCCGTAGAAGTCAGACTGTAGGACTGCCGCTGTCTGCCTTCATTGATAGACAGAACCTATTTTTAGATCTTTCAAAGAATCTTTTCTCACACAAGAGACCATGTAAAGGGAACAGTTCTTTTTTTCTAGGATAAATACTTCTAGAGCAACTACTGTAGGATGCAATGATGTGATAAGATAGCCTCAGATAACTAGCCTATAACATAGTCTGATTGCTAATTAGCAAATCTGTCACAAAACACTACATTTCCAATTAATGGAAATGTATTTCATCTGTTCAAGAATATAATCCCCTGGTCTGCCATATTGCAGAC
Source organism: Dendrobates tinctorius (assembly GCF_039654945.1). NCBI lineage: Eukaryota > Metazoa > Chordata > Amphibia > Anura > Dendrobatidae > Dendrobates > Dendrobates tinctorius. The sequence continues at coordinate 27,143,837 of NW_027361673.1, read as the reverse complement.
TACTAATGTTGTAATGTGGCAGAAATAAAATATGGTCAAGAATTTCTTTTACATATATATTTTTATTACAGGAGTGGAACAAGTAACGGGACGCGATGATGTGTTTTCATCACTAAGTGTGATATCTCAGACCTAGAGGGGGTTAGTACAGTAATGTAAGCGGAAGGTCTTTCTCTGTATCTGGGTTTGGTTTTAACCCTGAATATAGACTAGCTTCTGAAGTAAGTAGAGAATCCATCAATCTCCCACTCCATTCAGAAAGTGCGTATCTATATACATAGATAGATTTTATTCACAACTAGCTGAAGGGCCCAGCGCTGCCCGAGCATAGTAACTAACTACGGTTAGTTATAACAAATTATAATGATTATATCTATATATGTAAAGCTGAGTGTAGAGCCCCGCCCACTCCGCATAGCCACATTCACTATAATATCCCTCATTGTCCCTTCAGCCAGAGCTACCGACTACTACCCCTAATATCGCACATCGTCCCGTTACCCAGAGCCACTGGACTACTACCCCTAATATCCCACATCATCCCATCAAATCCACCTGACTACTACCCCTAATATCCCACAACATCCCGTCAGCCAGAGCCACTGGACAACTACCACTAATATCCCACATTATCCCGTCACAGCCGCCGGACTACTACCCCTAATATCCCACATCATCCCGTCACAGCCACCGGACTACTACCCCTAATATCCCACATCATCCCATCAGCCAGAGCCACTGGACAACTACCACTAATATCCCACATCATCCCATCACAACCGCCGGACTACTACCCCTAGTATCCCACATCATCCCATCACAGCCGCCGGACTACTACCCCTAATATCCCACATCATCCCATCAGAGCCACCAGACTACTACCCCTAATTTCCCACATCATCCCGTCAGCCAGAGCCACCGGACTACTACCCCTAATATGCCACATCATCCCGTCAGCTTGGGGTCATAACCAAAGCGCTGAGTGGAACAGTCCTAACTTCCATACCGGGGATCCCTTTAAGAGAGCCATGGCGTCAGAACCAGAGCGCTGAGTGGATTTGCCCTGACTTCCATACCTGGGATCCCTTTTATAGAAGCCTGGGGTGAGAATCAGAGTGCTGAGGGATTTACCCTAACTTCCATACCAGAGATCCCTTTAAGAAAGCCTGGGATCAGAACCAGAGCACTGAGTGGATTTGCCCTGACTTGCATACCAATGATCCCTTTAATAGAACCCTGGGGTCAGAATCAGAGCACTGAGGGAATTGCCCTAACTTCCGTACAGGAGATCCCTTTAAGAGAGCCTGGGGTCAGTACCAGAGCATTTGAAGGCAATTGCCCTGACTTCCACACCGGACTGGGGTCAGTACCAAAGTGCAGATTGGATTTGCCCTCACTTCCATACCGGGGATCCTTTTAAGTGGGGCCTTGGGTCAGAACCAGAGCGCTGAGTGGATTTGCCCTAACTCCCATACCGAAGATCCCTTTAAGAAAGCCTGGGATCAGAATCAGAGTGCTGGATGGATATGCCCTGACTTCCATACTGCAGATCCATTTAAGAAAGGCCTGGGGTCAGTACCAAAACGCTGAGTGGATTTGCCCTAACTTGCATACCAATGATCCACGGGAGGAGGGGATTCATTTCTGTCATGTGCTCTGTGCTCCTTTCTGGGGGGCAGACAATGCCTGGGAGCTTATGTTCCTGGAGATGCTAGATTTCTCCCACCATGTCAGTGTCTGCCGAGGTGTTGTCAAGTGGGAAAACTTGCTCATAGCAACCAATCACAGCTCAGCTTCTTTTAACCAGCTCTGGTGAAATGAGAGGTGCTTAGTGATTGGTTGCAAGGAAAACTGTTGCTCATAGCAACCAATCACAGCTCAGCTTCCTTTGAACACCTCTGGTGAAATGAAAGATGCTTCATGATTGGTTGGTGATACACACATACCTACATTTAGTTTTATATATAGAGATAGAACATAGATTAGAAGATGAAAGTCAGACATTTTTCCACTTTGTTTTTAAAAATATAGCTCAATTAGAAATTGAATACAACACTACATACCAAAAAAAGTTGGAACAGGGTTAGCGAAAGATTGGAAAAGTAAGTGATACAAATAAAAACCGCTGGAGGTTCAATTTTCAACTAAATCACATGATTGTGTTTAAACAGGGCATGTTACAGAGGCAGAGTCTCTCAGAAGCAAAGATGCTCAGAGTTTCACCAATCTGTGAATTGCTTCTAAAAAAAATTGTAGCATAATGTCAGAAAAATGGATCTCAATGTAAAATTGCAAAGACTTTAAATATCCCACCATCTATAAACATAATATGGAAAGATTCAGAGAGTTTCTGAAGAAATCCAAGTGCTCAAGGAACAAAGCAGGCTGTCAATATTGGAAGCTTGTGACCTAGGGGCTCTCAGGCAGCATTACATTATAAATAGGCATGATTAAGTGGTGCAAATCACTGCTGTAGTCACTGTTGGAGGACAAAGTGTCAAATAGGCTGCCTCTGACAGACTTGGCACAAGCCACTCCATCTGGCAGATTCCAGATGAACCCCAACCTTCACTCTTCAAACTCTGTACAGGGATCTGGTCTTACAACTGGATCTAGTGGATTACTTCCACAGAAGGGCTGGTGTCCAGAGGAGCAAACCAGAATCCAGAAGGATCGCGAAGAGGTCATGTCAGGAACAGAATCGTTAGACAAAATTTTGATTCTTTTATTCACCATTGTATTTGAATAGACATCCAATTATCAGAGAGAAGCTTTGAAAAGTGGAATTGAAACTGGTCTTGAGAGATAAAGAGTCCTCACATATCTGAGGCTGAATCCATGCAAGTTGACAGCCTATTAAAATGTGAAAGTGCTGCGAGAAAAGAACAGAGACTTTGGGAAAATCAATGTTTTTATTGTGCCAAGTCTGACCACTTTCTCCTCATTTACCCCTCTCGACCACATAAATCAGTGGCATTGGTAGCGGATCCCAACTTTTGTAATGAAGAATCAGTCTTGTCTGAACCAGGGCCTCCAGTGAATGCCATCATCCATTCAATTTCCTCTTTTGCACCCAACATTAAAAAAAGAAAAGTACTCTCATTGCTTCATTTCTATCAAGTTTCAAGTTGATTCTCAATGGATTTCCACATCTGGCACGGTTGATTCAAAAGCCAGCAGAAATTTTATGGACATCTCTTTCGGTAAAGGGTAAAATTTAAAACAGACTTTCATCTATTTTTGTGGTAACTCCACTAAATTCAGGACCACTGAATCAAAAGACTGAACCTTTAGAGATAGTTATGGAACCTAATCACCATGAGGTCTTATCCTTCTTACTTATCACATCTCCACATTTTTCAATAATCCTGGGGTTGCCATGGCCACAGACTCAAAATCCCACAATTAATTGGGAAACCAAAGAAGTGTTTTTCCATCTGCTTTCCACTCCCCACAGGCTTTGCCAAATGAAGAGGTTGTAAAGGATCTTGAACAATCTTCTCAATTATCATCTATATATAAGGAATTTGCTGATGTATGTAAAAAGAAAAATGCAAACAAACTCACTCCTCCTCGGCTGTATGATTGTCCAATTGATGTATTGCCTGGAGTAGCAATACCCTTGAAAGCATTTTACCCACTGGAACAGCAGGAATTAAAAACACTCAAGGAATACATTGATGAAAATTTAGCTAAAGGGTTTATTCGTTCATCTTCATCACCAGAAGGTGTGCCTATATATGTCAAAAGAAAAGACGGTCCCTTGAGACCCTGAGTTGATTACAGAGAATTGAATAAAGTTGCTGTAAAGAATTGTTACCCTCTGCCTCTGATCAAAATTAAAGCTTTCATTGAGTCACTGACACCAAAAAACATGAAAACCGTCCAACGATTTGAGGGCTTTGCCAATTTTTACAGACGTTTCACTAAGAATTTTTCAGGTATAATAGCACCAATCACCGAATTAACAAACAAAGGCAAATCATTTGTTTGGTCTCCTTAAGCACAAGATACTTTTTCTTGCATGAAAATTAAGTTCACCACAGCTCCCATACTGATTCATCCCGATCCTGAACATGTCTTTATTGTAGAAATGGATACTTCAGATGGGTCATTTGGGGCCATTCTATCACAAAGAACAGGAACAAAAAATTTGCTACATCCTTTTGCCTATTTCTCACAAAATTTGACCATGTCAGAAAAGAATTATGATGTGGGAAACAAATAGCTCTTAGCTATCATTGCTGCTTACAAGGAATAGAGATATCAACTAGAAGGAGCAGCTCAACAAATTGTTGTTTTAGTCAACGTGTAAAGAAAAAGCCAGTCAGCACTGCCAAAACTACTGCCGATATAAAGCTGTCATATCCATACTGCTAATAGAGGCTGAACCCCGTGATCTCAGGTGCTGGTATAGAAGACACAGTATATGAATCCACATGGAAGAAAAGAAGACCATAGCACTCACCGATCCAGGTGAAAAAGTCCGCTTTATTTAGCAATCCACGTTAAAACTTCATAGCCGGGAGGCTGGAGGGAGGAGTGAGCAAAATCTGATGATGGCCGCTTCGTGCCTACTAGCACTTCAACGGTTGTTTTAACTGACCTTGAATTTATCAGGTCTTCCAAATGTTTGTCCCTCGCCGATCTCGATGGAGTCTTTTTCTCAACTGATTCAATTTTGCTATCTTTTACAGACCTGGCTCCCATAATGCTAAGGCCAGGTTCATATTGTGTTAGAGCAGTCCGTTCAACGCATGCGTTAAATGGACTGCGCTAATGCTATTCTGTTTTCTGATCACGTTATGCGATTGCGCTAGCGCAGATGAAGCAGCTGCGCTAGCAGTGACGGACCCTCGGACACTGCAGGGTCCGTCACAGAATGACAGCACATCGCTAACACATGCCGATGCGCCCGTCTATAGCAGTCTATGGGTGCGAAAACGCATCCGTTACATAACGCTAATAACGCTATGTAACGGATGCATTAAACGCAGCCCCCGAATGCAATATGAACCCAGCATAAAGGGCATGTCACACTAAGCGATATCGCTAGCAATATCGCTATAACTTGTGAGGTTATAGCGATATTGCTAGCGATATCGCTGTGTCTGATACTTACCTACGACTGGCTCCCCCGCTGGTTATCGCTGATCGCGCGAGAACGTCCAGGACTGTTTCTCGTCGTCAGCTTCCTGCGGCGCTTCCTGCTGTGACGACGAGCGACGCGTGGAGCCGGGCGGGAGGACGCAGGATCGCCTGGTTTGACAGGTAAGTAGCGACCCCCGTCCCCAGCGATGTCGCTAGTGAGATCTGCCTGTGTGGCAGCTCACTAGCGACCACTTAGCGATGTACCAGCAATCCTGACCGCGTCATATCGCTGGTCGGGATCGCTGGTACATCGCTAAGTGTGACAGTACCTTTAGGCTGATACTTTATCCAGGATGTACTCCAAAGATTCTTCAACAGCAGCACCTCCAACAGCTAATCTGACTGAGTCCAATCATAGCATATATGTTCCAGAAACTGTGAGACTAATGGTATTAAAACTGATCCATGACTCCAAGTTAACAGGACACAAAGGAATTCCAAAAACAAAAGAATTTCTGTCTTGCTTCTTTTAGTGGCCCAATATCCAAAAAGATGTTAAAAATATATATCTTATTCTAGCACCTGTGCCATGTATAAAAATCCCCGCACATTACCAATGGGATTATTGCAACCTCTGAAAATTCCATCTTGTCTTTGGGGCTCAATATCTGTGAACCTTTTTGTCAAACTACCAGTCTCAAAAGGGAAGAGTTTCATCGTAGTAGTGGTGGACTGACTCACCAAAGCAGCACATATTGTTATGTGCACTAGTTTGCCTTCTACTAAAGAGACGGATGATCTTGTAATTCAAAATATGTTTCATCTTTATGGGGATCCAGATGAAGTTGTCTCTGATTGTGGAACACAATTGTCATAGGTTTACCATGGCAGAGAGGTGCTAAAAGACCGCAGTGTTGTGAATTCCCTTGCTCAAAGTTCTGAGCCGAAGCTCCCTCTGGTGGTTACTGAGAGTAGTGGAGCTGGCCAGGTGGATGGAAGTTCTCCACCTGATCACAATAATTGGGAACCTGAGATTACTGGCTGGGAGCATATAATTGAGCTGGCTGCTCTTGGAGGTTGCTGGTGATTTCCTCTCTGTGCATTTGGAGTTCTTTTGTCTCCTGCCTGATCTACATGGTTCAGATAAGTGATCTTTTTGCTAATCCTTTACATCTAATCTCGTTGTGCCTTTTTTTTGCTTTCTGCTTTGTTGCTAGGGTTCGGCGTGCTCCCTGCTGGGGGCAGCGCTGGGCCCTGCTTCATATGTTACAGCTTGTTCAGTCCCCTGTTATGTTGGTATCTTTTTGCTATGCTTCCATTTTACACCAGAGTGCTGATCTAGCGGGTGGTGAGGTCGTGTGACCTCAGGTTTTTTGTGTATCAGAAGTGTTAAACTTTTTCGGGGTTTTGTGCGTGATTGCAGACAGTATCTTTTCTGTCCTGTCTAGACAGCTTGGGCCCCACTATTTGCTCAGTCTGTTCTCTGCCTGTGTTTGTGTCTCATCTTGTCTCACCGACAATATGTGTTTGGGGGCTGTCTATTCCTTTGGGGATCTGCTCCGGGGCAGTTTAGATTTCATCTTTCTGTCTTTAGGCTTAGTTAGTCCTCCGCCTGTGATGAAGCATCTAGGGCATCGTAGGAACGCTCCACGGCTACTGCTAGTTGTGTGGATAGAATCAGGCGTCTGCAATCCGCTTAGTTACCAACCTCTCTGGTCTTCTGGTGGCTTAGCCTGTTCCTGCCATCCTCCTCGGTGACCCATTCATAACAGAGTCACCAGCCTAACCGCAGACTCTAGGGTACTCAAAAGAAGGAAAGAATTGTAAAAAAAAAAAAAAAAAAGTGTCAGAATTTTTTTATATATTTTTTTCCTCTTTTTCTCTGGGGCCATAGGAGGATTTTTTCTTTAATGGAGACTAAGCAATTGATCGTGTTGAGCAGCTCGCTGCTGAAGTGCGGAGAATTTCTGCCTATCTCGCTCAATCATCTGCTGTAGAACCAAAAATCCCTACTCCTGATGTGTTTTTGGGGATCGGTCAAAATTTTTGAATTTCAAGAATAACTGTAAACTATTTCTTGCTTTGAAGCCTAATTCATCGGGGAGCTCTGTGCAGCAGGTTAAAATTGTCATCTCCCTGCTGCGCGGCGATCCCCAGGACTGGGCTATTTCTCTGACACCTGGAGATCCTATTCTGGCTAATGTAGATGCGCTTTTTCAGGCCCTGGGGTTGTTGTATGATGAACCTAACGCTATTGATCAAGCTGAGAAAACCTTATTGGCATTCAACCAGGGTCATGCTGAGGAGTTATATTGCCATAAGTCCCAAAAGTGGGCGGTCCTTACTAAATGGAATGATGATGCCCTAGCAGCTCTCTTTCGGAAAGGTCTGGCAGAAACTGTAAAAGATGTTATGGTGGGATTTCCTGTCTCCTCTGGTCTTAACGACTCCATATCATTAGCCATTCAAATTGATCGATGTTTACGTGAACGTAAAAGTACACGAGAGGCTGTGCTGCCTTTTTGAACAAACTTCTGAACCCATGCAATGTGATAGGGTTTTGTCTAGGGCGCAACGTCAAGAGTTCATAAGGCGTAATAAGTTATGCTTTTTTGTGGGGACGCCATTCATGTTATTTCTGTCTGCCCTAAATGAGAAAAACGTTTTGCTCACGCATTTGCAGTGGGCAGTGTACAGTCTAAGTTCCTGTTGGCAGTTACCTTGATCTGCTCCTTGTCTACTTTTTCTGCTAAGGGCTTTGTTGATTCAGGAGCAGCCCAGGACCATCAATAGAATTGTAATTTTTTGGTGTTGCACAATTTACATGATACTATTGTACTGGGTTTTCCTTGGTTACAAACCCATAATCCTATTTTATATTGGAAATCTCTGTCTGTGGTGAGTTTGGGTTGTCAGTGTGTTCTTGATGACACTCCTGTTTTCTCCACCTCTCCCCAGTCTCAAGATGTTCCTGACTATTTGGCTGATTTTTCTGATGTGTTTAATGAGAGTAAGTCTGCGTCTTTGCCTCCTCATAGGAATTATGACTGCGCAAGTGAGTTAGTGCCCGGTTGTAAATTTCCCAAGGGTCAGCTTTTCAATTTATCTGTACCTGAACATGATGCTATGCAATCTTATATCAAGTAATCATTGGCGAAGGGTTATATCAGTCCATCCTCTTCACCTTTGGGTGCTGTTTTTTTCTTTGTGGCCAAAAAAGATGGCTCATTAAGGCCATTATTGACTATCGTTCCCTTAACGAAATCACTGTTAAATATCAGTACCCGTTACCCCTGATTTCTGATTTAATTTCCAGAGTTAAAAGTGCTTGTTGGTTTACCAAACTTGATGTTAGGCGTCGGGTTCCTGCCACTGCACAGCAGGAATCCAGAGCCTTGCACCCAGTGGTCTCCCATTCTTCTTCGGCCGCAGTGGAGCCTGCTCAGCAGATTCTTCGGTCCCGGCGCTCTGCCCAGGCCAACTCCGGGGGTTTGCTTGCTGCTGCCACTTCTGGCACAGCTATGACAATGCATGCTGATCAGCAGCGAGATTCTCCAGGGACTAAGTCCTCATGTCGGGCCACTGAGCATGCCCGTGGAGTGATCTCCCATTGGAGATCGAGGGTCACGTGCTCAGGTCCTGCTCGTGTTCGGATTGGCCCATCCAAGAAGCCAGGAAGGTCCCGGATGCCCGTGGCTATAAAAGGTTTGCATGGCCACTCACCCATGCGCTAGGATAGACTGTATTTACAGACTATAAGGTGTGAGAGAGGTATGCACGTATGAATGTATCTGGTGACTGACTCATTATGAAACCCCTACCCTCGGTACGCATGTGTTGTGCAGCCTAGCCTGCTAGCGCCCAGGCTTAGGTGTAGGTAGGTCAGGGTTTGAGTCAGACATTGGTCCTCACCAGTGATCCAGCACGCCTCAGTGCACGTGCTCCACACTCCTCTGCCAGCGTCTTTAGCGGCGCTCGTGGCAGCGACGCCGCGCGCTCAGTGGGCCTAGAGGGACTCTATCCCCGTGTCCTTGGGGTAGCGTTCTGTGGCCGTACACTGTGCGCTCTTTTAGCTGAGCTCTGTGAGGACAAACAGGCTCCGGCATTTATGTTCAGCGGTAGTGCTGCTCTGTGAAGCAACGGAGTCCGCCCCCGTCCACACCGGGTGACGATAACCCGCGTGTGTCTTTATAGTATACCGCCATATAGCATCCGCCATTACTGAGCAGCAGGTTACCACCCCTGCACGGTGGACCTCGGGCTGTGAAGTACCTTATTACCATCTTTATTATTTGGTGCGTTCCGCTAGCCCTAACACTTGACCTCAAGGGGTGTATAAACTTATTTGCATTAAGCACGGGGATGAATGGAAGACGGCGTTTAATACTCCAGAGGGACATTTTGAGTACCTGGTGATGCCTTTTGGGCTCACTAATGCCCCTTCCGTCTTCCAATCTTTTATGAACGATATTTTCTGAGACCTTGTGGATAAGTTTTTGATCATTTATCTGGATATTTTGATTTTTTCTGGTGATTGGGATTCTCATGTGGAACATGTCCGGATTTTGAGGGAAAATACTCTGTATGTTAAGGGATCGAAATGTCTTTTTGGTGTACAGAGGATTTCGTTTTTGGGATTCATTTTGTCCCCGTCTGTTATTGAAATGGACCCGGCCAAGGTACAATCCATTTATGATTGGGTTCAGCCCACTTCTCTGAAGGCTCTTCAGAAGTTTTTGGGTTTTGCTAATTTCTACCGTAAGTTTATAGGTAATTTTTCTGGTATTGTTAAACCTCTGACTGATTTGACCAAAAAGGGCGCTGATGTGGTGAATTGATCTCCAGAGGCAGTCACGGCATTTCAGGAGCTTAAGCAGAGATTCACCCCTGCTCCTGTTCAACGGCAACCTGATGTTTCACTCCCATTTCAGGTTGAAATAGATGCTTTTGAGATTGGTGCAGGAACCGTTTTGTCTCAAAGAGATCCGGTAACCTCTAAGATGACTCCCTGTGCCTTCTTTTCTCAGAAATTTTCTCCATCTGAACGTAACCATAACGTGGGGAATCGGGAATTATTGGCCATGAAGTAGGCATTTGAAGAGTGGAGACATTGGTTGGAGGGAGCTAGACATCAAGTTGTGGTCCTCACCGATCACAAGAATTTGATTTATCTTGAATTAGCCAAGCGCTTGAATCCTAGACAGGCTAGGTGGGCCTTGTTTTTCACACGTTTTAATTTTGTGGTCTCCTTTCTTCCGGGCACTAAGAATGTTAAGGCGGACGCCCTTTCTAGGAGTTTCTTTGCAGATTCTCTTAACGTGACCGAGCCTACGACCATTCTAAATGAGGGTATAGTTCTTTCCGCCATCTCTCCTGATTTGAGACGTGCCCTGGAGGAATTTCAGGAGGATAAACCTGAACGATGCCCTATGGGAAAATTGTATGTCCCTAACCAGTGGAGGAAAAGAGTAATGAGTAATGTCTGAAGTTCATTGCTCCTCATTGACTGGTCACCCAGGTATCTTTGGTACCAGAGATTTGTTGAATCAGTCTTTTTGGTGGCCTTCCTTATCTCGTGATGTCAGGAATTTTGTGCAGTCCTGTGGGACTTGTTCTCGGTCTAAGCCCTGTTCTCGTGCAGGTGGTTTGTTGATGCCCCTGCCGGTGCCCAGGAGGCCATGGACCCATATCTCAATTAATTTTATCTCTGATCTCCCTGTCTCTCAGAGAATGACTGTTATTTGGGTGATCTGTGATAGAGTTTCAAAGATGGTCCATCTTGTACCACTCCCAAAGTTGCCATCTTCTTCTGAGTTGGTGCCCTTGTTTTTACAACAAGTGGTTCGTTTGCATGGGATTCCTGAGAACATTGTGTTGGACAGAGGGGTCCAGTTTGTTTCCAGATTTTGGAGGGCTTTTTGATCCAAATTGGGAATTCAGTTGTCTTTCTCCTCTGCATTTCATCCTCCGACCAATGGGCAGACTTAGAGAACAATCCAGACGTTGGAGTTCTATTTGAGATGTTTCATATCTGCTGATCAGGATGATTGGGTCTCATTTTTGCCCTTGGCCGAATTTGCGCTAAACAATATGGCTAGCTCTGTCAATTTGATGTCTCCTTTCTTTTGTAACTTTGGGTTTCATCCTCGATTTATTCGGGTCAGGTAGAAGCTTCTGCCTGACCAGGTGTGGATTCTGTGGTAGAGAGAATACAGCAGATTTGGGACCAAGCAGTGGATAAGTTGTCCCACTCTCAGGAAAAGGCCAACAGTTTTCCAACCGGCATAGGACCATTGGTCCCCGGTTTAAAGTGGGTGATATGGTTTGGCTGTCCTCAAAAAATATTCCCATGAAGGTTGCATCTCCAAAATTCAAGCCAAGGTTTATTGGACCTTATAAGATTTTGGAAATCCTTAACCCCGTTTCTTTCCGTTTGGCTCTTCCAGTTACATTTAAGATTCATAAAGTCTTTCTTAAATCTTTGTTGAAAAGGTTTGTGGAGCCAGTCGTTCCCATGGCAGCGCCCCCTTAACCTGTACTGGTTGAGGGTAAATTGAAGTATGAGGTAGAGAAGATATTGGATTCTCGTCTGGCTAGATGGAGACTTCAGTACTTGGTAAAGTGGAAGGGTTATGGCCAGGAGGATAATTCTTGGGTCTCTGCTTATGACATCCTTACCAAGAGATTGATTCGTGCCTTTCACCGGGCCCATCCTGATCGGCCTGGTGGCATGGATGAGGTTCGGTGACCCCTCCTCAAGGGGAGGGTACTGTTGTGAATTCCCTTGTTCGAAGTTCTGAGCCGAAGCTCCCTCTGCTCCCTCTGGTGGTTACTGAGAGTAGTGGAGCTGGCCAGGTGGATGGAAGTTCTCCACCTGACGACAATAATTGGGAACCTGGGATTACTGGCTGGGAGCATATAATTGAGCTGGCTGCTCTTGGAGGTTGCTGGTGATTTCCTCTCTGTGCATTTGGAGTTCTTTTGTCCCCTGCCTGATCTGCATGGTTCAGCTAAGTGATCATTTTGTTAATCCTTTGCATCTTATCTGGTTGTGCCTTTTTTTTTGCTTTCTGCTTTGTTGCTAGGGTTCAGCATGCTCCCTGCTGGGGGCAGTGCTGGGCCCTGCTTCATATGTTACAGCTTGTTCAGTCCCCTGTTATGTTAGTATCTTTTTGCTTTGCTTCCAGTTTACACCAGAGTGCTGATCTAGTGGGGGTGAGGTCGTGTGACCTCAGGTTTTTTGTATATCAGAAGTGTTGGACTTTTTAAGGGTTTTGTGCGTGATTGCAGACAGTATCTTTTCTGTCCTGTCCTGTCTAGACAGCTTGGGCCCCACCGATTGCTCAGTCTGTTCTCTGCCTGTGTTTGTGTCTCATCTTGTCTCACCGACAATATATGTTTGGGGGCTGTCTATTCCTTTGGGGATCTGCTCTGGGGCAGTTTAGATTTCATCTTTCTGTCTTTAGGCTTAGTTAGTCCTCCGGCTGTGATGAAGCATCTAGGGCATCGTAGGAACGCTCCACGGCTACTGCTAGTTGTGTGGATAGGATCAGGGGTCTGCAATCCGCTTAGTTACCAACCTCTCTGGTCTTCTGTTGGCTTAGCCTGTTCCTGCCATCCTCCTTGGTGACCCATTCATAACACCGCAGTATCTGATTTCCTGCACTCATGCACTGATTAGAAGCACTTCTGCTTCATATTAAATGGTGCAGGTTTCTGCTAGCAGTGTAGGGGTTAAACTGTTTAGTTGAGAGCTCCTGGAAGCTTTTCAGCATTGTTGGTCTCAGGTGTTCAGTGTTGGCCACTCCCCTCTCCTATATATACGTATGTATATATCTCTGGCTATCAGTGATGCCAGTGTTAGTCTTAAACAGCCTGTGTGAAGTGGATGTGGCGGTTGTTGGTAAAAGCGTTTGGAGTGTTGATCTGTGACTGTTGCTTGGTGTTTCAGATGTGTGCAAAATCATTTCTCTCTCCTATTTGGTTTTCCTTCCTTTTATCCGTGGTGTTCCTTTCTGTTGTCTGTGAGTACATATTTGTACATCTTTCATTGTTAATTTAGTTTGCGTATATACATACATTATTACTCCCCACTTCCCTAGGTGGAGGAGAGGGAGACAAATGTAGCGCTGATTCATGAGTTAAGCAAGGTATGTGGCCCTGGCATTTTCACCATCAGAAGTAATCTGAGGCGCTATGATAACTAGGGTGCCCCTAGTGTTGGGAACAGGGAAGAAGCCCCTGGCACTGGGTATTACAACAACATAGTTGTGAAAACAATTTACATCTAGATTCAGAAAGAATTTTTTTGCAGCTTTGGACATACATGTCAGCTTATCTTCTGCATTCTATCAACAATCTAATGGTCATACTGAATGTACAAAACAAACCATAGAACAATATCTCAGATGCTACATTTGTCAACTGACTGGGTTGATTTGCTTTCTGTGGCACAATTTTCATACAATTCTTAAAATGCTTCGACCAAACAAACATCATTCTTTGCAAATTTGGGTTACCATGCAAGTATTATTCCTAATTTTCCCAGAGAAACACCTATTCCTGCTTTCACTGACAGAATACAATCCCTGCAACAGAATCTGGGAATGCTAAAAGACACTTTTAGAAATTGCCAAGGAGAAATATAAGAAAACAGCGGATAAATCTTGTAGACCTTCTCCAAGCTTCCAAGTAAGTTATGAAGTATGCTTTCCACCAAGAATTCAAAACTTCATATTTCCTCACCAAAGCAGGGCCAAAAATGTATTGACTCTTTCAAAATCCTTGGACAAGTTAAGCCCCCGTTACACACTGTGATATCGCTAGCAATATCGCTGTAAAGTCACCGATTTTGTGACGTTGCAGCGATATTGCTAGCGATATCGCTGCATGTGATACTTACCTCCGACCGGCTCCCCCGCTGCTTATCGCTGATCGCGCGAGAAGCTCCTGGACCATTCCTCGTCGGTCACTTCCTGCGGCGCTTCCTGTGGCGCCGACGAGCAACGCGTGGAGCCGGGCGGGAGGACGCAGGATCGCCGCGTCTGACAGGTAAGTAGCGATCCCTGTCCCCAGCGATGTCGCAGGTGAGATCTGCCTGTGTGCAGCTCACTAGTGACCACCTAGAGATGCACCAGCGATCCTGACCGCGTGCATCGCTAGGTGTAACGGTACCCTTAGCTTCCCAGAAAAATGAAGATACATTCCATGCTACATGTCTCCTTACTAAAGTCAATTGTTCCAAATTCTTTTCCAGGGCATTATCTACCTCCTCCTGATCCTATTAAAGTGGATGGACAAGAACATTACACAGTTGAAAAGGTCAAACATTGTCTGGTGGCTGGTGTTGAAAGGAGGAAGTAATGTCAGGATTCCTGTTGTCCCTTGACAGTTTACCACTTGTGGTTGCTATTGTTCACCTTGATATTGTGCTGCAATTCCACTCCTTACCACTGGAGGCTGCTGTTGTGTCCTCCAATTATAAACCTGTGGAGTCCATCTTGTTTCCTGTTGGGGCTTTCTTAAAACTACATTGATCCCTCACTCATTTCTTGAGTATTGTATCTAACGATTTAGTCTAGTTCAGTCTCCAGTTCCTTGTTCTGAGAACTATCTTACCCAGACTGTTCCCACTTCTCTATGGATTGTTGCTACATTGCTACAACTCCTACTGCTACTTGCAAGAACTTCTGCTACTGCCTGCTGTTCCTTTCTTGTGCTCTTCCAGCCACTGGATTTTAGCAGTGCTACGCCAGTATCATAACACCTAGTTCTGCTCGCTCGGTACAGCTCTCTTGGCTCTGGTCTTTACTCGAATCTAGTGTTGTTTTCTTTACTCAGATTTGGTCTCTTGAATCTTTTACTCGGATCCGGTCTCTCAATTTCTTTACTCAGATCATATTTCTCGTAAAGGCGGCTATAAGTCAGCTGTACCGCAAATTCGTCCTGCTACAGTTTTGGGAGCTGATTCCTCCCCTTCACTAACCTCCAGGGACTTTTATAATTACTAACTGCACCACAGCTACTGTATCACTTGCTCTGGTGTCTTCTCAAATATTTTCCCTGAGGGAACATACACTTCACTCTTGAGTACATGCTAATGTAATTCTTTTGGGTTTCACTTTCTCTATCATCTTTGACCAGCAGATGGGGGTGTTCACTTGCAGACACTCTGTTAGGTATTAACTGTGTGCATCTTTTCACTTGTCTATCTCCTTACATCTTCATCAAATGTGAATCTTCATCTTAGTAGGGTTTCTTTCAGTGGGCAAAATCCACTGTCACTCGTCTATCCAACAGAATAAGTACACGTGTATGCTCAATGTTGTTGTCATCAGTCATTGAGGTAGATGAGCTTTCAGCTCCTTCTTCATTGCTGACACGTGTAGAACCTTCCCTAAATTTCTGTATCCATTCATACAAACTTCTTTACTACAAAACACTTTCTCCATACTGTGCACAAAATCTTCGATAAATATCGGCACCAGAAACAAGTGGGGCAGCGATTGTTTCTCGGTCTGCAGTCACAAATGAACTGACGTAACATGTTTAGACTTGCAGTGACTGGGAAGACAGAGACCTTGTACAGAAAGCACTGATTATGCACTACAGCAACAAAAGTTTTAATAAAACCGTAGTGCAGAATATTTTTGACTCTCCCTCATACAAAGGACTTCATACCAAACTTGAACTTCTTTTTGTTTCAGGAAAGAGTTTCTGAGGAACATTATAGTACGGAATAATTGTTCAATTTCGATACACTTTGTTTACGACTAAATTGCCGTTGCATTTGGCTAGCTGTTAGGGTATTTTCAATATAGTTGAGGAAGGGCTATTCCTTTGAGTTCATTATAGTGACATCAAGACAGAAGAGGGATATTTGGTTGGGTGATAGAGGTAATTGTACATTACAGTAATATACTGTAATTTACTCAGTTTCCAGAGTATTAACAGGTAACAGGCGGCCAGGTTAGGCAGGCACGCCAGTAGGTAGATTTTTACAAAGTATAGTAGGTACAGATTATTAGGGCACCACACTGTGCAGCACAAAGGTCTTTGCCTCCCAGTTTAATGTCTTTATAATATTTTGAATGTTTTCTATTTTATGGTTGATTCATTCACATAACTAAGTAAAATAACTATAGAGAGTGAATTGTGTAGGAGTCAGTTTTCTCACCCATGACTTCACTGTATCCTGAGGAACACACCTCGGTGAATGACTTACAAAACTTTGTTACACCCAGTTACAAAACAGCAACCAGAAGTTTCAATGGAGCAGCAGCTGAGCCTATGCCTTGCTGCTCCATTCAAAATGCTCAAGTCTAAATGTGTGATGAAAACTGCCAAGCTCTATTGCATTTTGACTCCTAAGATTTAGTATTCATCACTTATTAGGTCCTAGTGCTATCCATGAAAAAACAGACAGCACTCAGACCAATATTACCCATTGGGGCCATGCAGATGATTATTATTATTATTATGCATTTATATAGCGCCATTTATGCCATGGCGCTTTACATGTGAAAAGGGGAAATATAGACAAGTATAATAAACATGTGTAAGACAAGGGACACACAAGTACATAAGGAGAGGGGACCCTGCCCGCGAGGACTCACAGTCTACAGGGATGGGTGAGGATACAGTAGGAGAGGGTAGAGCAGGTCGTGCGGTGGTTCAGTAGACCGAGGATCATGGCAGGCTGTAGGCTTGTCGAAACAGGTTGGTCTTCAGGTTCTTCTTGAAGGTTTCCATTGATGGTGAGAGTCTGATGTGTTGCGGCAGAGAGTTCCAGAGTATGGGGGAAGCACGGGAGAAGTCTTGTATGCAGTTGTGGGAAGAAGAGATAAGGGGGAAGTAGAGAAGGAGATCTTGAAATGATCGAAGGTAGCAGGGAGACAGGTGGATTAGTCGGGCAGCAGAGTGTAGGATGGACTGGAGCGGAGCCAGAGTGCTAGAGGGGAGGCCAGAGAGTAGGAGGTTGCAGTAGTCGAGGCGGGAGAAAAGAGCATGCACTAATGTTTTTGTGGTTTCGTGATTGAGGAATGAGCGGATCCGGGAAATATTTTTGAGTTTGAGGCGGCAGGAGGAGGCGAGGGCTTGGATATGTGGTTTGAAAGAGAGCGCAGAGTCGAGGATCACCCCAAGGCACCAAGCATGCGGGACTGGGGAAAGAAAGCAGCCATTGACATTGATGGATAGGTCTGGTGGAGGGGTAGAGTGAGAAGGGGGAAAGATGATGAATTCTGTTTTGTCCATGTTCAGTTTGAGAAAGCGAGCAGAGAAGAAGGCTGAGTTAGCAGACAGACATTGTGGGATTTCAGTCAGTAAGGAGGCGAGGTTGGGTCCAGATAGGTAGATCTGCATGTCATCGGCATAGAGGTGATACTGCAAACCGTAGGATTCTATGAGCTGTCCCAAACCAAAGGTGTAAATGGAGAATAGTAGGGGTCCTAGGACAGAGCCTTGAGGAACACCAACAGACTGGGGGCGAGGTGAGGAGGTGGTGTGTGAGAGGGAGACACTAAATGTTCGGTCTGTTAGGTATGATGAGATCCAGGATAGGGCCAAGTCTGTGGTGCCAAGAGATGAGAGAGTCTGTAGCAGGAGGGAATGGTCTACGGTGTCGAAAGCAGAGGACAGGTCCAGGAGAAGGAGGACAGAGCAATGTCGCTTGCTCTAGGCGGTTAGTAAGTCGTTAGTGACTTTAGTTAGGGCAGTTTCAGTAGTTTTGAGGCGTAAGGGAGAAGAGATATCGGGCGATAGTTAGACACAGAGGATCGAGGGAGGGCTTTTTGAGGATGGGTGTGATTGAGGCATGTTTGAAGGATGAGGGAAAGACACCATTTGTAAGTGAAAGGTTGAAGAGGTGTGTTAGAGATGGGATGAAGACTATGGCCAAGTTAAGGATGAGGTGAGACGAGAGTGGGTCGAGGGCACAAGTGGTGAGGTGTGATCTTGACAAAAGGGTGGAGAGCTGATCTTCTGTCATGGTGGAGAAGCTGGCTTTTGCAGAACAGGGCTGAGAGGCTAAGAGGGGCATTGGGGGCTGCGGGCCAAAGTTTTATCTCATCTTGTCGATCTTCTGCTTAAAGAAGGAGTCTTCAGCAGAAATGAGAGGAGGGGAAGGAGGTGCTGTGGGTTGGAGTAGAGCATTGAAAGTGTTGAAGAATTGTTTAGGGTTGTGAGACAGGGAGGATATGAGAGATGCAAAGTAAGTTTGTTTAGCGGCAGAGAGTGTGGACTTAAAGCTGGCAAGGGACTGCTTGTATGCGCTCAGTAGAATGGGTTCTCTTCCATCTCCGCTCAGCTGCCCTGAAAACCTGTCTCAGTTCTTTGGTCAGGCTGGTCAGCCAGGGCTGCCTGTTGATTGTACGAGTTTTGCTCTGCGTGAGGGGGGCAGCCGAATCAAGTGTTGCTGTTATTGTGGTGTTATAAAAAGTGGCAGCAGCATCTGTGTCATGAAGGGAAGCTATGTCTGTAAGAGGGAGAAGGGACTCAGAGAGTGATTGTAAATTGAGGTGTTTGAGATTCCTGCGAGGGTGAGCGAGTTTATGGAGCGGGGGTTGCGCAGTAGGAGAGGAGAGGGAAGAGAATGTCAGTAGGTTGTGGACAGACAGGGGGAGGGCAGTTATTGAGATTAGTGAGGGAACAGAGACGGGTGAAGATAAGGTCCAGCGTGTGACCATCTTTGTGAGTGGCCGCAGAGGACCATTGAGTGAGGCCAAGGGAAGCTGTAAGCGATAGAAGTTTAGAGGCAGCTGGGGTGGAAGTGTCAATGGGGATGTTGAAGTCGCCCATGATGATGGTGGGGATGTCAGCAGAAAGGAAATGGAGTAGCCAGGTGGTGAAGTGGTCGAGAAAGGTGGAGATGGCTAGTTCTGGGGGGCGGTAGATGACAGCCAGTTGGAGGTTGGAGGGGGAATAGATGCCGACAGAGTGCAGCTCGAACAAGGGAAGAGTAGCGGAGGGTGGTAAAGGAATTGGGGTAAAGGAGCAGGTATTGGAGAGGAGCAAGCCAACTCCTCCACCACGTTTGTTGCTGGAGCGTGGGGTGCAAGAGAGATGGAATCCACCATAGGAAAGTGCAGCTGGAGAGGCTGTGTCAGAGGGAGTGAGCCAGGTTTCAGTGACGGCAAGGAAGGAGAGTTTGTTGGTGATAAAGAGGTCATGGATAAACGATAGCTTGTTGCAGACAGAGCGTGCGTTCCATAGTGCTCCAGGTAGGGGGACCAGGGGAGTGGGGGCTGGATGAATAGGTATGAGGTTGTCATGGTTGCAAAAAAGTATAGAGGATCGTGGCAGGATGCTAGAAATGAGTGTGGGGATGTGTGGAGGAGGGCCAGGATTTGGGGATACAACGCCAGCAATGAGGAGTAGTAGACAGAGCATTAGAAGATGGGAGCAGGATAGGACATGATGTGGCCGCGTGTGTCTGGAGAAAAAGGATTGTATGTGAAGGAACAGTTGTGACGAAGAGGTGAGATGGCTGGGAAGGATGGAGGGGGAAATGACTAGTTCCTTACTGGGTGGAGGGAGTGCAGGAGTTAGGGAGAAATAGAGTAGTATGGGGGTGATAGTAAAAAGAAGGTGAAACATTGTTGTGGTGGTATAGTCCGTTACCTTACAGTCAATTCCAATCCAATTCTAGTCTAATTCAGAGTACTTAGAAATATGTACTTCATGGTGCTGAATATATGTGCAGCTAAACACAATCAGCTGTGAGTGAAAGTGGGGTGTGACTGCCCAGGCCAAATGCACAGAGTTAAGCAAAGGTCACAAAAGGGGGAACGGGTTATACAAACCACTTAGATGTGTGGCAGAGATAACAAGAATGGAGTACAATTATGGATACAAGAAGATGGGTAAGCAATGCATACCATATAAAAATACAATGCAGTTCACATGGGGCATTCAGGAGCATGGGAGAGAGGGGTGGAATTCAGCAATGCATACCTGTGGAAATAGAACATCTCGGTGAGATGGTAATGATGACAATACTGTAGGGGTCATGAGTGGCCAAATGCATTCTAGAATTCTAGCCTAATTCAGAGTACTTAGAAATATGTACTTTGAAATATGGATTTTGAAGTAGATGGAGCCGACTACGTCTGGAGCAGACCCATGGTGCTGAATATATGATCATAGATGATGAACAATTTTTTTCTCTGACCAAATCTGCATATGAAACAAAAATTGCAGCATGCATTTCTTCTGTAAGTAGGCTAAGACTCACCCATTCAAGTCTTTGAGTATGTAAAAAAAGGGGAGCCATACGGAACCACAGTGTAGCATCTGAATTTTACGGATGCATTGCAATTCTGCAACATAGAAAATGTAATGGTCTTGTAAAGAATTAATAGCTGTTGCTGTAAAAAGAAAATATTGCCTCTAGACTGTAAATGGATGACAAGTGATAAAAAAATTCGTCCCACTTTTCTGGATGAAACTCTGACCAATTTTTTTACATGGTCATGTGATTTTGTCAATGCAGTGATTCTAGCTGCCATGTCCCTTTAACAACAAAATAGTTTCCTTGCTGTCCCTTAATAAGCTACATGGAATACACTGAATATTAATGTAATAGAGGATAATATGGAACAATATATAGGACAATGTTTTAAAAATAGCCAATTTAGGTTTGATTTATGGTGTAATATCATGAGAGTTGGTGAACATCTGGGCCAACTGTGTTGCAGCTTTCTGTTCTGGTGTTTCTGTTATATAACTGTAATTGCTTATTTTCATAGCGGTAATTGAAATGTACATTACAAGTGTTAGAAACGGCGGAACGCACTAAATAAAAATAATAATAAAGTGCGTTCGCCGCTCGGGGTCCACCGTGCAGTAGGTGATATAGCCGCTGCTAAGTGGTGGCAGGAGCAATATGGCGGAAATGCTCACAGGGTTAAACTTCACCCAGGTGCGCAGAGCAATCTCCGTTAACTCACAGAGATGCCAAAAAGTACAAACACAAATGACTGAGCCTGTTGTAGTCACAGTACTCAGTAAAAAACGCACACACGGTATACGGTCACAGGAGTAGCCCAAGACGGCGGCACTATGTCCGTCTAGACCTACCGTGTCCACGGCGTTGCAGCTGCGAACGCAAAGGAGGCTGCTACTGCAGCGCGGCGTGGACACTGCCGTTAAACGACAAAGCTATGACGCAAGCGCAATGTCGAACTCTAGCAGCTGTGGATGTTGCAGCAGAGGAGCGCTGGCGCTGATTCTAACTCAGTCCCTATCCACATGCGTAATATCAGAGGGAAGGGGTTTCAAATGAGTCAGTCACCAGAATCATGCATCCGTCCTCATACACACAGCAGCAAGTATGACTATGCTAGCGCATGGCGGAACAGCCATGCGCACCTTTTATAGCAGCCGGGACCTTCTGCACGCTTCCAGATCTCTGAGATGGACCAATGAGAACGGGGGCGGGACCTGAGCACATGACTCCCGATCTCCAATGGGAGATTGTCTCATGAGCATGCCCAGTAAGAGGACAGAAGGACTTAGCCTCAGGAGAGATTTGCTGCAAGGCAATCTCCTCTGCAATCTCCTCTGCAGTGGAAAAAGAGGAGGAGATTGCAGAATCTGAGGATCTGGATCCCTGCTGAGTAAACGCAGGAATCCGACTCCTAACAACAAGTGACCAGACCAATGGTAAAAGCATGTATACTTGACACTTTATCTTATACATCCACTTGTTGACAGCAACACTTAAAAGGGTATTCTCAAGTTATTAAATTACTTTATTTATTTTTAGACAGTATGAAAACAAGCATTGACTTGCATTTTCTATGTGCTGTCATTCTCCTGCAATGAGAGCTTTAATCTTTCATAGTGTATAGCTGGTTTCCATGGAGCTCGGTCACTAATACCTGCCCAGATCCTAGTCTAGAGTAGTTACATTCCAAAAGAGAGATTATATCCTAACATACCAGACAACTCTCCAGTCCATTGATTTCTATACAGCAGTTAGCTGCTCTACTCCCTCACCCTCCCTCTGAACTCCTAAGGCTGTGTGCACACCCTGCGGAATCTGCTGTGGATTGATCTGCGCGGATTTTTAAAATCCGCAAATAAATCCGCAGGTCAAAAGACCTACGGTTTATCTGCAGATTATCCTGCGGTTTTGCCATGCGGTTTTACCATCTCCACAATGGAGGAGATGGTAAACCGCTGCGTAATCCGCAGAAAGAATTGACATGTTTAAAAACCGCAGAAAATCCGCATGGAAAATTCTGCAGCATCTGCACTGCAGTTTCCATTTCCCATAGGAAATAATGGTACAGGGCCAAATCCGCTGCGGAACGGCAGCAGAATCCGCAGCATGTGCACATACCCTCACTGAGTTGTTTTTATAAATCTTGCTCTTAATCCCATAGAATCGCAATCCCCAGCAACTAGCATCATGCCTCACACTGTCCCAGTTGCATTGCTGAAATGCCATGTTATCTCTACATACAAATACAGTGATAGGAGTGTAGTGCCAGAAGAAACCACTGATGGCTGGATGTGTTACAGCAACACTTGTGCTGATCTTTATAGTTTTACTAATATTACCGTTTTGCTGCTCACTAGAGCTGTCAGAACTTAAAGAGGAGTGCCCACCCCACCAGACATCACAAAGTAATGAGATTGTAGGGAGACTGCATAGCTCTGAACTGCTTGAGAGCCGCCTTGAAACCCCTATTAAGGGGTTATTCAATATTAGACAACTTCAGTTTAAAGAAGCCCTCCCATGAACTTTTTTTCTGTGTATGTGGTGTGTAGTGTCAGTGTGTTAATATACTCACCTACTGCCACTTTCTCCGGTATCCAGCACCATTCTGGACTTCATCTGATTGATATCACTGCTCTTCAGACCCTCAGGGTCACGCAATGCTCTATGCATGAGCCGGAAGTCTCTTTTACAATTATGAAAAGAAAATGGTATAAAACCAAAGCCAGCTCACCAACCAGACCATCAGGTGCACACGGAACTCCATCCCGATGCGATGACATCTTATAATGATAAGAAAAAAAAGTTTGTTCCAGCTCCTTTAAAAAATTTTATCCTTTAGTGATTCCAAAAAAGTTTTCACAGGATTAAAAACTCCACAGTGCAAATATGAGTGCAAGCGACATGTTTCGATCTATTACAGATCTTTCTCAAAGCTCAGCTCAGCTTTGAGAAAGATCTGTAATAGATCATTGCCATGGTAACCCGATGTCATCATGACGACATCTAGGTCACCAGAGCTAGCAAGCTTTCTATATCATGCTCAGAGCATGATCTAGCAAGTTTGTCTGTCAGAGCAGCACTGACAGTTTATAAGGCATAAGAAAGCTCATGCTAAAAAAAATGAAAGTTCCATAGTGGGACAAAGTAAAAGAGTAAAGAAACGAAAGTGGAAAAAAAATTGTAAAAATATGTAAAAAAAAAATAAAAAAAAAATCACAAAATAATAATAAAAAATGTTTATTGTACGCAAAAATAAATATTTTTATGAAAACAAAAAAGAAAAGTCATTTATTTGGTATCATCGCATCTGGAAGGACCCGACCTATAAAATGGTCCCACTTTTTAACCCATTCATTGAACACTGTAAAAAAAAATAAACAAAAAGCGAGGCAAAAAACTATGCTTTATCATCATACCACTGAACAAAAAGTGGAATAAAACACAATCAAAAAGACGAATGTAAATAAATATTGTATCTCTGAAAACGTCATCTTGTCCCGCAAAAAACAAGCCAGCACACAGCACCATCAGCAAAAAAAATAGAAAAGTTATGGCTCTCATACTAAAGCGATATAAAAAATAATAATTTTTTCTATAAAATATTTTATATTGTATACAAGCTCCAAAACATAAAAAACTATATACAGTTGTGGCCAAAAGTATTAACACCCCTGCAATTCTGTCAGATAATACTCAGTTTCTTCCTGAAAATTATTGCAAACACAAATTCTTTGGTATTATTATATTCATTTAATTTGTCTTAAATGAAAAAACACAAAAAGAATTGTCCTAAAGCCAAATTGGATATAATTCCACACCAAACATAAGAAAGAGGGTGGACAAATGTATTGGCACTGTTCGAAAAATCATGTGATGCTTCTCTAATTTGTGCAATTAGCAGCACCTGTAACTTACCTGTGGCACTTAACAGGTGTTGGCAATAACTAAATCACACTTGCAGCCAGTTGACATGGATTAAAGTTAACTCAACCTCTGTCCTGTGTCCTTGTGTGTACCACACTGAGCATGGAGAAAAGAAAGAAGACCAAAGAACTGTCTGAGGACTTGAGAAACCAAATTGTGAGGAAGCATGAGCAATCTCAAGGCTACAAGGCCATCTCCAAAGACCTGAATGTTCCTGTGCCTACCGTACGCAGTGTCATCAAGAAGTTTAAAGCCCATGGCACTGTGGCTAACCTCCCTAGATGTGGACGGAAAAGAAAAATTGACAAGAGATTTCAACGCAAGATTGTGTGGATGTTGGATAAAGAACCTCGACCAACATCCAAACAAGTTCAAGCTGCCCTGCAGTCTGAGGGTACAACAGTGTCAACCCGTACTATCCGTCGGCGTCTGAATGAAATGGGACTGTATGGTAGGAGACCCAGGAAGACCCCACTTCTTACCCCGAGACATAAAAAAGCCAGGCTGGAGTTTGCCAAAACTTACCTGTAAAAGCCTAAAACGTTTTGGAAGAATGTTCTCTGGTCAGATGAGACAAAAGTAGAGCTTTTTGGGCAAAGGCATCAACATAGAGTTTACAGGAGAAAAAAAGAGGCATTCAAAGAAAAGAACACGGTCCCTACAGTCAAACATGGCGGAGGTTCCCTGATGTTTTGGGGTTGCTTTGCTGTCTCTGGCACTGGACTGCTTGAACATGTGCATGGCATTATGATTCAGAAGACTACCAACAAATTTTGCAGCATAATGTAGGGCCCAGTGTAAGAAAGCTGGGTCTCCCTCAGAGGTCATGGGTCTTCCAGCAGGACAATGACCCAAAACACACTTCAAAAAGCATTAGAAAATGGTTTGAGAGAAAGCACTGGAGACTTCTAAGGTGGCCAGCAATGAATCCAGACCTGAATCCCATAGAACCCCTGTGGAGAGATCTAAAAATGGCAGTTTGGGGGAAGGCACCCTTCAAATATCAGGGACCTGGTGCAGTTTGCCAAATAAGAATGGTCTAAAATTCCAGCAGAGCATTGTAAGAAACTCATTGATGGTTACTGGAAGCGGTTATATTGGGTAAAGGTTGTGCAATCAAGTATTAGGCTGAGGGTGGCAATAATTTTGTCTGGCCCATTTTTGGAGTTTGTGTGAAATGATCAATGTTTTGCTTTTTGCTTCATTCTCTTTTGTGTTTTTTCATTTAAGACAAATTAAATGAAGATAATAATACCAAAGAATTTGTGTTTGCAATCATTTTCAGGAAGAAACTGAGTATTATCTGACAGAATTGCAGGGGTGTCAATAGTTTTGGCCACAACTGTAAATGTAGTATAATTGTAAGCGTATTGACCAGCAGAATAAAGCTGCCCTATAAATTTTAGTATAAACTGTAGATGGCGCTAGTAGCTGTAGAAAAAAGAGAGGAACAATTGCAGCAAATTTGGAACACACACCACCAATGTGATCAATAAAATATAAATAAATAAATAATTAAAATTTGTGCTTAATAATGTACCCCTTTAGCTTGTAGTGAACTATAAAATACACACAAATAAATTGGATTGCTCCTGATTAGGTAGTTATTACTTTAAGGTGTAATCTGAGTAGATGTCTGGACTCCAGAGGACCAGTAAAGTAGTGAGCGCTGTATATCTTGATGTGAAGTCAAATATATTGATAATTGCCAGATAAACATGGGTTAATACCACAGCTCTCCAGGAGTGCTGTCCCGGCTGGTGACAGACACTCCACGCTCCCCTCTTCCAGCGGCGCACCAGCGTGTAGCATGCAAGATGTGAAGCTGTGGCGTGAGAAGAGCCAACAGGACCTTCATGATGTCACCGGTCATGTGATAGATTACAGGGAGCACAGTGGACCAATTCCTCTCCTGGAGGATTTTTTTTATTTTCACGGCTCAACATTATAAACTTCTGTGAAGCACCTGGGGGTTAAAGGTGCTCACCACCCATCTAGATAAGCTCCTTGAGGGTTGTAGTTTCCTGAATGGTTTCACTTGTAGGGGGTTTCAAATGTAAGGCATATCAGGGCCTCTCCAAATGCAACATAACATCCACTAATGACTCCAGCAAATTTTACATTCAAAAAGTAAAATGGCGCTCCTTCCCTTCCAAACTCTGCCGTGCGTCCAAACAGTGTTTTTTCCCCATAAATGGGGTATCGGCGTGCTCAGGAGAAATTGAGCAACAAATTTTGGTATCTATTTTCACGTTACCCTTATGAAAATTCAAAAATGTCGGTCACATTGCAAAAATTCCTGTGAAGCACCTGAAGAGTTAATAAACTTCTTGAATGTGGTTTAGAGCACCTTGAGGGGTGCAGTTTTCAGAATGGTGTCACATTTGGGTACTTTGTGTCATATAGACCCCTCAAATTAATTTCAAATGTGAGATGGTCCCTAAAAAAATGGTTCTGTAAATTTTGTTGGAAAAATGAGAAATCGCTGATCAACTTTTAACCCTTATAACTTCCTACCAAAAAAAATGTGTTGATGTAAAGTAGACATGTGGGAATTGGTTTAAGTGTATAAAAATTAAAAATGTGAAA
Organism: Dendrobates tinctorius; assembly: GCF_039654945.1. Lineage (NCBI taxonomy): Eukaryota > Metazoa > Chordata > Amphibia > Anura > Dendrobatidae > Dendrobates > Dendrobates tinctorius. The sequence continues at coordinate 27,117,007 of NW_027361673.1, read as the reverse complement.
ATAGCTAAATTTTCAAAATTTTCACCAAATTTCAATTTTTTTTCACAAATAAACGCAAGTCATATCATAAAATTTTACCACAGACATGAAGTACAATATGTCACGAAAAACAATCTCAGAATCAATGGGATTCATTGAAGTGTTCCAGAGTTATTACCTCATAACGTGATACTGCCCAAATTGTAAAATTTGGCCGGGTCATGAAGGTGAAAACAGACTCGGGGGTGAAGGTGCTAAATAGTTTAGGACCACATATAAAGTAAAAATAGTGCATACTCTCATCCTTATGCTGCGCCTTTCCAATGTTATCATTGACACTGTTCATGTAGAGTGACGTCACTTGTGTCACTTGCAGGCTTGGCACCTTCTACTTCAGTGTGTGCTACGCCAGTATTGATGAATCCGTGGCCCCGAACTCTTTTTGCAACAGAGGCTGAAAGGAAACTCTCCAAATCCTCATAAAAAATTCAAAACTTCTCAAACACTTGGAGATTCTGATCAGTTTTTGCTTCAGAACCTTCTAAAAATAACTCTGTGTGCACAATGTGAGGATTCATAAGTCTGCAGTCGCACAGAGTGACTACAGACCTGACTGCCAGGACTAGACCACGCTTTTAAGCTTCAGTTACACCTTTAATTTGGAGGTGAAATACACAAAGGTATAATAATAAATTAAAATGTGATGTTGACAACGTCAATGAAAAAATCTAGTTGGTCTCCTGCCTAACCATAGCACTCAGAAAAAAGCTTTACAATTGACCATATGTTAAAAAATAGTAAATTTTATTTTAAGCAACACATAAAAAATTATATTTAAAAAGGCAGTAAAACATTTACCACAGGTGAATGAAAAGGTGGGTAGAAAAAGGTGGGTATACCTGCAATCTCTCTATATAAAAGTGAATGTATGTATGTATGTGTATATCACCAACCAATCACAAAGCATCTTTCATTTTGCCAGAGCTGTTCAAAAGAAGCTGAGCTGTGATTGGTTGCTATGAGCAACAGTTTTCCTTGCAACCAATCACTAAGCATCCCTCATTTCACCAGAGCTGGTTAAAAGTATCTGAGCTTTGATTGGTTGCTATGAGAAAGTTTTCCCACTTGACAACACCTCAGCAGGCACTGACATGGTGGGAGAAATCTAGCATCTTCGGGAACATAAGCTCCCAGCCATTGTCTGCTCCCCTGAAAGGAGCACAGAGCACATGACAGAAATGAATCCCCCCCCTGCCCATATCCCCATCACACATTCTCCATCCCGTAGGCACATCTTCCCTCTTAAAGGGGTCATTGGTATGGAAGTCAGAGCAAATCCATCCAGGGCTTTGGTTTTGACCCCAGGCCTCTCTTAAAGGGATCCCTGGTAGGAAAGTTAGGACCGTTCCACTCAGCTCTGTGGTTCTGACCCCAGGGTCTCTTACAGGGATCATTGGTATGGAAGTTAGGGCAAATCCACTCTGCACTTTAGTACTGACCCCAGGCCTTTCTTAAAGGGATCTCCAGTATGGAAGTCAGGGCAAATCCATCCAGCGCTTTGGTTCTCACCCCAGGCTCTCTTAAAGGGATCTCCTGTATGGAAGTTAGGGCAAATCCCTCAACACTCTGATTCTGACCCCAGGGTTCTATTAAAGGGATCATTGGTATGCAAGTCACGGCAAATCCACTCAGTGCTCTGGTTCTGATCCCAGTCTCTCTTAAAGGGATCTCCGGTATGGAAGTCAGGGCAAATCCATCCAGCGCTTTGGTTCTCAAACCAGACTCTCTTAAAGGGATCTCCTGTATGGAAGTTAGGGCAAATCCCTCAAAGCTCTGATTCTAACCCCAGGGTTCTATTAAAGGGATCATTGGTATGCAAGTCACAGCAAATCCACTCAGCGCTCTGGTTCTGATACCAGTCTCTCTTAAAGGGATCCCCGGTATGGAAGTGAGGGCAAATCCACTCTGTGCTTTGGTACTGACCCCAGGCCTCTCTTAAAGGGATCTCTGGTATGGAAGTTAGGGTAAATCCCTCAGCAATCTGATTCTCACCCCAGGCTTCTATTAAAGGCATCATTGGTATGGAAGTCAGGACAAATCCACTCAGCGCTCTGGTTCTGACCCCAGGCCTCTCTTAAAGGGATCCCTGGTACAGAAGTTAGGACCGTTCGACTCATCGCTCTGGTTCTGACCCCGGGCTGACGGGATGATGTGAGATATTAGGGGAAGTAATCCGGTGGCTCTGGCTGACAGAATGATGTGGGATATTAGTGGTAGTAGTCCGGTAGCTTTGGCTGACGGGATGATGTGGGATATTAGTGGTTGTAGTCCGGTGGCTCTGGCTGACGAGATGATGTGGGATATTAGGGGGAGTAGTCCGGCGTCTGTGACAGGATGATGTGGGATATTAGTGGTACTTGTCTGGTGGCCCTGGCTGATGGGATGATGTAGGATATTAGGGGTAGTAGTCCGGTGGCTCTGGGTGATGGGACAATGTGGGATATTAGGGGTAGTAGTCCGGTAGCTCTGGCTGAAGGGTCGATGAGGGATATTATAGTGAATGTGGGTATGCGGAGTGGGCGGGGCTCTACACTCAGCTTTACATATATAGATATAATCATTATAATTTGTTATAACTAACCGTAGTTAGTTACTATGCCCGGGCAGCGCCGGCCTCTTCAGCTGGTTGTATATAATAATGAACCTCTCAAACTAACAAAGGTTTGAAAAAGCTTAAATAACATATCAATCCTTTGTCCCATTATGCACACATATTACTCGAAAGATAAATAGCACGCTGTTAGCAAACACAGTGACGTCCTAGCAAGGCACATTCAAACATGAAACCACACCCCTATTTTATGAAGGCAATGCTGTATGTATTTCATGGGGTACATATAGATGTGTGCTCCATTATGCTGGATAAAGGACATAAAGTATGGAACCCTAACAGAAGTTTTAGGATTAAATAGACAGGTATGTCAAATTTAGGTCACACTACAAGGATATAATCACATAATCATCATATGTATATACATGGTATAATTACCTGAGGAAATAGAAACCGGGGGGATCCACCACACCCGAGGTGCATTTTGCTTGGAAATGCTTCGTCCTGTCTAACCAGAAACAAATTGTTTCCTTTTTTTATGGAAAAGCTGTACATAAAGACTAACCACTGATTTATTTTATTTTTTTTCACAAATTAATGGAACATATGAAAATAAGAAAGATTTGCAATATATCTTATTAAAGAAATCTGCTTATTTCTCCTCCTGGATTGATCATTCATTCTCAAAATTAACAATTCATAGGCAAATTGTGCCTTCAGTGAATACAGATTTTCACATTACTGAGATAGAAGATAGTTGGTGCTCATAAAGTTATATGGAGAACTGTAACTATCATTTCAGTAGAGCTTGCAGCAGAATGTCTGTGTCTACCACTAGCGTCTCCCCCTCTCCATGGAATCGTAAAAGCACCAACTGTCAGCTACTATTTCGCTAATGTAAAGAGCTATCTTCACTGAATACAGATTTTACCCATCTATTGAGAATGAAAGTTCAGTCCAGGAAGAAAAAGAAGCAGATATCTCCAATAACATATATTAGAAAGTTGCTTATTTTCCTGTGGACTGTTGAATCATGAAATCAAAATTAAAGCAACGATTACTAAATAAATAAATTCTGCATGTCACATGCTATAATAGAAGATAGATCACTTTAGTGTGTATTCCCATTTTTATAATGTCACCCTACTCTCAAGTGAGGTTGTTTTCATGCAATAGGAAAATTAGTTATCTTTATCGATGATTTATATCCCACTGCTTACTGTCTATTTGTCCCTTTCTCGCACCGATAACTTTAATTGTTGTAATTTGACCTATATTACTCTCTGACCTATAACTGTCTTCAGAGAAGTCTTTCCACTCCATAATCTAATTCCCATCTTCTGAGGTAATAAATTAAGATATTGTACAAGACATCAAAGTATGAGATCCGGGGTGAAGAGATCATTCAATACTAAAAGTGCCATTGTTAGGATGAGCTTTTACAGTCTCTATTCTAACATTGTCACTTCATAAATACACACATACATACTAATATATAATACAGTGGGTACGGAGAGTATTCCGACCTCTTTAAATTTTTCACGCTTTGTTTCATTGCAGCCATTTGGTAAATTCAAAAAAGTTATTTTTTTTCTCATTAATGTACACTTTGCACCCCATCTTGACTGAAAAAAAACAGAAATGTAGAAATGTTTGCAAATTTATTAAAAAAGAAAAACTGAAATATCACATGTTCATAAGTATTTAAATAATTTGCTCAGACACTCCTATTTAAGTCATATGCTGTCCGTTTCCTTGTGATCCTCCTTGAGATGGTTCTATTCCTTCATTGAAGTCCAGTTGTGTTTAAACTGATAGGAAATGATTTTTAAAGTCACACACCTGTCTATATAAGACCTCACAGATCACATTGCATGTCAGACCAAATGAGAATCATGAGGTCAAAGGAACTGGCCAAGGAGCTCAGAGACAGAATTGTGGCAGGGCACACATTTGGCCAAGGTTGCAAAAGAATTTCTGCAGTACTCAAGGTTCCTAAGAGCACAGTGGCCTCTATAATCCTTAAATGGAAGAAGTTTGGGACCACCAGAAGTCTTACAAGACCTGGCCATCCAGTCAAACTGAGCAAACATGGGAGAAGAGCCTTGGTGAGATAGGTAAAGAAGAACCCTAAGATCACTGTGGCTGAGCTCCACAGATGAAGTAGGGAGATGGGAGAAAGTTCCACAAAGTCAACTATCACTGCAGCCCTCCACCAGTCGGGCCTTTATGGCAGAGTGGCCCGATGGAAGCCTCTCCTCAGTGCAAGACATATGAAAGCCAGCCTAAAGTTTGCTAAAAAACACATAAGGGACTCCCAGACTATGAGAAATAAGATTCTCTTGTCTGATGAGACGAAGATAGAATTATCACCAAAAAGTTCTAAGTGGTATGTGTGGAGAAAACCAGGCACTGCTCATCACCTGCCCAATACAATCCCAACAGTGAAACATGGTGGGGGCAGCATCATGCTATGGAGGTGTTTTTCAGCTGCAAGGACTGGACGACTGGTTGCAATTGAAGGAAACATGAATGTGGCCAAGTACAGAGATATCCTGAATTAAAACCTCTTCCAGAGTGCTCTGGACCTCAGACTTGGTTCACCTTCCAACAAGATATGACCCTAAGCACACAGCTAAAATAACAAAGGAGTGGCTTCAGAACAACTCTGTGACCATTCTTGACTGGCCCAGCCAGAGCCCTGACCTCAACCCAATTGAGCATCTCTGGAGAGACAGGAAAATGGCTGTCCACCAACATTCACCATTCAGCCTGACGGAACTAGAGGGGATCTGCAAGGAAAAATAGCAGAGGATCCCCAATTCCAGGTGTGAAAAACTTGTTGCATCATTCCCAAGAAGACTCATGGCTGTACTAGCTCAAAAGGGTGCTTCTACTCAATACTGGGAAAAGGGTCTGAACACTTATGACCATGTGATATTTCAGTTTTTCTTTTTTAATAAATTTGCAAAAATTTCTACATTTCTGTTTTTTTCCGTCAAGATGGTGTGTAGAGTGTACATTAATGAGAAAAAAAGTGAACTTTTTTGAATTTACCAAATGGCTGCAATGAAACAAAGAGTGAAAAATTTAAAGGGGTCTGAATACTTTCCATACCCACTGAGGAGCCAGTGAATTATGGATTAGATTTCAACAGCAAAAGTTCCTGTGTTGCATTATATTTTGTATCAAAATGATCTTGAGAGCTATTCTTCCTCCATGCAGTACATGTGCACACTTGTGGATCACAAACTTTGATGCTACAGGACATATCATCATGTGAGCAGGGGTCGGGATGCAGTGACAGACAAGAGGCAGAGAAAGGGTTAACAATTCTTACTGTTTTAATTGAACAGGGGTTTACCAGGATGGGCAATTGATTGGTCGCCGTCAGTTTGATTACTGGGCCCCAATCAGGCCACATTGCCTTGGGAAAATGAGAGCCAGTATCCATTAAACAGTGGATTGACCGACCATCCATTTCAGCCCATAAGAGAGGGACTCAGAGAAACTAAACTTGTGGGACTTCCTGTTCTCATTCTTAACTGCTCAGGCTCTGGGCAGCGTCCCCCAGCCACGGAGCCCACTAGTTTAACGGACGGCGGTTGGGGGATCTTCCCCGACGCGCGCACCCTCGAGCATAATGTCCAATGTCCCCACATGTGACACTGATCAGCTGTCTTTCGGTGCAAGGTTGTCTCATTTCCTGGCAAGGTTCGGGATCATTTCTGCCTCCGGAGGGGCCCAGGTTTATGGGAGGTTTCTTCCTTACGTCAGACCATTCTTCTCGCATGTCCTGGATTTCCTTCCGGATTTCACTCACCCAACTTGGTTCAGCTGCAACGGATACCTCCCCATTCCGGACCTTCCTTGCCGGAGCTGTCAATCCTTGCTCTTGCTCATGCGTGCTTGCCTCCACCCCGACCTCCAAAAAAGACATACACGGATTAACCTGCAACCACTCCCAAATGGCGCGGCAGCAATCAGCCATGGATGAGGTATCAGAGTCAGGGCCAGCATTTACAGCTTTAAACTGATCTTCAAATTAAGACGAGGTGGGTGAGGGATGGGTGTAGGCCTGCTCTGCTGGGAGCCCCGATACCTCATGCAACAGGTCAACCTGCTTTGATGCTCAGCCACTCAGATGGAAAAAATATCAGTTTTATAGAATATTATTGTCAGAAAAATGTGAGGGTAGTTAACTCACATGAAGTGGAGGCCTGCCGGTATTGGAGGCCTACTACTACAGTCAACACACATGAAAGAGACCCAACCAGGAGTCTACACATTTCCAAAAATTAGAGGCAGACACCACCAAAATGGCATCAATCTCACCAAAGTAGATATAGTATAAAAGGGACTGACACCCCTTCCACTACAGCCAACCCAGCAGATGGAGACCCAATCAGGAGTCTCCAAATTTAAAATAATTAAGGGCAGTCACCACCAAAGAGGCATCAATTGTACCATAGTAGAAATAGTATAATGGGGAGCGACATATCTTCCACTACAGCCAACCCAGCAAAATGTAGATGCAACCAGGAGTGTTCACATTTCCAACAATTAATGGCAAACACCACTAAAGTGGCATCAATTTCACCAAAGTAGAAATTATATTATGGGGAGCAACAGCTCTTCCACTACAGCCAAACCAGCAGATGTAGACCCAATCAGGAGTCTCCAAAATTTAAAAAAATTAGGGATGGACACCACCAAAATGGCATCAATTTCATGAGAGTAGAAATAGTATAATAGGGACCGACACATCGTCCACTACAGCCAAACCAGCAGATGGAGATCCAATCAGGAGTCTTCAAATTTAAAATAATTAGGCGCAAACACCACCAAAGGGCCAACAATTTCATCAGAGTAGAAATAGTATAATGGGGAGTGACATCTATTCCATTACAGCCAACCCACCAGATATAGACCCAATTAGGACTCTCTACATTTCCAAGAATTAGTGGCAGACACTAACAAATGGGCATCAGTTTCACCACAGTAGAAATAGTACAGTGGGTAGTGACATCTCTTCCACTACAGCCAACCTGTCATGATCAGGTTGGATATGACAGGTTTTGAATAAGTAACCTTTTTTTTTTTCCTTTGAGCTGGTTGCTTGGAGTTGGTTTTGCCCCCGGTGGTCATTGGGGTTATTGCACGGTGGTGTCTTTTGTTCTAGTTTGCCCCCAGTGGTGGTTAGTGTTATTGCACATGATAATGAAGCAGGTGTGATTCCTTGGGTCCTGCCTATAAAGGTGTAGCAGGTGGTTTCACTCACTGTTGGTGATATTGGTCTTTTCCAACCATCCTTGTTGAAGGAAGGAACTTGAGAAGAGTCCTGGGCAGCTCAGTCAGAATCCTGAAGTGGCAGCTATGGTGTCAGCGAGGAGTTCTTGCAAAGCTTGGTGGAGTGGCAGCTATGGTGTCAGTGAGGAGTTCTTGAAAAGCTTGGTGGAGTCGCAGCTATGGTGAAAGCTGCACTCAGATGTTGACTCTGTTGTTGGAAGAGAGCTGCACTCAGATGCTGGACTCTGTTGCTGGAAAGCTGCACTCGGATGCTGGACTCTGTTGCTGGAAAGCTGCACTCACATGCGGGACTCTGTTGCTGGAAAGCTGCACTCAGGTATTGGATCCGGTTGGAGGAAAAGATGCACTCAGGTGTAGGACTCTGTTGCTGGGAGCATTAGCAACAGAGCAAAGCTAAGTGGTGTTTGCCTGTTTGTCACTTTCCTCAATGTGTGTTTTAGTGCAGTGGTGGGATTAGTTTCTGCACTGTCCACTTCACTAGTAAGGAATTGGTTCAGGGCGAGCTAGGGATTTCAGGTATCCTGATCGGCGCCCGGTGCGGAACCGGCCTAGGGATCGTTAGGAGTGTAGAGACACTGACTCAAGGGAGTGCAGGAGCTCTCCACGTCCCCGTTCCCTATCGCAGGGCCACCATTGTAATTGTTTTCCTGGTTTTCCCCTTTATTCTGAAAATCACCCTGCAGGAGGCGGTGTATCCAGACATACGTGTACTACTGAAATTCGCCTGCTGGAGGCGGTGTATCCGGCTGCACGTTCTATTATTTAAATTTGCCCTGCTGGAGGCAGTGTATCCAGGGTCACGAGTGTCATATAAATTCGCCCTGCTGGAGGCGGTGTGTCCAGTTACACGTAACTATGACACAACCCAGCAGATGGAGACCCAATCATGAGTCTCCACAATTCCAAAAATTTGTGGCAGACATCAACAAAGTGGCATCAATTTCACAAGAGTAGAAACAGTTTAATAAAGACAGAAATGTCTTCCAATACATCCAACCCAGTAGATGGAGACCCAACCAGGAGTGTTCACATTTCCAACAATTAGTGACAGGCACCAACAAAGTGGCATCAATTTCACAAGAGTAGAAATAGTATAATAGGGACCGACATGTCTTCCACAGCCAATCCAGCAGATGGAGACCAAACAGGACTGTTCACATTTCCACAAATTAGTGTAAACATCTGCAGCGGCAGCAACCGCAGGCACAGAAACCCCACTAAAGATATCAGACTACAATTCCTTAAGATCAATAAAGCACACTAAAAACCACAACATATCCTAGTCTCTACAGTCTGCGATTGTGGTGCAAAAGTCCTTGGAGATCCATGACTTGATCATCTTGATGAAAATTAGGTCGTCAACACTTTCAGGGGACAATCGGCTGCGCTAATCCATCAGGACTCCACCAGCAGTCCTGAAGACTTGTTCCGAGGGAACACTGGCTGCTGGACTTGATAAAACCTCCATGACGTGAGAGACAAGCTCAGGCTACTCATCCATTTTTGAAAACCAAATGTAAAAGTGTCCAAACCCTCCCTGATGGCATTGATACTAAGTTCTAGATACTCCTGCAACATCCTCTCCAGTCACTCAACATGTGTCAGGCTTGGACTCTGTTATGCTGGTGCACGATCTGGTCTAAAACATGTGTTAAATGACTGACAGAAATTGCTTCTGCAAGGTATACTACTGCTGCTGCCGCTAATGTTTTGGTGTTGATGAAGTGACGTGCCGGAGGTTGTAAATCTAGAGCTGCGATGTCCACTGTGTGCCTCACTGCTGTCTTGGAAAATTGGAGAAAACCTCTTTAAGGTTAAAAAAAAAGTGTGTTTCGATACTTCAGAATTCGCAAGTCCCTTTTCCAGGGAGGGAAGCATCTGGCAAAATTTTGTCTTATAACCTGGATCTAACAGAGTGGCAACTCAGTAGTCAGCACTATTTCGAATCATAATTATGCAGGAATCATGTTGCTGATAGTGCAGCAAGAAAGCACTCATATGTCAGGCTCTTCCATGAGGTCCAAGCCCATGCTGTGAAGATGGCTGGGTAACACTGATGCTTGTTTCCTCCGTCCCTTGCCTCCAACCATGAATAACAGAGAGGGGATGATTATCCACTTCATCTCCTGACAGTTGCTCACCCTTCACCGCTTCCTTCTCCATTTGTTCTTTGGCTCTTGCACCTTCACTAACAGTTTTTGTGGTATCACCAGCCCCTCTTAATTGCAATAATCCACCCTCCCTTTGCACCCACCTGTGTGATGACAGTCTTTAAATTAGAGACAATGTTATCCCTTTTGCATCCTCCTCTTCCTCTGGGACCACCATCTCCTCCCGCAGGTTATTCAAAGTCTGTAGATGACCTGAATAGTGCTGCTGATGATGGTATCATCAGCGCTAACCATTTTAGTAGCCATTTTAAAACTGTGCAGAAGGGTGCAGAGGTCCTTAATCTGTGCCCACTCCGTAAATGTGATATGCACCACGTCCGTACTGTGTTGGCCTAGGATTTATAACATGACATACCGCGTCAGGGCTAATTGCTGCTGCTACAGTTGCTGCAGCAAGTGCAGAGTTGAATTCCACCATGTCGGCACATCTGAAAAACATCAACCTGTTAACTGGCATGGACAAAGACCTCTGTATCGATGCAAGTCGATGCCCTGAGGGGTGTGAACTGCAGAAGTGAGCACACATCTTACATGCTTTCTGCAGCAGCCCATTCAGGCCAAGATAGTGGTGGAGAAATCGCTGTACCACCAGGTTGAGGATGTGAGCCATGCAAGGCTCTTATGTGAGCTTGCCTTGGCATAGGGCTGCCACCAGTTTTGCACCATTATCAGGCACAGCAGGTTCAGCGGAGACAGCCATTGCTTAAACTTGGCCTGGAGAGCTGTCCACCACTCTTCAGCTGTATGATTGCAATCTCCAAGGCATATCAATTTTAACACTGCCTAAATGCGTTGAGCCCTGGCTGCGCAGTACGGAGATGGTGGGGATTTGCTTTGCACTGTTGGAACATGTGTCTCATTAAGGCAGAGGTTGAGGGTGCAGGTGGAGGCCATAGAAGAGGTAGATGAGGCAAAAGCTGTGAAGGAAGAGGTTTATCCTGGAAGCCTTGGGTATTCCAAGACTTGTGGAGCAGCCCCTACTCCACCTACCCCCATAGTTGTCCAAGTGTCTGTGGTGAAATGCACCCTGGCAGACATAGATTTAGTCAAGGAACGGATGATATTACTTGCGACATGCTGGTGTAGTGCAGGCACAGCTTTCTTAGGGAAGTAATGGCGACTGGGCAGCTGGTACTGGGGGACTGTGATGGCTCTCAGCTTTCGAAAAGCTTCTGTATCTACCAGGCGGAACGGCAGCATTTCCATGGCCAACAGATTTGAGAAGTGGAGTTCAACCTCTTAGCGTTGTCATATGTAGGAGCAAACAATCTTGTCACGCCGCCTCCGCATACTCACCCGGCCTCCGCTCCCACGCCGCAGCACCACGCCGCCCGACAGCCACGGCAGTCCCTTCTGACAGGCTCGCGGCCGACGGGGTCTCTGCATGCAATGCGCCATAGGCAGCGCCTTCCTCCTGTTACTTGTGCTCCAGCAATGCCCTAACCCGGAAGCACCTACGGACCAATGGCAGACCTGACAGGGCTATATTAGGCCGTTCCTCCCTGAGGGAGACGCCTGATCATTGTGTTTGCTAGCACACTGGGCCCTGCTTCCTCGTGTGCTCTCTGCAGTCTCGCAGTCCTGTCTTCGGTGATTCCTGCAGTAGCCTCAAGGGCCTGCCTTCCGTGGTCCCTGCAGTAGCTCCGCAGTCCGGTGTTCCTCCTCCATCCTGCTATCCACACTCCAGCCCTTCAGTCCTACTCCAGTCCTGCCTCCGGTGTTCCTGCTCCATCCTGCTATCCACACTCCAGCCCTTCAGTCCTACTCCAGTCCTGCCTCTGGTGTTCCTGCTCCATCCTGCTATCCACACTCCAGCCCGTCAGTCCTACTCCAGTCCTGCCTCCGGTGTTCCTGCTCCATCCTGCTATCCACACTCCAGTCCTCCAGTCCTACTCCAGTCCTGCCTCCAGTGTTCCTGTTCCATCCTGCTATCCACACTCCAGTCCTTCAGTCCTACTCCAGTCCTACCTCTGGTGTTCCCGCTCCATCCCGCTATCCACACTCCAGTCCTACAGTCCTACTCCAGTCCTGCCACCCGTGTTCCTGCTCCGACCTGTTGTCTATGCTCCAGTCCTGCCGTCCTACTCCGGTCCAGTCTCCAGTGATCCCGCTCAGCTGTCTACGCTTCAGTCCCGCACTCCTACTCCAGTCCGTCCTGAGCCGCCGCTCTCGGTTCCGGCTATCGTTGTACCCGAACCCCTGGGCCTGCTCCTAATGATCCCTGTATAGGGGTCGGCTCCACCTGGCAGCTCGCCCAGGGCCCCTCGGTGCCACGGTCCAGAAGGGCCACTCCTGGAGTTTTGTCTCCTGACCAGCCATGGTAACAAATCTTTTACCTCACCACAACTGTGGGACCGAGGGCTGGCAGTAGTGCTGAGAGAGAGTGGAGTACAGTGAACCAGACAAATTGCTGAATCGAGAGTGAGGTGCAGGCGGAGATGTTATGGTGGATTGATAAAGTTATGGTGTGCTCATTCTCTGAGATCGGTCAAAATCATCAGGCATGTCCGCTTCCTTTACAGTTGACAGAAGGCTCTCACTCAGTCTGACTGGAGCGGGCCAAGAATCGGAGACCTGCGTCACAATACATGTCATGGTAACAGAGGAGGAGGAAGAAACAGCAGGTGCGGTTGATGGGGCGGCTGATAGTTGTTGATGTCCGCTGGTCAGCATTTTATCTCAATGGGATTGCCAGAGTAACACATGTTGATTGCACATGTGAAGGTTCATGCAGTAGTCAAATTATTGCACTTTTTCCCTTTTCTCACTTTTTTGCAAAGTTGTCAGATAACGTGAGTTGTCTCATCCTTTGTGGTATCAAAAAAGTCCTAGGCTTTGCAACCCTTGCCTCTCCTACGAGCTGCAGACCTGCGAACGCTGCTGGCCACAGGCACAGTTGTGGCTGAGGATGCAGTGCTCATCGTATTTGCCTCAATCTGTGTCTGCGCAGTATGGCGTGGCTTAACCTCCTTATCTGCCTCCTCCTCCATCTCCTCAGATGACTTACTCAGCTGCATGATTCTGTGTTTATGGCAAGTGGCATCTACAACCTCATCCTCATCCTCTGTGTAATCACATTCCTTGCCCTGATAGTCAGCCTCCTTCTCTTCATGCCCTGACAACACAGTACAGTTCGCGTGAGCCTCAAATATCTGAATCTCATGAGGAACACCTCCCCCCAGGGGTTAATGTCTGGTGACGAGGGTCAGGATGCTGCTCGGAACCTACTTCGTCCTGCCCTGGATCCAAGCTAAAAAATTTGTGGCATCGGTTCAGATGATTTCCTCCTCTTGACTCTGTGAATCTTTGGAGTGCACTTCTGATGCCCATGGTATAGAATGTGTGAACAGCTCTGTAGACTCACCCATCTGTGTTTCCCTACAGTCAGTTGAGCGGTTGGAGAGTTGTGACACAGTGGGAAGCTAGGGTACTTGGGGTACCACGTCTGTGGACTGTACTGTGTGTGAAGTTGAGCTGGAGGAAGAGGAGGAGAGGCCACTTGAAGCTGCACTTGCGATCCACTCGAATACATGCTCTTTCTGGGCCTCATCAACAAGGCGTACCCCTTTGCGGCTGCCAAAGAAAGGTAGTGGAGCAGCCAATCCAGTAACAGAAGTTGTCAGTTTTGTTTGTATAGGACGTGACGTTGTTGGTTCACTAGTGCTTTCACTAACATTACCACGTACACATTGAACACCATGCCTAATCCCCCTTCCACAATGGCCTCACTTTTTCCCAGTCATGTTGCTCAGATAGTGTGGTAGGAGCACAGTAATAGCAACAAAAAAATTGATTTTTTTACTCTGCACCAGCTCTGTACACAACTGAATTTCAGCGGCACTAAGTGACAAGGTGAAATATGGCATGCTGTATCACGTTAGTAACAGAAGAAAGCATTCTTGTATAACAAAGAAGATATGTTCCAATTATAAAAATGAGATCACCCCTACTGTATCACGTTAGTCACAGAAGAAAGAATTGTTTCAGTGTGGATTAGACCTGTATAACAAAGAAGATATGCTCCAAACAATTCGAAAAATGAGATCTCCCCTACTGTATCACATTGGTAACAGAAGAAAGTATTATTTTAGTGTTGATAAAGCCTGTATTACCTAGAAGATTTGCTTCAAGCAATTTCAAACTCTAATCTAGCCTGCTGTATCACATTTGTCACAGAGAAAAATATCTTTTTTTACTGTGCAACAGCTCTGCCCACACAACAAATTCACTACAACTAAATGAAAAGGTGGGATATGGCGTGCTGCATCACGTTTAGCAACAGAAAAAAATTTATTTTTACTGTACAATGTTTAAGCTAGAAATACTGGTCCAAGCCCTGTCCCATGCATCCATTCTGCTCAATTATACTATTTGTACTTTGGGTCAATTGATGCCACTTTTCCTGGCGTCTCCCCCTAATTTTAGCTGTTTTGGCAGCTTTTTGGCACCCCTGAATGTGTTGTCTATGTGTTTGGTTTTGCCTCCCATTGAATTCAATGGGCTTCGGATATGTTCGACGAACTGTTTGGTGAACATCGGGCTGTTCGCCAACCCAAACCGAACCTTGAAAGGTTCATCTCTAATTGATAGTAACCATTGAGAAGGTAATGGCAGAAATCAGAGCTAAGTACAGTCTCTGATGTTACCTACTGAGTTAGCTCCTTATCCCCACACTACAGATGCACCGAGCATGTACATAGGATACTGGGAAGGGACGAAACCTTGGAGGGGATGCTATTTTATTAAAGAGGCTTATAGACTTAAGATTTTGATGACCTATCCTTAGTATTAGTCATCAGATTAGCAGGTAGCCCAAAAGATTTATTCCATTGTGTAGTGGTTGTTCCGGGGTTCTGAAGCTCAGCTCATATTGAAGTGAAAAGAACCTGAGCTGCAATACCCGAGAACGGTCACTATACAGTGTACTCATGACCTAGCATATTTTTACAGTTATTAATATTACATTTTATTTTTTTTTTAATTTGATAGACATTTTTAATTTTGATTTTTTTTTTTACTTAGACTGTACTGGCATACGTTTTTATGTACAAACACTAGTCTATATATTAATATACCAGTACATGATAGCAAAGGAAAATGTGGGGTCAATTGTTGGGTCTGTATTAACATTAGGAGACATGGTCGACATCACTGGAGACCGTCAATAGATCCTAGGATGTCCGTCCATACTAGTTATGGGCCTCAATCAATGAGACAAGTCTCTTTCAGGTCTTCCTGTAAATTAGCAATGATTTTGGCATTCACAGGGTTCAACAACTGAGTTTCAGTCTGTTCTCAGTCAATAGAGCAGGACTGTGGCTCAGTACTACAGCCACACCCTACTGTACATCCTAAATGCATTCTTGCTATGTCATCACAATCAACATGATGAGTATGCTTGTCATGTTACTGCAACTGCCCAGCATTGATAATGAGCATATTTCTCATGCACTCTGGAGGGCAAAAAAACGGAAACCCCTCCCCCCCGGCTTACATCTTTACATACAAAACAACAGGAGACTCTTTAACAGCAATGGGCCATACCAGCCTTAAACATTTTACCACTTATCCATGTAGCTAAGTAGTAGATTGGCGGAGGTCTGAAAGATACCTTGTCTAAATAGGGGACCCTTATGACTGAGGCTAGGTGCCATTTGAATGAAGAATGGGATGAGAATGCACTCTGCCTCTGTTTTAAGTCTCTGGTAGAATGTGCACAGAAGCACAGAGGTGGCTTGTGGTTTCACAATAACTATGTTGCTATGAGCATAGCAGACAAATTATACTAATGGTTCTAGGGAGAGACATAGTATACGGGGGTGAGGGGGGGCAGTTGGCCAATTCCACAGATGCCAAATTGTAGAGGGCAGCAAAAAATAAGACTCTGCTCTCTCATTGTCATAATTTTCGTAGCACCAACACTTAGCTTTAGGCAATCTTCACTGATCATCAAGGCATGAGCCACATCTATCACAGGATAGGTGCAGTGATTTCCCAACTCCAGTGAGCATGAGCAGCAGAGCAGGGCCCCTCTCTCTCTTCTGGCAGCAGTTCCTATGCAGGGCACAGTGCGTCTGTAGTCAAGATGACTTTGTCAAAATACTGGGCTCTGCTTCAGCACCTTTATCAGCTCGGTCACAGACTATGCACAGTGCAGCAGCCAGCAACACACGCATCTCAATTGTTGTGCTCTGCATAGGCAGCGATTGAGATGACAAAGGCTTCAATGTTTTCTCCCACAGCTCCTCACGTTTTCTCTCACTAGTAAATTTGTGAGTGGCGAGATAGACAATGGCTAGGAGAGCTACAAGGTAGGAGATAAATCTGGAGACGCAGCAGGCCATGGTAGCATGTTTATGCCATGTAGGCTGCTTATAGGAGCATGAACAACACGCAGCCTGTAGCTGTCATGTTCAACATGATATCAACAGCTTATGGGACATTTTGGAGAAAGGTCTGCACCACTGGTTCCATGACCAAATAAAGTAAACACCAAGGTGCTAGTGTACCTGTGGGTCGCCCTCCCAGGGCTGTGGGGTACTCGGTACCAGGCCGGTCTCTCAGAGGGGAATGTCACAGCAGCGGTGGTCCGGTCTGTGGCCCTGGGCGCCCATGTAAAAGAGATGAAGTGATGGAATAAAGTTTATGAATGAATGATTCGTGACGCCACCTGTGGTGTTCGGCAATGAAGATGTTAAGCCGACGCTGCAGACAGATCCTCTGGGACAGATGGTGGGGTGCAGCAATGATGGTGTAGCCCTCCACAGGCAGGGCTGTAGTCCCAGGGCAGAGTAGATGAAGGGGGTAGGTGTTGAGGAAGAGGGTGTAGTGTTTGGCACAGAAATATAGCAATGCCGGAGAGTTTGTAGGAAGAAGGCAAGGACACAACAGGGTGCAGTTTCTTTACCTTTACTTTGGCTTGGCAAATGCAGTCCAGGGTCCCGATTACAGATTGCACAGGAGCTAATTAGCCTGGAAGCAACTCAGGAATCTCTCTATGCAGATAGGTTGTGTAGTCTCCTTCCTAGCGCTTACTTGAGGTACATGCAGTACTGTGTTACACTGAAGTTCCTACTTCTTGTTCCCTCCCAGATCTACCTCGTGTGGCAGACAGCTGTAGCCTTCTATCTCTTCTCTTGGCTCACCCGTTGCTGTTGTGCCTCCGAGTCTTAGGTGGGAATAGAGCATTTACAGCTTCCTATTCCTCTGGTTTCTGTTGCAGGACCTTCAGTATCCATACAACCATGGAGACCACGCTCCAGATCATGTGCTCCAGCTGGGAACGAGCTCTCAACTCTGCTCAGTCTCCTAGCTTCTCTCTCCACATCTACACACTTCGGCCTCCTCACACTAACTCCTCATTTCCCTTCCTGGCCCTCAGAGAGCACTCCTCCCCCAATTCTGGTTCAGAGCTCCCTCTGCTGACCCGGAGTGGGAACTGTGTTGCATGTTATGGTTAACTGCTAAAGAGACCCTTCATTGTTTCCAAGCCTGACATCACCCTCCCTGGAGGAAGGCAATGCAACTGTGGCGACCATACTCCTGGCGGCGCCACACCTGCATTGAAGACTAGAATGGTCCAGCTACCGTACATTATGCCACCCCACTTCTTAATCTCAGGAGTAGGACCAGTGTGACATTACCTTATGAATACCGCTTCATGGAATTGACTATGTGCATATTATTATGTTTTTCGATTCTGTGATTTACTTCATTTTAAAGACTTTTTTTTCTTGGTGATGTAACTTCATTGTTGAGTAGTGTATACACATACAGTTTTGTGTGAAAGTTTGTGTACCCTTCAGAATTGTCAACTTTTTTGCAGAATGTATATGTGTGTGTATATATATATATATATATATATATATATATATATATATATATATATATATAATTGCCTTGTAATGTTTTTACTTCCTATTCTGTCCAGATGTCACCGTATCCCAGAATTCCAAGCGGAGGAAGTTCACCAACCGCCATATTGGGACACCCAAGTGATGGGTGTCTCAATATGGAAACTGCTGCAGGTACCAACCTATTGCACGGTGCCACCAGCGAAACACCATCGCACCACACATACACACACTGTATACGCCGTACGCACCACACACACAGACTCACACACACTCTCACATTCACACACACACTCTCACACTCACACTCATGCAGCCTCTTGTGCGGTACCACCAGCGGAACAGCATCGCTCTGCGCCTGCGCAAATTCCGCACATTCGCAGGAAATCATTCGGTTGATCCAGGCGGCAGATGCGCGACATGTCTACAGGCAGAAGAAGCCAGTCACATTAAAGGGGTTTTCCCACGAACTAAAGTTCATTTTAAAAAGTGTCTGTGTCTGACCGTGTACGGAGCATACCACAGCTCCTGGGCAGGGAGGAAGCAAAAGACAATACTGATATTACAGCAGGGGATCAGAGAGGATTCATTTTTTGAGGTAAAATATTTCAATGACTGCTTTTAAACAATATTTTACCTCACAAAATGTATCCTCTGTGATCTCCTGCTGTAATGTCAGTATTGTCTTTTGTTTCATCCACTGCCATGAGCTGTGGTATGTTCTGTACATGGTCAGACACAGGGGTGAGAGAGACAGAGCACAGGGTGGAGACAGCTCAAAAGGGACAGCACTTGAGGGGAGAACACAGCACAGGAAGGGGAGAGACAGCAGACAAGGGGGATAGCACATGGGGTAGACAAGTCAAAGAAGAGAGCACAGACTGGAGAAGTCAGCACATGGGGAAAGAAAGAGTGGATAGGTGGGTGAGCACATGGGGGGAGAGATTCTCAACGGTGCAAAGCCTGCCCCCATCGTGACATTACCGCCCTCCCGATGCAATAGCATCGGGCCTCTATCTAGTATATATATATATATATATAATGTATATACTTACCTTGTAATGTCTTCACATCCTGTTCTGTCCAGATGTTCCGGATCCCAGAATTCCAAGCGGCGGAAGTTCACCGACTGCCATATTGGGACACCCAAGTGATGAGTGTTTCAATATGGAAACTACTAGTAGTACCAGCCTTTTGCACGGTACCACCAGCGGAACACCGTTGCACCACAGACACACACATGCACACACACACTGTATACGCCATATGCACCACACACAAACACACACTGGATATGCCGTATGCACCACACACACACTGTATACACTGTACGCAGCCTCTTGTGCGGTACTACCAGCAGAACACAGTCGTGAACACGCCACTGCCGGGATCAGTCAAATGATTCACTGACCACCTCCATCTTTGTACAGGAGGAGTGCATGCACAGTTTTAATATGACCGTCGTTATCTGTCTGCACAAAGATGGCGGCAGTCTGATTTACTCATGAGGGAAGAAGACAGCACAGTGGTGGAGAGAGAGAGAGCAGACAAGGGGAAGCACACATGGGGTACACAGGTCAAAGAAGAGATGACATGAGAGAAGACAGCAGATGGGGGAGAGAGAAAGCACATAGGGGAGAGAGACAGAGCACAGGGGGCAGACAGCTCAAACGGGACAGCACATGTGGGGAGAACACAGCACAGGAAGGAGAGAGACAGCAGACAAGGGGGATAGCACATGAGGTAGACAGGTCAAAGAAGAGAGCACTGACGGGAAAAGTCAGCAAATGGGGAAAAAGAGAGTGGATAGGTAGGTGAGCACATGGTAGGGAGAGATTCTCAATGCTGCAAAGCCTGCCCCCATCGTGACATTACCGCCCTCCCGATGCGATAGCATCGGGCCTCCATCTACTATATATATATATATACACTCACTGGCCACTTTATTAGGTACACCTGTCCAACTGTGTGTTAAGACTTAATTTCTAATCAGCCAATCACATGGCGGCAACTCAGTGCATTTAGGCATGTAGACATGGTCAAGACAATCTCCTGCAGTTCAAACCGAGCATCAGTATGGGGAAGAAAGGTGATTTGAGTGCCTTTGAACGTGGCATGATTGTTGGTGCCAGAAGGGCTGGTCTGAGAATTTCAGAAACTGCTGATCTACTGGGATTTTCACGCACAACCATCTCTAGGGTTTACAGAGAATGGTCCGAAAAAGAAAAAAAATCCAGTGAGCGGCAGTTCTGTGGCCGGAAATGCCATGTTGATGCCAGAGGTCAGAGGAGAATGGGCAGACTGGTTCGAGCTGATAGAAAGGCAACAGTGACTCAAATTGCCACCCGTTACAACCAAGGTAGGCAGAAGAGCATCTCTGAACGCACAGTGCGTCGAACTTTGAGGCAGATGGGCTACAGCAGCAGAAGACCACACTGGGTACCACTCCTCTCAGCTAAGAACAGGAAACTGAGGCTACAATTTGCACAAGCTCATCGAAATTGGACAGTAGAAGATTGGAAAAACGTTGCCTGGTCTGATGAGTCTCGATTTCTGCTGCGACATTCGGATGGTAGGGTCAGAATTTGGCGTAAACAACATGAAAGCATGGATCCATCCTGCCTTGTATCAACGGTTCAGGCTGGTGGTGGTGGTGTCATGGTGTGGGGAATTTTTTCTGGGCACTCTTTGGGCCCCTTGGTACCAATTGAGCATCGTTGCAACTCCACAGCCTACCTGAGTATTGTTGCTGACCATGTCCATCCCTTTATGACCACAATGTACCCAACATCTGATGGCTACTTTCAGCAGGATAATGCGCCATGTCATAAAGCTCGAATCATCTCAGATTGGTTTCTTGAACATGACAATGAGTTTACTGTACTCAAATGGCCTCCTCAGTCACCAGATCTCAATCCAATAGAGCATCTTTGGGATGTGGTGGAACGGGAGATTCGCATCAGGGATGTGCAGCCGACAAATCTGCGCCAACTGTGTGATGCCATCATGTCAATATGGTCCAAAATCTCTGAGGAATGCTTCCAGCACCTTGTTGAATCTCTGCCACGAAGAATTGAGGCAGTTCTGAAGGCAAAAGGGGGTCCAACCCCTTACTAGCATGGTGTACCTAATAAAGTGGCCTGTGAGTGTATATATTTATATATACTGTATATATACACTTACTGTTTATAAAACCTCCAAAAAATTACGTTATTTGAGGCATAGGTTGGTGGCTTCTAAGGCTGAATCATGGAGCTGATTTTAATACAGCGCACCTGCCATAAATGTTAGCAATTTCCTGAATTAAGATAGTGTACAAATCTATGCAGATGCTATATGCATGTAACAATTTTTTTGCTGACAAACATGATTATTATTCAGACCCATTTATATCTTTTAACCTACTACCAGAATTGAAACAGGATTCTGTGTAACAGGAAAATAAAAATTCCAATAAATATTAATTCATTTTCCTGATCTCTGATGATAATGATATTATCAGAACATTTCTTCTAGGATTATTTCGGGCTGAGACCAGTGGATATCAGTCACACACATAGAGCACACAATTGTCCTTGTCTACTTGTCTCACTGCAGAATGTGTGACCAGCCTGAAATGTAAAATTATAGTAATTACTGTTAATATTATTATTAATCATATGCATTTATACAGCACCATCATATTCTGCAGCTACATACAATCTGGAGGGTAGCTTTATGGACAAAATGATTATATTTATTTTCCATCACCGTTTTTCCAGGATGCTATGGTTAGTAAGGGTCTAAGTGCATAACAAAAGACAAAAACAAGAATGTCATGAACTTAATGAATGACAGACTGGTACAGAAGAATAGAGGACCCTGCTCGTGAGCGCTTCCAATGTTCCTGGCTGTCTCCTTATGTTACTAGTATGATATTAGAAGGCAGCCAGATGTGCAAAGATAAAGAGCTGAAGTCAATGAAATCAGGGAAAAGCTTCCATTTCCTTGTGTGAATGAGGGGATTCTCCTCAGAGTAGTTCTAAAGTGCATCTATGGTCACAGCCATTCCCCAGGCAGCATCTTCTGACGCCACGCCTTAAGGATCCCATCCCTGGAATGCTCAGCACCACTCCAGGGTTCCAATCACCATCCACACAGGGTCTTGGAATAAACCACCATGCACATCATCGACGTAGGAAAAGGCGTCTCCCATGGGATGGATGCACATACCAGAGCATCTTTCGTTCCTCCCATCCAGCCCCCCTGCGATTCTTATAAGATGGCAGCGTCCTCTGTCTTACAAATTCCCCCTCCCACGTGCTGCTGGTGCTCTGTGTGCCTGGGTGTAGCAAGTGCATGGGCAGAAGCATCCTGCCTTGTCTTGACTGATCCTGCATCTTCTGCACAGCTTCTGCCTGAACATCATGTCAAGCTCTTCTCTGCAGTCACAAGGTGAGCCCACAGCTGGATGCCCCCGACCTTTCCTCCTCTTCGATGGCATCCCCCCTTATTGTTACTTTCTTTGCAGTGCAGCCCCCCCAGCTGTGAGATGGCAATTATCTCTAGATTAACCTCTGTCATCCAGCAATGCACTTTTCACGTTACAAGGCAATTCTTTGTTACATCACATTCTCTTGTGCCCATCCTAGTAGACATTTTTAGCCTGGATCTGGATCCCACCTCTAGCTTATTAATTGGCTGCATAATCTTATGCTTCCCGAAAACAAAAGAGTTGGGAGGGGGTTTAACGATCAAAGGAAATGTCACTAATTAGTCACACCGATTTCTATTTTGTCAGATTTGTTTTATTAGCGTCAAACTAAATGAAAAATATTGTTTCCATATTAAACTTTTTCAACTTAATTAGTAAAAATATTGACGCTACTAGAGATTTGGATATTAATCTATTTTGGCTTTGGTTGTATAATGTATGTGAATTTATAGGGAAGCCTAGTGTATGTTGGTCTGCATAAGTGTATTTAAAGAGAATGTTGAGATATTGCCCTGGAGGCGAGGGTCTGGTGAAGGCAGATGAGGGGGCTTGTGCTAGAGCTGTCATTCTCACAGACCATGTTCTTCCTAATGCAGACTAGAGAGATGTTGAAGTGAGTAGTAGATGATCTGGGCGTGCCGTCGAAGACATAGGAGAAGACCTACTCGTGTGGTGGCGGCAGTAGCACTGTCTGGACCAAACGTCTGCTGACTGTAAAATGAAGTTAGGCGTAGGAAGGGAGGGTGACTTTCACCTAGCAGTGCTCCACCACTTAAACCGACATGAGATACATGCTGCACACATGTCACATTATATATGGTCCATACAAAGCTGGAAAAAGTGCCCATAGACCAAGGTGACAATATATATTTATACTGATGCTGTATATATGCATTCTAGGAACAGATCATTAAATTTTTAGATATTAACAAATTTTGACAGAAAAAAAATTGAATCAATAAAAATCACCCATAAACTCTTTTATCAAGAACATAATGACTATTCATATAACCGAGGCATACAAATGTCCAAGCTCCATACGGATTATTTAAAACATATGCAAATGTAGCCTTGTGTTTGCATATACTGTATGTGTACAATTTCTAAATTTCTACTGACCTAGTCGCAAAAAAATGGATTTAGGGCCCAATTATGAAGACCTAATTTGTGGTTTCAACATTAAAAATAAGAAGATATAGAATATCAGAAAGATTATATTTTATATAGGTTCCTATCATGGATGAAGGAGGAGCCGAAGTAATGATAATGAGTAGCGATAGAGCCTATTTAGTGCTGTCATGGTGCTGACTGTTACTTGGTGCAGGTTTATGGTGATGGTGGTGTACAGTAGGATTGTCATGAGAATTTTGCAGAGTGGCACCCCCTCGTGTCCATAGCAGTGACTATGTGAAGGGTGTCACACAGAACATTCCAGAATACACACATGAATATACGGGGTAAACAATCGACGTGTCATATATACTAGTGTGGAAAGCTCACACGAGAAATTGGATTGACTTATTTAGGTTTCTCACCAGTTTATAGCAGGAAGCTAAAGGTTTGCGTGTTGCATAAAATGTCACTAGATTTTCGTGCTGGAGATAATAAACCTAGATATTTGTGATGGAGATTGAACAAATGTTGTTACATTTCAGCAAAAGTCCTAGGTGACCTTCAAAGAGATTGGAAAGTCCAGGAGCATGAAAAAGGCGTAGACACCTAGTTCTTGAGTCCAATATGGCTGCCATAGTGGTGTATAGATATGGTGGTCTAAGATGGCTGCATGACTTTGCAACTTGGCTAACAGGGAAACTGCACATCATTTTCAACATAAAAAGGAATTATTTACCAAATTATGTTTGATTCACAGTTTATAAATGATGAGAATGACTTATAATCAGTTTATCATTGTATCTCATTTCTACATATGGTATAATGAGCCACTCCCTAGTGCCACATGCTTCAGGAAGACAAGGAAATCAAGCCGCCTGCTTTTGGATATAGTTCATTTTATTCGAGATCAGAACAAGAAATAAGATATTTATATTCTTTTTCTTTCTTCTTGCTTATGATATTTCAGTTTAACCCAGCACCTTCACTACCTAGGCATGGCAAGGAAAGTCTGGCATGTACAGGCTCAAACGAGGAAGACTCAGGAATAGATAGAGTTTAGGGTTCTTTACTATTCTGTAATCTTTCTTTATGTTTATTTTCTTTATAGATTTGATATTAAGGTAGAGATCAAGGTAAATATGTAGTTTGCATCATTTGACAGAACCGCCTGTGCACACAACTCCATGAATGTGTTCGTATTGATCCTGCAGCAACTGGAGGCATGTGCCCGAGGATTTAACTATGGCCACTTCAGTCTTTACTCATTTTGTTCTTCTTGTTTGCAGTGCTAACCATGCGCTGTATTCTGGGCGTGAACCAGCGCAAGGCACGAATATATATGTGTGTGAATACACTATATATGTATATATTCATATACATACATATATATGGTTACGTACCCTCCCCCAAAAAACGCTACATTTAGTAACAGCTGAAAGTACACGATACATAAAAATTATTCTACCTCTCTATCCATCTATCTATCTATCCATATATCTATTATCTATCTACCTTATCTATTATCTATCTATCATCTATCTACAATATCTATCTATTATATATCTATCTATCATCTATGTATCTACAGTATCTATTATCTATCATCTATCTTCAGTATCTATCTATCTATCTTTCAACAGTATCTATCTATCATCTATTTATCTATCTATCTGTCTATCTATCTATCTATCAACAGTATCTATCTATCATCTATTTATTTGTCTATCTATCTGTCTATCTATCTATCTATTATCTATCTATATATCTGTCTATTATCTATCTATCTATCTATTCCAATCTATCCAACAGAGAGCACCATATCTCTGTGTCCTCCCGTCATGAAGGAGGGGTCTGTCCAGGAGCAATTGAATTCTATAATAGCTGTGGATTTATGATCTCGCATTGCAGTTATGAGTAGTTTGACATGTAGGTGATTATATACTGTGTTTTTATTGAAGTGGACACAGTCTTTCCACCAGGCATGTTTGTCATTCAGAGATCTGCTTGTAAATGATACTAGATCTCACAAGTATTTGTATTCTGATATTTGTTATCATTTAGACTGATTGTCTTAGTGGTGATGCGGAATGAACGCACATTCTTCCATTTGACGTCAGTATTGAGCCTCACCTGCCTGTGTGGCGGACACATAATGAGCAATGCAGCGCAGGGCTGGAAAAAAAAATACAAGATGTTACAGACGACAGGTATCTCTCTATGAGAAATTGTTATTTTCCAATCAGTCTAAAATGAAGCTAAAAAACGGAGTTATAGAAACGGTACATAACCCACGAACAATGTGATTAATCTCAGGATATTTGGCTACGGTATTACTTCTACGTACATAGTATGTTGCTTTGGTAGATTTCCGTTTTAAGCCTTTCTTAGGCAGTAAGTATAGATGTTTCAAGATTTCTCAAAGGACTTTAGTGAATCCCAGTTAATGGTCAATCAGTTTCGCATTAGGCGATTTTAATGATCTGAAACTAATACTGGAAAAAAAAGTAAAAAAAAACCATGTAATATTCTTGAAGGCTTGGGCCTTATTAGAGCTAAGGGTTTCTAGCTTGGAGGAAGCTTAATGCAACAGGTCAACCTGCAATCTGAATAGTCAGGATAGTGGCCATTTCATACAGAACGTGATTGAAAAGCTCATACCTGATATGGGTATGGTCAGAATTTGTATCATAGTTGGAACATAGAAAAATATCTATCTATTCCTTTAGTAAGTATATTATGAGGGCCATGACTAAATTCCACCCTATCCATTACTGCATACAAAATGTGGCTTCAATAGCTAAATCAATGATAGGCGTACAGCAAGGAGAAATGCCCAAGATCTAGAAGGACCAAGGACTTTCCTGATTTCTGTTAGTGTGAAGAATTTATTTGGAAGGTGTTTGTTTAAGTCTTAAGATCTTATTTCCTTTTATTAGTTTTATAGTGTTCTCCTCGATGGTGTATGTGTTTTTTTATTTATTCACTTTCTCTTTAAATTTTAATTCATGTTTTTTTCCCCAAAAAGATTTTAAAAATATTACCGTAATTTAAAAATGTTAAGATGTATTATAATTGTCTAATTCTCACAAGAAACATATATATGTATATATACTTTTCAGTTCAGGCTACAAGAAATCTCCAGAGGTTATTGCAGAAATGTTGATGTATTTCAAAGTGAGAAATTGACCTAGTAATGATCTTTTTATGTAAAACAATCTATACAAGTTCAGCTTCCAACAGGTATCCCTTCCTCAATATATGATGCGAAAAATACAGGCTGTTACGGATGATTTGTGATGGATACGGAGTTTTCCTCCTTTTTTGCTTTAGCACAGTGAAAAATACATGCAGCATCTAGGGTGGGGCTCATTGCAGTATTCAACTGTGCGTTGTGCTGGCAGAAAATAATGGAAGGGAGCAAAGCTGTGTAACTACTGCCATCTAATCTTTCACAGGCTCGTCCTGCAACAATTTCTATTACATAATTAATCTTAAAATATATATATATACTATATATTAAATTCTTTTGATTCTAGAAAGCGAAACAACAAGTGGCTGCCACTAGATTTGATACTGACTGCATTCGTAATGATAAATCCGGATTTAATATGAAAAATGTGGACATTTTAGGTACGAATCCTTGACAGCAATTTTGCAATATGCATTTCCACATTTTTTAAAGGTCCATATAAACCCACAGGTATCAGGTTGCTTAGTTATTTGTCACACCAGAATAACAGTGACATTCTTTTACAAGATAACATTTTGAGAGCATAATTGATCAAATAAGATGTTTCTTTTTTTTTCTTTTATTAATTATTGGATCTTTTTATCAGTTTTATTTCAGAATTGTCGTACGAGTTTTTTAGTGTTTTTTTAATTCTATTTGAATTTTTTCAGAGTTCCTTTATAACAATATAACAATATTCCTTAATATTTATTTTTTTTATTATTATAAATGTACTTTTTTTTTAAAAGCATGACATTATTCTCTTTTTTAAATGTACCTGTTGAGGATCTTTTTTTCTTATTACGAGAGAAGTTTTAAATGAATAGTTAACTAAAATGTAAAAAATAGGTTTTTAGTAACAAATTAAAATGATTTTTTTTACAAAGGTTTCCATAAAACACTTGAATTTATACTATTAAATTAACTTATCTTTAAGCAAATAAAATATGTTTAAATATTACAAATATATCTTAGCCCATCGGGCAAATGAAATATCAATTCCAGGAGCTGATGTAGTTATAAACATACAATATGTAGGCAAATAATATACATTTGAAGTAATATGTGAACGAAAAGATAATATAAACTTTTCTGTTAACTGATCAAAATTTGCAAACATCACACTTAGAGATCCACATAATGGACAAATAATAAACATTTTGTAAATCACCCATATGCTTGTGAGATCGTTTTTTGGTTCATAGTTAGACAAAGTTGTAAAATTCCAAAATCTTGGACCTTTTTTTAAAAAAAGTGGTTCAATAATGTTGCTCTTTGTATATTACTATGTTTAGAATTCTTGTTGGTTACCAAAAAAATCTTTAATGAAAGAAGTAAAAACTTTCAATACCAATATGTAACATTATTTCTCAGAGTCTTGTAGTGTTTCATTAATTCCAGTTGGAAAAAAAACAGGCGTGAAAAAAGGGCATTAGATATGATAGGAAAAGGACAGAAGAAAAAAAGATGTTAACAGATTTTTAACATTTTACATTTAAAATAGTAGACATTGCAGGCATCATTTCTTATTGTTTTTTTGTTGGTCATTTGTTAAAAAATTGATAAAAAATTGAGCATCGTATTCCCCGCAATTACTGATGCGTAGCTTATATTAATGTAAAATTTCAGTGATGTCAAAATGCTTGATAGGGTGTGGCCTGACGAACAGAAACTAGGAATGGGAGGAAAGCAGGGCTTTGTTCACGCTCTATAGCACAGGTAAATCTAGAGATATTTCTATTATTTGCATTTCCAGTTTATGTTTTTAATAGCACTTTTATGATATATATATTAACCGTTGCTGTTTATTGCCTTTACATAACCAGCCATAGCTTCCTTTTTCTGGCTGACACATGTTCAGCAGAATTTAACATTAAGATAGATGATATTATATTCTTTACTTCTTCGTGTTATTAGTGCTAATATTTCTATTTAGTATCATATATGTCGCGATAATGTACCCGTGCAAACCCGCAGATGCTTATAAAAGGCGAAGCAGTAATATGAAATTAGCTCAGCCCTTTATATTGATATCAGAGGAAGAGTGAATACTGAGATATACCATGATGAACAGTGATGTATCGTGCTGCATGACATTTGTGTACCTCGTTGGCAAACCCCTTGTCGTTGTGACAAACAGGGTCATTACATTGCAGTCCTACTATACAATTTGTGATCCTCTTCTATAGAGCGTTGCCTGTGCTGGCAGACACTGTGCTCGCTACAGCAGACACTAAGCCAGGCAAATGCATATGCTTTCAATTGCTCCCCTGCTGTGCAGGATCCCTTATGATATCAGAGCAAAGCCTGAAACTAGCACCAGATCACGTATCTCTAGTGCTCCTGTCAGAAGACTGAGCAAAAGGGATGGTACACCTTACCAGAATCACACACACACACACATATATATATATATACACATGCACACACATGCGCACACACGCAAGCACACCTGCACACACGAACACACACACTGCAAGTTTTTCTTGCTAGTCTTTCTTTCTCCAAGACGGAAAAAAATACCCTTTCAGCTCCATTACCTCCTGGAGAGAACTAATTTTCCAGTAGTCAAGCTCAATCTGGATAAATAATTAGACAGAAAGAGGGACAGAGATGGTTATGTCAGCGATGCTTCTAATTTATGATCATCAATGCTTTCTACTCGGAAGGATAGAACCGCATAGATGGGTCACACAGTGAGCAGTACCGTATGTACCCATCCCCGCAGAAGAGGCCTGCTTGCATGCATCGCAGTGACGTACAAAGAAGACCCATTCATCCCCAGAGGCGAGACGCAGCCCAAGGTGCTTTGGACTGAAAGGGTTAATTCTGCAAGATCAGTAGACAAAAAAAAAGGGATGCATTCATTATTAAACAGAAGTGCTGGTTATTGGTGAGATATGTGCATACTGTTCACATTCTCATCAAACTGTATGTAACAAAAAAATTCACATTTTTTCAACCGGAATAGTAATAATGAAAGTAGTCATATAAACTATACAACACTATATAATAAAAAATGGAAATAAGACCAAATTTTTGCGCAATGACATTATTACTAAATATGCTTTAATAATAATAGTAATGCGTAGATATAAGCAAAATATCGAAGTCCGCACATTCCTATATATAGTACATTTATACATGGAAGTGTTTCACTTAAATTTAAAGGCAATATAAGGGTTAACATTGCTCTCAGACAGCATGCTTGGCAATCTGTGACATTCTAATAATACATTACCCCCAGAGACCCTCCCTGATGTCTCTCATGAGAATGTATGGTCATCATACACCTTATAGAATATGCAAGCACTTCCCATCCCTACACAGTGACACACGACAGCAGACATATAATTAGTAATTAGTAATCATACATGTGGAATAATGAGCCCATTTACAGCACGAGGCATGCCTACTATACCTATACATTGTGAGGACAAGAAACCAGGCTGCTGGTGCATACATTAGTCTTTGTGCATGTGTAATGGCAAGCGAACAAGCATATGAAAGAAAACAAAGCAGTGGGTGTAAAAAAAAAAAATTAGCACACAATGGCTGATGCCTAGATCTGAGTCTTTCCAGGAACTGGTCATGCAAGAGTTAATGCAAAGATGCAGTTCATCTCCTTCCCAGCAGTACCTGCACAACACCCACATAGGGATCAGATAAAAATAGGTCAGCTTCTCAAATGGTGGGTCTTCAGGCACATGGTGCTTGACTGATTTATACCTACCAAGTCTGAACACCCCCCTTTGGGAATTCCCGAATTTAACCAAAATGATATAAAAAAGGGGGGTGGGTGGTAAGGACCAAAAGCATCCTTAGGAAACCTCAGCGACATCCTTTATTCCCAGTCTTCCTTCTCGTGGTGAACTGCAGTCAGTATCTCAGCAGACAGGGAATCATCCGTGTGTGCGAGTCAGAACAAATTGCTGCAAGGATTCACCATTCTAGCATCTATCTCGCCATTGTCCATGATTTCCCAGTCGGAGAATCATCGTTTTGACTTCTTATCAGCCTCTTGCATGCTGCTATGTGTGTCGCTCCATCCTCGCATTGCTGCATCTTTAAATAAAGAGTCTGCTTCCTTCACCCCACCCTTATAGGATCTTGCCTTGTACAATATCCTATATGTGCAGTGGCAGCTAGAACAGCAAGGAGCCTTTGTCTGCCTTGCTGCTTTAATGCAGATGTTTACTGCCTCGCATTGATTTCTTATTGGCTGGAAAATCTATACAGCAAAGGGGAAGCAGTTTCTTATTGCAGATCACAAGACAGATCCAAATATATATATACTTATCTTGCTCCATATTCAATAAAGGAGAGGAGGAAAAAGGGTCAATTTTGATGTAATGGAGCCATTAACATGTATTAATAATGCAGACGGGGTAAGTAGCTGGTACCGGTTCTTCTCCCACAGGGAAAAGAGGGAGGAGGTTTGAACGTAAAACAAATGTGCACTAAATCATCCTTGAACCCGATGGATGACACTGGCCATGGGAGGTGTCCCAGTGACTTTTCAGTTTCTTGTATGCAGCAAACTGGTAGAGGTACTGTAAGATACCCAGTATGGCAGTAGCCAGCCATAATGCAGAGGAGAAGGCAAGGAAGGCAACAGTGGTGAGGCCTGCCATAACTGAACTAGTGAATCTAGTGAACGAGATTCCTCAGAACTGAAAAGGTTAAGAATTATCTCGCCTGCTTTCCATCGGTGAGCTATAGGAAGGCGGTTATGCTTTCACAGTTAGCTACCAAGTGTTCTGCATAGGGTGGATACGTCGTTGATGTATTTGCTTATTTTAGCGTTTATCTCGGGAAAGGTAAGGATTTGTGTTCCATTTCTAATATCAGTCAATGGGATGTTGAACGTGTCATGCTTTCTCTCATTGTGTTACATTTAGTATTTTTTACGCATTTATAATTACTTTGGTCTATTTTCTATTCCTATTTTCATGATGTGTGAACGGATGAGCATACAGTCACATTTTTATAGTGGTTTCCCTAGATTAGATTGAAAATATTTTAACAAATAGGAAATACTATCGTCTTCATAAACGTATGAATTTTATATTTTATTCTGATTCCTACCATAAGAATTGAAATATTAGATTCATCTGGGTGGGGTTTTTTGGGCCATATATACAGCTATATTAAATACAACTAGAAATAGATGAAAACCTCTTTGATGCTGAACAGTTTTGGAAACCACAGCAAGAGACGAACTGCTACTGCATCTTAAAGGTTAGCTACTGGAATACAAATATCACTCGGGTGACCTGTAAAATTGAAAGTAATTAACCATGTGATCAGCATGCACATCAGAGATCCGTTAAGCCACTGAATGTTGAAGCTTACTTTTTATTGACCGTAATTTTCTCCACTGCTTCAATTTCATACACTCGACAGGTTGACGATGGCTGGACAAATGTGTGAATTTCTATCTAGGACCAGTTAAGTTTAAGATTTATGAGAGCCCAACATATTCCAAAAAGACATGACTGATCCTTTTGTGTTTGTCATCTAATGAAACTATTGATTTATTTATCCATGTTTGCAACTTCCTGTTCACGTTTTGGTGTTGTATTAGATTGAGAAATAAAATCGTACAGGCATGTAGGAGAATAGAATATAGTCTGAAAAAAATGGCAGCTTGTATCACGCTACCAGTACATTTCAAAACCATCATAAGGCTTTCTAAAAGCAAAATAAAGACAATAAAACTACAGCAGAATGAGACTAGGGCTTCACTCGATACTTCTGTGTAAGATTGGCAAATTCTGATTACTGACTATGTGGTAAACCAAATGTAAATTTACAGCATTGATGAAAAAGATGTTATTGCGGTCTTGATTCATCATGCCTACAAAAATAAAAAAAGAGAGGTTGGCCCATGAAAAACATTTATCATATTTAAAGGATAGGTAATACATTTATGCTTACCTGATGACCCCACAACTGGGAGTCCCACCTATCACAAGAATGGGCATGCCAATTCTGTAACTACAATAACTGTATGGAACTGACTGTAATAGCGCTGTCTCAGCGCCCTTAAACAATTGATCAATAGGGTCTCCACTAATTTTGCATTTTTCATCTATCTTGGGGTAGCCTTTAAAGGGGTTAATCACCCTTCTTTTTTATTTTAGAAAGGAAACCTACTGCCTTACCAAAATAGCTACATACTGTCTTACCAAAACCCTACGACTATGCCACTTCTAATTTCCCATGCTGGTCACTTCTCTTCTTTTAAGGAGGCAGTCTGCATGTGACCACTTCAGCGAATCACTGACCAAAGTACCATAGCTGTGGTTACTGATTGGATGCAGCAGTCAAGTGACAACTCTGCTGGAAGATAGAAAGAGGAGAGTGGCAGTAATACCAAATGGTCGGTGGGGGACTGGTAGTTGAGCATATGAATCATAGAATCATAGAATCATAGAATCGTAGAGTTGGAAGGGACCTCCTGGGCCATCTGGTCCAACCCCCTGCTCAAAGCAGGATTCGCTAAATCATCCCAGTCAGATGTCTGTCCAGCCTCTGTTTGAAGACTTCCATTGAAGGAGAACTCACCACTTCTCGTGGCAGCCTGTTCCACTCATTGATCACTCTAACTGTCAAAAAGTTTTTTCTAATATCTAATCTGTGTCTCCTCCCATTCAGTTTCATCCCATTGCTTCTAGTCTTTCCTTGTGCAAATGAGAATAAAGTTGATCCTTCTACAATGTGACAGCCCTTTAGATATTAGTAGACAGCTATTAAGTCTCCTCTCAGTCTTCACTTTTGCAAACTAAACATTCCCAATTCCTGCAACCTTTCCTCATAAGACAGGGTTTGCAGTCCGGTCACCATTCTGGTCGCTCTTTTCTGAACTTGCTCCAGTTTGTTGATGTCTTTTTTAAAATGTGGTGCCCAAAACTGGACACAATATTCCAGATGAGGTCTGACCTTCTTCCCCTTTTTGAAGATAGGAACAACATTTGCTCTTCTCCAGTCTTCTGGCACTTCTCCTGTTCTCCAAGAATTTTCAAAGATTATGGAGAGGGGTTCAAAAATTTCTTCTGCTATCTCCTTCAGTACTCTGGGGTGTAATTCATCTGGACCTGGAGACTTGAATTCATTTAGGTTAGCTAAGTGTTTCCTCACTATCTTTCTGTTTATAGATATCCTGGATTCTTCTATTCCCTTAATAGGACAGTGAATAACAGTTGATGTTACATTTCCTTTTTGAGAGAAAACAGATGCAAAATAGGAATTTCAAAGTTCAGCCTTCTCAACATCCTGTCTTACCATTTCATCATTTTCATCCTGTAAAAATCCTATAGCATCTTTGACTTTTCTTTTACTTTTGACATATCCCCAAAATCCTTTATTATTGCTTTTGACATCTCTTGCAAGCCTCAATTCATTTTCAGCTTTAGATAATCTGATTTGTGCCCTGCAGGTTCTGCAGACAGCATTATATTCTTCTTTAGACATGCCTCCCTCTTTCCATTTTATAAACATTTTTTTCTTCCTTTTTAGCATGTGCTTAAGTTCTGTGTTCATCCATCCTGGTTTCCTTAAATGCTTCCTATTCTTCCCTCTTTTCGGAATTGTTAACAACTGTGCTTTGAGAATTTCATTTTTCAAGATTTCCCATCCTTCCTGGACATTTTTGTCTTTAAGGATATCCAGCCATTGGATCCCTCCAATTCTCTTTCTGAATCCCTTAAAATCTGCCTTTCTGAAATCTAACCTTGACGTCTGAGTCTTCACAGGTCTTCCGCCTCTAGTTATCCAAAATTCTAAAATAGCATGGTCGCTACCTCCTAGGGTCCCAGCCACTTTTACCTCCTCAACCATTTCCTCCCTGTTTATAAGGATTAGATCCAAGGTAGCAGTTCCCCTTGTTTTCTCCCTTACCTTTTGGAAGATAAAGTTGTCAGCAAGAGAGGATAAGAATTTCCTTGACCTGTTAGTTTTGCCTGAGAGAGATTCCCAACAAATGTCTGGATAGTTGAAATCTCCCATGACAACTATGTCATATTTTTTGGAGAACTTGGCGATTTGATGCATAAAGAGTTCATCCATATCTTCAGCTTGCACAGGCGGCCTGTAGTAAATGCCTACAATGGTGTCCTTTCCATTGTTCTGTCCTTGTATTCTTACCCAAACAGTTTCCACAGAACTCCCAGTCTCTGAAGCTTCAATCTCTGTGCAGATATACGCGTTTCTAACATACAATGCGACACCCCCTCCTCGTTTATCAAGTCTGTTTCTTGCAAATAAGTTGTATTCTTCTAGTCTTGTATTCCAATCATGTGAATTGTCCCACCAAGTTTCAGTGATTCCAATGACATCATATTTCTTTTCCTGTGTTAGTAGTTCCAATTCTCCTTGTTTGTTGCCCATGCTTTGTGCATTAGTATAGAAACATTTTAGTTTGTGATTGGTTTCTCTTTCTCCAATATTTTTATTAATAAGATTCTTTCGTCTTTGTTCTTCCTTTCCACTTCTAATAGCAGAGTTCTCAATAGCATTTGTCAGGTGTATGGCTTTTTCTGGTCTTTTGCTTCCCTTCCCATGTTGTTCTAGTTTAAAGCTCTCCTTACAAGTGTAGCAAGGCGACTTCCAAATACATGCTTTCCAGTCTTCGTAAGGTGCACCCCATCTCTAGCAAGTAGTCCATCGTATAAGTAGTTCACTCCGTGATCCAGAAATCCAAATCGTTGCTGACTGCACCATCGACGTAGCCAGTTGTTCACCTGCAGAATCTTATTCCACCTCCTTGTTCCATGGCCATCCACTGGGAGGATGGAAGAGAAGACCACCTGCGCTCCCAGTTCTTTCACTTTCTTGCCTAAGTCTTCAAAGTCTCTGCAGATGGTTTCCAGGTCGTTTCTTGCGGTGTCATTTGTCCCCACATGTAGTAGCAGGAATGGGTAGTCATCTGTAGGTCTGAAGAGTCCTGATATCCTGTCAGACACATCTTTAATTTTTGCACCTGGAAGACAGCACATTTCTCTTGAAGTTATATCCGGTCTGCAGATAGCGGCCTCTGTTCCTCTCAACAGGGAATCCCCCATGACCACCACTCTCCGTTTCTTCTTCACAACATTTTTCTTTCACCATCCAGGAGGACTCTGAAGGCGTACAAGGTTGCTGTTTGTTGGCAAAGTCTTATCCTGATGTATTTCTTCATCGTTTTCCTGCTTGAGAGCCTGGTACTGGTTTCTGAGCAGTATGGGTGCTGACTGCCTCCTGATCCTCCTGCTTCTCTGGGTCACATGTCTCCATTCCTCTGTTTCTTCAGGTGCACTTCGAATTTCTTCTCTTTCTGTAACATGAAGAGATAATTCTGCTCTGTCCAAGAACTCTTCACCTTCCTTAATGATCTTCAACGTAGCTAACCTCTCTTCGAGATTTTGCAACTTTTCCTCCAACAGGGACACAAGCTTGCATTTGTGGCATGTGAAGTTTGGCTTTTCCATGACTATCCTATCCTTATTTTTAAGGCACATTTTAAAACAAAAATAAGGATGTACAATCTCTTTAGTAATACTGTAGAATGTTTAGGATAATTGTTAATAAAAATAAGGCGGTAAGAAGATCCAGGTGGGATCGCCTGTCACCTGGATCTTCTTACCCCAAATACACTCTATAGGAACTCTCCCTGAACGATTATCCCACGGCACCCCGGTTGGGTGCATCCACTTGTTTTTCATACCAAGGGTATATGGAGTTGTGCTCTACATGTACAGCCTCAGCAGGTGAGCGGCTTTTCCTTTAATGGTCACAGTAATACTTATCTACTACACTCAGAATAGAGCTACTCTTTCTTTTTTCCTAAAGAAAAAATCCATGTAGTATAATAAAAATAAGGAACTAGTTCAGACTCATCATTGTTAAAAAAAAAAAAAAATTACAATTATTTTGACTTGCGGTGGCATTATCTTGACCATTATAAAATTCTGAATACTTACAGTATATAGTATGTGATGGTGCCAGTAAACTTATTACCATAGTTGGCAGGAAAGAAAAGCTAGCCAGCGAAGCAGTTTTTGAAACTATAGCGTAATATATTTCACATTCGCCTTAAAGAATAGTGATGAGTGAGTATACTCGTTGCTTGGGTTTTCCTGAGCATGCTTGAGTGGCCTCCGAGTATTTTAGCGTGCCCGGAGATTTAGTTTCTGTCGATGCAGCTGCATAATTTGTGGCTGCTGGACAGGCTGAATACATGTGAGGAATGCCTGTTTGTTAGGGAATTCCCACGTGTATTCAGGCTGTCCAGCAGCCGTAAATCATGCAGCTGAGGTGACAGAAACTAAATCTCCGAGCACGCCAAAATACTTGCAGACCACCCAAGCATGCTCGAGGAAACCCAAGCAACGAGTATACTCGCTCATCACTAGTAAAGAACTAATTCTAAGGTTTGGCATTGGATCTTTGATGAAAGAAGTGAGGAGAGGGGAGGAATAGTAAATCATACATTTATCACATGTCTACAAGTGGGTACCATGCAATAGATTGCTTAGACACAATCTCTTTGGTCCATGTGGTCTCTTGAATGGGGAATCCCTATCCCCTGTCCCCGCTGTTTCAGTCTGCATTATACATTTCTTATGTGCATTCAATCTCCTAAAGACTGTACTGAATTGTAGTATTCTTCACACTGGTATGATCAGATGAAGGGACTAGCCAAGTAATGAAAGGTGTCAATTATTAGAAGAATTATGGCTTTTTACTGATTCCTATATTGTAAAATAACAATGACAGATAGTATACAGACAATTCTTACATCTCTATGTTTTCTC
The DNA here is from genome assembly GCF_039654945.1 of Dendrobates tinctorius. Taxonomy (NCBI): domain Eukaryota; kingdom Metazoa; phylum Chordata; class Amphibia; order Anura; family Dendrobatidae; genus Dendrobates; species Dendrobates tinctorius. Next base: position 27,079,471 of record NW_027361673.1, on the reverse strand, counting down.
TGCAGCAGTGACATCACATCAACAGCTCATATCACCTTTAGCCAATCACTGAGCTCAGTGGCTTGTGCCATCTACATCAGCAGTACCACTGAGCTCAATGATTGGCTGCATTGGTGATGTCACATGAGCTGTCGACATGAAGTCACATCACAGCTGCAGTCAAACATACAGATTGAAGAAGTGGCAGTGTACACTCTGGCTTTGTTATTTTACATTACAGGAATCGTCTAGGGTCCACTTTGCTAAAATTGTAAAAACTCTACTTACACTTGATCAAGTTAACTGTAAGATCACAGATGGTTATTATCATGAGATTTTTTTTACCAAGTATAAAAATGTCCAATATTTCTAGATTCGATAATATATAAAGTAATGTTAGTGTTGTAGGGAAAAACCTGGCTGACTATTCTACATTCTTCCTGATATAATATCTGGTAACCTTCCATACTCTTAATGATGTATTCTCATTTTTTTTAAATTGTTTTAGTTAGTTAAAATGAAAATAAAGCAAGCTTGCAATTGACTTGCTTTTTCTAACTGCTGTCATTCTCCTGCTGTAAAGAAAATTAGTAGGTCACAATATGGTAATCTTGACCTAAATAAAATGTTGTGGAATATGTAAATCCTTCTTTCACCAACAGTGCATTGTACAAAGAGATATGTAGAATAACTATCCTCTAAAATCAGTAAACTTTATTAATCATATATAAAATGCCAAGATAAACATACAGACATAAAGAAAAAAGGCTATTGAGATCACAGAGGATACATCAAATCCCAGCTAGGATTCTCACCCTGTTAAGCCCTAAATGTCATCCCTAGAAAGTCGACCCTGCTTAGCCGCAGAGGTAGGCTTCCTAGATAAAGCACAATTGGCGCCCCCCCATCGACGTTACGCCCTGTGGTGACCCTATAAACATCAATAAATATGGTCTGTCTTATCCAATTGGTGAATTCATAGATAGAATCCAAACACATATGTCCCTACAATGGGTCAAAAGGGAAAGAAAAATGTATACTAGAGACTGCAATATGTGACCAATATCACAAGATAACTTTAGTCACAGCATCTATTAACTACTAGTCACCCCTACTGACCTTAGCTGATCAGATAATTCCTCAATATGTTATGTTAATGTCCCATGATAAGAATAGGGACAAAGGCAGAAGTGATCAGCAATATAAAATATGGATGAAAAAGAGTCAGATAATGTAAAGCATTAGTGGGTATTTTGGTAGGTGCACTTATCTGGTCACACATTGCGCCTAAACGCGTTCCTCCCTCCAGATGTATCGTAGGTTCTTCAGGAGGCTCATGGAGAGCAATATCTGATATCCATTTAAGTGTGAGGTTGGGTATGGAGTAAAACTTCAGAGATTCCAGGTATAAATAAGCCCTAATAAGCCCTAATTGATGACATAATTAAGTTGGTGATTCCTACGGGAAACTACCGATGCTTCTCCCATGTCTCCTTTTCTGTCTGCGCATGCGTACAGTATAATGAATGCTCTCGCATCTGCGCAAAAGAAGAAAAAGAAGTTAGAGGAGGCACTACAGGTCTTTGTTACTGTTTTGCGCATCTGCGGAACTGCCCAATAGTATCGCGGGTCAATAGTTTGTGCGCAACCAGAGTTGGTTTCTCTCTATAGTATGTCAATCGCATTTTCGTGCATGTTCGTACCTGCCTGTCAAATTATGTCACATGCAATCGGTGCACGCATGATTGTTGCTGCTAACATTATGTGATATGCTGGTGTCAAACCTAAGACATTATTATGCGTATGTGTGCACATGCTAATTGGTCAGATCGAATGCATATCCTGAGTATCGGCAGCGATTTCCAAATGTTATATAGGGCTAATGTATACCTGTGAACTATGAAATATATTTGTGTCAATGGTAGGATTCGTATCTGGATAAATGTGCCCGTGATGTGCATGCTAACAAAAGCAAAGGCACTTTGAAATATAACAGTGGTCCTCTATATTGTAACCACTCCCATATGGCAGAAGTTTCACAAAGCTGTCCTAGTCTCTGTTACGTTTTTATCATGATCTATAAACATATTTAAATAAAGCAATTATATAGTAGGTTAGTTGCTCATTTACTCCCCTTAGTGACAGTGTATCCAGTGTATAAAGAGATGATGAAAAAATGGACACTTTACTACGAGCAATTAAATTGAGCAACGCTTTTCAAACTTGGCACAAGGTCTTCGTTAGGCTAAAAAGATCGCAAAAATCTTCACACAATACGTGCTAAAATCCTCTTTACTTAAAAATTGATGGCGTAAAATGGACAACATAAAAATAATTTACATAATAGTTTAGCTATAAAAATATACGGTAAATAGACAAAGCACAAGTTTGAACCTAGATGCCAAGCTGGCCCATGGTGTCAATATCTTCCAGCTGCCCTGTTACAATAGGCAGGAGGTGGTCTAGTAATGGTCATGTGTAAAACATCCCTATCGACTACTACGGACAGACACTCATATCAAAACTTCTCCTAGGTTCTAATGCTGCTAGACATCGAACATTGATAACTTGATCACACGTGTGTCCTGTGGTGAAAACGTATGTAAAGAGTGCTACATAAAAGAATAATATAATTTGATAGAATAATAAAATGAGGTCCTTTGGATTGGTTACTCTATGATTTACAACCACATTTCTTATCCACAATTATGATCCAAATGTTGATGGCTGAAACTAGGTGTATAATATAGCAATAATATAGCGGTTTTAAGACCTCATTTAGACTGTCAGAGAAAAGGCTCAGTAGTTTAAAAATACAGAAGGATTCCAGTCTATTGAGTAACTTGTATCAATTCATAGCATTTCAGAGAATGCCTTCAAATGTAGTCAAAATTCAAATTGAGCAAGTTTGACTGTGTGCCTTAAGTTAATTGTTTTTGACCTAGTACAACATGAAGCTCTGTCTCCTCTTTTGTTTTATTTTAGCAAATTTTCCTGCTGTGAGAGCTTTTATCTCACATAGTATACAGCTTGTTTCTAAGGAGACCAATGACCAGAGACTGGCAGATTATGTGCAGTAATTACATTCCAGGTTGAGGAATAAAAGGAGTATTCCCATCTCCTATCCCAATATTAGCAAATACAGTACCTCCAATTAGAAATGTAGTATAATTCTGCTAATTCTCTATGTCTCTATTCCCATGTAGAGCATTGCAGTAGCATAAGTATCCATGGTTATGACCACTAACAGCTAACTAACTATCACTATATGAGTGGTCGTAATCATGGATACCTAAGCTACTGCAATGCTTTACATGGGGAAAAAGACATAATGAATCAATATCTTCAAGATGGGAATACCCCTTTAACTTCTGAGATTCCAGATAGCTTTCACTAGCCCAATTATTTCTATAAATCAATTAGCTTCTCACCTCCTTCCCACTTCCTCTCAGATCATGACCAAGCTGCTCTTATCAGTCTTGCATAATCACAATCCACCACCATCAATGGCAGACCCCAGATCATTTCTCCTAAAGGTCCCGTTACATTTAGCGATGCACCAGCGATCCCGACAACGATACGACCCGGTCAGGATTGCTGGTGCATCGCTAAATGGTTGCTAGTGAGCTGCCAAACAGGCAGATCTCACCAGCGATGCAGCAGCGGTGGACGGTCGTTACTTACCTGTCACACGCAGCTCTGCTGATGTCTTCTGCCCTCGTCCATGCGTCGCTCGTCGGCGCCTGCAGGAAGCCGATGATGAGAAAATGGATATCGCTATGTGTAAAAGGCCCTTAAATATGGCTTTCAAATTCCTGAACCCTGTGCTTGTTAAAAGGCCCTGTTATATTTATATGTAAATACAATGTACACTTCAAAACAATGACAGATAGTTAATGTGTCACAAAAGCAGGAGAAACCACTCACCAGAACTATGGGTAACGTTACACTTAGTGATGCACCAGCGATCCCGACAACGATATGACCCGGTCAGGATCGCTGGTGCATCGCTAAGTGGTCGCTAGTGAGCTGCCAAACAGGCAGATCTCACCAGCGACATAGCAACGGTCGGTGGTCGCTACTTACCTGTCAGACAAGGCGATAGAATCATAGAATCATAGAATCGTAGAGTTGGAAGGGACCTCCTGGGCCATCTGGTCCAACCCCCTGCTCAAAGCAGGATTCGCTAAATCATCCCAGTCAGATGTCTGTCCAGCCTCTGTTTGAAGACTTCCATTGAAGGAGAACTCACCACTTCTCGTGGCAGCCTGTTCCACTCATTGATCACTCTAACTGTCAAAAAGTTTTTTCTAATATCTAATCTGTGTCTCCTATCATTCAGTTTCATCCCATTGCTTCTAGTCTTTCCTTGTGCAAATGAGAATAAAGTTGATCCTTCTACAATGTGACAGCCCTTTAGATATTTGTAGACAGCTATTAAGTCTCCTCTCAGTCTTCTCTTTTGCAAACTAAACATTCCCAAATCCTGCAACCTTTCCTCATAAGACAGGGTTTGCAGACCGGTCACCATTCTGGTCGCTCTTTTCTGAACTTGCTCCAGTTTGTTGATGTCTTTTTTAAAATGTGGTGCCCAAAACTGGACACAATATTCCAGATGAGGTCTGACCAAAGAGGAGTAGAGGGAAATAATGACTTCACGTGATCTAGACTGTATGCTTCTGTTAATACATCCTAGAATTGCATTTGCCTTTTTTGCTGCTGCATCACACTGTTGACTCATATTCAGTCTGTGATCTATTAGTATACCCAAGTCTTTTTCACATGTGCTGTCACTTAGCCCTATTCCTCCCATTCTATATATGCTTTTTTCATTTTTATTGCCCAGATGTAGTACTTTGCATTTCTCCCTGTTAAAAACCATTCTGTTAGTTGCTGCCCACTTCTCCAGTTTATTTAAATCTTTTTGAATCCTCTCTCTCTCTTCTCTAGTATTAGCTATCCCTCCTAGCTTTGTGTCATCAGCAAATTTAATCAGTTTACCCTCAATTCCTTCATCTAAATCGTTGATAAAGATGTTGAACAATACAGGGCCCAGGACAGAGCCCTGTGGTACCCCACTTGAGACATTCTTCCAACTGGATGTACAGCCATTTACGACCACTCTTTGGGTCCGATCACTAAGCCAGTTATGAATCCACCTAACAGTTGCCTTGTCCATTCCATACTTAGTCATTTTTTCAATAAGGATTGTATGAGAGACTTTGTCAAATGCTTTGCTGAAGTCAAGATATACTATATCTACAGCATTTCCTTGATCCACCCAATCAGTGATACCGTCATAGAAGGAAATTAAGTTAGTCTGACATGACTTATTAGTTAGAAACCCATGCTGACTCTGTTTAATCACTTCATTCTTATCCAGGTATTGACATACATGTTGTTTAATAATTTGTTCAAAGATTTTTCCTGGTATAGAAGTCAGACTCACCGGCCTATAGTTGCCTGGGTCCACCTTCTTCCCCTTTTTGAAGATAGGAACAACATTTGCTCTTCTCCAGTCTTCTGGCACTTCTCCTGTTCTCCAAGAATTTTCAAAGATTATGGAGAGGGGTTCAAAAATTTCTTCTGCTATCTCCTTCAGTACTCTGGGGTGTAATTCATCTGGACCTGGAGACTTGAATTCATTTAGGTTAGCTAAGTGTTTCCTCACTATCTTTCTGTTTATAGATATCCTGGATTCTTCTATTCCCTTAATAGGACAGTGAATAACAGTTGATGTTACATTTCCTTTCTGAGAGAAAACAGATGCAAAATAGGAATTTAAAAGTTCAGCCTTCTCAACATCCTGTCTTACCATTTCATCATTTTCATCCTGTAAAAATCCTATAGCATCTTTGACTTTTCTTTTACTTTTGACATATCCCCAAAATCCTTTATTATTGCTTTTGACATCTCTTGCAAGCCTCAGTTCATTTTCAGCTTTAGATAATCTGATTTGTGCCCTGCAGGTTCTGCAGACAGCATTATATTCTTCTTTAGATATGCCTCCCTCTTTCCATTTTATAAACATTTTTTTCTTCCTTTTTAGCATGTGCTTAAGTTCTGTGTTCATCCATCCTGGTTTCCTTAAATGCTTCCTATTCTTCCCTCTTTTCGGAATTGTTAACAACTGTGCTTTGAGAATTTCATTTTTCAAGATTTCCCATCCCATCGATGAAGACGTCCTCCCGCCTGCGTCCACGCGTCTCTCGTCGCCACAGCAGGAAGCCCAGCAGGAAGCAGACAACGAGAAATGGCCCAGGATGTTCTCGCACGATCAGCGATAACCAGCAGGGGGAGTCGGTCGGAGGTAAGTATCACATGTAGCGATATCGCTAACAATATCGCTGCTGCCTCACAAAACCTGTGACGTTATAGCGATATTGCAAGCGATATCGCTCTGTGTAACGGGCCCTTATCATTCAAGGAAGAAAGTCCACCCCTTCAGCACCCATAAAGTGAGGAAACTGCAGAGCTGTGAGCTGCTCAAGATACAATTTGAAAATAACCCTTTAAGATTCCTTTCCGCAAAGTGTTAGCTTAGCCACCACTAAAGAAGACCTGTTTTAAAGGTTACATATTTGTGAGTATGTGAAGAAAAAAATATTTTTTTTCCAACTATTCTTCAATCTATATTTTGACTATTAAAATAGTAATAATTTTTATTTTTCATAACCAATTTTATTGAAGTAGCCTGTTTTTATAAAAATCATTTGGTATTATACTGATATAATTTTGGGTTCCTTAGGAAAAAAAAAAAAGAGTATGACACCATTCTATGGAAGCAGTGCTAGCCAATATAATACCATGGTGTTCACTCTGCCACCGCATAATTATTGTCCGTGTAGGAAATATTTTACTGTTCACCAGCAGTTACTGACTGAATAGAAGAAAGGATATCTAGTTCATCTGCAATTGTTCTACTTTCACACTGCTTTTCCCCATACATTTGCTCTGTACTGGGAAAGATCCAGGCACACAGTCGAAAATACCTACAGGCTACCATCATACTAAGGTTAAAAGAGTGTTCTTTTAGTTTTTGACAAACAGTATATGTAATGGATAAGTGCAGCATACGTTACTGCTACATTCAAAGTCATACACTAAAGCAATTTATAAAGTGACATATATTCCTATGTAAAAATGTAATCTAAAAAAAAATTAGCACAAAGATAAAATTGCAAATAAAAAAAACTTCAGCGCACATAGGAACATTCTGTATCACTAAGAATTTTAAATACATAGACTCTTGCATTCAGTCCAATAAATACTTACAGTAGTAAATTAGCAAAATTAATAATTTGGTCAACTTAATTTAGCAAATCCTTAGTGACTAATAACTGATGTATTTCTGAACATTAAATTAGGAAATAAAAATAGGCAAAACAGTAGTGCTATGACTGCTATTAAAATTTGCATCACATTTTCTTTTCAGTATCTGAAAGAAATGTAAAAAAAAAATGGGCAGATGGAATAGAAGGCTATTAATTATGCATAGATTCAGATGGGGGCACCGTTCCATTATTAAATTTGCAGACCATGTACAGTATATGTTTATAAGCCGTACAATTGTCAATTAAAAAGATTATTTGATGTAGCAAGTCAAAGTCAGAATTATTTATTCCACTGCAGAAATGTTGGTTTCTTATTGCCATAGAATTGTAATTCTATACTTTCTAGAAAAATCAAGTTTTATGCTAAATAGAATGAGATTTCTAGGCAATGGTAACATATAATGAGCTTGTATGTTGTTACACAAGTGGTTGTGGAACCACTGTGTCACGATCCTGGGAGAGCCTGGTGGGGGTAACTACACGACCACCTGGTTCTTTACTAGTGACCCTGATGGTGTGGTTAGACTTGGACCTAGGTGTATGTCAAGTACCACTCCAGTATAGACCCCCCAAGTGGCAGCAGCTGAGCCCCTGAGGGGTGTAGGAAAGCAGGTATGGACTTAGAGAGTTAGAATGGCCAGGAACTGGATAGCAGGAGATTGGATACTGCATGGCTGGTAGACAGGATAGGAACTGAAACACAGAAACTGACGGGGTAGGTTACAGGAACACATGACGGACAGGTGCAAGAACATAGGAGCTGGTTCAGACTGGACAAATGATGGAGGCAGTAACATGTGCAGACCAGTTGGGTCAGGATCAGGACATGGTATAAGCAGGAAGGGATCAGAAGGAGGGTCAGACAGGACGGCCAGGATCAGGATCTGAAGGACGGGCAGGATCAGGTTCAGACAGAGTGATCAGGATCAGGGAGCATGGGTACAGAGATCTTACAACTTAGACAGATGTGTAAAGCACTAATGGACTAGAGTTTCTAAGGCACCTCCCTATTGAGTAGGGTGCCTTAAATACCTGACGTCTCCTAGCCATTGGCTGGGGACATTTTCAGAAGTGAGCGTGCTGCCACTTTAAGAAATAGTCAGTGCATACCCGATACCTATGTGCACTCCCAGGAGACTTGCGTGCCATGTGTAGGTCTTGAGAGGAAGCAGGCACTGTGGGGAGCAGAGCAGCGCTGGAGCGTAAGTGAACATGCCTTCGTCCCTGCCAAGAGGCAGAAGGGAACTTGTGCTGGGGCGCCGGCGCTGTCCTAACATATGTGAGCCTTGTATCTGTATTACCGTGTTAAGGTGATGTGTTTAGAAAAAAGATTGAAGAGAAAATTCTGTTTAAAAATGAATAGTGAATTGTATTAACATGGACATTAATATAATCTGCCCTTTTATTTTAGTAGTTGACATAACAATATGGTTGTTTCTGAAAATCTGTTATAGAAAATATTCAAAATTACTATAGGTTTTTAGTCTTTGCTGCCTTTGTCGAATAATTTTGACTGGTAATTTTCAATATCAATCAGTATGAATTTGTAGAATGTATTTTTTATGATTGAAAGCATCTTATATAGTTTTTATTTGATTGTATTACAGTATTTTTAGGGCTTTGTCTTTATTGTACGATTGCTCAGATATTGTATAGCTAAGATTTAATGATGAATTACTAAACATGTCCAAAACCCATAGGTCAATGGCAATATTTAATGATGGTAAGAAAAAGTAATGCAGTGTGGCTATATCTCATGCAAAAACATGAAATCATAGTAACATAGTTAGCAAGGCCGAAAAAAGATATTTGTCCATCCAGTTCAGCCTATATTCCGTCAGAATAAATCTCCAGATCTACGTCCTTGTAAAGAACCTAATCACTGTAAGATACAATATTGTTACGCTCCAGGAAGACATCCAGGCCTCTCTTGAACCCCTCGACTGAGTTCGCCATCACCACCTCCTCAGGCATGGAATTCCAGATTCTCACTGCCCTAACAGTAAAGAATCCTCTTCTATGTTGGTGGAAAAACCTTTTCTCCTCCAGGCGCAGAGAATGCCCCCTTGTGACCGTCACATTCCTTGGTATAAACAGATCCTCGGAGAGATATAGTAACTGCCACACTCAACAGCCTAGCCTACACATTGACTGAGTTTTCCTTTGTTCTACCTTTCACTTAGACCTTAGAAGAGAATAAGGGTGCATTTACTCTGGCTGATTATTAAGTATGAGTGTTGCTAGGAACTTTCATTTCCCAATAATGGTTCAGTGTAAACAGGCTGCCAATCATACAAATGAGCAAAATGCTTGTTTATTGGGGTGAACTGATTTTTAAGCTTGCTTAAAAATCTTCTTTTTTGGCAGCACATTATGCTATGCAAGCATGAGATGACAAGAACAACGATGGTCTATGCACACAGAATGATCTATTTCCAATAGTTCTGTGCACATTTTAAATGTGGTCAGCATGTCTAATCAGGGTAATGACCGCCTGTTAGGCTCCCATTCACACATAGCGACGCACCAGCGATCCCGACAACGATATGACCTTGTCAGGATCGCTGGTGTGTTGCTACATGATCGCTGGTGAGCTGCCAAACAGGCAGATCTCAGCAGCGATCAGGACAGCGATGACACAGGTATCAAGCGCGCACCTCGCTTAGCTACCCACTGTGTACCTTAGATACCAGCGTGCTGGTGCAGGGAGCTGTTATCCAAGGTAAACAGCGGGTTTCTAAGCGCCGCGGTTTACCTTTGATACCAGCTCCAGCTCGCTGATCGTTGGTCTCCCGCCTGCCACACCCAGCGATGCGTGCTGGCCAGCGGGAGACCAACGATCAAAAAAATGTCCAGGGCTTTCCAGAACGATCAGCGATACCCAGCGGGGGGGCGGGCGCTGATACCTGTCACACACACCGAGATCGCTGGTGAGATCGCTGTTGCGTCACAAAACTCGTGACTCAGCAGCGATCTCTCTAGCGATCTCGCTGTGTGTGACGGGGGCTTTAGACAAACATGTAACTGATTGATCATTGTTAATATGCCGCCATTGGCTAGAGTACACCCACCCTAATTCACTTTCTGGCTCTTAAAGTTAAATCATTTCCCACAGGTGTAAATCGTGCTAACGACATGACGGCTGATGCCTGGATTATTCAGTACATCAGAAAGTATGGCTAGATTAAATTAAGCAGATTATATATTATGATGATTCCAAAGGCCCCTTTACATTTAGCGATGCACCAGCGATCCCGACCACGATACGACCCGGTCAGGATCGCTGGTGTATCACTAAATGGTCGCTAGTGAGCTGCCACACAGGCAGATCTCACAGCGATGCAGCAGCGATGCAGCAGTCGCTACTTACCTTTCAGACGCAGCGATCCTGACGTCCTCCCGTCCGCGTCCACGCGTTGCTCGTCGACGCCAGCATGAAGCGCCCGACGAGAAATGGAGCTGCGCGATCTCGAGCGATCAGCGATGGACAGCGGGGGAGCCGGTCTGAGGTAAGTATCACACATAGCAATATCGCTAACGATATCGCTGCTGCATCACCAAATCGGTGATGCTTTAGCGATATTGTTAGCGATATCGCTATGTGTAAAACCCCCTTAAGGCTCTGATAATTGATAATAGTGGGTTCAGCCAACAGTCCAACGTATATGGGGCTTCCCGACTTTCCCCAGAACAGATGATGTTATGTCCATTAGTTGTCAGCAAGATAAGCCACTGTCAAAAATGTATGACTGTGATTCTTTCATCGAGAACACAGGAAAACTCAGCAGTGTGCATCCTCCTGTGTATGGGAGAGTAAGGGTAGATAACTACCACTCAAAAAATTAGCCAAACCATGTAGAGAGTATGGGAGGCTTTAATTATGAGCAGGATGCTGGAGAGCCACAGATGTAAACTAAGAACAGGGAATAGCCCAGGCGAGTTGGCAGCCTAGGCAGAGATTACTGTTTTGGAACAAGCTTACACCCTTTAATAGCTATAATATATTTAAAAGATCTATGTATAGAGCTTTTCAATTGAAATACTCTTCAAATATACCCTTCAAGACTTTTCTGATTGACTATTGGTCTGGTAAACATTCACGTCAATCGCATTGCCTTCATGAAGTATTGCTGCATACAGCTACCTTCTCCTCCACAGCATGACTTGTCTTTCTGCCTGACTTTTAATATGGCCAATTATTCAAGGCACACTTAACCTGTGAAATGACTGTGAAAAATAAGTGAGAGGAGCATCTTATCATTCTTACCTGATAGAGTAAAGTAGAGAAAAGTATGAGCATGTGATTACAATTGTATACATTTTTGTTATATTATTATAGTATAAGTTTTGGTTTAGTTTTTAGATCTAGTGAATTAAGTACTGGTATGATTCTTACGTGTCTTGTTAATCTTTATTGTTACAGAGCTAGTGTGACTTGGATGATACTGCATATTTAATTGATGCAAGATAATCAGCAATTTTAACTACATTTAATATTAGGAAGTGATAGCGAGTAATGCAAAATCATTTAAAAATGTTAATTCCTTTTATTTTCAAACAATTATAATAAAATATTTAGCAACATGATACCACCATGGTTACTTACCGGTAGCCGGTTTTTCCGGAACCCATGACAGCACCACATGAGAGAGGGATCCGCCCCGCCAGGACAGGAACCTACTGAAACATAAGGGGCGGCACCTCTCCCCCGCTTCAGTTGGATTACAGAGCACTTGAGAGGACTTCCCGGTTAGTTACATATTTATCCAACACCACATCACACAAATACACCCGACTATTGTGCACACCCAAACGGTGAAAAGGGGGGGAAATATACGGGTGCTGTCATGGGTTCCGGAAAAACCGGCTACCGGTAAGTAACCATGGTGGTTTTCCCTTCACCCATGACAGCACCACATGAGAGATTCTGGAGACTTCGAACACCTTAGGGAGGGACCACCGCTTGCAGCACCCTTCTACCAAAGGTCAAGTCAGCCGAGGAGGATAGATTTAGTCTATAGTGTCTAAAGAAAGTTGAGGGTGAGGCCCAGGTAGCGGCCTTACAAATTTGCTCTATTGATACCTCTGCTTTCTCAGCCCAGGAGGTCGCCACGGCTCTGGTGGAATGAGCCTTGATGCCGTCAGGAACCGGGACGCCACTAGCTGAATAGGCTACACTAATGGCCTCCCTAATCCATCGGGCAATAGTCCCCTTTGACACTCCATAACCTTTCCTAGCACCCTGGAAGGCTACAAATAGGGACTGGGACCTCCTCCACTGGCTGGTTATAGATATATACTCTACTAGGGTTCTTTTAACGTCTAGGCTATGAAATTTCTCCTCCCCTGGGTTTTTCGGATTCTCGCAAAAGGAAGGGAGGACAATTTCTTGGTTTCGGTGAAAGTTAGTTACTACTTTCGGCAAGTAAGCAGGGTCTGTTCTCATAACCACCCTATCCTGGTATATCTGGGTATATGGTGGGTTGACTGAAAGGGCCTGCAAGTCGCTAACTCTACGTACCGACGTTAGAGCTACCAAAATGATGGTTTTTAGGGTGAGATTTTTAGTTGAAATCTGCTGTATGGGTTCAAACGGCTCCTTCGTAAGGGATTCCAGTACCAGATTTAGATCCCATGGAGCTATTTTCGGTAAGGAAACTGGCCTAGATCTGTGGCAAGATTTTATGAATCTGGCTACCCATCTGTTTGCCGCTATATTGCAATTGTATATTGCACCCAGCGCTGAAACCTGTACCTTGAGGGTATTAACCGCCAGGCCTAGCTGTAGGCCTGCCTGCAAGAACTCCAAGATGGACTCGATTGGGGGTTCTTGACCTAACGGTTTTCCCAGGAATTGTAGGAATTTCTTCCACGTCCTGCCATATATGTTGGTTGTTATTGGTTTTCTACTTTTCATTAGAGTAGTCACCAACCCCGGGGAAAACCCTTTATCTCTCAAAAGTGCCCTCTCAAATTCCACGCCGTCAGATGGAGCCCCTTGACTTGTTTGTGGAATATCGGCCCCTGAGCTAATAAATCTGGAATTTCTGGCAGTACCCACGGGTCCGAGAGAGACATCATTTGTAGTAGTGAAAACCACGGTCTTTTTGGCCAGAACGGGGCTATGATGATTACTCTGGCTTGCTCGTCTCTTATCTTTTTTACCACTGCCGGGATTAACGCTACTGGGGGAAAGGCATAGCTCAGTTTGAACAGCCACGGGATTTGTAGAGCGTCTACTGCCCACGGGTTTTCCCCTGGGTTTAATGAGCAGAACCTCCTCACTTGCCGGTTGTTTTTGGTGGCAAAGAGGTCGATCACTGGCTGCCCCCATAACTGTACTATCCTCTGGAATATTACACGATTTAAGGCCCACTCTCCCTGTTTTAATTTGTTGCGGCTTAGAAAGTCGGCTTGAACATTTTCTGTCCCTTTGATGTGCAGGGCTGTTAGGGAGGTCAGATGTTGTTCTGCTTTGAGGAAGATTCTTTTGGCTTCGTCCATTAGGGAGTTTGACCTTGTCCCTCCCTGGTGGTTGACATACGCCACTGCCACCCTGTTGTCTGACATAATTCGGACGTTTTGACCCTGTAACATGGGAATGAATGCCTCTAGGGCTCTGTTTATCGCTCTTAACTCTCTTAAGTTGGAGGAAGCCTTCTGCTCTATGTGACCCCAGGACCCTTGGGCCATATGTTCTCTCAGGTGTGCCCCCCATCCCGAGGAGCTTGCGTCCGTCAATATTACATCGGACACGGGCCTGTGCCACAAAGTTCCCCCTGCTAAATTTGTGCCGTCTAGCCACCAAGTGAGAGAGTTTTTTCCCCTTTCGGAAAGTTCCAGCTTCCCTTCTAAACGCCCTTTCAATCGTCTCTGGGCTGACAAGATTTCCGCCTGCAGTTGTCGGGTATGAAACTGTGCCCAGTTGACCGCCGGGATACAGGCTGTTAGCGTGCCCAACAGGGACATTGCCCTTCTTAGGGTCATGTGAGGATGCTGTATTGCCGTAAGGGTCATTTCTCTCACCTTCTCTAGTTTTTTCTCTGGCAAGAGACAAGCTTGACGGTCGGAGTCCAAGACGAAACCTAGAAATGTTTGTTTCCTTAGGGGTTGAAGTTTTGATTTTTTTAAGTTTACCATCCAACCCAGTTCTTGCAGGGTCTCTGTTATTTTCTCTACCTGATGTGCGCAGTGATGTTCTGAATTGCCAATCACCAAAAAATCGTCCAAGTAAGGCACCATAATCACATTGTGGATTCGAAGGAAAGCTGTCATTTCCACTATTACTTTTGTAAAAATCCTTGGCGCTATGGAGATGCCAAACGGAAGAGCTGTAAATTGAAAATGCCTGAGGTCGCCCTGGATGTATAGGGCTACCCTCAGGTATTTCTGGTATTCTTGGTGCATCGGGATATGGTAATAGGCATCCTTCAAATCTATTACGGCCATGAAGCAGTTGTGGTGTAACAGCTTTATGGCCGAAGTCACTGATTCCATTTTGAATGTTTGGTTCATAATCCATTGATTGAGGCGCCTGAGATTTATTATCGTTCTGAAGGAAAGGTCGGGTTTTTTTATTAGGAAGAGGGGAGAATAGAACCCCCTTCTCTCTTGATCTTTTGGGACCTCTATCAGAACTTGTTTCTCCAACAGTCCTAAGATTTCTGTTTCTATGGCTGATTGCTCTCCTGGTTCCTTTCTGACGGGGGTCACCACAAATGAAGCTCTTGGATGCTGGAAGAAGGGGATTTTTAGGCCTTTCTTTATAATGTTCAGAATCCAATTGTTGGCCGATATTTTCTCCCATTCTTGGGAAAAGAGCCTCAATCTTCCCCCCACAGGAGGGCTGGTGTCATTGCGGGGATTTTTTGGCGGTTGAGGTAGTTCCCCCAAACATGAACCCTGGTTCTTTTTTCCTCTTGTCGTCCCACCTTTTCCGCTCTCCCGGGGGACGGCCTCGATTGAACCTTCCCCTCTGAAAGGGCGGTCTCCTCTGATCACCCATGAATCTGGGGAAGCCCTTCTTTTTATCACCGGCTTTTTCCAGGATGTCATCCAGGTTTTTTCCAAACAGGAACTGCCCATCACATGGTAACGAGCATAATTTCGCCTTAGATTGAATGTCCCCAGGGCAGCCTTTGAGCCATAACGCCCGTCTTGCGGCGTTCGATAGCCCCGCTGCTCTTGCCGTTAACCTCATCGAGTTGGCGGAGGTGTCAGCCAAGAAGGCGGCAGCTCCGTGTAGCAGGTACATTTCTCCTAATATTTTCTCTCTTGGTACTTTGGAGACTAATTTTTCTTCAAGTTGTTGCAACCAGACCATTAATGACCGGGCTGTGCAGGTGCCGGCTATTGCTGGTTTCAGACCCCCTGCCGCTGCCTCCCAAGTGTGCCTTAGGTATGAGTCCGCTTTTTTATCCAAGGGATCTCTCAAAACCCCTGAATCCTCCAGGGGCAGGGCCGACTTCTTGGAAGACCTAGACACTGCTCCGTCAATCTTTGGGACCTTGTCCCAGACGTCCGTGTCTTTAGCCTCGAAGGGGTATCTTCGCTTTGAAGAGGAGGGAAGGCTACCTGACTTCTCCGGTTTCTTCCACTCTCTCTCGATTAGGGCCTGAACCTTGTCATTGACCGGAAAGGTACGCTTTTTCCTTTCTTGCAGGCCGCCAAACATTACATCCTCCAGTGATCTCTCTACCTTCTCCTCCTGCAGGCCCATAGTGGACCTGATGGCTTTAAGGAGAGCGTCCGTATCTTCTACGGGAAAGCAAGGTCTGCCCCCCGTATCACTGTCTGAGGATGAAGATGACCCGTGCTCAACTTGATACTCCGAAGAGGAGGAGCCTGACGAGGAACTCGGGGAGGCTTTCCTACTCTTACTCTTCTTTTTTAATAATTTTTTAAGTGAGCCCTGTACCTCAGATTTTATTATCGATCTGAGGTTTGTTGCCAGGCTCGGCACCTCTTCAGCCATAGTCCGCTGGATACAGCTGACACATAAGTCCTTTGGGTAGTCTTTCGCTAAAGGGCTGTGGCATATGGCAAATTCTCTATTTTTCTTTTTGCTTATGGCTTTTTTGCCTCCCTAATAAAAAAAAAAGACATAGGAAGGCCTATTATAATATTGTCTAACTTTCACAGAGATCACTCACCACCCAGGAAAGACTGATACCGGGCTCTGGGGCTGCGAAGGAGCGTGCGCTCTGCACTCTTTTGACCTCGAGGAGTCCCTCGATCGGTGACTTGGACGGCTGCTGCTTTTGCCGCTCGAGCGGCTCTTGCGACCAGAAGCTTGCGATGGGGGCAGGGACAATGGGGACGGTGAGCGATCCTCCTGAGACGCCATTGTCACCCCTGCAGCCGCTTCTGCTCCTTCTTTTATCGGTGAGTGAGCCCCTCATTACCCCTCCCCCCGCGACCGCCAGCCGCTTCTCCTGGCCGGCGTCGCGCCCGGCGCCATGACCGTCACGTCCTGATGACGTCAGCGGTCGCGCTCCCAGAATCCTCTGCGCCGCTGACGTCAGATGCCGGTCTCCGCCCCCGGCTTCCCCTGCATGTAGGCGAAGGACGGGCGCGCGCAGGGGGAGGGCGGCACGGGGAGGACCTCCGAAGGGAGGACATCGGGACGTGCCCGCATGAACCCGGGGCCCGAATCAGGCAAAACCCCGGGGACTGCGCTACCAGCTGCCGACAGCCGGCGTCGCAGGTAAGCTGGCCCTGCAATTTTTACCCGCCGGGACGGCCCTGGGTCTTTTCATCCTGACAGGCACCGCCGCTGTCAGAGGGATTCCTTTCCAGGACAGGAACCCAACTGAAGCGGGGGAGAGGTGCGGCCCCTTATGTTTCAGTAGGTTCCTGTCCTGGCGGGGCGGATCCCTCTCTCATGTGGTGCTGTCATGGGTGAAGGGAAAAGTTTGTTTCCTATGCTAATGGCTGCTAAACATGAAAATAAAAAGGTATACGTCCAATAAATGCCTAGATTGAGGCAGTTGTTCATCCATCAATCATAGGGTTTCATGGTAAAAAAAAGTATAAATAATCTTTTCTATTTTTTTTTTTTTTTTTTTTTTAAAGAATGGCTATGAAAGATGCTTCTGTCTCCAAGCCATAGGCTCCCATGTTTTTAAAAAAGTATATGTATAGGGTATATTTTTTTGTTGGATGGTGCAAAATTGTATTGAACTGATATGATAACAAAATGTAGAACTTGAGTCCATTGTAGAACAGATAAAGTTGGACACATCAGCATAATGGCGAGCACTTTTTGCATATAAGTAATAGACTAGCATCCATGGTCATTGGTAGCAACTATGGATAGTGCATGCTAGATGTCATCATTTAGATATGAAACAGAAAAGAGGCGCCATCTAATGAGAGGACATGTCCCAAAGAAAGGGAGAAGAAATACCAAATACAGCAAAAAATCAATGTCTAGCTTCGTAGAGTTATAATTTAACACAATTTGCAACTGTAGACATCTAAGGCAAGAAATGTAGAATTTTAGAGCTATGGATTAATTGTTTGACAATTTCTTTAGATGGGTCTCATGAAATGTCATTCTGAGATCAGGAAGCATTGGGTACCAGGAAGCCCAGTAGTAGAAGAAATCTAATATGTATTATTTCTAGAGATCAAACTTATGAACAAATATTTAAAAATTGCTTTCTGATTATTGTCCCCTTCCTTGTGCATCTGCATGAGAAATGTTCTTTGCACAGTTTGCCTAGACTCTAGGCAAAACTTATATATTGTACTATTGCTAGTGTGATCCCAGTTGGGATAGAATAATATGTAACTGCAGTATGTGACTACCAAAAAGAATTCAGACAGCAATATCAGCCAACAGCACACAGAATGTTCACTAGGATGCACGTTCCAAGAGTCCCAGGACCCAATAGGGACCATAACTTACAGGAAAAATGAAAGCGGAACAGCATCCAATCCAGGTGAAGAAATAGTTTAATCAGCCATTAATACAATGTTTCGACCATATCGTGGTCTTTTTCAAGTACAATAAGTGACAAGTGGAGCGGCCTTAAATGGTGTGGACAAACCAATCACCTTCAAGGTAACACCCATTAGATTATATTTACACAAAATCTTTAGTATAACACATCAGACGATTAAAAACATCATTACATAATATAACATATAGATTACAGACATGCAGATATCATAATTATCAAAAACAGTGATGCAGAGTCCAAATATACAATATTTTCAAATGTGATCGCCCAATCGCCATATAGCATAGTAATCACTAAGGCAATAAAACACCAGTCACCCCACATTATACATTTCCAAAGACACATGATCATCAAAGAACCAATAGTGGTGTGGTATGAGATTGGGCCAAAAGAGGCAGCCTATAATAGATACTCACACAAATTTATGAAAGAAACTGCCGCCACCAGCCACTGGATGACGCGCTGCATGTGCGCGCCACTGAGAAGGCCGGGACGAAATCTCGCAATGAGCCGGCACCATAGATCCCACACATGCGCGATATCACCAGGCCCGGCTCAACCAGCCAGAGTCCGCCCCCCAATCAAACAGCGACGGCGCACACCATCACAGTCATCCCAGCCTAGGCCAAGCTATCGGCACCTGCATATCTAACAGGACGCCGGCACCCATCGGCGCATGGAAACCGTTACATGACCGGTCACATGACAGGTCATGTAAACAGATCACAACACGCCCACAGAATATCAACATGTCCTGCAGAACCGCAGGACACCTAGCCTAATAACCAAATCCATGGTATATAAAGTAGAGAGGTAGCGTTAACATTTCAAAATTGTAACACAATTCCTTTAATAGCAATATAAGACCACCATCATAGTGAAATCACTATAATATATAAATACCACAATAGCCCAATATCAATAAGATAGGGGAGAAGAGAGGGCATGGGGATCAAACATCAATGTATGAAATGTGTGATAAATTCACCAAGAGGGGGTACCCTACTGGGGATGTTAAACGTTACAAAGAAAAAGCTCTTAATTTGATGCTAAATGAGTTTTGTCAGAAACGGGATAGGGTGACATCTAAACGTGTCCCATTTGTATCGACCTATTGTCCCATAAGTGGTAAGATAGGTGGAATTTGTCTCCCCTACATACATGAGCCCACATGGGCAGTTAATCAAATCGACAACAAAACTAGAAGAACATGTATATCTCTTTCTTATAGAGAACTTTTCCCAGTGTGTGGGTGATAAAAACTATCCCCTTTTATCATATTGCTAATGGTGCTCTTGTGTCAAATTAGAGCCAGGATCAGTAAACACAAGAGCACCATTAGGACCAAGTTATTGGAGTTACCAGTGCCTAAGCATTTTTTTGACTACAAACACTCTGTCATCAATTGAGATTTAGGGTTATAGATGATGTTCCTAGTTTGAGACGAGGGGGTGATAGGATCAAATTATTAAAAAGGAGCTAAGGTGGATTTCCACGTTAGATACATTACAGCCTAAATGTTTGAATGTAGACTATAATCTGCATATTTGTATTGCTTGAGGACTCCCCCTTTTGTATGTTATCATTTTCTGTATATGTTAATTGGATGCTTTTGATTTATTTTTATTTTTCTTTCTTTTGTTATAGGTTGGGCGTTTGGGAACGATTTGAGGACATGGGGACTGAATAGTCCTGAATATTGCATATATTCTTCTATTTTTCATTTTAATTTTTATGTTTAATGATGTGGTTTACGATGTTCAATCCCCATGCCCTCTCTTCTCCCCTATATTATTGTTATTGGGCTATTGTGGTATTTATATATTATAGTGGTTTCACTATGATGGTGGTCTTATATTGCTATTAAAGGAATTGTGTTTCAATTTTGAAATGTTAACGCTGCCTCTCTATATACCATGGATTTGGTTATTAGGCTAGGTGTCCTGCGGTTCTGCAGGACATGTTAACATTCTGTGGGCGTGTTGTGATCTGTTTACATGACCTGACATGTGACCAGTCATGTGATGGTTTCCATGCGCCGATGGGTGCCGGCGTCCTGTTAGATATGCAGGTGCCGATAGCTTGGCCTAGGCTGGGATGACTGTGATGGTGTGCGCCGTCGCTGTTTGATTGGTGGGCGGACTCTGGCTGGTTGTGCCGGGCCTGGTGATATCGCTCATGCGCGGGATCCATGGTGCCGGTTCATCGCAAAATTTCGTCCCGGCCTTCTCAGTGGCGCGCACATGCAGCGCGTCATCCAGTGGCTGGTGGCGGCATTTTCTTTCATAAATTTGTGTGAGTATCTATTATAAGCTGCCTCTTTTGGCGCAATCTCATACCACACTACTATTGGTTCTTTGATGATCATGTGTCTTTGGAAATGTATAATGTGGGGTGATTGGTGTTTTATTGCCATAGTGATTACTATGCTATATGGCGATTGGGCGATCACATTTGAAAATATTGTTTATTTGGACTCTGCATCACTGTTTTTGATAATTATGATATCTGCATGTCTGTAATCTATATGTTATATTATGTAATGATGTTTTTAATCATCTGATGTGTTATACTAAAGATTTTGTGTAAATATAATCTAATGGGCGTTACCTTGAAGGTGATTGGTTTGTCCACACCATTTAAGGCCGCTCCACTTGTTACTTATTGTACTTGAAAAAGACCACGATATGGTCGAATCGTTGTATTAATGGCTGATACCAAAAAGAATTAATGAGTCAAGTGTTAAACATAGATCAATGTATCAGTTTTGTTCAGATTGTTCATTTAATGGCCACAATTTTGTAAAGGTACCCTAAAACAATTTTAGGAAGTTATACATCATTATAAGTCATTATTTGCAACTGCATTATGGTTCTCATTAAACGGATGCAGTGGTGGACCCATTGCAAGTTAGAAAAGAGCCAGCTGTGGACAATGAATCCCACTGACTTATAATGCTTATAATGGGGCCTGATGGGTCTCATCTGAATTGGTCGTTGTTTATTGAAAATGACAGAAAGAGACACCAGAAAAAGATGTTCCCAATGAGACCTCCAAAGAAGATGTGAGCATCGCCCAATTCAAGCCAAATATTTTTCAACACCACCAAGAAGGTGATATTTGAAACCAGATGATTGGCACCCATTTCTTCATTTGACAAATAGCAATGATAATTCTTCATATTACAGTGAGAGAATGAACAGAAGTCATAGGTAATGATGATGGATTCCTCTTCTTTTAAGTCATAATCACCATATAGATTTTTAAAACCAGCTATTGTAAACCATGTAGTCTATTCAAGCTTCTTTTAGAAAATGCTTATAAGATAACATATCCTATTGTTCATGTACAGTGAGTATATCACAAAATGCATAAAATATTGCTTTAAATGCAATATTACTTACAAAAGTGGCCTTGAAAAAAATGCTTTGAAGCACACATTTATATTTATGGAATTATTATACATTGGATGTAAATGTTACTAATTATATGTAGTTTGAAATGTAAGCTTAAAAAAAAATCAGTTTTACAGTGCCTTGAGGAAGTATTCATATGAATACTGCAATGATCCTCAGTCTACTGAACCACAGCATGACCTGCTCTACCCTCTCCTACTGTATCCTCACCCATCCCAGTAGACTGCGAGCCCTCACGGGCAGGGTCCCCTCTCCTTATGTACTTGTGTGTCCCTTGTCTTACACATGCTTACTATACTTGTCTATATTTCCCCTTTTCACATGTAAAGCGCCATGGAATAAATGGCGCTATATAAATGCATAATAATCATAATAATTATAATAATAATAATAATAACCCATGAGCTTTTGCACATTTTTTTCAGATTACACCCACAAGCATAAATTTATTTTATTGAGATTTTATGTGATATGCCAACACAAAGTAGCAAGTATTTGTGAAGTGCAAAGGAAATGATACATGGTTTTCTAATTATATTGAAAATATCAATCTGAAAATTACGATGTGCATTTGTATTCCACCCCGAGTTAATACTTTGTGGGACCACCTTTCGCTACACTTACTGCTTCAAGTCTTTTGAGGATTGACTTTTGGAGATCATCTGTGAACATCAATTTTCAAATCTTGCCACAGATTCTCAATGGCATTTAGGTCTGGACGTTGACTGGGCCTTTAACATTCATAAATATTTTTTGATCTAAACTATTCGATTGTAGCTCTGGCAGTATGTGGTTAGTGTCGCTCACCTGATGGAAGGTGAACCTACACTTAGTCTCAAGTCTTTTGTAGCCTCCAACAGGTTTTCCTCCAAGATTACCCTGTATTTAGCTCCATCCATCTTCCCATCAACTCTGACCGGCTTCCCTGTTCCTGCTAAAGAAAAGCCTCAACACAACGTTATGCTGCCACCACCATGTTTGGCAGTGGGGGGTTTCAGGGTGACATACAGAGTTTGTTTTCCGCTACACAAAACATTTTGCATATAGGCTAAAAAGTTCTACTTTGGTCTAGTCTGAAAACACCATCTGGAACACCTTCTTCCACATGCTAGCTGTGCCCCTACATTGCTTTTTGCAAACAGGACTTCTTATGGCTTGCTTTCAAAAAATATTTTTCTTCTTGCCACTCTAACAAAAAGGCCAGATTTGTGGAATGCGACTAATAGGGTAGTTGTCCTGTGGACAGATTCTTCCACCTGAGCTGTGGATCTCTGCAGCTCCTCCAGAGTGACCATAGGCCTCTTGTTTGCTTCTCTCATTAGTGCTCTCCTTGTTTTGAATGTCAGTTTAGGTGGACCACTGTGTTTTGGTACATTTGCAGTTGTACCATACTGCTTCCTTTTTTGGATGATTGATTGAACAGTGCTCTGTAAGATGATCAGAGCTCGGTCTTTTTTATAACCTAACCCTGCTTTAGTGTTCTTTACAACTTTATCCTTGACCTGTCTGATGTTTTCCTCGGCTTTCATGGTGCTGTTTAATCCCTAATGTTTTCATAGAAACCTACGAGGCCTTCACAGAACAGCTGTAGTTATACTGAGAAGAAATTACACACAGGTGTTCTGATTTTACTAAGTATGTGACTTTTGGAGGCATTTGGTCACTCAGAATTGTTATTTAGGGGTGTCAGACTACAGGGGACTGAATACATATGCAAGTCACAGTTTTTCAGATTAATGTTTTTAAAATAATTAAAAAACCACAGGGTGCAGTTGGGCCCAAATGGTTCTGTTAACTGTGGCCTCTGTTCACATGGGATGCATTTTAGTTAGCACTGGGCAGCCCCCCTATATGGTGTTACTAAGAGGCTGTGAACCAGAAGCTCTGCATTCCCTGTGTGAACACTGCCACATACAGATTATTTTTTGCACTGGTGTGCCACACGGCCAATCCCTGATTGTAAGCTGGCTGTCTCATTTGGTGTTATTGCACCTGTGCACTTGCCATTTTACTTGGGTCCACTGCACCCTGTTTAGTGCAGATGCATTTAGGCCTGTCTGGTTTTTTCCTGATTTTTTGGAGGATTTTTTCCTCTTTCTGAAGTTTTCTAATTAAAAAACAATGTATCATATCCTTTTCACTTCACAGATACTTGTCACTTTATGTTGGTATATTACATAAAATCCCAATAAAATAATGCTTAATTTTGTGGGTGTAACATGAAAAAATGTAGAAAAGTTCATGGAGTATGAATACTTTTTCAATGTACTGTATGGTGAGATAAACATTATTGGGCATTGAAAAAAGCTTAACTATAAGTAAATTACCTAAATTCCAATTTATTTATACCCGTCTTAATAAAATGCACTTTACAGATTAATTAACTGATGGAGTGGTTTTAACCTTGGATAGTTGGATAGCTATCAATTTTAAAAGAGAATGTACATTATCACCTAATTGAAAGCCAGATCTGTGGGTTTGGTTGCTGCTGCCACCTCTGGTCCAGCTATAGCAACGCATTCTGGTCAGCAGCAAGCTACTCCAGGGACTAAGTCCTCCTTTCGGTCCACTGAGCATGCCCGTGGAACGATCTCTCATTGGAGATCGGAGGTCACATGCTCAGGTCCTTCTCCAGCTCGGATAGGAAGGTCAGGAAGGTCCCGGAAGGACACTACTATAAAAGGTTTGCATGGCCGCTCGGCCATGTGCTAGTATAGACTGCACTACCAGACTACGAGGAGTGAGTGTTGTATGCATGTATGACTGTCTCTGGTGAATGACTCATTAAGAAACCCCTACCCTTGGTATGCATGTGTTGTGCAGCCTAGCCTGTTAAGTGCCCAGGCTTAGGTGTAGGTAGAGACAGAGTCTGAGACTGGCATCAGTGTCCACCGGTGGCTCTGCACGCCATGGTGCACGTGCTCGACACTCCACCATAGTCAGCATCTATAGTGGCGTCCGCAGGTGCGACTCCGCACGCTCAGAAAGTCTAGAGCAGTGTTTCTCAACTCCAGTCCTCAAGATCCACCAACAGGTCAAGTTTTCAGGATATCCTTAGCATTGCACAGGTGATTTCAACACCTGCTCAAGCATTAATTCCATCACATGTGCAAAACTAAGTAAATCCTGAAAACATGACCTGTTGGTGGGTCTTGAGGACTGGAGTTGAGAAACACTGGTCTAGAGGGACTCTGACCCCATGTCCTTGGGGCAGAGTTCTGTGACCGCATTCTGTGCGCTCCGTTGCCGAGCTCTGTGAGCTAAACAGGCTCCGGCATTTATGTTCTGCGGTAGTGCGGCTCTGTGAGGTAACAGAGTTCGCCCTGTTCACACTGGGTGACATTAACCCACGTGTGACCTTTTGTATACCACTTTATACTTCTGCCATTACTAAGCAGCAGTTTACCACCCCTGCACAGTGGACCCCGGGCAGCGAACGCACCTTACTATTATTTTATTATTTGGTGCATTCCGCCAGCCCTAACATTATGTGTGCAGACATTTTGCCTGAGCTTCTGTTAACAGCACAGATACTGTATGTGGGAAATGTAAGACACAAATCTGAAATATTCATGTCTATAGAATGCAAATTGCCTCTTCAGAAAGAAAGAGGACTTTTACTCTACAGCGCCACCTATTGGTAGTAGCGATCCTACAAGTCACAATCAACCCTTTAACGAGTCTTGTAATATGACTTAGGATAAAAGCCAAATCAGAATCTCAATTTGCAGACACGGTGTTTCGAGCTTGTCTATAGAAGAGTTTTCTGGGCATGCTCTATAACATGTTCAATGGACAGGGAGGGGGAGGAAGTAAACTATGTCTGTCATCTATATATTATCTATATATAGTTATTAGTACCTTTCATTATAGTTTATCACTGATGCTAAATGCTAAAATTTTAATTTTGGTAACAAAAATAAATATTAAATTATTGTTTGAAGATAAAAGTTGAAACTAGTATAAAAACAATATTAATTAATTAATAAAATGCAATATTCCCATTAAATACAAGTTCAAGATGAGCACAGCTTGTGCATAATTTCTACATGACATATCATTTTCAATTATCAAAAATAAAGAGTTTAAAAATATACTGCAGTTTTAAGGCATGTCGCACATTGCAAATACAAGGTAGATTTTCCGCTGTGGATTTGCATGTAGGCAATACACTGTGTGACTCAGTTGAAGAATTGTGAATGAGATTTCAAAAAATCACATTCACACTGCAGAAAAAATCTGCAGCACAAATTGCTCTGCAGTGACGATTTGAATTCCAGAGCATGTCAATCTATGCAGTAGTTGTGACAACGGATTGCAATGCTTAGGATAAAACACGCACCTTTTCCACAATAAAATCTATTTCATTGGCTTTGTTTTGCTTGTGATAATCATGTGGGAACATACCCCTACATATTTTTATCGCCATCTTCAGCTTTTATTGGTATGGTTCTGATCGGTCTTCTGCAGGTTGTGACCTGCCGGATTGCTCCAGTGTTTGCTGGAGTGATCCAGAAGTTACAACTTAATGTAGGTCTATGAGAGCCAGAACAAGGTTTTCAAAAACTTATATTGAGAGCCTGTGACCGTCATCTCTGCCTTCCGAACAGTCAGGCGTTGTAGTCACAAGATGGGGGCACTGGATTAGAGTGGCACCGGGAAGAGCTGAAGAATGGATGAAGAACTACTTATCTTCACATTCAATTTCTGAAAAAAGGCACCACCCTCTATATGCTCTACAATTCATTACGGGGGTGATAACATGCAAACATATTCATGTTATGTGTTCTCCTGGCTTATGTACAGCGATACATGGATGAGGAATGTCACTGATCCTCTTCCTCTTTCGGAAAGAATGTCCCACATTGGCACTCTATGTGTAAGCAAGTGGGCAGCTCTCACTACAGTTTACTCTAGCTTGGAATAATATACTTGGATGTAAGAACATAGACATTTGGATTAACAAATCTTTTTTTCTTTATATGTATGTCCTCGCTTAATTAGTAACTACACTTTAAAGAGGTGTTGTGGGTGTACATGAGGAATAAGACTTTATTTGGTGTATGACATGTATCGTACATTTTAACAAGATTTCCCTTCTAAAGGCGCTATCTCTAACTTTGCAATTGACACTGAGCTGGTGGAAGGATACTAGCTGCTATAATTTTTCACACATACAATACAGCAGCAAGGGATAGATCCCTGCTCTTCATTCCTTTGTTAGCACACAGACAGAGGAATAACAACATAGAGGAAATGAGATCTGAGATGTGTTAAGTGTGAATCCAGATGAGGATATGAGGTAAAAGACTTGTTAGAAAGATCAGCATAATCTTTCTGTGTCTGTCACTGTTTGTTTTCTTACTCTGCTCTTCACTACTCCTCACTCATCCCCTCTCCATAGAGTACAATACCTGAAAACTTACTGTGCTGGCAGTCCATCTTGACTTGAGCAAGGCAGAGTTGAACTGTTGTTTTTTTTCAGACAGCATGGTGAGTTCAGGACGTAGGAGGAAATGGATCATAAGGGGATAAGTAAGAAGATTTATGCAACAAGCTATATTATAACATTTGTTAGATTTGGTTGTACTATTAATTTACGTAAAGTTTAATATAAGCACCATTCCCATTTAACCACATAATAGAAGAGACCCATCAACACAAAAATGGTCCTTTTGGTAAAGTGGAAGGCTTTAAAGATGCATTGCTAAGGATATCAGATGACTTTGTTTTATACTAGCATAAGCTTGGTGAAGCAGTGATTTTATATTTTAGGCATAGGGCATAGATTATGTCTATTTCGAGAGCAATCTCCTAATTTCCTCCTTTTAAATCAATTTGCAGTATAATACAGTAGCATCGTCTACCTGCTCTTTTAGTAAAAGAATAATTCATACAGTGTTTTTTCCTTTAGATATATGCATTGCAACTAATTTCAAGTTATTTAAGGGGAACCTAATAGGTGATTCATGCTGCCCGAACCATGGGCTGCATCAATCAGGGACCAGCTCCATTTTTCAGCCATGTATATTCTCCTCTGAACCTAATAGCAGACTCAAGCTGCCCGAACCATGCAAATTTACTGACTAGTCCAAGAAGAATGTCCTGGTGGCTTCTCCCCATACCTCTATGTTAAACTGACCATTCTCTCCCTATTTGTATGTACAGGGAGAAACCTGTCTGTATAGACGAGTGGGATGAGTAGACTTTTCTGGGGACCTCCCTCTTCGACTATTCATCCTAGTCGCATTGTCACCAAGTGGCTTTTCAAAATATGTTTTCTCTGAATCACTGGAGCATTTCAGAATGGTTTCACCAACAGTCCCGGTGTATGGTTCATGCTACCTGTGGTTTGTAATCAGTTGTCAGGTTCCCTTTAATGTATAATACTATATTACCTTGTAGCAGGAATAGAATTGTAATTGTTAGTTTTTTGCCTGTTACATTTCTGAAACTTTAGATACTGAGTCTACCAAAAGTATCAAGCTTGTCAAAAGTAAAAGCACACGAAATGTCTTTTTCACTCTTGACAGTTGTGAAGTGCAAATAAATTATATAAATCCTATTGTTGTTGGTGTGTAGCAATTTAAAATCTGTTGCTCGTTGTATAACAATAAATTGTCTTTCTGGTGGTGCACAATTACGCAAACTTGTAGCACTTAAGTTGGTGCCTGACTAACCCTCCTCA
Source organism: Dendrobates tinctorius (assembly GCF_039654945.1). NCBI lineage: Eukaryota > Metazoa > Chordata > Amphibia > Anura > Dendrobatidae > Dendrobates > Dendrobates tinctorius. The sequence continues at coordinate 27,051,087 of NW_027361673.1, read as the reverse complement.
AGCATTTCTGTATGGCAGATTATGATTTTTCTTTATCACTGCAAGTTGAAACCATCTGTAGCGATGAATTTCTATTTACATTATGTTCAGTGATATAGATTTGCTTTTCTGAAAAAAAAAAAAGTCTGGAAAAAAGTTTTTATTTACAAATATAAAAAAAAAGGCAATGCTATTAAAAGCATTATAAAGCATGAAAAAAAGAGATTGACAGCACTCCAGGAATAAAGAAAAAAAAATATTTTATTGTGGCAAATTAAGCCATATTAAAATCAAGTTGCCTGACGCGTTTCGAGTGCCTGGTGTGCACTATTTTTTTTTCTTTATTCCTGGAGTGCCGTCAATCTCCTTTTTTCCTGATTCTGCTATGCTAAGTAGCTTGGACGTGCACCCTCCACATGTGAATTGGCTCGTCTAATTTGGATTAATCTTGTGGCAGCTCCAAGACCTCCCTCCATGGACCTCTCCATTATAAAGCATACTCAGCATCATGTTTTTGTTAAGAAGCAGTCTTCCTCCCATCAAAGTTTTTATCAACTTATGGTAATATATTGCAGTAATCATATTATATATCACTGTGTACTTACAATTGCTCATCTTGCCTTTCTACCCAGCTAATTCTTCTCTTTTCTCTGTTCTATGTAGAAACAGGAAGTCTCTTTTCCCTGCAGTTATCATTCCACTCTTCAACTCCTGACCCAGCTGCTCTCCTCCTCCCACCTGCCAGGGACCTTTGTGTGAATTATGACTCATACAGGGAAAATTGACCTCCGGTTTTTACATAGAACTTAAGATTCAGTTCATCAGTTTTTAATCATGTGATGTCATAGACCTAATGGAAAGGAGAAGAATTAGCTGGGTAGGAAGGCAAAATGAGCAATTGCAAGTACACAATGCTATATAGGATTATGACTGCAATGTATTAAGATAATATACGGTAAGTTCTGATGAGAACACTTCTTTTATCACTAGTACATGTGAATATGTAAAATTTGTGCCATTATGACTTACCTCCCAGCAGTCTCAATGTCACCTTTGCTTACCTTAAGGCTGTGTGCACACGCTGCGGATTATGTGCGGATTCATCCGCGCGGATTTTGTAAAATCCGCAGGTGAAACCGCAGGTCAAAAGACCTGCGGTTTTACCTGCGGATTGCTCTGCGGTTTTGCCCTGCGGTTTTCCATCTCCTCAAATGGAGGAGATGGCAAACCGCAGGAGAATCCGCAGAAAGAATTGACATGTCAATTCTTTCTGCGGATTGAAAACCGCAGATAATCCGCGCGGAAAATTCCGCACCATCTGCATTGCGGTTTTTGATTCCCATAGGGAATCATGGTACTGTACACCGCAGCAGAAACTGCTGCGGGTCCGCAGCGGCCAAAACCACTGCGGAACCGCAGCAAAATCCGCAGCGTGTGCACACAGCCTTAAAACTCTGATTACAGGTTCACAAAATGTCTCACATTTTAAAAAGAGCAAAAAGTAAAAATTAAAAGCAGGGGATATAAGATGAAGGTGAGAAAACAAAATATTGATGCAGTGGGAAGAGACTAAGGAGTGATTATGATATTTCTTTATAAAAATATGCACTACATAAAGCTTCAGATGTGCCATAATCCTTCAACCTCAATAGCACACAGGCTAGCTATAGAAACCAATGAGTATTTCTTAATTTCAGTGAACACCAGCAGTTTTCACTGCCCAAATCCTGCTGATCATGGCGTTCACTATTGTTTTATAGAGAACACAAGGGACTCTCTAGTAAAGACTAAAACTGCCTTAATAGGATGTGGAGAAAGAATGTAAACTTTTCTACATGTTCAATCGCTAATGGTTCATATTTTTCAGCATTTGAGATATAATGTGGAAAAGCTTAAACATTAATAGGGTTTTCCAAGGTTTTTTTTTAATTTCATAGGACTGCAGTCATGAAAATTAACAATCTTATCTATGCTCCCACCCAGATCGAGTATTGCCTTTATATTCACTGCGCACGGTCTTTGTAGATAGGCTACGTGATGCGCCAACTACCTCTGCATCACTGTATTCTGATACCACACATCTTGTGGGTCCTTAGGAAGATTTATTGGGGCCGTGTACAATGAACAAAAATATTTGGATACCGTGTATAGAAATATATATACTGTATATTATATTATATTTATATGTATATTATATATATATATACACACACAGTGGTGAATTAATATGCAGTTGAGGAGGGCACCTGTTTATAATTGCTTACAACAAAGGGGCTGTGTTTCATGATCTTAAGGCCCCTTTACATTTAGCAATGCACCAGCGATCCGACCACGATGCGACCTGGTCAGGATCGCTGGTGCATCGCTAAATGGTCGCTAGTGAGCTGCCACACAGGCAGATCTCACAGCGATGCAGCGACGCAGCAGTGGTCGTTACTTACCTTTCACACGCAGCGATGCTGATGTCCTCCCGCCCGCGCCCACACGTCGCTCGTCGGCGCCGGCAGGAAGCGCCCGACGAGAAATGGACACGGCCGATCTTGCGCGATCAGCGACAGACAGCAGGGGAGCAGGTCGGAAGTAAGTATCACATGTAGCGATATCGCTAGCAATATCACTGCTGTGTCACAAAATCGGTGACGCTTTAGCGATATTGCTAGCGATATCGCTATGTGTAAAACCCCCTTTAGTCCGATCACCTCTTATAGTCTGATGAGTATTTGTACCATTACCTTTATGGCAACTGTAGGTTTAACCCTTTACTGATACTTTACATATTTCATTTAACTCGATGGAAATATGCTTTACATGACAATATATACAGATTTGCCTTGTCTTTTTTCTCTTTATTGTGTATCTCATTAGCAAGTCCTTTACTGAGCTTTGAGTGTCAAGGTATTTTTGACACCTTTCTTTCCTGCTTTCAGATTTCCATATCAAAGGTGATGAAGGTCCTAATAGAGCCAATAAGCAAATGCACCATAATTGCTTTGATTTGGGTATTAGCTCACAGCAGCACTTCAGCAGCATTGATTGTGACAGCAGACATGACATTTCTGAATACAGATTACCTCTATTTTTAGACAGCATGCTGATATTTGCTTATTCTGTGTACCCGGGGAAGCAGCGCTGGGAGATTGGCATGGGCCTGACAGATTAGAGCTTCAATATATTTTATTGCAGTAAAACATTTGTACACCTTTGTTTTACAATATAGGAATGTACAAAATACTTTTTTTCTTTGCTCTATACCTTATAATAAGTGTCTTTCTACTGCTTTATAAATAAATGAATAAATATATACAGTTTACTGAACATTAAAACTGACCATATAAATGTAAGGTAACTAGATGCATAGCATGGTGGTTCAGTGGTTAGCACTGTTGCTTTGCAGCGCTGGGGTCCTGGGTCAAAACCCACCAAGGACAACATCTGCAAGGAGTTTGTATATTCTCCCTGTGTTAGTGTGGGTTTCCTCTGGGTACTCCGGTTTCCTCCCACACTCCAAAGGCATACTGATAGGGAATCTAGATTGTGAGCCCCATCAGGGACAGTGATGATGATGGAATTAATGGCACTATATATGTGAATAAAATAAATGGATACAAAAACAGTTAGATTGATACCCAAGCAATAAATAAAGGGCATAGGAGGTGAACCCATAATATGTGTACCAGAAGTGACACCCATGAAAATTTTGCTAGCACATGCTTCAAAAATTTGGGAAAATAAAAATGATAGTGAGGTTGTTTTACTACTAGTGATGAGTGATTATACTCCTGGCTTGGGTTTTTCTGAGCATGCTCGGGTGACCTCGTATTTGGATGTGCTCAGAGATTTAGTTTCTGGTGACGCAGCTGCATGATTTGTGGCTGCTGGACAGCCTGAATACATGTGAGGAATGCCTGTTTGTTAGGCAATCTCCACATGTATTCAGGCTGGCCAGCAGCCCCAAGTCATGCAGCTGAGGCGACAAAAACTGAATCTCCGAGCAAGCCAAAATACTCGGAAGACACCCGAGTGTGCTCGGGAAAACCCGAGCAACGAATATACTTGCTCATCACTAATTACTACCACTGTACCAGACTGTTTTGAACAGGATGAAATAATTTTTTCAATCTCATTGCAAAAATGACAGCACGTGTTACTAGAAACCCTCACTTGGTTCTAGATAATCCAAAGGTTCCATGAAACCATCGCTTATAAACACTGTGATAGCATTAAAACAGCTATATGCTAAGTAAAATCTACTCTTAAAGAGGACCTGTCACCAGGTCAAAAGTGGCCAGTTTTTTCTCTTATTCTATTCATGCTGCTCCCTTGAGTATGCTTTTATATAGGGGAATGTTTACGATCTTTAGGGGGCGTGGCTCCCAAGAGAATTTTGCAGTCCATATTGACGGACAAATAAAAAAGTTATGGCTCTGGGAAGAAGGGGTGGAAAAAACGAAAAAGCAAATACGGAAAAATCCAAGGTGGTAAAGGGGTTAAAGTATCACCTGTTGGTAGCTTTCACTTGTCAAGGGAAACTTAATGGGAACCTGTGATCACATTTTTACATATGTGCCAGTCATGAGAAATCTAGCATAGAAGCTATAAACAAATTGGGCTGTAAATACACTGATGACTAATCAATACGCTCTTACTACTTCTTTCCAGAGCACTGGTTCGCCCCAGTGCACTTCTAGTCTAATTTACATATGACTTTTTTTAATAGATTTCTCATAAATCTCTGAAAAAAGGGAACATTTTCATAGGAGGATAAATACTTATACAGTTACACCACTGATTCCATATATAAAACCATGGTGACAAGTTCCTCTTTAATGCACCATACATTCTCCAGCTTTTGCTGCTCATGAGGCTGTGAATACTTTTAGATGACATACAATTGTTGAATTCAGTGATTGTTCCTGTCCTGTCCTGTGCCAAAGACATGGAGTCCACTAGGTTTACTGAAAAGCATCATGGCTCTTTGTATCAGTTTAAAATCCATATCAGTAGTACTTTTCATAGAGAATTAGACATTGTGGCAGCACATGATCATTGTTACTTCATATTAACTTCAGGAATGAATAGCTGGCAAAGAATTAGTAGCAATGTTTAGCATAATAATTCACAACACATCAGTAGTACATTGCAATATTATGAAAGTTCATCACACACTTATGTATCAGTGTTTTCTAGTGATGAGCGAGTACACTCATTACTCGAGATTTCCTGAGCATGCTCGGGTGATCTCCGAGTATTTTGGCGTGCTCGGAGATTTAGTTTCTGCTGCCATAGCTGCATGATTTGTGGCTGCTAGCCAGCCTGAATACATGTGGGGATTGCCTGTTTGTTAGGAATTCCCCACATATATTCAGGCTGTCTAGCAGCTGCAAATCATGCAGCTACAGCGAGAGAAACTAAATCTCCGAGTACATCCAAATACTCGGAGGACACCCGAGCATGCTCAGGAAATCTCGAGTAACGAGTATACTCGCTCATCACTAGTGTTTTCTCTAAAATCATAGTTGTTAATACTCTATTCATTGCTCAACACTACCCATGCCACTTGCCCCAAAGTTCCTTCTTATAGAATCCTACCTGTCATGTATGAATTCCATAAACTTCAAAGATGCCTCTACCTTGTGCCAGTCCTTACACTGGCTACCCATCCACTCCAGAATTCAGTATTACCCTCACCCACAAAGCCCTCCATGGCTCAGCACCACCCTACATCTCCTCTCTCGTCTCAGCCTACCACCCTACCCATGCCCTCCATTCTGCTAATTACCTGAGGTTAACATCCTCATTAATCAGAACCTCCCACTCCCGTCTCCAAGACTTTTCACGTGCCGCGCCAACTCTTTGGAATGCACTACCCAGGCTAGTATGATTAATCCCCAATCCCCGCAGTTTTAAGCGTGCCTTAAAAACGCATTTGTTCAGACTGGCCTATAGCCTCAACGCATTAACCTAAATATCCCTGTGTGGCTCATATCAATATGTTTTACCATAGCCTGGTTCCTCGCATCATGTTCTCACATGCTTTTTGCATTTAATAGCCCTCTGTGTCTGTACTGTTACATATTTAGACTGTTAACTGGTTCATGCAGCAACAGGAACACACAATTCTTACACTAGGGGTGGTCCAAACAATTAAAACAATAAAAGCAATTGTTACCACCCACCTTTTGTGTCTCCCCTATTTCCTTATAGATTGTAAGCTTGCGAGCAGGGCCCTCATTCCTCTTGGTATCTGTTTTGATTTATGTGTTTATTGCTATGCTATGAGCGCAAAACACAGTTCTGTCAGAAAGCAAAGCACATAAATCAGTGTCAAAAGTAATGAAGCTTCTAAGAAATTGGTCACTTGCACAATTAGTGGTTTATAAATGAATCAATTATATAGTAAATGTTTGGCACTGTGCATTAGAAGCTCAGCAAAAATCGGCATTACATGCATATTAAATGATATTGATGACTTTACTAAATGAATCATTGCTTGAATTTTGTTGCCATTCATTTTTGGGATATTTTATGAACAGTCTTTAAGATGTGTTATGGCAAGTTTATTAAATTTGCCCATTTGTTTGTCAAGGGAAACAACTTTCTGATGTGACACCGACTTATAACATTTTGGAATATAATGTTTTAGCCTGGTTGATCTGAGATGTTGCATTAATTATGTAAGTCATTAAATTTGCTTAGGCGCTCCTGTCTTTACTTTGTGAATATTGTACATGTGATGTCGAATGTGCAGTTTCCATTTACAGTCTCACACACGCAAACCAAACTTCGCCCCAATGTCATTTCTCTGTAAGTCACAGGTCTGAGGGTAGCGAGAAGAATCTTGTCTTTTGCCGGCTGTTCCGCCTATTTGCTCAAAATTCCATTACAACATTGTGCACTGAATTGAATGCAATGCATTGGATGTTAGACTATTAATTTTGTAAGCAATTATTTACAGAAAGAATGAAACATTATTGAATGAACATTTTTTTCTTTTTCTTCTTTTACAGTTATAACTTTGACAATCCATGAAAACAGAACAGTTCAGAAATGTATGGAACTTTAAGGTATGTACAGATATGACAAAGTTTCTTATGGTAGATTTATGGAGCGCCTGCTTCATCCACAATTATATACATGACCTGGTATGAATAAAAATATAGAAGAAGCAATTAAAGTTCATAAACTTGTTCCCAGTTTATATATTAATACATTTTTTTGTTTAATTTTTTTTTTTAGCATCTTAATAGTGTAATAACGTTTTCCAGTGTGCTTAAAGGGGTTTTCCGGTCAAAAAACTCACTCTATGTGGCTGCAGACTTGTGAATCCTCACATCGCGCACACTGCATGCTGTGAGGATTCTCTGGTGCCAGCATCGTGAACGGTGGTCATGTGACCGCCAGTATGTCATATGCATACTCCAGGCCACATTCCAACTAGACTGTTTCCGTCATCGCTCAAAACACTTGCATTGGGTGAGGTCATGCCCACCTAGTCGGAATGTTGCCAGTGGTATGCATATGGTATACTTGTGGTCATATGACCGCTGTTCTCGGCACCAGCACTAGAGGATTCACAGGTCTGAAGTCACATAGAGTGACTGCAGACTTACCATTTAAGAACGGATAACCACTTTATCACCACAGAGCTCCTTCTAGAAAGAAAATCACATGATACATACAAAAACATGTTGCAGTAGAGCAGGGAACCATGAAATTTTTGTACATCATTAAAATAAATATGAACATAATAACAAATTTTAAATCACTGTCTAATTTGAAAGGAAATAGATATATTCATAGATATCTACTGTGTAGACATTGAGCACATATAAATATTTTCAACAGAGCCTGAAAATGTCATAATTTATATCATGAATCTCATGAAATGAAACTATGTAAGGAAGAAGTATAACTATGGTCCATGATAACTTGATTGATGTCAAGAGATATCAATAAGGATCGATAAATCAAAACCTAGTATTTGGTAAAACAAATGTATCTGGGTAATATCAAGCACTAGGGTTTAAAAAAATTGCACTTGGGTTTAACTAGGGTTTAAAAAAATCGCCATAAAGATTACCTCCACCACTATCACCTTCAGGAGCAAATATGCTCTCAATGTCAAGAATACCAGCTTCTTTTCCTACTCTCCCAGGCCAAGTGCATACGTTGAGTATTTGGTGGGTTTATTTACCTTAGTATTTGTAAGACAAAATCAGGAGTGGGAGGAAATTGCAGAAGTGGTGACGTGTTTCTATTATACATTTCCTCTCACTGTTCCACTCCTGCTTTTGACTTAAGGGCCTGTCACACTAAGCGATATCGCTAGCAATATCGCTATAAAATCACTGGTTTTGTGACGTAGCAGCGATATTGCTAGCGATATCGCTATGTCTGATACTTACCTCCGAGCGGCTCCCCTGCTGATTATCGCTTATCGCGCGAGAACATCCTGGACCGTTTCTCGTCGTCAGCTTCGTGCTGGGCTTCCTGTGGCGCCAATGAGCGACGAGGGTGGGAGGACGTCAGGATCGCCTCGTCTGACAGGTAAGTAGCGACCCCCGACCCCTGCTATGTCGCTGGTGAGATCTGCCTGTGTGGCAGCTCACTAGCGACCAATTAGCGATGCACCAGCGATCCTGACCGCGTCATATCGCTGGTCGGGATCGCTGGTGCATCGCTGTGACAGTACCTTTACAAATATTGAGGTAAAAAACTCACCAAACGCTCAACATGTGCACATGGCAAGTGATTGATTTATCAACAGTTATGACTAACTGCTACTCACCCATGTTGGAGGTGGGCTTCTTGCATTTCTGGTCTCCAAAAGGATGTCTAAGTCTGCTATCCAGGTAAATACAACATCCCTTCATTCTTTTAATTAGAACTGTAATACTCAGAGCTCCTTATATGAATTTTATGGCCAGATTATTGTCTAAATCCTGCACTGGGCATAATTTTGGACTATGTATGACCATCTCCACATACACCAACTAATTTCATTCTTGTAGAAGGACAACCACATCAGCAGATTTCACAAGTTGCATACAAAATTAGATTAGATGGGAACAGTGTACTTACTTTGAAAAAAATTCATGCTGAAATTCCAGCATAATCTTTTTTGAAAATTTTGCTATTCAATGTTAAAATTCTGTGACAGCAGGTAGAGACTCATCTAAAGTATTAGGAGGGAACATTTTCCAAAATATTATAGTTTTTCTCTTTTAATTTTGCAACTTAAAATTAAACTTTCCAATTTAGAACTTTTCCGTTTGCTGCTATGAGCTATAATCTTATTGTACTGTAGCTTACAAAGTGTAACACAAGCTCCCACATGTTCCCATTATATGGCTTAGTTGCACAAATGGATCATACCCGTTATCTATTCCTATGTCGCTTTGTATATCTTGTTCCCTTCTACAGTTTCAAATACTCTAATATCCATGGCAACAAAGCAGAACAATGCACTCATTTTCACCTTGTAAAATAGTGTTTTGACTGCACTCTTTTTTTTCCCCATATAAAACTTTTCACATTTTCTAAAGGGGCATATAATTAATAGGTACAGATACATATTATGTCAGCGGTTTTCAATGCACAGAGCAGGATGTACTGTACTCGGGCTTTTTCTTCTATCCATCTACTAAACGGCGCCATTTAAGTTGTTACAAGTTTCAACATATATAATAGCAGAATGTCAGCACAAACTAAACATGCTTATAGTGAAAACAATGGGATTTTTTTCTGAACCCTATTGTGATTATTTTTCGTAGCCAGGCTATGACTAGTCTTGTGCAATATTACCAAATCAGCTACCACTGGTCCATAATAATGCTTGAAGAAGGGATACTAGTTTAAAAAGAGAAGGTAATTGGTTCGGCATTTCTAAGAAATCCATCAAATAAAAAATGTATTTGAAAAAGTTTCAAAACCATTGGTGCACATTCAATAGGTGTAAGCAAAAAACAACATTTTTTTCACAGGAGTGTTACATATTTCGAATACTAAACTGCCGGGTTCTTACTTATAACTGACTGTTAAGACAAAGAGCTTCCGGTTAAAAGGACACTGTGGAAGGCCGGTTTCACACGTCAGTGTCTCTGGTACGTGTGGTGACAGTTTTCTCACGTACCGGAGACACTGATACACGTAGCCCCATTCAAATAAATAGGTCTATGTACATGTCAGCGTGCTTTCACGGACCGTGTGTCCGTGTGCAAAACACGCTGACATGTCCGTTTTTGAGCGACAGCACGGATCACATGGACCCATACAAGTCAATAGGTCTGTGTAAACACATACCGCACATGGATGGCGTCCGTGTGCGTTTTAAAAGTTATAGGGTTAACATTGAAACAAATTGTTTCAATACACGGACACAGACACACGGACAGCATACGGACAGCACACGGGTCACACACGGATTGTACACACGGACACATGGATAGCACATGGATGCCACACGGATGTGACAAATCGACACACGGACACGAACATCTCCGGTACAGGAAATATCAGGACGTGTGAAACCGGCCTTAGGGATATGTCTATCAACCCTATAGATCCTGGTAGAAATAAATATATAGTCTCTCATACAACTGTTTATAAGGGAAAATTGATGTATGTACTGTACAGTTGTGTGAATAAGTAGACACACAAAAACGCCCATCACTTTATATAGGGAAAAAGGCAGTAGCATGTACGAGTAAACCTCCATAACAATGAAAATTCCACTCCATATATAATTTAAACAAGGAGAAAGAAGGGAGTAATGGATTCAAAATAGTATGTAAAAAAGTATACCAATTTTATTAATCATATGCACACAAAGGATGTCACATAAATAGCAGAGTTGCAAAAGAGACACACAAACAGACACACAAATTTTGAGCCAATTTGTCTTATATCTGTGGGCTGTCGGGGATATCATGGACCGGTTGGGATTTAATATTGCTGCTATCTTTCTAAATCCCTATCTTTGGATAAGAGGATCTTCAATGTATTCCGTCGGATGGGATCAACCATCAAGTTTCATTCTTCACCTGTGGACATTTATATACTGTATTGCCCCCATGTAGTATGGAGGAATAGAACAATCATGACTAATGATATAAAAATATTCCTGCTATTGTGACATATGTTCCTTTTATACTCTTGGGCTACCAAGGTTGTTGTTTTCATTTCCCCCTTTTGTTTACTGTCTCCCATGTATCACATTGTATCTTGCGGTATCACCAGTGATGTTGTCCGCTCTTTGAACTGTTTTCTATGTATTATCTTATTATCGTATTTTTTTTTTTATTTTAACATATTCCGCAGCGCTTTACAGTTTGCACACATTTTCATCACTGTCCCCGATGGGGCTCACAATCTAAATTCCCTATCAGTATGTCTTTGGAGTGTGGGAGGAAACCGGAGTGCCTGGAGGAAACCCACGCAAACACAGGGAGAACATACAAACTCCTTGCAGATGTTGTCCTTGGTGGGATTTCGTGTTTCTGTCCTTGTTTCATGTCTCGCTCTGCTTTGTGACTTCAGGTACCCTGCCTCTGTACCATGTCCCTGACGTGTCTCCTCACACGTGCAGGCCTCCGCTCTGAACCTCTCCCTGACGTGTCTCCTTACACGTGCAGGCCTCTGTCTCTGTCCCTGGCGTGTCTCTACACGTGCAGGCCTCGCTCTGTACCTTGTCTAATCCCAAGGCCCTGCCTTGGCCCAGCTCTGGGCTTCGGCCTACGCTCCGCTGCTAGACTGTCCCTGTCCCTGGCGTGTCTCTACACGTGCAGGCCTCTGCTCTGAATCTCTCCCTGGTGTGTCTCTACACGTGCAGGCCTCGCTCTGTACCTTGTCTAGTCCCAAGGCCCTGCCTTGGCCCGGCTCTGAGCTTCGGCCTACGCTCCACTGCTAAACTGTCCCTGTCCCTGGCATGCCCTCCACATGCGCAGGTCTCTGCCTCGTTCTTTGTCTTGTCCCTGTTGTTTCGTGCGCTCTTGCACATTTCATACCAGGCTTTGCTGTGCGGTATCGCACGCGTCTCTGTTCTGTACCCTTTGCCTAGCCCTGCCTTGTGGCTCCGTGCCTCTGTGCACGTGCCTGGTCGCCTGTGCCTGCCTGGTGTGCCTCAGCCGTGCCGCCTCTAGCCGTGCTCGCCTGTGTGCCCCAGCCGTGCCCCGTCCAGTGCTATAGTGGTCTGGCTGTGTGGCCCTGCAGCGGTGCCGCCTCTAGTCGTGCCCGCTTGCAACTGCCATCATCGGTACCACCTTCCGGTGCTCCCAGCCGTGGTCTCTGTGCTCCCTTGCACTCACGCTGGTTCTCGCACTGTGCCTTTTCGTGCTACTCTAGCACAAAGCCTTTGTCTCTTTTGCTCTTCTCTGACCCTAGTTTGCCTGCTGGATTCCATAACCTGCCGACTACTGCCAGAGGTCCGGACATAGATGACTGCGGCCTGATGTCCGGAGCTGATGTCCTTAGCCAGATACCTGGACCCTGTCGGTCGATGCCAGCATTTGGATTCCGATGCCACCGTACCGTGTGTCTCTCCCTGGCATGCCCCTTGGCGTGCGCAGGCCACCGTCCTGTGAACCTGACCCATCCCTGGCATGCCCCTTGGCATGCGCAGGCCACCGTCCTGTGAACCTGACCCGTCCCTGGCATGCCCCCCGGCATGCGCAGGTCTCTGTCCTGTGAACCTGACCCTGGTGTGTCCATTGACACGCACCATGTCACTAACTCTATCTTGTTTCCTTGCATGGAACCCTGGCTGACTTCTGGATGTCCGGATCCTGCCGATCATCCTCTGAGCTACAGACCCTGATGACCTGGTTGATCGTGGACTGCTGTCCGGAGTCCGATGTCCTTGTACCATCTGCACGTTCCATGCTTGGACCTCGGCGTGCCATTGCACGCACCCTGTTCCTCGAACTCTGTGTGCTCACGTTTGCTCCTGTTGCACCCTGAAGAGTTCCTAAAGTCTTGGACCTCGGCATGCTCTTGCACGCACCTTGCCTTATGTTCTGTGTGTCCACGTTTTGCACCTGTTGTACCTGAAGTCTTCCTTAATGAAGTTTCTTTGAATTAACGACTCGTCTTGCCTTGTCTTGTTTCCCTGAGCCGGCCGTCTGGTCCAGCTGCCGTGGTGGCTCACCCCCTGACACTCCCTGTATGGGGGGTGGTTCTCATTAGTTCAGCTCACCCTAGATGGGTGGGTGCCATGGCCCAGAGGGTCCACTCTTTCAAGAAAGAAACGACTCAGCGTAAGCTGACGCTCATCACAAAAATTTTAATGTTAGACAAAGATAACACAAGTAACCACAAAATTTTAAATTAAGGTCTTTGTGTGGAAAAAAAAAAGTGATTGCCCCATAAACGTAATATCTGGTTGTGCAACCCTTAGCAGCAACAACTGCAATCAAGTGCAATAATTGGCAATGAGTCTTTTACAACGCTCTGGAGGAATTTTGGCTCAAGCATCTTTGTAGAATTGTTGTAATTCAGCCACACTGGAGGGTTTCCGAACATGAAATGCCTTTTTAATCTTTTTACGGTCATGCTACAGTATCTCAATCGAATTAAGGTCAGGACTTTGACTAGGCCACCCCAAAGTCTTAATTTGGACTTTGACTAGGCCACCCCAAAGTCTTAATTTTGTTTTCCTTAAGCTATTCAGAGGTGGACTTGCTGGTGTGTTTTAGATCATTGTCCTGCTGCATAACCCAAGTGCGCTTCAGCTTGAGATCATGAACAGATAGCCGGACTTTCTCATTCAGGATATTTTGGTAGATAGGAGAATTCATGGTTCCATTTACCACAGCAAGTCTTCCAGGTCCTGAAGTAGCAAAACAGCTCCAGACCATCACACTACCACCACTATATTTTACTGTTGGTATGATCTTCCTTTTCTGAAATGCTTTGTTAGTTCTATGCCAGATGTAATGGGACATACACCTGCCCAAAACTTCAACCTTTGTCTCGTCAGTGCACAGAGTATTGTCCCAAAAGTCTTGGGGATCATCAAGATGTTTACTGGCAAAATCCAACTGAGATGCTGCGGCATTACTTTAAAAAGAAGTTGATGCTCTGAAACCCTTCAATGTGGCTGAATTACAACAATTCTGCTAAGATGAATGGGACAAAATTCCTCCAGATCATTGTAAAATACTAATTGCCAGTTATCGCAAACGCTTGATTGCAGTTGTTACTTCTAAGGGTGGTCTTACACTTACTGCATTTTCTGCGATCCGTTATTGCGGGCCGTATCGCCGCATTTTTTGTGGTGTATTGCAATAATGGGCCACAAAAAATGTTTGCGGATCGCCGTTTTTTTTCCCCAATACTATAGAAATAGTATTGGAGGAAAAAAACCGCGTTCCGCAAAACCGGAAGTGACGGCGCGCCGCAAAAACAAACTTCCAGAAGACTACCAACAAATTTTGCAGCATAATTTAGGGCCCAGTGTGAGAAAGCTGGGTCTACCTGTCATGTCGGACGCTGTTCACACCACAGCATCCGGCAGGCAGAGGTAGTTCCACCTCCAGCCACTATAGCCTCAGTGGCGCCGGCCTGATCTTCAGGCTCTCGGGGGTTAATCCTGCTGGAGACCAGGTTGGATGGTTAGTCACGCCCACGGTCTTTAAATAGTCATACTGGCATATGGGCGTCGCCGATTATAGCTTGTGTTTCATACCAAGTGGTTCCGGTCTGGAGTGGAGGTGTTCAAGAGAGAGAGATTCATATCTGGTGTCGTATGATCCGTCGTTATCCTTTCTCCTTCCCATATTTGTGTTTAGTTGTGCCCTGTTCACATTACTGTTTATTCCTGTGTGTGTGCGGCGCAGTGCAGTTTAAGTTCTCCCTGTCTGTCATTATTTGTGTGGGAGCTTTGGTGGTGACTTCTCACTGGGTGGAGGGTGGAGGGTTAAGTGTAGGGCTGAGCAGGAGATAAGGAAAGGTCGGAGGCTCAGGCATTTGCACCTTCAGCAAAAACCCTGGGTTGAGGGTCAGACAGGGTTTTCCCTAGTAAAGGGACACCACAGGGGCCCCGGGTATTTCAGCCTTAGTTGAACTAAGCCCCCGTGACATTATAATCGGCCCACATTTTTTCAGGAGTCCATGGATCCATTAGATTCCATAACCCGCCAGTTGGCGGCGCTGTCCATACAGGTCTCCGAGTTGAATGGGGCAGTTCAGCAGCAGGGCCTGATAGTAGCAAAGGTGCAAACGGCATCTGCAGGTATCGGTGCAGAGCCGAAGTTTCCGCTGCCAGAACGATTTTCAGGCGTTCACAGCAAATTTGTCGTATTTCGGGAGGCCTGCAAATTATACTTCCGCATGCGGCCAATATCCTCAGGTAATGAGGCCCAGCGAGTAGGGCTGGTGTTGTCATTACTGAGTGGTGACCCCCAAGCATGGGCATTTTCCTTACCACCTGACTCTGCTACATTTCATTCGGTCGATAATGTTTTTTCTGCCCTCGGGCTCATTTACGATGACCCTGACCGACTGGCTCTAGCGGAATCTAAAATCCGCGCCCTCCGCCAGGGGGAGCGCTTGGCAGAAGACTATTGTTCGGAATTTCGCCGCTGGGCTGTAGACACACAGTGGAATGACCCAGCACTGCGGAGCCAGTTTATTCATGGGGTATCAGGGAGGGTGAAACAAGCCCTCCTGATGTATGAGACTCCGGCATCATTGGAGTCTGCCATGAGTTTGGTGATACGTATTGATCGCCGTTTTCGTCAGGGGGCACAGGAGACGCTACCTCTGGGGGAAAACAGAGGTGCAGGTGTGGTTGAAGTAGATGAGTCCCCTGAACCTATGCAGATTGCTGGCGTGGCACAGGTTCAGCCTCGCGCTCCGGGAGTCCGGAAGTCCAGAGCATGTTTCTACTGTGGTAAAGGAGGTCATTATGTTAACGTTTGCCCGGTACTACCTAAGAGGGTCACACCGGCGGAAAACTGTTAAGCTCAGAGGGTATGGAGGAGACCCAACTGAGCGTATGCATATCCTCCATGATGGTATCTCAATGTATGCTCCCTGCCAAGGTTATTATCGCTGGCAGAGAGCTACCTATATCAGTGTTTGTGGATAGCGGTTCCGCCACCAATCTCATAGATGAGGAGTTTGCACACACCGCCGGGTTTAAGATTGAAAAACTTCCTCACCCCATACAGGTGGTGACCATTAATGCTGTTCCCCTCCCTCAAGGGGAGATTACTGAGTTTGTGGCAGAGGTGAAACTCCACATTGGGGTCCTACATTCTGAGTCGGTTACATGTAGGGTCCTCCGTAATCTCCCAGCTCAAATGGTCCTGGGTTTTCCATGGCTGTCCAGGCACAACCCGGTAATTGATTGGAAAACTCAGGACATAGTACAATGGAGTGGTTTCTGCCAAGACAATTGCTTGGCCACATGTGTGTCCGCCGTGACGCCCAGCCTGCCGGAGGCTTTGCAGGATTTCGCGGATGTTTTCTCTGAGAAGGGTTGCTCAGAACTGCCTCCACATAGAGCCTATGACTGTGCTATTAGGTTAAAACCCGGGGCCAAATTACCTAAGGCCAGGATGTTTAATATTTCTGGTCCTGAGAGACAAGCTCTGAAAGACTACATCGCGGAGAGTCTGAGCAAAGGTCACATCCGGCCTTCATCCTCGCCTGTAGCCGCGGGGTTTTTCTTCATTAAGAAGAAAGATGGGGGGTTACGCCCGTGTCTGGATTTCCGAGAGTTAAACCAGATTACTATCCGTGATCCCTACCCAATGCCGTTGATCCCGGATTTGTTCAACCAGGTAGCGGGGGCAAAATGGTTTTCCAAGCTGGACCTCAGGGGGGCGTATAACCTCATAAGGGTCCGTCAGGGGGATGAGTGGAAGACGGCGTTTAACACTCCTGAGGGTCATTTTGAGAGTCTGGTTATGCCGTTTGGGTTGACCACCGCGCCTGCCGTTTTCCAACATTTTATTAATGATGTCTTTGCTCATGTCCTGGGGAGATTTGTGATTGTATACCTGGATGATATCCTCATTTATTCTAGCGATCGGGACACTCATTTAGAGCATGTCAGGCAGGTGTTACAGCTGCTCCGTGAGAATAAGCTCTATGCTAAGCTGGAAAAATGTCTATTTTTTGTCCAGGAGTTGCCCTTTTTGGGATATATTGTGTCCGCAGCTGGTTTTAAAATGGACACCGCTAAGGTGCAAGCGGTGTTGCAATGGGAGAGGCCGGAGAGTCTGAAAGCACTCCAGCGGTTCCTTGGGTTTGCGAATTATTATAGGAAATTTATAAAACACTTTTCGACTGTCGCCAAACCGCTCACGGACTTGACAAAAAAGGGTGCCGATCTGGCGAACTGGCCTGAGGTGGCTATACGTGCATTTGAGCGTCTGAAGAATAGTTTTGCTTCAGCCCCCATTCTGGTGCAACCAGACGTGTCTAAACCTTTTGTGGTAGAGGTTGATGCGTCGGAGGTGGGAGTGGGGGCAGTACTGTCTCAAGGCTCGTCCTTGAGCGAGATGCATCCATGCGCCTACTTCTCCAAGAAGTTGTCGCCGGCCGAACGGAATTATGATATCGGCAACAGGGAGTTGTTGGCCATCAAACTGGCTTTTGAGGAATGGCGACACTTCTTGGAGGGGGCGGCTCACCAGGTCACAGTTATCACCGACCATAAGAATCTGCTCTACCTGGAGTCGGCCAAGCGTCTGTCTCCTAGGCAGGCTCGCTGGGCATTGTTTTTTTACTCGTTTCAATTTTCTTGTGACGTACCGTCCCGGGGCTAAAAACACCAAGGCGGATGCTTTGTCTAGGTGTTTTCCGGGGGGAGAACCTCGGGAAGAGCCGGTACCCATCCTCCAGAAAGGGGTAGTGGTCTCGGCTCTCACGACTGAGGTAGAGGCGGAGATTGCCGAGGCCCAAGAGGAGGTACCACCAGGACTTCCCGCCAACAAATCATTTGTACCCCTGCATCTTCGGCCTAAGGTGTTGAAGGAACACCACGATTCGGTACTGGCTGGTCACCCAGGGGTGAAGGGCACCTTAGAGCTGGTATCGCGTCGTTTCTGGTGGCCCAAAATCCGGCAGGACGTGGTCTCGTACGTGGCAGCTTGCATCACGTGCGCTAGGGCTAAGTCACCCCGAACCCGTCCTGCTGGCACGCTACAGCCTCTGGGGGTACCCTATAGGCCATGGACAGAAATCTCCATGGATTTTATCACTGACTTGCCAGCCTCGGCAGGGAACACGGTCATCCTGGTGGTGGTTGACCGTTTTTCAAAGATGGCGCATTTTGTGGCGTTGTCCTCTTTGCCCAATGCTAAGACGTTGGCTCAGGTATTTGTGAAGGAGGTGGTCAGACTCCACGGAGTACCGTCTGACATAGTATCTGATAGGGGTACGCAATTTGTGGCGAGGTTTTGGAAAGCTTTTTGCTCAAGGTTGGGGATCAAGTTGTCACATTCATCGGCGTTTCATCCACAGTCTAATGGACAAACTGAGCGCATGAACCAAAATCTAGAACAGTATTTACGATGCTTTGTGTCCGACAACCAGGAGGAGTGGTCTACTTTCCTTCCTCTGGCCGAATTCGCATTAAATAATCACCGCCAAGAGTCATCAGGAGAGTCTCCATTCTTTTGTGTGTACGGTCAACATCCTCAGTTTTGTACCTTACGTCAGGGTGACTCCGGGGGTGTCCCGGAGGAGGATCAGCTAGAAGCCCAATTGTCATCAGTCTGGAGGCGGGTGAAACAGCGTTTGTTGAGCATGAGTGCCAGGTACAAACGGGTGGCTGACAGTAGACGCGTGCCAGGTCCGGACCTGTGTGTGGGTGAATGGGTGTGGTTAGCTACTAAGAACATAAAACTCAAAATCCCTTCTTTAAAACTGGGTCCAAGGTTTATTGGGCCTTTTAGGATTTCTGCCATCATTAACCCAGTAGCTTATCGGTTGGAACTTCCCGCGGTGTACAGGATACACAACGTGTTTCACAGGGCTTTATTGAAAAAGGTGGTAGGCTTGGTGGACACGACGCCGATGCCACCTCCAGTCATGGTGGATGGCGAGTTAGAGTTCGAGGTCGCCAAGGTAGTGGACTCTCGAGTAGTACGCCGTACTCTTCAGTATTTGGTGCACTGGCGGGGGTATGGTCCAGAGGAGAGGTCTTGGGTTCCAGCCTCAGACATACATGCGGATCGGCTGGTCAGTTCTTTTCACCGTCGTCATCCGGACAAGCCGGGTCCTATGAGTCTTGAGGGCCCTGGGGTCCCTCGTAGAAGACGGGGTACTGTCATGTCGGACGCTGTTCACACCACAGCATCCGGCAGGCAGAGGTAGTTCCACCTCCAGCCACTATAGCCTCAGTGGCGCCGGCCTGATCTTCAGGCTCTCGGGGGTTAATCCTGCTGGAGACCAGGTTGGATGGTTATTCACGCCCACGGTCTTTAAATAGTCATACTGGCATATGGGCGTCGCCGATTATAGCTTGTGTTTCATACCAAGTGGTTCCGGTCTGGAGTGGAGGTGTTCAAGAGAGAGAGATTCATATCTGGTGTCGTATGATCCGTCGTTATCCTTTCTCCTTCCCATATTTGTGTTTAGTTGTGCCCTGTTCACATTACTGTTTATTCCTGTGTGTGTGCGGCGCAGTGCAGTTTAAGTTCTCCCTGTCTGTCATTATTTGTGTGGGAGCTTTGGTGGTGACTTCTCACTGGGTGGAGGGTGGAGGGTTAAGTGCAGGGCTGAGCAGGAGATAAGGAAAGGTCGGAGGCTCAGTCATTTGCACCTTCAGCAAAAACCCTGGGTTGAGGGTCAGACAGGGTTTCCCCTAGTAAAGGGACACCACAGGGGCTCCGGGGTATTTCAGCCTTGGTTGAACTAAGCCCGCGTGACAATACCTCAGACGTCATGGGTCTTCCAGCAGGACAATAACCCAAAACACACTTCAAAAAGCACTAGAAAATGGTTTGAGAGAAAGCACTGGAGACTTCTAAGGTGGCCAGCAATGAGTCCAGACCTGAATCCCATAGAATATCTGTGGAGAGATCTAAAAATGGCAGTTTGGAGAAAGCACCCTTCAAATATCAGGGACCTGGAGTAGTTTGCCAAAGAAGAATGGTCTAAAATTCCAGCAGAGCATTGTAAGAACTCATTGATGGTTAGCGGAAGCGGTTGGTCGCAGTTATTTTGGCTAAAGGTTGTGCAACCAAGTATTAGGCTGAGGGTGCCAATACTTTTGTCCGGCCCATTTTTGGAGTTTTGTGTGAAATGATCAATGTTTTGCTTTTTGCTTCATTCTCTTTTGTGTTTTTTCATTTAAGACAAATTAAATGAAGATAATAATACCAAAGAATTTGTGTTTGCAATCATTTTCAGGAAGAAACGGAATATTATCTGACAGAATTGTAGGGGTGTCAATACTTTTGGCCATGACTGTATGTATGTATACACACACACACACACACACACACGGTCAAAATTGTTGGTACCCCTCATTTAATGACAGAAAAACCCACAATGGTGGCAGAAATAACTTGAATCTGACAAAAGAAATAATCAATCAAAAATCTATGAAAATGAACAAATGAAAGTCAGACATTGCTTTTCAACCATGCTTCCACATAATTAAAAAAAAAAAAATAAAACTCATGGAATAGACCTTGACAGAAATGATGGTACCCTTAACTTAATACTTTGTTGTACAACCTTTTAAGGCAATCACTGCAATCAAACGATTCCTGTAACTGTCTATGGGACTTCTGCACCTCTCGACGGGTATTTTGGCCAACTCCTCAACAGTATGACGGTTGCCTTTTCTAGGCGGCATGTTTCAGCTCTTTCCAAAGATGCTCAATAGGATTTAGGCCAGGGATCACAGAAGGCCACTTCAGAATAGTCCAATGATCTCCTCTTAGCCATTCTTAGGTGTTTTCAGCTGTGTGTTTTGGCTCATTATCCTGTTGCAAGACCCTTGACCTGTGACTGCGACCAAGCTTTTTGACACTGGGCTGCACATTTCTCTCTACAATCTCTTGATAGTCTTGACATTTAATTGTACCCTGCACAGATTCTAGACGCCCTATCTGAACCTACCAAGCAAATGTGTGTGACTGCAGGAAATGGAGATTTATTTAGAATAGGAATCAGTAACCTATGAGTTGTTAACCCCATTACCCTCGGGCCTTTTTCCGTTTTTTGGGTTTCATTTTTTGCTCCCCTTTTTCCAAGATTCATAACTTTTTTTTATTTTTCTGTCATTATGGCCATGTGAGGGCTTGTTTTTTGCGGGACAAGTTGTACTTTTGAATTACACCATTGGTTTTAACATAGCATGTACTGGAAAACAGGAAAAAAAATCCAAGTGCAGTGAAATTGCAAAAGAAGTGCAATTCCACCGTTGT
Organism: Dendrobates tinctorius; assembly: GCF_039654945.1. Classification (NCBI taxonomy): domain Eukaryota; kingdom Metazoa; phylum Chordata; class Amphibia; order Anura; family Dendrobatidae; genus Dendrobates; species Dendrobates tinctorius. The sequence continues at coordinate 27,029,719 of NW_027361673.1, read as the reverse complement.
TGTTTTGGTTTTTTTTTTAACAATATCCACTAAATGCTAAAACTGACGTGCCATTATGATTCTCAAGGTCATTATGAGTTCAAAGACATCAAACATGTATAGGTTCTTTTTTATTTAAGTGGTGAAAAAAAATCAAATAAAAAAAAAATGGTGCCATTTTCCAAGACCTTTAGCGTCTCCTTTTTTTGCCATCTAGGGCTGGGTGAGAGCTGACATTTTTATTGATACAATTTTGGTGTGTATGTGATGTTTTGATCGCTCGTTGCTACATTTTATTGCACTGTAGGGGCGACCAAAAAACTTTCGGCATTTAGAATTTTTTTTCTCGTTATGCCGTTTAGCGATTGGGTTAATTCTTTTTTATTTTGATAGGTTGGGCGATTCTGAATGCGGCAATACCAAATATGTGTTTATTTGATTTTTTAGTTGTTTTTTTTTAACGGGGCGAAAGGGGATGATTTGAACTTTTATATATTTTTTATTTTTTAATATTCTTAAAAACATCTGTTTTTACTTTTTGCATTCTTCAATATTCTCCATGGGATACTAGAAGCTGCAGTACTTTGATCGCCTCTGTAAAGGTACTGTCACACTTAGCGATGTACCATCGATCCCGACCAGCGATATGACGCGGTCAGGATCGCTGGCACATCGCTAAGTGGTCGCTAGTGAGCTGCCACACAGGCAGATCTCACCAGCGACATCGATGGGGACGGGGGTCGCTACTTACCTGTCACACTAGGTGATCCTGCGTCCTCCCGCCCACGTCCATGCTCGTCACTCGTCTCTCCACAGGAAGCGCCGCAGGAAGCTGGCGACGAGAAGCGGTCCTGGACGTTCTCGCGCGATCAGCGATAACCAGCGAGGGAGCGGGTCGTAGGTAAGTATCAGACACAGCGAAATCGCTAACAATATCGCTATAACGTCACAAGTTATAGTGATATTGCTAGCAATATCGCTTAGTGTGACAGTACCTTTACACACAGGCGATGATCAGATCGCCTGTGTGCAGCAGAAATGCTCACCTGCTTTTAGCACCGACCACCGGGTGACGCTAATAGCAATCTGGCAATAACAACCACAGAGGTCTGCTGCAGACCTCTGCCAACCCATTAATGACCGGTGATCATGCGATGGAGTCACCGATAGGCAGAGCCAGTGCGTAAGCGCGAGTTAAATGCCGCTATCAGAGACGGACAGGGGCATTTAGCTAGTTAACAGGCGTGAGTGCATGTGCGGGCACATGTCAGCTGTATAGATCAGCTGTCATGTGCCCGAAATCCAACATGTACGTTTTATTACGGCACATTTCAGAAAGGGGTTAAAGGTAGCATTGATCAAATAGCTTCTGATAAGAGCTTATCCGAATAGCTATAGCACTTACCGAATAGCTGCATTGGGAACCTGGATACCTGGAGCGCTCCCGATGATCAGCTGTTCGGCTCCACAGCTGCATGTGTCGCGGCTGTTTCACTGTCACAACACATGTATGGAGAGCCCAACAAACAGGCTCTCCATGCATGTGTTGTGACTGTCACACAGCCGCGACACATGCAGCTGCAGATCCGAAAAGCTAATCATCAGGACCGCTCCAGGTATCCAAGCTCCCTATGCAGCTATTCGGTATAGCTATTTGGATAAGCTCTTATCCGAAGCTATTCACTCATCCCTAGTAAAAGGTTTTTTTTCACTAACAAAGTATATTTTCATAAATAGATCTTAAAATAAAAATAAGTTTCACGACTGGATGTGTTAAAAAATATTCCTGTGCTGAGATAATCTTATAACTGCTATTTATTCTGCAGCATCTATGATCCCATACTGTAGTATCTGTATACTCTCTTTTGCATCCTCCTCTGCCCAGGTGATGTGGTATGATCAGACCATGTTTCTGTACAGTCAGACACAGCCCTTACACAGTACACAGCAGGGGCACATTTATAAGATTATCTCAGCACAGGAACACTTTTTAACACATCCAATTGTGGAAGTTATTATTATTCCAAGATCTATTGAATAAAATGTATTTTGTTTGTCGGAAAATCCCTTTAAGCACCATAAAATGTATAGAAAGTGCATTTGGAGGTATATGAAAATTATGAATTCATTAGCCACAGTTGATGTTTAACTAAGATTTGGTAACTTACTTCATAATCAAAATAACAACACTTTAATAATGTGGAGGTTAATAAAAATTTGAAAAGTGGCTCGTCCCAAGGAAAGAGCAATCGTTCCATACCATTGTCGTTCTCACTACTCGGGGTTTCCATGACAACTCCTAGGCCTCTTCCTTCCTGCCTGTATTAGCGAGTACACCAAGCAGATGAAGATAAATGAAGCTTACATCCCTTAACAGAAGCATACCAACCACCAACTACATATAGCAATTAACATAAATTACTGACTCTTAGTCTGCAGGGAAGTTAATTAATGGCTCCCATAATCTGCATTTACTGTGCTGTAGCGCTTGCCTGTGCCATGATAATGATAAAGGCTTAGTCGTCTTCTGTAAGCCACTTGACAGGTATTCTAAGAAAATTATTTGCCTTTACCATAGTTTGTTTTTATATGCCATTATCTGCCTGTTTGAGAAGGCTGAAAGACAGCTGATGCTGATTTATACAGTGTTCTTCGAATTACACAATTCATCACCCTTAACATTCTTTGCAAGATATTTTGTTAAATGTATCAAAGTAAGTTTTGAGTATTATATAGTTAATATAGTTAAGGGGTTTTCCACTGCGCAAACAACCTATTCTCATTTACCATATCTCCCACGTAAAATAATAACAGAATGCATTCACCTCTGGCGCTGGTGCCATTTTACCTATGGCAAGTCTCCCGGGGCTCATATCAGGTTGTTATATCAAGGGAGCCCTGCAAGCAATCACTAATGGGCTGCTTCATTCTCACATCCCTTGGACAAAATTGGAGGAAGTGATATCGCAGTAGCAGTTCTCACTTCTTCCAAATGTCGGTTTCATCTGAAGGGAGAGTGAAGCTCCCAATGATTGACTAGAGAGCTCATGTGACATAACAACCTCTTAATAGACTCTGCACTGATGTCACTGGAATGGCACCGGAAGTGAGTACAGGCTGCTTTTATTTTAAATGGAGAAATATTGTAATTGAGAAAGGGTTGTCCAAGAAGGAGTCAATCCCTTTAAGCCAATCTTCATGAAATCTTACAACCTCTGTATACTGTATCATAAACTATACATTATTTTAGGTGTGTTGTTGTTCCAAGAAAGTCTTCCTATTGTAGCATGATTCAGTATGAAGATATACTTATTAAATATGTAATATATAAAATAAATAGCCAAATAAACAGTAATATTACTTTTATTTCAAGCGTATAGTCCATACAGGAGTCGGTGTAGTCTGCTAATTCATTTTAAGGGTCAATGTTAAATTTATTTTAAAAGATAATGAAAGATTAAAGATACAGTCCTCTTGTGAGACAGTCTTTTGCGCTTGTGCCCTACTGAAAAGACTTCTTGTTCCACTGCTGTCAGCTCAGTTGTTAACAAAGAAACTCCTAGCAATCAATATTATTCTTTAAAGGGGTTATACAAATTTGGTATTAATCCCCTATCCTTGGGAAAGGAGATAACTTCCTGATCAGTGGGGGTCCAATCACAGGGAGCCAACACAAATCCTAGGATCAAGGTTTTGAAGAGCTCTGTCTGATTGGTGCAGAGGTCAAGCATGAGCTCCATTTATTGTCAATTGGACCTCTGGAAATAGATAAGAACTGTGCTAGGCTTGTCTATAGCACTCCCATTAAGAATGACTGTAGTGGGCAGATTGGTGGCTCAGTGGTTAGCAGTGTTGCTTTGCTACTCTGAGGTCCTGGGTTCTGATCCCACCAAGGACAGCTGGAGTTTATATGTTCTCCCCGTGTATGCGTGGGTTTCCACCAGGTACTCCTATCACTCCAAAGACATACAAAACACGGTGAAAATAATGGCGCTATACAAGCAAGTGAAATAAGTAGAAGAGTTGGACAATACTCAATCTCTGCGTTATTCAGATGTGGCCCTTGTAAGCGCTGCTGTAAATTTGGCTTGCTGATGCTTTGTCTTTGCATCAGCAGAAGCGCAGTGACACTGAAGCTGCTGTGGCTTGGATATAACAATGTCCACCAGCAATCGTGGTCAGCCTCAGCGCCAATGATAGAGCAAAGGCAAAACTGCCTGTTGTAACAGCACTGAGAGTGCATTGTTCGTGCCAGCAGCTCATCAATGCCTATGGTCCAAAGTGTCGATCAAGCAGGAGTGCCTAGCTCTCTTACCCCACATCACACTCAGGAAGTCGGCTGGCTGTGAAGAGGTTCCCCCCTGAAATAAGGTGAAATACACCCTTTAGAGTGAACCTGACAGATTCATGCTGCACAAACCAAGAGCAGCATTAATCTGAGACTCCTGAGTCATTGCAGCTGTGTATGTTTTACTCTGAAATGCTCAAGCAATTGGCAAACAAAAAAAATACTTAGAAAAGATGGCAAGGGATCAAGAGTCCAAGTCCAAGAGATCAGTCACCGGTAGCTTCTACCTTCACCCTCCCTCCCTACATATAGAAAACAAAAGAGCACAAACAGCTTAAGATGGGTTCTTCTGGTAAAATAGTGGGGCCAGGATAAAAGGAGGAGATAAATTAACAGCCAAACTTACACATGACAGAACAAAGGCACAAAGCTCCACATACTCACGTCACAGTGCAACTTCCACAACCCGACATCATAAACAGGACTAAATGCCGTGCAAATCAGTATGGAATAAGAAAAAAAAAGTATACAGAATATAGAAAGAGCTTATATATAAGTCTAGCTTATAATAGGATGACCCTTCAGGTTGTGTAGACATTTTATGTGGACTTAATTTTGATAAAAAGTCATTTTGCTACTGGGTCGCCCCTCACACCCAGGGCAGCGGGGTACCCAGAACCGGGCTGGTGTCAGGGGGATGTGTCACAGCAGTAGTGACCCGGTCCGTGGCCCTGGGCGCCCAATATCAATGGCGGTGATGTTAATGGTATTAAGGTTTAATTGAATGGTTTGTGACGCCACCCGTGGTGTTTGGCAAGGTAGATGGTAAGCCAACGCTGCATGCAGATCCGCTGGGACTGATGGTGTGGTGCAGCAAAGATGGTATAGCTCCCCACAGGTGGAGCTGTAGTCCCAGGGTAGTGTATGTGCAATGGATGAGGAGAGGCGCAGAATGGTATAGATGCTGGTACCCAGATGTAGCGGTGCTGAAGGTGTTAGCGGCGAATGAATGGAGGACACCAGGGCTTGCAGTTTCAAAGCTTTACTCACAGTTCTTGGTACCCACTGGTGCCTGCCTCCATGCCGTGTCCTCCGGGGTAGAGACTCAATCAACCTCCCGGACAAGTCAGGGTTCTCCTCTCCAACACTCCGCCAACGTGTGCCTTTCCTGAACGACTCCTCTATTGCGCCTTTTAGTGTGAAGAACTCCAGTACCGTAGTTCTCTGGAATTCCTCCTGTCAGATGTTCCTAGAACCTTACTTGTATGACAGACAGCTGTAGCCTCTATCGGGGACTCCTCTCAGAGCCCTGGCTCACAAATCGGTTGCTGTTATGTCCCAAGTCTTGGATGGGAGTAGTGCATTTACAGCCAACTACTCCACCGGTGTCTGCTGCAGAACCATAAGTGTCCATACAACCTCGGGGACCAGGCCCCGGCCTTGCGCTGAAAACCTATAGGCAGGGTTCCTCTTTAAACCCACAACTCCTCTCTGTTCTCTTACTCCTTCGTTCCGCGCTGTTCCTTCTCTCTCTTATGGAAGCTCAGGTTGCAGGTCTACGTCTTTCTCCTTCTCTTCTCTTTCCCGTGCCAGCTGGCTCAGATCACTGAGGCAGCTGCAGCACTCTTTCTAAACTAAACTCAAACTGAACTTGAACTAACTTCAGAACTGAACTTCTCTGGGACTCACCCCAGACTGACCTTCTGTCAGACTGACTGAACTGAACTGAACTCCTTCTCGCCTGACCTCCTGTCAGACTGACCTGCAATTCTTCACTTTCCCCCTCTTTTATACTAACTCCACCCACCTACCAGCACATCTCGTGTTACGAAGCAGGGTTCCATTAAGGGTGCTCTGCTACCCCCAGCCTGAAGCTGCTAGGTGGACCTACTGAACTATCCTGTGTGTGGGATGCAGGTGTTGGAGTGTAGAAAGGAGTTCCCAACTTACCTAGGCAATGGGGCACTACACCTTAAGAGAAGGTGCAGTACCTCTGTGGTGACTGAGCCTCAGGGGCGCCACATACCCCCCCGTTAAACACAGCATGTCTGCGGGCTGCAAGATAACAAACTAGACAGCAAAGAAACATACAAAAATTTTTGTAATACATAAACATTTCTTATACTAATCTTCCTAGTATAGGAGGTACTCATCTTGAACGTTACAAACAATTCTATCTTAAATTTTTAATTCTAAGTGCAATTCTCAATTCAAAGTGCTATTCTCTGTAACACATTTTCCTTTTCATTTTTCTCTCTCTCTAGTACACATTTATTTTTCTACTTTCACTGTCTCTTCTAGACGCAAGACGCTGACCACAAGTACCTGGTCCGTCACCTGTCTACTTTCAATTCTTTATTCATATCACTCATCTCTATATCAGACATTCCTAATTCTTCTATAAAAGCCATTTCTCAGTTACTAATACTCTTACAAAACACATTATCAAATACTTCACATTAAAACATTCAACAATTATTCTTGTAAGGTGCTGGACACCGCTCCCAGCCGGGATCTCTTGCAGTGTCCTTTGAGGTAGACATCATCTTCGAAAAGTGTCCATGCAGAAACATTATCTTCGCAAAGTATCTCTGTATGTAAAACCAAGAAAGGGCACATAAAGAGGTGCAGCTATTTACAAGTAAGAGTTTTTGGATCACTCCAAGTTCATGATCGCTAGTTCAAAATTGAAGAACGCTGCCAATCAAAACAGGGCAACAAAAGTGCTACCAGAAAAACATGATAACAAAAATAGAAAAATAGAAGAAGGCATAACTGGTGCAAACAAACCCTCCTGAGTTACGAGAGTTAAATTTTTAGCGGCTACCTGATTCAAGGTAGTCATTGGCAATCCGTAAGTACTCCTCTTCCCACGGTGTTAAGCCAGGGATCTTTGGTTTGGGCTGCCGGACTGGAGGTGATACAAGAGCAGCCTGGTTCCTAGAATCAGGTACCTGAGCAGTCTGAGTGGTAACGGTGGATGGAGGGGCAGCAACAAGTCTCTTTGGCTTGTACCTTTCGATAAACTCCTCAGGAATATGGCTGATATTCAGGGCGTACCACCCCCGGAGTCCTTCATGCCGGGTGAAGGTCACATACTAACCAGGCTGCAGGTCTCTATCAGGATGCCCCCTCCTCAGATGGGGCTCCACGTCCCGCCGGTTAAAGAACAGGTCGCTGATTCTTTTGGGGTCCGCAATAAATCCGAACCCCTTCTCTCGGTTTACATTCAGCACCTGCCCCATCCAGCTGCATCCCGGGGACCATGATGCCCAGCACGGACCCTCTCCTTCCGGGCCAGATCTGGGCCCAGCACAGCCTGCTTTCTCTGCTCTCTCTCTCGGTATTCCGCTGCCAGCTGTCGAATGGTGTCCCTACATCCTGCCCAACTCTCTTCTTTCTCCCGCTCTTCCCGGGACCTGCTCTCACCCATGGCACCAGCATCCCGGTCCCAGACCAGATCCAGGACGACCTGGCCAGCCGCTGCAACTGTGGTACACCCCAGGGCCTTCCCAGGTGGAGGAACATCCGACATACCTGGGGCCTCCTGGTGGTGCGGCCTCTGCTCCAATGCAGGTGGTGATGGAGCGGATGGTGGCTCCGGATCCACAGGGGTCTCTGCGGGTACCTGCGCAGCCGCGTCGGGTCCGAGCAGGAGCTCCGCTTCCACTCCCGGGTCCTCCGGTAACTCCTTCGGGCAGGTGGCACCCAGCCGCACAGTCAGGGTAGACGTGTAGATCAGCGCTGCCCGGGGACAGTCCGGTGTGGTAGCGGCAGGTACCGATGGGGGGCACCGCTGGTGTAGGCCCCACCGGAGCACGCTGCCGTCTCAGCTTCTCCAAGGCTTCCTTCCTCAGCTGCAGACTGGCTGTCAATTCAGCTATTTCAGCTTCCAGTTGCTGGCGGTTCATTCCGGAGTTCGGGTTGGAGCCGTCAGCCATGGTGCCAGGGAGATCCGTTTCCCCACGCTCCGCAGGCCTCCTTCCCTCACTCTCCAAAATAGCGTTCTTCTTCCTGCCTTGGCCCCTTTCCCGCCACTGGCTTCTTCTGCCCCTCCTTCCGGGGGCGGCGTCTTCTTCCAGCTCCTCCATACCAAGCCAGGATGCGTACCCCTCGGGGGGTGGGCCATGTATCTGTCACATAGTAATTCAGGCAGGGAAGGCCCAATACTCTTCACGGTCTTTTCTTAGGACCTCCTATCTCTTCACGCCCTTCTTCTCCGCGCCAGCGGCCATTTCTAATGTCCATTTTACAGTCTATTGAATTTGGTCTTCTGCGCATTTTCAAAAGCACAAAGTCTCACAAATTTCAGGCACACAGAACCCGATGGCATCGGGTCTCGTCATCCTGTTCGTGATGCCAAAATTGGGTCGCCCCTCACACCCAGGGCAGCGGGGTACCCGGTACCGGGCCGGTGTCAGGGGGATGTGTCACAGCAGCAGTGACCCGGTCCATGGCCCTGGGCGCCCAATATCAATGGCGGTGATGTTAATGGTATTAAGGTTTAATTGAATGGTTTGTGATGCCACCCGTGGTGTTTGGCAAGGTAGATGGTAAGCCAATGCTGCATGCAGATCCGCTGGGACTGATGGTGTGGTGCAGCAAAGATGGTATAGCTCCCCATGGGTGGAGCTGTAGTCCCAGGGCAGTGTAGGTGCAATGGATGAGGAGAGGCGCAGAATGGTATAGATGCTGGTACCCAGATGTAGCGGTGCTGAAGGTGTTAGCGGCGAATGAATGGAGGACACCAGGGCTTGCCGTTTCAAAGCTTTACTCACAGTTCGTGGTACCCACTGGTGCCTGCCTCCATGCCGTGTCCTCCGAGGTAGAGACTCAATCAACCTCCCAGGCAAGTCAGGGTTCTCCTCTCCAACACTCCACCAACGTGTGCCTTTCCTGAACGACTCCTCTATTGCGCCTTTTAGTGTGAAGAACTCCAGTACCGTAGTTCTCTGGAATTCCTCCTGTCAGATGTTCCTAGAACCTTACTTGTATGACAGACAGCTGTAGCCTCTATCGGGGACTCCTCTCAGAGTCCTGGCTCGCAAATCGGTTGCTGTTGTGTCCCAAGTCTTGGATGGGAGTAGTGCATTTACAGCCAACTACTCCACTGGTGTCTGCTGCAGAACCATAAGTGTCCATACAATCTCGGGGACTGGGCCCCGGCCTTGCCATGAGAACCTATAGGCAGGGTTCCTCTTCAAACCCACAACTCCTCTCTGTTCTCTTACTCCTTCGTTTTGCGCTGTTCCTTCTCTCTCTTATGGAAGCTCAGGTTGCAGGTCTACATCTTTCTCCTTCTCTTCTCTTTCCCATGCCAGCTGACTCAGATCACTGAGGCAGCTGCAGCACTCTTTCTAAACTAAACTCAAACTGAACTCGAACTAACTTCAGAACTGAACTTCTCTGGGACTCACCCCAGACTGACCTTCTGTCAGACTGACTGAACTGAACTGAACTCCTTCTCGCCTGACCTGCAATTCTTCACTTTCCCCCTCTTTTATACTAACTCCACCCACCTACCAGCACATCTCGTGTTACGAAGCAGGGTTCCACGAAGGGTGCTCTGCTACCCCCAGCCTGAAGCTGCTAGGTGGACCTACTGAACTATCCTGTGTGTGGGATGCAGGTGTTGGAGTGTGGAAAGGAGTTCCCAACTTACCTAGGCGGTGGGGCACTACACCTTAGGAGAAGGTGCAGTACCTCTGTGGCGACTGAGCCTCAGGGGCGCCACACTACTGTACTGCAGATTTGCTTTGCCTTCCAAGCTGGCAAGAAAAATCTACAGCCTATCTGCTACATATAAAAATTACCTAGCAATGAAAGTTAACAGTTCAGGCATGATGGCCACTCCCGTAGTTATGTACAGAAAATGTGTAATTAAGAAATGAAAACAGATTCTGTAGAATATTTGATTTTAAAGAAGTAGTCTCATTAGAGACAGCCCATTACAAAATGCATCAGCTAAGTGCAACAGACCCGCCACACTACCAGCACTTCTGGGGAAGTAGCTGAATTTGCCAGAGAAAGCCGTGGCCATACAGGCAACATTACATGGCGTGATAGTGCAGAATTACACAGTGTGGTTGTGCAGCATTACACAGTGTGATAGTGCAGCATTACATGATGAGGTAGTGCAGCATTAAGTAAGTTACTAGCAGGTGCGTAGGATGCAGTGACGAGCAGGAGGCAGATCAAGTGTTAACGGGTGTTTTTATATAACAAGAGGAGCAAAGATGACAAAGCTTTCTCCACGCAGGGAGTTGATATGTACAAGATGCACAGCAGTATTGCAACGGGCAGATATATGAAAGTGCAGTTTAATGTGGTGACAGCCTGACTTCAGCTGTCAACAGAGTTGCTAACTGCAGGGATGGAAAAAAACAGAGTTCAACTTATCAGACTCTCGTCTGGAGGGAGGTGGTTGGAAGATCCCACGATGGCGCCGCAGGTGACGCGTCACATTGAGGAAGCGGTCCTGGATGTACTGGAGGCACTGTCTCTTGGTGGCGGCGAAGAGTCTGGGTACTTTTGGTGGGATGCTGTATGTCCGGGTACCAGTGGCTGTTGTTTCAGCATATGAGGAGGAGGGTAGGGTTCCGGTCTCAAGGCCGAAGCCGCGGCTGTAGAGATGAAGTCTCTGATGGGGGTTGTGCACCATAAGCTGTCAGCGATCAAGCGTTGTGCAGTACAGTCAGCGTTTCCTGCCTGCGGTCGCGTAGGGTTGATGTCCAGCAGCGGTAAGCAGTCACTGGAGCTGTTGCTGGGGGCAGGGTAGTACACACTTAAGCGTAGTTTGCTGTCCGTTGGATTTCCCGCAGGGAGGGAGCAAACCTTCACCTGCCACAGCTCCTGTCTCCCCGACAAAAGCCCCAGGTTCCTGTGCCCAGCCCCTTTTATAACAGGCCCACCCTTGGCAGCAGGGGTCACAGGTCTGTCCCGGTCAGGTTCTCTGTCCCCAAGCAACACTGGTGGCAGTCCCAATGGTTCCGGCGCAGAGACATCATTACCTCTATTGTTCTGGTCCTTCCTCCGACAATTACATGGTGTGGTACTGCAGCATTACACAGTGTGATAGTGCAGCATTACATGGTGTGGTAGTGCAGCATTGCATGTTGTGGTACTGCAGCATTACACGGTGTGATAGTGCAGCATTACATGGTGTGGTAGTGCAGCATTACATGTTGTGGTACTGCAGCATTACACGGTGTGATAGTGCAGCATTACATGGTGTGGTACTGCAGCATTACATAGTGTGGTAGTGCAGCATTACACGGTGTGGTAGTGCAGCATTACATGGTGTGGTAGTGTAAGGGGGTGAGATAGAATTACCTCCTTGCTTCCCTTCCTCTAATTGTTTATCAAGTGTTGATGCTTACATATGCTAATGTTGGTAATGTCTATGATTAATATTTGCGGTACTGCTGCATAGTAAGATGTGTTACCGCTCACATTTATGGTACTGCTACATTCATACATGTGCACAATGGAAGAAAAAAGGATGGCGCTCACTGTTACCAAAAGTAGAAGTCTTTATTTCATGGATAAAAATGCATGGGCTCGGGAGCAATGCAAAGAGTGCGGACGAAGGCGGTTTCGTGCTCCTGCGCTTCAACAGGTCCTGTTAGGACCCAGGACCCCTTGCAGCGCCGGGGTCCTGGGTTCAAATCCCACCAAGGACAACATCTGCAAGGAGTTTGTATGTTCTCCCTCTGTTTGCGTAGGTTTCCTCCGGGTTCTCCGGTTTCCTCCCACATTCCAAAGACATACTGATAGGGAATTTAGATTGTGAGCCCCAATGGGGACAGTGCAAATAATGTCTATAAAGAGCTGTGGAATTAATGCACTATATAAATGAGTAAAATAAATAATAAAAAAAACAAATAGTGCAGGGGTAAAGCAAGCTAACAGCTCTGACCCGCTCACTCTGCATTCCCATAGCCTCCTTTATCTATCCACTGTGCAGTAGAAAAATAAGTTGTTAGCTAATACCAGTAGATGAGTTTATGTCAGTACAGTGTGGGTGGAAAAAGTGCTCAGCTTTCTTTCTGCTCCACTGTAGAATGATAGGGCTGTGTGTGTGTAATGGTGCCCAGGGTAGTAGCTGCAGGCGAGTGTCATGTGTCTGACACCCTGGCAGGTTACAGAAAATTGTGGGTCCTGGCTGCATGTTTGTGTTGTGAGGGCCTTGTGCCCATGCAGGCTGCCAGTAGCCAATGGTATTGGCTGGCCAGGACCACAAGTTCCACAAATTAGTAACGGAGACTTTTGTACACACATGGGAACTTTACTGAAATTGATTAGGGTTATGTACAAGGGATAGCAGGTACACAGTCTTAAGCACTTTTCATTCACAGCAAGAAGCCTTTTCACTGAGATTATTTTTATCCACTGTAGTCTACCCCAGGGCCGGTAAACCCCACTACTTCGTCATAGCCTAGCTTGTCGCCAGTGGCGGATTAAGTGGACCATGGGCCCGGGGCTGTTCATAAATCCTGGGCCCCAGTACCCCCCTTCCCAGGAAAACATTTTCTGTCAAAATTTTGTGGCTCTTCTCACAAAAACACTGCATATGCTGATTTTTAGGTATACAAATTGTAACATTTATTAGACCATAAAAACAAAGAAAAATTACTTTTTTCTCACAAGAAATTGTATTGTATGGTCAAACAATATAAATAATATTAAATATTCCTCAAAATCAACAGTCAAAATATATAATGTGGTATATACTGGCCTGTATTTCTTCATACAAGGTAAACATAAGGCTACATTCACCGTACCACATGTAAGTGCAAATAAGAACATGTAAACATAATATTAAACAATAATTCAACATAATTATTTATCTATACAGATGTATATCTGTGTGGGTGGTAGCCTAACAGGAAAAGTGCAATGAGCACAGGCAATAATTTCTTAATGGACCAGAAACTCGGATTTTTTTTGACACTGAAGATCATAAACTGCTCACAGACTTTTTCGGCGAGATTTTTTGGTGCTAAAGTCGTTGATGATTTCTGAGAGGTCTAGACTCTTCAAAAGCTCTTGTTCAATGCTCATTAAAGAGAGATGATTGAGTCTGTATTGTCCCATTTGACTCCTCAACTCATTTTTAATTCGTTTAAGTTTTGAAAAGGATCTCTCACCTGTGCAGTTTGAAACCATCATGCATAAATACAGCTAGCTGAGCGCTGCGGTCCCCGTGCGGGAATTGACAGCCGTACGGACCGCAGCACTTGGTTTGCTGCAGGTCCGTACGGAAAACCCGCCACCATTCCGCCACGTGTGGACATGGCCTAAAAAGACGTTGCACATAAGCTGTAGGCCTACGGCCAATACGCACAAAATCGCCCAACGTGAACCTGGCCATAGGGGACGTGATGTGAGGACCTGAATGGGTTACGTTACATAATGCATGCAGTGCACTGCTCACTGGTCCGAGGCTGTTCCTAAAGTCTGGGCACCCGGCACCCCTCTTGACCAAGGCCCCCCCCTGCCCACCCCCCCATGCCCCCCACATCCACATAAAGTAGGTGAGAGAAAGATGTGGTAGGCAACTAAGGGCTAAAACACGTGTGCCGGAGATCAAGGATGGAGGCCCAGATGTTATGCAGTGTACTCTTAGAGGGTAATCATCAATAGGCAGGAAATGTACATTCAGTTTATAATATTTAATGAGCAATCAACATAGGGCTAAAATACATGTATAACAAAGAGTGTTTTCCCCACATCCACATGAGTCAGTCATGACGTACCTCCGCCCCACCCTGCTGCGACTTACCCCCGAGTTCGGAGAGGTGAGGAACAGGCAGTGCTGCTGCTGCAACACTGTCCACCAGGCACCAGAGAGTTCTTCTTCCTCCTGTGATACACGGCGTCGGCTGGGCTGTCAGTTGCCGGGCCCCGCTGTATCTATGGACACCAACGAGGGAACAGAGGAGCCGCTGCCAGAGTGTGAGTGGCCAGCGTCACTCTGATGCAGCCACGTGATGCCAGTTGCTGGCCGGAATGAGCGCGGACGCTGCGTAGAGAGGGGAGGAGGATCAGGTGACTGAGCCAGCCATTCAGCGCAGAGCAGCCGCCGACAATTGCCGCGACATGCGACTATTGGGGGAAGCCAAAATTGCGCTGCGGCGGCGGCTCCGGATTGGCCCCTGGGCCCCCAAAAAACCTTGGGCCCGGGGTGACCGCCCCATCCGCCCCTAATAAGATCCGCCACTGCTTGTCGCCACGGTATAGTTCAGCGAGTTTCTCTACACCCGCTCAGTGGCTCCACGTCCTATCAAAATGGATGCCCTGGATCTACCGCTCGAGACCCTCACTAGTCCCACAGTCTCAGTCCTCTTTAGGTCAGTACCTTTGGCCTTCATCAAGCTTAGGGTTTCTCGTGACACATTGTCCTATCCAAGAACCTCTCTAAGGTAGAAGGCCACTCTGTCTCTTCCGTCAGTTCCAAGCCACGCTACTTCATTGTCCCATTGTCTCTTTTACTGTAGTTCACCCAAATGTCAGCACTGCACACTTGTCACTTCATCAGACTCTAACTCCTCTCTGACTAACTTCAGGAAGCTGGTCACTTGCCCTAGCACTTAGCCTTCCCCCATTGGCCTGGTCCCAACATTAACTCTCTCCCTGACCTACATTTTATGCAAACAATACCTTATGACCGAAGTCCTAGCCTATGTCTTTCTGGCATCACATCACTATACATTATAATATCTTACATTATCACATTACACAGGCAAACATCTTACACTTCACATGACACAAGATGTACACAAAACATTACGCAGATTACATATCACATTATACACAGCACTGACACTGATGTCTTCAAGGGGAAGCAGGCAATATGTCCATCTCCATACACGTGCCTTGATACATATGAGGTGTTGCTCCAGAGCAGTGGTGAGCCCGATATAGCCGGCAGCAAAGCATTCAACTATTAGATGCTTTCCAGCTAGAAGATGAAAATTTAAATGTGAGCTGGCCATCTGAAGCCATTCTGGCCCATAAAAGTGTGAGAGGGCCCCCTGTAAAACATCCATATACTGTACATTAATAGTGCATGTTTTTATGAAATAAGAAAATCCCAGGTGACACATTCCCACCAAATGGAATTGATCATCAAAAAAATGACCTATTGTTTAGACCAGGTTTTTATGTAAAATGTAATTTTTTCATTTTTGGCAATGTTATTTTATTTCAATATTTAACCCAAAAAAATAGAAATAAGAAATTTTTACATTTTCACACTTGCCACTGTGGCTTTTTCAATTCCTTGTTTCAGGAAAAATTGACATGTACATTAGCAGCAATAAACAGACTCTGATGATCTACTGTTGAAGCATCTAATGAGCATGTGTGCATGTCATTTAGAAATGAGAGAGATCAGGGTCAGCTGTGAGATCACTTATTGTGAGATTCTGTGCTATCAGCTGTGTATAGAAATGTTACATGAAATTAGTGATAGGTTGAAGAGGTGGGTTAGGGGTGGGATAAGTGTGGTGGTGAGGTTGGGGAGGAGGTGGGATGGGATGGGGTCGAGTGCACAGGTGGTGAGGTGTGATTTGGAGAGGAGACAATTAAGCTCCCCTTCATTGATGCTGGATATGGAGGTTATGAGGTTTGGGCATTGGTCTGGTATACAAAGGCGTTATGGTGGTTGAACATTGAAGACTTGCCTTGTTTGGTGGTTCTTATTTTTGAAGTGTGTGGCAAAGTCCTCAGCAGAGATGAGGGAGGTTGGAGGGGGAGTGGTGGTCGGAGGAGGGAGTTAAAAGTTTTGAATAACTGTTTGGGGTTGTAGGATGGGGAAGATACAAGGGTTGTGAAGTAGGCCTGTTTAGCAGAGGTGAGGGCAGATTCGAAAGCAAGTGTGGCCTATTTGAATGCAGTGAAGTCATATTGCAAATTTGTTTTCTACCAACGCCGCTCTTCAACCCTGGACACTTGCTGGAGCTTTTTAGTGGTGTTATTGTGTCAGGGTTGTCTGTTGATACGTCGCACTTGACATGAACAAGAGGGGCAACCGCGTCAATAGCTGATGCGAGAGTGGAATTGTAGAAAGCAGTGGCACTGTCTGTGTTGTGGAGTGAGTAAATGGATGCCAGTGGTGGAATAGAGTCAGAGAGCATATGGGTGTCTAGGTGTGCGAGGTTTCTGCGGGGGTGCACATGTTGCTGGACATGGGTGACAGGAGAGGAGAACAGGGATGAGAAAGTGAGTAGATTGTGGTCGGATAGAGGGAGAATGGAGGTGGTGAAGTTAGATAGAGAGCAGAGGCGGGTGAAGACCAGGTCTAGTGTATATCTGTCTGTGTGGGTGGCTGAGGAGAAGCAATGAGCAAGTCCAAAGGATGAAGTAAGGGACAGGTGTTTAGAGGCTGATGACTGAAGGGTATCAGTGGGGATGTTGAAGTCACCCATGATGATAGTTGGGATGTCAGTGGAAAGAAAGTGAAGAAACCAGGTAGGGAATTGGTCAATAAAGGCAGTGGCCAGGCCTGGAGGTCAGTATATGATGGCCACTTGGAGGTTGGAGGGAGAGTAGATGTGGACAGAGTGTACTTCAAAAGAGGGGAGGATTAGGGAGGGAAGAGGTGGGATTGTGTTAAAGGTGCAGTTAGAAGAAAGGAGAAGACCCACTCCTCCACCATGTCTGTTGCCGGGGCGAGAAGTGGGCATGAAGTGGAGGCTGACGTAACACAGCGCAGCAAGGGAGGTGGTGTCAGAGGGTGTCAGCCATATTTCTGTGAGACAGAGGAAGGCAAGATTGCAAGAGAGGAAGAGGTCATGAATCAAATGAAACTTATTGCAGATAGAGCGGGCATTCCACAGTGCTCCAGAGAAAGGAAGCAGGGGGGTTGGCATCAAGGGCATGAGTTTTTCTCTGGAAAGATTGCGGTAGTTCATATTAGATAGGGAGCAGTAGGAGAGGGTAGTAATGGGAGGTATGAGCTGTGGGGGTCCAGGATTGGGAGATATGTTGCCAGCAGTGAGGAGAAGCAAAGAGAGGAAGAGCAGGTGGGAGGAGAGTGGGCGGCTTGTTTTATGTTTTATTAGCACAGATTTGAGGTTGAGGAGCAGGTCAGCAGAGGAGGTCAGGTGGGGAGGAAAGAGGGAAGGGGAGATGATAATTTGGTTAGAGAGAGCTGGGGTTTGGGGATAGCAAAGGAGAGTTAGGATTAATGGAGCAAACACTGTGAGGGCATATGTAAACATGGTGAAGGGGTAAAATGGGTTAATAGAAAAGCCAGGTACAAGTAATAGGAAGTGTTTACTCAGCATACATACCCAAAAGAGACATAATGTGGGGTCCTGACTCCTGCCGTGACTAACTGCCATTGAAATAACTGCAGCTTCTCTATACTTAGCTGCAGTGATACTTTCCTGCCAGACCCCACACGCGTGCCCCCTTAGGAAGCTACTAAATTTATAGAACACAGTAGAGGATCAGGTGAGAGGGATTGTGGAAACTGGCTTGGGATAAATTACCAATTGGCTAGCACACCTGGGGAAGGTTAGATGATCAAAGGCATTGGGCCTGGCTACATCCATATGCTGTAACACCTTGAGTACAATGCAACAAATGAATTTGGCAAACTTTCAGCAGGCACTGTTACATACCATTAAAAGGGAATGTTGCAGGATGGTAAACAGCAGATGACAGCAAGCAGAGATTTTACTCTAGTATGAGCATTTGAGGAAGATAGTATAATGTATGCCTGAGGCCACCAGCTCAAAAAGGTTACTATTAACATACTTGGCATAAGCCACTCCAGAGGAACCCCAATACCCTTTAATCCCTATACTAAGATCTGGTTTTCAACAGGATCCAGTGAATTGCTATCATCGAAGTATTACCATCCGAAAGAGCGAACCAGAGGTAGGAATGGTCGCCAAGCAGAATCAAAGCCAAGAGGTCACGTCAGGAACCAAATCATAAAACAAGAGGGTAGTCATATTTAGAGCTGAGATCAAAGAATGAGAATAATCAGGACAAAACACGGAAACACAGCACAGAGGTCTGAACCAGGATAGTTGAAACACTTACTGGCAGTGGGACCTGGCTCTCAGGGGTTTTTGTAGAACACCCCCATCTAGTACTGAAAACAGACAGAAACAAAATCTACAAGATTAACCCCATAGCTTCCGGACTGGCCAGAGCTGCAAGTCCCAGGAATAAGATAGAATTGATGCCAGCAAGCATCACCTGCAACCTAGCGACCAAAGCAGAAACTGGCAAAGATATTGCAAATAGGTACTGCATCCAAGTTCCAGAAGGAGGCAAGTTAAAGAACAAGGATGTTTCTTACATATGCAAATTAGTAAAAAAAAATAAAAAAAAGAATTGGATACAGTATCCAAAGCAAACAATCTAATTACTGCTTTCTTTTTATAGACCTGCTTTGAACAAATAAAAGCTGGAATTTGATGAGTTGCTATGAACCATACAGTTTAGGTTTAACATTCAGCATGTAATAAGAGCATCAGTAAGATACCTGCACACATCACCAGTGTGAATCATAGAAACGTAGAGATGGAAGGGACCTCCTGGGCCATCTGGTCCAGCCCCCTGCTCAAAGCAGGATTCCCTAAATCATCCCAGTCAGATGTCTGCCCAGCCTCTGTTTGAAGACTTCCATTGAAGGAGAACTCACCACTTCTCGTGGCAGCTTGTTCCACTCATTGATCACTCTAACTGTCAAAAAGTTTTTTCTAATATCTAATCTGTGTCTCCTCCCATTCAGTTTCATTCCATTGCTTCTAGTCTTTCCTTGTGCAAATGAGAATAAAGTTGATCCTTCTACAATGTGACAGCCCTTTAGATATTTGTAGACAGCTATTAAGTCTCCTCTCAGTCTTCTCTTTTGCAAACTAAACAATCCCAAATCCTGCAACCTTTCCTCTTAAGACAGGGTTTGCAGACCGGTCACCATTCTGGTTGCTCTTTTCTGAACTTGCTCCAGTTTGTTGGTGTCTTTTTTAAAATGTGGTGCCCAAAACTGGACACAATATTCCAGATGAGGTCTGACCAAAGAAGAGTAGAGGGAAATAATGACTTCACGTGATCTAGACTGTATGCTTCTGTTAATACATCCTAGAATTGCATTTGCCTTTTTTGCTGCTGCATCACACTGTTGACTCATATTCAGTCTGTGATCTATTAGTATACCCAAGTCTTTTTCACATGTGCTGTTGCTTAGGCCTATTCCTCCCATTCTATATATGCTTTTTTCATTTTTATTGCCCAGATGTAGTACTTTGCATTTTTCCCTGTTAAAAACCATTCTGTTAGTTGATGCCCACTTCTCCAGTTTATTAATATCTTTTTGAATCCTCTTTCTCTCTTCTCTAGTATTAGCTATCCCTCCTAGCTTTGTGTCATCAGCAAATTTAATCAGTTTACCCTCAATTCCTTCATCTAAATCATTGATAAAGATGTTGAACAATACAGGGCCCAGGACAGAGCCCTGTGGTATCCCACTTGAGACATTCTTCCAAGTGGATGTGCAGTCATTTATGACCACTCTTTGGGTCCGATCACTAAGCCAGTTATGAATCCACCTAGCAGTTGCCTTGTCCATTCCATACCTAGTCATTTTTTCAATAAGGATTGTATGAGATACTTTGTTAAATGCTTTGCTGAAGTCAAGATATACTATATCTACAGCATTTCCTTGATCCACCCAATCAGTGATTCCGTCATAGAAGGAAATTAAGTTAGTCTGACATGACTTATTAGTTACAAACCCATGCTGACTCTGTTTAATCACTTCATTCTTATCCAGGTACTGACATACATGTTGTTTAATAATTTGTTCAAAGATCTTTCCTGGTATAGAAGTCAGACTCACCGGCCTATAGTTGCCTGGGTCCACCTTCTTCCCCTTTTTGAAGATAGGAACAACATTTGCTCTTCTCCAGTCTTCTGGGACTTCTCCTTTTCTCCAAGAATTTTCAAAGATTATGGAGAGGGGTTCAAAAATTTATTCTGCTATCTCCTTCAGTACTCTGGGGTGTAATTCATCTGGACCTGGAGACTTGAATTCATTTAGGTTAGCTAAGTGTTTCCTCACTATCTTTCTGTTTATAGATATCCTGGATTCTTCTATTCTCTTAATAGGACAGTGAAGAACAGTTGATGTTACATTTCCTTTCTGAGAGAAAACAGATGCAAAATAGGAATTTAAAAGTTCGGCCTTCTCAACATCCTGTCTTACCATTTCATCATTTTCATCCTGTAAAAATCCTATAGCATCTTTGACTTTTCTTTTACTTTTGACATATCCCCAAAATCCTTTATTATTGCTTTTGACATCTCTTGCAAGCCTCAATTCATTGTCAGCTTTAGATAATCTGATTTGTGCCCTGCAGGTTCTGCAGACAGCATTATATTCTTCTTTAGATATGCCTCCCTCTTTCCATTTTATAAACATTTTTTTCTTCCTTTTTAGCATGTGCTTAAGTTCTGTGTTCATCCATCCCGGCTTCCTTAAATGCTTCCTATTCTTCCCTAATTCTTCCACTCTGCACATTACCAGCCTTCTCACACACAGTAGTATTTCAAAGCTCAGAAGCAGGAAGTCTCACAAAGCTGTCAGAAAAATGAGACAGCAGAGAGTCTGGCTTTAGCTGATTTTGGTCTCCCTTTGAGAAAGTTTTTCCATTTTGATCTCTTTTCACTTCAAGAAGTTTATAGTAAATGATAGGTCCTCTTTAAAGGTACTTCTTACCTTCACGCACGGGTTCTGGTTGCTAAAAAAAACCTCATGGGATTTATTTCTTGATAATCACTATTTGTGTAATGCTACTATAAAGTGATAAGGTTATCCATGCCCCTTAATATTATTATGATGTACTAGAATATACCATATGTCTTCTGTTCTTTTCCTGCATAAAAAAAATTATTTATTACACATGTACTACAGATCTGTAGTCCACATTTGACTGTAATCCTCTTTATAAAAATAATTTGCTACAAATAAGTAAAAAAAAAAACAATTTATTATATTTAGAGTATACAAACAATGTAAAATGTCACTGCATAAAGCAAACCAAACTTGAATTGTATGCACAAATCAGCCAGTGTGTTTAGATAGGAAAGATGCATTTGCGACTTTCTAAGCAGACCTCTAATTGCTTAATACAGTTCCATTTTGATGTGTTTTATGCAAATGTGGTAAATCCTATCACAGCAAATGTCATTGTGTGTAAAAATAAATTGGCTGGCAGTTTGCGTTCAGAGGCTGAACGCAGATTGTACGTCTTTGCAGATTATAATATGTGATAGGATGTCATCTATCTACACTGTTCTACATATATTAATAAACATGTTTTATGTTAATTGTCTTGAAAAATTGTCTTGTTGAAGAGCAACCTTCTTTGAGTAGCACCATAGTCTATCGCATCGTTATCAGGCAAAGCTCACTGATTGTAAATAAAGAAATCTTATTGCCCATGTGTTGTACCTTACTGAAAGAGTATCACAGTATCGGGTCACAGACAGGACGCGGTCAAGCTGTTGGTGAGGATAGTGTAGTGATCTGATTGTACGAGGCTCATAGCTGATAATTTTTGGGCCTTGTCCATATTTCCCGAATCAATTTCATGAAGCTTTATTTAGACACACGGGATCTCACAGAAGAACAAGGCGGAAAGATTGTATATAATTATGCTCAACCCAATCAATGCCTGCAAAATGCACGGCTTCCTTTCCTCTCCCAATTACAATGTTCTGGGTAGTATTTTACTGCAGAATAAAATGAAGCTTCATTATAACAACCTAAGATATTCACCCTCTACTATGCTCAAAAATTTGCCCAGATTTATGCAAAAACTGTCATCAATTTTAGTGACTTATTTCGTAAAAATATTTATAAATGTAAAATGTGTAAATCAAAACATAAAGGATAATTATTACCACCAGGATCTTAACCAAATAGATCTATTAAGAATGCTACTTTTTAAATAAGAGAAGTATAGTATCTTATTTCTTATTCACCCATTTGTCCAATGTTATAACTCCAACTGGAATTTTAATCTAGTCAACTAGATGAAAGTGTAGTTGAAAAGTCATGTCAATGGGAGAATAAAATAATAGACTTCAATTTTGGAGTTGTTATATTTATTAAAAAGATGTCCTCTTGATAGATGTCCTTACTATTACAAACTGTTACAAACCACAATCATGTGCTTGTTTTCTTGCATAATGAACAGTAGTTTTCCATAACTGTATTTTTTTTTATATATTTTTAATTATTTTTGGAATTGTACAGGCATTTGACACATAGTTACCTAACGGGTAAATCAAGATCTATGGGCCCGATTCATCAAGACTGGAGTTTTTCACAGGTCTTGATAAGAGGATTTGCTGGAGTCAAATGCTCCTGGTTTATTAATAGGTCAGTACGCCAGAAAATTCACTTCGGTGAGGTATTGAATTTTGTCCGGAGCTGGGAGAAACTGGCGTCAAAACCTCATAAGTCGCACAATTTAGATACTATTCCAATTTGCACCTAAATTTTGCAACCTTTAAAAGTTTTTATGCCAGAATTCTGGAGTGAAAGCTTTGCTGATTTCATGTTTTGTTTTCAAATTAAGGTTTTTAACTTAATTGAAAAACTTTCTCGAAGCTCACACCCAGAAAGTTGTGGCAAATGGCTGCTACTCTGAAATGTCTTCCGTTTTAACTGGTTTACCCCAAAGTTCAGTGCTGGGTCTGCTATTATTCAGCTTGTCTATTAACCTCTTCACAAAGGGGTTTTTCTTTTTTTGAGTTTCCGTTTTTTGCTCCCCTTCTTCCCGGAGCCATAACTTTTTTTTTACTTTTCCATCATTATGGCCATGTGAGGGCTTGTTTTCTGCTGGACGAGTTGTATTTTTGAACATCTCCACTGGTTTTGCCATATAGTGTACTGGAAAACGGGAAAAAAAATTCAAACTGAAGTGAAATTGCAAAAAAACTGCAATTTCACAATTGTATTTTGTTTTGTTTCATTTACCATGCTCACTAAATGCTAAAGCTGACCTGTCACTATGATTCTCCAGGCTATTGTGAGTCTGTAGATAATCAATTACATAGGTACTTTTTTATTTAAGTGGTAAAAAAAAATCCAAACTTTCTCCAAAAAAGTAAAAGTAGCCATTTTCCGAGACCCGTAGCGTCTCCAATTTTTGTGATCAGTAGTTGGGTGAGGGCTTAATTTTTGCATGCCGAGCTGATGTTTTCATTGATATCATTTTGGTATAGATACGATTAGAGTTGAGCGATACCGTCCGATACTTCAAAGTATCGTATCGGATGGTATCGGCCGATCTTTAAAAAAAGTATCGGTATCGCCGATTCCGATACCGGAAGTCCCATTCAAGTCTATGGGACTTCCGGTATCGGAATAAGAAAAACCCTTTCCTGCCCTTGTACAGCCTCTCTGGGGTCTGTACGGGCCTTTCGGGGGGCTGTGCCGGCCTGCCAGGGGGTCTGTGCAGGCTCCGGTGGTCTGTGCCGGCCTGCCGGTGGTCTGTGCAGGCTCCGGGGGGCTGTGCCGGCCTGCCGGGGGGCTGTGCCGGCCTGCCGGGGGGCTGTGCCGGCCTGCCGGGGGGCTGTGCAGGCTCCGGGGGGCTGTGCCGGCCTGCCGGGGGGCTGTGCCGGCCTGCCGGGGGGCTGTGCCGGCCTGCCGGTGGTCTGTGCAGGCTCCGGGGGTCTGTGCAGGCATCGTCCGATGGGACTACAAGTCCCATCGGGCGATGCCTGCTACCATGACAGTGATTGACACATTAGCCAATGATGGGACAGTAGTAGTCCCATCATCCGGCTAATGTGTTAAATGTAAAAAAAAAAAAAATTACATGCTACATACATACAACATGCATACTACATACATGCTACATTCATACTACATACTACATACATGCTACATTCATACTACATAAATACTACATGCAACATACATACTACATATATACTACATGCATGCTACATACATACTGCATGCTACATACATACCACATATATACTACATACATACTACATGCATGCTACATGCATGCTACATGCTACATACATAACACATATATACTACATGCATGCTACATACATACTACATACTACATATATACTACATGCATGCTACATACATACTGCATGCTACATGCATGCTACATACATACTACATACATACTACATATATACTACATGCATGCTACATACATACTACATGCTACATACATACTACATATATGCTACATGCATGCTACATACTACATGCTACATACATACTACATATATACTACATGCATGCTACATACATACTACATGCATGCTACATACATACTACATGCTACATACATACCACATGCTACATACATACCACATATATACTACATACATACAATACATTCATACAATACATACATAGACATACAGTACATATAACATAGAGTAACATACTTACCAATACTTGTCACATTGTTCCCCAAAGTCCCTAGTCTCACTTTATGCCATTGCTGTGTGGGAATTTCCCACACAGCAATGGCATAAAGTGAGACTAGGGACTTTTTTTTTTTAAGTGGCGGAGGAATACAGTGCGGAAGGATACCTACCTTCCGTCATTGGATTCCTGCAGCCCGTAGAGAACGGCAGCATCATCTGATGCTGCAGTTCTCTACCCAAGATCGTCGTGGGACACACTCGTGGACTGCTTCGGATCGTGGGTGAGTATTTTTGTGGTTTGTTATGTTAATATTTATCCCGGAAAAGACAATGGCTTCGGGGAACAATGTGACAAGTATTGGTAAGTATGTTACTCTATGTTATATGTACTGTATGTCTATGTATGTATTGTATGAATGTATTGTATGTATGTAGTATATATGTGGTATGTATGTAGCATGTAGTATGTATGTAGCATGCATGTAGTATGTATGTAGCATGCATGTAGTATGTATGTAGCATGCATGTAGTATGTATGTAGCATGCATGTAGTATGTATGTAGCATGCATGTAGTATGTATGTAGTATGTATGTAGCATGTATGTAGTATGTATGTAGTATATATGTAGTATGTATGTAGCATGTAGTATATATGTAGCATGCATGTAGTATATATGTAGTATGTATGTAGCATGCATGTAGTATGTATGTAGTATGTATGTAGCATGCAGTATGTATGTAGTATATATGTAGTATGTATGTAGTATATATGTAGTATGTATGTAGCATGCATGTAGTATGTATGTAGTATGTATGTAGCATGCAGTATGTATGTAGCATGTATGTAGTATGTATGTAGTATATATGTAGTATGTATGTAGCATGCATGTAGTATGTATGTAGTATGTATGTAGCATGCAGTATGTATGTAGTATGTATGTAGTATATATGTAGTATGTATGTAGCATGCATGTAGTATGTATGTAGCATGCATGTAGTATGTATGTAGCATGCATGTAGTATGTATGTAGTATTTTTTTTTTTTTTTTTTTTTTTTTTTTTAACATTTAACACATTAGCCGGATGATGGGACTACTACTGTCCCATCATTGGCTAATGTGTCAATCACTGTCATGGTAGCAGGCATCGCCCGATGGGACTTGTAGTCCCATCGGACGATGCTTGCACAGACCCCCGGACATCAGCACAGCCCCCCGGCAGGCCGGCACAGCCCCCCGGCAGGCCGGTACAGACCCCCACAGGGTGCACAGACCACCGGCAGGCCGGCACAGCCCCCCGGCAGGCCGGTACAGACCCCGGGCAGTCCACACAGCCCCCCGGCAGGCCGGCACAGCCCCCCGGCAGGCCGGCAGAGACCCCCGGAAGGCCCGAAATGACGGCGCATCATGATGCGCACACACCGCGCATCATGATGACGTCAGGCCGTCAATCAACTGAACTTCCGATTCCGATGCCGAATTCCAATATTGAAAAAATATCGGAAGTCGGTATCGGAATTCCGATACAGCAAGTATCGGCCGATACCCGATACTTGCGGTATCGGAATGCTCAACACTAGATACGATCCTTTGATCATCCGTTATTACATTTTAATGCAATGTTGCAACAATCAAAAAAATGTAATTCTGACGTTATGATTTTGGTTCACTTTACGCCGTTTACCGATCGGATTAATTCTTTTTACATATTGATAGATTGCGCAATTCTGGACCCGGCTATAACAAATGTGTTTTTTTTTATTTTTTATTTTGAATGGGGCGAATGGGGGGTGATTTTAATTTTTATATTTTTTTTAAATATTTTTAAGAGCATTTTTTTTCTTACTTTACACTTGCTTCAATAGTCTCCATGGGAGACTAAAAGCTGCAATCATCTGATTGCTTGTGCTACACAGAGCAGGGTTGCAGCTCTGCTCAGCATAGCAGAAATGCTCACTTGCTATGAGCGCAGACCGCTGGGTGGCGTTCATAGCGATCTGGCAATGACAACCACAGGGGTCTGCTGCAGACCTCGGGTTGTCATGAAAACCCATCAGCAACACGCGATCTTGTGACACGGGTGCCGGTGGGTGGGATTAGTGATGCGCTTCCGGCGCGATTGTGTTAAATGCCGCTGTCAGGAGCAGTTAGTGGCACATGTAAGCTGTTCAAATCAGCTGACATGTGCAGGAAAAGTTGAGCCTGCAGCAAACAGGGGGGCCCACCTTGGACATACCTATACATCCAAGGATGCTAAAGGGGTTAATGATATAGAAGAAGGGATTAATACAGTAGTATTGTTTATATTTTGGCAGCTATCACCAAACTATGGGGTATATCACAGTCTATGGAAGATCACCATAATTTGAAAGCTGACTTGGACAAACCAAGTGTTTAGGCAGTCACTTGGCAGATGAGGTTCAATGTCGATAAATATAAAATTAAGCAACTGGGCACTAAAATATGTGGGAACCATATGTTCTATGAGGAGAAAAACTAGGAGAATCATTTGAAGAGTAGGATTTGGGTGTACTTGTAGATCACAGACTATATAATAACATGCAATGTCAGTCAGCTGTTTCTAATGCCAGCAAGATATTGATGTATATTAAAAGATCGTGGACTTGCAGTACAGGGATGTCAGGGATGTAATACTACCATTTTACAAAGTGTATGGTAACACAGCCAAGAGTTGAAGAGAAGTCAATGTAGCAGTAAGGAGTGGGTGCACAAATCATGTAACCACAAAAATTTAAATATACAGTGTTAAGATAATCCATGCATACTTGCAAAGAGAGAAGGCCTACCTGGTGATGTCCAGAGCCCAGACTGCGTGTTTCACCCTGCTTCCTCAGGTGTGCATGGATTATCTCTTACCACTGTATCTTTACATTTTTGTGGTTACTGATTTATGCACTTGCTCTTTACTGCACTTTGACTTCCCTTCCCCTGTTTGCTGCATTATCATGCAATGCTATATTAGTTCATTGATTTGTACATTAAGGCATGTCATACATCTGTATATGGGTTGATTATCTCCATGTATAAATATATACTATATAGATACTACTAACTCTATTACTGTTTGCTTTAGCATGCATGGGGGCTATTAAGGCATCTACTGTGACTCTAGAATAAATCTGGGGAGAAAATATTCTATTTACTTTAAACAACTCCATATATAATTAGACTATAATTCTATAACAGCCTTTGTCATATATTGGTTGAAGAAATTGTTTTTTGCACATGTTACTGTTTGATACTAGAATTTTACAATTCCTCTACCAATAGGCTTTTACCTAGTGTAGTCCTTGAGCCAATCTTGCTTTTTATTATCTTTATGTATGTTCCTTTATGCTTTTAATAAGTTTTAAATAAAAAATGCTTTTACAAATAGTGGCATTAATAATTGCACCGGTTAAATCTCTATGACCACAGGCTGAGGCATTTTTGTGTTAGTATCTGAATGCGTGCATCCCATACTGCTGATATTTGTTGATTTAATATGCAGCTCAATTCTGGGAACCAGTTGATAGAATACCTTGGAGTTAGCCACAAAGCTGATAAAGGGCACGGAGCATCTTAGTTATAAAGATGTATTAAAAGAATTACATTTACTTAAAGCACCACTCCAGTGTTTTTTTTATTGCAGCACTGAAGTGGTGCTACTAATTTAAGTTCTCTGCACTTACCAACCGCTATCTTCATATTTTATCAGCAGAGCTCCAGTCGATCTCTAGCAGTTTGTGATCTGACGGACTGCTCCAGTAGAGCGAGCCAGAGGTCACAACTCAAAGTAAGTCTATGAGAGCCAGAATAAGGCTAGAAGGAGGCTCTCATGGACTTGCAATGAGAACTTGTAACTGTTACCTCTGACTTCCAGTTAGTCAGAAGTTCTGGTCACAAGATGGCGGCGTGAGACCAGAATAGCTGAAGATGGCTGGTGGTAAGTATAAGACTAGGGGACTTATAGTAGCACCACTCCAGTGTTACAATTTAAAAAAACACTGGAACGGTGCTTTAGTCTTAAAAGGGAATCTGTCAGGTATTTTTTTTTCATGGAATACAAATAGTATCCTGAAATAGGGCTTGGGAAACCATTTCAGTATATTTATTTAATTTTATTACTCATTTATATAGTGCCATTAATTCAACAGTGCTTTACACACAAAAACACCGTCCACAATGGGGCTCAGAATCTAAATTCCCTATCAGTATGTCTTTGAAATGTGGGAGGAAACCGGAGTACCAGGAGGAAACCCACGCAAATACGGAAGAACATACAAACTCCTTGCAGATGTTATCCTAGGTGGGATTTGAACCCTGGACCCCGGCACTGCAAGGCTGCAGTGCTAACCACTGAGCCACCATGCTGCCCAATATATATATCAGGATCCTGACAGCAGCGGCGTGCAGCCTCCGCTGAGCAGGGACTCACCCGCACTGTAGGGACCCCCGGGGACAGGAACAGCCAGAAAGTAGAGATGCACAGGACCAGAACGCTGAAGGTTAGAAAGCCGGTACAGGACCTACGGTCATGTGACTGCAAGGGGGTGGGGCTTAGCGTCCAGCTTTCAGAGAAGATAGAAAACTCAGAGTCAGGCAAAACGAGGTACAGGAGGGATAAACAGATGGGAGGTCAGACAAAGCCAAAGGTCATACACAAGAGGGAGGTGAGGTACCAAAGGGACGAGCAGAGAGTAGTCGAGTCACAAGCAGAGAGTCATACACGAGAGAGCGGTGCGGTACAAGAGGGGCAGGCAGAACTCGTAACAGTGACAGAACTGGATCACAACCAAACAAGCAACAAGTTATCAAGCACAAGGCACACGTACACAAGAGGTCAACTAACTCAGCTGAGGGCAGGAGTATAACTGACACCGGACCTAGGTCCAGTGAGCATTAAATAGCAGCCCTCTGCCAGAGAGAGGCAGAACAATTAACCCCCAGTCTGACCAGGATGGGTCAAAGCGAAACCCCGTCCTGGATCATGACAATATAACATGTATTGCTGTATCTTGCCTCATTTTCCTGCTGTAAGCTCCGGAAAATTCACACCCCAGAAACTCAGGCATAAGTAAATCAAATGTAAGTATTCATCCCTTATCCATGCCCACAATCCCACCCACCCCTCTGCTCCCATGTCAGTTATAGTTAGGGTGCAGTCTTACTGCCATATTATTTGCGCAAGGATTGCATAGGACACCACGGAGCGCACCAAGCAATTGCACTTCTCACAAGTTCACTTAAGATTTCCCTCTCCCACTTGTCCTACATTCCTAAAGGCCCCACCCGCAACTATCATGCCCTTTTCTAACTTACAGCTGACCCTACAGCCAAACATGACTCTCTTTTCCCACACTGAAGGCCTGCCCCTGCCATATAACTGAGAGCACGCCCCACCCATTGCTAGCTCAGTCTCTGGGTTTTCTCACATGATGGGTGAATTGGACCAAAATCATCATGGCAGTCTAGCATTCCAGGACACAGGTGAATCTGGGAGTGGGGTGCTGTGTGCGAGAGGGCGACACTGCTGCTGAGGAGCCACAGTCAGCTTCTGACTTCTGACTAAGGATGCAGTCAGGATGCCATATTACTTGTGCGAGGATCACATCGCAATCCTCAGACTGGAAATCTGCTCTACTGATCAGAGCATCACAGCTGCATAGAAATGCATGTTGTCACGCTTCGGTCAGGAGAGCAGACAGCCAGTCTGAGAATTGTGATGCGATCCTAGGTCCAATAATATGGCAGTCTAACTGCACCCTAACTATCACTGGGGATGAATTATGGTGGTGTTTAGGGGTGAATATTTGATTTTGATTTACATACGCTTGACTAGCCGGCTTGTGACTCTGAATTGTCCAGAACTTACAGCAAGAAAAAGCAATAAATACTACATATTCTGAAACGGTGAAGCAAGCCCTATCTTAGGATACCATTAGTGTGTGATGAAAAAAATCACAGCACTGATTCCCTTTAATAAGACACTCCTAAGGGGGAGCATGATTAATTTCTACAAGTAGATAAATGGTCCATACAAAAGTACAGTCAAAAGTTGTTTCATGTAAAACCCTTTCAAAAGACAAGGGGCACTCTATCCAACTGGAAGAAAGAAGGTTCAATATCCAGAGGAGAAAAGGCGTCTTTACAATGAAATAAAAAAATGCAAAATGAAAAAAACAATCTGAGTTTCATCAATGTTTTTATCAGAGTGTCATCAGAGTTTGGTCGGCTAAAAAAATGAACTAAAAACAGACAGTACATGGATGGTATCCAACTGCTGTCTGATTTTTTTCGTGGACTCATAGACCTATACTGGTTAGTTTGATATGTGATTTGGATAAAATCGGATGCTTCTTTGATTTTGTGTGGGCCACTCGATCTGTAAATATAAACAGACATGTGAACAGCTTATATACCTTTATAGGTACCAATTCAATCTATGAGAAACACGTGCCAAAAAAACTGCCATGTGAATAAGCCATAGAAAGAACGTGTCTTAAAAGGAACCTGTCACCATGAAAAAGCAGTCCACTCTGCAGGCACCAATTTGAGCATTTTGTAATACAGAATTTTGACAATAGATTCAGTACAGCCTGCAATCTAATTATTTTTACCTCTGTTCTTTCTGGGACTTTTGATCCAGTGGGTGGTCCTTTCAGTGATTGACAGTTATACCTATATGCTCAGTTACAGAAAACTGTTAGTCACTGTTAGGACCTCCCACTAGACCAAAAGTCTCTGAAACAAAATACAATATGGTACCGTGTTACCAGAAAAATCGATGTAAATACTTTTATGCACAGAAAAAAGAAAAGGTAATCTAGGAGTGATACCTTTATTGGCCAACCAGAAAGATGATATTTGTTAGTTTTCAGACCACAGAGGCTTCTTCATCAGGCAGGTTCACAAATGAATTACCAAGTTCAAAGCACAAAATTTAAGAGATGTACAACAGCACATTTGTACATGGAAAAGGTGAGGTGATCCCTCGTAAGCCAAGAAAATTCATTTGTGAACCTGCCTGATGAAGGAGCCTCTATGGTTTTAAAGCTTGCAAATACTGTAAATACTCGTATATAAGCCGAGATTTTCAGCGCATTTTTTGTGCTGAAAACGCCCTCCTTCGGCTTATACATGAGTCATTGTCCAAAAAGCCAGAGGAGGAGGAGCAGCGGCAGGAGCCAGTGACTGGGACATCATTCTCACCCTCCTCATGCCATCGCTGAACGTCCCTGGCTCCCTGCATCTCCGTTGTCCCGATGCAGCAACTCTTCACCTGTGCTTAGTGGTCACGTGGTACTGCTCACTAAGGTAATGAATATGCATGCGTCTCCACTCCCATAGGCGTGGAGTGCATATTTATCATCTTAATCAACGGTACCACGTGACCGCTGAGCACAGGAAGAGCTGCCGCGCTGGGACAAATGAGATGCAGGGACATGCAGCAATGGCGCGAGGAGGGTGAAGAGAATGGGGGAGGACAGAGGAAGAGGGTGAGGCGGAGGGTGAGGAAGACGGGGGGAGCCAAGCCGAGCCATGCATACCAGGATGGGATGGGGAGCCCAGCCATGCATACAACGATGGGAGGGGGGA
This sequence comes from Dendrobates tinctorius, assembly GCF_039654945.1. NCBI lineage: Eukaryota > Metazoa > Chordata > Amphibia > Anura > Dendrobatidae > Dendrobates > Dendrobates tinctorius. The sequence continues at coordinate 26,997,418 of NW_027361673.1, read as the reverse complement.
GCTGAGCCATGCATACAAGATGGGATGGGGGAGCCATGCATACAACGAGGGTACTAGGGGGAGCCATGCAAACAACAGGGGGAGCCACACAGAGCAGGACAGGACAGGGGGAACCACAAAGAGCAAGACAGGACAGGGGGAGCCACACAGAGCAGGACAGGGGGAGCCAAACATACCAGGACAGGGACGGGGGGACAATACATACCCGGCTTTTACTCGAGTCAATAAGCTTACCCAGTTTTCCGTGGCAAAATTAGGTGCCTCAGCTTATACTCGGGTTGGCTTATACTCGAGTATATATGGTATATATTTTTTTCTGGTTAGCTAAAAAAGGTATCACTCCTAGAATATTTGTAACTTTTCTGGGGTATAACAGTATTTACATCGAAATAAAGAGATCTTGTATAAAAAGATAAAAAAACATAATGGAACTGTGAAAAAACTGTGAACACAGCCTTGTGTAATTGTCTGTGCAGGACAAGCTGTCGGTTAGAGCTCTGTATTAGAGCCAGAGATGGCATCACATCCAAGATTTTACAGTTTACCATATTAAGCCTAAGTCACCGAATTTAGGAGGTGAAGGGCACTGGTGCATATTACTGCTCACAGAAATATATAGCAGACTTGTCTATATTCTTCAGACTGTTTTTCACTAGTTTTGATAAAATAACCGTTCAGAGCATTGTCTTCTCTATTAATCAGTGACAGTCTGCTTATAAAATGTCATGAGGCATGCTGGAGGATCGGCACGATCCCCAGAATATAATATCTTTTCTCATCTGGAAATTCCCATGCTTTCCTAATTGTACCTAGAAGCTGTATTCTCCTGCCACTTAGGGGAACTGTCTGTAGTCATCCGAGACCAGTTTTGAGAATTGATTTCTTTTTTCTTTATTATTCATTCTACTTTATATATTTCATCACTTTGTCTCCTGCTTTCAGGAGTGATAGGAGAAACCTTTCCTTTTTCTCATTAAAGCTAATAACTTCTTATTATAAATTGCCACCAATACTGCAATGCTGCTCCAATTTTGTCAGCAAAAGGTAGAGATTTCACAAAGGAAAGTTTCCTTCTACATATCATAGTCAGAAGAAACACGGTAAGTGTGGTATCTTTATAATAATGTTTCAAACATTTTACTGTGCTTAGGTCTATTGATTCAGAACTTACTATGGGCTTAACAATACTTTGCTGGAACACAATTCAGACACTGCTTGACTTGAGGCACAATTACATTTTTTCAGGAGATGTAACAATTCCAAAATATGGGGGGGATTTCCAATTTCCAGTACTGCAGTTTTTTAGTATTGAAAATCGCTTTTTTTGCCTGTCAATATCATGGCAAAATTTTGTAACTTGTTTCAATTTTGCGCCAGCCTTTCCAATTTCCTAAAAAGTTGCAGAGGTTCTGTAAGGAGATGGACATATTGCACTGCTCCCCTTTAAGACATTAGTGCTGTGTATAAAATGATGTGTAATCTAAATAACGCCCTGTGTCTTATGTACATCTTGTGTCACGTGAAGTGTAAGATGTTTGCCTATGTAATGTGATAATGTAAGGTATTATAAATAATGTAGATGTGATGTGATGTGATGCATGAAAGATATAGGTTAGGACTTAAGACATAAGGTAGTGTTTGCATAGAACATTTGTGAAAGCAATAGACTCAGGGAGAGAGTTTATGTTGGGACCAGCCCACAGGGGGAGGGATTAGTGCTAGGGCAAGTAACCTGCTTCCTGAAGTTAGTCAGAGAGGAGTTAGAGTCTGAAGAGGACTGAGACTGTGGGACTAGCGAGTGTCCCAAGGGGTAGATCCAAGGTATCCATAGCGATAGGACGTGGGGCCGCTGAGCGGCTGTAGAGAAATTCACTTATCTGTACTGTGGCAACATGCTTGGCTGTGATGAAATAGGGCAAAACAGAGTGCTATACCAGCCCTGGAGCAGACTACAGTGGAAGGACAATGTCAGTGAAAAGGCTTCTAGCTGTGAACGAAAAGTGCTTAAGACTGAACAGAATTCTCCTTTACTAATCTGAGGAACCCGTGGTTTTGGCCAGCCAATACAATCGGCCACCGGCACCCTGCACGGGCACAATGCCCTCACAACACTAACACCCAGCCAGGATCCACAATTGTCTGTAGGATGCCAAAGTGAGTGAGGACAGAAGCTAGCCCATGACTACCCCACTTGGGCATCTTACAGTTCACTTATATTAGAATATACAACAGATGCAGGCTTATGCCGTAGTGGGAGTACTGTGGTGACCAGACAGCAGATGGCTTTATGTTAAATTGTAAAAGTTCTCCTATCCATCACATTGATAAATCTAACAGCACATGGACTGCACATAGATGACAATGAGTACTAGCAGTCATTTTTGACTTGCATGTAAGGTTTGATCTGTGACTGGGATAAAAACGGAAATATATACATTTTTTCTTTTTGCGGACCACTCGCTCAGCAAAAAAGCATGGATATGTGACCAGCCAGATAGACTATGACACTCAAGTGAAAAACAGGTGTCTGCATGAAGACTAAAGGCCCCGTCTCACTAAGCGACTTACCAGCGATCCCGACACCGATATCAAGGTGTCAGGATCGCTAGTAAGTCGCTATGTGATCGCTGGTGAGCTGTCACACAGACAGCTTCACCAGCGATCAGCACAGCGATGCCGAGCGCCCGGCATCGCAGGCCATCCTGTAAAAAATAGAATCAAAATAAAAAATATTGTTATTCTCACCATCCGATGTCCCGCGCAGTCTTCCGGCCTCTCTCCACGCTCCGGTCCCAGTGATCCTTTGCATAAATGACCACGAGATGTCACGGTCTCGCGGGATAACAAAGTCTCGTGGTCATTCGTGCAAAGGATCACTGGGACCGGAGCGTGGAGAGAGGCGGGATGGCTGAACGGGACATCGGAAGGTGAGAATAACTATATTTTTTATTTTTTTTATTATTTTTTACACCTGATCGCTGGTCTCCCGCTGTCACACACAGCGATGCGTGCTGGCCAGCGGGAGACCAGCGACCAAAGAAATGTCCAGAGATTTCTTGCAGCGATCAGCGATACCGGCAGGGGGGCCGCTCGCTGATCGCTGTCACACACAGCGATCTCGCTGGTGAGATCGCTGTTACGTCACAAAAGTTGTGACTCAGCAGCGATCTCGCTACCGAGATTGCTTAGTGAGACGGGGCCTTTAGAGCCATGCGCCTCTTAATAAATATGCCTCTTTCTTCAAGATTGGTTTATGAGACAACAGTCTAAATTCTCCTGCATTATATGTATTTGGAGTTAACATGATTTTCTGTGATTTTAATATTAATGAGCTGTCCTTAGTATAGGCAATACATATTTGAATTTTGTGGGGTCTGACTCATGGCGCCTCCATTGATCACCTGTTTGTGGGCTCTTAGCATTTTCTGCAAACATAGTGGTGATGTACGTCCACTGCCCCTTCCATTCAGCAGACAATACATTTGGCAGCTGTGCTGAGTTTTTTCGTTTTGTCTATTTTGTGCTATAATAGTCAGAGCTTCAAAGAACACATTATGTTAAAGCATAGTTTAACGTTGACTTATTCTAGTTACTTTGGTCTATCTCAGGCTTTTTTCTATGTTTGTTAAATATATTATATATGCAAAAAAAATAAGTTAAATCCACCATAGGCTCATATCCAATAATATACTGTAATACATTAGCCTTTTTGCAAAAGTGCAGTTGCCAATATAATTTTTCCCCCTTAAAAAGCCAGTATAGTATAGCTGGTTATGAGAAACAGTTTCTGCCAGACCACCGCTTTTACCATCTAGATGTAATCGAATAGTCTCAAATACTAGGTGATGCAAGCACCGACTTTCTACAGTACCCAGCCTGCCTGGACTATGCACAAGACAAATGGCCTACTGATTTAACTATTGTGTGCTTTGGGTCCCAGCAGCAGGAAACTATGATCAGCCCAGCCTCTAAGGACGTGAGAGATACATAGAGATTGTCCAAACTGGTCTACGTCATTCACGCTTTAATTTCTTAAGCCATTTTAACATTCTGTTTCTGCCTTTCCTTGCATATGCATACAATTTTCAGGAATTTTGCCCCCCGATTTTCAACAATTTAATTAGCAGCACTTAAAAATAACCACAAAATGTCAAGTGTTTTTTGAAAAGTTTTATATAATTTTCCTCCTAGAATTGCAGTTACATGTTTAGAAATAATTATAGCGCCTTAATTACAACATAAAGAGCAAGTATTTGGCATTAATATTTATTAAAGGCTGCACATTACTAAGCCAGATAATCCACAGGGAATAACTGCTGAGCTTCTACATTACGACTAAATGCCGTCCATCATGCTGTTTTTTTTACCTTTCTAAATCAGGTTCATAGCAGGAAGCACAGCTCTGCCTAAACAGCCAGGCAGCGCCTGACGGAGACACTGCCTTGTATATAAATGTACTGTCATTGTTATGATCCCATTTATAGCACTAATAAATTTGACAGTGCTGTAAAGTCATAGAATTTACAGAGCAGCAGGACCAGTAAAACCATTGCAATGTAAACATCTTTGGCATTTTTTGACTGGCAACGTGTATGAGATAGCAGAATTGAAATAGCATATGGATTTGCCAGGGAAGATTATGGTGCAGTACAATTTAGATTCATGCACCATATCTAGCAATTTTAATTATAACTTTGATCTTTTCATTTAGCAATGTTTTTCTGGAAAAGCAAGAACATTATTACCATTTCTCAACACACTTCAAGGCTTACTTGCCAACTTTTCAAGCGGGCAGTGCAGGAAAATCTTGAGCTCAGTACAACTTTTTGAGGTCAAATTTCCTCTACACCATGTTTCATGCTCCTATGAAACCATAATTGGACACCAAAACATCTGGCATCAGGCATGGAATACCTTCAGGAAATGTGTCCTCCTGGGAGTTCCCTCAGAATTTAGGGTGTGCTCAGAGATTTGCCAACTCCTCCCAGTCTTCTGTTTTTTTAGGAACCTCCTAGATGTTTTGGGGAAAGTTGGCAGAGGTTGTCTGCTTAGAAAAAGCCCTTTAATATACCCTTCTAGGGAATTTGATTCAGACTTTAGTTGACCTGTCATATATTACATAGAAAACTCATGGATTTGACTGGTCACCATGAAATTTTCAATTTTCCCTGTGATGGTCCTGTGAGGAAATTGAGAATTACTTCCTAGTTTCTTCACAGAGTTTTAGATAACCACTGGGAGTCACAACAGGAGGACATTTTATGGTTAATCTATTGGCAAGTGTTCCTTCTAAGAAGCTGGACTGTCCAAACCTGAGAGCCCCTTTAAGCACACAGTAGTCAGCGCGCATTCACAATAATTATTAATCGTTTTCCAAATTCTGTCACGACTAGAATCTGTAATGTGGCATATGCAAGTTTTTATGGGTGATCTACTGTATTGATATAGCCAATATTGCTGTATTGCCTGGTGGCTAGATATTGTTCTAAAGGTTGTTGGTGTTGTACAGATTTAGTAAGTCTTAAGCGAACGATCATTTCAATCTAACAAACAATCAATCAGATCACAGTTATCACAATTATTGTGTATTCTGGACTCACATTAACTTTTCATTGTAGCTACTAAGTAGCAGAATACCCCATGATGAAATACAGATAATGGGAAACATTTGGTGCATGCTTGCTACATCTTTATTATAGGATCATTCCAGGCAAAGCTGATACATCATATTATGCATGATAACTAATCACTGACAACGACTTACAGTATGTGTTAAACTAGCTGCTAGAATAATCAAAGGAAATCATGTGTTTTGATAAAGAGATACGTATGTGTTGAAATCTACATGTGATCGGGCTAAAATTATGATTCAGAAAGTTCAGATTCAATGTTAGCTTGAAGGTTACACTTATAAAACTATCTGGCCTGAATGCAAAATCTGCAACATGGTCACCCACTTACCATGTGCCATACTGAACCTTATACACCAAAAAAGAAAATGGACGGCACTCACCGGTTAAACTCTTCTTTATTCCAGAACCTTTAAAACATCGGCATAGGGAGGATGGGAGTGGGAGTGGAAGTGACGACAGCGGTTTCACGCTGCAGTAGCGCTTCTACTGGTCACTGGTCACGGCTGTCGTCATTTCCACTCCCGCTCCCATCCTCCCTATGCCGATGTTTTAAAGGTTCTGGAAAAAAGAAGATTTTAACCGGTGAGTGCCGTCCATTTTCTTTTTTGGTGTAGCTTACATTTTCATATGGGGAAATGGGTAAAAATGGAGCCAAAATTTGTTAAACAATTTCTTATGAATGTGGAAATACTCCATATGTGGATGTACAGTACTGCTTAGCTATATGGCAAGACTCAGAAGGGAATGAGCGCTATTTGACCCTTGGAGAACAAATGTCCACAGAAATCCCGATGTAAGCACTCAGCACAGAGCGCAGGATAAATGTGCCTTACATTTTTGGTATCTTTGGGAGGCAGAATAAACAAATCAATAGTAGGTCAAGAATTGGTTTTATTTATTTTTTACACCATTCCTCGTCCAGCATAAGTGATTAGGTGACTTTATTCTTTAGATTGGTGCAATTACAGATATACCAGATTTATATTGCCTTTTTATGTTTGGCTGCTGTCACACAGTAAAAGACACTTTTTTTTTTACAAACAAAAGTTTTTGCATTGCCATATTTTGAGAGTTATAACTTTTTTATATTTTTTCCGACAAAGTCATGTGAGGGATTGTTTTTTGCCGAATGAGTTGATGTATTTATTGGAACAATTTTTGGGGCACATGAAATTTTTTGATCACTTTCTATTGTGATTTTTTGGAAGGCAAAATGAATAAAAACCAGCAATTCAGGAATTGTTTGGGGTTTTTTTTATGCCATTCTCCATGTGGCAAAAGTGATTAATCTGGTCAGTATGATTACAGTGATATCACATTTATTTATTTCTTATGTTTTGGCACATTTACGCAATGAAAACAATTTTTTAGAAAAAAAAATGTTTTTGCATTTCTATATTTTGAGAACTTTAACCTTATTTACATTCAATTTATTTATGGCATTTTGTTTCACTTTTTATTTGTCGTTATGATAAAAAAGCATAGTTTTTTGCTTATTTTTTTGTAAGGTGTTCATTGAAGGGGTTAAGTAGTGCGACAGTTTTAGAGTTGAGGTTATTCCGGATGTGGCGATATCAAATTTGTGTCCTTTTTTTGTTTATTTTTAGAAATAAATATATATGTATTTATCAGTATTTATAGGTATAATATATTTTTTTTTGTTTTGTGATTTTTTTATGTTTTTACAATATTTTTAAACTTTGTTGTTACTTTTTTACTTAGTCCCGCTATGGAACTTTAACTTTTATTACTTTGATTGCTGGTATAATCCATTGCATTGCAAGATGGTCTAAAAGTATTGCCGTACCTGGCAGACACGGAGGTTGTCATGACAACCTCGGATTGCCATAGCAACTATTCGGCCCTTGCAATGACGTCACAGAGGTGCCGATCGTAATGAAGAGGGACCCCCTCTCTCTTCTAGCCTCCTAAATGTTGCAATCGATTTCGATTGTGGCATTTAGGAGGTTAAATGGCCTGGGGGTGGTGCGGGTACCGCTCTAACGATTGCCATGACTAAAGTTTACATCATAAGTTGGAAATCACTATTCCATCATGACATAAGCTAATGGCAAAGATCATGAAAGGGTTAAAGAAGCACTCCTCTCAAAGTTTTTATCTTCTTAATATATTGAAATAATCATATTATATAGCATTGTGTACTTACAATTGATTATTTTGCCTTTCTACCTAGTTAATTCTTCTCTTTTCCATTAGGTCTATGACATCACATTATTATAAACAGATTGAATAGCTGAATCCTTCTAAGCTCTATGTAGAAACAGGAAGTCTGGGTCAGGAATTGAAGGGGAAGTGCAACTAGACTGCAAGGGACTTTACTGTGAGCTAGAATTATAGCTCTACTTATGAATCATGGAGATTAGCTGAATCCTTCTAAGCTCTATGTATAAGCATGGAATCTCTTTTCCCTGCATAAGTCATCATTAACTCTAAAATTCTACATCACTGCACAGTCCTTTTTGAAGGGTCAGGAGTTGAAGGGGAGGTGGAGCTGAACTGCCAGGGGCATTGCAGTGAGGTAGAATTGCTGTTCTAATGATGACTCACGCAGGGAAAAGATACTTCCTGTATCTACACAAAGCTTAGGCAGATTCAGAAAGTCAGTTTTTAATCACGTTATGTCATAGACCTAAAGGAGAAGAGAAGAATTAACTGACTAGAAAGTCAAAATATGCAATTTTAAGTACCGTCCACTGTGCTGTATAATATGATGACTGCAATATATTAAAAGAATAAAAACTTTGATGGCAGTGCTTCTTCAATGAAAAGGGAAATAATATAAATAATATATGATAAATATTATCATCATTAGCAGCAGTGTTAATCATCATAGTAAAACTGTCTAATTTCTGAATCATATATTTATACATTCTTTTTGTATTACATTCTGGGAAACTCTTTTTAGAAGATTTTATTTTATGGTACAATGTTCCATGAATAGATAACCAGTGTTCCCAGTATATTACCTCACTCTGAATCACTTGTGAGGCCACATCTAGATTATGGGACCCAGTTCTGGGCTTCATATTTTAAAAATGATATTCAGAAGATAGAATCAGTTCAAAAGCGACAACTAGATTATTAGATGGAATGGAAGGCCTCTCATATGGTGAGTTAAAGAAGTTAGGCTTGTTTAGCTTAGAAACTAGATGCCTTAGAGGCAATCTCATTTCTACACATAAATACATGTGTAGTCAGTACAAAGGACTGGCACATGACCTATTCTTTCCAAAGACCTAACAAAGGACGGGCACTCATTATCTGTGAAATAAAGGCTATTTTGGCTGTTAAATAGGAAAGGGTTCTTTATAGTTAGAGCTGTCAGACTGTGGAATGCCCTACCACAAGAGGTAGTAATGGCAGATTCTTAAAGGGAACCTGTCATCAGTTTTAGCCGATATAATATGTAGCCACTGCCTTTCAGGGCTTATCTACAACATTCTATAATGCTGTAGATAAGCCCCCAATCCAACCTGACAGATAAGAAAAATAAGTTTTATTATACACACCCAGGGGTCAGTCCGGTCCGATGGGTGTCGCAGGTCTGGGTCCGGCACCTCCCATGCTTCATCGCTCTCAGGCATCGTGCTCCTCCGCAGGCATACTCATTTGCCCTGTTGAGGGCAGAGCAAATTCCTGCAGTGCGCAGGCGCTGGGCTTCTCTGACCTTTCCCAGTGCCTGCGCACTGCGGTACTTTGTTCCGCCCTCAACAGGGCAGATAAGTATGCCTGCACAGGAGCGCGATGCCGAGGAGCCATGAGGCAAGCAGGAGGGCGACATCGCAAAAGATGGGAGGCTCCAGACCCAAACCTGCGACACCCATTGGACCGCCCCCGGGTGAGTATAATAAAACTTATTTTTCTTAGCTTGCAGGTCCGATAGGGGGCTTATCGTCAGCAATATAGAATGCTGTAGATAAGCCCTGAAAGGCAGTGCCCCATCTTATATCGGCCAAAACTGCTGACAGGTTCACTTTAACAGCATAAAACAAGGGCTGGATGCTTGTCTCACTGCAAATGGCATGGTTATAAATAATCTAAAGGCATAGAATGTATAACTGGTAGAGAAAGGTTGAACATGATGGATGTACGTATTACTTTTTTCAACCTATATATGTAACTGTAATAAAAGGATTGAAACGGATATATATTATAAAATGTGGAAGAAATCTATATTTAAAGGACTGTAAAATCGGTCTACTGTCTAATGTGTATGAGGGTCTCTGACTCAGTGATGCTAGGAAGAGAAGGATCTGGCAGTTGAAATTGCAACAGCCAATCCTTTTGTGAAAATAAGCCTCTGTCAGAGGAGTCTGAAAGAGGATAGAAGAGTCTGTAAGAGGACAGAAGAGAACACAGGGGCGTTCAGCCAAGATGAACATTCCCATGTATAGGGGAGTTGGCCAATAGCTATTTATTTTGCATGGTGGCCTTTACTCTTTCTGTTAGAGACATCCCATTAATGCACCATGCTATTCTCCCATTATCATGTCTGTTTATGTAGCCTCTGACCTTTATGTATCAAGAAATGAACATAATAAAGTTTGCCTTCCCCCACATCGCTCTTCATGGTTGATGGCATTTCAAAATAAATGCGTTCTTTAGAAATCCAAGGCCATTATGAGAGTGTTTCTTAGGGAATGTATAAAAATAACGCTCTAATATTAGATGTGCCCTAATTTCCTAATATGACCTATCTGAGAACACAGTGCCAGAATACTAATCACACAGAATATGGTTAAGCAGAAGTGAAATGTATAGAAAAATGGACATATTAATAAACATCATGAAATAGACAGATGGATACATGCACAAGACCCCCACCACTCTGTTGTAGTCTTCTTTTAGCCTGCAAAATATGTTATCATGGGGCCTGCTATAGACATGAAGCATCTCAACTGATGTGTTAAAGGGAAGGTCAGGTACCTATAAAGCCTTTTATAAATATTTGTGTTTAAGCCCTAACTGCTTTTGTTATTAGCTTTATTATAAAATTTCTTAAAATTCTCCATATCCTGCTAATCCCTATATGTGCTATTTTTCTTTACTTCCTTTTAAGTTTTGTGTGAGGGAAGTCTGAAATGGGACATCAGAGTAGCATGGCCTTGCAGTCACTTCTCTGCAACTTTTATCACACCTCCTGAAACAAGATGTTATAAGGGGACAACGCTACCATCACTTACCACAGCTTCTATCCCCACTGTCCACTGATAACATCCTGTTTCAGGGAGGATGATTGAGAAGTGACTGTATATTCGGTCCCCACCAACACAGTCCCAGCTATAGACGCCACTGCCTCTTTACCTGAAACGAATTGTCATCAGGGGGCGGTGATAGAAGCAGGGTGAGTGACATGAACGTTGCCCCTCACGATTTGTTTCATGGCAGTGATAGAAGCTGTGGGGCTGCACTGCTATCACTCACAATGCTTCTATCACCGCTGCTTGATGATGATTTGCTTCAGGGAAAGAGGCGATTGTGTCAAAAGCAGGGACAGTGGCGACAGTCACAGAAGTGTTGTGGCAGCACTGAAGATATTGATGATGGGGATAGAAGCTGAGGTCACTTCTCCATCACCACCTTGTAACAGGACATCATCAGGGGTCACTGGTGACAGAGACTGTGGTAAGTGCCCACAGTACCAACCCTTGATGACATCCTTGTTTTGGGGGAATGGAAGAGTTGATAAAAGTTGAATGTAAGTCACTGTAGGGCCATCCTCTTTTGATGTCCTGTTTGAGATTTTCCTCTACCTGAAACATCACAGGAAACAAAGTAAATAAAAAAATATAAGGAATAGCAGGATGGGGAGAGTGACTGGGACTTTTATAATAAAGCAAATTACAAAGGTGGTTAGGGGTCAAAGATAGTTATTTATAAACGGCATTATAGGTATTGGACTATCCCTTTAAACAAGAAATTATTAAACTGGAGGTTTTCAGATTGTATATAAAGATTTAAAAGATGGGGAAGAGTCTGATCAGTTGTGGCAGCAAGTTCTAGAATAAGGGAGATGCACTGGAGATTTCGTAGAAATGGCTGAGCGATGAGCAGAAAGGAGGAGACGAGGTATGGTGAGGACCAGAGATTAGGATATGTATGGATAGGACAGTTTACGGGCAGCTTTAGAAACCATTGCTAGCATTATAACATTTTATTATTGCCCGTTCTGCATTACTGTAGTCTAAGAATATCTGCTTACAGCAAACCAGATCAAATTTCTACTTTTTTACCTCTCTATAAAGAAAAGAGCTAGAAATATTGGGATTAATTTCATGTTATATTGTTCAGCGGTAACAGTCACTGCCTGTACCTTTAACGTGACTTGTTTGTCCCTGGGCAGTCATTGATTGTGATTTTCTCATTTTCTCCAGAACAGGAAGCTCAGTCCAGAGTTCTGCGAGATGCAGGAAATGAATGCATAAGCAATGAGATGGCTTGACGTACGCTTGTCCTGATGACACTGCAGACAGGAGACAGAGAGCTTCAGTTGCGAATTACCAGCAATGGCGGCTTATTCATGACCATAAAACTAAAGGTTGGTAGTGTCTTATGAATATGTTTTATAACAGTTTTATTTGATGCTAAAATATTCACTCTTAAGCATACAAGACACAATATAGTTAATTACACAAAATAAAGGCCGTGAAAAGGTCTCAATAATACTCATCAATCAAATTTAACCATTTCCTATCAATCACAACACTACAGTAATATATACTGCAATTGATAAGGCAGGAAATTGAACAAACATAATAACTTCATTGCTGCCAATAGAGAGATTAGGAGGGCATATTGGCCTGAGTGAGAAGTTGTGACTTAGTCCTAGGTTATCAACTGGTCTAATAAAAAAAATTCTGTTTCCAGTGTGCATAACCGCTATTAAGGCATAGAATGGACTTTGTACCTTAAGGCTATGTTCACACATGGTGTTTTTGCTGCATTTTTTAATGCAAATTTTCAAATGTGTTTTACAGTACCAGAAAAGTCTATGAGATTTCAGAAATTCAGTATTTTGTGCTTTGTTTGTGTAAGGCGGTAAAGCACCGAACGAGCAGAGGGGAAGTTGCCTTCCTGGCTCCATGCCCAGAACCATCGAGCAGGGCGTTAGGTTCCCCGGGGAATGCTTTAGGGGACTGCTCTGTGTTCAGGAACAGGAAGAGGTCAGGACTGGGAGCGGGAGATCTGCGCGCGCTTCCAGGAGAGCCACGCAAGGACGGGAGCAGAGAGGACGCTGACACAGGAGGGGAGAGGAGACGGGTGCAGCGACTGAACACTGAGGGACCGCAGACACAAGCGGTGAGCACTGAGCACGAGTCTGAGTACAAGAAGCCTGTCACTGCACCGCTTGGAGGGCTGGTCGCTCCCCTCCTTGTAGAGACTTTGTCACACCGACAGACTGCGTACCTTGACAAGACGCTCCCCTGCAGAGGAACTCTATCTTGCCCAGAGACGCTTCCCTGTGACCAAGGGACGTACCATAATGAGACACTGACCTGCCAAGAGAGAGACTGTCCCAGGCAGAGCCCCTGACTCTGGCGAGAGAACGCCTTCGCAGCAGAGGGAAGGACTTTGAGTACAGGGGGATACCGCCATCCGCATTCCCCTTGGGCTCCCACATTAATCCCCCATATTCAAGTTGGACTATATCCAGGACCCCAGAGACAGAGGACATCAAGCACCACTTGTGCCTTGGTGCCTACGTGGGAGAAGAGTGATTTCTACAATCAAGATTGCCGAGAACTGATAAGTTTCCTCCCCATAAGACAATAACTTTCTTAGTGCTTGAACCCCTTATATTTCTCCAGTTCCGATATAATCTGTTTACAGCATTTTCTCTGTTATACTGTATGTTTTACCAGTATTATTCTCTGTAAATATCCTCCCCTTTTACTGTTGGTCTGCCTGCTCCGTGGTGACATATATCCTCCTGCTTGTTATTACATTTGGTCATTGCAGAATAGAGCATGACACTTCTTTCAGCTTTTTTTTCAGTGTTTTTTTCAGTGTTTTTCACTCATTGAAAGTAATGGGTGGGAAAAAACACTGAGAAAACGCAAGTGTCGGGTTTGGCTGCATTTTTTGTGCCAAAATCTTATGAAGTAAAATATGACATTTCCTCTCTTGAGTACACACAACACAGACACCAAGGATGATATTTCATCATAAATATTTCACAATATGTAACATAGTTTTGAAGGCTGAAGGAAGACCTTATGTCCATCTAGTTCAGCCTATTTTTAGTGCAGCTGTTCTGCATTGTTGTTCCTGGGGAAGGCAAAAAACCCACAGAGTAGAAGCCAATTTTCTACATAGGGAAACAAATTCCTTCCCCTAAGCTGGGTCAACCATCTACCTATAATATTATGTTATTCGTAACCTTCTATACTGTTACTCACAAGAAAGGCATCCATTCCTTTCTTAAATTCATTCAGTGATTTGGACATCACCACTTCCTCAGGAAAAGAATTCCAGAGCCTCACTGCTCTTACCATGAAGAACCCGCTTCTATGCTGGTGCAGAAATTGTCTTTCCTCCAAAGCAAGAGAATGCCCCCTTGTTCTTGTCACAGTCCTTGGTACAAACAGTTCATTGGAGAGATCTCTGTATTGCCCTCTGATATACTTGTACATATTTATTAAGTCTCCCCTAAGTCTTCTCTTTTCTAGAGTAAATAGACCTAATTTTGATAACCTTTCTGGGTATTGTAGTGAACCAACTCCATTTATCATTTTAGTAGCCCGCCTTTGAACCCTTTCAAGTTCAGTAATGTCTTTCTTGAGCACCGGCGTCCAAAATTGCACACAATACTCCAAGTGTGGTCTGACGAGTGATTTGTACAGAGGGAGAATTATGTTTTCATCTTGTGTCCCCAGACCTCTTCTAATGCATCCCATGACCCTATTTGCTTTGGTGGCAGCTGCCTGACACTGGACACTCCAATTTAGCTTCTTATTGACTAAGATGGCTAAGTCTTTTTCCATGTCTGATTTCCCCAGCAGTTTCCCATTTAGTAAGTAATTGTAGCATCTGTTTCTCTTTCCCATGTGCATAACCTTACACTTATCTGTGTTAAACTTCATTTGCCATTTTTCAGCCCAATTCTCCAATTTACTCAAATCTGTCTGTAGTTGCAAACTGTCCTCCTTTGTGTTAACTACCTTACATAGTTTTGTATCATCTGCAAATACTGATATTTTACTGTGTAAGCCATCCACTAGATCATTAATAAATATATTAAATAGTAGGGGGCCCAATACAGAACCCTGTGGTACCCTACTAGTAACCCTGGCCCAATCTGAGTATGCCCCATTAATAACCACTCTTTGTTTTCTATCACTAAGCCAGCTACCTACCCATCTACACACATTTTCCCCTAGCCCAAGCTTTCTCATCTTACTTACCAATCTTTTATGTGGGACAGTGTCAAATGCTTTAGAGAAGTCGAGATAAATGACATCCAAAGATTCTCCTTGTTCCATTTGAGAGCTTACATCCTCATAGAAGCTGATCAGGTTAGTTTGACAGGAGCGATCCTTCATAAATCCATGTTGATATGGAGTTAAACATTTATTAACATTGAGATATTCCATAATGGTATCCCTTAGAAACCCTTCAAAAATTTTACCCACAACAGATGTTAAGCTTACCGGCCTATAGTTTCCAGGTTCCCTTTTACACCCCTTATTGAATATTGGTACCACATTTGCTTGCCGCCAATCAAAAGGAACAGACCCTGTTTCTATAGAGTCTTTAAATATAAGGAATAGAGGCCTGTCTATCACATTACTTAACTCCCTTAATACCCGAGGGTGAATGCCATCAGGGCCTGGTGATTTGTCAATTTTAATATTACTAAGGCGGTCCTGCACTTCTTCCTGGGTTAGGCAGGTAATACTTAATGGGGAGTTTACATTATCACTCTGCATTTCCCCTGGCAAATCCTTTTCCTGTGTGAACACTGTTGAGAAAAAAGTATTTAAAACATTTGCTTTTCCCACATCACTCTCTATGATTTCACCCTCAAAGTTCTTTAAAGGGCCGACACCATCAATTTGAATCATTTTACTGTTTATATAATTAAAGAATAGTTTGGGGTTTGTTTTACTTTCCTTAGCAATGAGTCTCTCAGTTTCCACTTTTGCTAAATGTACTTGTTTTTTTACACATTTTATTTTTTTCTCTATAACTTTTTAATGCTTCTTCATTGCCTTCTTGTTTTAGCTCCTTAAATGCCTTGTTCTTGTTATTTATTGCCCTTTTTACATCCTTATTTAGCCACATTGGTGTTCTCCTGTTCCTAGCCCTTTTATTTCTGTATGGTATGGCTAGCTCGCAGTGGGTGTGGCTCGCAGTCACTCAATCCACACTGCATAGTTGCTGGCATAGTTCCCTTATCCATCAGAGACCGCCGTGCCTTAGTGGTCACTCAAAAATCACCCAGTCCAACATTCAAGAATTCACTGTTGATTCAATTGTCGTTTAAACATCTAAAGGCACATTAAACCTACAATAAACCACAAATTGTACACACAAAAATTCAAATACTGGCAAAGCTTTGGTAAGAATGGCCTTATAGGAACATATACTACATGTCTTGGATCACCAGAAATCACTGAAACATTTTGAAACACAAAAGGTTTCACACCACGGGTTTTTGTTCAGCGGTTTAAGGGAAAGCCCTTACAGTGAGGTCACAGAGAGGTCCAGTTAACCCTCCTGGGTGTTTCAGCAACATATATTGTTGTGCAAACCCTTCTTTAGTTTGTTTTTTTTTTTAAAGGTTATCAGATATTACTCCCAATAATCCTCTACAAAGCCCTCATCTGTATTAGCATCTTCTTCAAAATGTAATGCGCAATATCATACAATGGGGTCCATGAATGCTCTTCCTGCTATTATACATCGCTGGACTTTTTATACTCTTCGAATACAATAGAGTCACTAAAATATACTTGTCTATTACTCACTGGTTACTGTCTATTTGCGTAAGTAACTTCTGTTAATTATCACACAAAAGATATTAGAAGCGACGGGTGCTTTCTTGAACAGTCTCCCCCAAATACGCCTTCTTATCTCACCCACAGGTTTTGATAACACAAGTCCTGTATAAAGCCAAGGTCGCAGTATCTGTCTCTATCCCAGAAGCAGGTATTTGATAATTACAAATCTACAAACATTTTGTCCCTGCCATGAGAAATTCATTTTTAGATATCTTTTCACTCTTGATTTTCTTAGTAATATAAATATATAGAATTGTCTAAATGATAATCAAAACAAGGTATAAAATATTAGCCATAGCAACAATATTAGCCATAACAACAGTAAATGACAAACTCATTGACCATCGCAAACTCAAATAATTTTTCAAGTGTTTCCAATTGATTTATACAAATAAAAGAAGTAATGCTAATTCTCACCGAACCTTGCAGCTCCGTGTTCTGCTAGGAAATACAGATGAGTATGGACTGTGCAAACATCAGAACCGAGCTACAGGGATCAGTGAAGACTGGCATCACTTGTTGAAGGGATATTACAGTAAAAAGAAGGTATTACCTATACATAGGATAGATGATTACCTCTAAATTGGTGGAGAGTTGATCATTGAGATCCCCACTGATTACCAGAAAAGGGAAGTTTGTCTTAGATATGATCGGATCAGCAGAAGCTCCATTCGCTCTCTGTTGGACTGCTGGAGATAGCCACAAGTTGATGCTCGGGGATAAACAGGAGACGCAGAGTTGAGTACAGAGACATAGTGCTTATCTAGGAGGTGAGAATTGTGTTTTTGTTTCTTTTTTTCACCTACCTGGGCCCATTAATAAAGAGTTGTCCAGTAGTGTACAACCCATTAAACTTACAATTGCCGGTTTAGCAAATCTCTTACTTTTTGGTGCAATATCACAACACACCACATGACAAACTCCTTGAGCTTTACAAATGTAGCCCTACTACATTTCTATCACCAGCGGTTTGGAAAATAGCTGTTAATCTACGGCAGACCAGCAAATTTATTGTGTCAAGCGTTAGTCATGCTGCAGATTGTCGAATTCTAAAATGGCAGATTGTTCTCTTTGTAAAACAGCATTTCACTCATTCTACTGTCATTATCACTGCTAGATTTGGTTTAAGATATGCAGCTACTTGTCATTACATTCCACATTTTCTGCCCGCAGTTACAAAAACAACATATGATATGAATTCTGCTTCTTAAAAAAATCTCTTTTTTTTCATTAATAGTATCACACAAATGGCGCATTCATTTAAGATAAGTCATCTGCTTATGTTTATTATAGGAGATTAAATATTTAATAGCTTTGCGCCTTTTACTGGGGACAGGTTTTTTTAAGAATGTACTTTTCATACAGAACATTTCATTATTATAGTGTTTTATTTAAATGCGCTAGACAGGAGGTTTTCAATGGGAATGTGATTGGCAAAATTGTAGCATGTATTACATACAAAAAAGTGAATATTTTCAAGCAAGTTTTAGTGTTTGCTTAGAGCATATGAAACATATGGCTCAAGTGTCATATATTGCACAGGTATTGTGTTTCAGAATGACATTTAATGTTAAGCCATGGCACCTTGCGGTGATGGCCGCTAAGCGATCTCACAGTATTGAGATCATAGTGCTTCGGCTTTGGTCCAATTTTTGAATAATGGACTGTATGAATGGTAAATTATATTTTATAGTTAAGTATTAAAAATTATTGTATGTTAAAAGTGGTGTCCAGTGAAAAGAAATCATTTTGTAAATAGTTCCAACTGACTGAAAAATAGAAAAAAACTGACGCTACTGATACCCTGTAGCGCAATACTTATCAGGTCCACCTCTTGTCTCAACTCACAAGATAAGTATGCCCCTTAGGTCACTAATTTTCTAAGGCTGGGTTCACATTGCGTTAGGGGGCAATGCTCTGACGGACTAACGCTATGTAACGGACCCGTTAACGCCACCATTGCCCGCAATGAATGTAGCGCATCCTAACGCATGCCAAAATCAGCATGCATTAGCAAGTATGCGTTAATTCATGACGCACCCTCGAACGCTGCTTGCAGCGTTTTTGGGTGCGTTGACTGTAACGCTCAGCGAACGGACCCGTTCGCTGTGCATAGAATTGTATAGGCTAACGCTAGGTAGCACATGGTACCTGAGCGCTACCTAGCATTAACCCACACCGTTAGCGCTAGGTCACAAAAGATGTCAAAATTGACATCAGCGTTAGCGCATCCGTTTAAACGAATGCCCTAACGCAAAGTGAACCTAGCTTAAGTGGCATTTCCTGACATCTTTGATGTTACAATAGAAACTGGAAGTAGAGATAAGTATGGACTATGTAAATATCAGAACAGAGGTACAGATATCTACCGAAAAGAGAACTTTGTCTCTGACAACCAACTATATGGTACATGAGCCAGAAGAACTTATGCCTGCTGCTCAGCTCTCTTGTTATAATTTCTAGTACGCCATTTCAGGCAGTCGTAACAAAAGTTAATTTTAGTGTTCATATTGTAGTCACGACCCCATTGTAATCAGAGGAGGTAGCCCGTGCAGTCTCAGTTCTATTCAGTATGCCCATTCAGTGCTAATAGGTCCCCTGAAGAGTCACCTAGTGACGAAACACGTCGGGATGCACAGGGAAATAATAGGGCTTCATTTAAGGGTCAGATGTGGACTACCCTTGTAAGGGCAGGAGTCATGGGGATCAGGACATGCTAGCTCTGACAGGGCAAAATAGGGTGAATTTCTCTTCCCTTTCTTCCTGACAATACATGACTCCTAGATGGAACATCTGGCAGCGGACGTCTTCTATACATTTTTGACATTTAACTATCTGTGCTAATGGATTTCTTTTATGACGTCTTTATAAGGTGCATGAACATTAATTTTTCTTGATAACCCACACAGGGCAGAGATTTTTTCTTTTTCTGACTTAGAAAATTGTAAAATTATAGCCTCCAACAAGAAAGTGGCTTATTGGCAGTGTTTGGCCATAGTTTCTTTTTTCTTTGACCAAAGGTATTTTTTGTCCAGTCTTTCAAACTCTGGGACTTGGAATAGTCACATGTATATACGTCTCGTAGTTTGTTGTGAGATTTATACAGACACCTTTTGCTATAGTCTGTGACAATTAGATTGAGTGAGCTATTATTGCATTTTTCACTTTATCTTTTGGTAGCTTTTATTTCTTCTTAACATTAAAAGTTATGTTTTAAATTTATCTCTATTGCTGACCTTTTACATATGTGAGAGATTTGTGGCTTTTCTATCCACTTGTTGCTGTTTTTTTCATTCTTTTTGCAGAATCACGGGAATTCCGCACACATAGGAATGCATTGATCCATTTACTTTCCGCATGTGGCTATGCCCACGATGTGCAAAGTAAGCGGAAAATGTGTGGATGGTACCCATGGTCTGGAGGAGAGGAAACTGTCCTCCAGGCCCTGGGTACCATATCCTTGTAAAAAATAGAATTAAAATAAAAAATCGTGATATTCTCACTTTCCGGTGTCCCCCCCAGCGTTCCCAGGCCTCAGCGATGCTCCTGCCATCTCCCGTTGCCATTGATACCTTGCGACAGTGACCTGTGATGACGTAGTGGTCTCACGTGATGATACCTCATCTGGGGTCATTGTCGCAAGACTAACATAAGAAAAAAATTCAAAAAAACTTACATATGAAAGCCAAACTCACCAAACCCTGACTGATGCACTAGCAGGATGCAGCAGACCTCCATTGATAAATGCTTAGGGCAGCACAGGTGCAACCCACTGATGAAGACACCAAATAGCCCAACAAAAGAGGGGCTGGCTGCCTAGTGGGAAAAATGCACACAGATAAGGCTTGCATAGGACATCAGTCACACAGTGCGGTGCAAAGTGTCTGAACAGCCTATTTATTGATCACGCCCATAGTATTAGCAGGCGGGCTGTTCTGCACTACATACATGCATCACACAAAAAACCAAGCCAACATAAAGAGGCCTAGCTGAATCCTGCAAAAATGATAAAAAGTGCAAACAGATAAAAAGACATGGGGTATTAGTTACTATTTTGGCCAAGACAGATAAGCTCGCAATCCAAACGTCAAGGATCCCCAGATTTTGTGAGTCCCTAACACTAAATCTGAACAGTTAACATAAGAAAAAAATTCAAAAACCGCTACGTCATCACAGGTCATTGTCGCAAGGCATCGCTGGGAAAGGGATTTGCCGGGAGCATCGCTGAGGCCTGGGGACGCCGGAAGGTGAGAATAACAAGATTTTTTATTTTTTTATTATTTTTAACATTATATCTTTTTACTATTGAGGTTGCATAGGCAGCCTCAATAGTAAAAAGTTGGTCACATTTGTCAAACACTATGTTTGACAAGTGTGACCAACTTGTCAATCAGTTTTCCAAGCGATGCTACAGATCACTTGGAAAACGCTAGTATTCTGGAAGCTAATTACACTTGCAAAACGCTAGTATTTCACAGGAATTATGGATGCGGATTTTTTGCAGATTTCCCGCGACAGGGAGTTGCGGAATTGCCGCCGAAATATCCTTGGGAATTCCGCACGTGTGCACATAGCCTAAAGGATGCTAGTATCAGGGGCACAGGGAACCCAAACATACTTACAGGATGCGACCCAGAAGATACCTATCACTCACAGCATGAGAGCTGTTACATTTTATCAGTGGCCTAACTAGAGTCTGATTTGCAGGATTTGGACAACCCCCTCCCCACCCATCCTGATTATATATGTGACTTCCATCCTGCTGTATATGCCCCTCATTCTAGCATATATTTTCCTCATCCCGGTATATATGTCCCTCATCCTGGCCCCATCCTGGTATATATATCCTCCATGCTGGCATATGTCCCTTATCCTGGACCCCATCCTGGTATTTATATATTCCCCATCCTGCTATATGTTCCCTGTTCTGCTGTTATTTATTATATAGAAAAAATAAACCATTATACTCTCCAGGGGCATACATAGATTCATGGGCCCCATAGGAGAAGTATAATGCACTCCCTATAGTCCTCCATATAGTTTAATGCACAGCCCATAGTCCTCCTTATAGTATAATGCATCCCCATAGTCCTCCATGTAGTATAATGCACCCCCATAGTCCTCCATAAAGTATAATGCACCCCATAGTCCTCCATACAATATAATGCAGCCCTCATAGTCCCCTATATACTATACTGCATCCCATAGTCCTCCAAATAGTATAATGTACCCCATAGTCTTCCATGTAATATAATTCACCCTCCATTGTCCTCCATATGTAATGTTCAGTCCATAGTCTTCCATATTGTAAAATGTCCAGCCCATAGTCGTTAATATAGTATAATGCACCACATAGTCCTCCATATAATATAATGCACCCAACATAGTCCTCCATATGTATACATTTGCGCTCAAAAGTTTACATACCCTGGCAGAATTTTTGTTTTCTAGCCTTTCTTCTTTAAGTGCCTCTGTTATGAATGAGTCACCGAAGGAGGAAAAAACAAAAATACAAGCTAAGTCCAGAAAACCGGAGAGGTTGGTAGCTATTGGATTGCAGACCCCTGATCCTATCCACAACAACTAACAGTAGCCATGGGGGGTTCCTACGATGCCCTAGACCCCTCAATCACAGCCGGAGAACTAAATAGGCCTAAAGAAAGAAAGGGGAAATCTAAACTGCCCCAGAGCAGACCCCAAAGCAATAGGCAGCCCCCAACAAATAATGACGGTGAAGCAAGATGAAAACACTAACACAGATAGAAAGATAGGTTGAGCAAACGATGGGGCCCAAGCTAACTAAAAAGGACAGGATAGAAAAGCTGCTGTCTGCAATCCGTAAAAAACCCTACCAAAAAATGTCCCAACCGTCTGATAGGAAAAACAGGCCCTGAAGTCGCTAGGACTTCAAAAAGACTATATCAGCACTCAGGTAAAATCTGAAGACAGAGCAAAGAGACAAACTGATCAGAGACAAAAATGGAACTCAGCACACCCCCGACTGGGGATGGCTGAACTCCAAAAAACAAGGTAAACAAAACAAAACTAATAAGTTCAATAGCAGAGCAAAAACTTATCTTTGGGAAGCAGGAATCAGACTGGTCTCCAAGAATCCAGCAGAGAAATCACCAGCGACTCAGAAGGGCGTCGGCTGCCTTATATCCAGTCAGAATTTCCTGTTACCCAATCATCATCTACCAGATCAGGTGTTTGGTAATCAGCCTCACTACCTTCCTTCACCAGAAGAGGGAGTTCATCAGACATCGACGGTGAAGGGGAAAATGAACTCACAACATGCCTCCTTATTGTGCATCTTAAAACAGCCACACCGCTAGTTTTCAGAGAGTCCAGTATTTCAGCTGATGTTATTTGTGGGTTTTTCTTTGCTTCCCGAACAATTTTCCTGGCATTTGTCACAGATCACAGGTGAGGATGTTACCTTTAGTAGCCATTCAAACCCATTTGTGTCAACTTTTGTGCATGTTATCAGGCCAAAATCACCAGGGTATATAAACTTTTGATCAGGGTCATTTGGATGTTTTGGGTTATGAAGTCATTATGATTTAAAAAGTGAAAACACAGTAGTTTGACTATAAATGGCTTCACCCAACCACTAACCATGAGGGGAGAAAAAGTTTTGGTGTTATCATTCATATTCTCTGAAAAAAGGCCAAGGAAGCAAAAATTCTGCTGGGGTATGTAAACTTTTGAGCACAACTGTAATGCACCCTCCCATATTCCTCCATATAGTATAGTGGACTTCCATATATAATGCACAGCCCATAGACTTTCATGTTATTATAATAAATAGCCCATTTCCTTCATATAATATGCACAGCCAAAAGTCTTCCATATAGTATAATGCACAAGCTCATTGTCCTTTATATTGTGTAATGCAAAACCCATAGACTTCCATATAGTAAAATGCACAGCCCATCTTCCTCCATGTAGTATGATGCATCTCTTAGTGCTCCATATAAAATAATGTACTCTTCATAGTCCTCCATATAATATAACTTGATGTGTGCCCGATGCCATCGCATCGGGAGGGCAGTAACATCACGATGGGGGCAGCTTTGTGACACTGGGGTGGCGACCCACCCACTTCCATGCAGTCACAACCGGCAGGAAAGACGGTGTTTTGCGACCTGTGCTTGAGATGATGTGCGGTGCCACCAGAGGGTGGCCGCACCCAATCTCCAGCACATGCCTCAAGCCACGGTCTTTCCTGCCAGCTGTGACTGCACAAAGGTGGGTCGGCAGGCAGCGGTGGGATCCGGCGTGTGTAGTCAGGCGGTGGGTTCCGGCGGGGGTCTCGTGGTGGCATCCCTCTCATTACTCCCCCCTCATTACACCCCCTCATTACACCCTCTCATTATACTCCCTTCATTACACCCCTCTCATTATACCCCCTCGTTACACCCCTTTCACAGCCTCGTGATCGCAGCGGCAGCCTGGATCCGAGTGGCAACCTGGATCTGAGCGGCAGCTGGGATCCCAGCGGCGGTCGGGATCGCAGCGGCATTCAGGATCGCAGCGGCGGCCTGGATCCTAGCGGCAGTCGAGATTGCAGCAGCGTTCGGGATCGCATCTGCATCTTGGATCCGAGCGGCAACACTTGGGTGTTCAAAAATGGCAGTCTGCGTACTTCCGATGCGGCACGAGGACAACCAGACTGAAGTGGATGATGGACAATTTAAGGCAATTATATATATAGATGAACAGCCCATAGCCCTCCATATAGTTTAATGCACAACCCATAGTCCTCCATATAGTGTAATGTGCAGCCCATGTAGCGTCCATGGTAGTGGAACCACTGTGCCATAGCCAAAGAGAGCCTGGAGGGGTGCTACTAGGTGAACACCTGACTCTTCGCTAGAACTCCTGCAGCTGACCCTCAAGGTGGCAGGAAGATGGAACTGCAAAGAATCGGTGGACTTGACAAGTACAGGCACGCATGGCAGGAACACTGGAAGACAAGGTGTAGGCTGGCACAGCTGGTATACAGACTGGCACAGCAGGTGCAGGCAGTTTCCGCTGGTATGCATACAGGTACAGCAGGTGCAGGCAAGTATTGCTGGTAAACAGACTGGCACGGCAGGTGCAGGCAAGTATGCTGAAAAGCACAAGCAGGACAAGCAGGAATGAGCAAGAGAGTACTGGTAGATACAGGCAGATACTAGCAGGAACAAGACATATAAACAGGGGACCTGAGAACTAGCAAACGTACAGACTAACTGACTAAACACGTTGCTCAGGCCCCTCCCAACAGGTGGAGGTGCTTAAATAATAAGTGTCTCCCTGCTATTGGGGACACTTTATGATGCATGCGCTGTCCCTTTAAGAGTTTGGGAACACACGCCCTAAGCACAGTGCCTGGATATTTGTGAGCCATGCACAGACCCCGAGCAGCAGGAGGAGAGGGTGGAAGTGTGGGACGGGGGTCGCAGCGGTGATTAAGTTGGCGTCCCTGCTGGATTAAGTGTGAAGGGACACCTGCGCTAGAGCCCATAATCCTCTGTATAATATAATGCACCCCATAGTCCTCAAAATAATATACCGTAATGCACCTCCATACAGTATAATTTACAGCCCATATCCTTCATATATAATGTACAGTCCATAGTCCTCCATACAGTATAATGCAGAGCCCATAGTCATCCATGTAGTAGTATGGCCACTCTGTACGAACTGATTTAAAAAAAAAACACTCACCTTCCTTCCGTTCGGCAGCTCTGCAGTATCCTCTTCTGAAGCAGGCAGCTGACTTCAGCATGCAAGCGACGGGAGCGTTTGATGTTACTGCCATGTGCCCCCCCAATAACGTGCACACTGACATCAGCTACTAGCCTCTGAATGGGTCTGTCTGGAGCAATATATTTCAACTGGATGCGCATCCGAGGACGCATTTACAATTAAAATTTCTGCTGGCATCGGTTGGCCTCTCACCCACCAGGCCTGGTTGCAACCTCTGCGATCACGGTCCTTAAGGCCCTGTGTTTCATTTATAATATTAAGTGGACCTATTTAATCTGCACTAAAGACATGTTTCCTAAATGTAAGCATTCCAGTTACTATTTTGTTTCCTCTCCACAACTGACCTATTAAATATATTCTATGTGCCTAATTTGTCACTGTAGTAGAAAAGTTTAAAAGTTTTCCACATATGCCCACTAAATGTACAAAATACGGTACACAATTGTAGTTGATATTCATAATAGAATTTTTGCCTGCTTGTGACCAAGGTGTTTGCGCTTTCATTCAAAAGCGTGCGGAAAATGTGTTTTATAAGTCCATCTTTATTCACAAGTCTGTAGTCACACAGAGTAACTGTAGACTTGCTTCCCAAGGCAGCTCAACCATTTTAAAGATGAGGAAAAATCTTTTGAAAATGAAATTTGCCAGCGTCAACAAATTTTCCCCCAAAATTTAACTCATTCACCATATTGCAAGGCCTTTTATTTAAACAAAAAATACTGAGCTTTGCTAGGCCATTCTTCTACCCCTTTTGAGTTCTTTTAAGAAAATACAACCTTTTTAATGTGCAAGTGATCTTAACTTATCTGGTTATAGAAAAATGGATTGTAAACATCCAGTTTAATCACATCCAGCAGTAGTAGACTATGTAGGATTAAATTGTAAAATCATGGGTCATGCAAACAGAAGATGCCAAGATTTTTTTCTTAAAAGGGGTTGTACAAAAAGCATCCCTGTTTGGAGAGTATCAGTAGCTTTGATCTATGATAAATGAAGAAGCAATAGCTTTTTTACAAACCGGCCAAAAATAATGCCAATATTTAGGGAGCAGGAACAGTTGAGCTGTTTTAGGCTGGGGTCACGCTGCGTTATGGCAGTCCATTTAACGGACAGCATTACACTGCGGTATAACACGGTGTATCGCAGTCCGTTAACGCTGCCATTGACCCCCAATATGTGGCGCATCGCGACGCATGCCATAAAGCGGCACGCGTTCACGATGTGCCGTCATTCACTGACGGAGCCTCGAACGCGGGCTGCAGCGTCTGAGGCTCCGTCACCGCTAGCGCTGATGAATCATCAGCACTAGTGGTATAGCATAACGCATATTGCGTTATGCTATAGCGCTAACGCAGCCCGTCAGCGCTATGCATTGAGCGGGCTGTGTTAACGCAATGTGAACCTGGCCTTAAAAGTAAAGAAGTAAGAGTGAAAGAATCATTCCTTTTTTTAGCTGACCAACAAGTTTGTTATTCTCAAAATGATGCACAAGCCTTGGTTTCTTTCTTGAGTAACAAAATTAGGACAGATGGGTTTTAAATTGCCCTCCTTATTTGCCGTGCATCAAGAATTTGTATGCTCTTATTAAGTTTCTGTACTAGAGGATATCATACATCAATCAATTCAAATTCAGGCTGCGTTTTTTAAGCGTTTCTGCAGCGCTTTTAGACAAGCGATTCTGCTGCAGAAACGCTTAAGAAAAGCATCCAATTGATTTTTAATGAAAAACGCACATGTTGTGCCAATGGTGCGTTTTTAACCGCTGCAGAAACGCTTAGCGGTTAAAAACGATGCATGCTCATTAATTTTGCGGAATCGCACGCGATTCCGCATACCATCAATTATACGGGCAAAAACGCTTAGGAAAATGCATGCAAAAACGCTTGACAAACGCTTACAAAAGCGCATCAAAAAACGCATGCGTTTTCCCGGGAGCAGGGTGTGCGATTCTGCTCAGTTTTATTCTGCATGAGAATCGCTAAGTGGGCACATAGCCTCAAACTGATTTTTCAGGTCCAGCAACTCCCTATCACTTTCATCTTTTTTTATTATTATTCACAGAATGACATCACCACTGTCATTTTCTATGTTCTTCAGTGCTGCAGTAGTACATCACAATCAGATTAGTCCTTTATTTCCCCATTTGTAATAATGAGTTGTGGACTCTGACCTCCTATCCCTAGGTTGTAAAATTCTAAAATTGACACAGCTTTCCCTGGCATCATCTTTTATAGTCCCTGATTGGCTACACTAGACCATGTGATTTGATAGCTGCAGGGCATTATAGAGATGTCGACATGGCTGTGCCTAACATCATGTGAGACATTTCCCTCTACAGTGGGCACTGAGCATTTATTTATTTTTTGCGACCCATGCAAATCGAATCACTAATTGTTTGACTTTGTTGAGACATACTAATGTTCAGAAATTTACAGTAAATCAATCCACTCATCTCTAGTTGTAATTACAACATGCCAGAAAGCCAGCCTATTTTCTAAGTAAATATATTTCTAAAGGTGCTATTGACTTCTCACCAGATGTCGGTAACACCTCACTTAACCCATACAGGCGAAGAAATCAAACCAAACAAGTCCATAAATTGTTATGTTTAAAAATGAGATATGGCACAAGGAAAAAGTATTGAACACATGAAGAATGAAAGGTGCAATAAGCCATGGAAAGTCATGACACCAGTTGAAATATATCAGTAATTGCAAAGCAATCCTGGCGCTTAGTGAAAAATAATATCAGCTGGTTCAACTGATGGCCTATAAAAAGGTGTCTCATTACCAAGGTGCCCACAAGAAACATCTCATGATGGATAAAACCAGTTAGCTGTCTCAAGGCCTTCACAACCTTATTGCTGCAAAATGTATTGATGGCATTGGGTACAGAAAAATTTTGAAACTACTGAAGGCTCCATTGAACACTGTTGGGGCCATAATTCAGAAGTGGAAAGAGCATCATTTCAACATAACCAGCCAAGACTAGATGCTCCCCACAAGATTTCACACAGAGGAGTGAGAAGCATTATCAGAAAAGTTGTCCAAGAGCCAAGGACCTCCTGTGAGGAGCTCCTGAAAGACCCAGAATCAACAGGTACAAATGTTTCAAAGTAAGAAATAAGTAATATGCTCAACCTCCATAGCCTGTATGCATGCTCACCACACAAGACTCCATTGCTGAACATAAAATATGTTCAAGAGAGTATAAAGGTTGCTCAACAACATTTAGACAATATGAAAGTGAAAAAAGCTCACCCCAGCTCTAGGCATGTTAAAGCACAGAATCCATAGGACAAAATGTAGGTAAGATGAAATTGCAAAAATTTATTTGGAAAAATAAATTAAATCAATACATAGTATTTGAATGGGCAGCACAGCAACGTGTTTCAAACACACATAGCGTTCTTTGTCAGAGCTGCAAACCCAGCACCAATGAAATCATATAAAAAAATCTTTGATGTGATTCCATTGGTGCTGGTGCAGTCATTTGGATTGCAGCTCTGACAAAGCATGCTATGTGCGTTTGAAATGCGTTGCTGTGCTGCGCAATCAAATACTATGTATTGATTTTATCTATTTTTCCAATAAATTTTTTGCAATTTCCAAGAAGCTGGATTTTCTTTTCTCACCAATATTTAGACAAGTCTGTGAAACACTGGGAGAATATAGTATCGTCAGATGAAAGCAAAATTTTACTCTTTGGAAGCCATAACACCTATCATGTTTGAAGGCCAAAAGGCACTCCATATCACCCCCAAAGCACCATACAACAGTGAAATTTGGAGGTTGGAACATCATAGTATGGGGCTGTTTTTTAGTATATGGCACTGGCAAACTTAATATCATTGAAAGAAGGATGAATGGACAAATGTATCCAGAAAATCTTGATAGAAATCTGCTGCCATCTACCAAGATGATGAAGATGAAAAGAGGGTGGACATTTCAGCAAGACAATGATCCCAAACACACAGCCAAGGAAACTCTCTTGGTTTCAGAGAAAGAAAATAAAGATGCTGGAATAGCCCAGCCAATCATCTGACCTAAAACCAGAAGAAAATGTATGGAAGGAAGTAACCCTCAGAGGTCATAGAAGGAGCGCATGGAATCGTCAGTATTTGAAGAATGTTTGTGTGGAAGAATGGGCCAATGTCACACCTGAGCAATGCATGCAACTAGTTTCTCCATACAGGGGGGAATTGACGCTGTCATCACCAACAAAGGCTTTTGTAGGAAGTATTAATTAAATTTCAGTAGGCATGTTCAATACTTTTTCCCTGTGTAATTTCTCATTATCACACATAACTCAATTTATGGACATCTATGGTTTGATTTCTTTACCTGTGTGGATTGGATGGGCTGTTACTTACTGGTGAGAATTTAATGTCAGCAACTTTAGAGATACATTTAGTTAGAAAATTGGTGACATATTAAACACTTATATATACATATAATACTTTCCACACACATAGGATGAATCGTATTTTATATTTAGTGCACCCTCCTGACATCCTGAAGACTTCATGCATGGAAAATGTGTGCTCATCATCTGATATGCTTGAGTATGTTCTCCCCATAATTATATCAATTTGGAGTGCGTGCATGTGATGCAATTTGTTCATATTTTTGCCAACATTTTCCATGTTTGCTTATTGATTTACATTATTAAGCTATACATTTTGCCCACAATGTCTTGGCAGACATCTCAAATTGCCCATTAGGGCACACTTAATAGTTGTATCAAAATACAGCAGTCAAGTTTCATGTTAGGCACTCAATGGTTTATTCATAATGAGTTTAGCAAAGCTGTATAAATGGAAAGATAACTGTATAATGGGTATAGTGTCCTTAGTGCTAGACACTGCTATTGCCAATTACATTTTATGTGAAAGTGGCAAACATCCTTTTAGGAGAGCATTTGAAGTTGGCATTGATTCCTTCTAAGTGTAAAGCTGTAAAGTTCTCCATTAAGATTGGAGCTGTTCTGAAGATTAAATGATTTCACGCTTGCATGTCTGTAGAACGTGGAACAGCTTATTTAAACCAAGTGTCTTTTTTTAGTGTTATGATTGTCACATTACCATAGCTAAAAATAGAAGCCGAATTCTGAGAAAACTTTGAGCTGGTAGTCAGTTTTGAATAATTAAGGCATCCATTTCACAAGAAGGCATGCCACCCGTTTCAGGAGTGTACATACTGTTGGTGCAACCAGTGCAGTCGCAAAGGGGCCCAAGAGGTAAGGGGGCCAGATCTATCTGCAAATAGTATTGTGCATTATGATGAACTCTTGGACTGCAAAAAGCCCATATATTCTTCTTGCACAGGGGACCTCTTCTGCCTGTGTCTGTTCCTAAGCATTATTAAGGTATTATAAGGTATTTTACTTCACTTTCCTATATGACTTCCTATAAAACATTACCCTAAAAGCCTCAACATTGTAATTGAGACACCAAGAAGAAAAGTTGTGGAATTATGGTAATCACAGGATTGCTAATCATGTTAATGATATACATATAATAAAAAAAATGGAAACTACATTTCAAAACTTCTCAATAAATTTATAGAGTATTAATGCACAGAAATATATGCACTTACTGGACATGACATCAATTTTACTTTCCTCCTATCGAACACATCTAGGACGTCATTGGGCGTCAATTGTAAAGGGAGCTGCCAGCAGATCTTGATGATTTGTGTGCCCAATGCATTCATCACACAGAATATTCTTCAGACAACCATTAATATCTGATAGCAGTCAAGGTGTGTACTTGATACTGAATAAAATGAGAAGCTTAGATTTTTTCATCATTTACACATCATTATCATGTCTAATGATTTTGTTATTTCCATAATTCCACAACATTTCCTTCTTGGATCAACGTTGAAGAGTGTAAATATGATATTTTTTTACATCAAAGAGTCAGGAGTGTTTTTCCTTCTCTCTTTGATTTACACCACTGGATGGTTCCTTGGCAGTGAGGACCTGAACGCACACACAGCAATGTAATTACTCTATCATTAAGACAAGTGCATCCATTAACTACAAAATTGTATTTTTACAGTTTTTGCAATGTTTTGACCCTTGTTCATCTTTACTGTATGCCTGTGATCCAGGATGATTAGTGGAAGTGACGGCAGGGTGTACTAGCGCTAGTCATCTTTCTTGCGGCATTCAGGTTTTAGCAGCTGTCTACATGAGAAACAATAAAGATGTGAGTTACCGCAATAATTATGCGCATATATCAGCAGCGCCTGTGATCTTTCTAGCAGATGGATTATGGTTTTCCTATGAGATGAACCCAAATGCATCACTCTATAAAAGAAAAAGCATAATAGATATACCTTGGGGAAGGTCCTATGTTATTCCCATATAATATCATTTATTTTATCCTTGAACTGTCAATAGTACGATTGAGTTCTTTTTTAACCTTCACAATATCTGTGTACATGTGTACAAAACACTATATATGTGTTTACTGTGTACAAAACCAGGGGAAGAGTCTTGAGGAGATCATTTTCATATTCCCAGTGCCTTCTGGGATAAGTGAAGAGTCTCCGCGAGCTCTACGATCACTGGGTTTTGGCCGTTGCAGCTAAAAAGAGGAAATCGGAAAACCAGGGGAAGAGTCTTGAGGAGATCATTTGCATATTCCCAGTGCCTTCTGGGATAAGTGAAGAGTCTCCGTGAGCTCTACGATCACTGGGTTTTGGCCGTTGCAGCTGAAAAGAGGAAATCGGAAAACCAGGGGAAGAGTCTTGAGGAGATCATTTGCATATTCCCAGTGCCTTCTGGGATAAGTGAAGAGTCTCCGCGAGCTCTACGATCACTGGGTTTTGGCCGTTGCAGCTGAAAAGAGGAAATCGGAAAACCAGGGGAAGAGTCTTGAGGAGATCATTTGCATATTCCCAGTGCCTTCTGGGATAAGTGAAGAGTCTCCGCGAGCTCTACGATCACTGGGTTTTGGCCGTTGCAGCTGAAAAGAGGAAATCAGAAAACCAGGGGAAGAGTCTTGAGGAGATCATTTGCATATTCCCAGTGCCTTCTGGGATAAGTGAAGAGTCTCCGCGAGCTCTACGATCACTGGGTTTTGGCCGTTGCAGCTGAAAAGAGGAAATCGGAAAACCAGGGGAAGAGTCTTGAGGAGATCATTTGCATATTCCCAGTGCCTTCTGGGATAAGTGAAGAGTCTCCGCGAGCTCTACGATCACTGGGTTTTGGCCGTTGCAGCTGAAAAGAGGAAATCGGAAAACCAGGGGAAGAGTCTTGAGGAGATCATTTGCATATTCCCAGTGCCTTCTGGGATAAGTGAAGAGTCTCCGCGAGCTCTACGATCACTGGGTTTTGGCCGTTGCAGCTGAAAAGAGGAAATCGGAAAACCAGGGGAATAGTCTTGAGGAGATCATTTGCATATTCCCAGTGCCTTCTGGGATAAGTGAAGAGTCTCCGCGAGCTCTACGATCACTGGGTTTTGAATTTTGGCTCATCTTTCATCGTTTTTAAGAAATCTCAAGATGGAAGAGGCCAGGAGCCATTTGGTGAGCTGCATTTCTTGCTACATGTTCACAGACTTACCAGTGGAAAAGCCAAATTTCACATGCCACAAATGCAAGCTTGTGTCCCTGTTGGAGGAAAAGTTGCAAAATCTCGAAGAGAGGTTGGCTACATTGAAGATCATTAAGGAAGGTGAAGAGTTCTTTGACAGAGCAGAATTATCTCTTCATGTTACAGAAAGAGAAGAAATTCGAAGTGCACCTGAAGAAACAGAGGAATGGAGACATGTGACCCAGAGAATACAGGAGGATCAGGAGGCAGTCAGCACCCATACTGCTCAGAAACCAGTACCAGGCTCTCACGCAGGAAAATGATGAAGAAATACATCAGGATAAGACTTTGCCAACAAACAGCAACCTTGTACGCCTTCAGAGTCCTCCTGGATGGAGAAAGAAAAATGTTGTGAAGAAGAAACGGAGAGTGGTGGTCATGGGGGATTCCCTGTTGAGAGGAACAGAGGCCGCTATCTGCAGACCGGATATAACTTCAAGAGAAATGTGCTGTCTTCCAGGTGCAAAAATTAAAGATGTGTCTGACAGGATATCAGGACTCTTCAGACCTACAGATGACTACCCATTCCTGCTACTACATGTGGGGACAAATGACACCGCAAGAAACGACCTGGAAACCATCTGCAGAGACTTTGAAGACTTAGGCAAGAAAGTGAAAGAACTGGGAGCGCAGGTGGTCTTCTCTTCCATCCTCCCAGTGGATGGCCATGGAACAAGGAGGTGGAATAAGATTCTGCAGGTGAACAACTGGCTACGTCGATGGTGCAGTCAGCAACGATTTGGATTTCTGGATCACGGAGTGAACTACTTATACGATGGACTACTTGCTAGAGATGGGGTGCACCTTACGAAGACTGGAAAGCATGTATTTGGAAGTCGCCTTGCTACACTTGTAAGGAGAGCTTTAAACTAGAACAACATGGGAAGGGAAGCAAAAGACCAGAAAAAGCCATACACCTGACAAATGCTATTGAGAACTCTGCTAATAGAAGTGGAAAGGAAGAACAAAGACGAAAGAATCTAATTAATAAAAATATTGGAGAAAGAGAAACCAATCACAAACTAAAATGTTTCTATACTAATGCACAAAGCATGGGCAACAAACAAGGAGAATTGGAACTACTAACACAGGAAAAGAAATATGATGTCATTGGAATCACTGAAACTTGGTGGGCCGATACACATGATTGGAATACAAGACTAGAAGGATACAACTTATTTGCAAGAAACAGACTTGATAAACGAGGAGGAGGTGTTGCATTGTATGTTAGAAACGCATATATCTGCACAGAGATTGAAGCTTCAGAGACTGGGAGTTCTGTGGAAACTGTTTGGGTAAGAATACAAGGACAGAACAATGGAAAGGACACCATTGTAGGCATTTACTACAGGCCGCCTGTGCAAGCTGAAGATATGGATGAACTCTTTATGCATCAAATGGCCAAGTTCTCCAAAAAATATGACATAGTTGTCATGGGAGATTTCAACTATCCAGACATTTGTTGGGAATCTCTCTCAGGCAAAACTAACAGGTCAAGGAAATTCTTATCCTCTCTTGCTGACAACTTTATCTTCCAAAAGGTAGGGGAGAAAACAAGGGGAACTGCTACCTTGGATCTAATCCTTATAAACAGGGAGGAAATGGTTGAGGAGGTAAAAGTGGCTGGAACCCTAGGAGGTAGCGACCATGCTATTTTAGAATTTTGGATAACTAGAGGCGGAAGACCTGTGAAGACTCAGACGTCAAGGTTAGATTTCAGAAAGGCAGATTTTAAGGGATTCAGAAAGATAATTGGAGGGATCCAATGGCTGGATATCCTTAAAGACAAAAATGTCCGGGAAGGATGGGAAATCTTGAAAAATGAAATTCTCAAAGCACAGTTGTTAACAATTCCGAAAAGAGGGAAGAATAGGAAGCATTTAAGGAAACCAGGATGGGTGAACACAGAACTTAAGCACATGCTAAAAAGGAAGAAAAAAATGTTTATAAAATGGAAAGAGGGAGGCATATCTAAAGAAGAATATAATGCTGTCTGCAGAATCTGCAGGGCACAAATCAGATTAGCTAAAGCTGAAAATGAATTGAGGCTTGCAAGAGATGTCAAAAGCAATAATAAAGGATTTTGGGGATATGTCAAAAGTAAAAGAAAAGTCAAAGATGCTATAGGATTTTTACAGGATGAAAATGATGAAATGGTAAGACAGGATGTTGAGAAGGCTGAACTTTTAAATTCCTATTTTGCATCTGTTTTCTCTCAGAAAGGAAATGTAACACCAACTGTTATTCACTGTCCTATTAAGGGAATAGAAGAATCCAGGATATCTATAAACAGAAAGATAGTGAGGAAACACTTAGCTAACCTAAATGAATTCAAGTCTCCAGGTCCAGATGAATTACACCCCAGAGTACTGAAGGAGATAGCAGAAGAAATTTCTGAACCACTCTCCATAATCTTTGAAAATTCTTGGAGAACAGGAGAAGTGCCAGAAGACTGGAGAAGAGCAAATGTTGTTCCTATCTTCAAAAAGGGGAAGAAGGTGGACCCAGGCAACTATAGGCCGGTGAGTCTGACTTCTATACCAGGAAAGATCTTTGAACAAATTATTAAACAACATGTAAGTCAATACAACATGTAAGTCAATACCTGGATAAGAATGAAGTGATCAAACAGAGTCAGCATGGGTTTGTAACTAATAAGTCATGTCAGACTAACTTAATTTCCTTCTATGACGGTATCACTGATTGGGTGGATCAAGGAAATGCTGTAGATATAGTATATCTTGACTTCAGCAAAGCATTTGACAAAGTCTTTCATACAATCCTTATTGAAAAAATGACTAAGTATGGAATGGACAAGGCAACTGTTAGGTGGATTCATAGCTGGCTTAGTGATCGGACCCAAAGAGTGGTCGTAAATGGCTGCACATCCAATTGGAAGAATGTCTCAAGTGGGGTACCACAGGGCTCTGTCCTGGGCCCTGTATTGTTCAACATCTTTATCAACGATTTAGATGAAGGAATTGAGGGTAAACTGATTAAATTTGCTGATGACACAAAGCTAGGAGGGATAGCTAATACTAGAGAAGAGAGAGAGAGGATTCAAAAAGATTTAAATAAACTGGAGAAGTGGGCAGTAACTAACAGAATGGTTTTTAACAGGGAGAAATGCAAAGTACTACATCTGGGCAATAAAAATGAAAAAAGCATATATAGAATGGGAGGAATAGGGCTAAGTGACAGCACATGTGAAAAAGACTTGGGTATACTAATAGATCACAGACTGAATATGAGTCAACAGTGTGATGCAGCAGCAAAAAAGGCAAATGCAGTTCTAGGATGTATTAACAGAAGCATACAGTCTAGATCACGTGAAGTCATTATTTCCCTCTACTCCTCTTTGGTCAGACCTCATCTGGAATATTGTGTCCAGTTTTGGACACCACATTTTAAAAAAGACATCAACAAACTGGAGCAAGTTCAGAAAAGAGCGACCAGAATGGTGACCGGTCTGCAAACCCTGTCTTATGAGGAAAGGTTGCAGGATTTGGGAATGTTTAGTTTGCAAAAGAGAAGACTGAGAGGAGACTTAATTGCTGTCTACAAATATCTAAAGGGCTGTCACATTGTAGAAGGATCAACTTTATTCTCATTTGCACAAGGAAAGACTAGAAGCAATGGGATGAAACTGAATGGGAGGAGACACAGATTAGATATTAGAAAAAACTTTTTGACAGTTAGAGTGATCAATGAGTGGAACAAGCTGCCACGAGAAGTGGTGAGTTCTCCTTCAATGGAAGTCTTCAAACAGAGGCTGGACAGACATCTGACTGGGATGATTTAGCGAATCCTGCTTTGAGCAGGGGGTTGGACCAGATGGCCCAGGAGGTCCCTTCCAACTCTACGATTCTATGATTCTATGATTCTATGATTCTATGATGTGAAGTGAATTTACAATTGATGACAATATGGTCAAAATTTTTTTTAAAGCAGAATATAGTAAATGCAGCGGAGTTCACTTATGAACTGAACTTATAGCCTCAGAGTAGCCGTGATAGACAAGAGTCTCTTTTGTGCAGTTCCTGACTTTCCAGTCCCATGACAAACAAATATTCAGGATTCACCAAGACAGCGCTAAACATGGCTATGGAGGCAGTAAGTCGAGCTTACAACCCAAACTTAAAAGGAAACCTGTCACCCACCAGTTTTGGCCGATATAAGTTACGGACATCACCTTTCAGGCCTGATATACAGCATTCTATAATGCTGTATATCTGCCCCCAACCTGACCTGTAAGAGAAAAATAACTTTTATCATACTCACCGGCAGGGCGGGCCGGTCAAAGGAGTGTCAGTGTTCATGGTCCGGCGCCTTCCATTTTCTTGTGATGCCGTCCTCCTGCTTGCTTCATGTGGATGACGCGTCCCATTGTACTATTAGAAGTGTACAAAGAAAGAAAGATGTACTAGGTGTGAACTTTTTAAA
Organism: Dendrobates tinctorius; assembly: GCF_039654945.1. Taxonomy (NCBI): domain Eukaryota; kingdom Metazoa; phylum Chordata; class Amphibia; order Anura; family Dendrobatidae; genus Dendrobates; species Dendrobates tinctorius. The sequence continues at coordinate 26,959,956 of NW_027361673.1, read as the reverse complement.
AAATAAGTAGCCAATAAATTTGGAGCATCCTTGTCGAAATAATTCTCAATTTCCAGCTACCTACCTAGGTACTTCCTAATGAGTTTTTTCTAGTCCTGTTGACTACCCAAGCATAAGACAAAGAGTTGTTATATAATTCTTTTTAGTTTAACAGTTTTTTGAAGCACAACATCCAGAAATGTAATGTCTAGATCTAGCCCAACTTTTCTATTTATGCTGTTGCTAGTGACTAGGATCGATCTTCATGCCGTCACAGAATGTAGTCCCAACAAAATTCTCCAGTTTCATCTGGATGTCAGTAGAGATCTTAGCCTTGACGTGCAGTTGATTTGCTAGGCTGTCAATCTGAGACTGCTGATTAGAGCTTCTGTCACTGTAGATGTGCCGCGCAGATAGATTTGCAAATGCAGGTTGAAAATTAGACAACAGGCTTATATTACAATACAAAGGAAAGTTGTAGATTGTAAGCGAGTGATAAACGGTGCAATCCTAACATTTCCCTATGTACAAAGACAGGAGGTCTTACACATTTGTAATATAATTTGTTTTCACATTTTGTTAAATACAAAGGAAAGTCTTAATGAATGTACCAGTATAAGAATTTGAAATAATGTATATAATAGTATAACATAATATATCATTATATATTATTATATGTATTATATCATTATATATAATTATAATATAAGAATAATGTATAAAAAATAGTTGATATAGCGAAGTCTTTATGCTTATGTACATTTTTTTTTCCAAAATACATGCACAATTTTAGAAAATCTAATCCAATTTCATGGTGCAGAAATTCTCTGGTTTAGAATTTTACTAATTAGTTCATATTTTAGTGACTGTAAAGGGTTATTTCGATATTCGCATTATCTCCACTCCACATGATTGCTATTGGCTGAGGGTTTAACCATTGGGACTCTTTCTTGTCCTTTGAACAGGGATCTAAAATGCCTTCCTATAATAGAATGGAGAATGCTATGTCTATCAGTGCCATGGGCAGGCTCTTCTCCATTCAGAGACCCATTCTAGATATCTAGATATCAGTGATTGTCCCTGTGGTCAAACCTCCAATGATCATCAAGTTATCACCTAACCTGTGGATAGGTTAATAAGTTGTGCAAAATGGAATAATCTTTTAACATAGAAAAATACAGGCTAAATAAAACAACAGTGTTACTACTAGCAGGGGCACATGTGGATTAGTGGGCCTACTGTGCCACAGGACTGGGCCTGCCAAGGAAGGGGTGTGGCTAAGCAGCTACCTGATGTTCACTGGAGCCTCTAGTGGTGATGCCAGGCTTGTGCAGCAGGCAACCCCCAGTTACAACTCCTAGGCAGAACCCGATACTACACCTGCTGACCCCAGGGGTCAGGTACGCTGACACTGACATAGGGCTCCATTCAGACTAATAAGTTCAGTTTAGGATGACTGCAGAAAGGTTACTGAAATGGAGATTCAGATCGGGAAACATTCAGATACTGGCAGCACTGTGACCAGGGGAGTTCAGGAAAGGACTGGCAGCACCAGGACCAGGGGACAATGTTCAGGAGATGGCCGCACCTGAACCAGGGGAGTTGGGGAACAGGACTGGTCGCACCAGAACCAGTGGACAATGTTCAGGAGATGGCTGCATCGGGATCAGGGGAGTTCGGGAACAGGACTGGCCACACCAAGACCAGTGGTCAATGTTCAGGAGCTGGCCGCATCGGGACCAGGGGAATTCAGGAACAGGACTGGCCACACCAGGACCAGTGGACAATGTTCAGGAGCTGGCCGCATCGGGACCAAGGGAGTTTGGGAACAGGACTGGCCACACCTAAACCAGGGGACAGTGTTCATGAAATGGCCACACTGGGACCAGGGGATTTCGGGAACAGGACTGGCTGCACCAGGACCCAGGGGAAATTTTCAGGACGCTGGCCGCTCCAGAACCAGGGATTCAGATTCAGGACCTGGCCAAACTGGGACCAGGGATTCGGGTTCAAGGCACTGTCTACACCAGGACAAGGGGTTCAGGTTCAGGACCTGGCCACACTGGAACAAAGGATTCAGGTTTTGGGCAATGTTCACACCAGGACAAGGGATTCAGATTAGGGACCTGGCCACACCGGACAGGGATTTAGGTTCAGGGCACTGTCTGCACCAGGATCAGGGATTCAGTTTTGGGACCTGGCCACACCAGGACCAGGGATTCTGGTTCAGAGCCCTGGCAACACCAGGACCAGAAAACCAAACAACTCACTAGTAGGGGAGACTACACACTAATGAATGCTGCTGCTTTGGTGACTCCCTAAGGGAGAGGGAGTCTTTTATACAGGATAACTCTCAGCATATGGCTAGGAGCCATCTTGCAGGTGAACTAATTATTCCTAATGCCTCTCAACAACAGGCTGAGGGCTTTTCACTATATGCATGCTGCCCCTTTAAGAAGGGGTGTAGCACACTCGCGTGGACACTCTAGAAGCTGCCAGAAAGTGCAGCGTGCACAAGACATACCAGCAGAAGGGGACCATTCTGCAGGGCAAGAGCAGTGAGTATGCCAGAATCCCTGCATGGAGGAGGAGGGGGAAACCATGCAGGGGGCTGGCAATAGTGTTATAAACAGTCACAGTTTATGGCCAAATGTAATGTAATTTTCACTACAAGCAGAGGTCTGTTCCCTGGTTAGCTTCTTTAGAAAAATTGTATTCAGCCCTTACAATCCTTACCTCAATAGGATAATGCTTTTAGCCACTCTCACAAGCGCAGAAGTTGACTTGCCAATCATTGTTTCTGTGACTTTAGAATCCTTCTTCCCTGCAGGTAGTCTAAAATGCAGTTATGAGTTCACCTCAGATGTGAATTTTTTAAGCCATAGGTCTGACTCTGGGCAAAGACCATGGAACAGACACAACAGTGCAGCTGGAGCAGGTCTTGACGGACAACACATGGATCAGTGAGGGACAGAAAAGCAGGGTATGTAAGATAGCAGGGCAGAAGCAGAGCATGTAAACCAGAGAAGGCCAAGCCAGGTATTTGTGTGTACACAGGAGTAGTAACAGAATAGGTGATCAATATCTTCCGGAACGAAAGGTATAATCACAGGAATACAATCTGGTGTTTTCTAGCAGAGCAATGGTTAACAGCAGCAAAGTAACAGAGAAGTAAATGCAATCTGGTAACTTTCTGCAGGGCAATGATTAATCACTGGATTGTAATGAAATATAGGAAAGCTCTTTCCTTGCAGAGATGCGTTACCTTGACTACAGAGTGTGAACAGGGAAATGAGTTGGTAACTTGCGTGTTGAGAGGATGGTGTGGGCAACACCAAGTAAGTTTGACTGATATAGAAAAAAAAGGTCGAAGGCCTTAGCCAGCTTACCAACTTGACCTGCAGGTGCACGGAACTCCATCCAGACGGGATGCCATATTTCCAATAATGAATAAAAAGAGTGTTCCAGCTCTTAAAACATCTTGAAATTTTATTGGTGCTTTTCCATAAATAAATCAGTGCGGTAAAAACTCCATAAGCAGTGTGCATGTAACCGTACAAGCGACACGTTTCGATCTCATACAGATCAAAATGCAAATTGTGCATGTCACTGTGATTTTTTTTCCTCAGACAGAATCTGACCGAGGAAAAAATTAGACATGTGCACAGCCCCATAGCATTACATGGGATTAGAGTGCGACCCAATGTTTTGTTGGATCACACTGGGACCGATATTACAGCCGTCTGTGCGAGTCTTTTATGTAAACTAGATGGAGGCCCAATGCTATCGCATCGGGAGGGCGGTAATGTCATGATGGGGGCAGGCTTTTCAGCATTGAGAATCTCTCTCCCTCTCCCCCATGTGCTCACCCACCAATCCACTCTCTCTTTCCCCATGTGCTGACTTCTCCGTCTATGCTCTCTTCTTTGACCTGTCTACCCCATGTGCTATCCCCCTTGTCTGCTGTCTCTCTCCTTCCTGTGTTGTGTTCTCCCCTCATGCGTTGTCCCGTTTGAGCTGTCTCTCCCCTGTACTCTGTCTCTCTCACTCCTTTGTCTGACCGTGTACAGAACATACCACAGCTCCTGGGCAGGGGAGGAAGCAAAAGACAGTACTGACATTACAGCAGGTGATCGCAGAGGATACATTTTGTGAAGTAAAATATTGTTTAAAAGCAGTCAGTGAAATATTTTACCTCACAAAATGAATCCTCTGTTATCCCCTGCTGTAATGTCAGTATTGTCTTTTGCTTCCTCCCCTGCCCAGGAGATGTGGTATGCTCCGTACATGGTGAGACACAGAAAATTTTTAAAATGAACTTTCGTTCATGGGAAAACCCCTTTAATGTGACCGGCTTCTTCTGCCTGTAGACATGTCACGCATCTGCCTCCGGGATCAGCCGAATGATTCACTGCACCTGCACGGAATTCGCGCAGGTGCAGTGCAACGATGTTCCGTTGGTGGTACCGCGCAAGAGGCTGCGTGAGTGTGAGAGTGTGTGTGTGAGAGTGTGAGTGTGAATGTATGAGTCTGAGTGTGTGAGTGTGAATGTGAGTCTGATTGTGAGTGTGAGTGTGTGAGGTGCATACGGCGTATAGAGTGTGTGTGGTGCGACGGTGTTCCGCTGGTGGTACCGCGCAATATGTTGGTACCAGCAGCAGTTTCCATATTGAGACACCCATCACTTGGGTGTCCCAATATGGCGGTCAGTGAACTTCCTCCGCTTGGAATTTTGGGATACGATGACATCTGGACAGAACAGGAAATGAAAACATTACAAGGCAATTATATAAATAGATATAGTCGTGCACACAGGTGGTGTCAAAACTCATCATCATCTACCTGCTTCAGTCTTAGTCCAGAAGCCAAATTAGGAGCCACATAAGCAAAAGGTAAAGTGAGAAATTTGTTTTGTCCCCAATAATAACAAGTGTGTTGTGGTGGGGCTATAGCATTACTGCCAAATATTAACAGCCTAATTAAAATATTCTGTAATTATTGGGATAATCTCTATTTTAATCCAAATAGCATTACTCTCTACTTTCTAAACACTACAAGAAATCTTCACATTTAATAAGGAAAATTATGTAAAACAATGTTTATTATGAAAATTTATTTTTTTTATTAATATTTTGTGTATCAATATTATGAATTTACCTTTATATGAGAAAGATACATCTATGTACTATTAAAAAATTCAGATTAAAGTGAATAATTTCAGCACTATATGTATTAATTATGCGTTTTCATTGAATTTTGAAATGGTAGAGTTCGCATATTAGTCAAATGCTGGATCCTCTGAGGCCTTATTAACCCACTTGAGCTTTGTGTGATGTGTCACATCTTCTTGGCACAGTCTTGAAGAGTATCGGTGTCTGCTGTAGAGAAGCTTCTTACCAAATGCCGGAGGTTAGTTGAAGAAGGAACGTGCCACAGATTAATGTCAATGAGTCCAGTAGGTGGTACATCTCACAGTTATGGCCTGTAGGCCACAAGGACAGTGTAATTTGCAGCAGAATAATTGTAAAACCTTTTTTTATTATTAATGATTATTAAGATTTGTTTTTATTGTCTTATCTTTTCCCTCGTCAAAACGCTTTGAAGTTGTAAATTTAGTATACTAGCTAGGTGGGCTCCCTGAATGGGTTTGAAGGCCTATGGTATGCAATTAAATGCCTTGGCATTGAGTCTGAAGGACATTGGCAGATGTCCAGATAGCATTTTCCCCACTCGAGACATTTAATTGAAACCATAGGGAAGAAAAAAAGGCTGTTGGCAAAAGAAAAAAAAAGAACCCACAGGCAGGTTTTTTTCACTATTGGATTGGAGCAGACAAGGCAACAAAGCTGATAAAACAGGATTAGTAAAGCAGTTTATTTGGATGTCACACACTAGATGACATTCTCTACAGAGATGGAGATGGGAAGGATTAACTTGCAGAGCATGAAGATGTAAAAGACAATAAGCCTCTATTAACTCTTTTAAAGCTGCAGACTTAATGTATAATAATGTTTGATCTACAAGGACCACATGCAACGTGATTGACAGTGGTGTCATTGTATGGTCATATAATGAGAACATTCACAAAAGGCTCAAGCCAAACATGTGTCTTTGTAAAGTCAATTGCATGATTTTAAACTGTAATCAGGAGACCAAAGAACATGTCACGGAGGGATGAAACAGCATCTCTAGACATGGGGTACAGTATATTAAAGCGGATCTGTTATCAAACTAAGCTACATAAGAGCAGCTTGGTATATGGACAGCTTGCTTATTAGCCAAAATAGCATTAAAATAAATAATAATAATAATAATAATAATAATAATAATAAATACTGTCTTATTTAGCTAATAGAAGCGGCCACAGAATACTCCAGACCCACTGTTTGTGATTTTGTGTGGACAGTGCACCCATCTCCTGCCCCCTGACCAACACAGTGATTGAAGGGATGCTGTGTATACGGATCCGTCAGTCACTGCCATTGACAAAGAGCTCTGCTAATGTATACATGAATCCACCGTAATGCCAAAAGTGTTTAATCATACAGGACTTTCCCATTATAAAACCTCAACTTTTCCCTAAAAGTCAAATTGAGTAATCAAATAAATAATTAAAAACAGCTCTAGCTATCAAGACAGAACGCAATGATCCAGTACTTACATAAATATCTCACGGTAGTCCCACATTCGAGATCCACCACTATGAGCCAGACTGCGTGTGTATGGCCAACATCTAAATGTCCTTGCTATAATATTGGAAAAAATGGATTTTCTATGCTGATGCACAAGCCTAAGGCCAGAAATAATATTAAAAAAATGATTGCTCACCTATATAACCTTCGTCCAATGTTAGGAAGACTTGGACCTGCGTTTATGTCCAATAGGTCAAACAGCCTACCATGAAGCAAACATTAGGACCAAAACTTGTTGAAAAGCCTGAAGGTCTCCATAGTAAATAGTTACAAAATAGTTACAAAATTTACATACGGAAATTAATGGGTAATTAATCCAACAAGCTTATATCTAATATATATATGACTTGAAATCTTTCTCTGTAACTTTTGATACTTTTGTTTTTAGCCCAGCCAGCTTGCAAATGAACCCTAACACCTGGAGGCCAACATTAGTCAGCATAGTGCACATCTATGTGGAGTGGAAGTGCCACTTGTCATAGGGATCAATGATTTCTGACAGCCTCATAATTCATTGCTTTTAAGCAGTTTACAACTGGTAAAATACCACAGTCACTCACAACTCTGCTGTGCCAAAGCATCATTTATGCTCAGTGTTGAAGTGTAATTGAACTCTGTTCTCCTTTTATGTGCATTTTTTTTTCTACAAGGTCATAGAATAAAGTCAAAATAGAAATAGAAATGGTAACATCAGAATTATTTCTTTCTGCTATACGGGAACTATTCACAATCTATCTGCCTCCCGTCTGCCTCATACTGTTCTTATCCCAGCATCTTCTCTGGTTTAAAACGCAATGTTTTTCATCCTTCTACACAAATGGATCAAAAGATTCAAAATCACAACAGAAAGCTGAATATAAGAAGTTCACTTTAATGCAGTAGTTTTGTTAGTTTTTGAGAATAACATTTAGAAGCTATGCATTAAAATGTTTCTGTGTCGAACACTGAGAAACAAAAATAAAAAGCAGAGTTATAAATGTGATTCATTTTTAGGTATCGTTACTGCTTTTGTTTATGTTTATATCATTGTGAGATTGCTTCCTCCTTCTTTTATGAGTCCTGCAGCATCATAAAGCTCGCACAGAATTAATCAATTTTTTCTTCAGGTTATTGCTATATTTAATACCATGCAGCTCAGTTTTTTGTTTTACATGTGTATAGAATTGCTTGTAAGTATTTGTTTCCATTAAATAAAGTAGGCAATGACAAGTATACAGAATGTTAAAGTGTTTCATGAAAACATGTACATCACAGGAGTAAACTCAATTATAAAACACACTAGATTCATGTCTTGGCCAAAGTAGTATTTTCACACTATGACACTACCCTCCATCACTGAAGTTTAAGGCTACTTTCACATTAGCGTTTTTTAGCGCAGTGCTTTGTGCACAATAGAAACGCATGCAAAAAACGCATCATACGTTTTGCTTGCATTTGCGTTTTTTAGGCGCAAGCATTTTAACCAGTTTCAAGCCATGTTAACTCTTAAAACGCTTGCATTTTGTAACGCAGGCGGGCACAGGTCCATGCTCACGCCTGTGTTCCCATAGACTGTAATGCGTTATTTTGTCGCATTCCGTGCGCAAGCGTTATTTCACGCCGTTGGACGGACCCAAAAATGCAACTGGTTGCATCTGGCGCACCTAGGCGCACACCTTTAAAAAATGCATGCGCACGAAAACGCATACGAACGCGTGCAAATGCTAGACCATGTGCACGCCATGTTAAACATAGGTGGGCATGACGCATGCGCATGTACGAGCATGATGCGTTGCGCAAAAAACGCTAATGTGAAACCAGCCTAAGATGACTGTTCATTATTCATCTAGTAGTCCTTTATTTCATTATTCACCACCATTCTAATTTATGCAGGGGCTTGGTATAAAATGTAAAAACAAATAATTTTCTTTTTTTGTTTAATTCCTAAATGATGACCCCTCCCCGTTAATTGTGCAATAGGTAACTGCCAATCCTTGTTAGTCCCCAGAAACAGTTTAATCTTCTCAGTTTCTAGGATGAGCCTTCTCTTTAATGTCATTACCTATTTAGGCCCTTGCTCTCAGTTTTGCTCTCACTAAGGTGGAGGTGTTGCCCATTGTCCCCCTTGAAGACATGTGCATGGCTGTAATGCATTATGATGTTTGTGTGTTTAATGATCTGTATTGTTATGTGTTGAGGTTGTGTTCTGCCCAGCAGCAGAGAGTTAATAGGGAGAGATAGGATTAACAGTTGGTACTAGCCCAAAATGGGAGGGGCTAGGTAGGAGACAGTGGAGAGTTTCCTTTCAGAACGTAGAGCTGGAACCTAGCCTGCAACAGAAGCAGACCTACGGTCTGACTAGTCAGCAGAGCCACATGAAGTGGGTGTCCCTGAAGTGAGAGGAGACAAAGGCAACAGATCGCGTTATCCATTATAGAGACCAGGAAAAGTGATAGAAGGAATGAATGATTCTCTGGAGACAGGATCTGAGGCAGAAAGGCTAGTGGGACGGTTCTGAGTTTCCAAGTCAAAGAGATAATGAAACAGATCAGAACAGGGAATATGAGGCAGAGAGTGCCCCAACCGGTAGTTCTGAGACAATGGCAAGCAGAGAAGCTACGTGACGACCATAGTGTTATGAATAGCTCTCCTAAAGGGAAAAGTATGCAAAACCGCAGTTGAAGTACAGAACTTTCACTTACTGGACTGTAGTGCCGTTATTGGAAATGAGGAAAGCTCCCGAGATAAAGTGCTGGGTTGTGTGAAGGCACAGGAACTAACTGAGGCAGGATCAAGTGAGTCTAGGAAGGAAAAAGAGAATGTGTGTGAAGATATCCTATCTTTTAAAAGAAATTATACACCCTCTATCTGCTCTACATACTTCCCAATTTATTGTTAAGTAAAAGACAGTTTATTTTTGAGTGGTGGTCTCACTCATTGAACTCTACAACATCTGGTCCTGGCCAGATGAAATCAACTAAATCATGTGGTCTGCAATGGCGTACCGCCCCCACAGCTAAAGTCCACACACCTAGTTAGGACCTCCACTTTTATGTAGCATGCCAGGGTATGAAGCGCGAGTACCTCGCTCACGGCATGTATGGAGTTAAAAAGCAAGTCCGTGGGCGGTGCACACAACTACTTTGCCGCATAAAGGTTGCACTACCCATGTGTACTTGGTTTGAACAGTAATTTTCAGCATTTTCTCCTTAACCATCACTCTTTTTGTAGGTCTTCTTCTTAAGCCTCATAAAACCTTCTCTCCCTCTCCTCTTCTTCTCAGTTTGTAGAGAACAATCAAAGATAGTAAGTGACAGTCACTGGTCGTGAGAAGATGTGATCTTAGCAAAGACCACATTGAATATAATCGAAATGAAAAGAAATCTTGTCAGGATCAGGGGAGCATTTCTTAAAACGGACACTTTATTTTTATTAAGAATAAAGAACTAATTGAATGACAGATCTCTTACATATATAAGTTCTTTAAAAAATTAGTATTTTTTGACCTTTGAGATCTTACATGTATGTCCTTTTATCTCATTCATATATGGGTGATGCTGATAGAGAATATTTTCACTATTCTACTAAAAGAAAAGCTGTACATGAAATTTGAACTATATATTTTCCTTCTAAGTCAATGGGGAAATCAGCCACCTCTCAGTTCATGCCGAGGCCCAAAATTAAGTTGTTGCTTTTTCTAACAGTACTACAATTTAAAAAATGAATTGTTTTCTGGTCACTGAAAGCAGCATAATTTTCAGTGCCGGATTTATTAGGTGCATTTTTTGTATCAATGACCTTTGAAAATAGTAGTTTATTGAACAGAATTGAATTAAATAATTGTCAAACTGATTTCCTCCAAAATTAACAAGGTTTAGTTCTGTATGGGAAGGGAGTTGTAAAACTCGGTAAAATAATCTATAAAATGTAACCAAATCTCCATGGACTCAGAACTGATCGAGTATTTATGTACCGTTCAGAACAGCTCATAAAACTTCATTCACTTTGACTCTCAAGGGCCGTTTCTGTACTAAATTGGAGCCAATGGATGAAGCTTACAAATGAAATGTATCTTTTCTAGAAAGTGACAACAAATATTCTCTGAACCCTTTTGACAACTTCCTTCTAGAAAATGAATAGGATTGTGTTGGCAAATGTTTGTGCTGTTTGATAACCATACATGTCCATAGCTATAGTATCAGTCCAACCGAAGCACTAGTATTAAAAATAGGACATTCCAGTTGGGAATCCAATTCACATATTTTACATTGTGGTGCAGGAGCTATAACTTCTAGCATTAGTAATCATATCTTCTAATGAATATACTGATCTGCACATGGCAGCCCACCATCCTCTTTGGATGTCGGTCTGCGTCCAGCTACAGTATCCCACAAAAGTGAGTGCACCCCTGGCATTTTTGTAAATATTTTATCACTTTTTCATGGGACAACACTGAAGATATTACACTTTGGTACAATGTAAAGTAGTCAGTGTACAGCTTGTAAAACAGTGTAAATTTGGTGTGCCCTCTAAATAATTCAACACACAGCCATTAACGTTTGGCAACAAAAGAGAGTACACCCCTAAGTGAAAATGGACAAATTCTGCCCAATTAGCCATTTTACCTCATTGGTGTCATGTGACTCATAGTGTTATAATGTCTCAGGTGTGAATGGGGAGCAGGTGGGTTACATTTGGTATTATCGCTCTCATACTCTCTCATACTGGTCACTGGAAGTTCAACACAGCACCTCATAGCAAAGAACTCTCTGAGGATCTGAAAAAAAGAATTGTTGCTCTACATAAAGATGGCCTAGGCTATACAAAATTGCCAACTCTCTGACACTGAAGTACTGCACATTGACTAAGACCATACAGTGGTTTAAAAAGACAGGTTTCACTCAGAACTGACCTCACCATGGTCAACCAAAGAAGTTGAGTTCATATACTCAGTGATGTCATTTTGGCTGCAGCAGTGATGTGCCCTGTCGATCACTGAACTCTGTGCTTGTGCCATTTTCATCAGTAGATGTAGTGGAAAACCCCTCTAAATTAATGTTTTGTGAAGATAATTGGTGTGTTTGAATTTCCATTGTATTATGTATCTTACACTGTGATAAATCTTTATTACCTATGGTAGATTTTAGCAAGAAACCATAATTACAATTTTTGTTAGCTTGCACTTTAATAGTAAAAAAACAACAGTTTATCATGTTGCTAATAAACAGCTGAAATAAATTCCAATGCAGATCAGGCAATATGTACACTAAAGGCAATATCTTATGTATTATCCTCTATTAATGAAAGTAAAATGTACAGTTAGGTCCAGAAATATTTGGACAGTGACACAAATTTTGAGCATTTTAGTGGTTAACCAAAACACATTCAAGATACAGTTATATACTCAATATGGTCTTAAAGGGTTGGTCAGGTTTAAATTGATAAGTCTGCAGTGACTCTGTGTGACTGCAGACACATATATTCCCCCAGCGCAGGCACTGTGTGCTGCAAAGAATTGTCCGTTTCTGAGCCAGATCCATGCATGCGTATGAGTTAGTCATACTTCTGTCCAGAGCCAGTCTAGTGGTCGCAGCCTTGATCCATACACTTGTGTAGACAGAGGCCGTGCCCACGGGACATCCTAGTCACTAGACTGGGTGGAGCCTCAATCAACACAAGTGCATGGAGTCAGGCCAGCTCTGGCTGGGTGTATGCATAATGCTTACATCAGCACCATTCCCGTCTCAGAAACTGACAAATCCTCACAGTTAGTGCGCTGTGGGATTCCGAAGTCTGCATGCAGTCACATGTAGTGACTGCAGACTTGTAAATTTGGACCAGACAACCTATTTAAAGTGCAGACTCTCAGCTTTAATGTGAGGGTATTCACATCCTAATTGGTGTAAGGGTTAAAGATTTAAAGCTCTTTAATATGTAGTCTGTTTTTTCAAGGGACCATTAGTAATTGGTCAATTGTCTCAAAAATTCTTCAATGAACTGCATGGGCTTTTCTCTTGTTAATCCATCATCAATTAAGCAGGTACAATGTTTGGAGCTGATCCCAGGTGCTACATTTGCATTCAAAGCTGTTGCTGTGAACCCACAATATGCGGTTAAACAAGCTCTCAATGGAAATGAAACAGACTATCATTAAGGTGGAGTAAAAATAAGAAATCCAGCAGAGTGATAGCTGTAGTGTTAGTAAGTGGACAAATCAACATGTTTGTATATTCAGCAGAAGAAAAAAAAAAGATTGTACTGGTGATCTTGGGAACTCAAAAAGGCCTGGACACCCACGGAAAACAACAGTTGTGGATGTTATCAGAATCCTTTCCATAGGGAAGAAAAACTCCTTTACAATATTCACCCAAGTAAGAAAAAAAGCTATCCAGGAAGTAATATGCAAATTGCCTCTTCAGAAAGAAAGAGGACTTTTACTCTACAGCGCCACCTATTGGTAGTAGCGATCCTACAAGTCACAATCAACCCTTTAACGAGTCTTGTAGTATGACTTAGGATACAAGCCAAATCAGAATCTCAATTTGCAGACACGGTGTTTCGAGCTGTTGGCTCTCGTCAGTGCAAAGTATGAGATCTGATTTGGCAAGGTGAGAGGCTCTGGACTAGGGTCTAAGAAGTAAGGTTTCTCCTTGCGGAGAGTGACATGCCAGCAGTGGCTTGTCAAGGTATCCAGGAAGTAGGTATTTCAGTATCTAAATCTACCATAAAAAGAAGACTTCATAATATTACATAGGGTTCACCACAAGATTCATATCATTAAGCAGCCTTAAAAATAGAAAGCCCAGATTAGGCTTTGCCAAAAAACATCTAAGAACCCAGCCCAGTCCTGGAAAATCATTCCCTGGACAGGTGAAATGAAGATCATCCTGTATCAAAATAATGGGAAGGAAAAAAATGTATAGCGAAGCCATAGAACAGGGCTCACATACTGATCCCTCGAACTAGGTGCACCCTAGGCTATCCCTGTCCCTCAGATGACTCTGGATGGGGGAGACACCAGGGTTTCCTACCTTGTTAAGCTCCTATCTTAACTCTTAACTGTTCCCTCCATCACCCAGGGAGGTATGAGACCGAAGTGTATCGGAAAACGCTAACCAGACAGACAGGGGTAAACAGGCAGGGATAAAAGAAAACTTTAATCACATAAATACACTCACAAAACAACAGAGTGGAAATGGGGGCGGAATAGGAGACCCAAACCAAATGGGAGAGGATGAGGATAAAAACGCACACCAACTCCATGCAAAAATCTCTTTAAAAACTCTCCAACCACCTACTCCAAATAATGAACTTTTCCTTCGACTCCAAACCAGGTAGTGGTAAACAATCACTGGCAGTTCCCAAGTGCCAGTGGCAAGCATATACAGTATATCATAAAAGTGAGTACACCCCTACATTCTTGTAAATATTTTATTCTATATTTTCATGGGACAACACTGAAGATATGATACAATGTAGAGTAGTCAGTGTACAGCTTGTATAACAGTGTAAATTTTTTTTGCCCACAAAATAACTCCAGACACAGCAATGTCTAAACCTCTGACAACAAAAGTGAGTACATCCCTAAGTAAAAATGGCCAAATTGTGCCCAATTAGCAATTTTTCCTCCCCAGTGTCTTGACTCATTAGTGTTACAAGGTCTTAGGTGTGAGTGGGGAGAAGGTGTGTTAAATTTGGTGTTATTGTTCTCACACTTTTTCATACTGGTCATTGGAAGTTCAACATAGCACCTCATGGCAAAGATCTCTCTGAGGATCTGAAAAAAAAAGAATTGTTACTCTGCATAAAGATTGCCTAGAATATACAAAGTTGCTGACACTGATCTACTGCACAGTGACTAAGACCTTACAGTGGTTTAGCAAGATAGGCTTCACTCAGAACTTACAGTGGTTTAGCAAGATAGGCTTCACTCAGAACTGACCTCATCATGGTCAACCAAAGAAGTTGAGTTCATATCCAGAGGTTATCTTTTCTAATTAGATGTATGAATGCTGACAGCATTTCTGCAGAGGTTAAAAGGCTGGGAATCACCCTGTCAGTGCTCAGACCATAGGCCACACACTGCATCAAATTGGTCTGCATGTCTATTGTCCGACAAGGAAGACTCTTCTAAAAGTGATACACAAAAAAGACACAAACAGTTTGGTGAAGACAAGCAGACTAATGACATGGATTACTGGAACCATGTGGTCTGATGAGACCAAGATAAACTTATTTGGTACAGATGATGTCAAGTGTGTGTGACGACAACCAGGTGAGGAGTACACAGACAAGTGTGTCTTGCCTACAGTCAAGCATGGTGGTGGGAGTGTCATGGTATGGGACTGCATGAGTGCCGCCATCTGTGGGAATCAGATCCTATGGAGCTTTTTTTTTTTACTTCGTGCGCTGCTTAACATATTGCACAATTACTGCTGTATTAAAGATCAATGTTTTTATTCCCAACGCGTTTCAAAGCATGAACTGCTTCTTCCTCAGGGGAAGACATACATCGGATATGACCTTATTTGCGCTCCTTTGTTCATATAGTATAGAATATTGAGCCATCTGTGGGAAGTTACAGGTCATTCAGGGAACCATGAATGCAAATATGTACTGTGACATACTGAAACAGATCATAATCCCCTCCATTCAGAAACTGGGCAGCAAGGCAGTATTTCAACATGATAACGACCCCAAACACACCTTCATGTAGAACACTGCCTTGGTACAGAAACTGATGGTAAAGGTGCTGGACTGATCAAGAATGTCTCCACACTTAAACCCTAAAGCATCTGTGGGGTATCCTCAACTGGAAGTTGGAGGAGAGCAAGATCTCTACCATCCACCAGCTCTGTTATGTCATCATGGAGGAGAGGAAGAGAATTCCTTTGGCAACATGTGAAGCTCTATTGAACTTCATGCCCAAGAGAGTTAAGGCAGTGTGTGAAAATAATGGTGGCCAAACAAAATATTGACACTTTGGGCACAATGTGGCCAATTTTAATTAGTGTTGTACTCACTTTTGTTGCCAGCGGTTTAGACATTAATGGCTGTGTTGAGTTATTTAGAGGGCACACCAAATTTACACTGTTATGCATTGCATCAAAGTGTCATATCTTCAGTGTTTTCCCATGAAAAGATATAATAAAATATTTACAAAAATGTGATGGGTGTATTCACTTTTGTGAGATACTGTATATATGCATGGGGTCTCTTTTCCACCTGCCACCTCTTGGGACACCCGTTAAATGCTAATTAATCTTTCTGTATTACTACCTCTCTGCACTTTACTGTTTTATATTTCTTCTGTACTGCATTCTTTCTTTCATGTTGATCTATATTTGGCTATTTGTCACACTGTGACAGTCTTCGGTAAGGAAGGTGGGCCTCAAACTGTCCATGGAACAGTGACTCTATCCCTGTCCCGGAGGCATTCTTGAAGGTAGAGAGGCCTAAGTCTCTGATCTTACTATGCTCCTGTTAAACTCTGATCTGTCTCCTCCCCCAATACATGAGGCATGGGACAGAAATGTAAGGTAAACAAGACACAAAGACAAAATAGGGATAACAGAAAACCTTGATAATAAAAAAGCACTAACCAACAATAAGGCAATAAGGAGGAAGAAAGGGACAGGGAGGAATAAACTAAATGGGAACAGGGACCAGGAGATAAACACAAACACGTACTGTAGCAAACCATAGAACACTACTACAACAACTCTACTCCACCAACTTAACTTTAGCACACACCACAGGAAGACAAATCTTTCACAGACAGGGACAAGGTCAGACAAGTTTTTATAGGAAGAGGTAATGACCAAATCAGAAGCAGCTGAAATGAAGCTGCATGTTTCTGACCAGCATAGAAAGGGTTGTTAACCTTTCCAGCACCAGAAGAGAAACTAAATCTATTTAAAATAGGACTCAAACCACACCATCTCTAAAGAAAACCTGCAGTTCATTACCCTACTCCAGGTCTTCCAGGGGTACATGACACCTCCGTGACACTATGAGTTCTTACATTGCTTTGGCTATGTTAAGTGTATGGGAAAATGTATTACTACTTGTAGATTTTTATGTATGTTCCCATTGGAATTTATTTTAGGTGGTTGGGGTGTAGTTGGTTTATTATGGCCTATACTACAAATCCTATGTCTCCATTTCTTTGGGATTTTTAATTGCTTGTAAAATATTTCATTGTCCATTTAGAATGTCTTTGCATGGTTTGATAATAATTATTATTTCTATAAGAGCATTTTTTTCTGTAACATATAGTTTTTGATACATACTGTTTTTTGTACTTGTGTATTGTCAATGTTTTCCAATGTGTTAGCAGCAGCGCCCTTTTTAGTGACGGCGGGCACAAACATTTTTTATTTTACTATATCCTACAAAAGCCATCATGAGTCAATATAGGGTCATAAGGAAATCAACTTTCTCCAGGAAGCAGTCCAAGTCAATATTCTTTGTTGTGCTGTTGATTTAGCTTATTAATCATCTATTAGAGGTCTCAGCCTTTGAGATTGGTTATCGTTGGTAGACTTGAGATCAACCTCAAATAAGCCTGACACTTAAGAATGTGACATGATAGTTGACCGACAAATAATACACTAGATATGAGTGAACTAAATCTGCTTTGAGTTAAAAAAAATCAGATTCCTTGCAATCTATTTTTTTGTCATTCAATTCACTTTAATCCAGCAACTTGGCATACAAGCAGCTTTATTTTAGGGTTGGGGAAGGGTTAAAAATATACTTATAATTCTATATATATATATTATATACAGGTGCCTCTCACAAAATTAGAATATCATCAAAAAGTTAATTCATATGAGTTATTCAATACAAGAAGTGAAACTCATATATTATATAGAGTCATTACAAACAGAGTGATCTATTTCAAGTGTTTATTTCTGTTAATGTTGATGATTATGGCTTACAGCCAATGAAAAACCAAAAGTCATTATCTTAGGTGCCAAGTCCTGCCAGAGAATGAAATTTCCATCTCATTAAAGCTTGCTCTAAAATTTCCTGGTAGATGACTACACTGTATTTGGTCTTGATAAAATATAGCGAACCTACACCAGCAGATGACATGGCTCCTCAAACCATCACTGATTGTGGAAACTTCACACTAGAGCTCAAGCAGGTTGGATTGTGTGCCTCTCCACTCTTCCTCCAGACCTTGATTTCCAAATGAAATGCAAAATATACTTTCATCTGAAAACACCTTGGACTACTGAGCAACAGTCCAAAAAAAAGTCCAGTTCTTTTTCTCCTTGGCCCAGGTAAGACACTTCTGGTGTTGTCTATTGGTCATGAGTGGCTTGACACAAGGATTGTGACACTTGTAGCCCATGTCCTGGATACATCTGTGTGTGGTGGCTCTTGAAGCAATGACTCCAGCAGCAGTTCTCGCCTTGTGAATCTCCCCCAAAATTTTTAATGGTCTTAACAATCTTTTTAAAGGCTGTAGTTATCCCGGTTGCTTGCGCACCTTTTTCTACCACACTTTTTCCTTCCACTCAACTTTCCATTAATATGCTTGGATACAGCACTCTGTGAACAGCCAGCTTCTTTATCAATGACCTTTTGTGGCTTACCCTCCTTGTGGAGTGTGTCAATGACTGACTTCTGGACATCTGCCAAATCAGCAGTCTTCTCCATGATTGTGGAGTCTTACTGAAACTGACTAAGGGACCTTTTTAAATGCTTAGGAAGCCTTTGCAGATTTTTTTTTAAATTATTCTAATTTATTGAGATAATGACCTTTGCGTTTTCATTGGCTGTAAACCATAATCATCAACATTAACAGAAAACACTTGAAATAGATCATTCGGTTTGTAATGACTCTATATAATATATAATTTTCACTTGTTTTTATTGAAGAACTGAAATAAATTAACTTTTTGATTATATTCTTATTTTGTGAGAAGCACCTGTGCTATAATTTTTTCCTCACACTTTATGTTTCTGGGGTCGTGAGAGACCTTAAAGAATACTAGATGTGTATTTCCTGAAGGAAGTACAGATAGTGGTTTGAAATGGTGCCCGGGCTGCCCTTTTAAGAGAAACTTGCCTGCTGCCCCAGCAAGACTTTCAGCTCAGGATCTGTTTTAACTGTGGGGCCTCTCAGGGTCTGATTTGGTGGGCGGGGCCCATCAGGGTCCGATTTGGTGGGCGGGGCCCCTCAGGGTCTGATTTGGTGGGCGGGACCCCTCAGGGTCTGATTTGGTGGGTGGGGCCCCTCAGGGTCCGATTTGGTGGGCAGGGCCCCTCAGGGTCTGATTTGGTGGGCAGGGCCCCTCAGGGTCCAATTTGGTGGGTGGGGCCACTCTGGGTCTAATTTGGTGGGCGGGGCCCTTCAGGGTCCGATTTGGTGGGTGGGGCTACTCTGAGTCCGATTTGGTGGGAGGGGCCACTCTGGGTCCAATTTGGTGGGTGGCGCCCCTCAGGGTCCGATTTGGTAGGCGGGGCTCATCAGGGTCCAATTTTGTGGGCGGGGCCCCTCAGGGTCCGATTTGGTGGGCGGGGCCCCTCACAGTCCGATCTGGTGAGCGGGGCCACTCTGGGTCCGATTTGGTGGGCGGGGCCACTCTGGGTCCAATTTGGTGGGCGGGGCTCCTCAGGGGCCGATTTGGTGAGCGGAGCCCCTCAGGGTCCTATTTGGTGGGCGGAGCCCCTCAGGGTCCTATTTGGTGGGCGGGGCCACTCTGGGTCCGATTTGGAGGCCAGGGTGGTTCAGCCTCCGATTTGTAGGCCAGGGTCGATCAGCCTCCGATTTGGAGGCCTGGGTGGCTCAGCCTCTGATTTGGAGGCTGGGGTCAATCAGCCTCCAATTTAGAGCCTGGGGTCACTCAGCTTTCGATTTGGCGCGCCGGCCCTTTAAGACTCATTTCAGTGCGCCGGCCCTTTTAGAATCACTTTGGCGCGTCGGCCCTTTAAGAGCCAGTTTGGCTCACTGGGCTTCTAAATCCACTTTGGCGCACATTCTCTCTCAGGGGCATGCGTCATGTGATGAAGCTAGATTTACATTCGTGCTGTGGGTTTCGCTTTAAGAGCTGAAATTATCTGGCAGAAACTGTGTCCTGGAGGGGTCATGTGAAACATGCATTGGAGAACATATTTTGCATTGTCCATTTTATTAGGGCTAAGAATATCTGTGTTGTGTATGTATGAACTGGGTGCAAATACTACTGCTGTTCATATTATCTATACTATGATTTAAGAGCTCTGTAAATTAAAGGTCTTGTGTACCCATCTTACAGCATGATATGTAAGTGCATTGTTACACATCGTCTGGTTCATATGGTCTGATATATTTTTGGTTTTGTAGCCAGTTTTATTATATGATATGCACAATAAAATCAATACATTGTTCGCTTTATTTGGAGTTGCCAGTGGTTACTCTTGTAAAGGCTCTTTTACCTTATTGTGGGTCTGCCTAGCTATTAGCTTTATTATGTATCTAGTGGATGTGATATTTCTTATCTATCAGTTTTGGCAAAGAAAAATGTAGAACAAGGTCTAAACTAGCTGCAACTGAAAGAAGTTACTAAATCTCACTATATCGTGCGCTTTAGCTTCATTTTTGTTTCACATCAATTTTGTAAATTTCTTTTTGTCTATTTTTTCTACAGAGATCACCAGGACTGCAAATGAAGCTGCATTTTTCTAGCACAGAATATAACATGTGTGGAGCAGATTTTGGTACTGTGCAGCAGCTGGTGTTGTGAATCAGGCCGTGAACAATCAATACCGGCTACTTCACAACACCAGGGTTGTACCTCACCCTTGTCTTCATTTGGAAACATCCATGTCCAGGATTAACATCAAGTCTGAGATATGCATCAAAGTTGAATCTGGAGATATCATGATTTTCTTACAGATATACGACTGATATCACTGTTATGTAAATATACATCTATATTGTAAATGTTTATGAATTTTTTACTATTAAAATATATGAAATACAGTATTTGTGCATATCAGAGCAACATAGATAAAAGTAAATGAGCACAACTATCTGATGCTGTCATACTGTTACATCGTACTGACCATTTTGTTATTTAATATGTAGCCTATTCTTTGCATGTATAGCAGATCAGTGGTGGTCCAGATCTTGAGCCCTCCACCAATCAGTCAAAAAATCAAAAATATTTGCAGCAGGCAGAAGCAATGTGCTCCTGCATGATCAAGCGTACGAGCTCCGCTCTATACACATGTTTTAGACTTACTATTGAACCTGCGAACACTTCTACATGGGTTTTGTGCTTCTGCCTGCTGAGCAGCACACCATAGGGAGTTTTTCTCTTGACCCCAACAATTTGCTGTACATGATTAGAAGGCACAAGATATTATCGTTCTGGAAATAGAAAACTTGATCAATGTGGCAGTCAGGTAGCTTTTTTTTCCACTGGTGAAGAATCTTCTTGACTACTTTACAATAAAGATGGCGCAAATACAGTAGATGATCCCACTCTGACAATTATCATTACCGTGTTACATATAATAACATTTTGAGCCCACTGATGTTGAGTTTAGGTGGGCTCTTTTAAGTAGATGCAATAGCATTTCTTACCTTAGGGCTATCACAACTCACCAATAAAAGACAGAGGTTGCAATGCTCCTCTACAGACATCATTACCACCATGAAAGGCATCTACAAGCTTTTAATTCAGTTTATGACTGGCTGACATATAATAAAACACCCAGCAGTTTCACACTGGCAACTTGGAAGGCGAAACTGCTAAGAAAAGCAAGCAGTGGCCCGTTTAACAGACAACCTCTCCACCCTCTGTCATGTATCCTTGGTACATTGTTGGCTTGGCTCACTTTTCCCAGCACCAGTGCTCCGATCTGTAGAAATCTATTCTGTAAAGTATGTATCATCTCTAATATATATCTAGTATCTGTTAATAGTCATACAAATGTTCCCTTAATATGAGTGAAAGCTAATTTGTATATTCTTCCCATGGAGAACTTCCCATAAGACAACATCATCAGTGAGTCTCCTTGAGGAGAGACAGTTTCACCTTATCGCTGCATCAGGGGCTTCTCAATCAACCAGCCAAACCTTGCTTTGCATTGATGAATAAACAGCCGTCTATTGGGCTTCTGGCTTGGCTAATATACTTTGTCATATGGCAAGGATACTTACACATCTATTTCCGATAAGTCTACCTGTAGTAGAGCTACCTATAGTATGGCTTTGCTAATAGCCTTTGTCATGTGGCAAGGATTGTTAAAGGGTTGATCGCTGATTTGCAGGTCTACCTATAGTAAGTTGGTCTTAATAACTCCATCCAAGAAGTGGTACTAGAAAATATTTCTGTCTTTTCTGGGACAGAGATAATTTGCATGTTTTCCAATAAAACATTGCCAATTAGAGATTACAGTATATTCCGCTGGTGTCCTTAAAAACAGCCAATTTCACCTCAAGAACGAACACCTGGAACATGTTTGTACGGCTGTCATCCACATTTCTGTAGGATGAAATGGCAAGGACAGATTCTTTTATTTAGTAAATCCCTAAATTATTTGTCATTTCTTTCTTTTTTTTTTTTAAGAAAAATGTGCTGTTTGATTTATTAGCTTATACACAATGGAGGCAGCTGTTGGCCAATATTTTGACGATTTGCATCCTATAAAAAAAACCTCAGTCCTAAAAGCATACGCTGTTCATACATTCATTAGGATCAGTCCCGCAAGTATAACGTATTATGTACTGTACGTGCCCCCGTGATCCTCGCCACTGAACTCAGAATGCCTCTGATGAAATATTTGAGCACCATTTACGGCGTTCAGAGTGGATTAATTGAAGGAAAAAATGAGGGTAAAGGAAATCACAGGACTGCCAGGCATGCTCTGGAGTGCGCTTGACAAGGAGGAGGATATGGGACAATGCTTTTAAAATTGGTTGCTATAACAACAGAATGAAGCTGCAACATTCCCTGGCAGCATTCCTCAACTGAACTGCATGCTGGGTTTTCCCAGTCTTATCTAATATCCATCCACAGAGGTCTCTTTATAAATACTATTTATATTCCTGTTAAATTGATAGGTTCACTAAGGAAAATAGCAGATTTTGTACAGAACAAAAGAAAAAGTGCTACCGCCTCTTAGCCCTGATTGGTGTAACACAGCCTGTGCTTTATACACACATTAGTATTGTACTCTGCATACCCTCCTTGGTAGAGATCAGAAATTACAGATCATTTTACATTTGCTTTCTAACTGTGTAATATAAAATTAATATTATCCATGAGCTGAGTTCACATTGGGTGTTTTTGCTGAGTTTTGTAAAAAAAAATTTATGTAAATTTCAGTTGTGTTTAACAGTTCCAGCTATGTCTATGAGATTTCAGAAATCTCATGCACACACCTTGTTTTTTTTTTTCATTAGTATCTTGTGCTTTGCTTGTTTTTTTGGACATAGAGCATGTCACTTCTTTCAGGGTTTCTCACCCATTGAATTGAATGAAAAAAATGCTTGAAAAAATGCACCAAAAACGGACTAAAACCTGCATTTTTGCTGCTGCATCTTTCCAGCCAAGCATTCAGGTTTTGCTGCAGAAGAAAAAAAATGCAGTAAAAACACCCAGTGTGAACTCCGCTCATGGATAATATTAATTTCATGTTATATTTTGATGCCGCTCCAGAGAACGGATCAACAGTATAATGACTGCCTTTCTGTAATATAGGACAAGTTGGCAGATGAGCAATTATTTGAAGGTTTTCCTATAATTGCACTTTCAGAAAACATTAGACATATACAGTAATAGAGAAAAGTCAGTGGTTTCGATCAGTGGGGGTTCAGGAGCTAAGACCCCACAGATCACTAAAACAGAGTGGCAATAGGAAAAGGTCAAGCAACAGTCTCCGAGACTATTAAATGAGCTTAATAGAAAGCCTATGAGGAGAGAGGAGCTCCCGCTGTGCTTCTGCGCCTTTGTTTTTAGCGATCAATGGGGGGTCTCAGCACCAAAGCTCACATCAATCAAAACTTCTCATATGTCTCTATGGCATGTCAAATATTGTCTACAAGTCCAGTTACACTGTCAACTTGACCCAGGATAGATCAAATTGAAAACTATGCAAAATGTGACATAATTATATAAAAGGGTTGTTCTGCTACAATCATAATGATGACCTACCCTTAAGATACATAACGCCGCCAACTATGAAAACAGCTGATTTGTTGGGGTGCTGATCTGATATCGATGACGTGTTGCAAAGATAGGTCTTTAATATGATTTGTACAATACAGGAAATACGGCAGTACTAGAGCTTTCATGTGCAGAGATAACGTCCTACCCTAGAAAGGTCCAATTATAAATCCGGCACTCTTAGGATTATAAAATACCAAAGAAAAGGAGTTTATATCCATAGGTAAAATCACTTATTTTATTTTTAATCAAAAGAACCATATATATTAGAAATAGACAATGTTACAACCATCAATATGACACGGTGTCACAGCGAGAGACTAAAGGCCCCTTTACATTTAGTGATGTACCAGCGATCCCGACCACGAAACGACCCGGTCAGAATCGCTGGTGCATCACTAAATGGTCGCTAGTGAGCTGCCAAGCAGGCAGATCTCACAGCGATGTAGCGACGCAGCAGCGGTCGTTACTTACCTTTCAGACGCGGCGATCCTGACGTCCTCCCGCCCGCGTCCAGGTGTCGCTCGTCGGCGCCAGCAGGAAGCGCCTGATGAGAAATGGAGCTGCGTGATCAGCGACAGACAGAGGGGGAGCCGGTCGGAGGTAAGTATCACACATAGCGATATCACTAGCAATATCGCTGCTGCGTCACAAAATCGGTGATGCTTTAGCGATATTGCTAGTGATATTGCTATGTGTAAAGCCCCCTTAAGGTGTAACATAAGTGCAGCGTCACTGACAGCAAACAGTATTACCATATAAATAGCCAGTGCAATTGTGTTCAAGAGGCCCCATAGGTAGACGGAGTATTAAGAGGGGTTACATCAGGGCCAAAAGGATGAGGAGAGATGAATTACTGAGTTTTAGTGCACAAAAGAGACAAAAGGACAGTGGTCATACACATTTTATATCGGTGTTCAATCAGCAATGGGAGACCATGCGGGAATACTTGCTAAGCATTGGCCGATATTGATGACAGATCCTGTTTTGAAGGATTGTTTATCTCCTTCCCCTTTGATGACTGCGAGAAGGAGCAGAAATTTAAGGGATATGCTAGTCAAGAGCCACAATGTAGGTAAAGCATCCCCCCTTTTTGGGATTATAGATAAAAGGAAGGGATTTTTCCCTTGTGGAGGATGCTTGGCTTGTAGAAATCATGAACGGTCCACGTCATTTATGTCGTCGGATGGCCTAACGAAATATAACATTAATGAATACATTACATGTACTATGACTCACGTTGTGTACCATATCAGGTGTAGCTGTAATTTAATATACATAGGTCTTACATCCCGTGAGCTACGCATGCACACAAGAGAGCACGTGAGAGATATTGAGGCATCTCATGATGTAGATGACGTGGATGGTTTGAAACCGATTCTAAGACATTTCCATTTAAAACATAGATCTAACCCTGCGGACCTTAGGATTAAGTGCATTGACCGCATTAGGTTAAGGATTCATGGTGGTGATGCCATGCGTTCCTTCCTCCAGAGGGAATGCAAATGGATTGTTTCTCTGAACACTCTAAAGGCCCCGTCACACATAACGACTCACCAGCGATCCCGACAACGATATCAACGTGTCAGGATCGCTGGTGTGTCGCTACATGATCGCTGGTGAGCTGTCAAACAGACAGCTTCACCAGCGATCAGCACAGTGACGCCCAGAGCGCGGCGTCACTGTGTTCGTTAGCTACCAGCACGCTGATGCAGGGAGCTGGTAACTAACGTACACATCGGGTATCCAAGGGAAGTGCGTCCCTTGGATACCCGATGTGTACGTTAGTTACCAGCTCCCTGCATCAGCGCGCTGGTAACTAACGAACACAGCGACGTCGCGCGCTGGGCATCACGTGCGTCCCTTGGATACCCGATGTGTACGTTAGTTACCAGCTCCCTGCATCAGCGCGCTGGTAACTAACGTACACATCGGGTTTCTAAGGGACGCACGTCCCTTGGATACCCGATGTGTATGTTAGTTACCAGCTGATCGCTGGTCTCCCGCCTGTCACACGCAGCGATGCGTGCTGGCTAGCGGGAGATCAGCGACCAAAGAAAAGTCCTGGGCTTTCCTACAGCAATCAGCGATACCGGCAGGTGGGCCGATCGCTGATCGCTGTCACAAACAGCGATCTCGCTGGTGAGATCGCTGTTGTGTCACAAAACTTGTGACTCAGCAGCGATCTCGCTAGCGAGATCGCTATGTGTGACGGGGCCTTAACACCGGCGGGGTTAAATGAACAATAAAGTTTTTCCCCTTTTTTATGAGATACGTGTTTGTAATTGGTGTTTTTGTCTTTGTTTTTTTATAGTTTTTGTCTTTCATATGGAGATGTTTTGTCCTTCCCATACATCATCATGTTATTCCACTGGTGCGGATGAAGATTCTGTTGGTTCTTACAAGATTACTGCCAGATTAGAATCAAGATTCAAAACCCTTCCATCTCATTTAGTTTGGGGAGATGTGTATCTCTCCTTTTCAGCGCATATGTTTGGGATGTAGTTACGATCATCAGTTCAATGATGATTTATATGTAATATTGAAGAGTGCTTGTACCATTTTTCTTATATAATACATATAAAAATTTTTTTATCAAAATATTTTTTTCACGTTTGTGTTTCTATGTTTTTTTTAAAAAAACAAGTTATGAATATATTTACAAATAGTAGGAATATTTTGCACTGTCACTTTATCTATTTTGCACAGTCATTTTATTACTTTTGCATTGTATATAGATGCGATCGCTGAAAATAGTAATATTACCATATAATTAGGTAAAATGGATCAATTATCTCACTTAGGGCCCCGTCACACAAAGCGACTCACCAGCGATCCCGACAACGAAATCAACATGTCAGGGTCGCTGGTGAATCACTACATGATCGCTGGTGAGCTGTCAAACAGACAGCTTCACCAGCGATCAGCACAGCGACGCCGAGCGCGCGCGTTTTTTTATTTGACCAGTAAAAATGTATTCAGATATATTTTGCTATAGTGCAAATTGATATAAAAATATAAAATGAACCAATTGCCTTTTTCTACTATAGCATTGTGCCTCAGGCTCTGCTCCTTTTACTATTACACTAGAATTCCAATGCAGCAAGAAATGATCATGCAGGGTGGCACAGTGCAACAGAGGGATGGTAAAATGTGTCTGCCAGACTGGCATATTAGAGGGAGCAAGCTGTACTGCAGCCAACGGTGTTCTTTCTGAATGACTGTTATTTTAGGCATCAGTAAAGCATCGACCTGGAAATTCACCATGCTTGATTGGCACAAGACACTACTCAGACGTCTTAACATGCTGAAAATTCCTGCCATGTCATTTCCCAGTACGCTGTGTGCTCTACAGAGCAGAGGAAGATTAATTGGGGGCCGTTGCACGTTTTTTTTTCAGATGGTTGCACAATACAGTTTACAGTTTAAAGCTGATGTATCAGCTGGGTTATTTAGCATAATGAGACTAAAATGTGAATTTACTGCACATTGAAACATTTGTGTTAAAATAGTATATATACAGTATACTACTAAAAGTAATCCATAGCATTACAAGGGAGAGCCAAGAACATAAAATTGTGGCCAAAAGTTTTGAGACTGATGCAAATTTTGTGTTTTTGCAATTTGATGTTTGTTTTTATACTGAAATTTTAGATTGATATGAAGACTGACCAGATGAATGACAGTCATTCCTCACATTGAAAATTAACTTAATCACAAAAACCTAATTTCCACTGAATTTCAGTCCTTCCACAAAATAACCTGCTTACATCCTTTCAGTAGAGTTGAGCGAAACGGGTTGAACAAATTCAAAAGTCGCCGACTTTCGCCAAAGTCGGGTTTCATGAAACGAAACCCGACCTTAGCGTGAGGTTGGCTATGAGGTCGGCGACTTTAGCGCCAAAGTCGCGCTTCAAAAGATGCTTTAGCGCCCTTTTTCAGCCAATCAGGAAGAACGGACACTGTGGGCAACGTGATGACATAGGCAGCGGTCACCACCATCTTGGAGAAGGGCATGCAAGTGATTGGCTTGCTTTGTGGGGCTTCACAGGGGGTATAAAAGGGCGTGCACACCGACCGCCATGTTACTCATGCTGATCTCAGAATAGGGAGAGCTGCTGCTGATTCTGTAGGGAGAGCGTTAGGAAGGCAAAAAGAAAAAACAACTGCTTCTGCTGCTAGTGCTTTTCACTGTAGTTACTGTGCAGTGAAAGGTGAAGATTTTTGCTTTTGTGCAGCAGCGCTGGTGGTGATTAGCCTGCCTTTTAAGGCTAGCTGCATTGCTGTGTGCACACTGGTGTTCAAACTGCTTTTTTAAAAGCAATCCAAATTGTATTGTTTTGTCCTGGTGAGGTAGTGAGCGTTCATTTTTTCACACACCGTACAGCGGTGTACGCTCCTCACACAGTACCGTGTAACGGCTGTTATCACGGCCAAATTGAAGCTATATACGTGTGTGACTATGAAAGGAAAAGTCGAGGAGTTTGTCCGTTCTTACAGACCTACACCTTATAGTTTTGTCTGTTTTTCAAACAGTTTGGTATATTTGCTGTTTGATTACATTCAAAACTAGAGAGAGACAGCGTGCATCAGTCCGTATACAAAAACACAGAGCTTGACAATTTTACATACACCGTACAGTGGTGTACGTGTACGCTCCTCTCTCAGTACCGTGTAACGGATGTTATCACGGCCAAATTGAAGCTATATACGTGTGTGACTCTGTAAGGAAAAGCCGAGGAGTTTGTCCGTTCTTACAGACCTACACTCTAGGGAGATTCCAATTCTGCCCAATTCTATATACACCTTGTAGTTTGTCATACACTAGGCAATTTCTGCCTGTCACATTGCGGTTTAATATACACAGGGCCTGACAGAATCCAACTGTGTCCTGAAGTCTAGAGAGATTCCAATTCTCACCAGTCCTCTATACACCTTTTTACACCATCCGGAATCTGCCTGTCACATTCTGGTGTAATATAAACAGGGCCTGACAGTATCCAACTGTGTCCTGAAGTCTAGAGAGATTCCAATTCTCAACAGTCCTCTATACACCTTTCTAAGACCATCCAGAATCTGACTGTCACATTGCGGTGTAATATAAACAGGGCTTGACAGTATCCAACTGTGTCCTGAAGTCTAGAGAGATTCCAATTCTCCCCACTACTATATACACCTTGTACCTTGTTTTACAGGACCATAGAGTTGTTAGTTTTTTGGGTACATTTTCCCCAAAAATGAGGAAGTGTGGTGGAAGAGTCTGTGGAAGTGGGCAGGGGTTGGCAGCTGGTAATGATGGTGTTGGTGTTGGTGGTGGATCTGCTGGTAGTGGCAAAAGCAAAATAGCACCTAATGCAGGAGGTGTTGAGCCTGCATCATCGTCTGCCTCCACAAGGCCTCGAAGGCTCCTTTTTCTGGGAGTAGGTTAACCGCTTTTAAAGCCGGAGCATGAGGAACTGGTTTGGTTTACATTGCCGAAACAGACTCCAGCTAATATGCCCAACTCTTCTGAAGTTTCAAAAAATGCAAGCACTGAGTCGTCAAGTGCTGGCTCCTGGTCAGGAAGAACCCCTTTCCTTGTGTCCTGCACCCCCACCCAAAGTGAATGATGCAGCAGGCCACACTTCACATTAGTCCATGTAGCTCTTTCTATCATACCATGCCTGGGTTATCAAGTTAAATCGTGAATTCCCCAGTCTAAAATGAATCTGACATGGAGTGTGGGTGGCCAGCCAGGGCAGTGGGCTTAATCGGTACCGGGCCGGTGTCTCACAGGGATGTGTCACTGTGGTGGTGACCCGTTCCGTGGCCCTGGGCGTCCATGCAAAGGAGTGAATTACGTTTATAGGTGAATGATACGTGACGCCACCTGTGGTTTCTGATTAGATTGACCAGCGCTGCAGTGGCGCTTCTCTGGGACAGATGTTGTGGTGCAGCTAAGATGTAGAAGCCCTGCACAGGTAGGGCCTTAGTCGCAGGGCAGATGAAAGAGTTGGTAGATGATGTGCAGTGCAGGATGTAGCAGAGCCGTGCACCAGGCGCAGGAGAAAGAGGACAGACACAGTCGTGCAGTTCCTTTACCTGGACTTGGTAAGTGCCGTCCAGGACCCAGACTACAGATGGAGAAGGAGTTGGTCAGCCTGGAAGCCAATTTGGAATTCTCTCTCTGCAGATAGGTAGTGTGGCCTCCGTTCTAGCGCTTATCTGAGGTACTCGCAGTGCTGAGTCCAATGAAGTTCCCCCTGTTGACTCTCTCTTGGAACTTTCTCGTATAGCAGGCAGCCGTAGTCTTTTCCTTCTGGCTCCCACACGTCGCTGCTGGGGCCTCCGAGCCTTAGTTGGGTACAGAGCATTTACAGCTGCTACTTCCTCTGGTTTCTGCTGCAGGAACGTCAGTGTCCATACAAACTCGGAGACCGGAATCTGGACCATGCGATCCAGCTAGGAGTGAGCCTTAACTCTGCTCATCCTCCAGCTCCCCTTCTCACATCCAAACACTTCCCCTTCCCTTCACAGACTGTCCTAACTTACCTCCTCCCGACCACAGAGAGCAGCTCCTCAACAGTCAGGTTCAGAGGTCTCCCTGCTGGCCTGTAGTGGGAAATGTGTTGTGTGTTAGTTTAACTGCTAGAGAGATCCTTCGTTGCTCCCAAGCATGACATCACACTCCCTAGGAGGAAGGTAATGCCACTGTGGCATCCGTACTCCTGGGGGCGCCACAAGTGCACTGATGCCCAGCCACTGCTAGATGATTCTGCTGGTACATTGACCCAGACCACTACATTCCCCTCGCACTCTACACAGCCAGAATCTGACCCTGATGAAACTCAGGTTACCCTTCCCATATACTGTACCACCTTACACGGTGACAAAGAGGAAGGTGCAGATGAAAGTGCAGGTTCGGCCCACCCGCCGTCAGACACACCGCCGAACTATGAGGGGCCCTGTGCCAGTGCCGTCACCAATGAGTGTGCCCCCCTGCTTGCTCAGGATCACAGCACTTGCAAAGTTGAAATACTTACCTCTCCCTGCTCCACCGCCATGACGTCTTCTGCGTTTCCTGACAGTGATATTCTGATCAGAGAGCGCAATGACATCACGTCTGTACGCCCAGACTAGTACAGGGATTCCATAGCGAGGAGACTTATTTGAGGAGACTTATTTAATTGTTTTCAATGTTGGGACAGCAATTTTTGGGGAGCACTATACTCTGGAGAATGATATATGGGGCCCACCATACACTGGAGCATTCCAAAGGTGGACATCAGACACTGGAGCAGCATTTACAGGGCCCATTATACACTAGAGCATTAGAAATGGGGCCCATTATATATAGAGCATTATTTGGGCCCATAAGACAGTGTAGCTTCATCCATGGGGACCAACATCTACTGTAGCATTATGTGGAGCTCATCCTATACTGTTTCAAACATTATATGGGATCAATGATTCTGTATGGAGAAATATATGAGCCTCATTACTCTGTATAGCGCACTATGCGGTGGCCATAATACTGTATGGAGTAATATACTGTCCGTTTTAGGAGCTATTGGAGAATTTAAAATGGATATCAGTCATGAGATGTAAAAAGTGA
The DNA here is from genome assembly GCF_039654945.1 of Dendrobates tinctorius. NCBI lineage: Eukaryota > Metazoa > Chordata > Amphibia > Anura > Dendrobatidae > Dendrobates > Dendrobates tinctorius. The sequence goes on along the minus strand of NW_027361673.1, from coordinate 26,928,541 downwards.
AGTATTTTTCATTGTACTATACCGCTATTTCTCTACCGTATCGGAGCATCATGAGTTGTGCTATGTGTTAAAGGGGCGCTCTTTGGTCCAGGGCACATGAAAACTTGGAGCCCGTCCTACCCCCCCACAAATTTAGCCAAATAACCCCCATTTTTCAGTGCGTAACTAGTATTATGAAGTAAATTAAGATTGAAATGCTTCAGTAATAAGAATTTATGTTTTTGGCATTCAAAAGGGCACTGTAGGTGTGTTTCCTGTCCTCCACTCCCTGACGACTTTGCTTCCCCATTGACTTGCATTGGGTTTCGTGTTTCAGTCGGCCTTCGACTTTTCACAAAAATCGGCCGATTTCGTTCGACCCGACTTTTGCGAAAGTCGGGTTTCATGAAACCAGAAAAAAGGCAAAGTCGCTCATCTCTACCTTTCAGTGATCTTCTTGTTAGCTTAGGAGAAAGTGTTAATGAGGACAAAACAATAGAGTGATAAGAGCAGACTGGTTACATTAAAAGAGGGCTGATTGTCTTCTTCTCTTTATGAAGGAGAACATTTCACCAACTCATCTCCCAAGATCTTGGTGCTGAGATCTCCTTCTGCGCATGCGCCACCCCTGGGAGCCATTTTCCTGGAGTCCACCGCACAGTAAACCATGTAAGTGCAGGGGCTCTGGGCTTTCACAGAATGTCGGCAGAGCCCCCGCACCACCGAACACCCGCAGTGACACACATCGGAATACCCCCTCATCCCAGCCTGCGGCAACACTCCACTCTTGCCTCCTCCAGTAGCGACCCTGGGACCTCGCTTCACCGCCACCATCACCCCGGTAAGCAATAAGGCGCATGGATTATAAGAAACACCACCATTTTATTAAAAAAAGTTTATTTTCCTATTTTTTCTCCTCAAAATTTGGGGTGCGTCTTATAATCCAGTGTGTCTTATAATCCGCAAAATATGGTATATGACGTGTCGGTCTCCGTTTAGACTTTCTTCAGATATACTGTGCATAAAACAAGTGAAACATAGAAAAAATAATGTACAAACAGAAGTACAAAAGAATAACAAGCAATAATTAAAGATCTATAATATAACTGGATATGTGTCCTTGTGTCCGAAGCCTCCAGCGCCTGCGAAGTGGTAGCACATGCCGCATCGGTTGGAGCAACAGCTTCACAGAGAGAGAAAGAGACAAAAATATACCAATAAAAATACTCGCCATGTGGGCGTAGAATGGGTTCAATAACTAATAATACATATTACATGTCCATATAATCATCTAATATCTCATAATCATGTTCATTGCTGACAATATCAAAATATATGTATATATGTAATATATGCATAGTAATGTATTGGAGCAGATATAGTAACAGTCAGTACAGCTCACATGTATTTGACCAAAAAGAGGCTGATTGACTCAGTGAAAAACAAGGGCATAATAAAAAAAAAGGTCAGGAGTGTAGTCAGATAAAGACCAATACCAAGAGAGCATTACCAGTGTTAGCTTCTATAGGGTACAAGATGTAGTATAGAGCACTGATCCAAAGGTTTAATGCATACAACTAGATATACATGGGATAGAAATAAGCAGCAAAGCTCAGAACCCCAGAACTGCATACCGGATTGCCGTAGAATAATATAGGACTAAATGCTTAAACTATACAGGATACAGTGCGTCTGGAAAGTGGGAATACCACTAAACGTATGGCACCTATAGAAGTCAGCATGTGTTAGCTGGCAGCTGCAGGAAGTATATATAGTACTTGATCCAGTAAGCTCTAAACAAATTGATCACATGGCAGGTGATGTCACCACATGTGGGTAGATCCCTGTGCAGCGTGTTCCAGTCGGGGAGTGCAAGACAGCAGCCATGATGAGCAGGGGCTAGCAGAGAGACTTATGTCTTCTGATAGGAGAAAAGTATGGATGACACATCCGGGGTGGAGCTATGACATAAGGTCTGCCTAATGAAGTAAGAACACAGTGACATACTAGGAGGCGAGACTAGGACGCCCATAGAGTTAGGGCTATGAAGATAGGGCAACCATAAGGAATCCTAAGCAAAGGAATTGGATGGGAGGAGTTACCATGTGTTGCGTATCCCAGTGGAGGTTGGTCAAAGTGTACCATTCCTTTGAGATATATAGAAAATAAATAATCATGATAGGATAAAGGCCACAGTTAATAGCAATAATGTAAGAAAGAAATAAGAGATTAGTAAACAGATTATAATGGGATGACAACCACATAACTGGGTACAAGAGACAAAAAAACTGACTGGCACATCCAAACTAATGTGAAAAGGTGCATACCAAGAGGCGCTACCCCCATATACAATATACAAAGAATGGTTGCACTCTACCATGCTAAGGCATGTCAATGTGGAATATGTGTAATTAGAATTGCAATACAGCTTTAGAATTATAGAAAAAATATATGCGACTCTTAGCATAAAGTTTGGCCAAATATTATCTGCCCACCAGCCAACGTCAAGGCGGCCTCAAATCTGATGGGTACTGTGAGGTAGCGCTGTCATTCAAGGTTGGGGGGACACTCGCTTGGCAGCAAATAAATCACATCCGGTATGGGTTTTCCATAAAACCATATCAGTCCATGAGGTTTATTATTCAACATAAACCAAAGGAAGCACCACAAAGTTCATATCAGCATAGCGTCCATTATATAGGCTATTCAGGCTCATCATTATCTCACCCATCAGGGATCCTTATGCGGCTTCACCATCGCATACGTTAGTTCCCTCCAGGGAGCTCTCAGGCACACATCGCCAATGCTCACACAGCCACTCCACAGGCTGTTAGCCAGGAGATCCTTCTCCTCATGGGACCTTCCAAACTGGACCAATCAGGTCCCAGCATTCACTCCCTGTGACCTACCCTGGCCACCTTATATGGTCCGTAGTCACGCCCACTGGGTCACATGGCTGTGACCTCATCACAGGTCCTTCACACACTTACAAAGCCTTTTACTATAGGCGTTTTCAGACACACCCCTGGGTGGGTTTGTAGGTAACCAGCACCCACCCATCTCTCTAGTTACCTGAAGACTTCTCCCTTATACTTAGAAACAACACTTCAGCCATGATATTGCTGATCACACATACACAAGTCTCCATCTCAAAGCCACCCACTTTGAGATACATAACTATCCTTCAGGATTCTGCCTCTCATCCGTTTTCTTGGGACATCCACACAGCACCCCCTAGTGGACACAGTGGTCAGTACACCACATACCCCACCCCTCTGTTCAAACTTGTGGGGTTGAACACACAATCTTACACCAGGATCTCGAGACCGGGCACTCATTGCACCTTGCCCCCCAGGTCGAGAGAACCGTCTCCATTTGTCATACGGCCTTATCTCTGCGTTAGGCCTCCCCCACCCCCAGCGGTCAAAATATCGGTCATTGTCTTTGACCCTCCAGTTGCTGTCTGTCTGCGTCATCAGCCACTGTTTAGTCACCACCCTCCTAGAATGCGCTTCATCACCTGACCGTTCTCCCACTGACCGGCTCTCCCGGTTGGTACGGTCATCAGGCTTAAACGGTCCTACTGTCTGGCCTGAGTCTGACCCATTCAGCGTCTCACAGGAACTGCGGTCTCTCAGCCTCGCACGGCCTGTCGAACTGCCACTTGCTGACATTCTTCAGCCACTTGCCATGTCACTACTTGGAGGAACCCTTCGGGTCCTTACATCTTGGGTTGGAGGCGGTCGCCACCTGGTATTCCGTACTTCTTTATTAATTCGCTGGCGGTCCAGCCTCAACTGCTCAATTTCCTGCAGGTACCCCACTCGATACTCCACGAGCATCTGAAAGTCTCTCAGGCTCTCCATGGAGCCAACCACGATGATGGGAATTCTACCCACTTCACTGGATACCAGGTCTTCATTATCAGGCGGGATCCTCACCCTCACCACACCGGAGATATTCACAAGGTCTTCCCGGATCTTCCAATGATTCTCCCAATCAGAGCTTTGGGTACCGGAACCACGTCTTTCCGCAAACCCAGCCAATCCATAGCCTCCCTGGCTAACTCCAAGCGTCGAGCAGCTTTCACATTATTCTGCCTGACCAACTGTTTGACGTGGAGAAACTGCAAATGCATCTCTTTCAGGACAGCTACCCGGTTTGCTGTATCTTCTCTGGCGGATATTATCACTAACTGCCGAGTCTCAGGTGCCCAGTGCACCTCACACGCCTTCACCGCCTCTTTGAAAGCCTCATGCACTCCTTCCTCCGCACAGGCGTCTTGCATGTCTTCTGGAACGTCAATCACAGTCTTGAAGGACGTGGTCTTGCTCTCTTCCAGGCCAGGAGGCTCTGGCCTTACCACGGACACTTCCCTCACTACAGTTGACCCGACCGGGTGACTGTCTTCTTCAGTTCTTAACTCATCAACTTCACACGGTTGGACCACTTCATGACCCTTGGTCACTATGGTTACTGGCAGTTCTGTCTTATTATCACTCACGCTCACCCGCGGTAAGTGACTCTTAACTACTCCTCTGAGTTCCTCCATCTCTTCCTTGAGGTTCTTGTTCACACTTTGCCAGGTGGAAAGGTGACCTCTGAGCTCCAAGATCTCTTTCTTGAGCTCCTCGACCCTGTGCTCAGCCGTTTGTCTCAGGACTCTTTCTCGCTTGACACATTCATCCACCTCCTCTCTGAGGGCCTTATTCAGTCCTTGGCACGTTACCATGTGGCCTTTGAGCTCAGAGACTTCTTTCTCTAGCCTTTCTATTCTGTGTTCCCTTTCTTTTTCAGAGCCACAGTCACCCCAGAGATTAAGTCATCCCTCCAGTTACTCACTAACCGTGTGACTACTTCCGCCGTCTTACCCACCAAGTCAGGGTCAGTTTTGTCACGAGTTTCAGTCAGCACAGCACTAGATTCTGTCCTAGTGGTGGCTACTGGCAACAACACGTCACCACATCGTACGGTGAACCCCCAAGACACTCTCTATCCGTGTGACAGCGCCGCTCTTTTTGTTTACCACACCATTCTCATTCACACTGTGGTACCCTTCAGGTGACGTCAAGTCAGTAAATTCATCTGACGCAATTCTTTCTCTGGTCGCCCCTACGTCTGGCCTGTCCACGTTAGGAGGCGTCAACGTCTTCGTATTGGTTAGTCGAACAGTAGGAACGTCTCCATCCTCGTACCATAGGTCATCCAACGTAACAAAATCCCGGCCCCCCTCCAAGGTACACACTAAGTCTGGTGGTATCCCGCCACCTTGGCACTCACTGCCTCCGGGCCCCTCAAACACCACTCTGTCTAGCACATAGTTCACCGTGACCCCATGATTACAGTGAACCTGGGCCATTTTCTCAGTCAGACAGAAAGTGAGAGGAGTTCCTACCAGAGTCACCTGACTCTTGGAGTCCAACCGTCCCGAGATTCCTTCCCGGTGCAGCATCACAGTACACACTTGAGGTCCGTCATGCTCCGGAAAGTATAACCCACATTCTGGAAACGACATACACGCACACTGCGGTTTCCCAGACATACCCACTGAGCCAACCAGTGCTGCCATTTCTTCACACTCGGCCCCTTTCTGGACCACCACCCCAATTTTGGTCACCGCCCCCCTCTGGGACTCCAGCCCCTTTTGGGCTAACACCCCGATTTGGGTCACCGCCCCCCTTTGGGACTCCGCCCCCTTTTGGGCTGCTACCCCAATTTGGATCACCGCCCCCTTTTGGGACTCCACCCCTTTTCGGGATCTCCCCATGTCCGTTATACCGGTCTTCTCAGACCACAGTTCACACCACACAGTTTATGTCTCTCACGATACCACACAAGTCCTTGCTGGCACCACCACAGCTCCTGCTGTCACCGATCACCGGCACCACCAGCTGCTGTTCACACACAGCGGCTGGAGTCACTGCAGCTCCTGCTGCGCCATCTTCGTGGACCCGCCGATCCACCGGAAGCCGCTTGTCACCTTTGTGACCACACTGAGCCACATCAAGCCGCTTGTCACCTTCTTGACTCCCACTGAGCCACCGCAGGCTGAGTCGAGAAAAAAGAAGAAAAAACACACCACAAAAGGTCAAAAACTCACGTGTCCTGACTGTGTGCTATTCAGGACACGCCTGTCTCCACCTGAGACCGCCTAACACACAGGGCGCACCGGGTGCGATTCAGGGAGTGACCCTCCTCCCAGGATCTCCCCACACACCGGCCTCACCAGGTTCAGGGGCTCAGCGGGTGCTCTTCAGGACATCTGTCTCCGCCTGAGACTGCCCAACGCTCGTGCCTCACCAGGTCCAAGGTCACACCACGTGCTACTGGGATCCGACTCTGCTCCCAGGGCTGACCCTCCAGGACCTTTCCTCACTGAACCCTCCAGGTACACTGTCTTCCTCACTGACCCAGGTCAGTACCACACAAACACCTGTCCGATACCTGAGTCAGCCACACGGGTCACCGTTTTACTCATTGACCCAGATCAGTACCACACGAACACCAGTCCGTTTCTCCTGTGTTGCCCACACAGGTCCTCGGGTACCTCTTCTCTGCAGAGGCACCCTAGCAATCACCAGTCTCTTTCTCCTGGGGAAGCGGACGCACTGGGCTCACCGATCTGGACAGCGCCTTACTCACTAGGCTGCCCCACGGTTTTCCAGAACCACAGCCGGACAGTGGCTTCCCCACTTGCAGGCCGTCACAGGCTCTACTCACACGTGGCCGGTCAGCAGCACATCACACGACTTCCACAACCGTCAGCCCTCCTGGCTCAGCGTTGCTCTTTGCCACCGAATTTTGCAGTCCTTATCCGTTGCTCCCAGCAACAAGGCTACACCACTGCCCGCATTCTCCACCAATTGTGAGGTAGTGCTGTCATTCAAGGTTGGGGGACATTCGCTTGACAGCAAATAAATCACATCCGGTATGGGTTTTCCATAAAACCATATCAGTCCATGAGGTTTATTATTCAACATAAACCAAAGGAAGCACCACAAAGTTCATATCAGCATAGCATCCATTATATAGGCTATTCAGCCTCATCATTATCTCACCCATCAGGGTTCCTTATGCAGCTTCACCATCGCATACGTTAGTTCCCTCCAGGGAGCTCTCAGGCACACATCGCCAATGCTCACACAGCCACTCCACAGGCTGTTAGCCAGGAGATCCTTGTCCTCATGGGACCTTCCAAACTGGACCAATCAGGTCCCAGCATTCACTCCTTGTGACCTACCCTGGTCACCTTATATGGTCCGTAGCCACGCCCACTGGGTCACATGGCTATGACCTCATCACAGGTCCTTCACACACTTACAAAGCCTTTTACTATAGGCGTTTTCAGACACACCCCTGGGTGGGTTTGTAGGTAACCAGAACCCGCCCATCTCTCTAGTTACCTGAAGACTTCTCCCTTATACTTAGAAACAACACCTCAGCCATGATATTGCTGATCACACATACACAAGTCTCCATCTCAAAGCCACCCACTTTGAGATACATAACTATCCTTCAGGATTCTGCCTCTCATCCGTTCTCTTGGGACATCCACACAGCACCCCCTAGTGGACACAGTGGTCATTACACCACAGTACCTTCACTGTGTGAATACCTCTCTAAGGTTGATGTCTGAATTCCTGGGTGAATGTGGACACCTCTGTCAGCAATGCCTGCATTTATGGGTAAGTAGGGACCTGCTATAATTAAAATCACCACCTGGTGGAGGGCGGAGTGCTCGGTCAGTAAGCTAACATACAAGAGACAAAAAAAACTGACTGGCACATCCAAACTAATGTGAATAGGTGCATACCAAGAGGCGCTACCCCCATATACAATATACAAAGAATGGTTGCACTCTACCATGCTAAGGCATGTCAATGTGGAATATGTGTAATTAGAATTGCAATACAGTTTTAGAACTATAGAAAAAATATATGAGACTCTTAGCATAAAATTTGGCCAAATATTATCTGCCCACCAGTCAACGTCAAGGCGGCCTCAAATCTGATGGGTATCTACACTGTGTGAATACCTCTCTAAGGCTGATGCCTGAATTCCTGGGTGATATTTAGAAAAAAGAAAAACATATTAAATGGTCACCATAACCTGGGGATTCACTGAGGATTACAAATAAATCATCTTTTATCTACATCAATTGAGTGCCAAGTTCTTCATAGATATTACACAATGTAATAATGGCTGCTTAGGCTAGTTTCACACTAGCGTTTTTGTGCGCTGCGTTTCGTGTGCACATCAAACGCATGATAAAAAGGCTTACAAACGCTTGTAAATGCTGCGTTTTTTTCTCGCCTCATCATGCGCGTTAAGCCAAAAAAAGCAGCGTTTGTATGCGTTTTAAAGTGCTTTTCATGCGTTTGCATTTTTATTGCACATGATGTCACAATCACAGGAGTAACAATCCTTGACCAATTAGTGCAACAGACTCCACCAATTGGACAGCAGTGGGCGTGTGTTATTGGAATTCTTTATATAGACCCTGTTTACAGTTATTGTTCACATTTGCTTGTTGTTTTTCTTGACGACATGGCTATGCGCTGGAAGAGTTTTCACTTCAACTTGGATCTGGACATCAGGATGGCTCAGGCTTTTGCAGTTGCTTGCCATGAACAAAGGGAGAGAGAGAGACAGCGAAGACGGCAGCGGCGGCGTTTGTAGATTCATCCAATTGTTGAACTCCGGGAGGGTCGTGGAGCGTACCACACCCTCTACAGCGAGCTACAGGCAAACCCGGATAAATTTACTGATTACACACGGATGTCCCAACAAAGCTCTTGTTATCTGCACCTCAAAAACATTTCTAGAATTCGACCTTTTCTTACTTTTGACTCCGCAAAAACTCTTACTGTTTCTCTTATTCATTCTCATCTTGACTATTGTAACTCTCCTCTAATCGGTCTCCCTCTTACCAAACTCTCCCCCCTCCAATCTGTCTTGAATGCTGCTGCCAGGATCATATTCCTCGCCAATCGTTACACCGATGCCTCTGCCTTGTGCCAGTCATTACACTGGCTACCTATCCACTCCAGAATCAAGTACAAACTTATTACCCTCACCCACAAAGCTCTTCATGGCTCAGCACCACCCTACATCTCCTCCCTTGTTTCAGTATACCATCCTACCCGCGCCCTCCGTTCTGCTGATGACCTGAGGTTAGCATCCACAATAATCAGAACCTCCCACTCCCATCTCCAAGACTATACACGTGCTGCGCCAATTCTTTGGAATGCACTTCCCAGGTCAATACGATTAGTACCCAATCCCCACAATTTTAAGCATGCCCTGAAAACTCATTTATTCAGACTGGCCTACCGCCTCAACACATTAACCTAATCTATCCCTGTGTGGCACAGCCAAAAGTTTTTACCATAACCAGGTTCCCCGCATCATGTTCCCACATGCTTTATGCATCCATTAGCCCTCTGTGTCTGTACTGTTACACACTTAACATTATGGCTGGTCTATACAATCAGGGCAACTGTTACCACCCACCTTTCGTGTCTCCCTTTTTCTCCTCATAGATTGTAAGCTTGAGAGCAGGGCCCTCATTCCTCTTGGTATCTGTTATGATCTATGTGATTATTGTTATGCTGTAATGTCTATTGTCTGAAATGTAAAGTGCTGCGGAATATGTCGGCGCTATAGAAATAAAATTTATTATTATTATTATTATGTATTTGCTTGGTCGTGTACAAGATGTCATCCGGAGACAGGACACACAGCTCCGTCGTGCGATTCCTCCCGAGGAACGGCTCCTGGTCACATTATGGTATGTAGTATTGCAAAACCAATGCCTGCCTAATTTTATTTGTTCTCTGATGTACTATTCTATTCTGATCTCTCCTGACTGACTTCTATAATTTGCTAACGTAAAAATTCTTGGTATTTTGGCCTTTTTGCTTTTTACAACACTAAGGATTACTCCTTTTATAAAGAAATTATTATAATTAAATAATACATCACCCAAGTGAGGTTGTCCTGGAAGAAACCGCTGAAATACCAGCACCTCAACGGTGACATCGCTTAAACCAGTATCTGAAGTATTAATCTTTATTTCACTAGCCTCCCAGGGATAAAGAAAGAGGCTAAAGAAGATTACAATGAGATTCAAACCACCAGAAGACCTGGCAGCATCATATATTCTGGTTCCCGGTGGTGGCTGATAATGTCGAAAAGCCGCAGGCAATAGAGGTGGACTGGTCATTCATAGTGGTTCCCACAGAGCCCAAAAGAGAACGGCGGCTTTATCTACCTCTCGATTAGCCACCCACAGTGGTCTGGAGGGTGTTTCTAATATACCGTAAAATTTAATACAGCACAGCCATTTTTGAGTATCTGCGCACACGCGATCCGGTGGATGACAACCCTGAGCAGCTGATTGCAATAGCGCAACAGCGATACTCCAGATTGGAACCTGTGGAAGAAACAGGACACCAGATACTACACTTACCTTTTCAGCAACTCACATCATGATCTGGAAAAGCAGTGCCAACAGAACAAAGTGTTAATAGCACAGCAGCCATTACTAACTTACTGCGCAGGCGCGCACTTAAATTTTACTTTATATTGCCTATACTGTCTGCGATAGTTGCCGTTTTATTCCTACATGGAAATCAGATCCAATTCTGTTTCCATCCTTTAATGTATAGTGTTTACACTTAAATAGGTACTGAGAGTCCTGTATTAAAGGTTAACCTCTTGTTATAATTAATAGGATTATTAGTTAATAGAATATAATAATACTTGGTTATTTTAAAGCGCAATATAATTAGTAACCATATAAGTTAATTTCTTTTTTATATCATACTCACTTAGTATAATCTACTAATTGGTTACTTCTGCTTTTGTTCTGGTTGACCTCGCGGAGTTCATTGGATACATTTTTGTTTCTGAATTACATTTCAATTGGTGTTGCTGCTAATTTTAATAACTAGTATTATACCATTTGGTTAGATCCTACTATACTAATCAGAACTGTTCTAGTTTATTTATAACGTGGTCTCGTAGTTTATATAAAGTATGAGGTCTTAATCATCTTTACTATTATAGTTATATTACATCAGTTAGTTCTAACTGCTTTGTTATAACAGCAGTCTTTATATCTTGGTCTAGTCTTTGGTTTTGTTGTCATTTTATGTCAACATGAACATTAATAATTCAAGATTACCTAATTACAAAACTCCTATTTCGTCAAAGTCACAAAGGCAAAACAAAGAAGTAAGATCGCATCATAGCCCTTCAAAAGATCCTATAAATCTTCTAAGCCCCGTTAAATCTAGGTCACCAACAGATAGAGAACAAACTCATATCTCAACAAAGACTCTAAAACCTTCATCATCAGTCCATACAGTTCATTCCAACGAGCAGACCTTGGAAAATACTCCCTTACCCAATTTCGCAGAGAACATGGATTTATCTATTTCTTCTCAAAGAAAAAGCCATACAAACTGGGGAGAAAAGCTCTCCTCCGCAAACAACTCTTTGGATGAAGACTCAAATAGCCTCTCTCCGAATCCTAGCCCCAAAAAACCTAGACCAAATAGAGATGAGCTGGCTTTGGATAACCCGGAAATTTTAGACAAAAACTCCATTGAGGCATATATGACCAGCCTTACTGATAGGATCAGTGCTGGGTTAAGAATCGTTCTAGATAAGCAAACAAAAATCTTCCAAGAGACTTTCGATCTCTTTAATTCCAGATTACAAAACCACGAGGGCAGAATAGTTGAAATAGAAAAGAAAAATGCAATAGTCTAAAAGACAGAAATGACACCAAAGTAGAACTCCGAAAACTAAAACTCAAACTGGCTGACATTGAAGATAGGTCCAGAAGGAATAACATCAAATCAGGGGCATACCTGAAGACATCTCCTCTATCAGACATCCAGATTTTATTAAAGGGGTTTTCAAAAAAAATTATTCCGAACTTGTCTGAGACTGACCTGATAATAGATCGTATACATCGTCTACCCAAACCCCCTAATATTCCAAAAGAACTGCCCAGACATGTGATTTTGAGGATTCATTTCTTTCACATCAAGGAGAGAATCAAAAATTACGTTAAAATAAAAAAGGGGCTCCCTGAACCATACCACAATTTAAATTATTTGCGGACCTTTCAAAAGAGACCATTGAATGTAGAAAACAATTTAAATCACTAACATCCATATTAAGAGATAAAGAATTCCCTTACAAATGGGGTTTCCCTCTGAGACTTTTAATAAACTTTAAAGGCAAAACAACGGTCATTTTGTCACCGGAAGATGGACTTGAATTTCTAAGAACAAATGGAATCACCCTTCGTTCCTATAATTCCAGTCTCCTGGGACCTAGCCACTTTACATGAAGATTTCAGCCTTTTCCATCTACTAATGAGTCTTTGCTTCCTATTCTGTTTAACGTGAAATGGTACTTCATTTGGTTAATAGTTGTATCGCATTTAAAATTTTTGTAGAACTTTAGGTTAGACATTTTATAGCTATTCTAGAGGCCGATTCCTCTCGTTTTGCACTTCACGGACTTTCCCCCGAACAAGATGGAGAAGCCGTTGTACTGGTTTCCCTCTAGTGGGTTGTGCTAGAGTTCTTATAGTGATATTTATTAAGTGTTATTTTGTTATTGCTATTGATATTTGAATATAGATTTGATTTACAGGCCCTCACATTCCATAGTAAATAGCCAATGGCCCATTCTTTTCATAAATGACTATTAAGTTGCTCACATATAAAGTGAGGGGACTTAACAGTCCAAATAAATGTTTTTCTGCCCTGCTTCGCTTACGCCAAGGAACCCTCACGGTTGCTCAGTATGCTGTTCAGTTCCGCACCCTCTCGTCTGAGTTATCCTGGAACAATGAGGCCTTGCTGGCTACCTTCTGGGAGGGCCTATCTGGAAAGATTAAGGATGAGCTGGCGGGACGGGACAGGCCTACCATCTTGGATGACCTGATTTCCTTGGCGACCCGGATTGACCTACGTTTTCAGGAGCGTTCCATGGAGATTAAGCGTGACAGGAGGTCCTACCACCTGGACTCTAATTCTTCCAAGACATCTACCTCATTCTCTTCTCCCGAAGCTATGGCGGTAGATCGAGTAAGTCTGGCCAACCGCCGCCAGGAGGCGCGTCGCAAAAACGGAAGCTGTCTGTACTGTGGTAGTTCCAAACACCTGATCCGCTCCTGTCCAAAGAAGTCCGGAGCTGCCGGAAGCTTTATCCAGCAGACGCTTGTGGATCGCTACCACCTACCAATTCAGGCTCTTCCCAACCCGTTGCGGGTAACCGCTGTCGATGGCCAGCCTCTGACCAAACCCGTCCAGTTCCAGACTGAGCCAGTGGAACTCCGGGTAGGTCTTATGCATTCTGAAAGAATCCGTTTTTATGCGTACCCTGGCTTGTCTCACCCCTTGCTTCTAGGTTTGCCTTGGTTTCAGAAACATGAACCAGTCCTTAATTGGAGAACAGGCGAAATTCTACGTTGGGGAGATTCCTGCTCGGACCTTTGTTTAACCCGGATTGAACCAGCTTCACCCCCAGTCCAACCTGCTACCCTGCCTGGATTACCATCCGCTTACTGGTCCTTTTCGGATGTCTTCGGGAAAAAGGAGGCTGAAAAACTTCCTCCTCACAGGTCGTATGACTGTCCAATAGACCTTCTTCCTGGAACATCTCCTCCCCGTGGGAGAGTTTACCCTCTTTCCCAGGCAGAGACTCAGGCTATGTCGGACTACATCCAGGAGAACTTGGCCAGAGGGTTTATCCGAAAATTATCATCACCGGCAGGAGTAGGCTTCTTCGTGAAGAAAAAGGACGGATCCCTGTGGCCCTGTATCGACTACCAAGGACTGAACCAGATCACAGTAAAAAACAGGTACCCTTTGCCTCTAATTTCAGAAATGTTTGACCATCTCCGAGGGGCCAGGATCTTCATCAAGCTAGATCTCAGAGGGGCTTACAATTTGATCCGAATCAGAGATGGAGACGAATGGAAAACAGCCTTCAACACCCGTGATGGCCACTACGAGTACCTGGTAATGCCATTTGGTCTAAGCAATGCTCCCGCTGTTTTCCAAGAGTTCGTCAATGACATTTTCAGGGATCTGCTTTACACCTGTGTTGTTGTCTACATAGACGACATTCTGATTTTTTCTACTGACTTGGTCTCGCATCGCAGACAAATGCGCCTGGTCTTACAGAGGCTCAGGGAGAACAGACTGTATGCCAAGTTTGAAAAGTGCCTCTTCGAACAATCCTCTTTGCCTTTCCTCGGTTACATTGTTTCCTCCACAGGATTAAAAATGGATCCAGAGAAGTTATCGGCTGTACTCAAATGGCCTCATCCATCTGGGTTGAAGGCCATACAGCGATTCCTGGGCTTCGCCAACTACTGAAGGAATTGAGGGTAAACTGATTAAATTTGCTGATGACACAAAGCTAGGAGGGATAGCTAATACTAGAGAAGAGAGAGAGAGGATTCAAAAAGATTTAAATAAACTGGAGAAGTGGGCAGCAACTAACAGAATGGTTTTTAACAGGGAGAAATGCAAAGTACTACATCTGGGCAATAAAAATGAAAAAAGCATATATAGAACGGGAGGAATAGGGCTAAGTGACAGCACATGTGAAAAAGACTTGGGTATACTAATAGATCACAGACTGAATATGAGTCAACAGTGTGATGCAGCAGCAAAAAAGGCAAATGCAATTCTAGGATGTATTAACAGAAGCATACAGTCTAGATCACGTGAAGTAATTATTTCCCTCTACTCCTCTTTGGTCAGACCTCATCTGGAATATTGTGTCCAATTTTGGGCACCACATTTTAAAAAAGACATCAACAAACTGGAGCAAGTTCAGAAAAGAGCGACCAGAATGGTGACCGGTCTGCAAACCCTGTCTTATGAGGAAAGGTTGCAGGATTTGGGAATGTTTAGTTTGCAAAAGAGAAGACTGAGAGGAGACTTAATAGCTGTCTACAAATATCTAAAGGGCTGTCACATTGTAGAAGGATCAACTTTATTCTCATTTGCACAAGGAAAGACTAGAAGCAATGGGATGAAGCTGAATGGGAGGAGACACAGATTAGATATTAGAAAAAACTTTTTGACAGTTAGAGTGATCAATGAGTGGAACAGGCTGCCACGAGAAGTGGCGAGTTCTCCTTCAATGGAAGTCTTCAAACAGAGGCTGGACAGACATCTAACAGGGATGATTTAGCGAATCCTGCTTTGAGCAGGGGGTTGGACCAGATGGCCCAGGAGGTCCCTTCCAACTCTATGATTCTATGATTCTATGATTCTATGATTCTACAGGCAATTCATTCCTAACTTCTCCACCGAAGTGGCACCCATCTCAGCTCTAACCCGGAAAGGTACAAATCCGAAGGATTGGCCTCCAGAGGCTGAGGAGGCCTTTGTTTCTCTCAAAAAGGCCTTTGCTGTCGCACCTGTTCTTCATCGTCCTAACTCCAATGAACAATTTTTTCTTGAGGTCAATGCCACTTCAGTAGGTGCGGGAGCTGTACTAACCCAGAAATTGTCCTCCGGGCGAATGGATTCTTGTGGTTTTTTTTCCAAGGTTTTTTCTTCCACAGAGAGGAATTATTCTGTTGGAGATCGGGAATTGTTGGCTATCAAATTGGCTCTGCAGGAGTGGAGGCATCTTCTAGAAGGAGCTCTTCATCAGGTAGTCGTATACACCGATCACAAAAACCTTGTTTACCTACAAACTGCACAAAGGCTGAATCCTCGTCAAGCTCGCTGGGCTTTGTTTTTTGCTCATTTTAACTTTGTTCTTCATTTTCGTCCAGCTGACAAAAATGTCAAAGCAGAAGCACTTTCCAGAGCCTTTCTACCTCCTGATCAAGAAGAAGAACCGCAGCACATCATTGAACCCTCAAGGTTAGTCACGGTCGCTTCTACTGATCTTGCCCGGCTGCCTCCCGGGAAGACTTTCGTGTCAGCTTCTGAGCGTACTCGTGTCCTTCGGTGGGGTCACTCGTCCAAGTTGGCTGGTCATGCCGACCAGAGAAAGACTCTGCGACTCATCTCCCGGTACTACTGGTGGCCTGCCATGGCTAAGGACATTCTGGAGTACGTCACAGCCTGTCCTTCCTGTGCTCGTAACAAGACGGCCAAGCATCTACCCGCAGGTAGGCTTCAGCCTCTTCCAATTCCGTCTGCTCCCTGGCAACATATCGTGATGGACTTCATCACAGATCTCCCGATCTCATCTGGCTATTCTGTGGTGTGGGTAGTGGTGGATCGCTTCTCTAAAATGGCTCAATTCGTTCCACTACCAGGTCTTCCAACTGCTCCTGAGTTGGCGAACCTGTTCATCTGGCACATCTTCAGTCTCCATGGTTTCCCTCTCCACATCATGTCCGACAGAGGAGTCCAGTTCACCTCAAGATTCTGGAGAGCAGTTTGTAAACTCGTAAGAATTGAACTGGATTTTTCCTCAGCATACAATCCCCAGTCCAATGGACAAGTGGAGAGGACAAATCAAATCCTGGCTGGATTCCTGCGTCACTTTGTCAACGCCCATCATGACGACTGGGTAGACTTACTGTCCTGGGCCGAATTTTCTTACTATCAAGTAAGTGAATCTTCTGGAAAGTCTCCCTTTCAGATTGTCTTCGGATTGCAACCCGGAATACCTCTTCCCATCTCCGTATCATCTGGCGTTCCAGCTGCCGATACTTTCTCCGAAGATTTTTCGAAGGTCTGGAGGGATACCAAAACTGCTCTGGAGAAAGCCTCCCAGCATATGAAAAGGCATGCGGACAAGAGACGTTTGGATGCACCTATCTCTCGCCTCGGAGACAAGGTATGGCTCTCTTCTAAGTACATCCGGTTAAAGATGCCATCCTACAAATTGGGTCCCCGGTTCATCGGACCATTTGAGATCTTGAGACAGATCAATCCAGTCTCGTACAAGCTGAAGTTGCCCACTTCCCTACGTGTGCCTAACTCCTTTCATGTTTCTCTCCTCAAACCAGTAGTTTTGAGTCCCTTCTTTAAGGATCCGGGTACCACTCCTGACCCTGTCTCGGAGGAAGATGTTTTTGAGGTAAAACATATCCTGGCCGTAAAAAAAGTAAGGGGTAAGACCTACTACCTGGTGGACTGGAAGGGTTTTGGTCCTGAGGAGAGATCTTGGGAGCCTAGGGAGAACATCCAGGCTCCTCTTCTCCTTAAATGGTTCTACGCAGGCTTGAAGAAGAGGGGGTGTAAAGAGGGGGATACCGTTACACCCGGTCCCCATCCTGGCACTGCGCCCAGGTCTGCCACAGTTACACCTGGCCCCCGTCCTGGCACTGCGTCCAGGCCTGCCACTGCTCTCCGTTCTGGGCACTCACCTCGAACCTCTCATGCTGCTGCTCAGCGTTCTGTCCTCCCTCCTGCCTCCTCCTCCTGGTGTCCTGTGAGGAGATCTGTAGCTAAGGCTATTAAGGCACGCCTGCCCGCTCTCTTGCCTTCTTAAAGGGGCTGCGTGCATTATTCAAAAAGTGCATTAACCAATGGCAGTGCACTGGCTGCTATTTCTGGCCTCTCCTCCATAGGGAGAGCGCCGGAGCAACGAGTATCTATCATTGCTACATCCGGTTCTCATGCTAATCTGTCTGCGCTGCATCTGCAGTCTCTGTGCATTGTCTAATGCTCTCTGTTTCCACAGCATATCAGTATCCTGTGTTACCTGGTTATATCAGCAACTATCTGGGCCTAAGCCATCCCGTTCCGCCTACAGCCATCCGAGTCCAAGGACTATGTGAAGGTCACTGGAACCGCCTCCTTACCAACTAACCAGATCCAGGACCCAGCGCATTATGGACTCTGCTGTAACTTTTGTCATCCCTTTTGGTCCCGCTGGGACAGCTGCCACGTGTTCGGGGTCTAACTGGAGGTAGCACCAGTGTCCTCCGGGTATTCCATTCTGGCCCTGCCTGAAGGGCTTTACTACGGGTGCCCGGGGCTCACTAGTCACACCCCCTTCGGAGCCCCCCGGACCGTGGTCCCGAGGTTCCACTTAAAAAATAAAAACAAATGTGAACTTCACCATCTCTGCCTCCGCTTCCATTCGTTACAAGTCTGCATACAGGAATCTAAATTTAAACTCAACAACCACCGAAATTTCTCATTGAAAAGCTACCTTTATAGCTTTGAACCTTAAAACTTCACCAAGAAGGTGGGAGTTATCACCCTGATTAAAAATTCTTTATCCTTTGAATTAATAGAAGAAATCTAATATATAAAGCTCAAAGTGTGTATGTATGTGTGTATGTCCAGGATAGGCATCCGTACCGTCGCAGCTACAGCCACAAAATTTGGCACAGTCACACATCTGGACCCCGAGAGCATCCTAAGCTGTGCTGTGAGGCGAAATTTTAACCCTGTGCATTCCAATTCACCAAACAATCTTGCCCCTATCTACATACTGGGGAAAAAGTGTGTGCGCGTCAAGCCCCGCCCCCTAATTATGATGTCATAATGCCCCTATCTGCATACTGGGGAAACAGTGTGTGCGTATCAAGCCCCGCCCCTCATTATGATGTCACAATGGTTGCCATGGCGATGCTGATGTCATCATAGGTTGCAAGCCCCGCCGCTCATTATGATGTCATAATGGTTGACTATGGAATGGAGGATGTGTGATGGGTATATGGGCACTGGACTATGGGATGGCGGATATGTATGATAGGTATATGGGCACGGGACTATGGGATGGAGGATATGTATGATGGATATATGGGCATGGGACTATGAGATGAAGGAAGTGTGATGGGTATATGGGCACGGGACTATGGGATGGCGGATATGTATGATGGGTATATGGGCACGGGACTATGGGATGGAGGATATGTATGATGGGTATATGGGCATGGGACTATGGGATGGAGGATATGTATGATGGATATATGGGCACTCGACTATGGGATGGAGGATATGTATGATGGGTATATGGGCACGGGCCTATGGGATCGTGGATATGTATGATGGGTATATGGGCACGGGACTATGGGATGGAGGATAATTATAATTTGTTATAACTAACCACAGTTAATTACTATTCCCGGGCAGCGCCGGGCTCTTCAGCTAGTTTCAGATAAAAATGGGCACTTTCATATCCTGATTTGTAAACTTAATAATCAAACTTGATCAATAGTTAACATATATGTCCCTAACAAAGGTCAAATTAAATTTTTAGACAATAATTAAAAAATTGACTCAATAAAAAAGGAGTTTTGTTGATGCTGGGAGACTTTAATATGTTACCAGACAATATCCTTGATTCGACTTCACCTGCTAGGTGCAATTCTCCCTAGCTTAATAATAATTTTTTTTAGAAATTAATTATATGATATATTTAAATGCCTAAATATAACTTCAGAAGAATACTCTCATTTTTTGGATACCCATTTCTCTGCTTCAAGGATTGATCTTATATTAACAGATGTATTTTCCCTCCCCAGATTTAATTCGGTTTCCATAGGCCCTAAAACCATCTCTGATCATGCCCCGATAGTAGCCGAGTTTGAGGAGGGTCATACAATAAATGACCATTTCTTATGGAAATGTAATGCCTCAATATTTCAGAATTGAAAATATCGTGATGAGATCTCCTTAGCCCTAAAAAATTATTTTAAAGACAAACATTTTGACCCCTTGAAACCATTCTTACAATGGAACGCAGATAAAGCCTTAATCAGAGGAATCCTTATACAAATATCCTCAAAAATAAAAATTTTTTTAGAGAAATAAAATTAGAGAATTACAGGCCTTAATTAAAGATAAAGAATTATCCCTTACTGGAAAGCTCTCTCCTTGCCCCAAAATACAATTGGAATTATTAAAATTAAGAAATTATTTAAAAGCAATCATATTTTCCTTTTATGACTCCGCAGTCAAAAACTCTAAATTTAAATATTATATGTCCTTAAATAAAACCAACCAAGTTTATGTTTAACGGAATTAAAAAACTGCAAATCAGAAATAGGGTTGATAATATTATAACCCCAAAAAGGGACACCCTACTACACCCACAAGACATCGTCAATTCATTTGCAGAATATTATACAAAATTATATAATTTAAACACAGATCCCGCCATACCTACAACCAAAGAACAAATAATTAAAGATTTTTTTAACATCTATAAACCTCCCTAAAATCACCCCTGACTAATTAGTTTTTTTGGCTTTAATGAAGAAGAAACTGCTAAATCTATAAAACAATTGCACTCTCATAAAGCCCCAGGCCCAGATGGATATGGCAACAACTATTACAAATCCTTCAGCGATGTTATTGTACCTCATTTCATGCAGATCTTTAACGCAGCCGCATCTACAGGTTCATTCCCGAATAAAAATTTGGAGGCCAATATTATCCTTATCCCTAAGCCAAATTTGAACCCTGACCAGATAATAAATTACAGACCCATATCCCTGATATATACGGACTTAAAAATCTATTCTAAGATTATAGCCAATAGACTCAATATAATATTACCAAATTTAATGTCTAATGACCAAATTGGATTTATTAAACAGAGACAATCAATAGAAGGCACCAGAAGACTCACTAATATAATCAAATTAATAAACTCCCAAAAAATTAAATCTACAGAGGTCTCTCTGGATGCTGAGAAAGCGTTCAATCGCTTAAATTGGAATTATTTAAAATGTACCCTCCAAAAATTTGGTTTCAATGTCACTTGTATTACCAAAATCATGGCCCTATACTCCACCTCACAAGCTAAAATTTATGTAAATAATCACATTTCCTCCCCTTTTAACATTTCTAATGGAACATGACAGGGATGCACTCTTTCCCCATTATTGTTTGCTTTGGCCGTTGAGCCCCTTGCTCAGTTGATAAGGGATGACCATGACATAAAAGGTATTAGAACTAACTCTAGAGAATACAAAATAAGTCTATATGTTGATGACATTTTACTGACTCTGACAGATCCAACTAACTCCATACGTAAAGTACAGATGCTACTTCATACATTTTCACCTATCTCATATTTCAAAATAAATGTGATTAAATAAAAAATCCTCCATTTTAACCTAACCAAACTTCAAATACATGATATTGAAAGTATATCCCCTTGGAGTTGGGCAGGAAAAGATATAGCATATTTAGGACTCAAATTTTCAAGAGACATTAATTCTTTGATTCCTACTAATTTGGATAGTCTCATAAAATCCATCACTAAAGATCTTTATAGAGAAAATAGATAATATCCATCAGGAAATACGCTCCCAACCACCAAGTGCTGAGACTCCCATCCCTACCTGCATTTCCCCTGGTTCACTTTCCACATTTGATCCCATCACAGAAGAAGTCTCCAGACTCCTCTCTTCTTCTCATCCGACTACATGCACTACCGACCCCATTCCCTCACATCTCCTCCAGTCTCTCTCTCCAGTCGTCACAACTCACCTAACTACAATCTTTAATCTCTCCTCCTCAGGCATTTTCCCATCCTCCTTCAAACACTCTATCATTACTCCGTTATTAAAGAAACCTGCTTTCGACCCATCCCGCACAAACAACTACAGACCAGTCTCCAATCTCCCCTTCATCTCTAAACTCTTAGAGCGCCTAGTCTACTGCCGCCTTACCCGTTACCTCTCCACTCACTCCCTCCTAGACCCTTCACAGTCTGGCTTCCGACCTCTACATTCGACTGAAACTGCACTCATCAAAGTTACCAATGACCTTCTGACAGCAAAATGTAATGGTGTTGACCACTGTCTCCTATTCCATAGGCTCCAGTCACTAGGCATTAAGGACATCGCTCTCTCCTGGTTCTCTTCCTATCTCTCTGACTGCTTTTTCACTGTTTTGTTCGCTGGCTCCACGTCATCCCCTCTTCTTCTCGCTGTCGGGGTACCTCAGGGCTCAGTCCTTAGCCCCCTTCTCTTCTCTCTCTACACGGCCCCAATTGGACAGACCATCAGCAGATTTGGCTTTCAGTACCATCTTTATGCTGATGACACACAACTATACACATCATCCCCTGACCTTACCCCCGCTGTACTACAGAACGCCAGTGACTGTCTGTCCACAGTCTCCAATATCATGTCCACTCTCTATCTGAAACTCAACCTCTCCAAAACTGAACTTCTTCTGCTCCCGTTGTCTACTAACCTCCCTAAATCTGACATTTCCCTCTCCGTGGGTGGCACCATAATAACTCCCCGGCAGCAGGTGTGCTGTCTGGGTGTGATGTTTGACACCGACCTCTCCTTCACATCCCATATACAATGTCTTGCCCGCTCTTGCCGCTTACACCTAAAGAACATCTCCAGAATTCGCCCTTTTCTCACCATGGAAACAACAAAAAACCCTCACTGTCGCATTGATCCACTCCCGCCTGGACTACTGCAATGCTCTATTAATTGGTCTCCCCGTTACTTGACTTTCCCCACTCCAGTCCATGCTTAATGCAGCAGCCAGGGTCATCCATCTGACTAATCGGTACTCTCTTCGCCAATCGTTGCACTGGCTGCCCATTCATTATAGGGTCCAATTCAAAGTACTTGTTCTCACCCACAAAGCTCTCCACAGTGTGGCACCCCCTACATCTCCTCCCTCATTTCTGACTATCAGCCTAGCCGACCGCTGCGCTTTGCAAAAGACGTTCGACTAACCTCTGCACTAATCCGCACCTCCCAATCCCGACTACAAGACTTCTCCCGCGCTGCGCCAATCCTCTGGAATGCTCTACCCCAAGAAATTAGGACTATCCACAATTTGAACAGTTTTAGGTGCTCTCTCAAAACACATCTGTTCAGAGCGGCCTATCACGTTCACTAATCAAAGTCATTTTTATGTGTAAGTGTGCATGAGTAACCCATTCACTATCTCTATCCCCCAATCTTCTCAAGATAGCTGGACCATCATTGTAAATACATCATTGTAAATACACACCTGTACTTTATCTCCCCCACCTCATTGTAGATTGTAAGCTCTCACAAGCATGGTCGTCTTATTTTACTTTAATTATTGTATTGTTAACGATGTTACTTATGACTTGTGTTTTGAAACTGTTAAGGGCATGTCACACTAAGAGATATCGCTAGCAATATCGCTATAACTAGTGACGTTATAGCGATATTGCTAGCGACATCGCTGTGTCTGATACTTACCTACGACCGGCTCCCCCGCTGGTTATCGCTGATCGCGCGAGAACAGGCTGGACCGTTTCTCGTCGTCAGCTTCCTGCGGCGCTTCCTGCTGTGAGGACGAGCGACGCGTGGAGCCGGGCAGGAGGACGCAGGATCGCCTGGTGTGACAGGTAAGTAGCGACCCCCGTCCCCAGCGATGTTGCTAGTGAGATCTGCCTGTGTGGCAGCTCACTAGCGACCACTTAGCGATGTACCAGCGATCCTGACCGCGTCATATCGCTGGTCGGGATCGCTGGTACATCGCTAAGTGTGACAGTACCTTTACACTGTAAAGTTCTGCGGTATATGTTGGCGCTATATAAATAAAGATTATTATTATCATCTCAATTTTTGAGATGAAAAAGGGCTGTCATGGTGGGTGAAAACTATGATCATTAAATCTATTATTTTTCCCAAACTTGTATATGTTCTTAGATCCCTTCCATTAATTATATCTATCCCATTTTTGACCAGTATTCAATCTCAC
This sequence comes from Dendrobates tinctorius, assembly GCF_039654945.1. NCBI lineage: Eukaryota > Metazoa > Chordata > Amphibia > Anura > Dendrobatidae > Dendrobates > Dendrobates tinctorius. Next base: position 26,904,881 of record NW_027361673.1, on the reverse strand, counting down.
ATTAACTTTTTTTGTCTGGGGAAACAATAAAGCCAGAATAGCCATCAATCAGTTATTTAAAAATAAACTGCATGGTGGAATGGGGCTTCCCAATGTAACTGCGTATTATTACGCCAATTTAATAAGACAGTCTGTGTTGGTGGCCTAATGAATACAAGCCCTCCTGGCTTGATTTGGAGTTATCCTTTAACAAAGGAATTCCATTAAATAGAATCGTCCTAAATCTACTTATTAAAAATAGGATCATCTATAACGAACACCCTATTTTTCTGGCTATAATTGAGGCATGGAAAAAGCTTCTGAGACTCAAGAGAAATACCCCTAAATCAGAGCTCATCAAAAAACTTCCTCTCTCTTTCATTGGGATTATTACTGAATTCAGTCTGGACCCTATCTGGGCTGATGGGGGGATCACTAAAATTCAGGATATATATGATTGGAAGTTTTTTTTACGTGTTTGCTCAGATTAAATCCAGATTTAAGGTACCCTCTTCTGCCTTTTTGCAATATTTAATTTTGAAAAACCAAGTAGGGATTTTCCTTCAAAACAAACCACCTCTTTCAGAACCTTCAGTTCATATGCTAAGTAATATAGGACATAGTATATTTTGGAGTATTCAGTACCCCTGTAAATGTACATATTTTGTTCCCTGAGCACTCCCCTGATAAGTCTAAGATGAAACGCGTCGGAAGGCGGGATGTGCTAAAAGGATGGGGTCCACAATTGATTCATATATCAGGTGAGACCGTTCCTTTTCCACTGTTTGTCGCAATGAAATCTCTATAAGAGAATGTCTGCAATTGAGAGGGCATTTTGAGTAATGTGATTTTGGTGATACACATTGTGCTAGAAAATGCCCCATGAATTCTGTGGCTGCTGAAATTGCTAAATCTATGTTTGTGACCAGTTGTATATACTGTATAGTCAGCACTTTGTAAATTAATATGCCACTGTTTGACTAATGCTTTGTATGGTGTCCATATAATGGTGAAGAAATACCAGCGTTTCAGAAGACACTTTATTGGGCACCAGCTAATATACTTACTGACTTACTAGAAAAAAAATCTTTTTTTAAAAATCACTTTATTAAGCACTAGCTAAAAAAAATTTTTTATTGCACATAACATTGATACAATTCTCTCCTCTGTATAGACCTATACCTCACTGAAGTGAACTGACAAAAATTGATAAAAAATCTCTCCATCCAACAGTATTTAACCAAAATGAATAGCTGGTTGGAGAAAGCACCTCCACCAAAGGTGAATGCTACAGAGGTGCTACCACTAGAAAAAGCCTCATCAAAAATAAAAAAAAACCTCTATAAAAGTGCCAAAGGTGCTACACTAGGTACCAGTTCCACTCAGACGATGTGCAAGAAAAGTGAGCTGACCCTAGAATATTCCCTATCTGGTAGCCTACCTAGATGCCGAGGTTGGCACCCTAAGAAAATCGAGAATGGCGCCCCCACTCGTGCGATGGCTGTCCCTTCTCTCCTATGTCGCCCTATAAGAGGTTAAATAAGAAAGAGAGCCAGATGGCCTGTATTCTTGTATCAAATAAATCTTCTTCATGAAGGTGTATATGTATATTAACAGAGCAAAAAATTGGTATGTAGGAGAAACAGGGAAGGTAGATCACACTCCTCTAATTATACATACAGCCATTCACGCATTATTTGTTATTTGTTGTAGCACCATGTATAAACCCAGCTCAGAACGCAATGATGAAAAGAGTCCTTGCAGGAAGAGTCACACCTGGTGTAAAATATACTTTCACAGAACTTATTAATGCAAAATGACCTAATACGACCTACCAATAAACCAACTGGGTAACAGTGTGCCAATAATATACATGCCAGCTAAACCACAGGTCATTTGATAAGACCTGCAGTTCCTTATGGGATAGAACAGCTATGGATCACATGAAATAATCAAATCCAAACAATTGGTCATATTTAATAGATATAATAATCATCCAAGTGTATAATGCCACCTGGAGGCACCTGGAACCCATGATCATACGATCCTTCAAATAAAACAGAAAACCAACGCGGTAACAGTATAATCTCTCCAAATAGTGAAGACACCACCAAATACAGGAAATCACAAGGATAAATTCTGTAGTCACTCATATAACAATCTTAGTTATATGAGTGACTACATTAGTTTTATATACTCATTATTCTGTATATCTATTGAATTAAAAAGCTGCTCCCCCGGCCCTTGTGTGATATATTGTATTTCCGCACCTGTTCTATATAATCAAGCCAGTACCTGGGTTGCTAATCCCAATATCAGTGTTATTATCAGAACTTCTTCCTGTTCTACTACAGATGCAGAGTTAAAGGGAATCTGTCACCCTTTTTTTGGACTATGAGCTGCCGCCACTGACATCAGAGGCTTATCTACAGCATTCTGTAATGCTGTATATAAGCCCCTAATGTAACCTGAAAGATAAGAAAAACACGTTAAAGTATACTCGCCGGGGGGGCAGTCCGGTCTGGCGCCTCCCATCTTTTTACAATGCCGTCCTCTTCTTCCCTTCCTGTAGTGGCTCCATCGGACCGGACCGACCCCTCTGGTGAGTATAATCTAATGTGTTTTTATAATCTTTCAGGTTACATCGGGGGCTTATCTACAGCATTACAGAATGCTGTAGATAAGATCCTGATGTTAATGCCGGCAGCTGATAGTCCAAAAAAGAGTGACAGATTCCCTTTAATGCCATGTTTATTTCTTTCATTATGTCAGCATATGCGTTTGGAAAGGTCCCGACACATATGCTGAACATATTCATTGGATCTTATGCCTCCTGTGTATGCCAAATGAGGGTCCTTTCTTCATATGCTGGGCTGGTATGTGTCAGCATTTAAGGGGATAAAGTAAGAAAACAGGTTCTGCTCGGTATACATTTTTTTACAGTGGGAGGCAATGAGCAATGATTACCACTGTAAAGGAGGAATACTACTGATGATACCTTTTTTACTGTATAAATAAACATAGTCTGCTAGTTTTTCCTTCATAGAGGGAAATAATTAAATTGCATTGTATACATTGTTTTTTTCTGTTTTTCTTTTTTAGAATGAAAGTCAATAATAAGTAAGATGGAACGGGCCTAAAACAAGCCCATCCTCAGGGGCGGGTTAAGAGTAGCCATGACAATGACTCCCCCTCCCTCCAATGTCTGATGTATCACATGCCATGTCATAAAATTCCCTTGAGAGATCATGTGATGTCACCACACAGTATGATGTATCCACACAGCCCTTTGAGTAGCATGATGTTGCCACACTGCACCCATGCTGCATGATGCCCCCTCACAGCCCCCACAGCATTTATGTCCCCAGACATCCCCTACAGCTGACAGCTCCCAATTCCATTATTATATTCACCATTATCTGAGTAATGAGGATGCATATACCAGTGACATTGAGATACCAAGCAAACGGTGGCTGCGTAATTCACCGTCTCCAGTTTTTGGCTGTCCAGGTACATGGGCCACACTTTGCCTAGGTCTGGGCTATTTCATTCTTTCATTCTGTCTCAGCAGCTGAAATAGATTGCAGATCTAGTTAACATTTATATTCAGACAATGAGCCTCTCTGCTCCCCTCCCCCATGTTCACACGGGGAATAGTGTGTCACGGAGCAGGAGGGGGAAAACAGGAGATGTGGAACCTGGGCCCCTGAACTGCTCCTCAGGCTAAGGGGGTGTCCTAACTCTCCTTAACTTGGGGGAACACTTGATGGTAGTGAGGCCCTAGTCCCCGACCTGTCCCTATCTCCTGTTTAGCCCTGAGCTAAACCCCCAACCCCCTCCTAAGGAGGTGAGACAGGGAAAACGTGTACTGCACCAAATAACAAACAAGGAAAGATACGACAGACACCTAAGGGTAAAATAAACTAAAAAACAAGACTTAGCTTCTCTCAGCTGCTAATGCTCCGAGCAGCAGAGTAAGGCACAAGAACAAGGGGATAGCTGGTGCTCCACTGCAACACAGCCTGCTCCTGAGTCCAGCTTGGTTGGCCTCCAAATGAATAATATCACCAACAGTGAGTTGCAGCACCTGATGACCCTTTATAGGAAGGAGGGAGTGGTCACACCTGCTGACTGACTAAACATGTAGTAACACCAGCAGCCACTGGGGGCAAAAACCCATATTAACCCCTGAGGGCCAGAAAGGAAAAAGGTTTATATAAGAGAGTCCAGACTCTGACATAGATCCAAAAATGGATCGTGACAGTACCCCTCCTTCAATGAGGGGCCTCTGGACCCTCAACACTGCACCTCACCAGAAAAGCACCTACGGTGAGGATGCCTACATCCACCAGAGTTCACCTCAGCGACCACCTGACTCTCAGGTTCATGGCAAACGTGGGCTGATGGAGGTGGCAACGTATGCTACAGAGGCGCCACGAATCTCCAGAGCACCGACCTGGGGAATGAGTTGTGTATGGGCATTACTGAGAGCAACTCCAGCTGGTAAGTCCCTGGGCCGGGAATGGCCGACACCCGATACGGCCTGATCACCCAAGAATTCCTGACCCCTGCAGAACACTTCCACCCGATGTTTTTGGTGGACACCTGTACATACTCATTCACACACAGGTCCGGACCTGAACGTTTATTGCCACACACATGTTTACCACAAGATGGGGAACTCTTTACAGAACCGACAACAGAGGCATCCCCCTGGGTCGTTACACTCACACCCCCACAATGCACAGAAGGAGTCACCACCCTCCTCTGATCCCTCCTCTGATCCCTCCTCCCAAGAGGACTAAGACACCCTGGGTTAGCATGTGGGGAGGGTAGAGACTTGCCCCTACTCCCTGGCAGCACCTCTGCTGCCCCCACTGGAGTAGAAGGGGATGGTTGTAGAATTATGGCAGAGACAGTAGCCCCCAGGCAGCAGCCCTCACACGACTGACCCCAGCCGATTACTTCCCTAGACAGCCAATCTATTACCGGGTTGTGTTTTTCCAACCACGGGAGGCCTAAAACAATAGGTACTGGCATTCCCTCCAAGACGTAACATGACAGGGACTCCTCATGATGAGTCCCTATACGCAGATGTATGTTATCCACGACTTGGGTCACCCTCCCCTGGCAAAGTAGGATAGAGTAAATGGCCTGGACGCTTAGGGGTTTGGCTAGCATCCTACACCTCAGGCCATGGGTCCGGACAAAATGAGCATTGACCAGATTGACTCCTACTCCACTGTCCACAAGCACCGGTAGACCCTTAGTCTCCCCGCCAAGCACCGCCTCCGCAGGCAGGTTACACTGAGGGGAAGAAATGGGGAAATATACACTCCCTGTTCGCCTCCCTCCACACGACCAGGGGGACGCGGCTTCTTAGCTGGTACAGAAGATTTGGCACACATTGGGCAGACTCTGATGAAATGACCAGTCTGCCCACAGTAAAAACATGCCCCCCACCACAGCGAACTGCAGGTAACACCGTTTGGGCTCCTCCCACCTGCATGGGTTCATCAGTCAGCACTGGTGTGTCCTCCTCCATAGCAAGGACTACAGGGGGCACATTTGGTGTATGCCTCTCCCTGAGGCATCTATCCACCTGGATGGCAAGGGACATGGCGGCCTCTAAGGACCTGGGGGTGGCATAATGCACCAGAGTATCCTGCAACTTTGGGGATAGACCCTACACAAAATGACTCCTAAGGGCATGGTCATTCCAATGTGTGTCAGTGGCCCACCTCCTAAACTCTGAGTAGTACTCCTCTGCAGGCCGGCCCCCCTGATTGATCTTACGGAGTCGAGTTTCCACCAGGAAGACGCCATCAGGATCTCCATACACCAGCACCAATGCCGCAAAAAACTCGTCCACTGATAGTAAAGATGGTGAATCGACCGGCAGGGAGAAGGCCCAGGATTTGGTATCACCTTTAAGAAGGGACATTCTGATTCCCACCCATTGTTCCTCACTCTCTGATGAACGAGGACAGACCCTGAAGTATAACTTACAGGCCTCCTGAAAAACCAAACAATTATCTCTCCCTCCAGAAAACCTGTCAGGGAGAGATATTTTGGGTTCTGGTTGAGCCTGCACTTGTACCAAGACCCCAAACCCCATCAACTGCTGCAGCTGCTGCACCTCCTCACCACGCAGCACCCTAAACTTATCAGTGAGGGACAGAAGCAGTGTGGCAAAGGCCTGTATTTGGGCCATGGCTCACCAGAAAAAAAAATGTAGGGGTTGGTGATAATGTCATGGGGCAGGAGGGGGAAAACAGGAGATGTGGAAACTGGGCCCCTTAACTGCCCCTCAGGCTAAGGGGGTGCCCTGACTCTCCTTAACTTGGGGGAACACTTGATGGTAGTGAGGCTCAAGTCCCCGACCTGTCCCTATCTCCTGTTTAGCCCTGAGCTAAACCCCCAACCCCCTCTGTTGTGAACTCATTTTCTGGTCTGCCTCTGGTTTCTGGTGAGGGAACTGTTTGTGCTGCACACAGGGGTGTCGTGAGTTCTCTTTCCGGGCTCCCTCTGGTGGTGGCAGGAGGTAATGAAGCTGATCTAATTAACAGAGACCTGCCACCTGATAATGAGGACGGCGATTGGACACCTGGAGTCTCAGACTGGATTTAAGACAGCCGACTCCCTATTCCCATGCTGGTGATTTGTTCCTGCCTCCTAAGGTCTTGGTTTCCAGCTCAGTTCCTGTCTTCTCAAGCTAAGTTTTCTCTGCTAATGTTCACATTTGATTTGGTTTTGTCTATTCAGTTTTTGTGTGGTCAGCCATCCCCGGCTGGGGCTGTGCTGAATTTCCACTCTTATGTTACTGTATGCGCCAGTTTGCTGTTTGTCCCTTATTAGATTGGCCTCTTTTTGCTCTGTTCTCAGAATATGCCAGAGTGCTGATATAGTGGGAGAAGTCTAGTGACTTCAGGGTTTTTTTGCTATCAGAAGTGTTGGACATTTTTTGCAGGTTTTTTTGGCATGATTGCAGACAGTATCTTTCCTTTCCTGTCCTTTCTAGTTAGTGTGTGCCCCATCGTTTGCTCAGCCTATTTTCCTACCTGTGTTTGTGCTTTCATCTTGTTTCAGCGTCAATACATGTGTGGGGGCTGTCTATTCCTTTGGGGTCTGCTCTGGGGCAGTTTAGATTTCCCCCATTTCTTGCTTTAGGCTTATTTAGTCCTCCGGCTGTGACGAGGTGTCTAGAATCATCATAGGTACGCTCCACGGCTGATGTTAGTTGTGTAGTTAGGATCAAGGGTCTACAATCCTCGTAGTTACCAACCTCTCTGGTTTTCTGTGACTTAGCTTTTTTTTTCCTCCTCTGTGACCCAATCATAACACCCCTCCCCTGGAGGTAAGACAGGGAAAACGTGTACTGCACCAAATAACAAACAAGGAAAGGTTGCCACAGACACCTAAAGGTAAAATAAACTAAAAAACAAGACAACAGTGAGTTGCAGCACCTGATGACCCTTTATAGGAAGGAGGGAGTAGTCACACCTGCTGACTGACTAAACATGTAGTAACACCAGCGGCCACCGGGGGGAACCCAGCAGCAGACTCACTAAACTTGTAGTAACACCAGCGGCCACCAGGGGCAAAGACCCATATTAACCCCCGAGGGCCAGAAAGGAAAAAGGTTTATATAAGAGAGTCCAGACTCTGACACAGATCCAAAAATGGATCGTGACATAGTGTCTAAGCAAAGGGAATAGTGCAGAAGAAGTCATTCTCTGAGTAAAGATATTAGCTAGTTCCTCGGTTCAGTTTAGCTATTAAGAGAGAATGAACTAGACAGACAAGCCAGCTGTAATGACACAGCATTTTATCTTAATTAACCAAACATCTATTTTCAATAAGCCAGGAGGAATAGACTGTTATCTATATGTTCACTTTTGTGAATGTGTTTATTCTTTGGTTGGTCATTAAAACACAGACTTTTGTTCACATAAGCCTTTAATATTGACTTTTAAGCTGACATTTGTAACATATTGAGCTGTTATCATGGATGATGGAGACAAAGGATAATTAAACAATGATGTTTGCTGATATGTTGATTTCATATTGTCCAGGACAGCTAGTTTGTTCACTTGCAAAACAGAGGAGGAAAAACTATGCAAATAGATTACATAAACGATGATCTTGTCACCATTCTTCCCCTTTACCTGTGAATGATGGCTTGAAGAACAGTTGTGGACTATAAATAAAGATATGCACCTCTGTAACACTATATACATCCAGTCACCCAGACAGCCAAGACATCCAGAGATCCAAAGAACCAGAGACTCTTTACAAAACAGCAGCCAAGACATCATGGCTCCATCACAAGGGACACAGATTTGACATTCCACAGGATGTCAGCATAGAATACAGATTTGCTCCATTGATCATCACTGAACCTTGGATACGTTTGGAGTACTCAGGATTTGGACCCACTGGTTACCTAGGTCAGTGGAGATGTTCAGAGAAGCCAGGTTGCGACTCTTTGGTCACCTGGTCTTGTACCTCAATGGACTGTCAGCTTGCTAAGTTTGGCATTACCTTCTCTTTGTGCTTGACACAGGTGAGATAGTCGGCCCTGGAAGCTCTGAAGTCACAACTGCTCTTATACTGGCAGCGGAAGGGTAAGACTCTCTAAATTTGTATCATCTTGTGTATTTTGCTGGGACTGTTTTTTGTGTTATGTGCCTGTTTTGTGGTTCAATAAATCATTGCCACACTGTTTTACCCTCACCCTGTATTGTCTGAGTAGTATTACGCCCACAGTAAGAGAGTGGTGGTTCGGTGGGATGATACCTGGTCCATGTAGTTTCAGCTAGCGGACTAGGGCACCAGCTGACCCCCGTGTCTTCAGACCAGAACTTTAAGCTTGATGTTCAAGAGAGAAAAAAGCTAAATATGTTAACGAATCATATTACAAATATTCAAAACTTTACAAATGTTGGTCAATAATTAAATTTAAAAAATGTTAAGTTACTCTACAAAGTGAACCTGTCACATTGGATAATGCCATTAAAGAGAACCGTTCAGCAAATTTTTCATGTTGAATTGGATATGCAATGTAACAGTGGCTGCACAGTGGAATAAAATTCTTTTGATTTTTCTTTATTTCACTTCTGTCTTATAGAGATATTGGCATTGAAATTATTTGGCATCAAATGAGTTAATTTTTGTTAACTATGTTATCAGATGGTTTTTAATGGGGGCGTGTAATTCTTCTCCCTATATGATTTTCCCTATCATAAGCAGGCAAAAACACTTAAAGTAAAAAGAACACACCATCACCATAGCTTAGAGGAGATTTCTCAGTATGTGAAATATAGTAACAGCAACCCTGACCTCCTTGTCTAAACTTCTGCATGATTAGAAAGTGCTGGGAGTAGAGCACAGATGACTAACCCCTTTCAGATAAAGTCCAAGCGCACAGTGAGTCTCATTACAGACCCTTCTATCACTTATCCTCCTCTCATAGCACTGTTACCTCTGCTGTATTGCAGCTCCCCCACATTGCCTATCTGGAGCTGAGAGATCAAGAGTGTTGGTAATCACACTTATTTATGCTGTGCTCAACTTGAAAGTTCTCTGTTGTGAATTCAGAGCAGAGTCTCATTAGATCTCACACAGAAGTTGGACAGAACAAGGAGACTACTCCTGTGTGAGAGGGATAGCCTGCCCTGCTCTCACAGCAGAGTGATTACAAGTTGCTCTTAGCACAGCAGACATAAGTGTGATAGCTTACACATTTGAGTTCTCAGCTACAAGTAGACAGTGTGGAATGGTTTGTGACACAAATAAGCTCAGCTGTGCTGCTTAAACCTCTCTGCACTGACTGCTGGGACCCTATCTGATAGATGTTAGTCATCTGTGCTCTACTCACAGCATTTTCTAATGATGCAGGACATTAGACCAGGAAATCAGGGCTGTCTTATTATATATAATACACTGAAAAACTTCCTCTATTGTTGGGAATATTTTTTTTCTTGTGAGTGTTGGTGCCTGATTATGTTTCGGCAACATCATACAGGGGGAATGAATACATGCCCCCAGTGAAAACTATCTACTAACTTCCACTTGGCTTAAATAAGAAAAAAAAGGTTTATTCCACCTTGCAGTGTCTATAACATAGTGTGTTCGGCATGAAAAGTTTGGTTAAAAAAATCCCCTTGAACCTGAAGATATAGGGCTAATCTGCAAGCTAGTAGCATTAGAAAGGTGTCCAGCTGCTGTACAGAAAGCACAGCAATCATGAGAAAATTAACTTTATGTCCATGGGAGCCACCAGCTTTTAGTTATATACTGTAGGTGTGCTGGCGTGGCTGCAGTCACCGCTTGCAGCACTGTTAGTGGCCACGGTAAGGACACCGCGACACCTATGTGGCTCCCTGAGGCTCAGTCACCACAGAGGTACTGCACCTTCTCCTAAGGTGTGGTGCCCCACCATCCAGGTAAGTTGGAGGCTCCTGACCACGCTCCAACACTTGCACCCCACACAATAGAGTAGTTCAGCAAAACCACATTGCGGCTCCTTGCTTAGAGAGAAGCAGAGCACCTTTGGTGGTTCCCTGCTTGGAACACTAAACGTGCTGGGAGGTCGGTGGAGTTGAGAATACACATAAAAGAGTGGGAAGGATTTAGGATTAGGAGTCAGTCAGGGGGTCAGTCAGACGGGGAGTCTGAGAGAGAAAGCCACTCGGAGAGGAGTGGGGATCCCTGGAAGAGGGATTGAGGAAGGAGTGCTGCAGCTGCCTCAGTGATCTGAGCCAGCTGGCAAGGGAAAGGAAAGGAGGAGAAAGACATTGAACCGAAGCCTGAGCTTCCATAGGAGGGAAAGACAAGTACGGAACGTAGGAGTGAAAGGGAACACAAAGGACGTGGGTTAGAGGAAGAACCCTGCCTAGAAGTTCTAAGCGCAAGGACGGGGCCTGGTCCCCGAGGTTGTATGGACACTAATGGCACTAATGGTTCTGCAGCAGACACCGGTGGAGTAGTGGGCTGTAAATTCACTACTCCCATCTAAGGCTTGGGGGCACAACAGCAACATGGATAGAGAGCCGGGACTCAGGAGTAGAGAGTCCCCGAAGCAGGCTACAGCTGTCTGCTGTACAAGTAGAGTTCTTGGGAACATCTGTCAGGAGGAACTCCAGTGTAACTCAGTACTAGGAATCTTCACACTTAAAGGCGCTATAGAGGAGACGTACAGAAAAGGCCCATAAGTTGGCGGAGTGTTGGAAGGGAGCATTCCATCTTGCCTGGAGGTTGACTGAGTCCCTGACCCGGAGGACACGGCACAGAAGCGGGCACTAAAGACTGTGAGTAAAGCTTTGGAACTACATGCCCTGGTGTCCTCCATTCCTTCCTGCGTTCATCCGCCTGGCACTGCTACATCCCCTGCGCCAAACACTACACCATCTAAGTGTCTCTTTACCTATCCTGCCCTGGGACAACAGCCCTGCCTGTGGAGGGCTATAACATCGTTGCTGCACCACACCATTTGTCCCGGAGGATCTGTCTGCAGCATCGGCTTAACACCTCTCTTGCCGAACACCACAGGTGGCGTCACAAACTATTTCATTAACTACATTCCACCATTTGCGTCCCCCTCCATTTGCTTGGGCACCCGGGGCCACGGACCGGGTCACCGCTGCTGTGACACATCCCGCTGAGACCGGCCCGGTACCGAGTACCCCACGGCCCTGGGAGGGTGACCCAACTTGGCGTCACGAGCAGGATGTCGAGACCCGATGCCATCGGGTTCTGTGTGCCAAAGATGTGTTGGACTTAAAACTTTTGAGAACGTGCAGAAGACCCAATTTAATAGACTGTAAAATGAACATTAAAAATGGCCGTTGGCATGGAGAAGAAGGGTGTGACGAGATGGGAGGTCCTAGGAAAAGACCGCAAACAGTCTTGGGCCTCCCCTGCCTGAATTACTATGTGACAGCAACATGGCCCACCCCCCCGAGGGGTTCGTATACTGGCTTGGTATGGAGGCGCTGGAAGAAGACGCCGCCCCAAGAAGGAGGGGCAGAAGCCAGTGGCGGGAAAGGGGCCAAGAGAGGAGGGAGTAGAATGCCAGAACGCCATCTTGGAGAGAGACGGTAGGAGGCCTGCGGAGTGCGGGGAAGTGGATCTCCCAGGCGCCATGGCCGAAGGCTCCAACCCAGTGTCCGAGATGAATCGCCAGGAGCTGGAGGACGAAATTGCCCTGCTGACGCGCCGCCTGCAACTAAGGCAGGAAGCGCTATGGACATTGAATCTGCAGCACGCCCAGGAGGGGCTTACACCTGCGGTACCCGCGACACCAGTACCCGCCGCTGCTGCACCGGACCTCTTCCAGGCAGATCCTGTGGAGCCTGAAACCGCTGCCATGCCACCGGCAGCGTACCTTGTTCACTCCCTGCCGCTACTGCCGGAGGAGTTGTACACAGCACAGGGAGCTGAAGCGGAAGAAGAGAAGCCCCCATCCGGACCTGACGTGGCTGCGCAGGTCCCTACAGAGACCCCCGTGGACCCGGAGCCGCCATTAGCTCCACCACCGTCCCTGGTGTCCACTGGGCAGCGCCCATTGCCACTACGCCTGCACCGGAGCAGAGACCGCACCGCCGGGAGGCACCAGGTATACACCCCGGCCCTCCTAATGGGTTGCCCCCCGAATTCACGTTGTCAGAGGCTGGCTTGCGGGAACTCGAAATGGGACAGTTGGAAGAGTCAGCTGGGGGCACTAGACTGTCGGAAATGGGGAGGTGGAAGAGGTCCCTACTGAGAAGGGTATGGCTGGAACAGGCGCGCACGATTCGGCATCTTCGGGGATTGGAGGAGTCTAGGTCGCTTTGGGATAGTGACCTCGGGATCCCTTGGCTGCCGAGTCCCCATGTAGTTACCTATCAGCGCCAACAAGCTGCGGCATCCCTCGGTGCTAGGCCACGCACCAGAGCACCGGAACTAGCAAGCAACCAGCAACAGGATGAAGACACCCAAAGTATCACATCTGGTAGCAGTTCCCAATCATCAGCTTCCAGAACCCCAGGAGGGGCCCACCAACATTAAAGGAAATACCTACAACATAACTCTCGTTAACCAGGAGGGTATTTGCACAGTTGTGCCCTTGTTTTCTATTTTTGTACCAGTTTTCCTATTTTTGGATATCATACCCTAGTTTATTTTTCCAGTGTTGCCCTGTTTTGCTGGCAGCCTTTCCATTGAACTAAGGAGATCATGAATGCTGAATGGTCCAGAACTGCAGTTGTAAATAGTTGCACCTCTTTAGGTGCCCTCTCTTGGTTTTACATAGAACACTTTGCGAAGATAACATCTACCTCATTTGGAGCATGACTCCAATCAAGGGACACTGCAAGAGATCCCAGCTGGGAGCAGTGTCCAGCACTTACAAGAATTATTGAAAAGTTTAATGTCAAGTATTTGATAATGATGTGTCTTATGAGAGTAAATGGCTTTTATATATAGAATGTTTAGATAAAGAGATAAGAGATTTTCATAGAGAATAATAAAGAATTGAAAATGTAGATGATGAACCAGGCACCACGGTTGTCACTCAGAGTTAAGAGAAAAGAAATGTGTTGATGAATACTGAAGTGGTAGTGAGTAACAGACAATAGCACTTTGAATTAAGTATGGTATAGAAAATTGCACTTTTGACTTAGGATTTTAGATAGTTAATTAAGAATTGTTTGCAACATTCAAGAATGAGTGCCTCTCACATTGGGAAGTTTAGTATAAGAAATGTTTATTCAGCATTACAAAAATTTGTAAGTTGCTGTATTGTCAACTTTGTTTACCTTGCAGCCCGCGGACGTGCTGTGTTTAACAGGGGAGTATGTGGCGCCCCTGAGGCTCAGTCATCACAGAGGTACTGCACCTTCTCCTAAGGTGTGGTGCCCCACCATCCAGGTAAGTTGGAAGCTCCTGACCACGCTCCAACACTCGCACCCCACACAATAGAGTAGTTCAGCAAAACCACATTGCGGCTCCTTGCTTAGAGAGAAGCAGAGCACCTTTGGTGGTTCCCTGCTTGGAACACTAAACGTGCTGAGAGGTGGGTGGAGTTGAGAACACACATAAAAGAGTGGGAAGGATTTAGGATTAGGAGTCAGTCAGGGGGTCAGACGGGGAGTCTGAGAGAGGAAGCCACTCGGAGAGGAGTGGGGATCCTGTTATGAATGGGTCACCAAGGAGAAAAAAGCAAAACAAGCTAAGTCACAGAAAACCAGAGAGGTTGGTAACTATGCAGATTGCAGATCCCTGATCCTACCACACAACTAGCAGCAGCCGTGGAGCGTACTTACGATGTTCCTAGATGCTTCGTCACAGCCGGAGGACTAAATAAGCCTGAAGCATGAAAAGGGGAAAACTAACTGCCACAGAGCAGACCCCAAAGGAATAGATAGCCCCCACACATGTATTGACGGTGAAACAAGGTGAAGGCACAAACACAGGCAGGAAAATAGGTTGAGCAAACGATGGGGCCCAAACTAACTAGAAAGGAAAGGAAAGACACTGTCTGCAACTGTATACTATGAGTTATTTTTATATGGTTTCAACACTCCAATTAATTAATACCAACTATTGATATAGTTTCAATCAGTTATACTCAGCTCTTTGAACCTTCCTAGAAGGTCATTGAAACTTGTTTCAATGAGATGGTCAAATTGTCCAAGCAGAGCAAATAACTGGCTTACACTTATCTACCAACAAAGGACCTTCATTGCCATAATTAGGTTATCTTGTGCTCCGAAGCCCCTCCTCCAGCTTGCTGTATTTTTGCTATGTGGCACACAGGATGCCCCCTCCTCCAGCTTCTTGTATTATATACTGGTTAAAACAGGTATTGAGGGGATGTGTTGATAGTCAATGGACAATAGACTTGTGACATCATTCCCCATATGGTGGGGCTGGACACACCTTTTAGCTGGACATTTTAAAAGAGCTAGGACACATGTTCTCTGGCACTCTTGGCTCATGGAGGATGACTGGTCGACGTCTATCTGAATAATGTAACATATGAATAATGCTTGTTTCTGATTAATGCATTTGTATTTATAGTTTTATATTGTTTAGTATTTAATTTTATCATTTATTAAGTAAATCAATTTAGTAATTCAATTCTTGTGTGGGCATTTTCTTATTCATCACAATCCATTGGAACCCTTACAATACAAATTGGTGTCAGAAGTGGGATTGTTTTGAATAAAAATGTTTGCAAAATTGAATAAGTTTGTTAAGAGTAGGAAAGCAGTTGAGAGTAGTGTCAGATCTTTGCCAGAATGGGTGTTGCCAGGAAAGTGGACCCCAATGCCACAGGAATGTAACAAGTATATGGAGGGACAGCAGTTATCAAATCCCCAGGAAGTGGCTGCAAAATTTGATCTCTCAAGGTATGATGCAAAAGAGCAGAAAGCTGCAGCAGCCGTTGGATGGATTTTTGTGCAAGTGTCCCAAAGATTACAGATGGAGATAGATGATTTGCGTTTAGAGCTGCATACAGCTATAGAGCAAAGGATTAGCTTGCAATCAGCCTTGAGAGACCAAATGAAACAGCATGACAATATGCAAAGGAATTTTGAAGCTTATGTAATGAAAAATGTGAATAAGAATAGGCGCAGGAGGAGACAGCGGCCAGTGTCAGATATTTGTACTGCACAGATTAGCACCATGATTGCACGTGAGAAATGGTCAGATTTGCTAGAATGGGAAGGCTCTGACAGCGAGACAAATAGGGAAGAAAAGCAAGCCAGACCGATTGTGACTACTAAAACTAGGAGAGAAGTCACACAGCGTAGTGGAGATAGGATGGATGCAGGAAACGCAGCTACAGGAGCAGAAGCTTCAATGACCGAAGAAACTAGGAATTATACAGCTGGAGAATTAACAGAATTAGCTACCAGGTACAGGCAGCAGGCAGGAGAACCTTTGTTAGCATGGATTCTCAGATTATGGGATCAGGGAGCCGATACTATAATCTTGAACCGTCTTGAGGCAATAGGACTTTGTAGTATTTGTATTGATCCTATGGTGCGTCTAAAAATGAGACGTGCAAGGGACACTGCAGAGAATTTCTCTTTGCTGCATTTGGTGAGGGATTCTGTGGCACAAGTGTATGACTCTCCCATGGAATTAATACCACAGACATGATGAGAGACTCTTGCAGATGGAGTTCAGAGAAATCGCAGGTATAGGTGGCATAACTCACAATCCTTTGCCAGATCTGAATGATCATTTTGCTGTTGTAGAGGATTGGAAGGGACCAGATGCTGCAATATTGACAGTATTGATGAAGAATAAGTTCATAGAAGGTGCCCCAGCTGCTTACAAAGCCCCATTATTCACTATGTTCAGTGCACTTATGGGAAATTCCACTAATGTCTACACAGCATGCAATCTAATCTCCCAGCTATCTGCTCTAGAGAGAGCAAAAGTATCAAAAAATAGTACAGTAAAGAGAGTAGATCAAGAAAGAAGAAGAGAGGATGATACTCAAATTAGAAAGAGCAGGACGGAGTTGTTTGTGACCTGATAGCTAGTGGAGTTCCATTCCAGGAGATAGATGGGATCTCTACAAGTGACCTGTTGAGGAGATGGCAAGATCTGAGGAGGAAAGGTAAATTGCAACTCGCCAGACCCAAGAGGGTGGCGACAAATGAGATAGGGGGTTGGAAAGATAGAGGTGGGACACCTGATGGAGGCATGCAAAGCCCCCACTGTAACCGCCCCTTGCACTCTTCCAATACCATGGCATACTACACCCCCTGCCAAGATTCCCTCCTGGACTAATTATAAAAGTAATTGAATATCCCTGAAAATTGTTGTTTGAACAGTTTTTGCCATTTTTTGATGTCTAATGATGTTTGTTTCATTCTAGAGTTTCTTACAGAAATACTCATGTGAGCATACTGTGACGTATGCACTGGCTGATATATGATGATAAATTCTCCTGTGAGCATACTGTGACGTATGCACTGGCTGATCTATGAATTGGGTTTGGTCTTGGTGATGCATAAATGTGCATTCCTCTCCTGAGGGTTTGTAATAGACCTTGATGTTTTAAAAGGCAAAACACCACAGCAGATATAAGATGATTCTGTATGTGGGAGCCATTGTGGGAGAACCATACAAGACAAAGAGGGAGTGTCATTACAGACAATGAATTTAAGACTGACCTAAAGTTAGATGACTGATAATATACTGGGGGTTGACAAGATAAATAGATGACTTATTTGTACTAAGTGTTGTATTGTCATTGTATGTGCTTTGTGTATTTGTCATGGATATCCCTTGATTAAAATTGGTTCACAGCCAAAGAAAAATCCACGTGGTATTTTTATATTTTTATATTTTTATTTTTTATGAGCTCCTTTTCTGAATTTTAATTGTACTGTGTTTAGCATCTTGGTTTTTAAAGGAATAGTTTTTTCTCTTTTCAGTCCATACATGTTGGATTGGGGGGTGGGGTGTGTAATTAACCTTTTGTTTGCAGGAGTGAAAGAAGAAACCTTGGCCATTTAATTAACATGTAAATACAGTGCACAGTAAATAGTTCATTTCTGCAGTAGTGAAAAAGGAGTCCATCTACCTAATATAAGATTATATTTTATGACTTATTTTTGAGTTTTAACATTTTTTATTTTTTGGGAGCTCCCGTGCAAATTGGGTTTTGAAATATATATGTTAAATGATTTGAATGAATGCTAGTTTGTTAATGTCTTGATATAGCTTTGTTCACCTACACCTGAGTCATGCAATGCAAATGTGGGCACCCAAAGTGTGTGTGTCTATATATAAATGAGAATCTCTCCTGCTTACTGAATGAATGCATTAGGTGAAGCCAGAGTGTGTTGATGTAATGTGTATATTATGTAAAAATAATAATTTGCTAGAATTGGGTTAATAGCAAATTGGTTTGGGTTCGGTTTTCCTTAACATGTAATTGTATTGATTCTGATTAGTAGTAACATTATTTTGTGATCTCCATGAACATGATTGTACTGGTAATTATGATCATCGTTCTTATGCAAATGTGATTGACATGAATTTGATGTGTTTGATCAGTGCATAAGTCCATACACATGATATATATTTTATGTAGTATTATTATCTAGAGTAGAAATATTTGCTACAGTAGAAAATTTCAAAGGTCATTCTGGGCACAATTAATTTGGACCAACAAACCTACGGTAATTTTGTTTGATTCATTTGATCAAGGGGTGGAAAACAAGCCACCAGGACTGAGTTATTTTGGATTGTTGCTTTGGACTGAGTTAGCTCTGCCAAGACTTTGGAACTTTCAAGTATGATTGTGAACTTCACTTTCCCTCAGTGCAGGCTGTGTCTTGTGTGTAGACTGAAGATGTCCAATTGAGCGCTGAGACTGAGCCCAGATGATGCTGAACCGTCAACCAGGGTGAATCCTCATGACTGCCAGCTGATGCAAATGGCATATAAAGTGAGGCCCTGAACAGCTGCAGCAATAGAAGATGAAAGGTACTCTTATGCTCAGCCATGGACACCTGCACTTCCCTCACCCATTGCTTTGGAGAAACGAGGGGTTAATGTTATGAAGGGCAGGGACAGATTGCTCTTTAGAGTCTGTTATTTTGCTAACCAGGGAAAGTAGTGAAGTCACCCCAAAGTGATGAGGGCATAATAATCCCCGTGCTTTCCCTGCAACAGAGACCCATTTAAAAATTGCGGTCAAGAAGATCCGAAGAAAGAAGATTTCTACAGACATTTGATATTTCATTACCTGTTGGTCCAATGTTGTTTTTGTTTTGATTTTTTCCATTTTAAGCCCAGAATGTTATTTTTTACCAAAGTGGTTTTCTATTGGTAGCAAATAAATAAAATATATATATAAATGAGCAATGCAAATAATGAAAAATGGTATAGTTTAGTGGCAGGTTAATTGATTAAAGTGATTGAAACCAAGGGGTGGAATGTATACTATGAGTAATTTTTATATGGTTTCAACACTCCAATTAATTAATACCAACTATTGATATAGTTTCAATCAGTTATACTCAGCTCTTTGAACCTTCCTAGAAGGTCATTGAAACTTGTTTCAATGAGATGGTCAAATTGTCCAAGCAGAGCAAATAACTGGCTTACACTTATCTACCAACAAAGGACCTTCATTGCCATAATTAGGTTATCTTGTGCTCCGAAGCCCCTCCTCCAGCTTGCTGTATTTTTGCTATGTGGCACACCGGATGCCCCCTCCTCCAGCTTCTTGTATTATATACTGGTTAAAACAGGTATTGAGGGGATGTGTTGATAGTCAATGGACAATAGACTTGTGACATCATTCCCCATATGGTGGGGCTGGACACACCTTTTAGCTGGACATTTTAAAAGAGCTAGGACACATGTTCTCTGGCACTCTTGGCTCATGGAGGATGACTGGTCGACGTCTATCTGAATAATGTAACGTATGAATAATGCTTGTTTCTGATTAATGCATTTGTATTTATAGTTTTATATTGTTTATTATTTAATTTTATCATTTATTAAGTAAATCAATTTAGTAATTCAATTCTTGTGTGGGCATTTTCTTATTCATCACAATCCATTGGAACCCTTACAATACAGCAACCTGCAAAAAACCCTGCAAAAATAATGTCCAACACTTCTGATAGCAAAATTAACCCTGAAGTCACTAGACTTCTCCCACTATATCAGCACTCTGAAATATTCTGAGACAGAGCAAAAAGATACCAAACTAGTAAGGGACAAAAAGCAAATGGGCAAAATATTGATAAATAAGAGTGGAAATTCAGCACAGCTCCCAGCCGGGGCTGGCAGACCACACAAAAAACTGAATAGACCAACAAAATCAAGTGTGAACATTAGCATAAAAACTTAGCTTTAGATGACTGGAACAGAGCTGAAAACCAAGAGCTGACAAGCCAGAAGGAATCACCAGCAACTGAATAGGGCGTCGGCTGTCTTAAATCCAATCTGAGACTCCTGAGGTCCAATCGTCAACCTCATTCTCAGGTGGCAGATCTCCACCGATCAAATCAGCCTCACTACCTCCTGTTACCACCAGAGGGAGTCTGGAAGGAGAACTCACAACTGGTGAACCAGAGAATGAACTCACAACAGTACCCTTCCCTTGAGGAGGGGTCACCGAACCCTCATCCACGCCACCAGGCCGATCAGGATGGGCCCGGTGAAAAGCACGAACCAATCTATTGGCATGAATATTGGAGGCAGAGACCCAAGAATTATCCTCCTGACCATAACCCTTCCATTTGACCAAATACTGGAGTCTCCGTCTAACCAAACGAGAATCCAATATTTTCTCTACCTCATATTCCACATTGCCTTCAACCAACACAGGGTCAGGAGGTGCTGCCATAGGAACCACTGGCTCAACAAACCTCTTCAACAGAGATTTGTGAAATACGTTATGGATCTTGAACGTAACTGGAAGAGCCAATCGAAACGAAACAGGATTAAGAATTTCCAAAATCTTATAAGGACCAATAAATCTTGGCTTAAATTTAGGAGATGCAACCTTCATAGGAATATTCTTAGATGACAACCAAACCATATCACCCACTTTAAACTGGGGACCAATGGTCCTATGCCGGTTGGAAAATCGCTGGGCCTTTTCCTGAGAGAGTGACAACTTATCCACCACTTGGTCCCATATCTGCTGCATTCTCTTAACCACAGTGTCCACACCTGGGCAGGACGAAGATTCCACTTGCCCTGAAGAAAATCGAGGATGAAACCCAAAATTACAGGAAAAGGGTGACATCAAAGTGGCAGAACTAGCTCTATTGTTCAGTGCGAATTCGGCCAAGGGCAAAAATGAGACCCAATCATCCTGATCAGCAGATATAAAACATCTCAAATAAGACTGCAAGGTCTGGTTTGTTCGCTCAGTCTGTCCATTGGTCTGGGGATGAAACGCGGAGGAGAAGGGTAACTGAATTCCCAGATTGGAACAAAAGGCTTTCCAGAATCTGGAAACAAACTGGACTCCTCTGTCGGACACAATGTTCTCAGGAATCCCATGTAACCGAACCACCTGTTGTAAAAACAAGGGCACCAACTCAGCGGAAGATGGCAACTTTAGGAGTGGTACAAGATGGACCATCTTCGAAAATCTATCACAAATCACCAAGATAACAGTCATTCTCTGAGAGACAGGAAGATCAGAAATAAAATCTATTGAGATATGGGTCTATGGCCTCTTGGGCACCGGCAAGGGCATCAGCAACCCTCTAGAACGAGAACAGGATTTAGACCGAGAACAAGTCCCACAGGACTGTACAAAATTCTTGACATCACGAGATAAGGCAGGCCACCAAAAGGACCGACTCACCAAATCTCTGGTACCAAAAATACCTGGATGACCAGCCAATGCGGAGCAATGAATTTCAGACATCACTCTCTTTCTCCACTGGTCAGGAACATACAATTTTCCCATAGGGCAACGCTCAGGTTTATCCTCCTGAAATTCCTCCAGGGTGCGTCTCAAATTGGGCGAAATGGCAGAAAGAACTACCCCCTCACCTAGGATGGTAGTAGGCTCGGTCACACAAGAGAATCGGCAAGAGAGTCCCTGAGGTTGTATGGACACTAATGGTTCTGCAGCAGACACCGGTGGAGTAGTGGGCTGTAAATGCACTACTCCCATCTAAGGCTTGGGGGCACAACAGGAACACAGATATAGAGCCGGGACTCAGGAGTAGAGAGTCCTAGAAGTAGGCTACAGCTGTCTGCCATACAAGTAGAGTTCTTGGGAACATCTGTCAGGAGGAACCCCAGTGTAACTCAGTACTAGGAGATCTTCACACTTAAAGGCGCTATAGAGGAGACGTTCAGAAAAGGCACATAAGTTGGCGGAGTGTTGGAAGGGAGCATTCCATCTTGCCTGGAGGTTGACTGAGTCCCTGACCCGGAGGACACGGCACAGAAGCGGGCACTACAGACTGTGAGTAAAGCTTTGGAACTACATGCCCTGGTGTCCTCCATTCCTTCCTGCGTCCATCCGCCTTGCACCGCTACATCCCCTGCGCCAAACACTACACCATCTAAGTGTCTCTTTACCTATCCTGCCCTGGGACAACAGCCCTGCCTGTGGAGGGCTATAACATCGTTGCTGCACCACACCATCTGTCCGGATCTGTCTGTAGCGTCGGCTTAACACCTCTCTTGCCGAACACCACAGGTGGCGTCACAAACTATTCCATTAACTACATTCCACCATTTGCGTCCCCCGGGGCCGCGGACAGGGTCACCGCTGCTGTGACACACCCCGCTGACACCGTCCTGGTACCGATTACCCCACGGCCCTGGGAGGGCGACCCACTTAGATTTGAAGCCGGCTCTAAGTGCATCGGTGTATATAATCCACAATCCTTGGAAATAAACAAGCAGATGTAGAAGGTCATCGTACAGCAGATTTATGGTGCAAGCAAATTAGACAGGCTCAGGTACTGACCCCACTTCATATATAGCAGGTGCTGACTTTGCTAGATATCCGACATCTGCATCTGATAGCAGATATTGTACTCGTCCCCAAACGCTACTGTTTAATCTCATGGTTGCTGCTATTAAGCACTAACAGGAAAATTAACATTATTAGATCCTATGGGAGCTGCATTTTCTCTCTCATTGGTTCCCCTGTGACACAAGTGACGATGGATTACTATGTCATAAAGAGTCCTGCTTAAGAACATGTCACCATAATTTTGTTACTCCTGTTAAGCCTAGCTTCATACGAGATGAAAAAATAAGTCCTATGTATCCCATAATAGTACGAATAGATGCTATAGCTTGTCACGCTAAAAATCAAGCCCTAATAAACGGTAGCTGCATTGTTGAAAGAAAACTTATTTAATAGATATCTGAATTTTTAAAGAGCAGTAAGTTATCAACTTCAGGTTGGAGATAGTTTTCATTTTTACCCTTTTATATTTCCTCCCCTTCTTCCAAGAGCCATAACTTTTACATTTTTCCATTGACATAGTAGTATGAGAGCTTATTTTTTTTTGCAACAAAAGTTGAAATGTGCAATAACCTCACATATTTTATCATAAAATGTACTGAAAAACAGGGAAAAAAACTACCAAGTGGTGTGATATTATGAAGCAAATATCATCAGGTTGTTTTTTTTTTGGGGGGGGTCTTGTTTTTAGTGCATTTATTGTATAGTATAAAGGAACTGGCAATATGATACTTCAGGTCAGAATGATTAAGCAGATATCAAACTATATAGATTACTTTCAATATTAGTGGTTTAATTAACCCCTTCACTACGTACATGTACTGTTCATGTTGTCTCCCACCTTTTGATGTGGACTCCGGCGCTGAGCCCACATCTTTCGCGGCATATCCACCCGTGGCTGTTAACCCATTAAATGCCACTGTCTATCTCTGACAGAGGCATTTAATGTGATCCCGTTGGAAGAGAATCACTGATCCCTTCCATCGGTGACACTGTCACATGATCGCGGGGCACCGACGGGTTGGCATAACAACCAGTGGTCTCCAGTTGACCTCTACGGTTGTCATAGCCAGACTGCTATGAGCGCTGCTCGGTGGACGGCGTTCATAGCAAGCGAGCATTTCTGCTACACACAGGCGATCTGAACATCGCCTGTGTGCAGCAGAGGCGATCGGACAACTGCAGCTTCTAGTCTCCTATGAAGACTATTGAAGCATGCAAAAAGTAAAAAAAAGGTTTCAAAAATATTAATAAATAAAAAAAATAAAAGTTCAAATCACCCCCTATTCATCCCATTGAAAATAAAACAATGAAAAAAATATATATACCCATATTTAGAATCACAGCATTCAGAATCGCCCGATCTATCAAGCTATAATAATAATTAATCTGATCAGTAAAAGTCGTAGTGAAAAAAAGGCAAAACGCCAGAATTACGTTTTTACAGTCAAAAGAGCCACACCAAAATGGTATCATTAAAAATGTCAGCTTGGCACTAGTGATGAGCGAGTATACTCATTGCTCGGGTGATCTCTGAGTATTTGGAAGTGCTCGGAGATTTCGTTTCTATCGCCGAAGCTGCATGATTTACGGCTACTTGACAGCCTGAATACATGTGGGAAATCCCTAACAAACAGGCAATCCCCACATGTATTCAGGCTGTCAAGTAGCAGCAAATCATGCACCTGTGGCAACAGAAACTAAATCTCCGAGCATGGCAAAATACTCGGAGGACACCCAAGCATGCTCGGGGAAACCTGAGCAACGAGTATACTCGCTCATAACTACTCGGCACACAAAAAATAAGCCCACACCCAGCCCCAGATCATGAAAAATGGAGACGCTTCAGGTCTCGGAAAATGGTGACTTTTTTTAACAAACTTTGGATTTTTTTTCATCATTTAAATAAAAAACAATCTATACATGTTTGGTGTCTATGAACTCGTAATGGCCTGGAGAATCATAATGGCAGGTCAGTTTTAGCATTTGGTGATCATTGTAAAAAAAAATCCAAAAAACTATTGTGGAATTGCACTGTTTTTGTAATTTCCGCGCACTTGGAATTTTTTTTCCCGTTTTTGAGTACACGACATGATAAAACCAATGGTGTTGTTCAAAAGTACAGCTCGTCCTGCAAAAAAAAAAAACTAGCATTCAAATGGCCATATTGATGGAAAAATAAAAAACTTATGGCTCTGGGAAGAAGGGGAGCGATAAACAGAAATGTAAAAACGAAAAAGGACTGCGGCGTGAAGAGGTTAATTCAGAACTTGGCTTGTGCCGCCATTTTATAAGACTTGTAACTTTTTTATTTTTCCGGTTATGGATGTATGTGGGCTTGTTTTTGTGTAACAAGCTGTACATTTTTAATGTTTCCTTTTCTGGGGGAGACACAAAGCTTGAATCATTTTTTATTCAAATTTTTTTAAGCTGCTAGATGCACAAAAAATTCCAAATCAGCAGTTTCATTTTATTCTTTCAAGCCGTTTACCCTATATTAATTCTATATTTTCACAGTTATAATAGAGGTGAAGCACAGGCGGCACTTGCTGTGTATGAAGCCAGCTTTTATTGACCTAGAGAATCATGTTCACGGCTCAGTTTTGTTGGACAGAATTCAGAACACTGTATTCCTGGAGGTATGGTGCTAAAATAGGATCCTATCCTTTCAAACAATATGAAACGAAACGTGGCACTAAAAATGATGCTCCTGTGTTTTTACTTCCTTTGCAATCCACGCAGTTAACATTACATACAGTGGGGAAAATAAATATTTGCTACACTGATGATTTTGCAAGTTTTTACACCTACAAAGAATGGCAAGGTCTGTAATTTTTATAGTAGGTACACTTCCACTGTGAAAGACAGAATCTTAAAAACTCCAGAAAATCACATTGTATGCTTTTTAACTAATTAATTTGCATTTTATTGCATGGAATAAGGATTTGATCACCTACCAACCAGCAAGAATTCTGGCTCTCACAGACCTGTTAGTTTTTCTTTAAGAAGCCCTCCAACTCTGCACTCATTACCTGTATTAATTGCACCTGTTTGAACTCATTATCTTTATAAAAAGACACCTGTCCACACACTCAGTCAATCACTCTCCAACCTCTCCACCATGGCCATGAGCTGTCTAAGGGCACCATGGACAAAATTGTACACCTGCATAAGGCTTGGATGGGCTACAGGACAAGATGCAAGCAGCCTGATGAGAAAGCAACAACTGCTGGTACAATTATTACAAAATGGAAAAAAACACAAGATCACTGTCAATCTTCCTTTTTCTGGGGCTCCATGCAAGATTTTGCCTCATGGGGTAAGGATGATTCTGAGAAAGGTCATGAATCAGCCTAGAACTACAAGGAAGGACCTAGTCAATAACCTGAAAGGAACACAAAACCTACAAAAGACAAAATGAGAAAAACCCTGCTGTAATTAAATAAATAAAAAGCAAAAGTGCATTTAAATAATTCAGAGTTCTTAGTAATGTTGTATTTGATCAACTATAGCACAAAAGCCGTCCCACCATCGACAAGGTGACTCTGTGGTCAGGGCGGTCCTACACTGTCTAATATAAAAACCTTATCATGTGTCAAAGTTGACGTCAGTGTGTGAAAGACAAAAGGATTGGGTCCCAAGCAGTGGACACCAGTCAGGGGGAGCATTTAAATACAATTTCCAGCTCAGGAGAGGGAGGCCACACCATGACTTGCACAGAATGCAAAAATACAAAGAAAAAAACACAAACTGAGCTTGGTTTGAGTTAGGCCAAGTGCACACGTTGCAGATTGCAAGCATATTTTTCCTGATATAATCTGCATTCCCTGTTCCCAGAATCAGCATGAGGTTTTTTTGCGGTGTTGTTAGCGTTTTGTGCGTTTTTCATGCGTTTTTTTTTTTATGCGTTTTGTACATCACACAAAGTTGAATGAAAAAAAAAAAAAACCTTTTATGAGGTTATTTCCTGTTCCAACCCCTATTCTCCATGTTTTTTGGGAATTGCACTACAGTGAAAGATGCCTCAAGTGCAGAGCCTATGTTTGAGCCCAGAAATGATGCTTATTTTGCTGCACCACCACATTAATGAGCAGGTAAGGCTGGATTCACAGTAGCTGTTTATCTCGCACCGCATCTATCGTTTTTTAATACCAGAAAGAACAACCAAGTATAATCCAAAAAATATATAAATGTTTATTCAAAATATTTTTTTCTTTTAAAAATGTTTTTTTTAATACATCACATCAAATAACAGAGGCCACTGAACCCCACATATAATATGACATAACCACTGGTATATAAATTCATCATGTATCAAATAATTGCACAATTCCCTTATTATTCCATGTGTGCAAACTCCGCAATAAAATAAGGTATATGTGCAAGAAAAACAATCTACAAAATAACATGGAGGATGGAAGTAAAAAATGTAAAAAATGTAAATAAAGCACAAATGTACAATGAGAGAACTCCCTTAGGACAAACTAAATGATTGGTGCATACCGAGAGAAAAAAAAAATGCATGTATCATCAAAGTGTATGGCCCATAATGCCTAGTTTACGGTGTAGGGCACATTATTTTTCTGGGCACATTTACGTAATTTTTTGCATATTTATCTAGGCTATATACTTTTTTGCACATGCATTGAAATTTGTCCTATTTATATTTATGCACCCGTTATTAATTGGACACATTTGGCAAGGGGTTTTGTTTTGCATACATATTGAAATTATACAATTTATGATACATGCATTTTTTTTTTTCTCTTTGTATGAACCAGTCATTTAGTTTGTCCTAAGGGAGTTCTCTCATTGTACATTTGTACTTTATTTACATTTTTTACATTTTTTACTTCCATCCTCCATGTTATTTTGTAGTCTGTTTTTCTTGCACATATACCTTATTTTATTGCGGCCTTTGCAGACATGGAATAATAAGGGAATTGTGCAATTATTTGATACATGATGTATTTTATATACAAGTGGTTATGTCATATTATATGTAGTTCAGTGGCCTCTGTTATTTGATGTGATGTATTAAAAAAAAACATTTTTAAAAGAAAAAAATATCTTGAATAAACATTTATATATTTTTGGATTATACTTGGTTGTTCTTTCTGGTATTAATTATTAGTTAAGTTCTCTGTCTAACTTTGTGGACATTTTTGTAATAATCTATCGTTTTTTGTAGCATCGCATCATGCACGTCTCTGCGCATGCATGGCGTGCACATGGTCTTGGCTTTTCCTGTGTTTAGATGTGGATTTATGCACAGGCGTATTTTAGTCGTGTGCATTGACAGGGTTCACATTGCGTTGGGGGACAATTTGCTGATGGATACGTTACATAGTGGCATTATGTAATGGATGCGTTAAGTCCGCCATTGCCCGCAATGAAAATAATGCATCATAACGCATGTCCAAATCGCAATGTGTTATCGAGCAGGCGTTAAGTAATGATGCACCCTTGAACGCTGCTTGCCTTTTTTTGGGTGCATTGGTGAACGCACCTGTTTGCTGTGCATAGAACTGTATGTGCAAATGCTAGGTAGCGCATGTTACCTGGGCGCTACCATCTGTTTATGCAAACCGTTATCGCTACGTCAATAATGATGTCAATAATGACATCTGCTTTACTGCATACAAAATGTTTGCTGTAACGCCATGTAAACCTAGCCTTAGGCCTGCAATACGCAAAGTTTCATTTTTGTGTCTGATGAAAGTCTTTAAAAAAAAATGCGCAAGCTTTTTTATGGAATGTGACAAATTAAAGCATAATGGTCTAGGGAAATGCAGCGTTCACATGTACATGAGGTTGTTTGCGTTATAGTGCGCATGTGTTTTTTGCGTAAAGATTTGTAGATACTCTATTTGACCACTAGATTACTAAGGCGCATAAAAAATGCAAGTGCATGCAAAAGCGCGGGTTTTTTTGGCACACGATGTGCCTTTCAAAAAAATGCAAATGTTAAAGTACGGTAACATAATGTCCGTATATTTGTTATCGGTTTATTCTTTTGATGTATTTGGGACTGATATTAAATTCTCCCATAGGAGCGATATCGTACGAGGAGGAGGAAGAGGAGTACAGCTGCAAAAAGAATGTGGGTCCACCCAATTGTTCAACACATCCGTTCTGTAGAAGGAAGAATAACTAAATTTAAAATAAAAAAGTAACAAAGTTTATAACTAACAAAACATAAATATATATATAGATATACCGTATATACTCGGGTATGACACGAGATTTTAGGGACTTTTTTTTAGCTTAAAGTCCCTCTCTCGACTTATAAGCAAGTGATCTAATATAGGGAGCAGCATATGGGGACATATTCTATGGACAAGCATATTGGGGAATAATCTATGGAGCATGTTATGGAGCCATAAAATGGATCATTATATGGGGCATATTATTAGCTTTACCATCTTATGGGGCCATTTTTAACCTTTGTGCTGAATTATATGGGCTGTTTTTGGTATGGAGCATGTTATGGTGACATCTTGAACTGTATGGAGCATTATATGGGGCACCTGAATCAATATTGATATTCAAAAACAGTTCACCAACAGCTTTCTCAATTACGTTAACATTTAAGTTTTATCTTCAAAATTAACCATTACCTGCTGTATTTTCCACCCTTGCCAAATACGCGAGTCACTAAGTTTTGCCAATTTTTTTTGTCCCAATTTGGGGGGGCCGAGTATATATGGTATTTTATAATGGATAACGATCCCTGCACATGCCGAGCATATTAATTTTATTTCTTTTTTTATGAAAAAAGGTTTCATTATTCTATCAATATCTATTAAGCTGAGTCTCGACTTCCGCATACCCACAATCACTATAATATTCCCCCTTTGTCCCGTCAAAGAGACACACCACCCTACTACAACCCTAATATTATTCAACCTCGTCACATCTGACAAACATACCGGCATACTATCCCGGATATCAAACAATGTCCAGTCAGCTAGAGCCACCGGACCAATACCACAAATATCCCATATCGTGACGTTAGCCAGACACACTGCACTAATCAAACCTCAATTTACATCCGCAAATTCCTGCTGCTTAAAATAAACTGCAGCTGGTCTGCATATGGAACCTTCTTTCTAGGAGGTGAGCTACCACTTGTGGGCTTCAGTGACTTGACCAGCCTGTCCGTGACGGAGCGCCATCGCTTTTTGACATCATCCACTGCAATGAAATCAAATATCAACATTTATGTATTTTAAAAAATTACAGTCCAACTTTGCAAATTAGTACTCAATAAATAAAAATAAAAATACCTTTGACAAGTGTCTGCATTTTAAATATCAAGAAATCAGCATAATAATTCAATAGCAGACAGAAATAGATGGACAATAAGGACAATCGCAATCTACCTAGAGAGAAAACTGAGCAAAGCTCCAAAAAAAGCAACTATAAGTCCAGAGTAAAGTCAAAAAGTTTTTTATTTTAATTAAGACACATCCAGATGCAAATGGGGGGAGTGGGCAATAAAGTGCGAAACCGCACACCGCATTGATAAAAAAGGATTGCTGTACAACCAGAACCTATGCAGTAACAAGGCATACATAAAGTTACTAAATTATCACAAAGTGCATATAGTGCATGGCAATGTATGGCAATTAAGAATAGACCGCCAAACAGTATATATGTAGATATATATCTCTTTATACCAGCTCCATCCATCAAGTAAACAGCTAAATACACAGATCATTATCAGATAGCAGGTGACCATTCACCATGGTTAGACAGATATATAACGCCTAAGAAGAAGCATAGTAATAAGAGAGGAAGCATAAATTACTTAATGAAATGGCGGGCAGAGGTTCCAGCAGTCAGCAATCCACCCCAACGATCGCTTCGGAGGGTTAGGGTGTGTGCAGACGCTGCGGATTAATCCGCACGGATTTTGCAAAAACCGCAGATAATCCGCAGGTCAAAAGACCTGCGGATTATCTGCGGTTTTGCCTGCGGTTTGGTCCTGCGGATTCACCATCTCCACAATGGTGGAGATAGGAACCCGCTGCGGATTCCGCAGAAAGAATTGACATGCCAATTCTTTCTGCGGTTTCAAAACCGCAGCAAATCCGCGCCGATTTTTCCGCAACGTCAGCACTGCGGGTTTTTTTTACCATTCATTTGAATGGTACTGTACACCGCAGCTAAAGCTGCTGCGGGTCCGCAGCGGCCAAAACCGCTGCGGAAACGCAGCAGAATCCGCAGCGTGTACACATACCCTTACTCCTTCATCAGGGGGCGCCTGATGGAGTAACCCTCCGAAACGATCGTTGGGGTGGATTGCTGACTGCTGGAACCTCTGCCCGCCATTTCATTAGGTAATTTATGCTTCCTCTCTTATTACTATGCTGCTTCTTAGGCGTTATATATCTGTCTAACCATGGTGAATGGTCACCTGCTATCTGATAATGATCTGTGTATTTAGCTGTTTACTTGATGGATGGAGCTGGTATAAAGAGATATATATCTACATATATACTGTTTGGCGGTCTATTCTTAATTGCCATGCACTATATGCACTTTGTGATAATTTAGTAACTTTATGTATGTCTTGTTACTGCATAGGTTCTGGTTGTACAGCAATCCTTTTTTTATCCATGCGATGTGCGGTTTCGCACTTTATTGCCCACTCCCCCCATTTGCATCTGGATGTGTCTTAATTAAAATAAAAAACTTTTTGACTTTACTCTGGACTTGTAGTCGCTTTTTTTGGAGCTTTGCTCAGTTTTCTCAAATTAGTACTCATAAAAATAACTTGCTAATCTGTTTTTTTCCCGCTTTTGGCAGGTCAGGCCACTGCGGATAGATTTCAGTCACAATCGCTGGCCACTAGAGTTGAGCGATACCGTCCGATACTTCAAAGTATCGTATCGGATGGTATCGGCCGATCTTTAAAAAAAGTATCGGTATCGCCGATTCCGATACCGGAAGTCCCATTCAAGTCTATGGGACTTCCGGTATCGGAATAAGAAAAACCCTTTCCTGCCCTTGTACAGCCTCTCTGGGGTCTGTACGGGCCTTTCGGGGGGCTGTGCCGGCCTGCCAGGGGGTCTGTGCGGGCTCCGGTGGTCTGTGCCGGCCTGCCGGTGGTCTGTGCAGGCTCCGGGGGGCTGTGCCGGCCTGCCGGGGGGCTGTGCCGGCCTGCCGGGGGGCTGTGCAGGCTCCGGGGGGCTGTGCCGGCCTGCCGGGGGGCTGTGCCGGCCTGCCGGTGGGCTGTGCCGGCCTGCCGGTGGTCTGTGCAGGCATCGTCCGATGGGACTACAAGTCCCATCGGGCGATGCCTGCTACCATGACAGTGATTGACACATTAGCCAATGATGGGACAGTAGTAGTCCCATCATCCGGCTAATGTGTTAAATGTAAAAAAAAAAAAAAATACTACATACATACTACATGCATGCTACATACATACTACATGCTACATACATACTACATATATACTACATACATACTACATACATGCTACATACATACTACATATATACTACATGCATGCTACATACATACTACATGCTACATACATACTACATATATACTACATGCATGCTACATACTACATGCTACATACATACTACATATATACTACATGCATGCTACATACATACTACATGCTACATACATACCACATACATACTACATATATACTACATGCATGCTACATACATACTACATATATACTACATGCATGCTACATACATACTACATGCATGCTACATACATACTACATGCTACATACATACCACATACATGCTACATATATACTACATGCATGCTACATACATACTACATATATACTACATGCATGCTACATACATACTGCATGCTACATGCATGCTACATACATACTACATACATACTACATGCTACATACATACCACATATATACTACATACATACAATACATTCATACAATACATACATAGACATACAGTACATATAACATAGAGTAACATACTTACCAATACTTGTCACATTGTTCCCCGAAGCCATTGTCGTCTACGGAATAAATATTAACATAACAAACCACAAAAATACTCACCCACGATCCGAAGCAGTCCACGAGTGTGTCCCACGACGATCTTGGGTAGAGAACTGCAGCATCAGCTGTTGCTGCCGTTCTCTACGGGCTGCAGGAATCCAATGACGGAAGGTAGGTATCCTTCCGCACTGTATTCCTCCGCCACTTAAAAAAAAAAGTCCCTAGTCTCACTTTATGCCATTGCTGTGTGGGAAATATTGAAAAAATATCGGAAGTCGGTATCGGAATTCCGATACAGCAAGTATCGGCCGATACCCAATACTTGCGGTATCGGAATGCTCAACACTACTGGCCACGCATCCCTTTTATTGTACGATCCCTTGTATTCATCGCTGGCGCGGTGGCATACTTCTGGATGTTTCTCTGTCGACAAAGTGAATAATCCATGTTAATTCCTCTTATTTTTAAATAATTTGAATAAAAAGTCAGTTTTGTCACTGTAATTTTGTCCACACATGTATATATATATCCACACTGAAACACATCCACCAAACCAATGTTAATATGTTGGAATCCTTCCCACAAAAAACAAGAGCAACCCTACATGGCTCTTTCAACATAATATCCGTCACCACTTGAGCAGCGTGTTACTATTTGAACGCTAAATTAGCTGGGATTGAGATCATGCACCATGTTTCATATTTATAGCCACTGATGTCACTATACCTGATGCATAACCCTTGGCCTATCCCTTTTCCTCACATTTTACCCAACCGTAGGACCAAGCATAACCCTAGGCCAAAGCCTAACCCTCGAGATGACCCTAGGCCTAACCCAATGCCAAACACAACAACCTCTGCCTGACTCCAGGCCTAACTATATACATAAAACAATGACCATGCATAACCCTAGGCCTAAGGGTAAACCTTGGCCTAACCCTTTGTCTTAAACTATACCTAACCCTAGGCCCAAGTCTAACCCTCCAAATGACCATAGGCCTAAGCCAATGCCAAACCCCACACCCTCTGCATGACCCCTGGCCTAACAAAACCTACGCCAAGGGTAAACCTTGGCCTAACACTTTCCCTAACACTACACCTAATCCTACTCCTAAGCATAACCATCAACATTATAATAGGCCTAGCCCTAACACTAGACATAACCCCAAGGTTTTTTTTTTGGACACAGGTCAGACGGACCAAAAATACTACAGGTTGCGTACGGTGTGCCAAGGTGCACACTACCAAAAAAATAAGAATCTTCACAAAAAACACATACAAACGCGTGCGTGCGCTATACCATGCGCACCAATTTTAAAGATAGGGGTGCAGGACGCATGCGCATGGACGCACACGAAACGCAACCATTAAAAAAATTTTGTTTTTCAAGCCTAACCCTAGGCCTGACCATAACTTTTGCTAAAAAATCTATCCATAACATGGCATAATAAAACATACGGTTGACATAAAGTCTACCATGTCATATCAAACCCATTTAGTAATTTTATGGCTTAATTTAATGTATTATTTGAGTTAATTTATTTGTTTTAATGGCGTGGGCTCCCGCACAATTTTAGACACCAGAGAGGGAAAGCAGGTGAGTGACGGCAGATTTAAATAGCCTAAAGAGGGACCATTGTTTTTGGCCCCCCCCGGCTAAAAAAATCTGCTCCCAGACACCCCATAAATGGCACATCTGTAAGATGCGCCTTTTATGGCACTTACCCTCTCTCATACCACAGCCGTCGTGAAGTGGCAAATGGGGTAATAAGGGGTTAATGTCACGTTGCAATTGGAATGTGACATTAAGCCGGGTAAATAACAGGCGTCAATCAGACGCCGATCCATTATTAACCATATATTTTCAAAGGGTTAAAAAAAACAAAGACACATTAATTTGAAATTTTTTTTATTTAAATAAAGACAATAAGTTTTTGACCAGCTTTTATTTTTCGCCCAATCCAAGGTTTAAAGAGTTAAAAAGATCAGCACAGAAGTGTGAGAAATTTTCCCACGCTCCTGAGTTCACCTCAGGACAGCATGGGAATCCGCGCATGCGCAGACCGCACCCCCCGAGATCACCCGAGCAGCGTGAGCTGACTTTGGGTGAAGTCAGTAAACAATGAACCGGGGCGCTTTACGGCCCCGTTCATTGTAGTGGCGTCGGTGGTTTAGAGCGGCCACATGTTATGTGGCCACTCTAAACTTTAGATCTTCGTGGGACAATCATTTTTATGGGATGCTGCGGAGGGTAGGTATTTTTGTGCTTTGTTATTTTAAATTTTTATTTAGGTTGAACATGGTCTTCAGGGAATTAGCAGAATAGGTGAGTATGGGTTTTTTATTTTATTTTTTTTTAGGTGGCGACGTCGGGGACAGGTAATTATAATTTTTTTCCACAGGTAACCACTGGCCTCCAATGAAAAAAAATTATTGGCCTTCAAAAAAAAAATGTATGAATGGAAAGGGGGGTTGTGGGGGGAAAAAAGGATATA
Organism: Dendrobates tinctorius; assembly: GCF_039654945.1. Lineage (NCBI taxonomy): Eukaryota > Metazoa > Chordata > Amphibia > Anura > Dendrobatidae > Dendrobates > Dendrobates tinctorius. The sequence continues at coordinate 26,869,925 of NW_027361673.1, read as the reverse complement.
TGTGGGAAAAACGGGAATAAAATTGCACTTTTAATAAAATTAAGTGGGGGCCCTATACTAATATATTGGTGTGACTTGACGGGGGATAAAAAAAAAAATATTTTTTCACAGCAGGAACAGCTCGATGGGAAATACTGCTCCCATCGCGCTGAGCCTGCTGGCACTACTGTATGGGAACAGACATAGGCCGATGAGACTAGTAGTCCTATCGGCCTATGCCAGATAGCAGCAGCAGACACAGACGCCCCATACACCACATGCACGCCATATACACCGCACACAAACGGACACACGTACACACAGACACACTTACCACGCTTATCATAAAGGGGACATCCAGCTCCATCCTGTCATACCACTCCATGCCTGCAGCGCCAGCCATGATCCAGGAAGATGGAAAGGATTGGATTTCGTTCTTCCTGTATGGGATGGTCCTTGCATGGCATGATGGGATGTCCTTGATGTCATTTCCTGCCCGCATGCGGTTTTTACCGCTTGAAATATGCCAAATTTATTAAACAAAGCAGATTATAAGCGATCCCATACAACCCTATGGGGGCGGAATCGCCGCGATTCCGCTAAATTAATGAGCATGCTGCTTTATTTCCGCGATGCAATTCTGCCGTGGAAAAAAACGCAGCATTAGCACAGCATAGCTGAATCCCATAAGATTGCATGGGATGCTTATTTCTAGCGTTTTTGCGGCAAAAACGAGCGGTAAATACCGCCGCGGAAACGCGAAAAAAACGCTACGTGTGAACGCAGCCTAAGTATACATGCAGCATATAAACACGTTCACATTGGCCATAAAGCATGCAAAACCTACAAAAGACAAAATGAGAAAAACCCTGCTGTAATTAAATAAAAAGCAAAAGTGCATTTAAATAATTCACAGTTCTTAGTAATACTGTATTTGATCAAATATAGCATAAAAGCTGTCACACCGTCAACAAGGTGACTCAGGGCAGTCCTACACTGTCTAATTACCGTATATACTCACGTATAAGCCGACCCGTATATAAGCAGACCCCCTAATTTTGCCACAAAAAACTGGGAAAACTTATTGACTCAAGTATAAGCCTAGGGTGAAAAATGCAGAAGCTACTGGTAAATATCAAAGATAAAAATAGATACCAATAAAAGTAAAATTAATTGAGACATCAGTAGGTTAAATGATTTTGAATATCCATATTGAATCAGGAGCACCATATAATGCTCCATACAGTTCATTATGGGCCCCATAAGATGCTCCATACACCCCATATAATGCTGTACAAAGGTTAATAATGCCCCCACAAGAAGCTCCATAGAATAATAAGCCCCATATAATGCTCCATAAAGGTTATGGCTCCATAAGCTGCTTCATAGATTATCCCCCCATAAGATGCTCCATAGATTATTAACCCAACAAAATGCTCCATAGATTATGCCCCCATAAGATGCTCCATAGACTATGCCCCCATATGCTTCCCCATAGAATATGCCCCCATATGCTTCCCCATAGAATATGCCCCCATATGCTTCCCCATAGGATATGCCCCCATATGCTGCTCCATAGAATATGCCCCCATATGCTGCTCCATAGAATATGCCCCCATATATTATGCCCCCATATGCTGCTGCAAAAAAAAAATGCCATACTCGCCTCTCTGCTCAGGACCTCACCTGTCTGGGGGCCATCGCTGCTCACTGCTGTTTGCCATGTCGTCTGTCAGTGACGTTCAGGCAGCAGATGGCACGGCACGCACTAACTACGTCACCGCGCCCCCTGCTGCCTAAATGTCACAGACAGAGGATGCAGCAGACAGCAGTGAGCAGCGATGGACACCCCGGACAGGTGAATATCGCTATACTTACCTCCCCTGGCGTGGTCTCTGCAGCGGCAGCAGCGCTTCTCCATGGTCTCCCTTCCTGCCTTCAGCGGTCACGTGGTTCCGCTCATTACACTCATGAATATGCGCATTCTCTTGCAGAGACCGCACAAGGGGAGGTAAGTATGATCAATGACACCCCCGCTGACCCCCAGGTATATGACCCGTGTATAAGCCAAGAGGGGGACTTTCAGCCCAAAAAAATGGGCTGAAAATCTCGGATTATACATGAGTATATACGGTACTGTAATTACAGCAGGGTTTTTCTCATTTTGTCTTTTGTAGGTTTTGTATGCTTTATGGCCAATGTGAACATGCGTTTATATGTTGCATGTACACCAACTCGAACCAAGCTCAATTTCTGTGTTTTTTTTCTTTGCATTTTTGCATTTTTATTTAATTACAGGAGGGTTTTTCTCATTTTGTCTTTTTTTAATTACCTTAAAAGAGCTGGGCCCACAGTATCAAACATTACCATTAGTAACACACTACGCAGTCATGGATTAAAATCCTGCAGGGCATGCAAGGTCCCCCAGTACATGTCCAGGCCCGTTTGAAGTTCGCCAATGATGATCTGGAACAGGGTTCCCCAACTCCAGTCCTCAAGGCCCACCAACAGATCATGTTTTCAGGATTTCCTTTGTATTGCACAGGTGAAGCAATTATCACCTGAGCAATACTAAGGAAATCCTGAAAACATGACCTGTTGGTGGGCCTTGAGGACTGGAGTTGCGGAACCCTGATCTGGATGATGCAGAGGAGGCATAGCAGATGTGGTCAGATGAGACCAAAATAGTGCTTTTTGGTATCAACTTCACTCGTTGTGTTTGGAGGAAGAAGGAGGATGAGTACAATCCCAAGAACACAGTCCCAAGCATGGTGGGGGAAGCATCATATTTTGAGGATACTTTTCTGTAAAGGGGACATGACTGCACCATATTGTAGGAATGATGGATAAGGTCATGTATTGCGAGGTTTTGGCCAACAACTTCTTTCCCTTAGTAAGAGCGTTGTGGTTGAGTCTTCCAGCATGACAATGACCTGAAACACACAGCCAGGGCAACTAAGGAGTGGCTCAGTAAGAAGCATTTCAAGGTCCTGGAGTGGTCTAGCCAGTCTCCAGACCTGAACCCAATAGAAAATATTTGAAGGGAGCTGAAAATCAATGTTGCCCAGTGACAGCCCCGAAATCTGGAGATCTGTATGGAGGCGTGGGCTAAAATCGCAGCTGCAGTGTGTGCAAACTTGGTCACGAACTACAGGAAAAGTCTTTCAACACTTTATAAATGGCATCTTTAGTCACCTGGTAGGCAGGTTTGTGGTTATCTATCTGGATGACATATTAATTTATTCACCTGACTTAGAGTCACATCAGGTACATGTCAGGTAGGTCTTACATATTCTCAGAGACAATATAAATGTTAAAGCCGAGGAGTGTATGTTCTCGGTTGAGGAGATCCCTTTCCTAGGATATGTCTAGTCATCCACCGGTTTTCACATGGATCCGGCGAAAGTCTAGGCGGTATTGGATTGGGATCATCCTGAGGATTTGAAGGCGTTACAAAGGTTTCTAGGTTTTGCAACTACTACCATAAGTTCATAAAAAACTTTTCGGTAGTAGCCAAATTTTTACGGATACGATTAGGAAAGGGACCTACTTCTCCAAGTGGTCCAGTCCCGCCAGGGTGGCATTTGATACATTGAAGAGGTGTTTTTCATCTGTACCGATCCTCATAAAGCCTGACATCTCTCATCCTTTTATCGTGGAGGTTAATGTGTCTGAGGTGGGAGCGGGGGCTGTATTGTCACAGGGTGCGTCTCATGGTAAATGCCAACCATGTGCATATTTTTGTAAAAGACTATCACCCGCTGAGGATCTGGTGTATTTGTAGTCAGTGAAATGTATAACGCCTCAACAGACAAGATGGGCATTGTTTTTACCAATTTAACTTTTTTGTCGCTTATAGGCCGGGGACCAAACACATTAAGGCTGATGTATTATCTCGCTGTTACCTGGGGAAGGAGATAAGTTTGAACCGGTACCTATTCTTCAAAAAGGGGTGGTTACAGTGTCTATACGCTCCGATCTGGAAAGAGAAGTTGTTCATGCTCAGGGGACGCCCCTGCTGCCTGTCCACTTGGTAAACTAACTTCTCGTTAATCTTCATCTTAACCCCTTTACTCCCAAGGGTGGTTTGCATGTTAATGCCAGGGACAATTTTTACAATTCTGACCACTGTCCCTTTATGAGGTAATAACTCTGGAATGCTTCCATGGATCCCGGTGATTCGGACACTGTTTTCTCGTGACATATTGTACTTCATGTTAGTGGTAAAATTTCATTCATATAACTTGCGTTTATTTGTGAAAAAAGCAGAAATTTGGCGAAAATTTTGAAAATTTCGCAATTTTCCAACTTTGAATTTTTATGCTCTTAAATCACAGAGATATGGCACTCAAGAAACTTAATAAATAACATTTCCCACATGTTTACTTTACATCAGCACAATTTTGATAACCAAAATTTTTTTTCGTTAGAATGTTATAAGGGTTAAAAGTTGACCAGCGATTTCTCATTTTTACAACACCATTTTATTTTTAGGGACCACATCACATTTGAAGTCACTTTGAGGGGTTTATATGATAGAAAATACCCAAAAGTAACAACATTCTAAAAACTGCACCCCTCAAGCTGCTCAAAACCAGATTCAAGAAGTTTATAACCCCTTCAGGTGCTTCACAGGAATTTTTTGAATGTTAAAAAAATGAACATTTAACTTTTTTTCACAAAAAAATCACTTCAGGTTCAATTTTTTTATTTTACCAAGGGTAACAGGAGACAATTGGACTGGAAAAGTTATTGTGCAATTTGTCCTGAGTATGCCGATACCTGAAATGTGGGGGGGACCACTGTTTGGGCGCATGGCAGAGCTCGGAAGGGACGGAGCGCCGTTTGACTTTTTCACTGCAAAATTGGCTGGAATTCAGATCGGATGCCATGTCAAGTTTGGAGAGCTCCTGATGTGCCTAAACAGTGGAAACCCCCACAAGTGACCCCATTTTGAAAACTAGACCCCCTCAAGGAACTTATCTAGATATGTGGTGAGCACTTTGAACCTCCAAGGGCTTCACAGAAGTTTATAACGTACAGCCGTACAATTAAAAAATCATATTTTTTCCACAAAAATGATCTTTTCACCCCCAACTTTTATTTTCTGAAGAGTAACAGGACCCCAAAAGTTATTGTGCAATTTGTCCTGAGTAAACTGATACCCCATATGTGGGGGTAAACCACTATTTGGGCGCATGGCAGAGCTCGGAAGGGAAGCAGCGCCATTTGACTTTTTTGGCTGGAATTGAGATCGGACGCCATGTCGCGTCTGGAAAGCCCCTGATGTGCTAAAACAGTGGAAACCCCCCAATTCTAACCCCTAACCCTAGCTCTAACCTAACCCTAGCTCTAATGGGAAAAAGGAAATAAATACATTTTTTTTTATTTTATTATTTTTCCCTAACTAAGGGGGTGATAACGGGGGGGGGTTTGATTTACTATTTATAGCGGGTTTTTATTTTTGGCAGCTGTCGCACGCTAAAAGACTCTTTTTATTGTAAAAATAGTTTATGCATCACCACATTTTGAGAGCTATAATTTTTCCATATTTTGACCCACTGAGTCATGTGAGGTCTTATTTTTTGCGGGACGAATTGATGTTTTTATTGGTACCTGTCATGATCCAGGATGGGCTTTGTCTTTGGCCCGTCCTGGTCAGACAGGGGTTAATTGTTTCTGCCTCTCTCTGGCAGAGGGCGGCTATTTAATGCTCACTTGACCTAGGTCCGGTGTCAGTTATACTCCTGCCCTCGGCTGAGTTAGTTGACCTCGTGCGTACGTGTGCCTTGTGCCTGTTACGAGTTCTGCCTGTCCCTCTTGTACTGCGCTATCTCTCTGTGTATGACCCTCTGCCTGTGACTTGACTATTCTCTGCTCGTCCCTCTGGTACCGCACAGCCCTCTCCGTGTACGAACCCTCGCTTGTCTGACCTGCGTTTTCCTCCACTACAGTTTCCCTGCAGTAGGTACATTATATCATCTGCAGCAGTAGGATGCTAAGACCCGCCCCCTGCAGTCACATGATCTAGGTCCTGGGACTCCTTACTATTTTCAGTGCCGCAGGTCCTGTCTGCTTGAACTGTCACTACTGTATTGGACCCCGCGCTCTCCCATAGTGGGGGTAAGTCACCCTGCTCGGCGTGGCAGTTTACCGACGCTGACAGGGTCCTAACATTTGAGTCCTGACAGTACCATTTTCGGGCATGTGACATTTTTTGATCGCTTTTTATTCCGATTTTTGGGACGCAGAATGAACAAAAACCAGCGTTTCATGAATTTCTTTTGGGGGGGTGCGTTTACACCGTTTCACATGCGGTAAAATTGATAAGGTGGTTTTATGCTTTGGGTCAGTACGGTTACAGCGATACCTCATTTATGTCGTTTTTTTATGTTTTTTTATGCAATGAAAACAATTTTATATAAAAAAGAATTATTTTTGCATCGCTTTATTCTGCGAGCTATAACTTTTTTATTTTTTCACTGATGATGCTGTGTGGTGGCTCGTTTTTTGCAGGACAAGATAACGTTTTCAGCGGTACCATGGTTATATGTCTTTTTGATCGTCGTGCGTTATTGCACTTTTTGTTCGGCGGTATAATGATAAAGCATTATTTTTTGCTTCGTTTTTTATTTTTATTTTTTCAGGGGTTCAATAAAGGGGTTAACTAGTGGGAAAGTTTTACAGGCTGGGTCGTTACGGATGCGGCGATACCAAATATGTGTACTTTTATTGTTTTGTTTTTTTTATTTTCAAAAAATGAATTTATTAGTGAATTTTTTGTCTTTAAATTTATTTAGCGATTTATTTATTTTTTTATAAATTATTTTTACACTTTTTTTTTAACTTTATTACATTGTCCCAGGGGGGACATCACTGTCATGTGACAGATCGCTGATCTGTCACATCACAGATCGCTGTGACCGATCAGCGATCTGTGACAGGCAGTGCTGGAGGCTTCCTCATGCCGGCGCTTTGCAGGCATGAGGAAGCCGGCTCCCTGCAGGCCCCCGAAGGTCCCTGCCACCATTTTGGATCCGGGGACCTGCAGGGAAGGAGGTCCCCCCCGTGAGCGCAGCTGATTGCGCTAGACGTACTATTCCGTTCTTGGGACTTAGGTCCCAGGTCACATGGACAGAATAGTACGTCTAATGTAGGAAAGGGGTTAAAGTCCTTAGTGAACATCACAATTTTGTTTTGGCCAGACATCATGGTAATAAAGCAACCTCTGATATTCTCATTCAGCATTTTTGGTGGCCAGTAGAGTTGAGCGACTTTTGGTTTTTTAGGGTCGCGTTTCGTTTCGTGAAACCCGACTTTTCCAAAAGTCGGGTCGAGCAAGATCGTCCGATTATAGGGAAAAGTCGGGGTCGTCCCGAAACACGAAACCCAATGTAAGTCAATGGGGAATAAAAGTCGGCAGTGAGAGGAGGACAGAAAACACACCTACAGTGCCCATTTGAATGCCAAAAGCATCAATTCTTCTTACTTAAGCTTGTCAACCTTAATTAACTTCATAATACAAGTTACGCACTGAAAAATGGGGGTTATTTGGCTAAAGTTGTGGGGGGGTAGGGCTGGCTCCAGGTTTTCATGTGCCCTGGGCGAAAGAGCGCCCCTTTAACACATACCACAACTCATCATGCTCCGATACGGCAGAGAAATAGCGGTATAGTACAATGAAAAATACTTCACTTTTTACATCTCATGACGAGGCCCATCTATTTCTCCATACAGAATCATTGGTCCCATATAATGTTTGAAACAGTATATGATGAGCTCCACATAATGCTACAGTATATGTTGGTCCCCATGGATGAAGCTCCACTGTCTTATGGGCCCAAATAATGCTCCAAACATAATGGGCCCCATTTCTACTGCTCTAGTGTATAATGGGCCCTGTAAATGCTGCTCCAGTGTCTGATGTCCACCTTTGGAATGTTCCAGTGTATGGTGGGCACCATCTATCATTCTCCAGAGTATAGTGCTCCCCAAAAATTGCTGTCCCAACATTGAAAACAATCAAATAAGTCTCCTCGCTAGGGAATCCCTGTACTTGTCCGGACTCCTTGTCGTCCCCATCTTCCATCTCACTGCACAGTATTTCAACTTTGCAAGTGCTGTGATCCTGAGCAAGCAGGGGGGGGCCCACTCGTTGGCGACGGCACTGGCACAGGGCCCCTGATAGTACGGTGGTGTGTCTGATGGCGGGTGGGCCGAACCTGCACTTTCATCTGCAGCTTCCTCTTTGTCACCGTGTAAGATGGAACTGTATATGGGAAGGGTAACCTGAGTTACATCAGGGTCAGATTCAGGCCGAGTAGCGTGCGAGGGGAATGTAGTGGTCTGGGTCAATGTACCAGCAGATTCATCGAGCAGTGGCTGGGCATCAGTGCACTTGTGTCGCCCCCAGGAGTATGGTCGCCACAGTGGCATTACCTTCTTCCTAGGGAGTGTGATGTCATGCTTGGGAGCAACGAACGATCTCTCTAGCAGGTTAACTGATTGGGCGACGTTATTCCCACGAGTCATGACCCTCCAAACAGCGTTCATGAAGGCAAAGTGTTTGTTTTACGTGGGCAGTATGGTTGCAAAGCTGAACCTTAAAGGAATGTCCAGAAGGGCACCACCAGGAGTGGAGCCTACGGTTAAATTCGACTCCACCTGGGAAACCTCAACCATGCCAGCTACAGAACAGATGCACACATTGCAAGCTTAATTCCGTTAACGAACGAGACTCCGTCATGCCCCGCGGTCCGAGTCCGGCTTACTAGAGGGACACGTGAGGCTCTGGCACATGAGATTGGCCAATAACTGGTGTGTCATGCCATTACATGTCCGTGGCTGCATGTGCGCTACACTGAAAAGGCCAGCGTTTGTCGCTTACAGGTGCAGATAACCCACTGAACAACGTTAGTGATGGGGATCACTGATGACAATTATTACCCGCAAACAATGATTTCCCAGTAAGTGCAGGTCAACCGCAGTTCCGGAATTAGGCCTAACCGTCATTCCTGAAAAAATGAAAAACTTACGTGTGCAAACCACAGGTGCTGTAGCTTGCTTAACAGCTCGCCAGCCGTTCTCACGCCCAGTATGGATTGCACGTGATTGCACAAAGGTTAGAAAGGGTACCGTATCCCCGGATAACATGTATGGATAGCGTACACATTCAAAATATATGTCTGTACATCAGGAGGCAGGCTCAGACGGTGTTAGGCCCAGTATGGATTGCACGTGATTGCACAAAGGTTAGAAAGGGTACCGTATCCCCGGATAACATGTATGGATAGCGTACACATTCAAAATATATGTCTATACATCAGGAGGCAGGCTCAGACGGTGTTAGGCCCAGTATGGATTGCACGTGATTGCACAAAGGTTAGAAAGGGTACCGTATCCCTGGATAACATGTATGGATAGCGTACACATTCAAAATATATGTCTGTACATCAGGAGGCAGGCTCAGACGGTGTTAGGCCCAGTATGGATTGCACGTGATTGCACAAAGGTTAGAAAGGGTACCGTATCCCCGGATAACATGTATGGATAGCGTACACATTCAAAATATATGTCTATACATCAGGAGGCAGGCTCAGACAGTGTTAGGCCCAGTATGGATTGCACGTGATTGCACAAAGGTTAGAAAGGGTACCGTATCCCTGGATAACATGTATGGATAGCGTACACATTCAAAATATATGTCTGTACATCAGGAGGCAGGCTCAGATGGTGTTAGGCCCAGTATGGATTGCACGTGATTGCACAAAGGTTAGAAAGGGTACCGTATCCCCGGATAACATGTATGGATAGCGTACACATTCAAAATATATGTCTGTACATCAGGAGGCAGGCTCAGACGGTGTCAGGCACAGTATGGATTTGACGGCCCAGATTACACAGCGGAGGAGCAGGGAGAGGTAAAGATTGCAAATGCTGGGGCCCTGCCCAAGCAAGGGGGTCCCACTCGTGGGCGTCGGTACTGGCACTGGGCCCCTCATAGTACGGCAGTGTGTCTGACGGCGGGTGTGCACCACCACCGTCAGAGACACTTGATTGCACTATGAGGGACCCTGTGCCAGTGCCCGCACCCAAGAGTCGGCCTACCCACCTGTCTAGGGCAACGGCACTTGCACGGTGTCGTGCGCTAGGTGGTGACCCCGGCCATGGGGGGGGGAGGCAGCACAGTTAGGGAGTTTTAGAAAGTGGCATATGTTGATGTTGGACATTCAGCTGATGCAAAAGGCGAAATAGGTGAAGTCCCAGGAAGAGGTGGACCAAAGCAAGCCATTTTTCTGTCACCCTATGTGTCATCAGGGGAAGGTGGGACAAAATCCTTGGAAACCCATGCATGGTTCATTTTAATGAAGGTTAGATCATCCACATTTTGGGTTGACAGACGGGTCCTTTTTTCTGTCAGGATTGATCCAGCTGCACTGAAGACTCTTTCCGATAGCACACTTGCAGCTGGGCAAGCGAGCTCCTGTAAGGCATATTGGGCCAATTCAGGCCAGGTGTCCAGTTTAGCGGCCCAATAGTCAAAGGGGAATGACCTGTGTGGGAGAACATCGATATGGGAGGAAAAGTAGTTTGTAACCATAGTTGACAACTGCTGTCTCCTGTCACTTTCCATCGATGCAGTATTACCAGTTGTGTGAGCGGTATTTGAAAAATCAGTCCACAACATTGTCATGAAACCCCTGTCTCCAACGCCACTTCTGCTGCGTGCACCACGAACACCTCTGCCAAGCTGCCCCCGGCCCGTACGGCTCGTGTGAGAACCATCACCGCTGCTGTGTGCTGGGAATGCCTCAAGCAACCGATTTACCAGAGTTGCTTGTTTATTAGCCAATATTAGGTCAAGGTTCTCCTGTGGCATGATGTTTTGTAATTTGCCTTTATAGCGTGGATCCAGGATGCTGGCCAACCAGTAGTCGTCATCGTTCATCATTTTGGCAATGCGTGGGTCCCTTTTTAGGATCTGCAAGGCATAATCTGACATGTGGGCCAATGTTCCCGGTGTCAATGATGCACTGCGAGTGCTGGGTGGAGGAGCACTTTCTGGCAAATCCACATCCCTCCAGTCACGCACAAACCCTGTACCAGACCTTGCCACGCCAACATTTTCACTTGCCCCACGAGATGCATCCTCCTCCCCTAAGTAATCATCCCCATCATCCTCCTCCTCCTCCTCTTCTTCCTCCACCTCGTCCAGGAGAGGTCCCTGAGCAGACAATGGCTGAATGTCATCAAGGATTCCCTCCTCCTCTTCCTCCTCATCAACATTGGCTGTAGACGCCTGCTCCTTAAGGTGCGTCAAAGTTTGCATGAGCAGACGCATAAGTGGGATGCTCATGCTTAGGATGGCGTCGTCTGCGCTTACCAGCCGTGTGCATTCCTCAAAACACTGAAGGACTTTACAGAGGTCTTTCAGCTTTGACCACTGCACACCTGTCAACTCCATGTCTGCTCTCAAAGTGCCTGGCCGTGTATCCTTCCACAAATGCATTATGGCCTGCCTCTGCTCGCACAGCCGCTCCACCATGTGCAGGGAGGAGTTCCACCTTGTTGCAATGTCGATAATGAGGCGGTGGTTGGGAAGGTGGAGCAATCGCTGCAGCTTCTGCATACGAACGGAGTGTACAGGCGACCGGCGGATGTGCACGCACAGTCTTCGCACCTTCTGGAGCAGGGCTGTTAACTCCGGATAATTTTTGAGGAAGCACTGCACCACCAGGTTCAAGGTGTGAGCCAAGCAAGGTATATGGCTGAGTTTTGAAAGGGCTATGGCTGCCACAAAATTACGGCCGTTATCACTAACTACCTTGCCTGCCTCAAGATGTACACTGCCCAGCCATGACTCAGTTTGTCGCTTCAAGTACTCGGCCAGCACCTCGGCGGTGTGTCTGTTGCCCAAACACATCATCTGCAACACAGCCTGCTGACGCTTTCCACTAGCTGCTCGATAGGGGGACACATCGTGTGCAACAGTGGCAGCTGCAGATGGAGTGCTCGTACGACTGCGCTCTGTGGACGAGCTTTCGCTTCTGGAGGAGGAGGAGGAGGAGGGTCGAACGCCTACAGCCAACTGTTTCCTATACCGTGGGCTAGGCAGCACTGTCCCACCACCGCTGTCCCCTGTGGACCCTGCATCCACCACATTAATCCAGTGCGCAGTGATGGACACGTAACGGCCCTGGCCATGCCGACTGGACCATGCATCAGTTGTGAGGTGCACCTTTCCGCTCACTGACTGCTTGAGTGCATGGACAATGTGGTCTTTCACATGATGGTGGAGGGCTGGGATGGCTTTGCGAGAGAAGTGGTGACTGGGTAGGTCATAGCGTGGTACTGCATAGGCCATGAGTTCGCGGAAAGCTGTGCTTTCCACCAACCGAAAGGGCATCATCTCAAACGAGATTAGTTTGGCAATGTGGGCGTTCAAACCCAGTGTACGCGGATGAGAGACTGAGTACTTTCTTGACCTACTCATAGTGTCTGGGAGGGTGAGCTGGACTTGAGAGCTGCATATGGTGGAAGTAGCGGTGGACAGGGCGGACTGAGAGAGGGTTGATGATGGTGATGGAGTTGGTGTTCTTTCTGATGGCCTAGAATCAGTCTTTCGTTGATATAACAGTGGGATTCCCTGACTGCTGTGGCCTTGCAATGACACCTCAACATTTGCTGCTGTGCTAACCGGTGGGCTTACAGTGGGGGAAACAATGTAGCGTTGCTGACTACCTTCGTTGTGATCAGTTGCACATGTGGCACTTGAGGTTTGGTGTTGTGTCCACGCTTGCAAGTGCATGCTGGTTAAATGTCTAAGCATGCAACTGGTATTCAAATTTTTCAGATTTTTCCCTCGGCTAAAGGTCTTTGCGCACTTCTTACAGATAACCTTGGCCTGATCATGAGGATTTTGTTCAAAAAAGTGCCACACTGCACTCTTCCTACTTTGGCAGACATTTTGCGGCCTAGCACGCTGTGATCTTTTGACCCTCTGGACAAGCTGTCCAGCAACTCTTTTGATGTTTGGAACCTGTCTTTGGAGTGCTCCGGGCCTGCCAGATAACAGCTGTTGCGATGTCGATGTCTGCTGTGGATGCTCCTCATCTGAGCTATTGGAAGCAGCACCCTCTTCCCCCAATGGATGCCAATCTGGGTCAACAACTGGGTCATCTATCACCTCCTCTTCTATGTCATGTGCACCTTCCTCTGTGTCACCGTGTATGGTGGTATAGTGTGCGGGAAGGGGCACCTGAGTCTCATCAGGGTCAGAATCTGGCTCTGTACACTGCGAGGACAATGTAGTGCTCTGAGTGAATGTACCAGCAGAATCATCCATCAGCGGCTGTGCATCAGTGCACTCCATGTCAGATTCATCTTGGCCTGGGTAATTCACCATTTGACTTGATAATCCAGGCATGGTATGTGAAAACAGCTCCATGGAGTAATCAGTAGTATGGCCTGCGTCATCCTTCAATCTTGGTTGGGGTGAAGGACACAAGGAAAGGTGTGGTTCATGAACATGAGCCTCCAATGACGACTCAGTGCTTTTACTTTTTACAACTGAAGAAGAGGAGGCGATAGAGCTGGAGGCTGAGTCAGCAATGTAAGACAAAACTTTTTCCTGATGCTCTGGCTTGAAAAGCGGTGTGCCAACTCCTAGAAAACTAAGCGTTCGAGGCCTTATGTAGCCAGACGATGACGCAGGCTCAACACCTCCTGCATTCGGTCCTATTTTGCTCTTGCCACTACCATCAGATCCACCACCAACACCATCATTACCAGCTGCCAACCCCCGCCCAATTCCACGGCCTCTTCCACCAGCCTTCCTCATTTTTGGTAGAAATGTAGACAAAATCCAACAAACTATATAGTAATGTAAAACAAGGTACAAGGTGTCTATAGGACAGGGGAGATTTTGAATTTCTGCAGACACTTGTGGACACTGGACACTTTTGGATTGTGTGAGGCCCACTGATATCTGAGCGCTATGTCACAGGCTCGATGGCACAGCTGTGACAAAAGTGACGAGAGGATAAGGGAGATTTTGAATTTCTGCAGACACTTGTGGACACTGGACACTTTTGGATTGTGTGAGTCCCACTGATATCTGAGCGCTATGTGACAGGCTCGATGGCACAGCTGTGACAAAAGTGACGAGAGGATAAGGGAGATTTTGAATTTCTGCAGACACTTGTTGACACTGGACACTTTTGGATTGTGTGAGGCCCACTAATATCTGAGCGCTATGTCACAGGCTCGATGGCACAGCTGTGACAAAAGTGACTAGAGGATAAAGGAGATTTTGAATTTCTGCACACACTTGTGGACACTGGACACTTTTGGATTGTGTGAGGCCCAATGAATATCTGAGCGCTATGTGACAGGCTCGATGGCACAGCTGTGACCAAAGTGACGAGAGGATAAGGGAGATTTTGAATTTCTGCACACACTTGTGGACACTGGACACTTTTGGATTGTGTGAGGCCCAATGAATATCTGAGCGCTATGTGACAGGCTCGATGGCACAGCTGTGACAAAAGTGACGAGAGGATAAGGGAGATTTTGAATTTCTGCACACACTTGTGGACACTGGACACTTTTGGATTGTGTGAGGCCCAATGAATATCTGAGCGCTATGTGACAGGCTCGATGGCACAGCTGTGACAAAAGTGATGAGAGGATAAGGGAGATTTTGAATTTCTGCAGACACTTGTGGACACTGGACACTTTTGGATTGTGTGAGGCCCACTGATATCTGAGCGCTATGTGACAGGCTCGATGGCACAGCTGTGACCAAAGTGACTAGAGGATAAGGGAGATTTTGAATTTCTGCACACACTTGTGGACACTGGATACTTTTGGATTGTGTGAGGCCCACTGATATCTGAGCGCTATGTCACAGGCTCGATGGCACAGCTGTGACAAAAGTGACGAGAGGATAAGGGAGATTTTGAATTTCTGCACACACTTGTGGACACTGGACACTTTTGGATTGTGTGAGGCCCAATGAATATCTGAGAGCTATGTGACAGGCTCGATGGCACAGCTGTGACCAAAGTGACTAGAGGATAAGGGAGATTTTGAATTTCTGCACACACTTGTGGACACTGGACACTTTTGGATTGTGTGAGGCCCACTGATATCTGAGCGCTATGTCACAGGCTCGATGGCACAGCTGTGACAAAAGTGACGAGAGGATAAGGGAGATTTTGAATTTCTGCACACACTTGTGGACACTGGACACTTTTGGATTGTGTGAGGCCCACTGATATCTGAGCGCTATGTCACAGGCTCGATGGCACAGCTGTGACAAAAGTGACTAGAGGATAAGGGAGATTGGATTGCTTTTAAAAAAGCAGTTTGCAGAGCAGTGGGTAAACAGCAATGCCAGCCTGTCAGGA
Organism: Dendrobates tinctorius; assembly: GCF_039654945.1. Classification (NCBI taxonomy): domain Eukaryota; kingdom Metazoa; phylum Chordata; class Amphibia; order Anura; family Dendrobatidae; genus Dendrobates; species Dendrobates tinctorius. Next base: position 26,854,536 of record NW_027361673.1, on the reverse strand, counting down.
AGCCTTAAAAGGCAGCCCAACAACCAACACCACTGATACACCACAATATAGCCTCCCGTTGCACTGCACACACAGTGACTGGTGTGTTGTGCAGGCCAAATCGCTAGCAGCAGAAGCAGTTTTTTTTTCTTCTCAGCAGGACAAAAAAAAAAATTGGGATTGCTTTTAAAAAAGCAGTTTGCGGAGCAGTGGGTAAACAGCAATGCAGGAATGTCAGGAAGCCTTAGAAGGCAGCCCAACAACCAACACCACTGATACACCACTATATAGCCTCCCCTTGCACTGCACACACAGTGACTGGTGTGTTGTACAGGCCAAATCGCTAGCAGCAGAAGAATTTCTTTTTTTCTTCTCAGCAGGACAAAAAAAAAAAATTGGGATTGCTTTTAAAAAAGTTGTTTGCGGAGCAGTGGGTAAACAGCAATGCAGGAATGTCAGGAAGCCTTAGAAGGCAGCCCAACAACCAACACCACTGATACACCACTATATAGCCTCCCCTTGCACTGCACACACAGTGACTGGTGTGTTGTACAGGCCAAATCGCTAGCAGCAGAAGCAGTTTTTTTTTCTTCTCAGCAGGACAAAAAAAAAAAATTGGGATTGCTTTTAAAAAAGCAGTTTGCGTAGCAGTGGGTAAACAGCAATGCAGGAATGTCAGGAAGCCTTAGAAGGCAGCCCAACAACCAACACCACTGATACACCACTATATAGCCTCCCCTTGCACTGCACACACAGTGACTGGTGTGTTGTACAGGCCAAATCGCTAGCAGCAGAAGAATTTCTTTTTTTCTTCTCAGCAGGACAAAAAAAAAAAATTGGGATTGCTTTTAAAAAAGCAGTTTGCGGAGCAGTGGGTAAACAGCAATGCAGGAATGTCAGGAAGCCTTAGAAGGCAGCCCAACAACCAACACCACTGATACACCACTATATAGCCTCCCCTTGCACTGCACACACAGTGACTGGTGTGTTGTGCAGGCCAAATCGCTAGCAGCAGAAGCAGTTTTTTTGTCTTCTTCCCTGCCTAACGCTCTCCCTACAGAATCAGCAGCAACCTCTCCCTATACTGAGATCGGCAGAAGTAAGATGGCGGTCGGCGTGCACGCCCTTTTATACCCCCTGTGACGCCCACCAAAGCAAGCCAATCACTTGCATGCCCTTCTGAAAGATGGTGGTGACCCCTGCCTATGTCATCACGTTGCCCACAGTGTCCGTGGATCCTGATTGGCTGAAAAAGAGCGCAAAACAAACTTTTGAAACGCGACTTTGGCGCGTAAGTCGCCGACCTCGTGGCCGACCTCATTCTAGGGTCGGGTTTCGTTTCATGAAACCCGACTTTTGAAATTTTTCGACCCGTTTCGCTCAACTCTAGTGGCCAGGTATACATCAGGATGTCCAGGAGTATGTAGCCACCTGCTGTATCTGTGCGCATTCTAAGACCACTCATACTCATCCGTTGGAGGCTCTCCAATCATTGGAGATTCCCAGCAGACCTTGAACTCACTTGTTGGTCAATTTTATCACTGATCTTCCCGTGTCAGCAGAGAATACTGTAATTCTGGAGGTGATAGATTCTTTAAGATGTCTCATTTTATTACGTTGCCAGCCTTACCAAATGCCAAGTCCTTGGTGCAAATTTTCATCAAGGAAATCGTAAGGTTACATGTAGTCCCGACTGATATTGTTTCTGATTGGGGAATACAGTTTGTCTCCAAGTTCTGGAGAGCATTTTGCATCCATCTGGGGATCCATCTGTCATTTTCCTTGGCATTTCACCCGCAGTCTAATGGGCAGACAGAGCGGGTGAATTAAGCAGACTTTGGACTCACTTGTCGGTCGATTTTATCATTGATCTAGCCATGTCAGCATGGAATCCTGAAATTCTGGTTGTGGTAGATTTAGTAAAATGTCTTATTTTATTGCATTACCAGCGTTACCGAATGCCAAGTCATTGACGCAAATTTTCGTTAAGGAAATTGTAAGGTTACATGGAGTCCCATCTGATACTGTTTCTGACCAGGGGGATACAGTTTGTCTCCAAGTTCTGGAGGGCATTTTGCACCTGTCTGGGGATCCATCTGTCATTTTACTCTGCATTTCATCCACAGTCTAAGGTTAGGGTCACACTTGCGTGTGCAATGCGAGAAGTTCGCGCGAGTCTCTCATGTCAATACTAAGCACTGCTGCCGCCGCCACTCGGGACTGTAGTGTGCGGCTGCATGTATTTCTATGCAGCCGCACACTCTGGCCCCAAGTGCTGGCGGCAGTGCCAGGTATTGATGCGAGATACTCGGGCGAGTTTCTCGCATTACACATGCAAGTGTGAGCCCGGCCTAAGGGGTCACGCTAAACGTATGGAAAATCGGTCCGAGTTTCCCTGCTGAGAGTTACAAAAGTGTTCTCCTTATGGTCATCCGTGTGTAATGCGTTAGCAATGCGGTGATGCGATTTTCTTGCACCTATGTATCCGTATGACATCCGTATGGCTTTACATTTCTCACTGATTTTCCCCATTGAATTCAATGGTTCAATGGACTGAAATGAGGAAAATGTGTGCATATTTGTCACAAGCTACATTGATTCTCCGTGAGGTGTCCGAGTTTTTCTCGCACCCATAGGTTTGCATTGGTGAGTCTCTGGCGAAAAAACGCGTACAATCGCAGCATGCTGAGATTTCACATGCACATCGAATACACCTGAGAAAAAATACAGTGATGTGAGCTGCCCCATAGCTATACAATGTTTTCTCGCACAGCACTCGTCCGTATTCTACGGTAGTGTGACCACGGCCTTAGGCAAGAACTCTTAGAACTCTTAGCTCATCACTACTATTAACCCTTTTAAACTTACTACAGATTCGCCTTGCTACTGTGGGCATTAAGTAGTCTTCCCACTGATCAGTCATTGCATCCCCTAGATTCCACTCTCAATCATGACAATGACATTTAAATGGTTAGCAGAGGAAGAGGTCTCCCTTTTTAAACACATTGGGACTCCATGAAGACAATTGTGATTCCTGACAGTTGCCATGGTACCCCGAGGTCAAGTAATGGCCATGGAGTATGGTGGCCTATTAGGCCCTGCAATAAGCAGGGTCTTACAGGCCACGTTACTGTCAAACCACGATCACATGTTCAGTATTTGGTGAGTCTTTTACCTCAGCGCCTGTAAGCCAAAACCAGGAGTGGAATAATCAGAGGAAAAGTATAATAGAAACACGTCATCACTTCTATATTTATCACCCACTCCTGGTTTTGGCTTACAGATACTGAGGTAAAACTCACCAAATACTCAACGTGTGACTGTGGCCTTATAATATCATTCTGCATAGATTGTATCTGGGGATCTGACATTTCTATAAAAAAAAATGTTGTATTGAAGAACAAGTGATTTATCAGAAGAATGTTTCCTATCAAATCACTCTGGTTAAATACAATTTATCAGCATATCGATCAATCCAATAGCCTCAAAAACAAGTCATTTAAAAAATAAATTGCAGTGATATGCCAAATATAATTTGTGATCCAACATTATTTTCAGAATTCATTATATAGAAATACAAGACCACAAGTACAGAAGCGTTTTACAGAAATTGGACTGGTAACCATGGCAGCACTAATTACTTCATGTTTTAACTGATTACATGCATATATTCTTCCAAAGTAACACTGAAAAATACCAATTTGCACTTGGTTAAAAATGACAAACTTACTGTAAATGAAGCAGAATCATTAACATAAGAATGAATAATACATACTCACTGTAAATGGATCATTTTGTTACATAGGATATCATTTATTATCGACCAAATGTCAGTCTCCATGACTTTTTTCATTTTTTTTCTATTACTAGCTGTTGATCTATGGGGGATGGGCAAAGTAGGGAGCTGTGTAGAGGGATTGTGGTCTGGGCTACACTGCGACTTTTTGTAGGACTCATTGATTTTAACTATTAAGCTACAGCTGCAATCCAAAGCAATACATTGAGTTGTATGCAGTTGGGAGGACTGCAGTTGCTCTGTCACTTAACCTTTAGTCATGTGGGGTCCATTGGATTCAAAGTGAGTTTGTTTTCATCATATTTCCAAAAGTATGGAAGGTAGGCAACCTTCTGTTTCAGCAGGTTTCTAGCTCGGGTGCATCGCAAGACACAGTGTCGACTACACATACCATAGCAAGGTGCACACAACTAATAGTGTAAGTATTTTGGCGATACTAAGGTTAATAGTTAAAATCAATGATCAACACAGTGAAGCCCAGGTCTTCTTCATGCATCCGTTTTGTAGCAGAATTTTTTTTTACAATTTTGATAAGTCTGTTTTAAGCAAAACATTTTTGTTTTCACGCCAATCTTGCGAGGTGATATACTAGAGCTAGTGGCCATCCTGATCGGGTGCAACTTGTCGCGGTAGGATGGATTTGATACTTTTTTAAATCAAAATAGTGTAGTTTACATACTGCAGGGTATTTGCTCATTGTTTTTATCCTATGTTTGTTTGGCAATTTTGACACGTCTGAATTAAGCAAAACCAAAATGCAGTGTTATTATTTATACACCAATCTCATGACTTTCCTAAAAGGGGACAGAGCTTATCGGTAGTGGCGAAGAACCACCGTGCAAGCACCTGATATAAATTACAGACATTATATTAATGTAGATTTGTTTTCCCGATGCACTAAGAGGCAGGGATGTAATACATTTATTCGGAGACCTATGTCTATTAGTAAACTTGTTGTACTTTTACTGCAGCATGCTCGGTACTAAAACCAACATATACTGGGGTATATATTACAGAAAGCTACTTCTCTAAATTCCATCATCTCTGATGGCACCTTTTGCAAAGAGAACATATAATAAAAACACAAATAAATTCAATGTAACACATTTCTGCCTAAAACTAAAATACTGCCATCTTCTGACTGTATGAGAAACTGGGTCTGAGCTGAAAAAGTAAATTAATGTGTATGCAAAATGTAAAAGCATATATGACCTTTACACAGAGAAAACAAAAAACAAATATCCTGCAATAAAAAAGTTAAAAATAAATTGCAAAAATTGCATGAAGATAGTAATAATAATAAGGGTATTTAGCAAACATAATTTTGATCAAAATAATGTACAAGTCATCCCGCCACATCACGGCAACCCTTGTGGGACAGTCCTAACTCTTGTATTTAAAACCTTTCCACCTGTCAAGTGACATAAATGTGAACAAGGACATTCTGTGCATATAAGGGTGTGACCGCCCTGTTTCTGTGTTGGGAAATCCATCCTGTCTGGCCTATGCTTTTACTAGTGGTCAGTCCCTCTGTCCTTGTTCACATTTATGTCACTTGACAAGTGGAAAGGTTTTAAATACAAGAGTTAGGACTGTCTCACAAGGGTTTCCGTGACGTGGCCGGATGGCTTGTACATTATTTTGATCAAAATTATGCTTACTAAATACCCTTATTATTACTACCGTCATGCAATTTTTGCAATTTATTTTTAACTTTTTTATTGCAGGATATTTGTTTTTTGTGTTTGGTCATCTTCTGACTGTAATTAAAAGTACAATATAGGGATTTTCTTCTTTGTAGATAATGTAAAAACTCGTTAGCATATGATTAGGATTGTGTATGCAAAGTCCCACTTCCTCAAATCAGCAGGCAAAACAAAGCATTAATATTCATAATGATCAGAACACAAAAGCAGCTCCCAACCAGCTTGACAAATAAACAAAATGATTCAGAGATGCCCCTAGGCTAAAATCAAAAAGTGCATGACTTCTGGATATGGGATGGACCCTTATTTATTATCACATGACCTAAACTACATAGCCCAATAAAATAAATTACACAACATGTTATTCTTTTGGTGCCAAAAGCCCACAGCTTGTATTTAAAATCAAATGATTATATTAAGAGTTAGGTGAAATGCTAGGTAAGTATATTCTGAGATTTATGGACAATGTGAGATCCCCAACCTGCCTGCAATACAGCAATCTGTTATAACTCCTTATGCCTCTTTCACACTTCCGTTTTTGACCATCAGTCAAAATCCGCCAGTTTTTGAAAAAAACGGATCCGCCATTTTTTTTGGCAGATCCGTTTTTTTCCCCATTGAGTTGCATTACCGGCGGATCTTGACGGATGGCCATCCGTTGGATCCGTTTTTTTGCGGATCCGCCAAAATGTTGGCGTCCGCCGGCATGCCTGGACGGACCCGGCAACTTTTTTTGTCTCTCTCTCTCCTTCCCGGACTGCGGTTGCTTTAAAATTCTGCATTCAATGGATCCGTCAAAAAAACGGTCCGGTGGCATCCGTTTGCATCAGTTACAAACGGATCCGCTTTCAGCCATTTTGGCAGATTTTAACTGACAAGAAAAAATGGAAGTGTGAAAGAGGCCTTAGTGACAGAGGAAATTTGGTACTGTACTGGTACCAAGCCAATTTTTACAATTCTGACCACTTTCACTTTATGAGGTCATAGCTCTGGAGTGCTTCAATGTATCCCACTGATTCTGAGGGTTTTTTTTCATTACGTATTGTACTTCATGTTAGGGGTAACATCTCTTCAATATAACTTGCGTTTATTTATGAAAAAAATGGAAAGTTGGCAAAAGTTTTGAACATTTTGCAATGTTCAAAATTTTAAATTTTGCACATCTAAATCAGAGTGTTGTCACACAAAATAGTTAGAAAATAACATTTCCCACACGTCTACTTTACATCAGCACAATTTTGGAAACATAATTTTTTTGGGTAGGACGTTATAAGGGTTAAAAGTTGACCAGCAATTTCTCATTTTTCCAACAAAATTTACAAAACTATTTTCTTAGGGACCACCTCACATTTGAAGTGGTTTGGGGGGTCAATGTAACAGAAAATACCTAAAAGTGACACCATTCTAAAAACTACACCCCTCAAGGTGCACACAAGCACATTCAAGAAGTTTATTGACCCTTCCGGTGCTTCATGAGAACTAAAGCAATGTGCAATTTCTCCTGAGTATTCTGATACCCCATATGTGGGGAAAAGCCACTGTTTGGGTGCATGGAAGAGCTCAGAAGGGAGGGAGCACCATTTGACTTTTTGAACGCAAAATTGGCTGGAATCAATGGTGGCGCCATGTCGCGTTTGGAAACCCCCTGATGTACTTATACAGTGGAACCCCCCCAATTCTAACTTCAACCCTAACCCTAATCCCAACCCTAATCATAACCCTAATCACAATCCTAACCCCAACAAACCCATAACCCTAATCCCAACCCTAACCACAACCCTAACACACCCTTAACCCTAATCCCAACCCTAATTGTAATCCCAACCATAACAACAACCCTAACCCTAACTTTAGCCCAACCCTAACTTTAGCCCAACCCTAACTTTAGCCCAACCCTAACCCGAATGGAAAAATGGAAATAAATACTTTTATTTTATTATTTTTACCTAAGGGGGTGATAAAGGGGGTTTGATTGAATATTTTTTTATTTTGATCACTGTGATAGGGTCTATCATAGTGATCAAAATGAACCAATAGGAAAAATTTCCTATTGTTGCAGGGTGCCAGCCGACACATTTCGGCGGGCGCACTGCACATGCTCCTGCCATTTTCCCCCAGAAGAAGATGCCGGCGGCCCAGAGGACTTCACAGGGGGTTGCAAGGACACCAGAGGTACTGGGGGGAATCAGGGGACCCTATTAAATTAAATGGAAAATCTGACTTTTTTTTGCAGTCACCATTATACCGTTAATAATGGCGATCGCAACACTGTGGTGGGTAAAAATCGACCCTAATGATGTTCTCTGGGGTCTCAGCTACTCTCGGTAGCTGAAAACAGGGAAAAATTCCAACTCTAGGGGGCGCTATACGTTTATTTCTCAGCACCATTAAAAAGCGGCACTGAGGTATAAGTACTCTTAACGGTCACCGTTAAAAGGTATATCAGCGGTCGTTAAGAGGTTAAACTCCCCGAGCCTGTAGACATGTGAGACAGTGAGGCAGGAAGTTATATTTTTCATAAATTAATCTCTCCCAACAGTAATAAGAAACCAGTGATGGTCAGTCTGGCTCTTTTTAGTGATCTTTTTTGGTGATTTGGTGATCTGGCTCTCCTGGCTCCACTCACCAAAAAGAGGGGATTCTTTTGGAACCTAAATGAATCCCTATTAAATATGTGTTCACAATAGGTGAACACATATTTAAGAGAAGTTAATGCGGCTGAAACTCTGCCCACCCACCATCAAAACTTCACCTACTTGCTGTTAACCAATTAAATTGAGTGGGTGGAGTTTTGCTTCAGTGGGCGGTGTTATGTCTGCGGAACATCAGAATTTTATTCCCAGTGACAGCCATTCAGAGAATTTAGTGGTTCTTATTAGGGCTCCATCTCCCATGGTACACAGCCGGGAGCTGGCTATTTGTACCAGATCATTCGTGAACGACTCTTAACTAACACAAACAGACTCCTGTTTCTAAAAGGGGAACCTTTAGCTTAGTATAACCAATATAAATATAATGAAAACTCCAAAATTTGAGGGTCCTCCCCTTCTTACAGTCATGTGTCCCCTTCGTTTAGTACTCTGGAGAGTTCATTACTGTCTAATGTACAGTGGTAACACAATCCATTAAGGCACTGTCATCATTTGGATAAGTTCACACGACTGTATAAAAAAAGTACTAAAGAAACAGGTTACTGTCGGGAACACCGCACTGCACTTGCTCACTGAACCAGTGCGCGTGTCCTGAGTAAGACAGACTGTGCTCAGCGATACCTGTGGAGCGGGCAGCAGCAAAGAAGGTGCGTGCTTCAGACCAGCAGGACCTAAAGCACGTGACTGCTGGGGGCATGGCCTAAACCTCAGAGAGCTAGGAGCTGCAGGAAAACTCCTAGCAGGGTAAATACGGGAGAAAGTTACCAAGGGGCATAGACAGGCTCGGGTCAAAGCATGAGATAGCATGACAAAACCAGAGGATAGACAGAAAGGGGAGTCAGGATGTAGCCAATGAGTCATACACAGAGATAGCTGCAAAGTACAAGAGAGGCGAGCAAAGAATAGTCAGGTCACAGGCAAGGAGTCATACACAGAGAGGGTAGCGCAGTACAGAATCAACAAGCAAACTCACAATGGGGGACATAACCGGGTCAGACCCATATTAGCAAACTAGATGACAACGAACAGGCACGGGCACACAGGGGTCAACACACTCGGCCAAAGGCAAAAGTATAACTGACGGGGATTAGAGTTTCCCAGGGCTATAAGAAACTCTCCCTGAACCAAAGAGAGGCCACAATAATTAACCCCAGGCATGCAGGTCAAAGCCTGCACTGGGCTCAAGACATTAACCCCTGACGTGCAGGTCAAAACCTGCACTGGGATCATGACAGTTACAGTATGTAAATTTCTTGAAAAAATTTGAAATTTTTAACCCATCTAACTTCCTAACAAAATAAAATGACATTTGAAAAATGATGCAGATGTAAAGTAAACATATAGGAGATGTTATTTATTAATTATTTTGTACAGCCTGACCAACTGGTTTTAGGATATCAAGCTACAAGTCTGAAAATTGCAAAATTGTTGCCAAAATTCTGATATTTTCACAAATAAAAGCAAAACATATTGACCTACATTTACCACCAACATAAAGTACAGTGTGTCACAAAAAAACAAAATCACTAGGCTAAGATGAAGCATTCCAGAGTTATTTCCACATGAAGTGACAGTGGTCAGATATCAAAATTTGTTCTGGTCATTAACCCCTTAACCACAAAGGGTGTTTGCACGTTCATGACAGGCCAATTTTTACAATTCTGACCACTGTCCCTTTATGAGGTAATAACTCTGAAACGCTTCCATGGATCCTGGTGATTCTGACATTGTTTTCTCGTAACATATTGTACTTCATGTTAGTGGTAAAATGTAATTCAAATAACTTGCGTTTATTGGTGAAAAAAACGGAAATTTGGTGAAAATTTTTAAAATTTTGCAATTTTCTAACTTTGAATTTTTATGCCCTTAAATCACAGAGATAGGGCACACAAAAAACTTAACAAGTAACATTTCCCACATGTTTACTTTACATCAGCACAATTTTGGAACCAAAATTTTTTTTTGTTAGGAAGTTATAAGGGTTAAAATTTGACCAGCGATTTCTCATTTTTGCAACACCATTTTATTTTTACGGACCACATCACATTTGAAGCCACTTTGAGGGGTCTATGATAGAAAATACCCAAAAGTGACACCATTCTAAAAACTGCACCCTTTAAGGTGCTCAAAACCACATTCAAGAAGTTTATTAACCCTTCAGGTGCGTCACAGGAATTTTTTGAATATTTTAAAAAAATGAACATTTAACTTTTTTTCACAAAAAAAATATTTCAGATTCAATTTCTTTTATTTTACCAAGGGTAACAGGAGAAATTGGACTGCAAAAGTTATTGTGCAGTTTGTCCTGAGTACGCTGATACCAGATATGTGGGGGGGAACCACTGTTACAGCGCATGGCAGTGCTCAGAAGGGAAGGAGCACCGTTTGACTTTTTCAATGCAAAATTGGTTGGAATTCAGATCGGACGCCATGTCCCGTTTGGAGAGCCCCTGATGTACCTAAACAGTGGAAACCCCCCACAAGTGACCCCATTTTGGAAACTAGACCCCCCAAGGAACTTGTCTAGATGTGTGGTGAGAACTTTGAACCCACAAGGGCTTCACAGAAGTTTATAACGTACAGTGGTACAATTAAAAAATCATATTTTTTCCACAAAAATGATCTTTTCACCCCCAATTTGTGTTTTTCCAAGGGTAACATGATCTTAAAAGTTATTGTGCAATTTGTCCTGAGTACGCTGATACCCCACATGTGGGTGTAAATGACTATTTGGGCGCATGGCAGAGCTCAGAAGGGAAGCAGTGCCATTTGACTCTTTTGGCTGGAATTGAGATCGGACACCATGTCGCGATTGGAAAACCCCTGATGTACCAAAACAGTGGAAACCCCCCACAAATGACACCATTTTGGAAACTAGACCCCCCCAAGGAACTTATCTAGATATGTGGTGAGCACTTTGAAACCCCCCGTGCTTCACAGAAGTTTATAACGCCCGGGCGTGAAAATAAAAAAATTGAATTTTTTCCACCAACATGATCTTTTAGTCACCAATTTTTTTATTTTCCCAAGGGTAGCAGGAGAAATTGGACCCCAAAAGTTGTTGTCCAATTTGTCCTGAGTACGCTGATACCCCATATGTGGGAGAAAACCACTGTATGGGCACACGTCGGAGCTCGAAAGGGAAGTAGTGATGTTTTGGAATGCAGACTTTGATGGAATGCTCTGCGGGTGTCATGTTGCTTTTGGAGAGACCCTGATGTACCTAAACAGTGGAAACCCCCACAAGTGACCCCATTTTGGAAACTAGACCCCCTAAGGAACTTATATAGATGTGTGGTGAGCACTTTGAACCCCCCAGTGCTTCACAGAAGTTTATAACGACCGGGCGTGAAAATAAAAAAATCGCATTTTTTCAACAAACATGATCATTTAGTCCCCAAATTTTTTATTTTCCCAAGGGTAACAGGAGAAATTGGATGCCAAATGTTGTTGTCCAATTTGTTCTGAGTACGCTGATACCTCATATGTGGGAGAAAACTACTGTATGGGCACACGTCGGGGCTCGAAAGGGAAGTAGTGACATTTTGGAATGCAGACTTTGATGGAATGCTCTGCGGGTGTCATAAAATGAATTTATTAGGGAATATTTTTTTTTTAATTTATTTAGCGATTTTTAAAAAAAATATTTTTACACCTTTTTTTTTTTTTAACTTTATTACATTGTCCCAGGGGGGACAGCTGTCATGTGATAGATCGCTGATCTGTCACATCACAGATCACTGTGACAGATCAGCGATCTGTCACAGGCACTGCGCAGGCTTTCCTCATGCCTGCGCTTTGCAGGCACTGAGGAAGCCCGCTCCCTGCAGGCCCCCGAAGGTCCCCGTCACCATCTTGGATTCGGGGACCTGCAGGGATGGAGCCCCCCGCAGCAGCGCTGCACATTGCGCTGCTGTGGCGGGCTCAGGGAAGCACGGAGGGAGCCCCCTCCCTGTCGATGCTTCCCTTTAACCCCTGGTACACCGCGATCGTGTTTGATCGCGGTGTGCAAGGGGTTAACGTGTCGGGGGCAGTCTGTGACTGCCCCTGACACATTGTGCCGGGTGTCAGCTGTGATAATCAGCTGACACCCGACCGCGATCAGCGGCGCTCACCACGTGGGTGCCGCTGATCGCTGTGACATACTATCCCGTCCCTGGGAATTAAGTCCCAGGGCACATGGACGGGATAGTACGTCACATGACAGAAAGGGGTTAAGGTGAAAATTGACTTTGCCACTAAAGGGTTCATCAGTTACTAAAATGTACAAGACCAAATACAGTTTCATATGTTGAAAAATTGCAATGTATCCGTACAAATCAGATGCTATATGGATGATCTGTATGAGATCCACTTTTTTTTGTGCACCCAAAACTTTTGAATAGTCGAGTTTCATCCGACATACCAAATAAACTAGTGACTGCTATTTTGCTTATTTTTTCCATCGTAATCAAATTCGGTACCTGAAAAAGAAAACTTCTCTGAACAGCCTATAGCATTGGTCTTGGTGCTGTCATTGTGATGTCATATTTTTTCATGGATAGTGCTCGGACTGAAAATATATTCATGTGAACTTAGCCTTTGGGTGATTAAAATGTAAAGCGAAAGTATACAAGAAAAAATCTTTAATATTATTGATGATTATACACATTTAGAACCACAAATTATAATTCTCACAAGTTAACTGCCTAGGGATTCTGATTTGTCTGTACTAGTCATATAAAGGAAAATAAATGTAAAAAAAGCACTAAATCTCAAAACAAGGATTGTTTAAAGTGTTTTTCTATTTTTATTGCTACACTCTCGTGTAACTTCTGTCCGCAGCATTATTGTCAAGCAAAAATACATTGAACAAAGGTTTCCCCGTATATCGCCTAGCCCCACAAAATAAAGCAAAAATTAACTGGCATATTTCTGGAGAGGACTGTGTGAAATCATTATAATAAATGCATGTTTTAAATGTTACCAAGTAAAAAACGAAAAAAAAATGCTATGAAAAAAAAAACATTTTGATGCTAAAAAATTGCATTTGTTAAGGACCCCTAACAATTACTTCATGCAAGAAAACCTTCAGAAAATCAAGATGTCTCTTAATTAGAAACCACTTTTCCTACTCCAACACCTGGCATTTGAGTACAAGAGGTTGCAGCGTTCAGATGAGCACAGCAAGGAAAGGTCCTGCAGCAGCTCATCCTTAAAACTTTGCTCAGGTAGTAATTCATGATGCTAATAACTGGCTGCTGCTGCCAACAATCTGCCAACACTAACTACAGCAGCTAATTGCTGGCATCTTTAGTCTCACATGATTTGGAAAGAGAATAGATAAATAGTTCCTTTTAGGACAGCACATTGTTTATAGTGAAAAATACAGTAGCAATCAAAAGTTTTGCATTTTGTTTAAAAGTGTGGTTACTTCTGTCTGGTTGTTGTGATGCCATTTTCCTGATGATGATTTGAAAGTGCATGAAGTTGTCATCATGCAAGACCTTAAATTTCACAAAAATGCTTTAGAATATTCAGGTACTTTTCACAAAATTAGAATATTATCAAAAAGTTAATTTATTTCAGTTCTTCAATACAAAAACTCATATTAGTCATTACAAACAGAGTGATCTATTTCAAGTGTTTTTTTCTGTTAATGTTGTTGGTTATGGCTTACAGCCAAAGAAAACTCAAAAGTCATTATGCCAGTAAATTATAATATTTATAACACCAGCTTGAAAAATTATTTTAAAATCTGAAATGTTGGCCTATTGAAATGTATGTTCAGTAAATGCATTCAATACTTGGTCTGGGCTCCTTTTGCATCAATTACTGCACCAATGCGGCGTGGCATAGAGGCGAAGCTTGTGTCACGTCGCCGTCAGCCACAGGGACTGCTGTTCCGGTCTCAACCACTGCGAGGCACCGGGCGGTCACGTCACCGTCAGACTCGGGGACGGCTGTTCCTGCCTCGGCCACTAGGAGGCGCCGTGGTTTCCCTGTGGGTGGTGGTGACAGAGAAGGGGCTCCTGTGCAGGCATCTGGTGGGCGCAGGCTCCGCTCCTCTGTCAGTCATGAAAGGGTTGAGGCATCACCATCTGGCCTGGTCCTGGGGGCGGTCCAAATGACATCATCAGACTGTGAACCTGTGAGGGATAGCCTGATCCTTCAAATACCTTGGGGCCTGTCTTGCAGGCCGCCAGATATAGTCTTGGTTTCTCCAGTGTGCTAGTTGTTATTTGCTATCTTTTATTCTGACCTTTGCCTGGATTTCTGACTCTGCTACTGCCTAACAATTCTGTACCTCTGCCGTCCTCCTGGTTTATGACTCTGACCTTGGCCTGAATTTGACTCTGCTATTGTCTGCCGTTTTTGTACCTTTGCTGCCTGCCTTGTTAAGACTCGGATTCCTGACTACGCTTTTGGTCCCGTTTTTTAACCCCTCTCTGGCGACTGTCCTGCTCTGGACCGCTGCTCATATTCAGACAGCGCCTCCTGGGCTCTGCTGTAAATCCAGATCCCTGTATAGGGGTAAAGGGTATCGGGTTGCTCGGGGTGCTGTCTTACTGCAGCCCAGACTTGCAGGTGGACATCACAGCTTGTCATTTGAGGGAGACATCAAGTGTTCTAAAATTTCCTGGTAGAGGGCTGTGCTGACTTTGGTCTTGATAAAACCCAGTGCACCTACACCAGCAGATGACATGGCTCCCCAAATCATTACTGATTGTTGAAACATCACACTAGACCTCAAGCAGCTTGGATTGTGTGACTCTCCACTCTTCCTCCAGACTCTGGGACCTTGATTTCCAAATGAAATGCAAAATTGACTTTCATCTGAAAACAACACCTTGGACCACTGAGCAACAGTCCAGTTCTTTTTCTCCTTGGCCCAGGTAAGACGTTTCTTGCGTTGTCTATTGGTCATGAGTGGCTTGACACAATGAATGTGACATTTTTTGCCCATTTCCTGGATACGTCTGTGTTTGGTGGCTCTTGAAGCAATGACTCCAGCAGCAGTCCACTCCATGTGAATCTCCCCCAAATTTTTGAATGGCCAATCCTTTCAAGGCTGCGGTTATCTGAGTTGCTTTTGCACATTTTACTACCACAATTTTTCCTTCCACTCAACTTTCCATTAATATGCTTGGATACAGCACTCTGAACTGCCAGCTTTTTTAGCAATGACCTTTTGTGGCTTACCCTCTTGGTGGAGTGTGTCAATGACTGCCTTCTGGACATCTGTCAAGTCAGCAGTCTTCCCCATGATAGTGGAACATACTGAAACAGATTAAGGGAACTTTTTAAAAGCTATTTATTGATCACAACATAGAGAGTATTCATTGTTTACAATGCTATAACTTAGTATTTTGTAGCATAACCTGTTGCTTTAATTACTGCACCACACCGACGGGGCATTGGATCCATTAGAGTATTCAAGACATCCTGAGGGATCTTGCTCCATTTCATTTCTAAATCTGCAAACAATCTTTATTGCTATGGGTATGAGCCCCAATTCATCCCCCTAACTCATCCCAAAAGTGATTTTGGGGTTTAAATCAGGTGATTGGCTTGGCCATTGCAACAGGTGATCATTTTTCTTTGGTAACCAATTTTTGACTAAATTGGATGTGTGCTTAGGACCACTGTCTTGATGGAATTTCCAGCCCCTGCCTACTTTGGTTTTACCACATGGCAGCATTACATTTCCCAGTATATCCTTGTACATCCGACCTGAGGAAGAGGTCATGGAATGGACCTCGAAACGCGTTGTCTTTGTATGTACCATGAAATAAAGCATTGATATTGGAACCTACTCCTAGAATCGACTGGATTTCCTCCATTTGAGGGTTGATGTATAGCAGCGTGGGAACCAGGTGTTTTTTGTTTTTTTTTCCCTTTTGGGATCTCCTCTTTGAGTAATGGAAGCAGACGTTGTCTGTTTACACCCTCCTGCTGCAGCTTCATTATATGGGATTGAGCGTATTCAGCAGTTGTGGCGTTACACAACCTCTGAGGGTGAGTACCCTGAACAATTCAATTTTTACTTATTACATTTGGTAAAGCCCTATGGGTGTGCTTTTGTGGTTTCTTTTATCCTTGTACATGGTAGCATTCATATTTCCATAAATTCTATGCAAAGGACCAAGGGTAGATGTAGAAAAGCAGCCCCAAACCATGACATTGTTACCATCATGTTTTTTTTTTGTTTGTTTTCAAATAATTTTATTGGTTTTTTAGAAATAAACGGGTAGGGAAAGGAAGGTAGGAAGGGAGGGAAAGGGAGTGGGGAGTAAACAACCTTGTACAGGTACGGAAAAAAAATTTAAAAACTAGAGAACCCACATATAGGCATAGAATAACATATATTGAATAACAACATAAAAGAAAAAAAAACGACAATCCTTATTATGGGGTAACATTCTTGGAAGGAGATACAGCATCCCAGTACTAAAGCACCCAGGGTTAAACTTCAAAATATAGTGCCTCTTGTTGAGTCCATTTGATATGAAATTTGTTGTTCCAGGTCTTCCATTTTTTTGAATATTTGTGAATGTGATTGTTGTTAATCGCAAATCTGCGTTCTAAATCGCTGTGTTGGCCTATCTTGTCAAGTATGTCTGAAAACTTGGGAACCTCTGCTTCCTTCCACCATTGTGCTAACATGGTCTTGGTCACTAAGAGGATGTGT
Source organism: Dendrobates tinctorius (assembly GCF_039654945.1). NCBI lineage: Eukaryota > Metazoa > Chordata > Amphibia > Anura > Dendrobatidae > Dendrobates > Dendrobates tinctorius. The sequence goes on along the minus strand of NW_027361673.1, from coordinate 26,837,733 downwards.
ATGATAATGTGTCTTTCTGAATCATCAAATTGTTCCATGTCTAATGAAAGAAGTGCTCTTTCGGGTGTAATTGTGAAGTCCTTAGCAATGAGGTTAATGTGCTGTGTGACTTGAAGCCAGAGGTTTTTGATTTTTGAACAACCCCAGAAAATATGGTAGAGGTTCCCTTGGTGTCACCACCATGTTTCACTGTAAGTGTTTAGTACCTTATATCATTAAGTTTTCCAATTGGGCGGTATATATAGTGCTTGCAATCACTACCAAACAGATTGAACTTGGATTCATCCGACCACAACACCTTAGACCAATCTGTCTCTTTCCATTGGCTGTGTTCTTTGGCAAATTCAAGTCGGACCTTCTCGCTCTTTGCAGAGCTGAAAGGCTTCTTGACTGGAACTCGTACATTCAAGCCTACTGCTCTTAGCAGTCGCACCACAGTTTGGTGACTCACTTTGACTCTGTATTCTTTTATTTTGTATGAAATCTGTACAGCACTTTTATGGACATCAGATACTGACTTTTTATTAATAATGTGATCAACTTGGGAGGAATAATAAGCTTCCTGACATATAGTGCTAAATTTCGCTTTGTGTTTGGCATGTTTTAACCTGAAAACACACCAAAAATAAAATGTAGACAAAATTTGACTACCCATGCAAAACATTTGGCCCAACAAATGTTGAAAACTAACACCTAAAAGGATAAAACAATGTCAAACACAATTTTCATCCTTATAGCTGACAAACCATTTGCTTCTGGTTTACTAAAATCACCATGAAAATGGCATCACAACAACCAGACAGAAGTAATCACACTTTGAAAAAAAAGCAAAACTTTTGGTCGCCACTGTATATAACTATACTTTTAAGTAGAATAACAAAAATAGTTTGTCTATTAATAAAATATAGGTATATTACCAGGCTAGGACTGTCCAACAGAGGGATAGGCCCAGTAAACTTGATGCACTATATACAAAAAAGCCAGTAGACTGCAGTATAACTGCATGCACTGTGTTGCTGCACAGGCGTATGTCTCTGCCCTGACCAGGGGAGTGAATGTACTGCAGTACGCATGCTGCGGGTTTTGTTGTTTTTTGATCCAGACAGGGCTTTGAGTCCTGTCCTCCCCTTTTACCGGTCTGGTCATGCCAGGGGTTAACTTTCTCAGCCTCAGTCTGGTCTCAGGTTTGATATTTATCTCCTCTGTGTCCTGCAGACCATGTCAGTTATTGTTTCTGCCTACGGCATCTGTAGCTGACCCCGTTTGCCCTGATTTGTCCTGCTGCTTGCTTACTGAACCCGTGTCTGTTTATCTCCTGTTCCCTTCCCGACTCAGAGTTTCCCTTTCATGTATTGACTCTCTGGTATTTGACTTGGCTTGGACTCTGACTTGTTGTATTGTCTATTGTCTTTGACATATCTGCATGGTACTGACTCATTTGGCTTATTTGTGACTCTGTGTTTATTCTTTTGTACTGCGCTACAGTCTATCGACCCGGCTTGCTTGATTATTCTGCTGCCACCAGGTGGTGGCCTCGCCGCTGCATTGCAGGTCTGACCTTGCTGTGTGCAGTCCTCTCTCCACTCTATTGCTATCTAGTGGAGCTTGGATTTACCTGTATTACAGCGGCGTGACATTTGTGACCTTTTTCAGCGCAAGCGCACTGTAGTACTTTTCCATGCCCTAGACAGGGAAGAGAAATACACCTGCACAGGATAGCGATGCTGTGTGGATGATGTAGGACGCATCATCCACATGAAGTATGAAAGGAGGACGATATTGCAAGAGGAATGGAGGTGCCAGACCACGACCAGCGCCGCCCATTGGACTTGACTGCCCCGTAGGTGAGTATAATAAGGGGTGTTTTTCTTCTGTTGCAGGCCGGGTTTGTTGCATATATACAGCATATTAGAATGCTGTATATGAGGGCCGAAAAAAAAGTACTAATCTTATCTCTTATCGGACAAACCTGGTGACAGGTTCCCTTTAATAAATTTAATGTTCACAGCTACAGTTCATAACATGCAAAGTGTTCCGTTCAAACCCAACTAGGGCATGTTTAATATCCACTTTGCCTCCATTTTTAATAATATGTGGTGATTTCCTCCTTGTGGGGGGATCTTTTTCAGAAAGCGTGGTAATTTTATTTTCCATGGATCTTATGTCCATTACTTGTAGTTCATCCTTTATATTACCGTCTGTAAAAAATACCCCTTGATTTTCCCGACTTGCTTGTAAGCAGCTTCTTGTGTCAAAAGCTGTACATACTGTCACGCCGCCACTGCATACTCACCCGGCCTCCGCTCCTGCGCCGCAGCCCCACGCCATCCGACATCAACGGCGGTCCCTTCTGTCAGGTCCGCGGCCAACGGCGTCTCTGCATGTATGGAGCCCCCAGGAGTATGGTGCCCCCAGGAGTATGGTCGCCACACTGGCTTTGCCTTCCTCCAGGGGAGGGTAATGCCAGGCTTGGAAGCAGTGATGGGTCTCTCCAGCAGTTAACCTAATGCATGAAACACAGTTCCACTCCGGGCCACCAGGGGGAACTCTGAACCAGGATTGAGGAGCAGAGTACTCTCTGAGGGTCAGGAGAAAGGAGTAGTCAGATAGTGTGAGGAGGTCCACGTGTGCAGACGTGTGGAGTGGGGTGGTGGTTGAGCTCCGGGAGGAGAGCTCCCTCACCGCTAGAGCGCAAAGACTGGAGCCTGGTCTCCACGGTGGTACGGATACTAACGGTCCTGTCACAGATACTAGAGGAGTAGGCGGCTGTAAATGCCCTGCTCTCACCAAAGACTTGGGACACAACAGAAATTGAATAGAGAGCCAGGACTCAGGAGAGGAGTCCCCGATAGAGGCTACAGCTGTCTGTCATACTAGTAAAGTTCTAGGAACATCTGAAGAGAGGCATTTCAGAGTAACTAAGTACTGGAGTGCTTCACACTACAAAGCGCTAGGAAGGAGACTGCACAGCCCTTCTGCTGAGAGAGAATCCTGATCTGCTTCCAGGATAACCTGCTACAATACCATCTGTAATCAGGACTCTGGACTGCATATACTCAGTAAAGGTACAAAAACTACAACCGCTGTGTCTTGTCTGTTCCCCACGCATTCAGCACTGCTACATCCCCGTGCCAGCTACATCTACACTGCACTGGGACTACAGCTCCACCTGTGGGGAGCTTTACCATCTAAGCTGCACATACCATCAGTCCCAGCGGATCTGTATGCAGCGTTGGCCTAACACCATATTTGCCAAACACCACGGGTGGCGTCACAAACTATTCTACCATTAACTACAACTTCCCATTGCTTGGGCGCCCAGGGCCACGGACCGGGTCACCGCTGCTGAGACACATCCCCCTGACACTGGCCCGGTACCGAGTACCCCACAGCCCTGGGAGGGTGACCCAATTTGGCATCACGAACAGGATTACGGAGCCCGGTATCCCCGGGTCCTGTGTGCCATAGACTGTGTTTGTGAACTGTGTGAATTTGGCACCAATTGCCGCGCTGCTTGGCGCGCACGGGAAGAAAGAGGCGGGCCTTCGTGGGCGGAGCCTGCCGCTGAATGCGAAGAAGAGAAGTGCCGCGCGGGAAGAGAGGACAGCGGCGCGAGAGGGGGAGGAGCTGAGGCCTACAGCCCGGAGCGTCGGGCCCGTGCAGCGGCCGCTGGTGAGCTCACACTACCCCCGGCCCTGGCTAATGTTAACTGGGGGGGAGAAGATGGCGATGCAGCGGCAGGCGCCGCCACCAATCCCGCGGTACCGCCATGAGGAGCGCCCGCCGCAGCGGTCCCCATAATGCTGCTCTCCATCCCCTACATACCGGGAGCGGCCTGGCTACCGCAGTACTCGGGTGAGTCACATACCCTGAGTGAATTTAAAGAAAGACTGTGCAGCTTGTTTAAAGTTTACTCTCTGTCTGAGGACCAGAAAGTGAATATCCTGATTGGACAGCTAACGGGTGCAGCGCAGAGAGAAGTGAAAGCCTGGCAGGACACTGATAAAAACACTGTTGCAAAGATCCTGGCCAAGCTGAGAAGCACTTTTGACACCCGCACTGCAGCTGAAATTAAGATGCGGTTCTTTGGCTGTAAACAGAGGGCACAGGACAGTATCAGGGACTATGCCCTCAACCTGCAGGAGGCGCTGCGAGCAGTTAAGCAAGTTCACTCTGATAGTGTGAAAGAAAATTGACAAATTGTTAAAGGAGCAGTTCATCGAAGGACTCCTGTCCAGTACCCACAGAGGACAGTTACGCATCATTACCCTGCAAAACCCTGATTTGAACTTTGCTGGGTTTAAGGACAGGGTTATCCAGGTACTGCAGGAATCCTCTGACAGCCGTCCAGCGCCCCCTAGGCGCCCAGCAATCACCTACCATCAGGAAGCTACATCCTTTCCTTCCATCCCTGTGGAGGCCAATGCCCAGACCCTGGATAAAGATCCAACAGAGGAGCTGCGTCTTCAGGTCCGGGAGCTGACCAAAGGAATGGCTGCACTCACCAGAACCATGCAGTCCCTGCAGGATTCCTCCAAAGAAAAGGTCCAGCCTGCTTCCAGTCCAGAGGATGTCCCGTGGTTCTGGAGGAGGAGAACCCCGCCACTCCGAGGAAGGAACAACGATCGCTATGACCAGGACTGACGTCCCATCTGTCGCCGCTGTTACAAGGCAGGTCATCTTGCAAGGTACTGTCCTTTAAACGAGCAACCCCTGGGGCAAAGGGTCAACCCCCAGGAGTAGGTTCAGCAGGCCCAAAGAACTGGAGAGCCAAGTATGTGGGAGGGAGACCAATCCTTCCTGTGGTGATTGACGGCATCCCCATGAACGCTTTGCTGGACACTGGCTCCCAGGTGACCACTATGCCGTACATTCTGTACAAGAGATATTGGGCTGATTCTGAGCTTACCCGTGGCCCAACTGATGAACTAACAGTAGTTGCTAGTAACGGTCATACCTTGCCGCAGATTGGATGCAATGAAATTACTGTCAAGGTGGGGCGGGTAGAGCTAAAGTCTCAAGGTTTAATAGTTGTTGATATTGACCGACGTGAATGTAATCCCATGATTCTTGGTACAAATGTAATTGAAAACTGTCTGTCCGAGGTTATTGTCTTGTTGCAACAGGTGGCTGAGACTGCTGGTTCTGGAGAACGAGTCCTGCAGAAGGAGATCCAAGCCCTGATGCAAAGGCAACAGGTAGAACTCTCTGGCGGAGAGATTGGCAGCGTCAGAGTGAGTGATGCTTTTCCCATTGTAATACCCCCCAGATGTGAAATGTTGGTTTGGTGTCGGGCTGCCATAGGGGTCAGAGGGCAGGATTAGCAGGCATTGGTAGAGCCAGTGTGGGGAAGGTGACTTGACGGACAGACGTGACTGGTAGAAGGAGGAGATGGTTTGTGCACTAGTGACAGAGATTGACAGGTTAGAAAGGTAACAGCAGGGAAAGACAGAAAAGGGAGTACAGTACCGTGAAATGACCACAGGATGGCAGGGGATAGTAGTACAGGACTTAACATGGGCTTAGGAATCCGCTTAGTCATGGGGGGCGGGGAGATAGGAGCCCGAGTGGGAAATTCCCTTGTGAGAGATGGGATAAATAGAAGAAGGTGGGGCTCCAGGAGAGTTTTAGACCCGGGAGGAGCTCAGAAGAAGACGGAGAAAGTGAGAAGAGCTCGGCCAGGGGGACGGACAAAGGAGAGACAGTCAGGGGGGTGGCCCTGACCCGACAGACCGCAGGACAGGCAAGGAGAAGAGGCAGCCAGGGGGGAGACCCTGACTCGACGTACCGCAAGACAGACGAGGCCCCGGGGGTACCGATTGGAAGACGATCTCGGGCAGGTGAAGCGCTGGGGGTAGATTGGTCTAGGACAGCACCCAGTGAAAGATCCGCGAGGTGCATTACTGCGACTGGAGCTGAAGAATAGGTACCCGGGCCTGGCGATACAGTGGTGTAAAGAAGCTGCGGTGCGTGTTTGGTGGTCGTCAGGAGGACGACAAATAAATCCGGAACTGTTACTATTGAAATCTGTCTCCGCATCGCCTGGTGTCTGTGTCATCCGGACAGGGTAAGCAGTGGTCCACCCCCTTGCCCGGCCAGCCCCTACCACACCAGTATATTCAGATAGCAGGCCCACTGTCCTGACAGCCAGAGGGGTGGTTGATGTACGAAAGGGGAGAGTACCTGTACGCCTTTTGAATTTTCGGGAGGAGGAAGCCACAATACCTCGGTACGCCACAGTTGCTAAGCTGCTCACTGTTAATAACTCATTGCAGGCAGCAGAGCCTTTGGCCTCATCCGATCCGGTGGAGGACAATGGCCCTGTGAAGCAGCTAGAAGAGTGGTGCCAGCAACTGCAGGTGGGAACTGACTCTACACCTTCATACCAGAGAAATGGGGTTTACAGAGTGACACAAGAGTATGAGCGGGTATTCAGCAAAGACCCACTAGATTTTGGGCAGGCAAAAGGGTGCAACATCATATCCCCACTGGAGACCATCCACCCATAAAGGAGAGGTACAGACCTATACCCCCAACACAGTACCAAAGTGCTAAGAGTATGTTGAAAGAGATGAAGGAAGCCGGGGTCATTAGGGACAGTTGCAGCCCATGGGCAGCTCCAATAATGTTTGTAAAGAAAAAGGATGGTACTATGAGAATGTGTGATGATTACAGAAAAATTAACAGTATCACACATAAAGATGCCTACCCATTACCTAGAATTGAAGAGTCATTAGCTGCACTTAAAACTGCTAACTACTTTTCCACCTTGGATCTCACCAGTGGGTATTGGCAGGTTCCCGTGGCAGAGGCAGACAAGGAGAAAACCGCATTTACCATTACAATGGGTCTCTGTGAGTTCAATTATATGCCATTTGGACTCTGCACTGCTCCAGGAACGTTTCAACGGCTGATGGAGTGCTGCCTGGGACACATGAACTTTGAAACAGTCCTGTTGTACTTAGATGATGTAATTGTTTTCTCCAAGACCTATGAAGCACATCTGGAACACCTGGCCAAAGTGTTTTGAAGCTTTGTCCAATTTTGGCCTGAAAGTGAAGCCTTCAAAATGCCACCTCCTGAAGCCTAAGGTACAGTACCTCGGTCATGTGATCAGTGCAGAAGGTGTGGCACCAGATCCTGACAAGGTCACGGTCATCCGGGACTGGACGAAACCCAGCAACCTCCATGAGGTACGCCAATTCCTTGGACTGGTAGGCTACTACCGGAGATTCATAAAGGCTTTACTGAAATAGCCACCCCGATGAAAAACCTTCTGGTGGGGCAGTCCAAGAAAGGCAAGCAGAATAATTCCACATTTGAATGGACTGAAGAGTTGGAGAGGTCTTTCATCAGATTGAAGATGGCTCTCACAGTTGACGAAGTTCTGGCCTACCCAGATTATGACAAACCCTTTGTGCTGTACACGGATGCCAGCAACGTGGGATTAGGAGCAGTACTGTCGCAGGTACAGAATGGAAAAGAGTGATCTCCTACGCCAGCAGGAAGCTGCGTCCCACTGAGAGAAACCCTGATAATTACAGTTCTATCAAGCTGGAGTTCCTTGCCATAGTCTGGGCTGTCACCGAAAGGTTCAAGCATTACCTAGCTTTGGCCAAATTTACAATCTTCATGGACAACAACCCGTTGACCCACTTGGACACTGCCAAGCTAGGAGCACTGGAGCAGCGATGGATGGCTCGGTTATCCAATTATGAGTCTACCATCAAGTACCGGGCAGGGCACAAGAATGCCAATGCTGATGCGCTATCCAGGATGCCTAATCTGCCAGATGCAGGAGAAGACCCTGATGCTCTGCAAGAGCTAGAATTGCCTCCCTTCCACCGGCCACTGGCGGCCCAACGTGCTCAAGGAGTGAGAAACAGGCGGCCTGGCTTGAAGGAAGTCACTCTGAATCCGTTGCCCCATCATGATTGGGCAGAAGGGCAAGATAATGACCCTGCAGTCCGCCTGGTGAAAGAGCTGCTGACACAAGGTGACTCATGCCCAGAGTTGAATGCTCCTGAAGAAACTCATCAGTTGTGGAAGGAAAGAGGTCGGCTGTTCATTTATGAAGGGAAGCTGTGTCGGAGGAGTATCAATGCCCGCACACATGATCTGGTCTGGCAGGTGGTGGTCCCGAAGAGAGATGCATCAATGGTCCTAGGAGCATACCACAATGGAGCTGGACACTTTGGATGGAAGAAGTTGGAAACATTGCTCCGAGAGAGGTTCTACTGGACTGGCATGCGGTAGGCCATTGAGAGGTGGTGCTGGGAGTGTGGACAGTGTAACCTGTGCAGAAAGGATCAAGACAGCCAAAGAGCTCCCTTACAGCCAATCATCACCAAACAGCCCCTGGAGTTGGTAGCCCTGGACCATGTGAAGCTGCTTCCAAGCCGGTCAGGCTACCTCTATGCCCTTACCATTGTGGACCACTATTCAAGGTTCCTGGTGGTTGTGCCCATCAAAGATCTAACGGCCAGGACAGTGGCCAGAGCATTCCAACAGCACTTCTGTAGACCACATGGTTATCCTGAGAGGGTGCTGACAGACCAAGGTCCAGCTTTCGAGGTAGAAGTGTTTCATGAATTTTGCAACTTATATGGGTGTAAGAAGATCCGGACAACACCTTATCACCCACAGACCAACGGCATGTGCGAGAAGATGAGCCAGGTAGTGATTGATTTACTGAAGACATTGCCCTTGGAGGAGAGAAATCTGTGGCCAGAAAAGTTGCCCGATCTGGTGGACCTCTACAACCATATCCCAGTGAACTCTACCAACTGTACTCCAGCGTACCTGATGAGAGCAAGGCCTGGTAAGCTGCCTATTGACTTGAACATGGGAGTCCTGACACCTGAAGTAACGGCACCAGATGCTGACTGGGACAAGGAGAGGCAGCAGCAGTACAGAAGGGTACAGGAGTGTGTGGAGAAGAGTCTGGCTCAGGCAAGGAAGGAGAGAATTTATAACTAAAATGCACCTGCTGTTCCTTTTTCGCCGGGAGAACAAGTTCTCAAGAGAAAAAGACGACTGCATAAGCTGGATGATCAATGGGAAGAGGAGCCCTATACAATCCTGCCCTCAAACTTTGATAATGCCAAAGTATGCCTTGTTAGCAAAGATGGAGGAGAGACCTCAGCAGCGGTATCCAGGGATCACTTGAAGTTATGCCCTGACCAGTTGAAAGAAAAAGTGGGAGGATCAGATAACATCCCACCTACAGAGGAAGAAAAGACAGTCAGTACCGTGCTGGGAGAGTTCCCTGTGAATTGGACTAGAGTTAATGATGCAATCGTGGTGTCGGTGTTGTTATTTCCCCAAGTAGAAGCACAGGAGAATAGGACTCAAGAAGACCTTGAAGATCAAGAAAATCAGGCAACAGAGGCCACACCAGCAGTGGAGTCAGAGAACCCTCGCCCTGCCAGTGGTGAACCTGTAGTGCCCGTGGTGAGTCCAAGAGTTCACAGACCAGTTAGTGTCCCCGTGCCATGTAGAACTACTAGGAGAATATCTAGAACATTACACACCACACCGGTAGTTAGAACCAGACAAACAGTAAGGCCCACTACAGTACCAGTGTTACGCAGATCCACTCGTACCACACAGGGTGTACTACCAGTTAGGTTCCGTATCTAAAGTAAATGTGAATATTGAAATTGAATGTAAATATGTAACTGTTTTCTAAGTTTTGTACCTACAGGTAACCTGTAAGAGTTTTCTTGGAAATTGCTAAGTTTTGTTCATGGACACTGAACCACAGGACTTGTTTGTGTGGTCAAAAACTTTCTTTGTATATATTTACCATTTGCCAGGAATGGACCATGGACATTGATGTTGGACTTTTCATCATAAGACCATTTTTGCAGCAATTGGTTTTTGTACATTTTTCTCTTTTTCAAATCTTGTACAATTATTGTCGTTCAAATGTTTATATGTTGTTTTTCATGTTTTTGTTCAGCCCAGGAGTGCTGACTTGCACTAGGGGGGAATGTGGCGCCCCCAGGAGTATGGTCGCCACACTGGCTTTGCCTTCCTCCAGGGGAGGGTAATGCCAGGCTTGGAAGCAGTGATGGGTCTCTCCAGCAGTTAACCTAATGCATGCAACACAGTTCCACTCGGGCCACCAGGGGGAACTCTGAACCAGGATTGAGGGGCAGAGTACTCTCTGAGGGTCAGGAGAAAGGAGTAGTCAGATAGTGTGAGGAGGTCCACGTGTGCAGACGTGTGGAGCGGGGTGGAGGTTGAGCTCCGGGAGGAGAGCTCCCTCACCGCTAGAGCGCAAAGACTGGAGCCTGGTCTCCATGGTGGTACGGATACTAACGGTCCTGCCACAGATACCAGAGGAGTAGGAGGCTTTAAATGCCCTGCTCTCACCAAAGACTTGGGACACAACAGCAATTGAATAGAGAGCCAGGACTCAGGAGAGGAGTCCCCAATAGAGGCTGTAGCTGTCTGTCATACAAGTAAAGTTCTAGGAACATCTGAAGAGAGGAATTTCAGAGTAACTAAGTACTGGAGTGCCTCACACTACAAAGCGCTAGGAAGGAGACTGCACAGCCCTTCTGCTGAGAGAGAATCCTGATCTGCTCCCAGGATAACCTGCTACAATACCATCTGTAATCAGGACTCTGGACTGCATATACTCAGTAAAGGTACAGAAACTACAACCGCTGTGTCTTGTCTGTTCCCTACGCTTTCAGCACTGCTACATCCCCGTGCCAGCTACATCTACACTGCCCTGGGACTACAGCTCCACCTGTGGGGGAGCTTTACCATCTAAGCTGCACATACCATCAGTCCCAGCGGATCTGTATGCAGCGTTGGCCTAACACTATATTTGCCAAACACCACGGGTGGTGTCACGAACTATTCTACCATTAACTACATCTCCCAATTGCTTGGGTGCCCAGGGCCACGGACCGGGTCACCACTGCTGTGACACATCCCCCTGACACCGGCCCGGTACCGAGTACCCCACAGCCCTGGGAGGGCGACCCACATGCAATGCGCATGCGCCATAGGCCGCGGCCGCGCCTCCCTCCTGTCACTTATGCTCCAGCAATTGCCTGACCCGGAAGCACCACCGGACCAATGGCAGTCCAGACAGGGGCATATCAGGCCGTCCTCCTTTGAGGGAGGTGCCTGATCATTGTGTTTGCTAGCACACTAGGTCCTGCTTCCTCGTGTTCCTGCCGCAGTCTCTCAGTCCTGTACTCCGTGGTTCCTGCTGCAGTCTCACAGTCCTGCCTCCTGTGTTCCTGCTGCTTCCTGCTATCTATGCTCCAGCCCTGCCTCCCATGTTCCTGCTCCGACCTGCTATCTATGCTTCAGCCCTGCAGTCATACTCCAGTCCTGCCTCCTGTGTCCCAGCTCCGTACTGCTATCTATGCTCCAGCCCTGCAGTCCTACTCCAGTCCTGCTTCCCATGTTCCTGCTCCGACCTGCTATCTATGCTTCAGCCCTGCAGTCATACTCCAGTCCTTCCTCCTGTGTCCCAGCTCCGTACTGCTATCTATGCTCCAGCCCTGCAGTCCTACTCCAGTCCTGTCTCCAGTTATCCTGCTCCGTCCTGCTGTCTATGCTCCAGTCCCGCAACCCCACTCTGGTCCTATCTCCTTATAGTCTCGTGCTCCTACTCCAGTCCACTCTGAGCCACCCCTCTCGGTACCGGCTATCATGGTTCCCGAACCCCTGGGCCTGCTCCTAACGATCCCTGTATAGGGGTCGGTTCCACCTGGCAGCTCGCCCGGGGCCCCTTGGTGCCACGATCCAGAGGGTCCACTCCTAGAGATTTTCCGCACCCGACCAGCCATGGTAACAGTACGATCAGGCCATGGACTCCGCCGGTACTTCTGCTGCTAACCAAAAGGAGTTGCTCTTTTTACGGGAGAATCAGGGACGTATCATGTCTGTCATGAAGTCTATGGACACCCATTTGTCAGCCCTGCAGGTGGCTGATCCTGGAAATGCCACTCAACTAGCCAATCTTCAACAGGAGCTGGGCCAGCAACGGGAGACTCAAGCCCATATTTTGAGTTATATAGCCTCCGTTGATAGCCATTTGTCGGTCCTTCAGTCTACCGCCATGACCCAGACTCCGCCTTCCGTGCCTACAGCTCTCCCGATGCCCTGCCTCGCCAAGCCACCTCGGTTTAGTGGCGATCCCAAGCTCTGCAGGGGGTTCTTAAATCAGTGTAGCATTAATTTTGAATGGTTGCCTCAGCAATATCCCTCTGACCGGGCCAAAGTGGCCTTCATTATGTCCCACCTGGAGGGAGAGGCCCTGTCCTGGCTGAACCCTCTCTGGGAACGGGATGACCCCATTGTCTCGAGTCTTCCGGTCTTTTTGGATACTTTTCGCAGGGTTTTCGATGAGCTGGGTGGGTTAGCCTCCCTTACTGAATCTCTTTTTAACCTTCATCAGGGTTCCCTCACGGTCGGGCAGTATGCCATCCGCTTTCGCACGCTCTCCTTTGAACTGGGTTGGAATAACGCGGCATTGGTGGGGGCATTCTGGTGCAGTCTTTCAAGCAGAATAAAGGATGAACTCACAGGTCAGGATACCCCGACCACCCTAGAGGACCTTCTCTCACTGGCCACCCGCATCGACCTGCGCTTCCAGGAGCGCGCCCGGGAATCAACGAGAGACAGGAGGTCTACTAGACCGCCTTCCCTTTCCAACCGGTCCGCTAGTCCCCGTCCTGCTGGGTCCCCTTCTCCTTCCTCAGTCGAACCCATGCAGGTGGATCGCTTCAAGTTGGTCGAGTTGCATCAGAGGGAGAGACGGGCTCAAGGCTTATGCCTCTATTGCGGGGGTTCATCTCATTTTGTCCGCACCTGTCCTGAGAGACCGGGAAACTCCTCCACCTAGGTCAGGTAAGAGAGGCCTCCCTAGGTGCAATTGATTCCTCTCAACCTCTTACCATTTCTGTTCTTGTGGTTTCAGGGCAGAGACGTGGGTCCTAGGTGGCCTACGTGGATTCGGGCTCGGCAGGTAACTTCATCCGACGTGAAGAGGTGGACAAGTACCAAACTCCCGTGGTTACCCTATGTAATCCTTGCCTGACTGCCGCAGTGGATTGCAAACCGCTACAGGAGACTGTCACCTTGGTCACTGAGGAAGTGGAGTTACAAGTCGGAGCCTTACATCGAGAGAAGATAGCCTTTTACGTTTTGCCCAAGCTCTCCCATGCGATTCTACTCGGTCTCCCTTGCTTAAGGACTCATCAGCCTGTCCTAAACTGGTCTTCAAGGGAGGTACTCCGCTGGGGCCACCCATGCCAAGCTCGCTGCCTGACTCCAGTCCGTCTTGCGGCCGCTCCGCGGCCACCTCCTGACCTTGCGGGCCTTCCTTCAGTCTACAGTTCCTACACCGATGTTTTTGATAAGAAGGAAGCGGAGGTTCTTCCTCCACACCAGTTTTTTGACTGCCCAATTGAACTAATCCCTGGTTCAACCCCTCCTAGGGGCAGAATTTACCCTCTGTCTCCCACAGAGACCTTAGCCATGTCCGAGTACATCCGGGAGAACCTCGCCAAAGGTTTTATACGGAAGTCCTCTTTGCCCGCGGGAGCCGGGTTTTTCTTCGTCAAGAAAAAGGACGGATCTCTACGGCCGTGCATTGACTATAGGGGATCAAAAGAAATACTCATAAACATAATCAAACTAAGAGAATATATTCCCGGCATAATATATTACACCTGGATGTCTCCATTGTTATGTGGGACCTAAATATAGATCCATCACTAGAAACACTTATGAAACAGGGGTGGAAAAAACCACTAGTAAGCGACTACAGATCCAGTATAAAAATATAAATATCTTTATTAAGACAGGTATGTAGAACAGGACAAAGACAGTGTTGAATAGTACATATAGAACAACCCACGCAACATGGAAAGCGTAGCAGACCCCCCTCAGAAACTCCATTGGTGTAATCCAAATCAGACCAAATTCATATATAGAAAATATCTCTGCAGACACCTAAATTCCTTCATACTTCACATAAATCTTGTTTACTATGTCTATCTATAATTAAGACCAGCCCTAGTGGCATATCACAACATCAATACAACACTATAAGTAGATGTAGATACATATATACTTAGGGTGCTGTATTAAATCATTGTATAGCTACATCATGCATATCAAGTAATTGCCATTCAAAAGTAGGTCTAATGGTGTAGAATATAGGTGCCTACATCATCCTACCATACCAAGATATCTGCAATATAACTCTGGCCATTATGCCAGTCCTGATCCTGCTCTATCATATAACCGCTAGTTCAATACACAGGACCCTATCTGACCCAAGAGGGCAGCATAATGCCAAAAGTCCATGGCGGTGAAATCTTACCAGAATAGGTCGGTAGGTAGAGGAGCCCCAGGGGGTCCGCGCGTCTGCGTGGGTTGTTCTATATGTACTATTCAACACTGTCTTTGTCCTGTTCTACATACCTGTCTTAATAAAGATATTTATATTTTTATACTGGATCTGTAGTCGCTTACTAGTGGTTTTTTCCACCCCTGTTTCATAATTGACTATAGGGGCTTGAACGAGATCACTATCAAGAACAGGTATCCTCTTCCACTCATTCCAGAGCTGTTTGACCGTCTCAGAGGGGCTCGGGTCTTCTCCAAGTTAGACCTTAGGGGAGCTTATAATCTGGTCCGTATCCGCGCAGGTGATGAGTGGAAGACGGCTTTCAACACTTAAGACTGCCATTACGAGTACCTGGTCATGCCCTTTGGTCTCTGCAATGCTCCTACAGTGTTTCAAGAGTTCGTCAACGAGATCTTCCGGGACCTCTTGTACTCCTGTGTGGTCGTGTACTTAGATGACATTCTCGTCTCCGGGTCTCGCATGCCACAGAAAGAGTATTCGCCTGGTGTTACAGCATCTTCGGGAGAATCGCCTGTACGCCAAGATTGAGAAATGTTTGAGCAAACCTCTCTGCCGTTTCTGGGATAGATAATCTCAGACACTGGATTAAGGATCGATCCAGAGAAACTGACTGCCATTCTCAAATGGCCTCGCCCCGTTGGAGTAAGAGAGATACAGCGGTTTCTCGGATTTGCCAATTATTACAGGCAATTCATTTCTCACTTTTCCGATTTAACCAAACCAATTTCCATCCTCACTCATAAGGGGACAGTTCCCAATTCTTGGACTACTGAGGCAGAGGAGGCCATTCAGACCCTAAAACAGGCTTTCTCCATGGCTCCGGTGTTGCACCGTCCTGAAAGCAACCAACCTTTTGTACTCGAGGTGGACGCTTCTTCAATAGGTGCCGGGGCAGTACTGTCCCAGAGATCCGCCTCCGGTCATCTGCATCCCTGTGGCTTCTTTTCGAAGGCCTTCTCTCCATCTGAGTGCAACTACTCAATCAGCGACCGTGAGCTGTTGGCCATAAAATTGGCCCTGGAAGAATGGCGTCATCTCCTGGAGGGAGCTGTCCATCCTTTTGTAATCTTCTCTGACCACAAGAACTTGGCCTGTCTCCGGTCTGTCCAGAGACTCAATCCTCGTCAGCCCAGATGGTCCTTATTTTTTGCCCGATTTGACTTCGAGCTTCGCTTTCGCCCCGGCAACAAGAACACCAAAGCAGACGCCCTATCCAGGGTCTTCCAGCCAATCGAAACAGTGGAGGAACATTCGCACATTATTGAGCCCACTAAAATCATCACGGTGGCTCCAGTGAATTGGCTTTCTCCACCCCCCGGCAAGACCCTTGTGCCTGAAAATCTCAAGTGAAAGGTCCATCTATGGGGGCACTCTTCCAGATTGGCCGGTCATGCCGGAACCAAGAAGATGCTTGCCCTTATCACGCATCACTACTGGTGGCCTACGCTTTGCCAAGATGTGCTTGATTTCATGGCCTCTTGTCCCTCCTGTGCTAAGAACAAAATGCTTGGGAACACATAGCCATGGATTCATCACCGACCTACCCCATTCTTCTGGCTGTACAGTCATCCTGGTGGTGGTGGACCGTTTCTCCAAGATGGCCCATTTCATCCCTCTGTCCGGTCTCCCCTCGGCTCCTGAGTTGGCCAAAGTTTTTATCCACCAGATCTTCAGACTCCATGGACTACCGCAACGTATTGTGTCTGACCGGGGGGTTCAGTTCACCTCCAAGTTCTAGCGGGCACTTTGTAAGCTCATGAATGTTTCCCTCGACTTCTCTGCCTACCATCCACAGTCCAACAGACAGGTGGAGCGTACCAACTAGACGTTGACTGGGTACCTACGTCATTTCTCCAACACCCACCAGAACGACTGGGTTGACCTACTTCCCTGGGCAGAATTCATCTATAACAACCACACCGGTGAGTCCTCGGCCAAGTCTCCGTTTTTCATTGTGTTTGGTAGACATCCTGGTGTTCCAGTTCCGGTAACCCCTGTCTCCGAGGTACCCATGGCCAACGTCTTGTCCTCTGAATTTTCCAGGATCTGGGCTGAGACCAACACGTCACTCAAGAGGGCCGCTGACCGGATGAAAAATTATGCCGACAAAAAGAGATTGGATTACCCACCATATCACATTGGGGACAAAGTCTGGCTCTCGTCCAAATTTTTCCGCTTGAAACTGCCCTCTTACAAGATGGGTCCACGCTACATCGGTCCGTTTGAAATTCTTGGATGAGTTAATGAAGTCGCCTACAAATTGAGGTTGCCTGCTTCGCTCTGGGTCCCGAACACCTTCCACATCTCTCTCCTGAAACCTGTGGTACCGAACCGCTTCCACTCCATGTCTGATCCTGTTTCTCAGCCGGTTGGTGCCTTTGAGGTGGAGGACATCATCGCCATGAAAAAGGTTAGAGGTAGGAACCTTTTTCTTATTGATTGGAAGGTCTTTGGTCCTGAGGAGAGCTCCTGGGAGCCTCGGGAGAAAATCAATGCTCCCCGTATCCTCAAGAGATTTTTTGCTAACCTCAGGGGAGGGCAGCTTAGGGGAGGGGGTACTGTCACGCCACCACTGCATACTCACCCGGCCTCCGCTCCTGCGCCGCAGTCCCCCGCCACTCGACATCCACGGCGGTCCCTTCTGACAGTTCCACAGCCAACGGCGTCTCTGCATGCAATGCGCATGCACCATAGGCCGCAGCCGCGCCTCCCTCCTGTCACTTATGCTCCAGCAATGCCCTGACCCGGAAGCACCACCGGACCAATGGCAGTCCAGACAGGGACATATCAGGCCGTCCTCCTTAGAGGGAGGTGCCTGATCGTTGTGGTTGCTTTAACCCCGTGGTGTCTGTTTTATATTTTCCTTTCTTGTTATTGGTAAACTTCACTTTATTCCCTGTCTCACCTCCTGGGGAGGGGGTTGAGGGTTTAGTTCAGGGCTATACAGGAGATAGGGACAGGTCGGGGACTTGGGCCTCACTACCATCAAGTGTACCCCCAAGTTAAGGAAAGTCAGGGCACCTCCTTAGCCTGAGGGGCAGTTCAGGGGCCCAGGTTCCACGTCTCCTGTTTTTTCCCTACTGCCCCGTGGCACTGCTGTTTGTGGGAACGTAGCTCCCACAGAGCAGTATATGTATGGCGCGTGTCGGGAACGGGTTAGGCACACTCGGGTGGAGATCATGATCTTGAGCTTTCAAAGTAGAAAAAAAATTAATGGTTTCAGACAATTCCTCCACAATCACTAGTGACCACTTCAATAATAATGGAACACAGACTTATTGTCGACTTCTAGACCCCATCTGCCATTTCAGAAAATGGTAGGTTACAGCTCACAATCAAAGCTGTCCTGCAATTTGCTATATGTACACAGCAGAAAGGAAAGTTGAAAAACATTAGGTACATAAATATTTCAGAAAATTATCGGCTAAGCAAAGGTCTTTTAATACAGCAAAAGATATCGGACGTCTATTATCCACTTTGTTTATACTTCTCTTGAACCCTTTAAAATTTGCTTCACTGAGAATAATCCTGTTAAAGGGGTTTTTCTTGCCAGTTTTAAAAAGAAAGAGACTCCAGCCAATGACTTGCATAAAGCTGAATAAGGCCAGGATCACACATGCGAGAAACACGTCCGAGGCTCGCATGTTAATACCCGGCTGTTATGAATGGGTCAACGAGGAGGATGGCAGGAACAGGCTAAGCCACCAGAAGACCAGAGAGGTTGGTAACTAAGCGGATTGCAGACCCCTGATCCTATCAACACAACTAGCAGTAGCCATGGAGCGTTCCTACGATGCCCTAGACGCTTCGTCACAGCCGGAGAACTAACTAAGCCTAAAGACAGAAAGGTGAAATCTAAACTGCCCTGGAGCAGATCCCCAAAGGAACTGACATCCCCCAAACATATATTGTCGGTGAGGCAAGATGAGACACAAACACAGGCAGAGAACAGACTGAGCAAACGGTGGGGCCCAAGCTGTCTAGACAGGACAGAAAAGATACTGTCTGCAATCACGCACAAAACCCTAAAAAAGTCCAACACTTCTAATATACAAAAAACCTGAGGCCACACGACCTCACCCCCGCTAGATCAGCACTCTGGTATAAACTGGAAGCAAAGCAAAAAGATACTAACATAATAGGGGACTGAACAAGCTGTAACTTATAAAGCAGGGCCCAGCGCTGCCCCCAGCAGGGAGCACGCTGAACCCTAGCAACAAAGCGGAAAGCAAAAAAAGGCACAACCAGATTAGATGCAAAGGATTAGCAAAAGAAACACTTAACTGAACCATGCAGATCAGGCAGGGGACAAAAGAACTCCAAATGCACAAGGAGGAAATCACCAGCAACCTCCAAGAGCAGCCAGCTCAATTAAATACTCCCAGCCAGTAATCCCAGGTTCCCAATCATTGTCGTCCGGTGGGGAACTTCCATCAATCTGGCCAGCTCCACTACTCTCAGTAACCACCAGAGGGAGCTTCGGCTCAGAACTCCAAGCAAGGGAATTCACAACACCCGGCACTGCCACCGGCACTCAGGAGTGTAGCGTTCAGCTGCATGTATTGCTATGAGGCCGCAAGCTCCACTCCCGAGTGCCGGCGGCAGTTAAGCACTTGGGGGTTCACAGTGCTCACCACACATCTAGATAAGTTCCTTGGGGGGTCTAGTTTCCAAAATAGGGTCACTTGTGAGGGCTTTCCACAGTTTAGGCACATCAGGGGCTCTCCAAAGGCAACATGACACCCGCAGACAATTCCAGCAAAGTCTGCATTCCAAAATGTCACTACTTCCCTTCCGAGCCCCGACGTGTGTCCATACAGAAGTTTTCTCCCACATATGGGATATCAGCGTACTCAGGACAAATTGGACAACAACTTTTGGGGTCCAATTTCTCCTGTTACCCTTGGGAAAATAAAAAAATTGGGGACTAAAAGATCATGTTTGTGGAAAAAATGTTTTTTTTTCTTTTCACGCCCGGGCATTATAAACGTCTGTGAAGCACTTGGGGACTCAAAGTGCTCACCACATATCTAGATAAATTCCTTGGGGGGGGGTCTAGTTTCCGAAATGGGGTCACTTGTGGGGGGTTTCCACTGTTTAGGAACATCAGGGGCTCTCCAAAGGCAACATGGCATCTGATCTCAATTCCAGCCAAAAAAGTCAAATGGCGCTGTTTCCCTTTCGAGCTCTGCCATACGCCCAAATAGTCATTTACCGGTATCAGCGTACTCAGGACAAATTGCACAAAAACTTTTGGGGTCCTGTTACCCTTGGTAAAATTAAAATTGAGGGAGAAAAGATCATTTTTGTGGAAAAAAAATGATTTTTTAATTGTACGGCTGTACGTTATAAACTTTTGTGAAGCCCTTGGGGGTTCAAAGTTCTCACCACATATCTAGATAAGTTCCTTGGGGTGTCTAGTTTCCAAAACGGTGTCGTTTGTGGGGGGGTTTCCACTGTTTAGGCACATCAGGGGCTCTCCAAACATGACATGGCGTCCAATCTCAATTCCAGCCAAAAAAGTCAAATTGCGCTAATTCCTGTCATGATACCAGTGCTGGGTGACCGGCACTTCCGGGGTTAATGTTTTGATCTCAGTGCAGACTCTTACCTGCACACCTGGGACCTATTATGGTGGCCTTTCATTGGTTCTGGGAAAGCTTCTTATAGCCTCAGGAAGCTCCCATCCCCCGTCAGTTATACTTTCGCCCTTGGCATAGTGTGGTGACCCCTGAGTGTGTTTGTGCTGTGTTCTGGTTGCTTGATTCTCTGTGTACGACTCGGTCTGTTCTCTGGATATTGCTTTGGATTCTGCTTGGTACCTTCTATGTCTGTTTGGTTTTGACTTCTGCTTGGCCCTGACTATCCGTTCTGTCTCATCCCTGGTACTTTACTGATATCTCTGTGTATGACCTCCATTTTGCCTGACTATGAGTATTTCTGTATAGTGTCCTGCCATCTCTGAAAGCAGGATGCTAAGCCCTGCCCCCTTGCAATCACATGACCGTAGGTCCTGTGTCTGCTTGCTAAACTTCAGCGTCCACAGGTCCTGTGTATCTGTACTTTCCGGCTGTACCTGTCCCCGGGCCCCCTACAGTGCGGGTGAGTCCCTGCTCAGTGGAGGCTGCACGCCGGCGCTGACAGGATCCTGACATTATAACTGACCATTAAGTTTTTGGAGGGTTTTTTTGTGCAGAGAGTTGTGGATCCCATACAGTCTCTGGCTGACCAGATGAAAAGTCTGAGTCAGATGTTTCAGGGTTTATCTCTGGAGCAGCAAGCTCTGGCTCGTTCTCAGCAGCAGGTTTCTGAGACAGTGCGAGGGGCTTAATTTGCTGGGTCTCCGGGGGCTGGGGCGAGGGATGTTGTTCTGGTGTCCCCGGAACCACCTGTTAAACTGCCTGACTTTTTTTCTGGGAACAAAAAGGAGTTCAGGGTATTCATGGAGGGGTGCAAACTTTTTTTAGTTTGAGACCACATTCCTCTAGGGACGAAAACCAGAAGGTAGGGGTCATTATGTCGTTATTAAGAGGGTCCCCACAAGCTTGGGCTTTCTCCCTTCCTCCCACTGCCCCTGAGAGAGTGTGTGTGAATGCATTCTTTGAGGCCCTCGGGCACATTTTTGATGAGCCTGACCGAGTGCGATTGGCAGAGGACATGGTGATGAGCGTCTGTCAGGGGAAACACTCAGCTGAGTGGTTTTGTACTGCATTCTGCCGCTGGGCCGCAGAGGTCTCTTGGAATGACGCCGCACTCCGAGGACTCTTTCGCAGAGGCTTGTCCGAGTGGCTGCAGGATGCCTTGGCGTTACATCCCCCACCTAACTCTCTCGAGGACGCCATGACCAAGGCCGTCCGGATGGACTGCGGGCCAGGGGGTGATGCAGGCGGAGACTCCATTGTTCCCTAGTGGAAAAGAGACTGCCCCTGAGCTCATGGATGTAGGCACCCTCTCCCTGAAGGATACGGAGAGGAAACGCCGGAAGGACAAGCAGTTATGCTTTTACTGCGGTAAAACGGGACATTGGAAAAGGGAGTGTCCTGATTGCCCGTCTTCGACCCGGTCGGTGGGAAACGACTAGGTCTGGGTAGTCAACGGGGAGACTACTCAGACCCTCAGGTACCCTTTTCCTCATTTTCTAAAGTGTTACTTCATGTGGAACTGTTTGTGGACAGTAGTTCTTTTCCCTCTACAGCCTTCGTGGACTGCGGATCATCGATTAATCTCATTGACTCCCAATTGGTCACACACTGCAAGATAGGGACAGTTAGGCTCAAGGTTCCGATCAAAGTGATGGCCATTGACTCCTCTCCCCTCACTAAGGAGGGAATTCTCTTTATGTCTGACTTGTTTTCGCTCAGAGTGGGCGCTACTCATGTGGAAACCTAAGTTGTTTTGTTCTGGACAATCTACCTGCAGGGTTGGTGTTGGGCATGCCCTGGTTACAACGCCATAACCCAGTTATTAACTGGAAAACGGGGGAGATTGTTCAATGGGGGTTTAATGATTTTAAGTTATGTGATAAATCCGCACTGCTGGTTGAACCTGTTAAATCTGTGTCTGTATCATCTGTCGAGCTGGAAAGTATTCCAGAATGCTTGAAGGACTTCGAAGATGTATTCTCTGAAAGCAAGGCCGAGACGTTACCGCCACATAGACCCTTTGACTGCGCTATTGAGCTGGTCCCGGGGGCTAAATTACCTAAAGCCCTTCTGTTTAATTTATCCGGCCCTGAGCGCTTGGCTATGAAGGAGTACATTGCTGAAAGTCTGCGCAAGGGACACATACATCCTTCAGTCTCACCTGTGGCGGCAGGTTTCTTTTTTGTAGAGAAAAAAGATGGCGGGTTACGTCCCTGTCTCGATTTTCGGGAGCTTAATCAGATTACAGTACGGAATACGTACCCCCTTCCGTTGATTCCCGATTTGTGTAACCAACTATCAGGGGCAAAGTGGTTTTCTAAACTGGATCTTCGGGGGGCATATAATTTGATAAGGGTCCAAGAGGGGGATGAATGGAAAATTGCGTTCCTCACGTCCGAGGGACTGTTTGAAAATTTAGTCATGCCGTTTGGTCTTACGAATGCCCCCCGCCATATTTCAGAATTTCATCAACGTGGTATTCTCGGATCTCATTGGTCGTTTTGTCGTTATCTACTTAGATGATATTTTGATATACTCCTCCGACAGGCATTCTCATCTGGAACATGTACGAACTGTTTTCCAAAGACTGAGAGAAAATCATCTGTATGCCAAATTGGAGAAATGTGTATTTTGTGTGCAAGAATTGTCTTTTTGGGATTAATTGTATCCGGTGAGGGTTTTCGCATGGACCCCAAGAAGGTGCAGGCCATTGCGGATTGGGTGCAATCCCGAGATCTTAAGGGTCTTCAGCGCTTCTTGGGGTTCGCCAATTATTACCGCAAATTTATCCGGGGGTTTTCGCAGGTGGTCAAACCTCTCACGGATCTAACATGCAAAGGTGCGGATTTGAGAAATTGGTCCTCGCTCGCAAAAGAGGCCTTTGCGACGCTGAAAAAATGTTTTATGTCTGCTCCTGTGTTGGTACAGCCAGATCCTTCCAAACCATTTGTGGTGGAGGTGGATGCCTCCGAGGTGGGGGTGGGGGCAGTGTTGTCCCAAGGGCCTGCCACTCTAACCAACCTCAGGCCATGTGCTTTCTTTTCCAGGAAGTTCTCTGCTGCTGATAGAAATTATGATGTAGGCAATAGAGAGCTTCTTGCGGTCAAGTTGGCGTTTGAGGAGTGGAGGCACTTTTTGGAGGGGGCCAGTCACCCGATTACTGTGATCACTGATCACAAAAATTTGTCATACATTGAGTCTGCTAAAAGATTAACGCCCAGACAGGCCTGTTGGTCACTTTTTTTTTTCTCGTTTCCAGTTTACTATTACATTCCGTCCAGGGTCAAAGAATGTCAAGGCTGACGCCTTATCTCGTAGTTTTCACCCTGTGTCTGCCCCTGAGCCACCGTCCTCCATTCTGCACCCTGGGGTGGTGTTAGCAGGGATCTCGTCTGAATTGGAACAGGAAATTGAGGGGGCCCAGTCGCTGGCTCCTGCGGCCAAGCCAGGGGGCAAGTTGTTTGTCCCAGAGCAACTTCGCCTTAAACTCTTGCAAGAGTTCCACGAATCCAAGTTGTGTGCTCACCCTGGTATATCAGCCACGCGACTGGCGGTGGCTAGGATCTTATGGTGGCCTACCCTTGGTTCTGATATAAAGAAATTAATTTCTGGTTGTGGGGTCTGCGCTCGTTCTAAAAGCTTCCATAGCCGGCCGGCGGGGGAGCTGATGCCCTTGGAAGTTCCCAAAAGACCATGGACCCATCTGTCCATGGATTTTATTACCAATCTTCTCGCTTCCAGGGGTAATACGGTGGTATGGGTAGTGGTGGACAGATTTTCAAAGCAGGCTCATTTTGTACCCCTGTCCGCATTACCTTCTGCTGAGACCTTATCCAGATTGTTTGTGCAGCATGTGGTCCGCTTGCATGGGGTACCCCTGAATGTGGTGTCTGATTGTGGTGTGCAGTTTGTGGCTAAGTTTTGGCGTGCTTTCTGCAAAAAATTAGGGATATCTCTGTACTTTTCGTCTGCATACCATCCTGAGAGTAATGGTCAGACGGAACGCACTAATCAGTCTCTGGAACAGATCCTCAGATGTCTGACTTCTGCTAGACAGAATGACTGGTGTGATATACTGCCATTGGCTGAATTTGCCTTCAATAGTCGAGTGAGTCAATCCACTGGTATGTCCCCTTTCTTGATCAACTATGGGTTCAGTCCTCATTTTGGTGAGTTTTCTCATCTGGATTCGGGGTGTCCCGGGGCTGAGGACTCTGTTCAGCGGTTAAAAGATACATGGGCAGAAGTCCAGCGGCTTATATCTAGGTCTCAAGGCAGGTATAAGTTTTTTGCGGACAGGAAACGAACACCTGGTCCCATGTTTCAGGTTGGAGAGAAAGTTTGGCTCTCCACGCGAAACATTAAGTTAAAGATTCCGTCAGCCAAGTTGGGCCCCAAATTCATTGGCCCGCACAAGATTGTGGAAAAAATCAACCCAGTAGCGTACAGGCTGTGCCTTCCACCCTCTTTCAAGATCCCTAACGTCTTCCATAGATCTCTACTGAAGCCTTTTGAAGCAGTTCGGGGAGAATCCGAGTCCGCTGCTCCTCCGGTTTCGGTTGAGGGACATGTGGAATATGAGATTGGTCACATCGTAGATTCTAGGTTGGTACGGCGGTCAGTACAGTACCTAGTTCATTGGAAGGGGTATGGGCCGGAGGACAGGTCCTGGGTGCCGGCCCAGTTGATGCATGTGGATTGCCTGGTTCGGGCTTTCCATGCTAGGTACCCGGGCAAGCCTAGGGGTCCAGAGGCCCCCCGTTGAGCGGAGGGTACTGTCATGATACCAGTGCTGGGTGACCGGCACTTCTGGGGTTAATGTTTTGATCTCAGTGCAGACTCTTACCTGCACACCTGGGACCTATTATGGTGGCCTCTCATTGGTTCTGGGAAAGCTTCTTATAGCCTCAGGAAGCTCCCAACCCCTGTCAGTTATACTTTCACCCTTGGCATAGTGTGGTGACCCCTGAGTGTGTTTGTGCTGTGTTCTGGTTGCTTGATTCTCTGTGTACGACTCGGTCTGTTCTCTGGATATTGCTTTGGATTCTGCTTGGTACCTTCTATGTCTGTTTGGTTTTGACTTCTGCTTGGCCCTGACTATCCGTTCTGTCTCATCCCTGGTACTTTACTGATATCTCTGTGTATGACCTCCGTTTTGCCTGACTATGAGTATTTCTGTATAGTGTCCTGCCATCTCTGAAAGCAGGACGCTAAGCCCCGCCCCCTTGCAGTCACATGACCGTAGGTCCTGTGTCTGCTTGCTAAACTTCAGCATCCACAGGTCCTGTGTATCTGTACTTTCCGGCTGTACCTGTCCCCGGGCCCCCTACAGTGCGGGTGAGTCCCTGCTCAGTGGAGGCTGCACGCCGGCGCTGACAGGTTCCTGACAATTCCCTTCCGAGCTCTGCCATGTGCCCAAATAGTCGTTTACCCCCACATATGGGGTATCAGCGTACTTAGGCCAAATCGCATAATAACTTTTGGGGTCCTGTTACCCTTGGGAAAATAAAATTTGGGGCTGAAAAGATGATTTTAAATGGTATGGCTGTACGTTATAAACTTCTGTGAAGCCCTTAGGGCTTCAAAGTTCTCACCACATATCTAGATAAGTTCCTTGGGGGGTCTAGGTTCCAAAATGGGGTCACTTGTGGGGGGTTTCCACTGTTTAGGCACTTCAGGGGCTCTCCAAATGTGACATGGCATCCGATCTGAATTCCAGCCAATTTTGCATTGAAAAAGTCAAACGGCGCTCCTTCCCTTCTGAGCTCTGCCATGCGCCGAAACAGTGGTTCACCCCCACATAACAGGTATCGGCATACTCATGACAAATTGCACAATAACTTTTACAGTTTTACAGTCAAATTTCTCCTGTTACCCTTGGTGAAATAAAAAAAATTGGACCTGAAGTAATTTTTTTGTGAAAAAAGTTAAATGTTCATTATTTTTTAAACATTCAAAAAATTCCTGTGAAGCACCTGAAAGGTTAATAAACTTCTTGAATGTGGTTTTGAGCACCTTGAGGGGTTCAGTTTTTAGAATGGTGTCACTTTTGGGTATTTTCTATCATATAGACCCCTCAAAGTGACTTCAAATGTGATGTGGTCCCTAAAAGTAAAATGGTGTTGTAAAAATGAGAAATCGCTGGTCAACTTTTAACCCTTATAACTTCCTAACAAAAAAAGATTTGGTTCCCAAATTGTGCTGATGTAAAACAAACATGTGGGAAATGTTATTTGTTAAGTTTTATGTGTGCCATATCTCTGTGATTTAAGGGCATAAAAATTCAAAGTTGGAAAATTGCGAAATTTTCAAAATTTTTGCCAAATTTCCATTTTTTCACAAATAAACGCAAGCTATAGGAATGAAATTTTACCACTAACATGAAGTACAATATGTCTTGAGAAAACAGTGTCAGAATCACCAGGATCCATGGAAGCATTCCAGAGTTATTACCTCATAAAGGGACAGTGGTCTGAATTGTAAAAATTGGCCCGGTCATGAACGTGCAAACCACCCTTGGGGGTTAAGGGGTTAAAGACCACAGTTTCAGCACTTAGGGCAAGTCTACCAACCCAAACTTACACCTTCTCATGTGCCTATGGGTCTATAGGTACAGGTTTAGAGACGTATGGTCATTCTGTTCATTGTGGTTTGTATACAGACTGTAACACATGCCCGCCTAAACTTGGCCTTCAGTTTGTAGTCTAGGCTAGGTTCATATTGCGTTAGGGCAATCCGCTTAACGGATCCGTTTGTAAGCAGCACTAACGCAATGTAGCGGACATGTTAACGCACCCATAGACTTCCATTAGTGTATAGGATCCTAACGCATGTCAAAATCGGCATGCATTTGCAATGGTCCATTAGTTTGTGACGCACCTTCCAATGCGGACTACCATGTTTTTGGGTCCGGTACGTTGAACGCACAGTGAACGGAAGAGTTCGTTCTGCCATCGAACTATATTGCAAACGCAGGCAGACGCATAATGATCTAATGCCGCCACATGCGTTAATGCATGCGTTAATGCGATGGCAAAAATACACCACAAAAAGACAATTTTAGGGTAATTTTTAGCGCATCCGTTAAACGGATTGCCCTAATGCAATGTGAACCTAGCCTAATAATTGTCATAAGCTGAATGTCATGCATTACAGCTGAGATTTCCGCATGACATGCATCTTTGACTTTTGATATAATTGCTTTCAAGTTGCTATTTGTAATATTGAACCCAATTAAGGAGAATGAAACATGAGCTAGGCCCCGCTTTGTCAATGTCAGTCTGATAAGGTGGATGATGCATCCCACTGAATGAATTTGGACATGGAAGGGATGTGCCCTAGGCAGGGGTTACCCTAAAGAGGGAAGTGGAGCTAGATTAGTAACAGGGCATCTCTATGGGTTAAGAATATTGACTATATTACTGATGGCCTTGCATAGTCTTATTTTTACTGATCCCTTTTGGTATGATTCTTTTAACTGAACAGGTGAGGAGATTATGAATATTCCACAATAAACATGCATCTTCCATGTGTGCATGTTTATTTCAAAGTGGTGAGGGAATAACCCACTGTTAAGGGCCTGTCACACTAAGCGATATCGCTAGCAATATCGCTATAACGTCACTTGTTTTTGTGACGTTATAGCGATATCGCTATGTCTGATACTTACCTCCGACCGCTCCCCCGCTGGTTATCGCTGATCGCGTGAGAACGTCCTGGACTGTTTCTCGTCATCAGCTTCCTGCTGGGCTTCCTGTGGAGAGACGAGCGACAAGCGTGGACGCGGGTGGGAAGACGTCAGGATCGCCTAGTGTGACAGGTAAGTGGCGACCCCCGACCCCTGCGATGTCGCTGGTGAGATCTGTCTGTGTGGCAGCTCACTAGCGACCACTTAGCGATGTACCAGCGATCCTGACCGCGTCATATCGATGGACGGGATCGCTGGTACATCGCTAAGTGTGACAGTATCTTTAGACCCCTCTCCCTCCAAAGGGTGCCTAATCCTTTTATTTACTTGACATCCTATGAATTGGGAGGTGCAGGATTAGACTGTTAACTAATTCAAACGAAAATCAAATTAAATATACATTTGCGCATTTTAGAAGCATAGATTATAAAATGTATTCCGTAGCTATTGATTAAAAAAAAACTATATCATAAAAGACCATTTATATCTAGCATTACCATATCAGGAGACATTAAATATATTAAAGATACTTAACAGATTTCAGCCACTGACAATTTCAGATGTGTTGAGTACTTTCTAATCCCAAACTGCCTTATGCTGATAATTGTCGTCCCACTTGTGAAGTCCATAAATAGAACTTTCCTGATGGAAGCAGCTTCAAAACTAGGTTATTCAGAAAATTCAAACAATAAAAAATAGGGCCACAGTAAAGGAGAGAAAATAGCATTGTTTGCCATGCTCCAGCGAAATAACGGACACATGGATGAAATATTAACAACTTTGTGTGCAAGTGTTCTATTAAAACGCACAATATTCTTAAAGGTGTATAACTTGAAAAACGATAAAGGTTGCACCATGATTTACCAAGAATGATTACTCGAGAACACTGAAACTGCATTACTGCCACAGAAAATGAGAAAAAAAGTGCTATATAATGTAGATATGAAATATTCATCTGCAAAATTGCTATGAAAAATACAGTAAAAAGGATGGTACCGTATATACTCGTGTATAAGCCGACCCCCCTAATTTTGCCACAAAAAGCTGGGAAAACTTATTGACTCGTGTATAAGCCGAGGCTGGTGCTGCACAAGGGTTAATGGTGGTCCAAAAAGATGCTCCATAGATAAATACCCCCATAAAATGCTGCAAAAGGGTTAATGGTGGCCCAACAAGATGCTCCAATGATAAATACCCCCACATATTGCTGCACAAGGGTTAATGTTGTCCCAAGTAGATGCTCCATACATAAATACCCCCATATGCTGGACAAGGGTTAATGGTGGCCCAAGTAGATGCTCCGTACATAAATACCCCCATATGCTGCACAAGGGTTAATGGTGGCCCAAGTAGAAGCTCCATACATAAATGCCCCCCATATGCTGCACAAGGGTTAATGGTGGCCCAAGTAGAAGCTCCATACATAAATACCCTCCACAAGCTGCACAATGGTTAATAGTGGTCCAAGTAGAAGCTCCATACATAAAATACCCCCCATATGCTGCACAAGGGTTAATAGTGGCCCAAGTAGATGCTCCATAGATAAACACCCCCTATATGCTGCACAAGGGTTAATAGTGGTCCAAGTAGAAGCTCCATACATAAAATACCCCCCATATGCTGCACAAGGGTTAATAGTGGCCCAAGTAGATGCTCCATATATAAATACCCCTCATATGCTGCACAAGGGTTAATAGCTGCTGCTATAAATAAAAAAAAAAACACATACTCGCCTCTCCGTCGCTGGGGGCCAGGTGCTGGTGTAGCCGCTGGCTCAGGCCCCCGGCACTGGCTATATTTACCGTTCCCGGTTCCATCGCTGTCTCCGGGTCCTGTGCAATGAAGTTAGCAGAGGGTGCGCACTGACTACATCACCGCGCCCTCTGCTAATGTCACAGCCAGAGGACCCGGAGACAGCAATGGAACGGGGAGCGGTAAGTATTGCTCAGCTCCCCGTCCTCCCTGTCATACTCACCGCTCTCCTGGCACCTGGTCTCTTCAGTCCCTGCTTCCAGCATGATGTCGGCGTCCAAGCTGTTCCTGCATTCAGCAGTCACGTGGTACCACTCATTAAATATGCGCATATTCATGAGTTTAATTCGCTGTACCACGTGACTGCTGAATGCAGGAACAGCTGGGACACTGAGATCATGGGGGAAGCAGGGGGCTGCAGAGACCGTGCCAGGAGGGGGGAGTATGGTCTCTGACACCCCCCACTCCCCCGCCGACCCCGTATATGACTCGTGTATAAACCGAGAGGGGGACTTTCAGCCCAAAAAAATGGCTTATCATAGAATCGTAGAGTTGGAAGGGACCTCCTGGGCCATCTGGTCCAACCCCCTGCTCAAAGCAGGATTCGCTAAATCATATGCATGAGTATATACGGTACTTAGCACATAGATTGACCAATATATGTGAGACCAACTGCCATGTCAAGGCGTCCTTTGAACGTTTGGTCCCTGTCCTGAAATGACACTTCTCCTGGGCAAAAAGCTTTCAATTTATGGGGCAGGAATGTGTGAGGGTGTGCCAGGGCCGTAGTCGTGACTGAGGTAAACAGCTCAAACCCGCCCTGGTCTCCTATCACATGCATTTCACTGTTCACTGTCAGCATACCTGTTGCTTTATGCTCTAAATCATCATGGCTTCCTCTGGACATTTGTTCAGAAACACAGTCACAGACACAGTCCAATTCCAACTTTACAGTCCCTTACAAATGGACATGCTAACTACTACTTAAAATCACCTGTGACTAGTGGGAGTGGGAGTGCACATGTCCAAAAAGGGTTTGATACAAATAGAGAAAAAGAACAGCACATCCAAGTTAGTGTGAACATGTGCCAACCAAAAAAGCATATTGTCACGTATACCTGTCCTGTGTGACACGACCCGCAGGTCGGTAACTGAAACAACAAGACTGTTACGTATACTTGTCCTCTGTGACACGACCCGCAGGTCGGTAACTGAAACAACAAGACAAAAGGGGAACACCGGGGAAACAGTTACAAAGGTGGGTCCTGCAATAGGGAACGGGGATGTGGAGACCTCCTGCACTCCCCTGAGGCAGTGTCCCTGAACACTCCTAACGTTCCCTATACAGGCTCTTCACCTATCGCCGACAAGGATACCTGAATCCCTCACTAGCCCTGCACCTATCCCTTACTAGGGAACTGGATAGTGCGGACAATGGTCCCACCGCTGCGCTAATACACAAGAAGGAAAATACACCAAACAGGGGAAAACGACAAAACACTTTTCTTTCTCTGCTGCAGTCACCAGGCAGCAGAGTTCATCACCGGATTAGCTTTCAGCAGTGGCTCGACACCTAAGAGCAAGCTGCTACCTTCACCATCTTCAGCAGTGGCTCAACACTTAAGAGCCAGCTGCTACCTTCACCATCTTCAGCAGTGGCTTGACACCTAAGACTCAGCTGCTACCTTCACCATCTTCAGCAGTGGCTCAACACTTAAGAGCCAGCTGCTACCTTCACCATCTTTCTGTGCTGCAAACACCGGGCAGCAGAGTTCAGCACCAGATCAGCTTTCAGCAATGGCTAAACACCTCAGACAGCTGCTATCTTCACCGTGGTTGGAATCCACCAAGGACCTGTTATAACCAACCCCAGCTGATACACCAGGTGACCTTATATAGCAAAGGAGGAGTGGCCACCATCAGCAGAGAAACCAAAGACATGTAATAACCCCAGTGATCACCGGGGGGCAAAAGGTAAAGCAAAGAAAACTATCAGACATGTAATAACACCTGTGGCCACCGGGGCAAAACCCATATTAAGGCCCCAAAGGCCTGAAAGGAAAAAAAAAGGTTTAAATGAGGGAATCCCGAATCTGACACAGACCCAAGAACTGGACTGTGACACATATAACTTGAAAAACGATAAAGGTTGCACCATGATTTACCAAGAATGATTACTTGAAAACATTGAAACTGCATTACTGCCATAGAAAATGAGAAAAAAGGAAAAAAAAAGCACTATATAATGTATATATGAAACATTCATCTGAAAAATTGCTATGAAAAATACAGTAAAAAAGAAAGTACTTAGCGCATTTCAAGTTATTTACAAGTAATTAGAGTTTTTCAAGTTATATTCTTTTTTGGTTGACACCTGTTCACACCTGTTCTATCCGCTAAGTACCTTCTTTTTTTTTACTGTATTTTTCATAGCAGTATTGCAGATGAATATTTCATATATACTGTACATTATAAAACGCTTTTTTTATTTTTTCCCCATTTTCTATTGCAGCAATGCAGTTTCAGTGTTTTAAAGTAATAATTCTTGGTAAATCATGGTGCAACCTTTATTGTTTTTCAAGTTATATGCTTTTTTGGTTGGCACCTGTTCACACTAGCTTGGATGTGCTGGTCTTTTTCTCTATTTGTATTCTTAAAGGTGCATTTCCAAAATCACAATGTATTGACCTCTATATACACACACTATACATCAGAGCACTGCAATAAATTAATACATGAACTCCACTATTGCTACATACCTTGAAAATGTAAAGTACCGTATATACTTGTGTATAAGCCGAGATTTTCAGCCCATTTTTTGGGGCTGAAAGTCCCCCTCTCGGCTTATACCCGAGTCATATACGCCAGGGGGTCGACGGTGGTCTCTGCAGCCTTGCTTCTCCCACGGTCTCCGGTGACTTCCTTCAGTCGTCATGTGGTACCGCTTATTAAAGTTATGAATATGTGTATATGTGATATTCACCTGTTCCCGTTCCACCGCCGTGCTCCGCTCTGTCTTCCGCATCCGGTCTGTGATGTTCAGGTCAGAGGGTGCGATGACGTGGTTAGTGCGCGCCACGCCCTCTGCCTGAACAGTCACTGACAGAAGGACCCCGGAAGACAGAGTGGCGCGCAGCAGTGGAACAGGGACAGGTGAATATCTCAGGTGCCGGTGCCCTGAGCCAGCGGCGACATTGGCACCTGGAACCCATAGCGCGCCAGTGTCCCCGCCTGCTCAGGACAGCGGCACCTGGCCCCCAGCGACTATAAGTGAGTGTCATTTTTTTTTTTATTCGCAGCAGCAGCATATGGGGCACAATCTATGGAGCATCTTATAGGGCATCATATGGGGCATAATCTAGTCAGCATTTCATGGGGCAGCATATGGGGCATAATCTATGGAGCATCTTATGGGGCAGCATATGGGGCATAATCTATGGAGCATTTTATGGAGCAGCATATGAGGCATAATCTATGGAGCATCTTATGGGGCCATAACCTTTGTGGAGCAGCATATGGGGCATATTATTCTATGAAGCATCTTATGGGGCCATTATTAACCTTTGTGCAGCATTATATGGGGTGTATTTTGTATGGAACATCTTATGGGGCTATCATGAACTGTATGGAACATTATATGGGGCTCCTGATTCAATATGGATATTCAAAAACAATTAACCTACTGATGTCTCAATTAATTTTGCTTTTATTGGTATCTATTTTTATTTTTGAAATTTACCTGTAGCTGCTGCATTTTCCACCCTAGGCTTATACTCGAGTCAATAAGTTTTCCCAGTTTTTGTGGCAAAATTAAGGGGGGGTCAGCTTATACTCGGGTTGGTTTATACACGAGTATATACAGTACTTAAGTTTTTAATCAAAATGTTGAAAAGACATCCTGTCAGCAAGTTTTTTGCTATGCAATCTGATGACAGCATGAAGTAAGGGTTAAAGACTGACTGCAACGATGTGTCACATATCATGCTGTTCACTTACAGTCAGTGGCATACCACCAACCAGCATTATATTGTATGACATTATAGTCAATGAAGGACTATGTGGAGTGCATTATAATTTATAGAGTACTATTGGGTGCATTATTGTACAGCTTTGGCAAAAATTAAGAGACCACCACATCAAAACCTTGTCATGGGCAGCCCATTCTCCAGACCTGAACCCTATGGAAAACCTCTGGAATGTAATCAAGAGGATGATGGATAGTCACAAGCCAAGAAACAAAGAACTGCTTAAATTTTTGCGCCAGAAGCAATGTGAAAGACTGGTGGCAAGCATGCCAAGACGCATGAAAGCTGTTTTTAAAAATCATAGTCATTCCACAAAATATTGATTTCAGAACTCTTCCTGAGTTAAAACATTGGTATTGTTGTTTCTAAATGATTATGAACTTGTTTTCTTTGCATTATTTGAGGTCTGAAAGCACACTTTTTTTTTTTTTTTTTAATTTTGACCATTTTTCTTTGTCAGAAAGAAATACAAAATGTATTGCTTCGAAATTCGGAGACATGTCAGAAGTTTGTAGACTAAAATAACAATTTACATTTTACTCAAAAATATAACTATAAAGAGAAAGATCAGACAAACTGAACATTTGAAAGTTGTCTCTTATTTTTTGCCAGAGCTGTATATGGAGAACTATGTGAAGTGCATTATACTATATGGGGACTATGGGGAGTGCATTATACTAAATGGAGGACTATGGGGAGTGCATTATAATTTATAGAGTACTATGGGGTGCATTATTCTATATGGAGAACTATATGAAGTGCATTATACTATATGGAGGACTATGGAGAGTGCATTATACTATATGGAGGACTATGGGTTGCATTATACTATATGTTGGACTGTAGGGGCATTATACTACATGGAGGACTATAGGGTACGTTATTCTATATGGAGAACTATGTGGTGCATTATACTATATGGACGACTATAAGAAGTGCATTATACTATATGGATGACTATAAGAAATGCATTATACTATATGGAAGACTATGGGGAGTGCATTATGCTACATGGAGAACTATGGAAAGTGCACTATACTACATAGAGAACTATGAGGAGTGCATTACAGTATATGAAAGACTATGTGTAGCACATTATACTATATGGAAGATTATGAGGATAGCATTATATTACACTGAGGACTATGGAGAGTGCATTATACTATATGGAGTATTATGGAAAGTGCATTATACTATATGGAAGGCAATGTGAGGCCCATTATACTATATGGAAGGCTATCTGGGGGCCATTGTAATATTTGAAGGTCTAAGTAGGTCCATTATACTGTATGCAAGCAATTATACAGCGTGAAGGTTTGTGTGGGGTCTTTTGTGCTGTGTGGAGGCCATTATACTGTTTGGAAGGCTACTGCGGGCCATTATACAGTATGTAGAGGTATGGGGGCCATTATAATGCATGGAGCACTGTGTGGAAGTCACAGTTTTGGGATTATTCTGTGTAAGGGCCACCATACTTTCCCGTGGTAGTTGAGGTGGGCTACAGTAGGGTCATCATACTGTGCATGTGGATGGTATTGTGAAGGAATTCACTATGGGGGTATCATAGCACTTGTGGGGCACTTTTGTTAGCATCATACTTTGAGTCCAGTGAAAGGGGAATCTAGGGCTTCAATAGGAGGAACATTCCTTTGTAAAGGCTGCAAAGTTATGAGATATGCTGTTCTGTGACCCTGACGACTATTAATAATTTTTTTTTGGGGGGGAGGGGAATTAGAAATGTCTGCTATGGGACCCCATGATTTCTATGTACGCCCCTGCTTACAGTGAAGGTTTTATCACTAGGACACTATCATTGCTGTGACTAACTGACATGTGCCTCCTATTCCGACTCTGCCCCTTCCTTTGAAAACCAGCTCACTGTCAATAGACTATGTACATACCGAGTTTGGTGTGGGCGGGGGCCAGCATTTCAGCTCTGCTTCATGCTGCATATAATAACTAGGATTGTGTCAGAACTGCTGAACGGTTGGTTGCTCTGCTTCCACACAAGATGCCCCATCCACGGGCGCTACAAAAGTAAAGGAGTACTACTAAGGCAAATCTGGGGACTTTCATTATACCTCTAGCTGCACTGGCAACCCGACGACACTCTACAAACATGTTGCATGGAGCTCAGTTCCTAAATCCACTCCATATAGTCTTTCCCAACATGTGATGTATGCCATGTCACTTGTCTCTCAGGGATAGTCTAGTAGTTTATCAAAACTTAGTTTTGTATACCTTATTAGTTATTTTACTTGTTTCTCAGTAGAGAACGTTTTCTGTTCAAGATCCTTATTTTTTTTTTTTTTTTTTGCTTGAGGACCTGTCCTAATCTGAATTACACAGGCCACAAATTTATTTGAATGAGGATTATGTACCGTAATTCTTAATTTCCCTTGTGATGGCTAGGCATAAGAATTGAATACTTACTGCAATGTTTCCTTGCACATTACTGTAAGGGGACACTGGATTGTCCACAGTGGAAAACATCTTCTAGTATAAATCAGTTAACAGTAATAAACTCCTATAGCAGCTCTCTATGTCCAGTATTTGATATGACTTATTCCTATGCTGATCATTATACTACATAAAATATAATTTTGAGAGTTAAAGTTGACATTCAGACCATTTCTTTAAAGTGCTATATCCCTCGCTATGGAATAAAGTATGGTTTGCTGCCATCTTGTGAAATACCCTAACTACTGCATGATGATTAGCTAAAAGGGCAATTCCCCAGAAAACAAGTTAACCCCTATCCTTAGGGCTCATTCAGACAACAGTTTTTTCATGTACAAGAAAAACAGACCTCGCTTCTTCAGTGTTTTACATCAGATCTCATCACTGTGTTATCCAAGTTTCATAAGAGTTTTGTCTGATTTTCATCAGTTTTTCTTATATGTGAAAAATAAAACGTTTCTCTAACTTCTATCTAGCAGTCCTGGAAAATCGGACCGCACTCGATGGAATCCAAGTATTGTCCAATTTTGTTCATAGACTCATAAACTTACACTGCCAATTTTGATCTGACTCTTGGATAAATACTGAACATGTCTCTGCAATTTTGCATGAATCACTTGATCCATGAAAAATCACAGACATATAAATGGCCCCATTCATTATTATAAGTACGAGTGCTATCCGTGAAAAACACTGATAAGATAGAAAAAACAGACGTGTGATCTGAGCCCTTAGGATAGTGGATAACTTGCTGATGGCTGCCAGTCCCAGCAATCCCGAGCTCAGTGGACCCCCAGTAATTCAGAGAATAGGACTCTACCATCCTTGTCTTTAATGCAGCAGAGGTGCACAAGCATGACCTTAGCCCCATTCATTGTCTATGGGACTCGTCTGAATGGTCAGAGACAGGATGGTTGTTAAAGGTTCTGAAGCTCATTGCTATATGCTCAGAAGCAAAAGGTGAGTTTGCACTCCGCACACCCAAATGCTAGTGCTCCTCACTGCCATACAGCCCAAGGTAAGATTAATTTGGTGAGCAAAGTTTCCTCCAAGCCATATAAATGGTGAGTAAGTTAGGGACCTGGGTGCTGTTCTTTCAAAATGTGGGTGATCTGAAACGGGCAAATAATGATCCGCAATTAGAAGTGGCGTAACAAAAATATAGTTTCCGAATAACAAATATTATCCCCATAATATTATTGAACAAAGTCCAATATTACCTATAATACCACATACAAGAGACAAATACCACCATACCAGGGCCACATATTACCACCACATAGTGTCTAAATATAACCACTATCCTGTTACTGAGCAACATTCATTACAGCATTGTGCCACTGCAGTCGGCCCACACAGTGCTCTAATACTGTTTTTAAAAAAACAACCAGATCTCTCACCTGTGTCCACTCCGACACTGAATGGCTCAGTCCTCTTTCTCTATCTCCCATCTGGATCCCCATGGGCAGTCACTCTACAGCCGTGGGCCTCTGATCTATCAGAGCCTCGAAGGCGCAGAGCATGCCGACATCACATCGTAGGTGGTGTAATAAAGTCACAGCCCCGGCTATGATGCTGAAGTTACACCAGAGAGCTCCGCAGCTGAAAGTGTCCGATAGGCCAGAGATCCCTGGCTGTAGAGTAACTATGGCGCAGGAAGCCAGGGCATTTCTGCTCTGCAATGGATTTCCACTGGAAGCTCAATCAAGCCTGTAATTGAAAATAATGCTGGTCATTGCCCGGTAACAGTTGCACACCCTGCAGCCACGATCACTATGCCCTTGGTAACTAGCTAAGTAAGGGATTTATGGTAACATCCCTGAGTTCTACATCAGTGAAAGAATTAATGTCCTTAATCCTAGTGACGTAGAGAAGTGAAGGCGTTGATATCAGTAGCGTAGGATAGATGCTAATGTTT
This sequence comes from Dendrobates tinctorius, assembly GCF_039654945.1. Taxonomy (NCBI): domain Eukaryota; kingdom Metazoa; phylum Chordata; class Amphibia; order Anura; family Dendrobatidae; genus Dendrobates; species Dendrobates tinctorius. The sequence continues at coordinate 26,799,839 of NW_027361673.1, read as the reverse complement.
GCATCACTGGTGGGTGTCCGCTGTATACTATAGCTGATATCTTGCTCCAACTAGTGTGGAGGTCGGCTAGGGTAGTAGTCGTGGCTGAGCATATCTGGCTTTGCAGGCCCTGGCTTCCCTTTACATAACAATCTTGTTTCACTTTCATTTTACTTTCCTCTCCATTCTCTGCGCCGTCAGGTTTCTTCCTTTGCAGTCTAAGGTCACCTTTGGCCGTTTGTGGAATAACAGAGACACAGTCCAGTTGTAACTCAAAATGCAAAACTTTACTCTCATAACTTCGCAGCACATCCAGGTTTAATACAGCATCCTCAGGAGGTTTCACATTAAATGTCACTTCAGCTTTCCCTTCACTTCTGTTCCTGTCACACGGCTCGAGATTGGATCGTACCGCATTGTACGTTTTCTCGGCGTCCTCTCTGTGCAGACATACTGCCACTGGGTGTTCCCTCAGCCGTTTTGCCCCGAATCTGAGGGCATCAGCTCAGGCTAAGGCCTGCCACAAGGTGAGTGACCCTCCCGTCTATCCTGCTGTGTCCACTTCTACAGGTTCACACTTGTAGCTCAAACGTCTGTAACTCCTGAAGCTGTGTCTGTGCTGTTCCCCACACTGGATGCCTGGGTACTTCATTGGGATTAGCGTTGTGGGGTCTTACAGTTGCCTGGGCTAATAGCCCACCCGAGCTCTATGGGTGCCCTTTCCCTTCAGAATCTAAACAGGAAGCTCCCTTCCCACAACCACAGTGACCCCTCCTATAGTTAACTATTTACACTATAGCTAAGCCTCTATCCTATATTATGTGGCCAAATATTAATATTACACTTTCACTATTTAACATGCTAGTTAAATATGCGCACATGCAGCATTATATACAACATACCAAACGGTATACAATTCACCTTTTATATAGACAGTATTTTCACTTCAAACCAGGGACATGTTTATGGGTTTAGGACGGCTACTTTGACCCCTTACACTGCCATGATCAGTGCTAGCACCAATGTTGGTCATTTAATCTCCAGATGCTGCTGTCAATAGCGACAACAGTATCAAGATGATTAGCAGATGTAGGGGGCTTCCTCTTTAACCACCATCAACATCCCCACAATGCATTTGTAAGGTGCTGATGTTTGCTAAGGCAAACAGAGACCAAGCAATAGCTTTGATGCCTGCCAACTACAGTGGCCTATTTTTCCCTGCCATAAGCAGCATCTAACACACCATGTGCCAGTGTAGGTTAAGTCAATATGGCAACGTGTCATACGGAAAAATTCTCAAAAAACTCTATATTTTTTAACTGTAATTTTTCTGCATAAAAAGCCAAGCTGCTTGCAAACTGTGTGTGGCGTGTAACTTGAATTGAAGTCTATGGCAATTGTGTTGCTTGTGACTTGTGAACATTGACAGGACATCCATGTAAACATTTGTACCAGTTACAGTGTGTCAGGCTGCAAGGTGACACCATAGGAAATAATTAAATCTAGTGGAATGTGTTCCTGCGATTTCAGCATTACTCAACACATGTCACCCTGTAGCATACAGTTGTGGCCAAAAGCATTGACACCCCTGCAATTCAGTCAGATAATACTCAGTTTCTTCCTGAAAATGATTGCAAACACAAATTCTTTGGTATTATCTTCATTTAATTTGTCTTAAATGAAAAAAACAAAAAGATTTGTCCTAAGGCCAAATTGGATATAATTCCACACCAAACATAAAAAAGAGGGTGGACAAAAGTATTGGCACTGTTCGAAAAATCATGTGATGCTTCTCTAATTTGTGTAATTAACAGCACCTGTAACTTACCTGTGGCACCTAACAGGTGTTCGCAATAACTAAATCACACTTGCAGCCAGTTGACATGGATTAAAGTTGACTTCACCTCTGTCCTGTGTCTATGTGTGTACCACATTGAGCATGGAGAAAAGAAAAAAGACCAAAGAACTGTCTGAGGGCTTGAGAAACCAAATTGTGAGGAAGCATAAGCAATCTCAAGGCTACAAGTCCATCTCCAAAGACCTGAATGTTGCTGTGGCTACCGTGCACAGTGTCATCAAGAAGTTTAAAGCCCATGGCACTGTGGCTAACCTCCCTAGATGTGGACGGAAAAGAAAAATTGACAAGAGATTTCAATGCAAGATTGTGCGGATGTTGGATAAAGAACCTCGACTAACATCCAGACAAGTTCAAGCTGCCCTGCAGTCCGAGGGTACAACAGTGTCAACCCGTACTATCCGTCGGCATCTGAATGAAAAGGGACTGTATGGTAGGAGACCCAGGAAGACCCCACTTCTTACCCCGAGACATAAAAAAGCCAGGCTGGAGTTTGCCAAAACTTACCTGAAAAAGCCTAAAACGTTTTGGAAGAATGTTCTCTGGTCAGATGAGACAAAAGTAGAGCTTTTAGGGCAAAGGCATCAACATAGAGTTTACAGGAGAAAAAAAGAGGCATTCAAAGAAAAGAACACGGTCCCTACAGTCAAACATGGCGGAGGTTCCCTGATGTTTTGGGGTTGCTTTGCTGCCTCTGGCACTGGACTGCTTGACCGTGTGCATGGCATTATGAAGTCAGAAGACTACCAACAAATTTTGCAGCATAATGTAGGGCCCAGTGTGAGAAAGCTGGGTCTCCCTCAGAGGTCATGGGTCTTCCAGCAGGACAATGACCCAAAACACACTTCAAAAAGCACTAGAAAATGGTTTGAGAGAAAGCACTGGAGACTTCTAAGGTGGCCAGCAATGAGTCCAGACCCGAATCCGATAGAACACCTGTGGAGAGATCTAAAAATGGCAGTTTGGAGAAGGCACCCTTCAAATATCAGGGACCTGGGGCAGTTTGCCAAAGAAGAATGGTCTAAAATTCCGGCAGAGCATTGTAAGAAACTCATTGATGGTTAACAGAAGCGGTTGGTCGCAGTTATTTTGGCTAAAGGTTGTGCAACAAAGTATTAGGCTGAGGGTGCCAATACTTTTGTCTGGCCCATTTTTGGAGTTTTGTGTGAAATGATCAATGTTTTGCTTTTTGCTTCATTCTCTTTTGTGTTTTTTCATTTAAGACAAATTAAATGAAGATAATAATACCAAAGAATTTGTGTTTGCAATCATTTTCAGGAAGAAACTGAGTATTATCTGACAGAATTGCAGGGGTGTCAATACTTTTTGACACAACTGTAAGTATTATATTATAGTGGCCCATTTAAATGGAACTTTGGTCAGCACTAGTGATGGGCAAACCTCTGGATGATCCTGTTCGGCTGATGCAGTCGAACAGTTAAAAAAACAAACAAATGAATGGGGGGCCCATATAGCCAGTGATTGCCACGCTGTCATGTGCATGACAATGCAGCAAACATTGCTTCTGATTGGCAGTAAGATTACAGCAAATCTTTTTTTTTTTTTTTACAGGAGACGATGGCTATGGGCATTAGGTGACCATAATTGTGTTTGTTATTTTTAAATAAAAAAGTAAAAGTGTGTAATTTTTATTTCAAATAAGCTTTATTCTGGCCATGTGTTTATTTACAATATAACTATAGGATTAGTAATGGAGATGCATCTCATAGAAGCCTTTCCATTATTCCAATACTAACCAGTGGGCTTGATGCGACCGGAGAATACAAAGGTGACAACAACCCCACTTGTCAAAGCCACAGGGCAAATGGGAAGACCAGGGTGAAGCACCAGAATTGGTGCATCTAACAGATGCGCCTTTTCTGGGGTGGCTGCGGGCTGGTATTTTTAATCTAGGGGGCCAATATCCATATGTCTGCTTTAGCTTGACTGGTTGTCAAAAATGGGGGTGACTACACGCAGCTTTTTAAAATTATTAATTTTAATCATTTTAAAAATTGGAATAGGAGCCTTTCTATTCTTGATAACAAGTCATGATAAAGCTGACAGGTGAGGGTTGCAGCCCACAGCTGTCAGTCTTGGCTGGATGGTTATCAAAAATTTCAAATTAATTTATAGTGCTGGCAGTGGCTGATGAATATTCCCATCAGCCACCGCCTGCTTCTGCTGTTATTATTAGCAGTAGGCATGGGCTGATGGAAGTAGATGTCCCATCAGCCGACGCCTGTGACTGGAGTTAAACTTTTTACCTCCGATCACAGCTGCGGTCTCACGCTGTCGAGCTCGGCTCTCTGACGGTAGTATTAATCTTAACGGGCATCAGAACCACCGATGTTCCTCAAGTTGTCATGCAGATGGCATCGCAAGAAACACCCAGTGTTCGGGGTGCCAAACCTGACCAGTAACTCGGACTTCCCGAAGAAGTCCGTGTTCAAGATGCGTGCCTGAAAAATAGGTGTTCGGTACGGTCCCCGAACTTTACTGCTCGGGTTCGCCCATCTCTATTCAGCACCTATAAACTAATTACAGGGCAAGTTTCTTTTTCAGGCTTATTATAGTCAAATCCATAGTACATGATTTTTCGACTATTTAAAGGAACCTGTCATGTTAAAAAAAACTATTATGTAGTTATGGGGTTAATCTACAAGTTAATAGCATATTACATATGTGCGGTCGCAACACTGAAAGCCTATCTGCCATGAAGAAATTAAATTTATTCCTTTCCCCAGCCTCAAGATTTAAGTCAAAGAGGTGCAGCTTCATTCACCCCTTACTACATAACGACTGACAGCCAGCTCAGCAGTGCATCAGTACAGAGCCGGCTGTCAGTCAGATCTGGGCATGATTACAGCCGCCACTTACTATTTACTGAGCAGTGACTGAAGCCGCGCCAGTGGCACACCTATGACTGAAGGGTGCCTCTATGACCTGAGGCTACTGGGAGAAATAAAGTTGATCTTCTCCCTGCAGCAGAATTTTCAGTGCAGTGGCCACACGGCATTAGAATGCTGTATCTGAAGGTTAATAGCATTTTTTAACATGACAAATTCCCTTTAAGGTCCTTTGGATATGCATACGTTAAACATTTGGCATATAGCTTTGCTGACGGAAAAATAAAAAAGTTATAGCTCTCAAAATATGACAATATGAAAACAAATTACTTTTTAAAAAAAAAATGGATTGTAGTGTGAAAAAGTAGCAACATACATTCTTCTGTGAACGTCCCTAGGAAATACTCTGCATACGGCAATACATTGCTTTCTGATGAAGGTCCAAAATCGAGGACTGAAACGTAAAATATATAGTGCAATTAGAAAGTGTAAATAAACTATTTTCCCTATTCTACTGTTCAATCTGAGTGCCGAGTTTTTCTCTATCTTGTTACAAATTGGATTCATACTCAGGAATGGCTACTCTAAGGCTGGTTTTAGACTTATATGAAACCAAGAGGAACACACTGGAGTTCAAAGTCCATAATTATAAAAATTAATACATTTATTAGAGTAATTTAAAATGACAAGAACAATGAATACACATACATATAATACAGTATAAAGATCAGGCAATAATGGCTGGGGTCAATAATAATAAAGTTAAAGCAAATTTGCCTAAAATGCAGGCAGCACACAGGGATTAATAAGCTAACACAGCCGCAAATAAAAGTCTTTATACAAGTGTACTTGTATAAATCTGAGGTGTAGAAAAATTGCTCAAGCAAAGTGCTTACCCATGATAAACTGCCCAGGAACACAGACCGCCGCAACTGACGCGCGTTTCGCTCACTCTTTTTCAAGGTGTGGTTTTAGACTTAGGCCGGCGTCACACTAGAGAGGAATACGGACGAGTGAGAGGCGATAAAAAAACGCATTGCCCACGGACAAATGATTCTCTATGGGGTAGCTCCCATCAGCCGTATTTTTCTCACGTATTTTCTACGGGCCGTGTCAATCGCAGCATGCTGCGATTGTCAGCGTATTACGACAGTAATACGCCAATGCAAGTCTATGGGTGCGCCAAAAAATCGCATTACACACGGACCACCCGTGTGACTTGCGAGAAATACGCAAAACTTTTCCTGGTGACAGGAAATGGGCCAATCCATCATCAGGAAGCTTAGACATTCAAATTAGCTCAAACAGCGCTCCAAACATCCAAGAAGTACGCCTCCACGGAGTCCTGCAGCGTCATGTCTGGCCACATTAATGTGGAGCTCCTAATTGTGTTGGTACAGGAAAGGCCCGAACTTTGGGACCAACGGGATGGCCATTATTCTGACAGGGGCCGCAAAGAGGCGGCATGGAGGCACATCTGTGTGCCCATGTTCCCAGACTATGCCCAACGGCCACGTGAGGAGCAATAACACATTCGTAAGTAAATGTTATTTTTACCAATCCGCTTAAAGGGTAGAAGTGAGCTTTTTGAAATGTAGCCCCTACAATCCTAGACTGTGTATGTAGGTATCCCTGTTTGCTAAAGAAAAATTTACATAAAAACCACCCCCTACTAGACCACGTGACTATGTGAAATGTTAGGAATATTGCTTGGCACAATTCCCAAAGGTTACAGTCCCTTTTCACTTCACATTGCAGTTGAGGATGTGATGAGACGCTGGCGCAGCATCCGCGACCAGTACCGGCGGGAAAGACAGCAGAGGGCCAGGAGTGGGGCAGTAGCACCGACCAAGCGGAAATACAGCTATTTTGACCGCTTGGCATTTTTGGCACCCAGTATGGATCTCAGACTGTAAGTACAGACATCACACTACATGACACATATGCTTTTCAGGGTCAGAGCTACATTTGTTTTTTTGTACATTTCCTAACAGAATTCAGTCCAACCTCACAGAGAGGGAGACAGGGTCAGATACTGAGCCCATTATAGACCCGGATGGGGGCTGTGAAGAGGTGGCTAGCCCATCTTCTGACCAGAGCTTTTGCAACCCCCAAGCTCCACCAGCATCAGGCCCAGCATCAGGTTCTGCACCTGGTCCAGACCCAGCAGAGCCACCAGCAGCCAGCAACTTAGAAGACCCTGGCAACAGTAGCAGCCCTACTGGCCGTGTTGAGGGGTCCCCCCAGCCTGTAGCCGTAGGCCGCCGTGGGAGACGGAGAAGGGACAACACTGCCTCTGATACCCGGAGGCATGTAGGCACAGGTGTCCTAAATTACCTGTCCAGGGCTGCCCAGGATGAGGGTGAAGAGGCATATTCCCGAAGCCTGGCCCGGTACCTCCGTCCCCTACCCCGTGAGGTAAGGCTACGTGTGCGAGGATCCATTCAGATCCTAATTGATGCATGCACACACCCCAATGACCCATATGCGTTGTTTGAGTATCTTGAGAGGTGGCAGCTCTCAACCCGTAACCATCTCCGCCTTGTCCGACAACCAGCTGTGCATGCTCAATTAGGATCTGAGAGTCCGCCTGCACGTGTGCCTACACCTCCACCCATTCCCCCCCAAACCAACCTTGGCCACAACAGGGCCAAATGGCAGCCTATAACCAACCAGCCCAATATGGCCACTTGTACAGACCTGGTGTTAGAGGCTGGCCCCAACCTGGGTTTGGGCGACATGGTCATATTGGGGGGTATGATGGACGTGGCTACAATCAGCCACAGGATTATAATTGACAGTATCCTTATGGTCTCTTTGGTGCGCAGCTGCAGGAACATGGCCACATCTTCCCACAGGGCCAAGATCATCCACCCCAACAGGGTGATGGTCAAGCTGGGCACCCCAACAAAGAGATGAAGGCCTCCCACCATCACCTCCGCCAAGCTACCAGCAGTTATAAAATAGCTAATTGTTTTGTAAATTATTTTTGTTGGTATTTATAATTTCTTGTTACCTCTTTGTGTGTCAAAAAATGACAATGTTATATACAGAAAAGGCTAACTGGCCTGGGCAATATCTGCCATATGACAAAAATATGGTACACCGTATTGTAAGCTATTTTTTGCATTTATAAAACATTTGAAAATGCATCTTTGGCCTTATTTTAGGCATTCGAATAAGTAAGTCAACTTTATCACATATAAACAGACAACACAAATCAGAGAAGACCAAACCATGATATACACACACATAAGAACATCACAACATAGATACAGCCTGATCTTGCCAGGTAGTAGAACCATGGGGTGAAACAAAATACTGGGTGAACACATGTGGCATAGGCCTAGCCCCATTGTCCACCACACCTTTAGTCACATCAGATGAGGAGCAATCATGCAGTCTAGTGAAGTTATGGAGGAACACACAAGCTTTGATGACCTCATTGACGTTGGCTTCACTCAGCTGAATAGCAGACTGGAGAACACGCCGTTTGGCACAAAGAATGCCGAAGGCACACTCCACCAGTCTTCGGGCACGTGAAAGGCGCACATTAAAAATCCTGCGCCGGTGGTCAAGGTTTCTGCGCGGGTATGGCCTCATGACATGCCTGGTCAATTGGAAGGCTTCATCCCCCACTAGGACATAAGGCACCGCTTCTTGATTTGAGCCTGGCAGCTGACGTGGTGGTGGTAGGTCCAACAGGTTATTGCGCAGCCGCCAACCCATAATGGAAGAACTGAAGACTCTAGAATCTCCAGTTCTTCCATAAGCCCCAATATCTACAATTATAAACCGGTAGTTGCTGTCAACCAGAGCCAACAAAACTACAGAAAAATATTGTTTATAATTATAGAATTGGGACCCTGAGTTCGGCGGCTTACTGTCATGTGGACCCGTCCTGTGTGACACGGCTCGCAGGCCGGTAACTGAAACAACAAGACGCGGCACGTGATACTGTCCTGTGTGACACGGCTCGCAGGCCGGTATCTAAAATGACAAGACAAGGGGTAGGGAAACAGTTACAACGGTGGGCCCTGCGATAGGGAAAGGGGACATGGAGACCTCCTGCACTCCCCTGAGTCAGTGTCCCTAACGCTCCCTATGCCGGTCCCGCACCGATCACGAACCTGTCGCCCTAGCACACACTACACCTATCCGTCGCTAGGGAGCTGGGTGGCGCAGGCACTGGCCCCACCGCTGTACTAATACACACTAAGGAGAAAACACAAACGGGGAAACACAACTTAGCTTTACTCTGTTGCACTTGCTCCTGGCAACAGAGTCCACCACCAGCATGCAGCTCTCCTCCTAAATTGCTGACACCAAGCTCTGTCAGAGCTACCAGGAAATCCCCTATGACTCCTTTCACACCAGGGCTCTGACTGAGCTGCCAGGACCTCTCTAGATCCTTCCTCCACCAAGGATGGTTGAAATGACCACTATCACCAACACGGATTGCAACACCTGTGACTCTTTTATAGCAAAGCCAGCAATCACACCTGCATTCTAATCATGTGCACTTAACTAAGAAACCAGAGTGCAATGTCGCTCACCACCACCGGGGGAAAACTTAGAACAAACAACACCAGAGTGCAATAATCCTAATGGCCACCGGGGGCAAAAACACCTTAAGCACAGCTTAGAAAAAAATAAAGGTTACCTGTGCTTTATATCAGTCATGATCCAGCATGGATCATGACAGTACCCTCCCCTTAATGAGGGGCCTCTGGACCCTCAAGACCGCTCCCCATCAGGGAACCACCTACAGCGGGGACTCCCAGACCCAGAGTTCACCCCAGCAACTACCTGCACGTCAGGTTGGTGACAAACAAGCCTGCTGGTATTGGCAACGTATGCTCTGGAGGCAACACACATCTCTGAATCGCTGACCTGGGGAACGGGTTGTGTATGTTTGGTATGAGCTGGCAACACTCCACAACACACTTCCACTGGATGTTTTTTGGTGGCCACCCATACATGCTTGTTCACACACAGGTCCGGACCTGAACGTTTATTGCCACTCGTTCGTTTGTCACCACTTGGAGAACTCTTTCTGGGATTGACGACAGAGGCCTCCCCTTGTGTCACCACACTCACAGCCCTACACTTCACCAAGGGGTACACCACCCTCTAACCCCTTCCACCACGAGGTCTGCGCCTCCTAGGGTTGGCCAATGGCGAGCGTTGAGACTTGCCCCTACTCTCCTGCAGCACATCTGCTGCCCTCACCGGAGATGAAGGGGTCCGTTGGAGACGGCAGAGAGGGTAGTCCCTAGGCAGCAGCCCTCACACGACTGCCCCCAGCTGACCACTTCCCTTGCCCGCCAATCAATCACCTCCGGTACTCCGCCAGCCAATACCTCTGCTGACATGGTACCTTGGGAGGGCAAAATGGAGGAAATATACACTCCCTGGTCGTCTCCCTCCAAACGACCAGGGGAAGGTGGCTTCTGAGATGACACAGATAATTTGGCGAGCATTGGGCAAGCCTTAAGGACATGACCAGTCTGCCCACAGTAAAAACATGACGACACCACTCATTGAACCGTAGGCAGGCCTGAACACACACTAGCACCTCCTACTTGCATAGGTTCGCCTGGAGACTTGGCACGCGCTGGGTAGGCTCTCATGAAATGGCCCGACTTCCCACAGGAAAAGCATACCCCCCCACCACGACGAGCCGCAGACACCCCCTTTTTTGTACCAACAACACCGGGTTGTCTGGGTTCCTCCGTCTGCACTGGTGGGTCCGCCTCCCTAGTGAGGACATCAGGGGGCACATTTTGTGTATGTCTCTCCCTAAGGCGTCTATCCACCCGGATGGCAAGGGACATGGTGGCCTCCAGCGACCTGGGGGCGGCGCACTGCACCAGAGTATCCTGCAACTTTGGAGACAGACCCTGCAAAAATTGACTCCTAAGTGCAAGGTCATTCCACGAGTGTTAGTGGCCCACCTCCTAAACTCTGAGAAGTACTCCTCAGCAACCCGGGCTCCCTGTTTACACCTACGGAGTCGGGATTCCGACAGGGCGACGCCACCAAGATCCCCATACACTAGCGCCAAAGCCGCAAAAAACTCGTCCACGGACTCTAATGATGGTGAATCGTCCGGTAGGGAGAAGGCCCAGGATTGGGGATCCCCCTTAAGAAGGGACATAATGATTCCCACCCGTTGCTCTTCACTCCCTGATGAACGAGGGCGCAGCCTGAAATATAATTTGCAGGCTTGCTGAAAATCCAAGAATTGATCTCTCCCTCCAGAAAATCTGTCAGGGAGGGATATCTTGGGTTCTGGCTGAGTCTATTCCTGGACCAAGCCCCCAGAGCCCACCAACAGCCGCAGCTGGCGCACCAACCATCCCCACAGCCCCCTAATCTCATTAGTAAGGGTCTGGAGCAATTGGGAAAAAGGCTGAACGGGGTCCATGGCTCAGCAGAAAAAAAAGTTTGGTTGGTGATAAGGACACGTGGACCCCTCCTGTGTGACACGGCCCGCAGGCCGGTAACTAAAACAACAGGACGCGGCACGTGATACTGTCCTGTGTGACACGGCTCACAGGCCGGTAACTAAAACAACAAGACAAGGGGTAGGGAGACAGTTACAACGGTGGGCCCTGTGATAGGGAAAGGGGACGTGGAGACCTCCTGCACTCCCCTGAGTCAGTGTCCCTAACGCTCCTAATGTTCCCTATGCCGGTTCTGCACCTGGTGCCAATCAGGAACCTGTCGCCCTAGCACACCCTACACCTATCCCTTGCTAGGTAGCTGGGTGGCGCAGGCACTGGCCCCACCGCTGTACTAATACACACTAAGGAGAAAACACAAACGGGGAAACCCAACTTAGCTTTACTGTGTTGCACTTGCTCCTGTCAACACAGTCCACCACCAGCATGCAGATCTCCTCCTGAATTGCTGCCACCAAGCTCTGTCAGAGCTACCAGGAAATCCCCTATGACTCCTTTCACACCAGGGCTCAGACTGAGCTGCCAGGACCTCTCTCTAGATCCTTCCTCCACCAAAGATGGTTGAAATGAACACTATCACCAGCACTGATTGCAACACCTGTGACTCTTTTATAGCAGAGCCAGCAATCACACCTGCATTGTAATCATGTGCACTTAACTAAGAAACCAGAGTGCAATGAAGCTCACCACCACCGGGGGGGAAACTTAGAACAAACGACACCACAGTGCAATAATCCTAATGGCCACCGGGGGCAAAATCACCTTAAGCACAGCTTAGGAAAAAAAAGGTTACCTGTGCTTTATATCAGTCATGATCCAGCATGGATCATGACACTTACGCACATGGATGTGCTTCCCATCCAGGGCTCCAATACAATTGGGGAATTGGCAGTGCAACTCAAATCCCCTGGCAATCCTCAACCAGTCTACTATCTTGGGCTCTGGCATGACCAGATAATGAACTCTGGACCAGATTTCCGAACATGTAGCACGAACGATGCCGGATATTGTCGATCGCCCAATCAAAAGCTCCAGATGAGAGGAACCTACAATTAAACAAATGTAGAAAATATATACATTAAAATACATGCTCAAGGATGCACACATTACATATAGATCACCAGAACAGTGTGTAAGTAAGAAGCTAGGCGAACAATACATATACACATGTCCCACGGCTAATGTGGAATAACACATCAAAGTGTTCTAAGTTTCAGAGCATATATTTGGTACCAATACCTAATGTTTCTTGGCCAAAAAGGGGTTACTGAATAAGAGAATTAGTTGAGAAAATAATCATCTACATACATTCTGTAGCTGAGAAATGCATACCGTAACGTAAGGAGAAGGCGCTCCTCCGCAGAGATACATTTGCGCATCCGGGTGTCCTGGAAGGTGATCCCTGGGCGCATTGTCTCCAACAAAGCATCAAAAGTAGAAACGGTCATCCGACAATAGAGGAAAAACTTGTGAGGATGTGTCCTCAGAGCTGCATAAAGCCTGTGAAAATGGCCTTTATTGAGGCGTTGTCTCAAATGCGGATGCACCCACATCTGCCTCCTCCTCCTCGGATCCACAATCACTGGGTATGGCTGGCCAAAGCGCCTGGACAAAACCCAGTTGAAGAGAACACGGTCAGTTGGGGTGAACTGAAGTGTGTCAGACATGTTTGCTAACAACCAGCAAGACACCCACACAAGCACAGCACCAAAATGGGCAGATTGGAGGCTGCCACCTGATGTTGAGGCAATAAATAGGGTTGGTGCTGATGATTTAAATTATGTCCAGGCCTCAAAACCGTTAAATGTCCATTTTGCAAGGTTGCAAGAAAAAAACGGTATACGGATGCCATACGGATTACATACGGATGCTTACATGAGAAAAATACGCGGCCACACCCTGACAACGGATGACATGCGAAGCACTATTTAGGGACCATTTATGCATATTACGGACGTTAAATACGGTCCGTATTTTTCTACCTTGTGTGTGACTCCAGCCTTACCGTATTTTTGTGGGCCGATTTTGCGGCCCCAATAGCTTTCTATGGGGCCGCAAAAACGACCTGCAAAAATACATCGGAGCACCGTGTCCCATATGGCCGTGAGGGCCGTATATACAGCCGTGAAAAAATATCGAGCCTGCTCGATATTTTTCATGGCTCACCGACACGGCCCCCATTTAAATCAATAGGGGCCACAAAAACATACTTCTATTTGTGTTTGTAGCACTTCCGGTTTTGCGGAACACCATTTTTTTCCAATACTATTTCCATAGTATTGGAAAAAAAACAGCAATCCGCAAACATTTTCTGCGGCCCGTTATTGCGATACAACACAAAAAATGCGGCGCTACGGCCCGCAAAAACGGGCCGCAATAACGGACCGCAAAAAATGCGGTAAGTGTAAAACCAGCCTTAGATCTAAGGAAAGATGTTCCAAAAATGCCATTATATGGAATGTAAGTATTTTTTTTTAAACCTGACAGTTTTCTATTATTTATAACGGTGCAAAATAAATGAAACTCCACTGACTATAAGCAACAAGTCACAGCAGAAACTGGGACTAGTGCATAGTACCGTATTCTTGGTTGGAGTACTATTCGTTAAAAAAAAAACAGATTGAACTCAGACCAATGTTATTATATGGGGTAGTACAGATGAACAATTTTTTTCACTGACTGAATCTTTGCGTGAAGAAAATCACAGCATGCACGATTTTCCCCCGGAAATCGATTGAGACTCACCCTTTCAAGTCTATGGGTGTGGAGAGAAATGCCATATGGAGCCACAGGATACAATCCAATTGTTATGCATACTGTAAGGTAGCGCTTGTTATTTGTGTTGAGGACACTCGCTAGGCAGCCGATTAACCAGGTCCGGCACGGGTTTCTCAACATAAATCAGTCCATGAGGTTTATTGGACAGCATAAACCATAAACAGGAACAGGTTTTTCATATCAAAACAGCATAGCGTTCATGACAGAGCTCCGCTCTGTTAACCCTGTGGTTACCCAGGCTGTGTTCTGTCTGGTACGCAGGCTCTCGCCTAAACACAGTTAGCTCACCCTGTCCGGGTTACCTTCTTAGCTGCTTCACACTGCAGACGTCCGTTACTTTCTGGAACTGTCAGACACATGCAGTCATTATACATATGCCTCCCCAGGTCCACAGCATCAGCCTGTGCTGTTCAGGAGGGCAGCCGTCCCTGTAGCATGTCGGCCTCCAGGACCTTCCACACATGCTCCAATCAGATCCAGGTACTCCCTCATGTGACCTACCTTGGTCACCTTATATGGTCCGTAGCCACGCCCACCGGATCACATGGCTATGACCTCATCGCAGGTCCTACAACCATTCACACACATACAGTTTCCTATGGGCGTTTTTAGACACACGCCCCTGGGTGGGTTTGTAGGTGGCTGGTCCCACCTGTCTCACCAACCACCTGAAGGCTTCCCTGACACACTCTAACAGAACATCAGCAATACCTCTGCTGATCAACACATAATCAAGCCTTCATCACAAGGCCACCCACCTTGGGATACATAACGGTCAATTAGCATCCTACTCCTATTACCACATTGGATATGCCTGTACGCCCGTCTTGGGACACCCACACAGCGCCCCCTAGCGGACACAGTGGACACTACACCATAATACATTGCAATTCAGTAGCAAAGGAAACTGTTAATGGCCATGTAAATGATTAATAGCTGCTGTTAAAAAAAAAAAACAGATAAAGATGAGAAGTGAGAAAAAAAATCATCCCTTTTTTCTGGATTATGCAAATTGTCTCTTCAGAGAGGAAGAGAACTAGAACTCTAGTGCCACCTATTGGAGGTAGCAATCCTAAAAGTCAATGTTGACCCTTTAACGAGCCTAGTTACATGACTTAGGATAAAAACCAAGCGAGAATCTCCATTTGCAGACACTGTGTTTCGGGGTACTGCCCCCCATCAGTGCAAAGTGGGAGATCTGGTTTGGCTGTGAGAGAGGCGTCTGACCGATATATCCAAGAAGTATCATTTCTCCTTGCGGAGAATGACACGCTAAGCATGTCGAGGTCTGAATGATTTTTTGTACGGTTGTGAACCTACTTTTAGGCTGGGATCACACATGCAAGGAATACGGCTGAGTCTCGCATGTTAATAACTGGCACTGCCGCCGACACTCAGGAGCGGAGCATGCGGCTCCATGTATTGCTATGCGGCCGCACGCTCCGCTCCTGAGTGCCGGTGGCAGTGCCGGGTATTAACATGAGAGACTCGGCCATATTCCTTGCATGGATGATCCCGGCCTTAGTGTGAGTTTGTCAGCAGTTTTCTCCCTAACATTCGAATAACAGGGCTAGGCATTAGACCAAAATACATGTTGAAAATCTACCGTTTTTGGCGCTGGTAAAATTAGATTTGTTGGAAAAATAGACTTTTGTCATTTATGTAATTTATCTCACAAAAACTCAATGGGCAATTTCAAGCTAAGCAACTTCTCTGGCTCTTGTCACTAAACTCTCCCCAACTCTATCCTTTTGAGGTTCACTAATGGTCATTTATGAACACTATTGAGATCTATTGCCTGTGCCCCGCATTTCAAGGGCAGAATATGAGTAGTGATTTTCTGCTGCAGGCAATGGCCTAGAAGAATTACTGTCCATGTGTCCATGTGCCATCCTGCAGGGCATGTCACACCCTAGGAAATAATCACTGCAAACCAACATTGTAACAGTCAGTAAACACAAAAGAGCAGGAGTTCAGTGGGGGATGACGGTTATGTGGGAGAGGATGTGTAGAGAAATACAGGTGCTTCTCACAAAATTAGAATATCATCAAAAAGTTAATTTATTTCAGTTCTACAATACAAAAAGTGAAACTCATATATCGTACAGACGTATCCAGGACATGGGCTACAAGTATTTCATTCCTTGTGTCAAGCCACTCATGATCAATAGACATCGCCAGAAGCGTCTTACCTGGGCCAAGGACAAAAATACCTGGACTGTTGCTCAGTGGACCAAGGTGTTGTTTTCAGATGAAAGTCAATTTTGCAATTCATTTGGAAATCAAGGTCCCAGAGTCTGGAGGAAGAGTGGAGAGTCACACAAACCGAGCTGCTTGAGGTCTAGTATGAAGTTTCCACAATCAGTGATGATTTGGGGAGCCATGTCATCTGCTGGTGTAGGACCACTGTATTTTATCAAGACCACAGACAGCGCAGCCGTCTACCAGGAAACTTTAGAGCACTTCAAGCTTCCCTCTGCCATCAAATTTTTTGCAGATGGAAAATTCATTCTCCAGCAGGACTTGGCACCTGTCCACACTGCCAAAATTACCAATACCTGGTTTAAAAACAACAGTATCACTGTGCTTGATTGGCCAGCAATCTCACCTGACCTTAACCCCATGGAGAATCTATGGGGTATTGTCAAGAGGAAGATGACAGACATCAGAGCCAACAGTGCAGACAAGCTGAAGGCTGCTATCAAAGCAACCTGGGCTTCCATAACACTACAGCAGTGCCACAGGCTGATCGCCTTCATGCCATGCCGCATTGTTGCAGTAACTGATGCAAAAGGAGCCCCGACCAAGTATTGAGTGCATTTACTGAACATACATTTTAGTACGCCAGCATTTCAGGTTTTAAAGTAATTGTTCAAGCTGGTGCTAGGCTAGTTTCACATTAGCGTTTTTTTGCGCAGCGCATCGTGCGCATAAAAAACGCAAAGAAAAACGCAAAACAAATGTGCGGTTTTTTTTCTTCATGCGCACGCTGATGCGTCAAAATAACGCAGTGTTACTTGCGTTTTACATGCGTTTTTGCATGCGGTTGCGTTTTTTATGCGCATGCGTTTTTAGGTGTGACATTTCACAATAGAAAAATCCTTGACCACCAATGGGTCACCAGTGGGCGTGTGTCATTGGAATGTTTTATAGACCCTGTACTGCTGAATTCATCAGATTTTGCTGCTGTTTCCGGTGTCAAGATGGACCTGCGTCTGGATAATTTCCGCTTCAAGCTGGATCTTGACATTGCGCTGTCTCAGGCGTATGCCTTTTGTTGCCAGCAAGAAAGGGAGAGGGAGAGACAGCAGAGACGGCAGCGGCATCGGTTTTGGAGGCATCCAATCATCGAACTCCGGGCAAGCCGTGGAGCATATCACACGCTGTACAGCGAGCTACAGGAAAACCCGGAGAAATTTGCTGACTATACACGGATGTCCCAGGAAAGCTTCCTTGACTTGCTGGGTATGGTTGAAGGAAACATCCGGAGAAGGGACACTCAGCTCCGGCGTGCCATTCCTCCCGAAGAAAGGCTCCTTGTCACCTTACGGTATGTATGTTGTTATGTTTGCATAATTTTTTTGGCTTTTTCCCTTTTTTTTTTTTTTTTTTTTTTGGTCCAAAAAATTAGGTTTTGTTTTGGCTATTGAATTTTAACATTATTTTTGGGAAATTGCTTTTTTGCATAATGGTTTTTCTTCTGGCATGTACTAATCCCAAGCCTTTATAAAATGTTTTTTTGCTATGTTGTATTAAAAAAACATGCAAAATAGTTAGGCCATGTACTTTTTTATTTTCAGTGTTTTTATTAATACCCAAGACAGAAATATAATTATTTTTTCTTTTTATGTTTGGCAGGTTCCTGGCAACTGGAGAGAGTCTTTCATCCCTGCATTTCCAGTACCGGCTGGGAATCTCTACTTTATCCGGGATTGTTGCCGACACCTGCAGGGCTCTGTGGGATGTTCTGTGTCCGGAGTTTCTGCCATTGCCCACTGCCGAAAAGTGGCTTCAAATATCGGAGAAATTCTGGGCAGTCTGCAATTTCCCGAACTGCCTAGGAGCGGTGGACGGGAAGCACATCCGCATCACAAAACCCGCAAGAAGTGGCTCCGAGTACTACAACTACAAGAAGTACTTTTCCACAGTCCTAATGGCCATTGCGGATGCAGACTGCCGGTTTGTGGCGGTGGACATAGGGGCATTCGGACGGGGCAACGATTCACAGACTTTTAAGAACTCTGATATGGGCTGGAGGTTGTACGGCAACCATTTCAATTTTCCACTGGCACGGCCTCTTCCCCAAACCCAAACTCCACCACTGCCATTTGTAGTGGTTGGGGATGAGGCATTTCAGATGTGCCCAAACCTGCTGAAGCCGTACTCTAGCCGTGACTTGGACCACCGCAAGAAAATTTTCAACTACAGGCTTACGAGGGCTCGCAGGACTGTAGAGTGCGCCTTTGGCATTCTAGTGGCCAGATGGCGAATTCTCAGCACCGCCATCAATCTCAAAATGGAAACAGTGGATGAGGTGGTGAAGGCATGCGTGGTTCTGCACAATTTTGTTATGGCAAAGGAGCGGCCGAACTTTGACATGGATGAGCCTGCTGCCAACCCTTTGCCAGATTTTACTCAGCACCCTCTTCGGTCCTCAGTCGAAGTTGCCCAAATGAGGGACCAATTTGCGGACTACTTTTTATCCGATGTTGGTCGTGTAGCATGGCAGGATCAAATGGTTTAATAGTTTTGTTGTTTGTTAAAAATAAAATACATGTTTTTTTATACCTAGTGTACTGTGTCTTAATAAACTCCACTACTCACCTGCCCAGGTTAAAGTGAAGAAAGGGAAACCACCATAAAAAAAAAAAAATATATATATATATATATATATATATTTATATATATATTTATATATATATATATATATTTATATATATATATATATATTTATTATATATATGGTTTCCCTTTCTTTACTTTATACCGGATGGTCAGCCATCCAACTCTGAAAGGGATACTATATTTCATTTTTTTTTTATTTATATATATATAATATATATATATATATATATATAAAAAAAAAAAAATGAAAAATAGTATCCCTTTCAGAGTTGGATGGCTGACCATCCGGTATAAAGTAAAGAAAAACAAACCATAGTGTACGGCGCAGTGTGTGCAGGCGGCGAAAGACACAATAACCAAACATTATTTTGAAATATAAATTTAACATTTATTTTACTTATTAGTTGTTGGAAACTGGGGGGTGTGGAGGGATGAGGAACGGCTTTGGGTGGAGTAAGGGGTTCTAGGGGAAGGAGGAACAAAAGAAGTGGGGGAAGGGAGCCGAGGCAAGGAAAGTTGTGAAGTGGGAGGTGAGGGAGGAGGGAGGGTAAGAGTCCTCCTCTTTGTTTTTTTATGACGGTGGCCCGTCGTCTTGCTGCTGTCCTCGCTTGAGCCTGAGGACTGGCTAGACCCCGGGGACCGCCTTGAGCCTCTGGACCGCCTTGAGCCTCTGGACCGCCTTGAGCCTCTGGAACGCCTGGAGGCTGTGGACTGGCTGGAGCTGGGGGACCGCCTGGCGCTTGTGGACCACCTGCCAGGATCTTGTACCTGCTGTGGCATGCTGGTGGTGGTGGATGTCCTGGCAGGGGCCGTAAATATTGAATGCGGGTCCCCCAGCTGATGCTGCTCCGAGGTGGTGGTGCTGGTGGTGGTGGCGGTCCATGCAGGCGTGGTGGCTGTGGCGGTCCATACCGGGGTGGTCCTCCCGCTGGTGGTGGTGGTGGCGGCGCTACAGGCAGGGGTGGTGACGACGGGCCATCCAGTGGTGGTGGCGGCAGCAGTGGTGGGCCAGGCAGGAGCAGCGCTTGGCATGGTGTTGGCGGGTAAGTGTCCAGCTGCACTCGGACTTGGGGCGGTATATTGGTGTCCGGCGAGGCTTGGAAGTGTGGTGGCTGTGCAGTGATATGCAGCAGAAGTAGGTAATGCTGTAAAACGAGTCAGGGGTGGCACCGGTGGAAATGCCACCGCTGACTGCTGCATAATCCTACTCTGCTGCATAGCCTGCATAAAAGCATTGTTGCAGGCCTGCATGACAGTCAACTGGAGGTCAGGGGTAAGGTGTTCCGCCGTGTCCCGAGCTATTTGGGTGTAAAAATGATGCGCTGGTCTGGCGAGGTCGACTTCCAGGCGCTCAAGGCGACCCTCGATAGACTTGTACCGTTGGTCCAAAAGGAGGAAACCACTCTCAAGTCTATCGGAGAGTGCCTTGAGGCTACTCTGAAAGACCGAGCTCAATTCAACGAACTCGGGCATGAGAGGCCTGTCCGAGGTCCTCTGCCGCTGCTGGCGGGAAGTGCCCGCAAAACCAGTGGCAGAGACCTGGGACAGGGGAACACCTGAGCGACCAGCTTCCTGGTCTCCAGATGACTGTGGTGCAGACCTGCAAGGTGCTTCCTCGCTGATGGATGGCTGGGAGGGGTCCGGGGCAGCTTGATGAAGGACCGCTTCGGGCCCAGGTTGCAGGGTGCTGATCCAGGTGCTGTGAAAAGAAAAGAAAGAAATTACTACCATAAATTAACAATCGCCAACTCCTGTGGAATAGAAAAGCACAGAATAAAACACAATACAACTAGAAAATACTTACGTTCGGGAGGCAAGGACCGGTCTTAAAAATGCCAAGGCACGATGGTATCTGTACTTCGTGCCGGTCCTTGCCGCAGCACCACTGCGAACCTTATTCTCCTGACGGATATCCCTGTTGAAGCGGTCCTTCATCGAGCGCCAACGGGTTCTGACTTTGTTCACTGTGGTGGAAAAAAAAAAAAGAAAAAAAGTAAGACTATGCACTGGAGGCTGTGATCATCCAACTGTGTGTGATGATAGAAACTCCATGGAGTTAATAGCATCACACACAGTTGGGTGATCCCGGCCAAGATCACTGCTGCATCACACTGCATTTAAATACTTACGAAAATCCTTGCGGACCCGGGGAGAGGCGTTGTCCCAGCCATCCATCAGCGATGCGGCCACCTCGTTCCAGAGCCGCCGGATCACCACGTTGTCCGAGTGCAGTTGGTGACGGGTGTCCCACAACGGGACTCGCTCCTGGACTAGACGGATGAGCTCGTCGTTGTCCAGGGCGAGGTCCTCCTCCCGCTGTGGAGCCTAGAAAAGAAAGACAAACATTAATCTTTGAAAGATTTTAAAATAAAAAATCTTGAAAACTAGCTGAAGAGCCCGGCGCTGCCCGGGCATAGTAACTAACTGTGGTTAGTTATAGAAAATTATAATTATCCTCCATCCCATAGTCCCGTGCCCATATTCCATCATACATATCCTCCATCCCATAGTCCTGTGCCCATATACCCATCATACATATTCGCCATCCCATAGTCCTGTGCCCATATACCCATCATACATATTCGCCATCCCATAGTCCTGTGCCCATATACCCGTCATACATATCCTCCATCCCATAGTCCCGTGCCCATATACCATCACACATATCCTCCATCCCATGCCCATATACCCATCATATATATCCTCCATCCCATAGTCCCGTGCCCATATACCATCATACATATCCTCCATCCCATGCCCATATACCCATCATATATATCCTCCATCCCATAGTCCCGTGACCATATACCATCATACATATCCGCCATCCCATAGTCCCGTTCCCATATACCCAAACAAACAAACATACATACACACACACACACACACACACACACACATACACACTTTGAGCTTTAGATAAACAAGCCATGAAAAAATTATTTGTTTTAAATGAAAATAAATGCAAAAAAAGCAACAAACATCGAAAAAAACAACCATGAAAATTTAAAAAAAAAAAAAAAAAAACCAGACTAGAAAATAAGTAAAAAAAAAAATAACAGTCCGTCTGTACTTACATCACGTCTTCCCGCCCGCACTTGGCCTTGCTGCTCCTGCCGTTCCTCCGGTGGTGGTGGCGTGATGGAGGATGAGGTCTGAAAATTAAACCAAAAAAATTAATCACATGTGTTTATTTTTTCCAATCCATACGGAAGCATAGTACTCACTTCTTCTGCCTCTTGCCCTGTCCCGGGGACATATTCCTCACCAGATGAAGACATGCTGCAATAAAAAAAAAAAGAGACATAAGTACATAGAAATGTATTGAAATTTCAGCCAGACATTAGGTTTTTCATACTTACATTGGTGCAGCTTGTGCTGTGTGTCCACTCGTGAGCAATCCTTAAAGTATTGTGGAATCCCAGTGCCCACACCATTTTATCACCTTGGTTTAATTTTTTTTTTTACTGTCTAGACCACATTTCAGTCATGTTTATTGTAAAAACGCATGCGCATAAAAACGCAAGCGTGCGCAATACCATGCGCAAGTATTGCGCTCCCATAGGCTCCAATGTGGTGTTTTTGCGCATTCCGTGCGCATTCCGTGCGCATGCGTTGTTTTAACGAGACAGGGCGGAACCAAAAATGCAACATGTTGCGTCTGACGCGCCTGGCGCGAAAGACAAAAAAACGCATGCGCACGAAAGCGCAAGTATGCGCAAGACCATGCGCACATCATGTTAAATATAGGTGCGCAGTGCGCATGCGCACTGGTGCGCACGATGCGCTGCGCACAAAAGCGCAAATGTGAAACCAGCCTTATAAAGTATTCTAATTTACTGAGATAATTACTTTTGGGTTTTCATTGGCTGTAAGCCATAATCATCAACATTAACAGAAATAAACACTTGAAGTAGATCACTCTGTTTGTAATGACTCTATATAATATATGAGTTTCACTTTATGTATTGAAGAACTAAAATACATTAACTTTTTGATGATATTCTAATTTTGTGAGAAGCACTTGTAGAGCCTTGCCTGAGTTGGGAAAGTCCGCTGTGCACATCTATGCTAAGTTGCTTAAAAGAATAGAATTTTATTTATTGACAATTTTAAAGATGGCAATAGACATTAGACAAATGTCGGCAGAATCATCTTTCGGCTGTCCATTAACTTTCCAAATTCCCTCATATACTGGAATGCTTAACTTGACTAAAAGTTTCTAGATTCACTATGGGGAGAATGGAGTCAGCTGTAATTTTTCTCTAAAGTGTATAGAGGCCTTAAGCGATAATTTAGCTATCACTTTTGCATTGTGACATGTGCTCCACAGGTGTGGACACACACAGATGAGAGTCCCTGCCCAAGAACAATATACAGTTGTGCTCAAAAGTTTACATATCAAGGAAAAATTTTTGCTTTCTTGGCCTTTTTTCAGAGAATATGAATGATAACCGCAAAACTTTTTCTCCACTCATGGTTAGTGGTTGGGTGAAGCCATTTATTGTCAAACTACTGTGTTTTCTCTTTTTAAATCATAATGACAACCCAAAACATCCAAATGACCCAGATCAAAAGTTTACATACCCCATTTCTTAATACCATGTATTTCCCCCTCTAACATCAATGACAGCTTGAAGTGTTTTGTGGTAGTTGTGGATGAGGGTCTTTGTTTTCTCAGATGGCAAAACTGCCCACTCTTCTCGGCAAAAAGCCTCTAGTTCATGTAACTTCCTGGGCTGTCTAGCAGGAACTGCACGCTTGAGATCTCTCCAGAGTGGCTCAATGATATTGAGGTCAGGAGACTGAGATAGCCACTCCAGAACCTTCACTTTGTTCTGCTGTAGCCAATGACAGGTCGACTTGGCGTTGTCGTGTTGGAACGTCCAAGTACTTCCCATGCGCAGCAGTATTTGCTAATAATGTGCTGCATTCATCTTTCCTTCAACTTTAACCAAGTTTCCTGTGCCTTTGTAGCTCACACATCCCCAAAACATCAGCGATCCACATCGGTGCTTTACAGTAGGAATGGTGTTTCTTTCATCATAGGTCTTGTTGACTTCTCTCCAAATGTAACGTTTATGGTTGTGGTCAAAAGGTTCAATTTTGATCTCATCACTCCAAATTACCTTGTTCCAAAAGTTTTAAGACTTGTCTCTGTGCTGTTTTGCGCATTGTAGGTGAGATACTTTGTGGCATTTGTGCAGTAATGGCTTTCTTCTGGCGACTCAACCATGCAGCCCATTTTTCTTCAAGTGTCTCCTTATTGAAACTGCCACACTGCTAGTTTTCAGAGTGTCCAGTATTTCAGCTGATGTTATTTGTGGCTTTTTCTTTGCATCACGAACAATTTTCCTGGCAGTTGTGGATGACATTTTTGTTGGTCTACCTGACTGTGGTTTTGTTTTTACAGAGCCCCTGATTTTCCATTTGTTAATCACAGTTTGAATGCTGCTGACTGGCATTATCAATTCCTTGGATATCTTTTTGTATCCCTTTCCTGTTTTATACAGTTCAACTACCTTTTCCCATAGATCCATTGAGAATTCTTTTACTTTCCCCATGACTCACAATCCAGAAATGTCTGTGACTGTATAAAAGATGCAAGAGTCTGTCTGGATCCCAGAAACTCACTCAGATTTTATGCACACACACTGATTACAAGCAAACAGGTCACAGATGAGGATGATAACTTTAGTAGCCATTCAAACCCATTTGTGTCAACTTCTATGCATGTTATCAGGCCAAAATCACCAGGGTATGTGAGCTTTTAATCAGGGTCTAAATGGCTTCACCCAACCACTAAACATGAATGGAGAAAAAGTATTGGTGTTATCATTCATGTTCTCTGAAAAAAGCCCAAGAAAGCAAAAATTCTCCCGGGGTATGTAAACTTTTGAACACAACTGTATAGGGTCTTTACAGTCCAATACTTCAAAGTAGGTGTATTTGTGGGTTTTGATGAAGATGAAACTGGTCCCTTTCCCTCTTGGACTAGTGCGGTTGCATTTCCTGCACCAATAGTATGTCCGTCCCGGTGCGTCATCATGCTTGAAAAAGCACTGTTCATGAGTTGCTATTGAGGATGTTTTCATAGCATTCATTATTTATGGTAAAAGTTAGGCAAAGTTGTGAGTGATTCCTGTCCCATTGATAAAAAGCAATCCCATACCTGAAGTCTCCAGATGGTTTACTGTTGACATTACAAAGGACATATGGGAGTGCTCACCTTTTCTTCTCTGGACAATCATTCTTCCAGATGTCCTAAACAGTTTAAGTGGCTTCCATCAGAGAAAATAACTTCACCCCAGTCCTCTTTAGTCCAATTCCTGTACTTGCAAAATATTAGTGTGTCTATAAGGTGAGCACTGCATTAGCCATGGGCTAGGGGCTGCTGTTTCCCCACACCCTGGCACCCCACAAATAAATGATGTCCCAGCTCCCATGTGCTCTGTGTGTGCTGCGTAACACTCATGTTTTGACTGCAGGTCTCCGCTATCTCCATGATCCAGGAACAGCCGCACATTCAATATGGGACACCATGTTCTTTTCAAACAGATTAACTTTGCTGAGCAGTCTAAGTTCAATTGTTGTTACAGCAAAGTATGTTGTAGTCACTGTTTCTTCAGCCTGAGCTATCCCTTTCCTCACTAACATCTCTGGCCCCTGAAATACTCCGTTCAGATTTGCAGCTTCCATGAGTCTTGTCCCAACTCCCTTACGAGATTCCCCATCAGGCTTCCTCTCATAGGAAAATATCAAGGCACACTTCTCAGTAACTCGGTTGGGCCATAGGTCTCGGATGTTCCAGTAGGGGCTGCTGACAATTATATCCAGCAAATATTTTCCTGGAAAACTTTATTTTAGCAGGTTTACAAAGTCAACATGTTTCAAGGTCAACGCCGGACCTAGGCTTTTGTCCTGATGAAGAGGTTCTGCATTGACCTCGAAACTCATTGAATTTGTAAACCTGCTCAAAAAAAGTTTTCCAGGAAAATATTTGTTGGATATATTTAGTGCATCCAGTGACACTTCACCCGGATATGTGCAAAACTCTATGCATCTCCACGTATTAATACAGTCATAAAAATGCAATAAAAACACATATCAGAACACACTTTGCACAAACACTGTTTTTAGAGGAAGAGGCATATGACAGCCCATGTCACACCCTTACATGTCCTTGATGTTATTTCCTGGGTTGTGGTTTATTTCCTGACTTTTTTGACAATAGGCCAACCTCCAAACACCTTTGCCTAGAGTCAAGGAAGGTATTTTTCACATGCACTTAAGTATATTATCCGTAGCTGTTACTGGTTTATTTGGAAAAAAATCTGCTAAAAGACTCCTTTCAACAAGTGATTGCAAACATCTAGGTTTTATATTTTTGGGGAAAAATGTCTACACATATATGCTGAATGACAGTTGAACCGATGCATGGCCAGAGGTTAAGCATTAACATTTGTTACAATTTTTGGTAAATACTGTTCATGCCTAAGGCCCTGTTCATACTGCATTTATGCAGTCTGTCCAGGAGTTCTGTCTGAATCCCCATAAAAACAGGATTCAGGTGGAATCCCAGGTGCAGCTATATGCTGCTAACACACGAATCTCGAGTACAAATGAACTCAGTTTGTGCTTTTTTTCTGAAAGTGTCCATCTTTACAGACAACACAGCAATGCAGTCTGCTAATATAGACAATTTAGGCCCCTTTCACACATCAGTTTTTTGCCATCAGTCACAATCCGTTGTTTTTTGAAAAAAACGGATCTGGCTACTGATGCCGCTGGATCCATTTTTTTCTCATAGACTTGTATTAGCGATGGATTGCAATGGATGGCCTCACTTTTCGTCCGTCGTTTGCCGGATCCGTCCAAAATTTTATTGTACGGCGGCCGGACATGACCTACAAAGCAACTTTTATGTGTCCGTCGAAAAATAGGACAGTGACGGATCTGGCGCTGTTCGTCGTTTCCTAGAATGAAAGCCTATGGGCGCAGGATCCATTGTCATCCGTCAAATGATGGATGCCGGTGACGGATCCGTTTTTTTAACTGAGCATGCTCCTGATAGGTTAAAACACCAAAGAAAGAATAGATATACAGTGGGGAAAAAAGTATTTAGTCAGTCAGCAATAGTGCAAGTTCCACCACTTAAAAAGATGAGAGGTGTCTGTAATTTACATCATAGGTAGACCTCAACTATGGGAGACAAACTGAGAAAAAAAAATCCAGAAAATCACATTGTCTGTTTTTTTTCATTTTATTTGCATATTATGGTGGAAAATAAGTATTTGGTCAGAAACAAGCAATCAAGATTTCTGGCTCTCACAGACCTGTAACTTCTTCTTTAAGAGTCTGCTCTTTCCTCCACTCATTACCTGTAGTAATGGCACCTGTTTAAACTTGTTATCAGTATAAAAAGACACCTGTGCACACCCTCAAACAGTCTGACTCCAAACTCCACTATGGTGAAGACCAAAGAGCTGTCAAAGGACACCAGAAACAAAATTGTAGCCCTGCACCAGGCTGGGAAGACTGAATCTGCAATAGCCAACCAGCTTGGAGTGAAGAAATCAACTGTGGGAGCAATAATTAGAAAATGGAAGACATACAAGACCACTGATAATCTCCCTCGATCTGGTGCTCCACGCAAAATCCCACCCCGTGGGGTCAGAATGATCACAAGAACGGTGAGCAAAAATCCCAGAACCACGCGGGGGGACCTAGTGAATGAACTGCAGAGAGCTGGGACCAATGTAACAAGGCCTACCATAAGTAACACACTACGCCACCATGGACTCAGATCCTGCAGTGCCAGACGTGTCCCACTGCTTAAGCCTGTACATGTCCGGGCCCGTCTGAAGTTTGCTAGAGAGCATTTGGATGATCCAGAGGAGTTTTGGGAGAATGTCCTATGGTCTGATGAAACCAAACTGGAACTGTTTGGTAGAAACACAACTTGTCGTCTTTGGAGGAAAAAGAATACTGAGTTGCATCCATCAAACACCATACCTACTGTAAAGCATGGTGATGGAAACATCATGCTTTGGGGCTGTTTCTCTGCAAAGGGGCCAGGACGACTGATCCGGGTACATGAAAGAATGAATGGGGCCATGTATCGTGAGATTTTGAGTGCAAACCTCCTTCCATCAGCAAGGGCATTGAAGATGAAACGTGGCTGGGTCTTTCAACATGACAATGATCCAAAGCACACCGCCAGGGCAACGAAGGAGTGGCTTCATAAGAAGCATTTCAAGGTCCTGGAGTGGCCTAGCCAGTCTCCAGATCTCAACCCTATAGAAAACCTTTGGAGGGAGTTGAAAGTCCGTGTTGCCAAGCAAAAAGCCAAAAACATCACTGCTCTAGAGGAGATCTGCATGGAGGAATGGGCCAACATACCAACAACAGTGTGTGGCAACCTTGTGAAGACTTACAGAAAACGTTTGACCTCTGTCATTGCCAACAAAGGATATATCACAAAGTATTGAGATGAAATTTTGTTTCTGACCAAATACTTATTTTCCACCATAATATGCAAATAAAATGAAAAAAAAAAACAGACAATGTGATTTTCTGGATTTTTTTTCTCAGTTTGTCTCCCATAGTTGAGGTCTACCTATGATGTAAATTACAGATGCCTCTCATCTTTTTAAGTGGTGGAACTTGCACTATTGCTGACTGACTAAATACTTTTTTTCCCCACTGTATACACATTATTATTTATTTATTTATATAGCACCATTAATTCCATGGTGCTGTACATGAGAAGGGGGTTACATACAAAGTTATAGATATCGTTAACAGCAAACAAATTTACCATGACAGACTGGTGCAGAGGAGAGGACCCTGTCCTTGCGGACTTACATTCTACTGGATAGTGGGGAAGACACAAAAGGTCGGGGGTGCAGCAGCTCTGGAGGTGATGAGGCGGCTGCTCAGGCGGTGGGGAGGCGGCAGAATGGTTATTGCAGGCTGTAGGCTTTCCTGAAAAGATGGGTTTTCAGGTTCTGTTTGAAGGATCCGAGGGTGGTAGATAACCGGACGTATTGAGGCATGGAGTTCCAGAGGATGGGGGATATTCGGGAGAAACCTTGGAGGCGGTTGTGTGAGGAAAGAATAAGTGTGGAGGAGAGTAGGAGGTCTTGGGAGGATCGAAGATTACGTGAGGGAAGATATTGGCAGATTAGTTCAGAGATATAGGGAGGGGACAGGTTGTGGATGGCTTTGTAGGTCAGTGCTAGTAGTTGGAACTGGATTTGTTGGGGAATTGGGAGCCAGTGGAGGGATCTGCAGAGGGGAGAGACAGGGGAGTAGCGAGGAGAGAGGTGGATTAGTTGAGCAGCAGAGTTGAGGACAGACTGGAGTGATGCAAGAGAGTTAGCAGGGAGGAGAGTGTTGCAGTAGTCAAGGTGGGAGATGATGAGGGCATGTACAAGAGTTTTAGTAGATTGAGTGCTGAGGAAGGGACAGATTGTGGAAATATTTTTTTGAGTTGGAGGCGACAGGAGGTGGCAAGAGTTTGGACGTGTGGTTTGAAGGACAGGGCAGAGTCGAGAGTTACTCCGAGGCAGTGGATTTCAGGTGCGCGAGAGAGCGTGATGCCGTTTACCATAATAGATAGATCAGGTAGGGAAGATATGTCAGATGGAGGAAAGATAATGAGTTTAGTTTTGTCTACATTGAGTTTTAGAAAGCGAGAGGTGAAAAAGGAGGATATGGCTGATAGACACTCCAGGATTCTGGACAGCAGAGAGGTGACATCTGGGCCAGAGAGGTAGATCTGAGTGTCTTCCGCATACAGGTGGTACTGGAAGCCATGGGACTTTGAGTTGTCCTAGGCCAAGGGTATAGATGGAGAAAAGTAGGGGCCCCAGGACAGAGCCTTGGGGGACACCAACAGAGAGAGGGCAGGATGAGGAGGTAGTGTGGGAGTGGGAAACGCTAAATGTGCGGTCATAAATGTATGAGGAAAATCCAGGACAGGGCAAGGTCTTTGATGGCAAGGGAACAAAGAATCTGTAGCAGTAGGCAGTGGTCGACTGTGGCGAAGGCCGAGGACAGGTCGAGAAGGAGGAGGATGGAGAACTGTCTATTAGCTTTGGCTGTGAGTATGTCATTAGTAATTTTGGTCAGGGCAGTTTCAAAAGAGTGGTGGGGGAGGAAACCAGATCGGAGGATGTCGAGGAGGTAGTTAGATGAGAGGTGGGAGGAAAGTTGAGCATGGACATGCTTCTCAAGGAGTTTGGAAGCAAATGGGAGCAGTGATATGGGGCGATAGCTGGGCATAGCAGTTGGGTCAAGGTTTGTTTTTTTGAGGATGGGTGTGATGGTGGCATGTTGAAGGCAGAGGGGAAGGTACCAGAAGATAGCGATAGGTTGAAGAGATGGGTTAGGGCTGGGATGAGCATGTTAGTGAGGTTGGGGAGCAGGTGGGAAGGGATGGGGTCAAGTGGACAGGTGATGAGGTGTGATTTGGAACGGAGATGAGTAAGCTCTCCTTCAGTGATGTTGGAGAGGGAAGTTATTAGGGAAGGGCAGAGGTCTGGTATGTGGCGTGGTTTGGGGTGGTGGAACAATAAAGGTTTGTCTTGTTTGGTCGATCTTCTTTTTGAAGTAGGTGGCAAAGTCCTCGACAGAGATGAGGGGAGTTGGAGGTGGCAATGGTGGGCGGAGGAGAGAGTTAAATGTGCTGAACAGTTGTTTCGGGTTGTGGGAAAATGAAGATACAAGGTTTGAGAAATAGGTCTGTTTAGCAGAGGTGAGGGCTGATTTGAAGGCAAGTGTAGCTTGTTTGAGAGCAGTGAAGTCGTCTGGCAGGCGTGTTTTCTTCCAATGCCGCTCCGCGACTCTGGATGCTTGTCGAAGTTTTTTGGTGAGGTTGTTGTGCCAGGGTTGCCTATTGATTCGTCGCACTTTGCCATGCATGAGAGGGGCGACTGAGTCTATGGCTGATGTGAGGGTGGCGTTGTAGAAAGCGGTGGCGGTGCCCGTATCGTGGAGTGAAGATATGGAGGACAGAGGTAGAAGAGAGTCTGAGAGTCTGTGAGTGTCTAGGTGTGCGAGGTTTCTGCAAGGATGTGCTAGTGGCTGGACATGGGGGCAGGTGAGGAGGACAAGGATGACAAGGTGAGTAAATGGTGGTCAGATAGGGGGAAGAGAGAGGTTGTGAGATTAAGTAGGGAACAGAGGCGGGTGAAGAAGAGGTCTAATGTATGTCCATCTGTGTGTGTGGCTGTGGAGGACCACTGAGTAAATCCAAAGGATGAGGTAAGTGACAGGAGTTTCGAGGCTACTGGCTGGTGTCAGTGGGGATGTTGAAGTCCCCAATGATGATGGTGGGGATGTCAGCAAAGAGAAAGTGGAGGAGCCAGGTGGAGAATTGGTCGATGAAGGCAGTGGCTGAGCCCGGTGGTCGGTATATGATAGCCATTTGGAGTTTAGAGGGAGAGTAGATACGTACAGAGTGAACCTTGAAAGAAGGGAGGATAAGGGAGGGTGGGGGGTGGATAGGGTTAAAGGAGCAGTTTTTAGAAAGAAGGAAACCCACTCCTCTACCATGTCTGTCGCCAGAGCGAGGAGTGTGGGTAAAGTGGAGGCCAAAGTAACTCAGTGCGGCAGGGGAGACCGTGTCAGGGGGTGTCAGCCAGGTGTCAGTGAGGGCCAGGAAGGAAAGGTTGTGAGAGGTAAACAGGTTGTGGATTACATGGAGCAGACGGAGCAGGTATTCCAAAGTGCTCCAGAGAAAGGGAGTGGGAGGGTGGGGGTCAGTGACACAGGTTTTAAGTGTGAGGGATTGTGGTAGTTTCTCTTAGTGTGAGAAAGATGGGGGTGAGGATTAGTGGGATGTGTGGGGTAGGCCAGGATTGGGGGATATGTCACCAGCAGTGAGAAGAAGCAGACAAAGGGAAAGCAGGTGTGATGGACTCAGCTCCTGCTGAGCCCATTTTTTGAGTGGACCCTCTGGGTCGTGGCACCCACCCACCGAGGGCGAGCTGACCTTGTGAGAATCCACCCCCTATACAGGGAGTGTCAGGGGCAAGACCAAGGGGGTGAGCCACCACGACTGCTGGGACCAGACGGCCGGCTCAGGGGACACTAGACGAGTGTCTGACGACAAGGACGAGCAGGAAGCAAGACGAGACTAGACGTAGGTGCAAGGTATCTTCATTAGAATAACACAAGATCACATACAGAGAAAACAAGCAAAACGTGCAAGGTGCGCGCGTGGGCACGCCAAGGTCCATAACATGGTACGTGCCAGATGGCACGCCTAGGCACAGGTAATGGCATAATGGCATCGGACTCCGGACTGCTGGCAAACCGACAGGGTCCAGGGATCAGGCTGCGGACGTCAGCTCCGGACATCAGGCCGTAGTCATCTGGTTCCGGACCTCTGGCAACGGTCGGCAGGTTCCGGGCATCCGGCAGACAAACCAGGGTTCAGGCAAGGAGGCACGACAGATATCCAAGCAGGGTGCGTGTTTAGGGAACACGCCAAGGTCCAAGGCTAGGTGCGTGTGTAGGGGACACGCCAGGGTCCAAGGCTAGGTGCGTGTGTAGGGGACACACCAGGGTTCAAAACTAGGTGCAAGGCAAGGTGCGTGTGTAGGGGACACGCCAGGGTTCAAAGCGAGGTGCGTGTGTAGGGGACACGCCAAGGTTCGCAAACGAGACAGGGTGCGTGTGTAGCCACGCCAAAGCATAGAATAAGACAGTGCGTGTAGAGACACGCCAAGGTACAAGGTATAAGACAGAGTGCGTGTAGAGACACGCCAAGGTACAAGACAGAGTGCGTGTAGAGACACGCCAAGGTACAAGACAGAGTGCGTGTAGAGACACGCCAAGGCACAAGACAGAGTGCGTGTAGAGACACGCCAAGGCACAAGACAGAGTGCGTGTAGAGACACGCCAAGGCACAAGACAGAGTGCGTGTAGAGACACGCCAAGGCACAAGACAGAGTGCGTGTAGAGACACGCCAAGGCACAAGACAGAGTGCGTGTAGAGACACGCCAAGGCACAAGACAGAGTGCGTGTAGAGACACGCCAAGGCACAAGACAGAGTGCGTGTAGAGACACGCCAAGGCACAAGACAGAGTGCGTGTAGAGACACGCCAAGGCACAAGACAGAGTGCGTGTAGAGACACGCCAAGGCACAAGACAGAGTGCGTGTAGAGACACGCCAAGGCACAAGACAGGGTGCGTGTAGAGACACGCCAGGGTTCAGAGCAGGGCTGCGTGCTAGGAGCTACGCAGGGACGCACACCTCACTGGCCAATGCACACGGCTGTAACGCCAGCACGAGGCATGACTAAGGCACAGGAGGGGGCAAAGGAACCTTCGTGCTAGGAGCCACGCCAGGTTCAGGGCAGGGTGCGTGCTAGGAGCCACGCCAGGGTTCAAGGCAGGGTGCGTGCTAGGAGCCACGCCAGGGTTCAAGGCAAGGACAAGGCAGGGAACAAGGCAAGGAATACAGGCAGAAACAGAGCCAGGTCAGAGAGAGGACAGAGTCTAGCAGCGGAGCATAGGCAGAAGCCCAGAGCTGGGCCAAGGGAAGACCTTGGGACTAGACAAAGAAACGAGGACTAAGGAGAGGAGAAATGGTGCGTGTGCCAGGGAGCACTACAGAGCACCATAGGAGAGAGCGAGGCAGAGCAAGCAAAGACTGAGACCATAGGGAGGAACACAAAGCAAGGAATAGCAAGGCAGAGAACACAGGGAGGACTACAAGTCAAAGCATAGCAAAAGCAAGACATAGCAAAACAGGCGAGGCAGAGAACACAGGAAGGACTACAAGTCAAAGCATAGCTAAGGCGAGACATAGCAAAACAGACTAAGACAAAGAACAGCAGAAGGACTACAAGGCAAAGCAAGGCAAAGACAAACATGGCACGAGAGACAACACAAGACATGGCACAAGACAAGAGGCGGAATACGAGCACGGAGCGTGTGCAGAGACGCACTACAGAGCAAAGTGCAAGGGCACAGAATAGAGGGAGCAACCCCACAGACCCAGAGCCTTGCAGGGAAGCAACACAATAATCAGGCCCTGAGTATAGGAAGAGGCGGCCTGATATAGGGCATAGCACCTCCTCCTCCAGGTCAGGACCAGGGGAGAACTTCCGGGATTCTAGACATGACGAGATGATAGCAGAACCAGACAGTGCAGGATCTTAGGAAACGTCACATGATCAGGGTTTCAGACATGACGAGATGATCACCCAACCAACCAGTGCAGGATCCTAGGAAGAACACATGATCCGGGATTCTAGACATGACGAGATGATTGCAGAACCAGACAGTGCAGGATCTTAAGAAACATCACATGATCAAGGACTCCAGACATGACGAGAAGATCACAGAAGGCAGAGCAGAAACGCAGGGATCCTGCAGCTCAGACATGAGGTGAGTCTGCACACAGCTCTAGCGAACATGCAGGACAGCAGACAAAACATGCGCATGCACATCGCTCCAGGAGTTCTTGAGACAAACAGACATGGCAGACATGGCGGACGTGACAGCTGGTGGGTGAAGGAGAGTGATCGACTTGTATTATATTTTAATATATAGATACACACTGGCGCTGCCAATAGAAAGAAAGAGTTGCTGGTGCCTAGACAGAAGCTGTGCTTTTTCTGCCAAGAAAGGGTTAAATGAGTAAATAGAGGAAGGTACCGCGCTCAGGGTGATGAAGAAGCACGTTTTGCTTTGAAACGCGTAGGTTTTTGGCCCCAGCTAGGCTCCTTAGCCTGTGACGTCACACGCTGTCAGTGCAGGACAGTGTCGGCCCCCTTCAGCCGTGCATCCAGGACGCTACCGGCTGGAGCTATCCTGGCTCTGCCCGGCTCTATTCACTACTTGCACTCCATTCAGCTGAGCTCATTCACTTCATCCTCCCAGCTTGTCACATACTTATCCAGCAATTCTGTGGATCATTCACTGTGATCGGCACAGCACCTTCATTCAGCAGAGTTAGGGTAAGTCTGCATAAGTTCTGTCACCACTCATTAGTGTATGTTGCTGGCGTGGTAGATCTGTATCTCCTGTACGCTCTGAGTATCGGGTTTATGTGTCAAAGTCATGACGTTTACTTTCACTTTTATCATAACTGAATCGTCCTGTGAGCGCGGTACCTTCCTCTATTTACTTGTATTATATTTTATTAGGAGAGGTCTGAGGTTAAGGAGCAGGTCTGCAGATGAAGCGAGGTGGGGGGTAAGAGACGGGGGACATAGTTATTTGGTTCGAGGGTGCAGGGGTTTGGGGATAGCGAAGGAGAGTGAGAATTAGTGGAGCAAAAATGGTGAGGGCAAATGTGAGCATGGTTAAAGAGCAGAGTAAGTAAAGAAAGGCAAGTAAAATAAGAAAGCAGTGGTTATTCTTACCTTCTGACCGATTTCTGGACTATTTCTGGTATATTTCTGATGTAACACTTTAAAAGATGTCACACTTCAAATGATGTCGCATCTGACCTGCTCTATTCAACTTATACCATCAAATGTCCAAGAAATGAAGCCAGGTGAGTGAGAGAGGGAGGAGGGGGGCAGGAGGATGGTTCACAGGAGGGAGCAATTGACAGATTGCAGTTAATAGGACATTTGACTAGCATCGAAGCTGAAGAACGAGGCAGGATAAGATGGAAGGATAAGACTAGGTGTGAGGAACATGGACATATCAATATGCATACAGTAAGTTTGAAGTATGATACATGGAATTAAAGTCAGGCGAAAAAACAGAGTTCAGATGTACCAGTAAAAAAACAGAGGATGAGGAATGCATGGGATTCAGGGGTGCAGTGGGTATTCTGGATTAAGAGGGTTCAGATGTACCAGTTAAAAAACAGAGGATGAGGAATTCATGGGGTTCAGGGGTACAGTGGGTAAATATATATATACATGTCATTGAGATGAACTGATTAGCGTGGGAAAGTTTCTGAACTTTTTCTTTTTCCCACGCTGTCAGTTCATCTCAGGTCAGCTGGGAACTCCGCGCAGCCTCACTGACTACTGCTGACGTCAGTGAGGCTGCGCGGAGTCCCTGGGGGGGCAAAAACAATGGTCTCTCTCTAGGCTATTAATATCTGCCCTCACTCACTGGCTTTCCCTCTCTGGCGGAGAAAATTGCGCGGGAGCCCACACAATTTTTTTCCGCGATTATAGCCTTAAATTTAACCACTAGAGTTCCAAATTTTTCCTAACACAAACTACTAAATTGATTAAACACCGACGTATATAAATCGTTTTGATATGACATGGTTTACTATATGTAAACCATGTGTCATATCATGTCGGGTTCGGGAATGATTTTACTGAAGCCGGCAATTGATTTAGCGGCTATTATGCTATGTAGAAATCTATGAACTATAAATATATATATGTGTGTCTCAATGATATGTGTATATATAAATATATATATGTATTCTATGTGTATATATCTATTCTTTCAATTCATGTCAGTGTGATTTTACTGTACAATGCACTGAATTGCCGTCTTTTAAAAAAAGGAACCGTCGAAAAATGGAAGAAACGGATGGAAAAACTGATGCGACGGATCCGTTTTTTTGCGGGATCCACTAGCCAATGGATTGTGACTGATAGCAAGAAACTGATGTGTGAAAGTACCCTAAGAGAAAAGCACAAATGGAGTCCAGTAGAACTCTAGTTGTGTCATAATACCGTATATACTCGAATATAAGCCGAGATTTTCAGCCCATTTTTTTGAGCTGAAAGTCCCCCCTCTCGGCTTATATTCAAGTCATATACACCAGGGGGTCGGAAGGGGAGGGGGGTGTCAGGTCATACTTACCCGTCCTGGCTTGGTCTCTGCAGCCCCCAGCTTCTCCGCGATCTCTCTTCCTTCCTTCAGCAGTCACATCGTACCGCTCATGAAACTCATGAATATGCGCATATTTATGAGTTTAATGAGTGGTACCACGTGACCGCTGAAGGCAGGAAGGGAAACCGTGGGAGAACGGGGCTGCAGAGACCGAGCCAGGATGGGTAAGTATAGCGATATTCACCTGTCCAGGGTCCATCGCTGCTTGCTGCTGTCTGGCACATCATCTGTCAGTGACGTTCAGACAGCAGAGGGCACGGTGACGTGGTTAGTGCACGCCGCGCCCCCTGCAGTCTGAACATCACTGACAGATGATGTACCAGACAGCAGCAAGCAGCGATGGGCCGGGGACAGGTGAATATCTCAGGTGCCAGCAGTGACACCAGCACCTAGCCCCCAGTGACGGAGAGGTGAGTATGTCATTTTTTTATTTTTAAATGCAGCAGCGGCAGCACATGGGGGCATAATCTATGGAGCATCATATGGGGGCAGCATATGGGGGCATAATCTATGGAGCATCTTATAGGGGCAGCATATTGGGGCATAATCTATGGAGCATCTTATAGGGGCAGCATATTGGGGCATAATCTATGGAGCATCTTATGGGGCAGGATATGGGGGCATAATCTATGGAGCATCTTATGGGGGCAGCATATAGGGGCATAATCTTTTGAGCATCTTATGGGGGCAGCATATGTGGGCATAATCTATGGAGCATCTTATGGGGGCAGCATATAGGGGCATAATCTATGGAGCATCTTATGGGGGCAGCATATAGGGGCATAATCTATGGAGCATCTTATGGGAGCAGCATATGGGGGCATAATCTATGGAGCATCTTATGGGGCTATCATGAACTGTATGGAGCATTATGTGGGGCTCCTGATTCAATATGGATATTCAAAAACATTTAACCTACTGATGTCTCAATTAATTTTACTTTTGGTATCTATTTTTATTTTTTAAATTCACCAGTAGCTGCTGCATTTTCCACCCTAGGTTTATACTCGAGTCAATAAGTTTTCCCAGTTTTTTGTGGCAAAATTAGGGGGGTCGGCTTATACTCTTGTCGGCTTATACTCGAGTATATACGGTAATTAATGGCTCCATCTGGGATTTCATCTGTATCTCTATTTTAATGGGATTTGGACAGAACCCCTGAATGAACTACATAAACGCAGTATGAACAGGGTCTAATGGAACTTGAACTATTTGGTTATATGCAAAAAATTAAGGTTATCACATGAACACAAATTTCAGAGTGAAAGGTTATCATCATAGTCTTTAGTTCTATTTCTTTTTCTTTTCTCACAGTATGAAGACATTTAATTTATGCACTTATTACATTTTTATACCTTATATTAACAAATTCTTATTCCAGTCCTTCCTTTTTAATTCTGACATATCACAATATATTCACAAAGATAAATTGTATGGATTCTGTTTTTTCAGCCAATGTATATTTCATGAAGATGCAAATAGGTCTTTTTAACATCATTTTGCAGTTTCTCCTTGGTAATAACTTCAACTCTTATGAAATTTGACATTAACTGACAAAAGAGATGAATAGCATACGACAGAAAATGCATTCTGAAATGAAATGTTTTGGTTCTTTCCATGAAACAGTGCACTTATATTTTCAGCCTTGCTAATTGGTATAAAAATGTTCCACATAGTTCAATTAAAATAAAATAAAAATGTATGCGATCAAATGGAAATGGTCTGTACAAGGTTATCAAATGAACAATCAATGATAGTGGCAGGTCACTTTTTACTGCTAAAACTGTTATTTACATGCAAGATCGGGTGGCTGTAGCCAATATGTATTTTACTGATCTAGGCCATATGTGGCTACCTCTTTGTGCGTCCTTACACTAAGGCAGGGGTCCTCAACATTCATTGTCCATCCTTTCTTTAAACCGACAGCACACTAACCCATAGGGTTACAATGATCCATACACACATCAGTCTTAAATATGGATCCATGTGTTTGGTCGTCAGACACAAAGCATTTTCTATTCTCATCCGTTTTGCCTACCAGACTTAAAATTTAAGGGAAAAAAAAACTCCTTTACGAAGCGGACTTGAAATATGTGTTAGAGTGGTATGTGCGGGGGCAGAGGTATGTCAGCACTGGTTGGTATCTGTGGTACTAATATGAACTTATTTTTTGCTTTATAATCATGTGGGGTTTCATTTTTTTCATGAGGTTTATTCATTATGAACACTTTGTTTTTTTTATAAATGAGTTCAATTTGATTAATTACTGAAAATTTCATCATGCATATATATATATATATATATATATATATATATATATATATATATATATAATATATATATATTTAATCATGAAGATTTTTTTAGCATGAGCACTTTGCTTTTTATTTAATAATTTCAATTAAATAAATGAATTCCCTCATAAATAATTAATTCTTACTCACTATTTTTTTAGATACTGTACATTTATTTCACTTCCATTGTTTTATAGATTACTAATTATTTGATAATTTATTAAATTTTTTGGATTTTTCAGTTTGACATACCCTGTCCTGCGCATACAATGTAATTCAAATTATTTTTTTTATTTTTTACACATTTTAGTTTTTATTTTAATTGATTTTTTATATGCTTTAATAAAAGTCTCATTTTTTAATGTGATATTTTGTGCTATCGTGCCTTTTGTATACAAATAAAGAATTTATTATATTATATATCTTTCTTTGATGAATATTCTTTCAGGATTATATATCAAAATTTAAGGGGTGTGTATAAAACAGATGAAACATGGAAGACATACTTTGTACTTCAGTATTTCATCTGTTTTTAAAGGGAACCTGTCACCCCCCAGGGCATTTTTAAGTAAAAGAGCCACCTTCAGCAGCACTAAGGCTGCATTCTGTGAAGGTGGCTCTTCTGTTTCTGACCCCTAGTAACGCCAAAATATTGACTTTTATAACTAGGTCCCCATACCTGTATTGCGTCCCATAGGTATGGAGTGTCAACCTGTATCAGCTGCCTCCCATCCGTCCATCATGCCTCTGTCTTGAGTCTGGGTGCCGCCTCCCAGCCCTCCATCATGCCCGTCTTGCATCTGGGCGCCGCCTCCCAGCCCTCCATCATGCCCCTGTCTTGCGTCTGGGCGCCGCCTCCCAATAAAAGTTCAGAGTCTACATGCTTCAGTTTTTAAAAAGTGATGAGAAAAAATGAGTGCAACACAGGTGCAAAAT